>NC_134463.1:31575297-33975297 GCF_047948215.1 Lycorma delicatula
TAAACTATATTATTAAAAAAAATCGCTTATTTAAAAATATTATCATTACAAGAATTAATATTATTAACAAATTAAATAAGGTTCTTATTTTAAAATATACATAGCATAATACAAAGTAAAACTTTACATACTATTAATCCTTTACTTTTAGTAATAAAATCCTTTCTTACCTTACCAAAAAAAAAAAATTACAGATAAAAACTTCTCTTTTTTATTATTTTTTTTTGTGGTATATGTTTAACATATTCTGCATCATAGTACCCCTTTCTATATACATCACTATCATTCCGTAATTACCTACTAACTTTGTTCTTTTGTTTTTGTGAGTAACTGATGACAATTATCATGTAACAACTCAACTTATTAAAATTATACTTGAAAAGTGAGTTTTGTTATTTACTAAGTAATGGTTTTTGTTTTTACTCACTCTTCACTGTATACATATTTTTATGCATTTTATTGTAAAACAGAATGCAGAACAATGAATATTATGTTATACATATTATTACAATAGACACTTTTACTGCAATTTCTGACATACTTTCATCCTATTGTTGCTCATTTATGACAAATATTTTGCTGAAAAAGTTACTAACAAAAACTGACAAAGATGATATACGTGTTAGAATTTTTAAACAATTAAAAAAGTGGATATATATATATATATATATAATATATATACACATAAATGCAGCAGTAAAATAATCTATACATTACCAGATATCTTAATCTATCTCCTATTAATTAAATTATTTGAGAGTGGAAGAACTGAGTAAATTCTCATAATATAAAGAGATATTAGAATTAATAACAATAAGAAAATGAATTCTCAGTAATATAATCATTCCTTAAAAATACAATTAAAATGTGTGAGATACTGCATAAAGTCTGATCACAGGACTATAACTATAGCAATTGTATTTTGGATGGTAGGAGAAATTTACATATTATTAAAATGAAAAACAGGCTAGCAACATGCCAAATATTTGGTTCCAGGGTTACAGTTCAAGTCAAACTTCACATGAAAACTTATATTTCTATATATTAATTTATCGTTACAATATATTCCATGTTTACAACAATTACTTTATTTATTTAATGAACTAAATTTATTGTTTAATAATAATAATAATAATAATAATAATAATAATAATAATAATAATAATAAAAATTAAAAAAAACATTATTTTACCAATCATTATATCTTGCAAGAATCATTCAAATAAAACATAATTATATTCCTAAAATAATTTTTCTTTTCAATAAAGAAATACCCGCTACATATTTTTCTTTTAAACTTATACAAATAAAATACTTAATAATAAATAATAAGTCAATCTCTATATAAACACTAAAAATAATAAGTAATGCAAATTATAATGTAAAAATAAATGATATAATAAAAAAAATTACTCTACTTACATGATTTATCTTAAAAATTAATGTATACAAATAAATTAAAAATAATAAAAAAATGTGTTTTCCATTGAAAATTGTTAACTTAACAGTTGAAGATTTAAGTTTTCACCAGAACTTTTTGTATTCGATTGCAACCATTCAATTATTTGTTTATAATTATTATGATACCAATCGACATTTGTTTCTACATTTTCAATAACTTGCTCAACAACTTTACTGACGGATTCCAAATCAGCCCTTTGTTCTCTAGCAAATTCTTTTAACTATAAACAAAAAAAGACACCAATAAATTTGTTTTATACATAATGTTGGTTTATTTTCTTAAAGGTATTTTTTATATAACTGAAAACTTGTTTGTGTGAATGGGAAAAGCTATGGAATGGAGAAGAGAGACTTGAGAGGATTGAATGGAATGGAAGTGAGGAGAATGTTCAGTGTGGACATACAGTCATCATTTCATTAATTTTTTTATCTGAATAACGCACTGTGTCTTGTTAATTTATTTTTATTTTTTTTGTAAATTCAATTGTATATATTCATAAATTAAAGTTAATAAAATGTGTGATGTAACTTTGCTTCTACCAGCCTTATTAATAAATTGAAAAATAACTATTATAAATTAATTATATATGCGCTGTACTCTAATTATGATATTTTTTTTTAATTTATAAAAAAATGTTTTATATACACATATAACAACCATTATAAAAAAGTGAATTTACATTGGTTTCGTAACACAAGAGAAACTTATCTTTGCACTTTACACATATTAGCTGCACTTGTGCAACAAGCATTACTTCCTTAACACATTGCAGTTTTTTCAACCATCAGAACTCGAGACAGATTATTATTTAATAGGTTTATGATAAATTTTCAAGAAATTGACAGTGTATATACATTGACATATTAAGCATATCGATCTCATAACAATGGTGACTGACAGAAAATGACAAGGTGTGAGGGTCAATAAGTTTTGGAATGTTTATAGTAGAGGAATCAAACTACAAATAGCAGCACCTGTTGCTTGGTGTATCATTTTGTTCTCCTGTTACATTCCAGTGTACATTACATTTCAGCCACCTCTTATATGTATACACAGGTGGAATTAGAAGACCAAGCTTTATCTGATAAGCACTTCAGCTTCACATCAATTTTTTATACAGTCAAGTAATAGGAAACCAACAACACATTATCTCCCCCATACTTAGCAATGATCCAATTAGATACCAATACCAATTAAAAATACTGGGGAAGAAGGGGTCAAGAATAAATAATGGTTAATGGAAAGATATGATTTTTCAGCAGAGGGACTATGAAATAAGAAAAATAAACCTTTTTAAAGGAATGCTCCAAAGTCTTTCCAGATAAAAGATTCCTACCCAGAATGGGAGCAAAAAGATCAAATGATTTTTTTACCAACTAAAATGTACAGATTTTTTCCCTCCAAATAGGAAATAACTATTAACTTTATTATCTGAGACATAATCTTTATTAAGGAAAATTCTTGCCCAACTCTAAAATTAAGTGGATGTGGGGTAACCAAGTGAACAATAAAGTTTACAACCAGATCCCCACTGCAGCATCATTTCAGTAATTCCAGTAGAATTACAATGAAATATTACTTCCCAGAATCCATTTGTTGATTAAAAATATAAATTAATTTATTTCTTTAATTAATTCTGATCATAATAATACTAACAATAAATACAAAATAATCAACATTCGGCTACTTACATTTCTTAATTCATGTTTATTGTTCATTCTTGTAGTTGAAACTCTTAAAAGTGTATTTAAAGTAAACATTGAGGATCCAAAACTATAAAATAAAATAAAAATATATTAATGTAAATAAAAATACATCAGAACATTCTCTAAGTATTTAACTTTTATATATGATTAGAAGTAAAAAGTAAAACTGCAATTTTAAAAGTAAATTTTAAAATTTGATAATTGGGTCATCCCACTTCTATCTTAGTAGCATGATCACCATTTCATTTCCTGATCATGTCTACATCATACTCATAATTTCAACAGTTATTTGTATACATCATCTTTCTATTAATTAGATATTGTTTGATTGTTGTAATTTCAAGATCTGCTAATTAGCATGATGAAATATGATAAAGTTTTAAAATATCTAAAAACCTTTAATGACTCACTTTCAAAATTACATTTAAATATTGCTTTCAGATATATTCTTTTTGAAGTTAATTATATATTTCCTTCATCATTGCAGTTATTGATGACACTGGTGTTAATTGTATCCATTTTCAAAAGATTAAGAAATACCTTTAGTATTTGTATAAATAATACATTTGATTTTTGTTGGCTGTATTCATTTTATTATCAACACAGGTATATTTATAATAAAGTAAAATAAGAAGGGGATGAAAAAATGTGATAAGAAATTAGGGCAACTCAGCCCTTATTGGTCTTCCAACAGGGAAATTTAATAGTTAAAGATATTAAAGGGATTATAAGTGATGAATAAGTTCTACTATGGATTAACTGGTGAATTAAATTGGTGGGATTGGGAAGCAAGCTGGGAAGAAGTAAGCACAACTGCTTCTAAGTATATGAGTTATTAGAACTAGGAAGGAAATGCCAATAGTAGAAAGGAGACTTGTATTTATTTGTTATTCATATTTATCTGTTTATTGTTCAATGGCCGGAACAGTTCAGCTCAACAGTTGTAATTTATCTAGCTTGTCTAAAAATCTGTTGAATGAAAATCCATTAGCTAACTGACATCATGAGATCTTTTTATGTAGATCTTGTTATGTTCTTTACAAACCAGGAGTTAATAATAATTGATTATACTGGTGGAAAATCAGAGTTTATTTTTTTCCAAAATGATATATAATATGCTTATTATAAAAAGCACTTTTATGTTAATTTTCCAATTGTCCTTAATAGTGTCTACTTTAGATAATATAACAGCCTAATAATATAATATTCATTTAGCACTTTTCTGTTCATCTTCAAGGATATCATAAACTCCCTTGGAGTTCAGGGATTCACTGCTATCAGGGATAGGTAATAGCACAATTTCTTGCAGGATAAATAACTTAAGACAGTTTGTATATAGAGTAAATATATATAATATTATCATATATATATATATGTATGCAGAAAAAATTGATAATATCCTGTGTTGAAATCATGTAATTTAGTTTTATAACATAATGATCATATTAAATTATCATTAAGTAAATAATATTAATTTTATAACTTACTAGTCATTTATTAATGGCCAATGATCACGTATGAAATTAAAGACAATAGGTTGACCAATTACATTACTTGACACAGCAGCAAATACACTTGTTGCATCCTGCTTTCTAATACCAGAATTAGGTAACATTGCCCAGCTTATATATCTGAAATGTATGCAAATCATTAACAAATTTTCAAATTAAAATCTTATCACTGTTAAAATCTTTGGAAAAGAAGAGTGGTATTTTAAGTTATAGGAAAACAGCAGATGGACAAAGAAATTCAGCGGTGATATATATTTCAGTTGTCACATGCAATAATAATGTTTTACTATAGATCAATGTGCAAAAAAAAGTGGAGAGACAATAGTTATTAGTGTAGAATACTCTGATAGCAGATTTAAAATAATGGACAGGAATGAATCCAACTGTATTATTTCAAATTATTACACTTTAAATAGAATTTGGATGACAAATATAATAGTCAGGAATTTGGAGAAAGAAGAAACTTTGTAGAATAAATAACAGAAGTCAAGAATGTGATAGTTGGGTGAGCAAAGAAAGTGGAGGAAGAAAGATACATGATATAGAAGTGTAAGAAGAAGATCAAGGAATGTACAGCTGATGGGAATGGAAGTATATATTCAGGGGTAGAGGAGTAGACAAGAGAAGATATCTCAACAAAAGTGAGATACAATTGAATTAAATTCATGATCATAGAGATCAAGAACAATCTAAACAGTGCATACATTACTCATTTACCCACAAAATAAAAATTCAACCAGACATTATCAAACTTAAAAATGTCAGTTGTGATGTTCTGGACAAAAAGAGAATTTTGCTGAGAGAATGCAAGGCAACTGATACAAAATATCTTAATCTCTATGTTGACTACTGCTTACCTTTTTTAGATTCACTCTTATTGTACTGGTCCTTTAAAGTACCAGTAAAATAAGTTTTGACGATGGAGTGGTTCTGAAATGCATCCACAAGTGAAAGAAAAAGTTTAAGTAAAAGAATGAAAGATAAGCAGTACTCATAGAAACTACAGCGACCTTAGCAGAAAAGATAATAGTAATTATTATCATAATAATAACAAAAATCTTAATTTCATTGTGAAACACTGAAAGATAAATTTGGTATTAAATCTGACTAATTTTTTGCACAACAATCATGATCATACACCAAATACTTATTATTTATAAGCTTATAATTATAATTAAGTTCATTATTTATTTAAAACTGAACTAACTGGTGTTTATGTAATAACTATTGTTGAAAACGAAATTAAATACATCTATGCCATCTAGCTTAGTTGATTTTTAAAAAATAATTTTTTTTAACAATTTCTAGTGTACTGCTTATTAAAAACCATCATAAATATAAAAAAAGGTATGGCAGTTTAGTAAAAACAAATGTTTTATGAGCAGAGGGAACACTTACACTAAATTTTGAAAAGTTTTACAGTTGAAGATGTTTTATATTTTGCATGCCTTAATTTTTATCTCTTGAAACAGTACTAGAATTATCTCTTGAGTCACCGTAATTATGTCCAAGAACAGTAAGATATTATGGCCCAGATATACCAGAGAAAAATAGAAGTTTCCTATTGCCTTATATACTAAGGCATTTGACATTTCACTGAGGCATATCGAGATTTCACTCTGTTTCTCTAATGTATTATAAATGAGGTAAGTATATATCAACAATTTTTTCATATGTAAGAAATTTCAAGACTATCTGGGATTCAAGTTCATATCTTTTCAGCTAAAAGGTGAAGTATTGCTTTTTCATAAAGTTTGCTTATAGTGCAAGTTGCATTATAATCGGCTCAGTTATATTGCTGTAATGTAAACAACATTAAGAAACAATAATTAAGATCATTTTTAATAACATATAACATTAAAAGAGGATCCTCTTAGTAGAATATCTATCAGATTCAATTTATACTCATAGAATATTTTATTAATTCATGATAAACATGACTATTTTGTTTACCGTGTCAACATCCATGGTTCTCTAGTGCAACCCATAGCATTAAGTAAAAGACTTTTTTCTGAACCAACATTTGATTTAAGATAACGCTGCCATGCAAAATCCCATTCTGCTTGTCCTCCAACTCTTAATGCAGTACAGTACACTGTTGCTTTTAAATTTGGTGATATGCTGGAAAAAACAACATTAAATTTATATTATTACAAAATATAATTTAAATCTTACATTAATACAAAAATCTAACTTGCTGTCTAAGAAAAAAATTCTAGATGCATTGAATAGTGTGTTTGATTCTAGTGCATTGGATAGTGTATACGTGTGTGTGTATATATATAATGTATAGACATAGTTTTTTGATTTGTATAAAGGATTGTAGAAAATACGTGATTAGTATACAATAAGTATAAATATTCTTAAAACTACAGCTAGTATACTGAATTTTAGCAGTAGATTATTGTAAAAGATATCATATATTTATAAACAAAAGATGTTGAAAGAAATTTATAACTTTTCAGAATCTTTAGAATTTCTTACTTCTGCCAAAGACTACAATATTATAGCAACTTTCTATTTTAAAAAAAAATATTTATAATTGTTTTTAATGCAGTGTAATTAATTATTTGGTATAACCTAGAAAAATAATATTTTACTCACCCTTAAACCTATTAACTCTAGTTTTCATTAAATAACACTTTTTATCGAATCAAGGCTTTGTGTTTTGAACCCCTGCTTTTAAAATTCAGATTTCATTCAATAATTTCTACTCTAGCAAACTCTCTCCCACCAGTAACACACTTCAAAATGTGTATTAAAATCATTAGAAATTTAACCTATCAAAAATAATATTTCACCCATCCTTATACTTATTTTCAAAATTACTCTTCCACCATTAAAGTTACCTTCAGTTCCGTTACATAATTAAGAGCTAAGAAGTCATACCACAATAATCCAATACTGATTTTCCATTAGCATAATATGAATGTAAACTACACTACATAACACTGGTCACTTCCATTTAAAACAGTTTTCAAAAATGCCCTTTAAGTATCACCCTCTCTTATTTTTTCACTAAGTACATCCAAACACCCGTAGGGGGAAGACACCCACCTTGTGACATTACAGGTCGCCACTCTACCCGCTCCATTCTAAGCCCTGAGGGGCTTTACCAGAGGTCATCTTTAGACCCTCTAACTGATTACATCTCACAGTCATCAGCCAGGCCTCAGTCGGGATGCCACAGATATAAATGCCTCGGCAGACATTTAGATCAGTAAAATACAGATAAAATTTTGCCTTCACAAAGGCCTCAAATGGACATCTTCACATCCAACCCAACATGATTCCCTCAAACTAACTAAATGACTGGAAGCGCGAACCTCATGCAAGGGAAACGTAACCTAATTCTGGTCCACGCAGGAGCTGCGGACAAACCCTTGCACTCCCACCCGGTCCCATCATGGAGTCTCGTGCGGCATTACCAAGTCACAATCAGGGAGTTCCACTGCCAGAATGAAGCCATGCCTCCAGTTGCACAGGCTACCATACCCCGGCAGAGTGGCCAGCCCTGCCAGCAGGAGCCCCAAATCAAATCACAAACAATACCCAATATAAATGTGGCACGATGCCAATGCACCTACCTCCAACTAATCAAATGCCTAGGCCAGAACCTGGGATCCTACCATAATCAAATACCTCAATTAAAATACTGTCAAGTATACCTTTTCATACCTAAAATTACCTACAAATAATAGGAAAAATATTCATTACTGGTTTAAATCTCCAATTGTAACATTAAAATCACAGCCTTGCCGCTGTAACAAGTTATAGCCTGAAATACTTGTCATCTAATTGTAATGTAAATACTTAAAACCCCTCATTAGGACCACATTTTACAATTCTCCCTATAAATTTCAGCTTTTTTAAAAATCACAGAACAAAACGTCATCAAAATAACAATGGTCTTGAACATACAATTATAAGGTTGTAGCAAGCTTCAGCCTTTCTCTTTATGTTAAGCTTTCTTTTAGGTACCTGTATTATTTTAAACTTACTGGATTGCACTAACTTTAATTCTTGCACTATCAAAAGCTATATATTTATATATGATGATATCATTAAAGTTATGTTCTTCCAAATCATCCGTTTTTTTAATGTCTTTAGAATTTTCTAAAAAATTATTCTACTAAGCATGAAGGGCATCATAACCTAAGCATCATACCTCTATATATTCAAAACATTTCATGTTATTCACTTTCTTCCTCTTTGACACTTTTTTAAAACATTATTTCCATTAAGTGAATTACTAGACCCCCATGATGGTTTTGATAACCCATCACCAAGCTAATGAGGAAAATTCCATAATACCTTCAACCAAACAAGATGTTTCTTCACCCTTCTGCTCTAATTAATTTTCCTGATCAATTATTCCTAATTCTTATATTAAATAGTTAATATTATTACGATTTTAACCATATTAAATCACTACATTTATTAATTTCTTCCTCTTTTTCCTTTGTTGGACAAATTATTAACTATGCTGATTTTCTGTAATTTTAACATCTTTTCTTTACTCAAAACTTTTCATTTGTAGAAGAGTGAAACAAAAATAGTACTTAAAAACACACTAGTGCTTTTTTTACTTAGCTTCTTTACCAAAACCATGCACTCATCCAGAATAACACTATCTACTTGCAAGAATAAATTTAACTCCATTTCCAACAGATTTTTTTTGTCCTCTGTGATGATCAATATTAAATAAAACAACTTCTATTATGGTCTCTGACTTCAAGGTATATTTATATCAATATAATTTTCCAGCTAACTCATTTATGATCGCTAGTTGACCCCTCAATTATTTTACTGCATTCCACAACAATGGCTTGAAAATTTTTTAACTTCTTTAGATCCCATTTTGTTTCTTTAATATCATTCTTCACAATCAATTGTCATATTCGCTTTTCTCAACCCAAATTTAGTAAGATTTGACTCATGAATTGAAGGAAACATTCAAAAAAAAATTTTTTGTTGGGCAGTGTTACCATTTGTTTGGGAAATTGAACGAATTTTTGAGTGGCAAGCAATTCACAGGTGATTATGAACTTAAAAATGGTGTTAATCAGTGGCTAAATGGACCGCTGGCAGAAGAATACGATGAGGGTATATTGAAGCTGGTGTATTGCAATGATAAAGGTCTTAATTCATGTGGCAATTATATAGAGAAGGAGTATAAAGTATGTAATTTAATGTAAGGTATGTAATTTAAGAGAAATAAAAAATAAAGTTTACAGAATAAATTTTTTTACAATGAAACAGTCTTTACTTTAGAGATAACCTCTCATAAATACTGTGTTTTAAAGCTGGAAAGGTTAAGTTATTATTATGCTATGTTAATCTTGTGTTATGACTAAGCTTCTTCTGTAAATAAAGGCACGGTCTAGTCTTTTTGCATAACAAAAGTTAGTGAAAAATCAAAATCTAGATCAAGATATTGCTTGATCTAAATTGATAAAAAAATACCCTCCACTATGTACAACTTCAGATATCATAATATCTTATACCAAACATGTGAAAGACAATTTTATTTTTATTTTTGGGAGTATAAAATATTTTCTCATAGTTGTTTCTGAAAGCTTTATTAATCTATTTTCTTTATTATATTCAAAGAGACTCTCCAGATGTATATTACTGAACAAGCAGTATTCATTTTATAAGAAGCATATTCAGTGCTTATATGACACATTACAAAACTTACAATACGATAATGAAAAAACACTAAAACACTAATCACTGAATACCAAATTAAAACAAAGGAGAACAAATAATATCAAAATTTGATAGTTATTTAATTAATTATGGTATTTAGGTGATCAGTTACTTAATGGGTTTTACATCTATCACCAAGACTTAAACTGGTGTTAACGGACATACTCAGCTTGTAAATCATTATTTCCATTTACACATACTATTTTCATGTGTACAATTTCATTATTTTCAATACATACAGCTCAATAATGTTATTTGTTACAATTTATACGGATATATTACAATAATAATAAAAATTACATAATAAATTATTCTTACGGATTATTTTTATCAGGATGTGGTGAACTACGCCAATTCTGGAACTGTGTTACTGCATTACGTACGCAATCTTCATGTCCAAGAGCACAAGCCCACTTTAGCACTTCGACTCTTTTGTACACACGTAACTGACTGTCACTTAAGCTGTCCATAAATCCCGTATCTTCATATAGTACAGTCATCAACTCCAACAGGTATGCCTAGAAGCACAGTCCTATAACACATCTGGAGCAATGTATAAAATAACTGTTACTAAGAGGGTAATAACCCAATAAAAACTTAATCAACTGTTATTCCATAATCAATTTTCACTAAATTCTTAATATGAGAAGTTTTTTTATAAGTTATCCAATTCTTAAAATGAAAATTTTTATATGAAATTACCTAGATATTTCAGCTATCTATACTAGATGTCAAGTAATATATTTTCTTATAAAATACTAGATAAACCCTATTATTTTTGTAAGTTTGTAACCAATTACTTCAACATGTAAGTTTTTCTTAAAACAGATGACTTTCAAGCCTGAATGTTTATGTCAGAATATTATTAAATCTTAAGAACAATATACATCTACAACAAAAAACAATGCGTATATTTATGAAGGTACACATATAATCTGATCTAATGGTTAACATTTTTATTTAGTGCAAGTGACGAGCAGCATTTGTGAAGAAAAACTACATTAACTTTTTAGGGAATGAGTGATTTTTTTATAGAATAATTTTGTTATGATGCTTGTCTCACCAATAACCAATTAAACCATTAATATCTAATAGCATTATAAAGGTAATTTATAATGGACATTGTATAAAATGGGTAAAAATATTAAACAATTGAAAATAAAAAAAAAAAAACTAGATTGAAAGATATTAACTAAAATTAAAATGTTTGAAGAGAAACCAACCCAAAAGCTAGAAATAAATAAATGTACTGTAACAGCAGAAACTGTTCTGAATGATGTACTGGAATGAGCATTGAAAATCTTGTTGGCTAATAGAATAGTTAACTAGTTTTTGCAACCAATCTTCTGGCAACACTGATTTAGAAAAAAAGATGGTTCAGAGGCAAATGAAGTTTACTAAAGGCAATTTAAAAACAATCAAAATTTATGAAAAGTGAAAGTTCCAGATATCAAAATTCAAGCAATTTAATAATGCAACTTAACTGCATGAACTAGCAGCCATATACTAGTATTGGTATATTTGGTTTTAATTTATAAGACTGTAATATAGTAGACCATTTAAAAGGCCAATATTATTAAATTATGCAGTAATTTAATTATTAGTAATGATAAATTATAAAATTAGGCATGTAAAAGTAGATAAATTACTTTTTAATACTTCTATTTTAAAGTAGAAAAAAGTTGAGGTTAGAAAAGTTAAATTAAGTTAAATCCCAAATAATGTTAAATAAAAAATTTTACTTTATTTGGATGAATACTGAGCATGCCTAACATCAAAGTATAGCAAATTATTGAAACAAAGTGTTTAAATTCCAGAAAATAGGTTCACTTTTACCTTGAAATTATTGTTTAGTAGAGGTATGTTCATTAGATAATAATTATAAATAAACAAATTTTTAATCTATATAAATAAGTACTGAAATGCCAATTTATTTTAACTTTCTTTTGTAAAAATTAATAGATATTTAAACAAAAACCACAGGAAATTAATATAATATAATATATGTATTATATTTTTAATTTAATATGTAATTAACTTTATATATATATTTTTATATTTATTTATCTATTTTAGGTAGATTTCTTAAGAAAGCTATTTATTGTAATGGGAACCATGATTTGACTTCCGGAAAATTTCAACATATCTTCGCATTTCACATCCCTCAGACGCCAAAACTACTGTCAGCTCAAAAGTTTATAGATACATTTATATATATCTATATATAAATATATACATCACTTTCATGTGGACATGATAACTGTTGCAATTTTTCACCAATCACTTTTAAATTGTTCCTTAAAAATAACTCGTCCCAAAATGTTGGTTGATTTCATTAAGGGCCAAAATCGGACCATTGGGGTGCAAAAAAAAGGGGAGGGGCTTTGTCAAAAAAACAAAATATCACTATAACTTTTTTATTGAGTAAAATATAGGATTTTTTAGTTTCTACTATTCTTTGGATAAGTAAAGGCATAAATCTTATGTAAGTAAAGTTTTTTGATATCACCAACCACTGGCCCAGGGGGTGAAAAAAATGGGGTTTTGAAAACAAAAAAATCATACCTCCCTTAATAAGCACAGTATTGAATCCGTTTAAAGTGGTTATTAGCCTCTAAACATTACCTAAAACTTTTGTCTGAAACAATTTTTGATATGACCAACCCTTATTTATGGCAAAAAATGTTACTGCAATTATAAGAGGATGGGGCTTATTATACGCTAAAAACATGTGAAACTTTTTTTCACAAGCAACCATTGTCGTATTGAGTAAATTTGAAGTTTTTCTTAACTTTAAGGTGGAAATCTTTTGTATCCCTACTTAGCACTGGTGAAATCTACCTCCACTTTCTGGAGTGCCAAAAGGGATTTTATATAAATATATATATATACTCATAATTTAAATGATCAAAATGATTTTATGAAACCACTTATATCACAATAAATAACACTTAATTGTCATGGAAAACGTCCACTTAGGATGTTGCAATATACAGTTTACTTTCTACGAAACAAAGAAACCATACAACTTTATAAGAAAAAAATGCATGTTACAGTTAATCAACATGTTTTTTCAACAAGAACTTTAAATTTTATATCAGTGATATAGTGGTGAAATATACCAACACAAATTATTTATACTTATCTGAATAAAATTTGTATTTATAACTTTTATACTTATTAAGCAGTTACACAAGGAATTCCACAGTTTAAAATATCCATGCATGTAGAGCCACACACAGCATTTGGGTAAGGAAGAAGCTAAAACAGAAGTATCATCCACATACTGGTCTCCATAATTAGAGGATTAAAACCTTAAAATTATGTAACCTGATCTCCATAAGGTATAACTTCTTTTAGTATAAAAATTTCGCTATCTTTTATTATCACATGTGCTATTAATTACATTTTTAACTCTTCAATATGTGATGCTATTTATTCATAATACAATACATGCACGGAATAAAATTCCAGAGCTTAAATGATTTAAAAAATCTTAACTTCTAATACTATCACATAAACAATTAATAAACACATTATTTGATTATTTATCACTCAATTGTAGAATTTAAAGATAAAATCTGGCCTGATGTCATTGTTTGACTTAACGTAAAATTATACTGCCACTTAAGACTAAATTTTAAATTCACTTTATTTTTCAAGTCTGTTAATTATAATTATTGAATAATATAATTTAATGATTATATATAAATAGATTACTGGTTTTCATTTTTACTTTCCTGTTTAGCATTATAGCAAAGCTATAGCTATAGAAGGGAAAGTATTGTAATTTGGGCATATGCGGTTTTCACCGGATCTTGACGTATTAACATCTACGTAACCCAAAAAACTGGATGGAAATTTTACTGATGTTCCTAAGTACGTGTGTGTTCGGTGTCACACTATAAATCACCTTGTATCTCCAGAACTACTGGACTGATTTTGATCAAACTTGGTCAGATTACTTCTATATATCGGGCAATGATGGCATTACATTTTCAACTTAAAAGGTCAAGGGGGTGAAGCTGTAGAGCAAGGTCACCCTCAATATCTCGAGATTTCACCTAATTAAGGTCTTATTTTTCTTCAGCACATTGTTAACAATTAAAAAATAATAATATTTGCAAAAAAAGATTTTTGTAAAATCATACACCCACACCAAAAAATGCTCTAAACTAGTGGCTAAGTGGGTGGGTATACTGCGTCAATATAGTTCCCCTGTCACTACAAGGAGTGCTAATGTGGTAATGACGTGAAAAATTAAGTTGTATGTGTAAGCCATATGAAAGTCCTACAACTGTTGTCAGCTTTTTGCAGTAATATTATTATTGCAGGTTTAAAAGTTTACAAATAAAATTTATTAGATTATGCATGGTAGCAATTATTAAACATTTACATGTATGAAAATCTATCTAAACTTCCAAATGGAAAAAAAAAATTCAAATGGTGCTCACAACACAAATGAGGTACAATTTTTCTGTTAATACTTCTCCATAATAATTTTCAGTTATTTAATATTTTTATACATTAAATCTTCTGAAAAGTAATAATTCTATATGGAAAATTTTTTGAATTATAAATAAATTTCTGTATAAGAAAAAATGAATTAATTAATACCTTAAATCTATCATACACACTAGTCTTGCATAGCATACTATCAAGATAATCAAATGCTGTAAACGCTGATTTCCAAGGAAAATATTCCAATTCAGAAGAAAGATATTTTGTAAGATTAAATGCCATAGAATAATTAAGTACACCAGCACGTGCAAGATTCAGTGCATCATCAATTAATTGAGCCCTGTTTATTACCCCTAAAAAAAAGTAAAAGATTCAATTAGTATTCATAAATTTATAATAACTTATTTTTTTTATTAACTATTTAATTTACCAGTTAGTATTCGATTGTTTTTCTTTTAATAAGTAAAAATATCTCATAATTAATCTAATTCTCCTTTTTTTCATAACTAACTGTGATCTTGCTTTGTTTTTTTTGCCCTAACTACCTTGGAATAATATTTTTTTATCCGAGTAAATTCTATTTTACTGAGCATGACTGAAAAGATAGTCGAGGAATTTGCTCTTAGATATTAGTAGTAGTAATGAACTATAATGGTAAAGTTATGAATACAGATCTTGTCCTCACTTCTACAGCAATCATCTCTTCTCAACAATAACAATCTTTCTATTTTGAGATTTACAGCCATCAACTGCTGTAGTCATTAGCCCAATAACAATTTTGACTTTCACTTTTTTTTAAAAAGGTGAAAGCTGGTTTGATATACCAGGAGGTACTAATCTCTTGATTTTCATTTCTTTGAAACAGTTAAAAATGCAACTAATATGAATGTTAAAATCACTAAGCATAGTGCAATCATGACAAATGTACTATAAGTATATGCCATAATTTATCATTTTCTACAGAATTGGGTACACTAATTTACTTTTTTTCATTAACTTCTTACATTGCTTTCTTCATATCACTGTCTTCTTAAATTGTAACTGCTATAACTACAGCAGTAGATAAATCTCTAAAAAGAAATATTGTTATTGTTGAGAAGAGATGGTTGCTGTAGAAGTGAGGACAAGTTCTGTAAGTCATAATTTTACCTTCAGAATTCATTACTACTACTAGTAATATCTAAGAACAAGTTCCTTGAATATTTTTCAAGTTGTGTTTAGTAAAATAGAATTTACTAAGATAAAAAAAATTATTCCATGGTAGTTATGACAAATTATTATTTTAAAATTCTGATCTACACTTTATAATAATAAACAAAAATATAAATACACATATCTATCTGATAAGTATTATATGATAATTTAAATATATGTTACTTTTTTATACCAACACACATTCAGAACCAGCAGTAGATGGAAAACTGGTTGGAAAAATAAATAAAATGAATAATTTGTTTAAAAATAAAACTTACCAATTTCTTTGAATTTTGTACTATCTAACAGTTGTTGTGTAAGTAATTCCCAGTTTTTAGTATCATAATTGATACGATAGAAACCTGTAAAAAATTAAATAATTAAAATATACTATCAATTTAGTTAGTTAATATATTTAGGTAAAATCTGATACAATTAAAAAACTACACAAAAAATTGTATACAACGTGTGTTCAAAGAGTAACAAGAATTTTGAAATTTTGCAGGTTGTATTAAACTGATTCTCAGGAATTTTTCATTGTTGTATTGGTAAACATGTCTGAAAAGTAACTGTATATTTTTAGTCATATTGGATGTTTAGTCTGTGTCAGCTGTGAAAAGGATAAGAGATGTTTTGGAACGATCTGTGATTTTCTATTTGTATAAATAATGGATCAGAGAATTTGTAATAAATTTTGCTATACGAATGAAATAAAGTGCAGCAATGTTTTAAAAATGTTAAATATAGCTTTTGATGAGTGTTATGAATAAAGCAAGGGTTTACGAATGGTATAAGTGTTTCCAAGAAGTCATGAAGATGCTGAAAATGACAAGCGCCCCGGACACCCCAGCACATCTACTACAACCGATGAAAATGTGTAAAAAGTGTAAAAAATGATTATGAATGATCGTCGAATCACAATCAGAGAATTCGCTGATGATGTTGGGATATCAATTGGCTCATGCCATGAAATTTTCTCGGATGTTTTGGATACGAAACATGTGACAGCAAAATTTGTTAAAAAACTGATGAATTTTGAACAAAAACAGCAGCGAATGGAAGTTACTCAGGAGTCGCTAAATGAAGTCAACAATGATGCGGAACTACTGAAATGTGTCATAAAGGTTGATGAAAAATGGGTTTATGGATATGATGTCGAAACTAAGGCTCAATTGTGCCAGTGGAGGCATTCTGAATCACCAAGACCGAAGAAAGTTCAACAAGTACGGTCGAGTGTGAAGGTTATGCTCACCGTGTTCTTCGATTTTAACAGCATAGTGCATCATGAGTTCTTGCCACAAGGTCAAACGATCAATAAGGAGTATTACCTACAAATTCAACACCATTTACGTGAAGCAATCCGAAAAAAACGCCTGGCAAAACAATTCATGGCTTTTGCACCACGATAATGGACCTGCTCACACTTCATTGTTTGTTCATCAATTTTTAGGCCAAAAACAACACTGTAATGATACCCCAGCTGCCATATTCGCCAGACGTGGCCCTGTGTGACCTTTCTATTCCTAAAAATTAAGAGAACCTTAAAGGCTGTCATTTTACAAGCATACATGAGATAAAAGTGAAAAGCTGAAAAAGCTAAACACTATTCCAAAGATTGAGTTCCACAAGTGTTTTGGGAATTGGATAAAGTGCTGACATAAGTGTATAATATCTAATGGGGACTGTTTTGAATGGGATAACATTAATGTAGATGAATAAATAAAATTCTTTCCAAAAAACCAAAAATTCACGTTACTTTTTGAACACACCTCGGTAAGTATAAATTTTTAAAAACAGATAATTCATTAACATATTGACTAACTGCTGTCTTAATAAAATTTAATATTTTAATATCATTCCAGTACTGGACAGCAAAATTTGCATATGCTTTCATAATACTATTCAATTTTTTTAAAATAGGGAATAATTTTAAAATGTTAAAAGAATTATACATAATGCAGTTACAAAATTCAATTCCAACTGAAGATGAAGGATTCCACAAAAATCGATTCTTAGAAATGAATATGGTAAGTTTAACTTATCTAATAACTGTGTTTTGGTGGTTTATATTTCATAATTATTATAATATTAAACACATATATATATATATATATATATAAAATATTTCAAGATATATTTTTCTGTCAATTAATTTTAATGAAAGTAAATTGTTTTTTTAATAAAAGAAATTAAATTTCAATAAAAAGCACACTCATAAATTGTACAGGTGTAACTATTATTTTTGAGGTCTTAGTCATATTGAAATCATTTTTTAATATCATTAAGAAATTATTTCAATCACAAATCCCTAACAAAAACTTCCCTAAATCAAAATTTTGTTTTATATATATTCTTTACTATACAAATAATTAAAATTGAACTTAATATTTTTTTTTTTTTTTTTTTTGTCTTCAGTCATTTGACTGGTTTGATGCAGCTCTCCAAGATTCCCTATCTAGTGCTAGTCGTTTCATTTCAGTATACCCTCTACATCCTACATCCCCAACAATTTGTTTTACATACTCCAAACGTGGCCTGCCAACACAATTTTTCCCTTCTACCTGTCCTTCCAATATTAAAGCGACTATTCCAGGATGCCTTAGTATGTGGCCTATAAGTCTGTCTCTTCTTTTAACTATATTCTTCCAAATGCTTCTTTCTTCATCTATTTGCCGCAATACCTCTTCATTTGTCACTTTATCCACCCATCTGATTTTTAACATTCTCCTATAGCACCACATTTCAAAAGCTTCTAATCTTTTCTTCTCAGATACTCCGATTGTCCAAGTTTCACTTCCATATAAAGCGACACTCCAAACATACACTTTCAAAAATCTTTTCCTGAGATTTAAATTAATTTTTGATGTAAACAAATTATATTTCTTACTGAAGGCTCGTTTAGCTTGTGCTATTCGGCATTTTATATCGCTCCTGCTTCGTCCATCTTTAGTAATTTTACTTCCCAAATAACAAAATTCTTCTACCTCCATAATCTTTTCTCCTCCTATTTTCACATTCAGTGGTCCATCTTTGTTATTTCTACTACATTTCATTACTTTTGTTTTGTTCTTGTTTATTTTCATGCGATAGTTCTTGCGTAGGACTTCATCTATGCCGTTCATTGTTTCTTCTAAATCCTTTTTACTCTCGGCTAGAATTACTATATCATCAGCAAATCGTAGCATCTTTATCTTTTCACCTTGTACTGTTACTCCGAATCTAAATTGTTCTTTAACATCATTAACTGCTAGTTCCATGTAAAGATTAAAAAGTAACGGAGATAGGGAACATCCTTGTCGGACTCCCTTTCTTATTAGGGCTTCTTTCTTATGTTCTTCAATTGTTATTGTTGCTGTTTGGTTCCTGTACATGTTAGCAATTGTTCTTCTATCTCTGTATTTGAACCCTAATTTTTTTAAAATGCTGAACATTTTATTCCAATCTACGTTATCGAAAGCCTTTTCTAGGTCTATAAACGCCAAGTATGTTGGTTTGTTTTTCTTTAATCTTCCTTCTACTATTAATCTGAGGCCTAAAATTGCTTCCCTTGTCCCTATACTTTTCCTGAAACCAAATTGGTCTTCTCCTAACACTTCTTCCACTCTCCTCTCAATTCTTCTGTATAAAATTCTAGTTAAGATTTTTGATGCATGACTAGTTAAACTAATTGTTCTGTATTCTTCACATTTATCTGCCCCTGCTTTCTTTGGTATCATAACTATAACACTTTTTTTGAAGTCTGACGGAAATTCCCCTTTTTCATAAATATTACACACCAGTTTGTATAATCTATCAATCGCTTCCTCACCTGCACTGCGCAGTAATTCTACAGGTATTCCGTCTATTCCAGGAGCCTTTCTGCCATTTAAATCTTTTAATGCTCTCTTAAATTCAGATCTCAGTATTGTTTCTCCCATTTCATCCTCCTCAACTTCCTCTTCTTCCTCTATAACACCATTTTCTAATTCATTTCCTCCGTATAACTCTTCAATATATTCCACCCATCTATCGACTTTACCTTTCGTATTATATATTGGTGTACCATCTTTGTTTAACACATTATTAGATTTTAATTTATGTACCCCAAAATTTTCCTTAACTTTCCTGTATGCTCCGTCAATTTTACCAATGTTCATTTCTCTTTCCACTTCTGAACACTTTTCTTTAATCCACTCTTCTTTCGCCAGTTTGCATTTCCTATTTATAGCATTTCTTAATTGCCGATAGTTCCTTTTACTTTCTTCATCATTAGCATTCTTATATTTTCTACGTTCATCCATCAGCTGCAATATATCGTCTGAAACCCAAGGTTTTCTACCAGTTCTCTTTATTCCGCCTAAGTTTGCTTCTGCTGATTTAAGAATTTCCTTTTTAACATTCTCCCATTCTTTTTCTACATTTTCTACCATATCTTTTTTACTCAGACCTCTTGCGATGTCCTCCTCAAAAATCTTCTTTACCTCCTCTTCCTCAAGCTTCTCTAAATTCCACCGATTCATCTGACAACTTTTCTTCAGGTTTTTAAACCCCAATCTACATTTCATTATCACCAAATTATGGTCGCTATCAATGTCTGCTCCAGGGTAAGTTTTGCAGTCAACGAGTTGATTTCTAAATCTTTGCTTAACCATGATATAATCTATCTGATACCTTCCAGTATCGCCTGGCTTTTTCCAAGTGTATATTCTTCTATTATGATTTTTAAATTGGGTGTTGGCAATTACTAAATTATACTTCGTGCAAAACTCTATAAGTCGGTCCCCTCTTTCATTCCTTTTGCCCAGCCCGTATTCACCCACTATATTTCCTTCCTTGCCTTTTCCAATGCTTGCATTCCAATCTCCAACTATTATTAAATTTTCATCTCCCTTTACGTGTTTAATTGCTTCATCAATCTCTTCGTATACACACTCTACCTCATCATCATCATGGGCGCTTGTAGGCATATAAACGTTAACAATCGTTGTCGGTTTAGGTTTTGATTTTATCCTTATTACAATGATTCTATCGCTATGTGTTTTGAAATACTCCACTCTCCTCCCTATCTTCTTGTTCATCACGAAACCTACTCCTGCCTGCCCATTATTTGACGCTGAGTTAATTACTCTAAAATCACCTGACCAAAAGTCGCCTTCCTCTTCCCACCGAACCTCACTGATTCCTACTATATCCACATTCACCCTATCCATTTCCCTTTTTAAATTTTCTAGCCTACCAACCTTTTTTAAGCTTCTAACATTCCACGCTCCGACTCGTAGAATGTTATTTTTTAATTTTCTGGTGACCCCTTCCTTAGTAGTCCCCACCCGGAGATCCGAACGGGGGACTATTTTACCTCCGGAATATTTTACCAAGGAAGGCGCCTCCATTGTTGCTATGTGAAAATGCAGAGAGCCACATTTTCTTGGAAAAAAAGCAGCTGTAGTTTTCCATTGCTTTCAGCTGCGCAGTACTCAGAGGACTGAGTGATGTTGATACGGCCGCTTAAGTCATTGTGACTCACGCCCCTAACAACTACTGAAAGAGCTGCTGCCCTCTTTCAGGAATCATTCCTTAGTCTGGCTCTCAACAGATACCTCTCCGATATGGTTGCACCTTCGGTCCAGCTACTCTGTATCCCTGAGCACTCAAGCCCCCTCACCAACGGCAAGGTCTCATGATTCATAGAGGAGGAACTTAATATTAAGGATTTTTAACTTTTTTTTTCCTCATTTATGTAAAGGTTTTTAATACCTGTAAGTAAGGTGTGGCTGTTTAAAAACCAGATATTACTATATACGAGATGCGACAATAAAGTAATGAGACTGATTTTTCTTTGCAAGATGTGGCAACCCTGTAGCTTGAGTAGGCACACCATCTTTGACCTTGGTCTATAAGCTACTTCTAGTCCAAGTGGCACATTGATGCAACTGCTCAGTCGTGAGTTGTGCTGTAATAAGTGAACACGTGTTTGTGTCCTTTGTCACAGCTTTTTGGACATCTTGTGTTGTTTGAAAATGATGTACCTTGACCGCCATTTTGACTCTTGGAAATAGAAAAAAGTCGCACGGAGAGATATCTGGTGAATAAGGTGACTGTGGTAGTACTGAAATTTGTTTTGAGGTTAAAAGTTGCTGTACTGACAGAGCAGTATGGGATGGCGCATTAATGTGATGCAGAATCCAATTATCAGCAATGTTGGCACGGACACGAAGAACTCGTTTACGAAGTCTTTCTAAAATTTCTTTGTAGATATATTGGTTAACTGTTTGTCCAGGAGGCACCCGCTCTTTATGAACAATTCGCTTGGAATCGAAGAAGCACACAAGCATGCATTTCACTTTTGGCTTTGACATGCGAGCTTTTTATGGTCTGGGTGATCCCTTTTAGCATCATTGCGAACTTTGGCGTTTTGTCTCTGGATCGTATTGAAAAAACCAACCTTCATCACCAGTGATAACACGGCTCAACAAATCTGGATTGATTTCCATTTACTCTAACAGATTGGCTGCCACATTTTTCTGTGTTTCTCGCTGTTGTTGTGTGAGATTTTTGGGGACCATTTTTGCACAAATGTTTCTCATACCAAGATCTACAGTTAATATTAGATGAACTGTTTCTCGATCGATGTTGAGTTCTTCTACAATCATTTTCACGGATAATCTTCGATCAGATCATATGATTTCACGCACCCTGGTCAAGTTGACATCTGTCCGTGAGGTTGATGGTTGTCCACTGCGGTCTTCATCTTCAACATTCGTTCTTCCTTCACTAAAAATGTTATGCCACCGAAAAACTTGAGCTCTTGACATAACCTCCTCTCCAAAATCCTTCTGAAGCTTACCATAAGTTGTTGTCGCGTTTTCACCCAATTTAACGCAAAAAGAAATGGCATACCGTTGCGCAATATTTTGCGGTTTCATTTCTGTGACGAGAGACACAAACACGTGTTCACTTATTACAGCGCAACTCACGACTGATAGTTGCATCAATGTGCCGCTTGGACTAGAAGTAGCTTATAGACCAAGGTTAAAGATGGTGTGCCTACGCAAGCTGCAGGGTTGCCACATCTTGCAAAGAAAAATCAGTCTCATTACTTTATTGTCGCACCTCGTATATACTAAAGAACATAAACAGATGGAAAGAGAAAGCCTGTTGATTCAGGCCTTCTTGTGTTGTGAGTCTTGATTTAAAGTTGTGGAGGGAACAGTTAAATCTAATGTTTTGTTTTATGAACACTTTGCCTTGAAAATAATTTCAAGAGAAATTATTTGAAATTTCAAGAGAAATTGGAAAAACTGTGTCATTTTTAAAAGAAGTCATTGAGAATTAGTGTTGACACATACATTCGCACATGTGTACAGTATATATTTAAATTCTATTAAATAAACCACCTAGTACAGAATAGAGATAAGACATATCTTACCTTAATTTTTCATGCTTTAACAGGATATAAAAAAGAAACCTTCAAAACAATTATAGGCATGAATCTGAAAATTTGAATCTATATTCATATTCAGGGTTCACTAAATGACCTCATAGTAAACAAAATAATACACTTAGGTAAACAAAACAAAAGAATGATCACAAAATTAAGTCTAGTTCTATGGCAAAAAATGTAATTTCACAGAATTTTTGCTCAATAAAATCATTCAATTTAATGGAAAAAATCAAAACAATAAAATCTAATAATAATAATTACCAGTTTCCTTAATATTAAAAATTATCCATTCCGAAGATGATAAATGTAAATCAGTCAATGTGATCTCTCTCTCTTTTTTTAACCAGTGTTTTGGTGTTGTAGTACTAAAATCTTTAGTTGAAGATGTTGTATAAGTCAAGGGTATCCACCAAACACTTTTTCTTGTTTCTTCAGTAGAATTACCCAAAATGAATCTTCTCTAAAACATTGAAAAAACAAATATTATGTAACAAAAAATTGAATGTCTTAAAGGATACAAAATAAGATTCAGCATTGAATTTTTGTACAGAATATTCTGCTGAGTAAATTTTGAAATGTTTATTCAAATTTTTTTTATTCCATTAGTATATATGTTTTGAGGATAGGAAATAGGACCACAAGTTCCTATTTCCAAATCTCTTTAGTAGTACAATTAGACCTCTTATTATTCTATTAATATTAATAATAATTATTAATAATAATAATAGTAAATAATATACCTCATATTATTTCTGATGATATGAAGCATCCCTGGAAGTCAGTTGGCATTAGCATATTCAGTATTTGCTAAAATTCCAGTAAACACTGATGTTACCGCTCTCAAAAGTCACCTTTTAAAGCCAAGTTTCTTTTAGGGAAGAGGTTGAGATAGCAGGGAACGGTTCACAGAGTAGGTGGGATTAGGACAAAGTTCATTTTCTAGCTGCTAGAACTTTCTGATGGTGAGGAAGTTATGTAGTGATACATTGTCAAGGTGTAATACCTAATCAGTTTTTGAATATTTTAGTATTTTTTCGTATTTTTTCTTAGCCACTACAAAACATTTTAGTAAAACGTCCTGTAAATAGTCTTATGAACATTTCATGAAACAAAAAAAAAAAATCAACAGTTTTTGTATTTATTCTTATGAACTTGTCAAGATATCTTGTCTGTAGGGTTCATGAATTTCATTCAACATGATTAGATTATTACTGAAACTCACAATAATTACACACTCATGATTTATCAACATGAATAAAGATCTACTGTTATCTCTAAAAAGTTTTTGAAGCCAGTGAACACTTGAGATCAATAGTTTTACAGTTCATTGTTCAAGAGATGATAAACAAATTCTCAAAAAATCTGTCTCATATTCAATACATCTGTCAGTATGCATTGCCATGTACCATACAAGTCTTGAGATGTTGCAGAAATTGTGATAGTCAGTCTTTGGTATAAACAATGTTGTCTGCCCTTTCATGATCATTTCTAATGTTATGCATGTAGAATTATTTTATTTTTTGAATGATTTGACCGTATGAACTGACTGAACAGTTCAAATATTATTGCTTGAATCAAAGCTTCAATGGTAGAATTTTAACAATTTGTAGAGTTAACAGCAAATTTTATGCGAATATTTACTCCTCAGCATTCACAATTTAGTGAACAAAAAAATATATGTATCGTAAAACTGAAAATCAGGAATACATTCACAAAAATAATAAATACATGCAAAAAAAACCTATTTCCCATGCTGCAGATGACATCTTATGGCATCTAGTTGTACAGGCATCTAGTAGTTCATATGATTGGTTCACTCAAACTTTCAGAACTTCCAGACAGCACATCATAAATCAGCTAACAGTGAGAAAAAACACTCTTATAATCTGATTACCACATGAGACTGAATTTTCTACATAATAGCATGATTGGCAGGACTAAGAACTCAGTTCTATAAAATAACTGTACTTTGATGTTAAATATTGTTTTATTGAAAAATTAATAAATAAATGTATTTCCAAGATTAGATTAACTTATTTACAAGACTAGGAAATATTATAAACTTGTGTGTGTATGTGTGTACATATATACATATACACACACAAATTTTTGATGTGTGTATATATATATATATATATATATATATATATATATATATATATATACGTACATCAAAAATTTCAATTTCATAAAAATATTAATACTGTTATTAATATTTTCTTCAGAATACTATTAATGATAATATCCTAAAGTACTTAGAAAGTAGTTTCTAACCACTTTAAGATTGTTAATATTAATGATGCCCATTTTAATGATTTTCCTGCAGTGGTTCCTAACCACTTTAAGATGGTTAACAGCATGCCTTCAGTAACTCCACTGAACAAGGTGTTGCATAATTAGCTCTGAAAACTTCTTTTGGAAGTACAATTTCTAAGTTATTTTTAAAGGTGAGATATTAATATTTTTTTATTTGCAGCAACTGTAGTTTCTTCACACTAATTTGACGAATTGTCTGTTATTAAATAGATAAAAATTTATTCATTTATGATAATGCACCTGGGAAACTACTGCTGAACCATCTTCATAATTTCTAATCACTGTAACAAGAGGGAATCCTGTTTGTAAAGTCCATGTATCCATAATCTCCTTTACAGTTACATCTTGTTGTAAAACACCCTGATTATGAGCTTCTTCAGTTAATGCTTGCCATAAATCATCTTGAGTTGCACTCTGATAAGCTCTGAAACCAAATATTTGATAGATATAGATAATAAAATTAAACATTAAAGAAATGTTGTTGATGATGATAGAGATTGTAACATAATAAACCTATTTTTGAATCCTGATTGGTCTATACTAAAAAAAGGAAACAATCATCCTAAAAGAATAATAAAAAAATAAAAACTAATATCAATAATAAAAAGTTAGCATCATTCCAATGCAATTACAGGATTCTATTAATGTTTACTCCAATATTCTGAGTTTCTCAACTTCGAACAGAACATACAGTGCAGAAAATCACTATGCAGTATACGTTAGAATTATGTTGTGCATTCTGTTTTTTCAGCATTAGATGGGTTGCCCTGTGGGTTCATTAGGTGTTCTCAGTGATAAACCAAGATGTCAGTTGTTGAGTTGTGACTGAAAGTGCTTCATTTTATTTTGTGTAGTTTTGTTTCTCAGAATTAATAGTTGCAAAAAACAGGTAATGGTTTTTTCGGTAGAGGAATGCATTTTTCTCACTGAACAAATCTTTTGTGAAGGTGACAAGAATACTGATTTAGTGAGGCACAGGTTTTCTGAAAAGTTTCCAAATACTCCTGATCATCACCACAATGCAGTTTGAAGCCTTATCAAAAAATTTTGGGGAAAAACTCTGTCTCGAAGATGCTGACTGAAGTGGAAGACTTTTTTTTTTTTTTTTTTTACCTCCGAGTCCACAGATAAGCATTACTTCAGAGGATGAGATGAATGATTTGTAGCTGTGTGAAAATGCCATGCCTGACCGGGATTCGAACCCGGGACCTCTGGGTGAAAGAAGTGGAAGACCTAAACTAAATGAACAGAACCTGCTTGATATTTCAGTTGCTATGGACGAAAATCCATCAAAGTCAATGCGTAAGTTAGCAGAGCAGCAAGAAATCAGACTTGCTACTGCATATAAAGCTGTAAGAAAAGAATGAAACTTTATCCCTACAAAGTAATGTGTTTCAAGAACTGAAACCTATAGACTAAATTAATGTCAGTGGTTTGAATGGTTTATTGACCAAAATTCTGTAAGTATCCTCAAAATTATGTTTTTTACAGATGAATTGTGATTTCATCTGTAAGGTATAATAATTCACAAAATACATAACCGTTATCAACAACCAACCCCCCCATGAATTACACGAACAATCTTTGCACAAAGTGAAAATTTGAGTCTGAGTCAGTATGAGAAGAATGTGCATTGTGGGTCCAATCTTTTTTGAAAATACAGTTAAAAGTGATCATTACTGTGCTGTTTTAACAAACTTCGTTAGTCAGTTAACAGAAGTGGAAATCAATCACAACAAGATGTTGCTGTCACAGTGGACACAGCTAACAGGTCAATGACTTTTTCAAAATATTTTGGTGAATGAATCATTTTGAGGAGTTTTTGGCTTGCACGATCATATGATCATACAATCCAACTCCCAGAGATTACTTTCTATAGGAGGCAGCGAAACAAGCAGTGAATTGCAACAAACTATGCATGATGACAAATTAATAACTGCAATAACAGAATACATACAAGACATTCCAGCTGTTACAGCTGGTTAAAGTGTTTGAAAACAAACTGAAACATATGCAGTATTGTACTGATGTTGGAGGAGGTCATTTTCAACACTTTTGTAAACTATTCCAATTATTGTAATATCAGTTTCTATAAAATAATGAAATTAAAAATACAAAGTAATAATTAAGAAAGTTTCGTCATTACACTTCTATAATTCCAGTGCATAGCAACTTTCTGAACACTTATAATAGATAAGAAATCTAATAATAATAAGAAATATAATAGATCGTATATAAATAGATATTATACAAATACATATATGTTTATTCAGATTGATATGTAATTATACATTATGTAACAAAATAATAGAAATTGCATCATGTATGGGATAGATGTACTGTTCCACAAATATAAAAGTTAGTACATTTGTCTGAATAGTACAGTGGTAATTATATTAATACCTTATATTCCAAGAATGACCTAGAGCAGAGGTCAGCAATCTTTTGCTAACAGTATACAGACTAAGAATTTAAAATCATTTGTTGTGCCAACAACTTCATATTTTTATATAAGTAAAGGACCTTTACTTGTAGAACATTGGACCAATGTTCTACAATATATTTTATACAGTAATGCAGGGTGAATAACATAAAACCAAACCCATAATGAAACTACTATTTATGAAAGACTCTCACACAACTAGTGCAACTAGTGGATGTATATGTTACTACTGATTGTTACTGCTGCTTGTCAGGTGCTTACAAATCAGTCAGTATGCGTTTTGTTGCAGTGCAGTATTGTGAGTGCAGTTGTGTTTGTGTAAAATGTCTTATTCAATTCTGGAGAGGTAGCTATAGTTGACGCCTATCTTGTTCTAGATTATTTTAAAAATCGCGTCAAGTATTCATAGAAAAATTTCCAAAGGTCTGTATCCCAATTAAGAATGCACGATTTAGTTAAAAAAACTGCGTATAACAGGTTTGGTTTCAAATGCAAAATGAAATTGGCAACTGCGTTACAACTGCACAACAACTGAAGGAGTCAGACAAATCAAAACAACTTGATTATTGCAACTGGCTTCTTGAAAACATTGTTGGTGGACAGTTAGAGTTGTCTTCTTGTGATTTTTTCCTTTGGGGCTACTTAAAGGAGAGAGTTTATGCATCTAATCCTCACAATATTGATGAAATGAAGGTTAACATTCAATGAGAAATCAACACAATTGACAACATTTTGCATCAGATGACTCTCATGATCAGTCGAGTGCATCGATGCCCAGAGTGGTCACTATGAACATCTTTTGTAACAATATAGTAAATAAATGCAACTTTTAAATTACACTTTATGTTTTTCTTATTTAATTTGTTCGTACCATTCACAAAATTTCATTCCAACATAACCTACCGATTTTGCAGCAGTTATGTTATGGGTTTGGTTTTATGTTACTCACCCTGTATAATACAATAACATTTAAACCACACTGAAAAAAATAAACTGTTTTCTAAAGTTTTTATTATTAATGGCAGCCTTGCCCTTGCATGATCTTAGCCAGTTGCTCAATATCAGCAACATATTTTGTTAGTTTGTGTTTTACATAATTTTCTAAATGTTCAGGTGTTAGGCAACTTTGCTGTGGACTTAACACTGCTTTCATGTGAGAGAAAATTTCCTCACAGGAATAAGTTGAACCAAAAGCCGAAATAAGAGGAAAAGCAATTTTCATCAAACAGATGAAAAATCTTGGGAGGGATGTCCAACAGTTGAGAATAGCAGCAGAATTTTCTAAATTTTTGTCGTCCAGAGACTTCCTTAATTCAACAAAGTTTGATGTCCATAATTCTGAAGACCTAAATTCAACCTGTTGCATTTCAAAATCATCAATATCCATCCAACTAGAAAGTTCCAAATTGGGAAGCTGTCAAATGAAGTATGTTAAGCTTAATGAGGTATGAAAATAAGGTTCATGGATGTGCAAGTACTGACTTCATTTAACAAATTCTACTTTGAGTGCTTCGATGTACTCCTGAAGCTCATCTGTGTTTATTTCAGATTGATTTGACTGATTCTTCACATTTAGGAAGTACTTGAATGCTTTGATGTTGATGTGAAGTGAAAAAATGTCAAGTTTCATTATAAATACTTTCCAATAGTAGAAAATATCAAGTACTGTTTGACCTTGTTCTTGTAATTTCAATTTATAAATAGCTTTTTTGATGGTTTCACTTTTCTCATCTGAAGTTTTAAACTTAGACTGGTGTTTAGTTTGAAAGTGTCTTTGTACACTAGACTTTGTACACAACACTTATGCTACAAAAAACACAAACAGCACGATCTTTTTGTTCTACAAATCCATACTCTTTTGTCAAATTTTCTTGAAATAGACGATGATAAAGTTTCCTTTTCTTTTCTGCCATATTTAATACAAACAGTATTCTGAAAATATAAATAAATTTACAAACATCAATGCTGATATAAAATTTAACTTTATTAAAATAATAATAAAAACATTTTGAATTTGTCTAAACATTATTTAAATAGGAATTATTGTATTTACAATTCAAATATATTTATTTTAAAATTCACCAATTAATATCATTTATAAAAAAACCATCTATAAAACTGTAAACTTTTGTGAAACCTATTTTCACCAATGGAGTGATGAGTGATCTTTAATTGTGATATGTGTTATGGGATTTGGGTAGTTTTGAGTCACCATACTCCCGAATATATTTTTCAAACAATATTAACTTAGCTTGATTGCTACAAAGTAGAAAGAATCAAAGAAATTACACTTTGTTAAATTTTGAGAACTGACATGTGATGTCAGTTCTTTCATTGTTCTGACTTTTGTGTCAATCATAACCAATTTATTGATAAATAAAACTTAGAGCTTCTGCAAGCCATTAGAAATTACTTGGCGTGCCAAGTGTGGCACATGTGCCATAGGTTGCTAACCCCTGACCTAGAGGAAAACAGACGGTATTTGGTGTTTGGGAGACATGTATATATAAGAAAAGTATAATAATGCGACTGAATCATAATTTAAAATCAACTTACTTTTTCTTTAAGTAATTAGTAAGTCCTTGCTTAAAAACATCTGTTGTAAGAAAATGATCCATCATTCTAATTACAGCAGCACCTAAAATAAATAATAAACTCAATAAAAAAAAGTCATTAAAGTAAATAAATGTAATACTTTTCAGAGTAAATTATTTTACCAGACAAGATTTACAATACTGCACCCAGTGTTGTTTAACATAAGTAAAATATATGAACAAATTTAATAAAGTACATGGGCTTCAGCCATAAGTATTTTCTCTTATTTTATACCAATTTTCAGATCGACTCTTTGAGGGATAGAATCAACAGTTTGTAAGGAATGGAGTTCACTATTTTACTCAAGATCAATCTTAGATTACACTGTTTTACTATAAAGTCACTAATAACTTAGCAGATAAAATGACAAAATAATACAGCTCATATTATTTTAAAAGAAATTTTCATTATTAGTAAATGTATATCTTTCCTTTCTTTCTTTCTTTTTCCTGTTTAGCCTCCGGTAACTACCGTTTAGATAATACTTCAGAGGATGAATGAGGATGATATGTATGAGTGTGAATGAAGTGTAGTCTTGTACATTCTCAGTTCGACCATACCTGAGATGTGTGGTTAATTGAAACCCAACCACCAAAGAACACCGGTATCCACGATCTAGTATTCAAGTCCGTGTAAAAATAGCTGGCTTTACTAGGACTTGAACGCTGGAACTCTCGACTTCAAATCAGCTGATTTGGGAAGACCAACCCGGTGGGTTAGTAAATGTATATCTATATGTTGGAAAAGCTACTTTATTTTAATTATTTATTCAAATAGTAACAACTGGTTGATGTCCAATAACAGTCATTATGATGAATTATGACTCTTTTAATGTGTGAAAAATACCATGCTTCAATGGGACTCAAACCCACAACGTCTGGATGAAGGCAGAAATGTTACCATTCCACCACTAAGATTGGCCAAATTTATCTTCTAATAAATCAGGTTGATATGTGATAAAAAAATGTTCAATGAATTTTAAATAGTCTTAATAAAAAAAAAGCAAAACCACCCTTTTTCAAAGGTAGTAATTTTTTTTAAACTTTGAAGTAATTTAAAAGAAAAACAAAAACTAAATTTTCTCAATGCAGCAAAACACACCATGAAATATATTACAAAAAACGAATAATTTTTTTTTAATTACAAACTAAACTTATTTTAATATAATGTTATAAAATCTCTTGTTGTAATTCTTTCAATCAGTTTCCTACTTTCAGTAAATGGTTTTGCAATTTTTCATGCTGGTAATATCTAATGTTATTGCAGCAGTTTGTTTTTGTAATTATGATAAACATTTACAATGTGGTAATAAATTGTGTGAGTTTGAATTATTTCTGTTTATTTAGTTTGCATGTGTTTGTATATTTTGCAATCTACAACTTTACCAAGATTTAGACCTTTTTAATGCACATGTAAAATATCAAGGTAGTTGTTAATCCTGGTTAACGTTTGGGTGGATCTATAAGATAGACAAAAAATATTGACACTATGTTGTTAAATACTTATATGATCATCTTGTATTTGTTCATAACTGTTTTGTTTTAATCTGTGTCCCATTTTGTAGATGCAGCAGTTCACTTGCATTTTCCAGGGGTGTTAAGGCTGATTGTTGTATTTTGTTTTTGTTTCTCTATTCTGAAGGCTAGACAAATTTTTGAGCTATTTTCTCTAATTCTTATTTATGAATATTAGTCTTATTGTTAGTTTGTAGTTAATAAACTGCCAACTTACAACTTAAGTAAATCTGGTTCAGTTTGTTAAAGATTATTATGCAAAAGAAAATATTTGTGTGTATATGTTGATTAATTTAATTATGTTTTAAAATGAAAACAAACTACATAATATGTTTTATTTTACATATTACATAAGAAAATAATATGCAGAAAAATGTTTAACAGTAATACATAAATAATATAACAAAAACGAACATGAATATGATGAATTTATAATTGTTATTGAAAATGTCATAATACTATTATTACTTATTATGTAATGGTAGTTATTACTAGTATGATTTCAACTTATCTGCTAGATCACAAACGAGTAATTTCTTTGCATAAAATCAAACAGAAAAATTCTTTTAAAAATTATAAACTTAAAATTGTGATAAGGTATAAAAAAAATCAATGACTTAATAAACTTTTTCTTAATCCTTTGCCATTTCATAGAGGAAATGAAAGTACTACATTATAATAATGTGAAAAAATCCAATTTTAGATAAAATTGGATTGATAATAAAGTTAACTACTGTAGTCTGAAAAAGGTTTTTAGCATGATGTTTATATTAATTTCAGTATGATATTTTGTATATCTTACCATCAGTGTCTTTCTTTGAAATATATTATCTTTAATAAACACAGCTGAATTTCTGGATGTTATCCTCTTTAATATTTACAACAATAACAGTGCTTCATTAAAATCAGTAACACTAATTTTAGAGATATTATAAATTACTCTGAACAGGTGTACTTATAGCATGAATAGGATCTTCATGCTCAAACGTGCAATACAGGTGGATTTATTATTACAGAATATGTATGGATGTAGGAATACTATTCTCAAATTAATATTTATTAAATTATATATTTATTTCTCACATTTTTGTAAACTAGTATTAATCAAATAAATGTAAATTTTATTACCTTCTTTTAGGTTTATTTTTTATTTATTATTTAATTTCTTATTCTTTTGCCAAAGAACAAAAAATTTTTTTGATCTTGAAACGTAATGCCTATTTTAGGTAAATTTTAAAATCATTTATAGTTTTGTACATCATAATATTTCTGAACACTTAACCACACTCAATGGAACACAACTTTTTATACAAGAATATGAGTCAATTCTTTCCCCTGAAACTACAGTAACCGAACAGATTTTCATACATCTTGTATTTGACATCGAAATTCCCACTAAAACTCAAAACGTAATTAGTCTTATAATACTTAATCATACATATTATATTATAATGATAAATTAATGCATTACAATAATTATACATTGTAATAATAAGTTAATATAACAGTAAACTAAAACCATTGAGTGGTTGACATAGAAAAATAGTTGAAATTTATTATCGGCCACCTAAATTACTCAGTTGAATTTCATACTTATAAATATTAATATTTTTTATAAGTTTTGAAGTGTGACTACATAATTGTCAACTAAAGTTTGTCTTGGTGGTACATAATAGTAGCAAAAAATATACATGAATAACAATGGTTCATTATGTTATCAATATGTTAGTATAAAAATCTTTTCTTTTACATAATTTTACTGTTCTGAAATGAAAACTTCACACAAAATCTTTAATTTGTAGTTTTCCTTAACATTAAAATGTTTAGCAATTCTAACACCTTATTTATAAATTGTTTTCTGTAGTTGTACAAGTACATTATTTCTGATACTTTAGAACACAATTTGATGTAGTCTTACCACTGGGTCATCTTGCAGCAGCTAATGAGATATTACAGACTTCATTTTCTACAAATTAACAGTAACTTCCTCACTATGAGAAACAAATTGTAATGAAACAGAACTTATGTTCTTATCCAAGTTAATTATAGTAACTTTTATCTTTTAGACTGGATTAGAACAAAACATGTCTAACATCATCTGAATTAATGACCTGATAAGGTGAAGTATCCTACTTAAGAGGAAAAAACTAATATTTTGTAAACTTTTATTGTTCTTTCTAGCTTGATAAAAAATAAGAAATTAATATATAAAAAGATAAATTAAAATAATAGAGAAATATGAGAAGAAATAATCTTTTACTTACTTTTATCATAAGAAATAGAGTCAAAAATTTCATCAATTTCACTTGGATGGTTTACATTAACAGATATAGGATGAGAAGATTTATAAACGTCGAGTAAATAGACACCTTGCATTTCTTGTGTAACAAATTGTTCTAATTTACGCCATAATGGTTCAACCTACAAAAAGAAACTAAATGTTATAAGTTCAAAAGTGAATACAAACTAAAAACAATTCTTCAGTGTATTAAAAAGTATGATATACAAAACAAACATACAAAACACATAACTTTGACATTAAATGAACAGAAACAATAATCCTTTTTGAAACTATAAATTATGATATGATCATACCCTAATTACATGTCATTTGCCAACTCAAAAAAAACAAAAAACAGTCAGAATAACTTCAACTGGAATCATAAGCAACTTCTTATATAAAAATACAAGAAACTTATTATAACTTTAAAAAAGTAATAATAAATAAATTTTACTTATATAATCATTAAAACAGCTCTATATACTTTAAATTAACATAAAAAAAAATACAAACAAATAACAGGTCCTGGAGATTAATAAGGGATTATGAAAGCCACCAGTTAAAGAGTAAGTTCAAATTTATTTTTGAACTAAGAGATTTATTTTTTTATTTAAGAGATTATCCCTGACCATCTGTAGTTAATGGATAAAATTAATATATATATATAAAACTACTTATAATGAAGCTGTGTCTATAGTTGTTTAAAAAAAAGAAAAAAAGCTGTAAGGAGAAAAGAATTATTTATATAGATTTTAAATAAAAAAAAAAAAAATCTGTCTTTCTCAGCATGCGAGAATAGACATATTAAAATAACCCACTCTTTTACATATAATTTTAAACTTGTGTTTTTAAAAAAATCTTCTGGGTTTTTAATATACTGTATTCCACAATAATTTCTCTACCAACTTCTAACTAATTAATAGTTGTCAATTAGGTTTCTGCTTTCTTCTTTACTTCTAATTAATAAAAAGAATCTAAACTATTAAAATTCTTCACTTTGAAACTTAATTTTTTTCTATTTCATGATTATGTTTTAAGCTTTTCATCTGCCAAGACAAATAATTAGAACTATTAGTAAATATAGAACTCTGCTTTTTTCTTTTTATTTTAAGGGATTAACTTTTTATTAATATTATCTTATTAATATACAATTAATTTGTGATTTTTTTTACTAGAACAAAAAATTACCTTCTTATTAATTTATTTTTTCACTCTTTTTTATTTTAAAATCAATATTAAAGAGATTTAGTTTTTTTTTAACTTCTATAATTAATCTTTCTCTTATAAAACTACAAAAAACTCTAAAACTTTAATAAAATGTTTTTCTGACTTAATGGAGACAATGTTAATGTGCCATTGCTTTTTACTAAAATTGGTACATTAAAATTGTTGCTTTAATTTGCAAGTCCCAATCTTTTTGAGAGCTGCAACCAAACCTAAGATATAATGGCCTCTAGAAATGGTTGCTGTATCTAAGATTAATGATCTTAAGTACAGAGCAGTTGTCTAATTAAATATTACGAGTGATTGAGTTTAAGAATAAATATTATAGAAATGTACTGAATATTTTCATAAAATATAAATAAAAAACTGAATCTTGATCAGACTTGGTATTTTTTACATATTATAAAATTCCTTTTTCATCATTAAAAAAAAAAAAAAAATAGGTAACTGCAATTGGATTCTTTGTAACCATAAGAATTAATTAATAAATAAAACAAGCTTTGAAACAGAACTGAACACATTCTACTTAAACTTTGTTTTAACCTAACAACAAAATCTATATATAAATGAAAATATAAAACCCTCTAGCACGAAAAGCATGTTTCTGTTAACAGTGTGCACTAAGTAATGTAGTTCTTTTAACTAAGAAAAATTGTTCCCTTTTTTCTGCCCTGAACAAAAAATTAAATAAATAACATTATAAAAAGAAAAAACACATTAAAAGTAAAATAATTTTTCCCTTATTTTTTAAATCTTAACTTTTTGAAGTCATTACCATATTAAAAAAAAATCTGATGTGGACACCACATGTCTTCCTTGTACAACTATTTAATTACATATACACATTTTAAAAAAAATGAAAAGTACATAAAATTTTATTTCATTAATAACTTACTGAATCCTAATTTATTGTATTTTTTTTTTACAATCGGTGGTTAATTATTAATAAATCAAACATGAACTTTATACAATTAACATTATTACAGTTGGTATACAATAACTTTAAATATTTAACTTTTAACATCATGTTGCATGTATTTTAATAATGAATTAAATAGAAAGATGAAGTACAATAAACGAGTACTGCAATAGAACCTTACTCGACAAGAGAAGAAGACCAGGAAAGGATAAAAAGAGGATGATGACCATAAAGAGAGAGAAAATTTGAAAACTAGAGAACGTGTACAAAAATTAAGATCAGAAGAATTATATCAAACCAAAGAGCGATTAAATAATTAGCAACAAAAAACAAATAATCAAAATAACGATCAACTAATATTGTCAGACAATATCAGAGGAGTAATGAACTAAAAGATAAGAATTTTTTGCAATTTATTAAAGATTGGGCATGTAAAGTAGAAAATCCAAAAATAATACGACTCTAAATTATAATTTTCAATTAATATTAAATAATCAGATGTTTCACAAACTCTATTACACATACACATATGTAATAATGCCTTTTAAATTACATATACACATTTTTATAAGTACATAAAATTTTATTTCACTAATTTCATATTTTTTTTTTTTACTATTGAATTATTATTTATTGTAAAATTTTTTTACAATCACGGGTTAATAATTATTAAATCAATATATTTAAATTAAAAAAAAAGTTAAAAAAAAGGAGATGAAGTCTGATTCGTATCGATGTGCCTTCCCTTGTAAGATTCAAATATTTCATTAATTAAAATTTTATTTGGCTATAACTCTGGAACCAATGAAAATAAGTAAGACTTATGATACATTGTTGAAAAGCTCTCAATGAGGGTTTGTTACTGCAGTTAAGAAAAATCGCAAAATTAAAATTTTTGGGGATTTTGGACTTTTTTGAACACTTTTGGTTCAGTTGACTGCAATTAAAAGGGGAAGTGCACAACTAGATGTTACAACTGTCCTAAATCCAAAATTTCAACATACTATGGCTCATCGTTTTTGAGTTATGCGAAATATGTACATACATACATATGTACGTACAGACATCACAGTGAAACTAGTCAAAATAGATTCAGGGATGGTTAAAATGGATATTTCCGATGAAATCTGAAAACCGAAAATTTTTGCCATCACAATAGTTTCTTTACTTCATACAAGGAAGGTGTGGTTAATTGAAACCAAACCACCAATGAACACCGTTATCCACTACTTAGTATTCAAATCCATATAAAAGTAATAGCCTTTACTAGAATTTGAACCTTACAACTCTAGACTTTGAAATCAGCTGATTTGCGATGACAAGTTAACCACTAGGCCAACCCAGTGGCCATTAAGAGATATCTAATACTAAGTGAAGAAGAAATATGGGCAGTGAGTAAAAAATTTTAAATGATAAAATTCATTTTTTTTTTTAATTTTGTTTTTTCAAGGTCTAAGTTTTACTGGCCATAAATTTTCAATACCCTAGCCAGGAACTGACCTTTGGTATGGTAGGCAAGCACACTACCATTAGTAAGACAATGATAGGTCATTATTAAAATTTGTTTAATATGAACAATTGGAGCATCCACAGAAAAATAAGGGCATTCTTCCTGTTTAGGAAAGAAGCAAATGCTTTGTATTACAAATATAAAATTACCATATTATAAAATCTAGTATAAATTATAAAATGAACTAATTAAAGAAAAACTAACTTAATAAAAAAATCCTAGTAACAAATAACAAAATAACCATAAGTAAATAAAATAAAATTGTAATAAAAGAATTACCGCATCAACTCCAAGACATTCAACATAAGAGGCAAACCCTTCATTTAACCATAAATCAGACCACCAACTAGGTGTCACTAAGTTTCCAAACCACTGATGAGCTAATTCATGGCTGACAACAGTTGCAACTCGTAATTTATGTTTATTGGTAGATATTCCTTGTTGGTATAACATAGTTGTCTCCCTGAAAAAATAATACTTTCAGTTTGATAGGTTGTATAGAAATGATAATAATAATATTCTTTAATAATAATAGAATGTAATAAATGCAGAAAACCTTTGAAATTATATTTGGGTAATATGTGCATCCATTTCCACTTTTTATTTTTGAATCAAAAAATGAATTTTCATCAAAACATCAGAAAGACATGGTAATTTTACTCTCTATTACTACTTCTAGTGTCATTTTAATAGGCTGTGAATTTTAACTTACTCTGGGGTACTATAATGTAATGTATACAAAGCATGTACCTAGCATATATTTGTAAGAAATAATTTGGTCAAATCTTAGGTCAGGCATAAAGCTGTTAATAATTTGATAAGTAGAATAAAATAAAAAGATGTTGCTTTGTTAAAAAAAATTCCATTTTTACTGCAGCAACAGTAACAAAAGCTTATGTTAATGAAGAGGATTGTCATCGGTTATAATTTTTAGTAAAATATGAAATTTTTCAATGAATTTACTTCACACACTTCTACAGTTATAGCAAATTTATAATCTATTAGCCATCCTGATTTCATTGGCTTCTAATCAAGTCACAAGATTCTCATTATTTCATGGAATTACTTTCTTGACATGATGGGTAAATAAGGCTAATCTATAAGTCTGAAAACAACAAATTGAGATCAGCTTTACTTGCAACTTACATGGCTCAAAAGTAAATAAATAAAATATGTGATTTAATCTCAAATAAAATTGAAACCATCCTCCATGTATTACCCCAATGTTATACAGCTTCCTCTTAAGTAAATTTTTCTATTAACCTAACTATAATATGATTTATCACTAATCTCTCAGTTACAAATTCCCTTCTTTAGTACCTACCTTTTACTAAAAGATGTAGGGCCAACTGTCTCTCAGTTGGCCTTACATCTTTTGAGAGACATTTTTATATTAATTAAATGCCCTCTATATTACTCCATTCTTTAGTCACAAGAAACCACCTAGTATTAAAGATTCCCAAGCAACTTAGTCAGGTTTTTAGAGATTCTACTAAACATTTTTGGGAAAGAACAATCATGATCATTTTCATTCCATTTTATTATGAAGTTTCATCAAGGGTTTAGAATTCTCCATCATTGTTTACTACTGTTTCAATAATGCTATCATTCTGATAGTTAGACTAATCTTATGTTATATTCTGAATTGCAAGGAAAATTTCAACATCTAAGACACTGCAATCCTGCAGTTTTACTAAATAAGAAAAGAACATGACTGTAAATAGTAAATAAAATACAATAGGAATATGCACTAACATTACAAGGAAAAGATCTAAGAGTAAATGAAAATGAAATTGAGGATATCAATGATTCAGGGGAAGAAGAGTTAAATTATCAATTTCAAGGATAATGGTAAAATGTGAATTACAGGAAATAAATATTTCAAATATAATAAATATAAATTTTAGTATGTTCATAAGAGTAATTACAGTCTAAATTTAAAACAGCTATAATGTATTTTTAAGAATTAATGGTCAAAATTAAATCCCTCAAATTATCATCATGAAATTTACATATACAAATCATATGAAAGTACATGCAAAAGTATGCAATTTTGTGAAAAACTTTCAAAGTATGACTCAATATTTCTAAGAATATTGATTTTTGTAACTTATCAATAAAATTAATTTTTATAAGCATAAAAAATTCTAAGAAAACATCATGATATTTCTGCTTTTGTTTAGCTAACAATATTAACAGATTACTGATATTTAATCTACAAAAAAATGACTGCACAAAATATTAACATGCAATACAAGGAAAAATTTTTATGCTGTCAAAATAGTGACCTGGCAGTAGTAGGTATAACTTTTTAAACATATTTTTTTCTTATAAAATCGCTATAACATGTTTATATAGGAAAAATTCACACTTCAGATTTTAAGAATAAAAGAATAAAGAAATATTAAATTAGAAAAATTGTCAAAATTATGAATTTATATAAAATCTTTGTCATTTAAAAAAAATATATATGATAAAATAATATATTAAATCTTTCTGATATTAAGATAAAGTAATTTTAAAGATTTAATGAAAAATAGATATTTTATTTGAGACAGGCAAAGCTAGTCTCAAACCCTGACTATATAGATATCACTGATAAGAATGTTAATTCAATGAATAATTGCAATGCTGGTGAAGAGGAGGATGTAGAATTTATATACAATAACTTCAGATAGAAATATTTTATATATAGATATTTAATTATTTGTTCTGGGTGAACTATGGTCATCTTTTAACTCAAAGAAGATATTGATGTACTGGACAGAAAATTTCATTATGATTGGGAAAGCCATTCAGGAATTAATGTGTATAGTACCAGACAATGTACACAATAATTCTGTTAAAACAAAGATTATGAATCACCAAGATAGTATTTATGATGGTTAATCAAATAATTTGAAAGTGCCTTTTCTATTACTTTCAAATCAATTTACGCTTGATTTGATTTATATATTTATACTTTAACAATTTTTAATTTATTTGCTTTCAAATCATCAATTTATCATGAATTTTTAAAAACACATTAAATTTTAAACAAATTTCATCAAATATAACATTTTAATAAAATGTTAATTATTAATTATTATCAGCAATAATTAAAAATTATTAATTTTTATCAGCAAACAGATATACAGAATATCAAGCAAGGTTTACACAAATAATCTCTATCTAGTGATTAACATTTGAAAGGAACTACTTTAATCTCTAATTTTTGCAACATAAATGACCAGAACAATGCAGCACTCAGCTTTCAAAAACAGAAACAATGTTTCCCATACACTAATGTTCTTTCTCTGAAGAATCAACTTAAAAATTAAATGTACTGGAAAACAACTAACATGATCATTCTTGGTTGAGAAAATAAATAAAAAAAATTATATATATATATATATATATAAGAGGTGTGATAAAAAAATGCGGTGAATGATTTTTTAGAGGCATCTGCCGATGCTACATTCATATGCTGTAATTTGTCCAATAGCGTGATCAACTGAGACAGGCAGGAACAAGTTGTAACACGTTCGAGCTTGCCAGTCAGCTGCCAGAGCTGCTAGAGTGAGGTTGTGTTTATCGTGTCTGTCGCGCAACATGGATTTTGAACAACGCATTAACATTAAGTTTTGTTTTAAGTTGTAAAAGAGTGGCAAAAAAGCTCATGAAATGTTAGAATCGGTGTACGGCGATAATGTGGTAACTTTGAAGACTGTGTACAAGTGGTATGACAGATTTAAAAACGGAAATGAGTCTGTTGAAGACGAGCAGCGTGCGGGCTGTCCAGCAACCTTAAAAACAGTTAAAAATGTGCAAAGAGTGGAAACAATGGTTTGTTCAAACAGGCGAATGACTATTCGAGAGCTATCGGAAGACCTTAACATCTCATACGGATCCGTTCAAAGCATTTTAACTAATGAATTGCAAATGAGAGAGTGAGTGCAAAATTTGTTCCCAGAGTTGCCTTTTGAGTGATGAACAGAAGGAAAATCGTGTGTCAATTTGCACGGAGTTGAAGGGTCGTCTTCATGCAGATCCGGGCTTCATGGCCAAAATTGTAACTGGAGATGAAAGTTGGCTCTATGGCTATGACCCTGAGACCAAAATGCAGAATTCCCAATGGAAAACCAGTTCATCTCCTCGACCTAAAAAGTCACATCAGTCAAAATCCGACATCAAGGTCATGCTCGTTGTTTTTTTCGATAGTAAGGGCATAGTGCGATCAGAGTTCGTTCCAAGGGGAACAACTGTAAACTCTGAATTTTATAAGGGTGTACTGCAACGTTTGCGAAACGACGTATGAAGAAAGCGACCAGAAAAAAGGACCAATGGCTTCCTTCTTCACCACAACGCGCCGTGTCACACCTCGCTTCTCATTCGCAGGTTTTTGGCCGAAAAAAGTGTTCCTGTCTGTCCACATCCGCCATACTCACCAGATTTAGCACCATGCGACTTTTGGCTCTTCCCAAAATTTAAAACTGTGCTTAAAGGAAAACGTTTTGACACCATTGCTGACATTGAGAGGGCCACGACCGAGCAGCTGAAAGCCCTTCTGAAAGACGCCTTCCAGAAATGCCTCCAGTCATGGAGTCAACGTTGGGATAAGTGCATTGCTAGCCAAGGACAGTACTTTGAAGGAGATTAAATCAAATTCTATGTAACCATATTACATTTTTAATAAAAACTTATTCACTGTATTCTTTGATCACACCTCGTATATATATACATAAATATATTCTCTAACTATGCAAATTAAAATTTGCACATTTGTTCATAATAAATCTCAAAATTTATAAAATGGTAACAGTTTTGATAAATTCACAAATTATAAAAACAATTTATTTTAATGTAATTATAGAATTAAATACCAATTTAAAATGCAGGATCCCATAAAAATTGATTCTTGGAATTAAAATGGTTAACTTTTACAGTGATACTTTACTCTTCTGTAGAAAGGCAACCACTAACTTTCTATATCACTTCAATACAAATCATTAAGATGGGTATCCATTGCCCATGGCTGCCATGTGAGCAAGTGGAGTACAGCAGCTATCAAACTTCCTCATGCAGCAAACAATGTGCATATATTTGGAGAGCATAGCTCCAGTTAGTTCCTCAGTTATGGACAGTGCACATGCCATGGTTGCATTTATTTTAATTCATAATGTAATAAAGAAAAAACAAAATAAAAGTACCGATTCTGGTTCAAGCAATTATATCAGAATCAATCTCACTGTGATACTGGACTATTAAAAGACATGACATTGAGTCATTTGAAAAACAATAAGAATTATCTGAATGATGAGAAAAGACTTAATATTATTCTTATTGATTGAAACCGACATAAGAAAAATGGACACAAATTTTTAGAATGAAATTTTGGTATAGGAAAAATTAGTTATAACATTAAATTCTTGGCCATTAGAGATCACCACACAAGCTTGCAATATCTTTTCCAATACCCTAGGCGCCTTGGCATAGAAATTTATTGTGATAATTAGGTGATTTTGAGTTCCATAGTGACTCTTTTGAGGTGCAGAGTTGAATTAACATTTTACACTTCTTGTTATTCATTTCTTGGCGTGCATCAGACAACAGAAATGCACTACAACCATTCACACTACACAGTAGTTTAAACTGAATTCCCTTTAACGCTGTTCTAAAAACCAAAATATTGTTCACAATATGTTCAAGGATGTTAGTGCTTGTTCTGGCATGCATGCCTATACATCTCCATTGTCTGCAGAAAACTTTTGAACTCGCCTTGTATGGCAGTCACGAGCAACGAACACTACCAACCTTCACTTATTATTGTGACATCATGTCACAAGCTAAATTATTCAGTATTACTCCAGGATCCTGTCATAACCTGGAAAAGAATCCTCAATCAAAATTAAAAAAAGAATATTCAGTAATTCTGAGTTTTAGGGAAACATCAGTATAAAGATATAAACATTCTATCTGTACATAGAGATTAGGCAATGCAAATAACAATAAATGAATGTTTACTACATATTTACCTGTATGTTATAAGCCCCCAGTTTTCCATTGCACCTGCAGCAAAATCAGGAAGTGCAATCATATCAATTTTTGGAAGAGGGAATTTAATTTGAAAGAAATCTTCATAATGCTTTAGTATTTTTGGTCCGATTTCAAGACTGTAGTTGGCTTGTGCAATAGCATCTTTTCTAGCTAAAACACTAAAATTACCAACGGATTCTTTTGCAAAATCAGATACTGTAAAAGCAACTAAATATGTTGACATTGGTACACTTTCTTCAAAATGATCCCATTGATAACCAGGTAGTTCTTCTCTAAAATAACCAAAAAAGGAAAGTACAATTTACAATTATGTTTATAAAATAATTTCAAAAATTTAAACTAAAAAAGTGAAAACAAAACAATAGTCATTGCTCACAGCATCACTCACAAACCTATGATAAAATAAAATGATTCACTTACAGACTAAAGAATTTCATATATTTTCAAGAATAATCAAGATATGTATGATCTACTAGATCTCTAAGAAATTAAAAACTGTTAATGTAATATGAAATAATAATTATTTATAAGAATGTGAAACAAATCTCTGATACATTTAATTTATAGTTTTTGAAAAGTATTTGACAATCCCTTTATTTTACACAAGATTTTCTTATCACACTGATCTGTTTTATAGCCTGAATTTAACAGTGGCAGTAATCTGACACAATTTACAAAAATGTATGCGTACTGAATGATTGATAAATATGAATTTCTTTCATGATCTTCAGTACATCTATATCTTGCTACATCTATATATTTATAAACTTTTGAAATTTAGAAAAATTTTACTACATGTCATTTTTGCCATCATGTTTTGTTGAAATACATGCTATAATCTGTACATATAAGTTTTATCTTATACATACATGTAGGACAAGTATCAGACATGTGGGAATACTTCCCACATTCAAATTAGATATAAGGCTCATTATACATTAAAGAGCCAAGTCACTAGCCTTTGTTTTATGCTGATTGTATATTCAATGAGAACTGTAGATTAATTTGTTCTGTTACAACACAAAACATGAAAGCATGTTTAAATTTTCAATTAGAAAAGTGTTAAAAATTAGTCAATATTAAAATTAATATTACTTCATAAATTTTACAAAAAAACATTTTTATTCTTTTTTAATTTAGGAAATTTTTTAAAGAATAACTTTGAAAGAGTTATACTGACATATTAACAGGACTTGTATGATAACTTGGCATATTAGAAACAGCTGACATATTCTCTGGTCGAGCAATATGTATTGTAAATCGAGCTTTTAATGCTGGCTCATCAAAACAAGGAAATGCTCTTCTGGCATCTGTTGACTGAAATTGTGTAGTTGCTATCCACCTGTAAAAACAGAAAGAAACCGTCTTTTAATTAATAACACAAAATACTAAAATTATATGTATATAATAAACAGCTTGCTGAAAATCTACATTAAAGATTCTTCCTTTTGCATATTGCCTCATGCAAAGCAGAATTAAAAAGAGAAATAACTAAAAGCTTATAAATTAAGATTTTAATTTATTTATATATAAATATATATATATTTACTGATCAAAATTTTTCAAATTAAATTTTTTAAGATATTTAATAAAATGCATTTTGTTGAAAAGCATTACAAATATGAAAATTTAAACAACTGAAAATCATTTTAATATAAAAAATGTTTTTCCTAAGAATCTTACAAAGCTAATTATGCAGTTATATCTTTAGTAATGTTACCAGAGCCGCTATAGCACATTCATTCATGAAGAATACAAAACATCTTATTGAAAAATGAAGGATATATAAATTCTACACAACTCCATCACATTTTTATTCTTTGATATAACCAATTTCTATGTAAATTTTGAATGTTGTATTGCATCATTAGTATACATGAATTACAAAAAAATAACATAATACAAAACTGAAATTGCAGCCCTAACTAAAGTCATTTAAAAAAAATGACTTATAACAACTTAAATAAATAAATCTTTCTGACTAGTACATAATAAATAATACATTAAATATATCATGTCAGGAATATATATCATAATCAGTTTTATTATTAGTTTCACTTTTATGTATTCTTCTAGCCGAAAAATGTGTATAAGTTTTAGAAAAACACACTCATAAATAAACAATAAACAATGAGAAATATGCAGACAAAATAATTTATTGACATGACTATTATGTTGATCACATCATAGTCCTGTAAAGAGAAAACATTTTAAAAAAATGTCATGCGTTCCTCACATTCATCAACTATTACACCACAATTAACAGTTCACTGTAGAATAAGAACACAATAAATCACTTAACCTCCTTGACCTTACTATTTCAAAGATGATTAACAAGAAACTTTCAAATAACGTAGAAAACTCACTACAACTAACATGCTTATCTATAGCATATCCTACCCTCCCTATGTATCATCAATATGTAGCAGGAAACATCTGTCTACACATGACACATGTTAAACTGCCTAATAATTGTACACCTCTGTCATCAAATTACAATGAAGAAAATTTAATAAAATAAAATATCAAGCTCAGGTTAACCCAGCCACTCCTCAACATGCTATGTGAAATATTTTTAAAAATGTAGAAAATAATAATGCTAAATCATACAAAACTGTGAACAATTTTAAGTAAGAAAGTTATTGTGTTGGTTTCAAGATCATAAAAAAAAAAACAAATACCAAAATCATATAACTAATAAAACACACAACCAGGATTATATAAACTGTGAGCAGTACACATTATGATTGCATTAAATATTACACTGGACAAACTGGAGACATTCACTAAATATACAGGTAATAAATAACAGAATTAGTTTTTACAAATCCAACTAATAGCGTAAATCAAATACATTACTTGAAAACATGCAGTTTCCTAATGTTTTTACGAAGTGGGACATTAACAACAGTACTGTAACTTCACTGAAGTTAGAGATGTTAGCTAATTCCAAAAAGATCTTTGTAAGAATAATTTTCAGAAAATTTGAAAACGACTTAATTATAACTTTCAATTTTAAAGATCAAATTATAACTGAATTAGTCACTTAATCAATTATTAGATGATATACATTATGTTAATATAGATTATTGTAATATAGATTAGATTATTGTAATATCAGTGGTAAACATAGACTTACCAAATTACTTATTCTAAGATGGAGCATTTAAATAGCAAATAGTAAGATTGCTGAAGTAATGGTTTAAATGCCAAAAAACTCAGTATAAACTTTAGGTAACTAAAGAAATTTCAGAAATTAATTTTGTTTTTTTTAATAGAAATATGCATGACATATAGAGAAATAAGTCTGACTAATAACATGAAAATAATAAGCACATTCTATACTCAGAGAAAATGATGAAAATATTTCAGAAGATAATAAAAGAACTATCTTGAAAAAAGTAGGAACCTAGAAGGAAAAACAGTGTCTAAAAGTCCAAAATAAAGTTCTATACCATTACTAATTTGAACTATTTATGTAATCATAGGTGTTAAATTGGGATCCCATGGACAACTGGTTGCCTAATCCACTATTTCTCTTTTGTGGTAACGAATAATTACTGATTGTATTGAATTTGCTGGTATACATCACTTAAATTTTTGTTAGAGATAAACAATTTTTGAGTTGACAAGTTGTCTGACTTCTTATCTGATTATTCAGCTGTATGATGTGTCAGCCAGGTATCAATCTGTTAAATGTATTTAATCACTCTGTATGAAAACGGTAAAATAATTTACAGTAATGAAAAGTACTGAAGATGAATAAATGAAGTTTAATTTTATGGTTTTTATATGTAAAATTATAATTTTATATAAATAAATTACAAGTATGATATACTGACTTAACCCGTAAGAATAATACACAAGAATCAGATATTATTCCTTAAAATAAACAAAAAATATTATTTTATTTAATCAGCATTATACAATTTGAACAGTTTAGTTTATTTATTACAGTGGCAACGCATTTGTTTGGTGATTCTGTTCTGTGTGTAATGACTTGCACAATTAAGGATACATTGCATCCAGTTTTGTTTGAATTTGTGAATGACTACTCTAAGTCTGTTTATGTGTGTTACTGTAACATATTTTGTTTTTATTTATATTTGGTAGAAAAGTATTAATGAGTGGGCCGCTATACATACATACATATATACATATATATATATATATATATATATATATATATATATATATATATATTGGTTACAAAGCTACTGAAATTAATATTAGTAAATTTTCTAAAAATGTTCTGTTACACAATTTGGTCCAGTACATAGTTATAAAACTTTAAATTTCGAATTAATATAATCCCAGACTGTCATGGATAAAAACATAATAAATATTTAACATAACTGTTTAAAATTCCAGTTTAAAAAAAATAAATATATTTAAGGTCGTTGGTTTATAAAATATTACTTAGTCTATATTATACCATCACAACTACTTCCTGATTATTTTTCATGGTAAGAATTAAAAGATGCATGAATAAATAAATATATTTGAGTAATACGAAAAAGTTCTGTAACTGGAATTTAACGTAACATAATAAAATATTTTATCTTTTAGTGAAATTCAAATCTTAAAATAACTGTCATAAATTAATAGAATTACTGCAAGTTTTTAGGTTATTGTAAACACGCGACCGATCAATTTACCGGCTAATGCCAAATGCCTATTTGATCGATTGCAAATAATCATTCAATCGTTTTAAAATAATTACGATTGCGAATTGCAACATGCACGATTTCTTGTTATCGAGGTAAACAAAACAATATAAAACGTGTTCCAATTGTAAGACAGTTTATGTTACAAATAAAATATCACGTATCAAGGTATCACGTATCATATGATAATATAGAACAGTTTGATTTCATTTTACGTCCACTCTGTCATGGATAAATGAGGAACCGTTGGAGGAGTATAGTTGAGGGGGGGGGGAGGCACCGGATGATGGCGGGCAATTCAATTCGTCACAAGCGACTTTATCCAGCAGAACGGCATTCAATTAGCCTGCCAAACGTGACGTTAATTGTTTTTTGCAGTCGAATGGTCAGATATTTTACAGTCTGCTTCTTTTGTAGTAGATTATAAAATGAAAGAAGAAAACAGATAAGCAAAATTCTATGCCTTCATGTTAATAATAATGCAGTATATTGTGTTATAAAATACAATATATGCAAAAGAATAACGATGGAAAAATCTCGTTATTCATATAAACCCTTTCATATAAATATGCAAATTATTTATTTTTTTTTTTGAACGGATTTTTTAAAACAAATGTATCAATTAATTTTTCTTAATGAGGTTCACTTTGGGGCATTAATTTAAGCGCAATCACATCTAAACACACCAAACAGGACTTACGCGTTGAAAGTTAATATAACCTCAAGAAACAAACAAACAGAAATCTTGAGATTCGTTTAAACGTATAAAAAGGTTTTCCTAGTATGAAAGTATGGTTACAGAATATAAAGTAGATAAATTTAATATAAATTCTTTAGTAGATAATATTTATATTTTAACGTTAAAATAAAGTTCATTTACAAAAGTTGTAATTATATTTTATGACCTTTAATTTATTAATTAATTATCATTTATTTTAGTAGATTTCCAAAGACTTTGAAAATTACAACTTCTCTCGGTTATATTCTACGTATATACGTATGTATGTGTAAGACTTTTTCATCCTCTCTATCAGACGTAAATCTTATCCAATTTTGACGAAACCTAGTGAGGTGATGTAAACCTATTAAGAATAGAGCCCTATTGATTTTCAAACGAATCGGTCCACAGGAACCTGAGTTCCGGGGTTTTGGGTACATTTTCAGATTTTTTCGTTCTACTGGGAGCAATTTTTAACCGATTTCGATGAAACTTGGTAGGATGATGTAAACATAGTAGAAACAAGGCCTTATTGATGTTCAAAGGAATCGGTTCACAGGAACCGGAGTTAGAGAGATAAAACTGGGTTTTTTGGTACGTTTCATGGTTAACTAAAACCGGAAATCCTCCTTCTGATGCTCTTATTGCAACAGCGTTTTAATATTCTGATAGTCGGTTAAATTGGTCATGTAAGGCTTTTAAATTCTGATTGTAATTTAGCGGAAATCGTACAACCGAAAATTATTGATCAGGTTACAAACTTCTTCAAAGATCGTAGAACTATTTATGCAACTGCATTAAGTATATAAATAGACGAACAACTTTTATTTATCTGAATCATTTCAATTTTTTTTATTTTAAGCTGTAAAGAGTACAATGAACACAAAAACACAACATAACTTGTTCTTTTAATAATTAAACACAATAAAAATTATGCCAATAACAACTAAATAATCTAACGATTATTATTAACACGTAACCACAATTTTATGACAACATTGAATAGTATTCAAATTAATTTTGAAGCATACAATTAGTGTTGCCAACATAATTTTTCAAAGGTCTAAATTTATTGTTCAAAACAGCTGTTTTTAATTTTTATAAATTCATATCATCTTTCGATTAAGTTTTGATTTTAATAATAAAAGTTGATTTTTTATTGTTTTTTGTTCACTTAAAATTCACAACAATTTTTTTCAGAATTAAATTCTCTAAAAGTTCCAATAATAAAATTTACGCATTTATTAGTCTTTAACAAAGTTATTGTGCTTCAAACTTAAAAAACATTTTCAAAAATATTTTGGGGTTCAAACATTTAAAAAATAAAACTTCTCTGATTTCATGAATTTTAAAGAATTTTTAATTTTTTTATCAATTTATGTATAAATGATTAAAACTATTTATTAAAAAAATAATACAATATTAAATAAAATTTTAGGTTAGATTTAAAAAAAATGTTTTTACTCTTCTAAAAATCATTAATAAACAGTTAAATAGTAGGGAAAAAAGCTTCGTTCCACCCAAGTACATGGTTGATGTCAGGGTTTTAAAAATTTTCAATTTGAAAGTGGTGAAGGCATATTAATTCTGCAGTACGGTGTACGAGGAGAAATTCTACATCATTAATATAAATTTATACAGATTTGTATAGCTTCTAATGGAAACAAAAAATTTATTATCTAACCGATAAAATCAAACGCCTCTGTTTCTTATACTCTCATTAAGGATGTATAGTTTTTTATAATAGTTAATAGTAACAATGAGAGGTTTTCGTGCTGAGGTTCTTACTAAAAAAAAGGTAAATAAATAAGTTATTTGTAATGCAAGTAGTATATTATTACTAGCATCCTCGTTGCGGTTTCGCCCGCGTTATATGGTTACTTGCGTTTCCTGCCGCGGTCAGGGGATATTTAACAGGTCAGGGCTCGCTTCGCTCGCCCTTCCCGTCTTCTTTCTTTTCCTGTCTAGCCTCTGGGAATTACAGTTTAGTTATTACCTCAGAAGATGAATGAGGTTGTTATGTATGAGTGTAAATGAAGTGTAGTCTTGTATAGTCTCAATTCGACCATTCCTAAGAAGTGTGGTTAATTGAAACTCAACCACCAAAGAACACCGGTGTCCACAATCTAGTATTCAAATCCGTATAAAAGTAAACTAGCATTTCAAATCCTTTACTAGCACTTGAACGCTGGAACTCTCGATTTTGAAATCGGCTGATTTGGGAAGACCAACCCGGCGCTCTTTCCGTCTATCCAGGGACATCTGCTCCTGGACCCCTCTGTGTTCATTAAATTCATAATTGTGGAACTAATAATGATAAATAAAAATATAAAACTATTCATTTACCAAAAAATATCAGTGTATTGTAATTTTTTCAGAGCAACAGTTTGGTCAGTACAGGACTCAAAACTGAAGAATACGGGTTTCAAAATAGCCGGTCTCCGTCTTAAAAATATTAGTTGCAACTGGGTTACCCGTTCTTTTTACAGGTAAAAATATATTTTGCTCGGTTCTTAACATTACCCGACAAACACACCTATGAAGTGACCGTACTTCGTTTAGATATTTATCTGAAAAGTATTTGCAAGTCCAAATCTAGTGAATATTTCGTTTAGTATAGTAGAAAATGGGGAACATTTGTTGTCATTATTCAAAATTTTTACCCCTTCTTTCACCCATTTCAAGGTCGAACTTCGAAAAAATGGTTTTTTAGATACTTATATGATGATTATCCACACGAAAAATCAAGTTGTTGTCTTTATTTGTTACCGAGAAATTAAAAAAATAACAGGATTTCAAAAAAATCCAAAAATTCATTTTAATCCTTTAAATTCGGAGTTCTAAAAAAAATTATTAATTGGGTTTTAGATATTTACATGAAGATTATACACACCAAAAATAAAGTTGATATCTTCATTTGTTATCGAGAAAAAAAAATATAAAAAATAAATAAATAAAAAAAAAAACAGTAAATTTCATTATTACTCCATTTTAATTCTTTAAACTCGGAATTTAAAAATATCTAGAAATCGGTTTTTAGATATTCACATGAAGATTACATACACCAGAAATCAAGTTGATATCTTCATCTGTTCCGTGAAATCCAAAAAATAGCCGGGTTTCAAAAAATTCATTTTAATCTTTTAAATTCGGAATTCTAAAAAAAAAAAATTAATTGGGTTTCAGATATTTACATGAAGATTACACACACCAAAAATAAAGTTGATATCTTCATTTGTTATCGAGAAAAAAAAATATAAAAAATAAATAAATAAAAAAAAACAGTAAATTTCATTATTACTCCATTTTAATTCTTTAAACTCGGAATTTTAAAATATCTAGAAATCGGTTTTTAGATATTCACATGAAGATTACATACACCAGAAATCAAGTTGATATCTTCATCTATTCCGTGAAATCCAAAAAATAGCCGGGTTTCAAAAAATTCATTTTAATCTTTTAAATTCGGAATTCTAAAAAAAAAAAATTAATTGGGTTTCAGATATTTACATGAAGATTACACACACCAAAAATAAAGTTGATATCTTCATTTGTTATCGAGAAAAAAAAATATAAAAAATAAATAAATAAAAAAAAACAGTAAATTTCATTATTACTCCATTTTAATTCTTTAAACTCGGAATTTTAAAATATCTAGAAATCGGTTTTTAGATATTCACATGAAGATTACATACACCAGAAATCAAGTTGATATCTTCATCTGTTCCGTGAAATCCAAAAAATAGCCGGGTTTCAAAAAATTCATTTTAATCTTTTAAATTCGGAATTCTAAAAAAAAAAAATTAATTGGGTTTCAGATATTTACATGAAGATTACACACACCAAAAATAAAGTTGATATCTTCATTTGTTATCGAGAAAAAAAATATAAAAAATAAATAAATAAAAAAAAACAGTAAATTTCATTATTACTCCATTTTAATTCTTTAAACTCGGAATTTTAAAATATCTAGAAATCGGTTTTTAGATATTCACATGAAGATTACATACACCAGAAATCAAGTTGATATCTTCATCTGTTCCGTGAAATCCAAAAAATAGCCGGGTTTCAAAAAATTCATTTTAATCTTTTAAATTCGGAATTCTAAAAAAAAAAATTAATTGGGTTTCAGATATTTACATGAAGATTACACACACCAAAAATAAAGTTGATATCTTCATTTGTTATCGAGAAAAAAAAATATAAAAAATAAATAAATAAAAAAAAACAGTAAATTTCATTATTACTCCATTTTAATTCTTTAAACTCGGAATTTTAAAATATCTAGAAATCGGTTTTTAGATATTCACATGAAGATTACATACACCAGAAATCAAGTTGATATCTTCATCTGTTCCGTGAAATTCAAAAAATTGCCGGGTTTCAAAAAATTCATTTTAATCTTTTAAATTCGGAATTCTAAAAAAAAAATTAATTGGGTTTCAGATATTTACATGAAGATTACACACACCAAAAATAAAGTTGATATCTTCATTTGTTAACAAGAAATAAAAAAAAGTAAATTTCATTGTTACTCCATTTTAACTTTTTAAACTCTGAATTTCAAGAAATCCTTTCTTAGTGTGCACTTACACCGTAAGAAGAACGTTTATATAAATTTTCATCAATTTATCTTCAATAATTTTTGCTGGGCGTTGATTATGAATCACTCACAACATGTTTTATATAAGATATATAAATAATTATAACTTTCGGTTTTGTCTTGGATCTGTTAAACGAAAATATATAATTAGTATTATGTAATTAAAAAAAAAAAAATCAACCATTTAAGGATGATTGAAAGAAAAAAGTTAAGTTAATGAAATCAAATGTTAGAAACAAAAAAAAAAATAAAATAAAACTTTTTTTAATGAAAGTTTTTATTGAAGATAGTATAAAGTAAAGTATTTATTTAGCTTACATCTAAACAAATCCAAAATTTCATTTTGAATTTTAGCCAAGTATTTGAGTTTTAAGGATAAACTAATTTAAAGCAATAGACCACGTTTCTCTCAAACTAAACTTAACCCTAAAAAGGAAGTAGAACGTGAAATCTGATACAAAAGTTTATGTGGTGTGCATTACAGATTTAAGAAGCCTTTAAATTATGTTGATAAACCGCAGTTATCCCCTTTTTATAGATATACATTATTTACATATTAAACTTAAGATTATATTACTTATAAAATAATCAACTTCGTATTAAATAATTCATCTGTCCCTCTCACCGTCACTCAAAAAAAAAGAAAAATATATTTTTACAAAGATATATTTGTTTATTAAAAGAGTTTCTTTGAAACCTTACAACAATACTTATGCGTTTTTAACTGTCTATCTGACAAACATTTTAACTGAGCAGTTCAAATTATTCAATTTGGCATGACTTTCAACAATTAGTAATACTGGAAAAATAATGGGATATATTCGTGGTTTTTGATTTTAATTTAACAGTTCCTGAAGAATGACAATGTATTTTAATTATAAAATTTTATTTGCAAATATTAATAAAGCAAACATCATTTTATCCAAACGCAGAAGCTGTCCTAAACCTTGTCTCATAAACCGTGCGGCAGATATAAATATGAATTCAGCATGCATGAGTAATATCTTAGTAGTTTTTATTTTAACCTCCGGATCCACCGTTTGGCATTCTTCAGAGGATGAGATGAATGATTTATAGCGTGTGTGAAATGCCATGCCTGACCGGGATTCGAGCCCAGGACCTCCGGATGAAAGGCCGAGGTCTTAGTAGTTTAGGCCGAGTCATCTGTCACTCCCACGTCCAAGTGTGATTATTGCTTTATACGTATAATAATGTGTCAATTATTACATGTCTAGCGCCGTGACATGCTGATGAAACATCATGCTTGTCGAGTCTGTTGTTGATGTTTAACAATGATAAAATCATTTTTAATGCTTCACACCATTATTCATTTCAGTAAAAAAAAGTATTGATTTTAATTTTAAAGCATTCATTTTAATTTATTCCGTGTTTTTGTGCCAATGGGGTTTTAAAGATACGTGATTCTGTCGAGAAATATAAACCGGGAAAACCCTTAAGTAGTTCAGAAAAAAGATCAGCAACATATGTATTATATAACCTTAAAACAAGATAACCCTGAAATTGCAGTCAGACATTGCTTGGAAAGCAATGACATTTGTTGGTTGGTCGGTAGTTAGTCAGTAGTGGGCAGGTATACATACGTCTTTGGTTATAACTGGCGGAACCTGTTAGCGAGCCCGACACTGCCTAGGCGCCCGTAATTGGGGTTCCTCCACCTCTTTTTTTTTAAAAAAAGGGTTGAAAGGGTGTGAAAACGATTGTAAAGTTGGACGATTTTACTAAAACCGCTATCAAAAAAAAAAAGTTTATTCGTTTTATTTCAACAACGCCGATTTCTAACTTGAACAAAATATTAAATACCAATTCTGAACTGCCGAATTTTTCTACAAGTACATTACATCATCTTTTAAACTCAATGAATTTTCGTTTCATGTCCAGAAAAAATAATTTTTATTGATTGAAATCGTTTAATTTCTCTTAAATTCTTCCATAAAAATTATACGATCTTAAATATCTTCGCGTTTAATCTTTATTGATTGAAGCGAAGATATTATTTCATGGCATAGGGAATATTTAAGAGAAATTAAGCGATTTCGTAAAGAGGGTAAGAAGATTTATTATTTAGATGAAAATTGAGTTAATGCGGGACATGTACGGGTAAGGTATGGGTGGATAGAAAAATAAAGAGCGCAAAAGACGCTTTTATGAAAGGTTTGTCAACTTGGTTGAAAACCCCTATTGGAAAACTTAAACCATTAATAATAACGCACGTAAAAAGTAAAAATTGGTTTTTGAACGGTGGTTTATGGGTATTTCAATACAGATCTTCCCAAGAGTATAACGATGAAATGAAGGGTGACAATACTATGCAGTGGTTCAGAAAACTTGTCAACTCAAAAAATGTAGAGGACATTCTCCTCTATAATTAATGTCTTTGAAGTTATACCGTATAATTTGAAATTGAAATACTAGGTGGCGCTGAAGTTGTAAAAAATGTTATAAACGAAGTTGTAAACGAGTAGACCGGTTTCGAACACGTGCCCAATTGACAACATTTTCACACTTTCACAAGCTACAGCTCCAAAACGGTAAGTCGTACAAGAAAATTGTTTAAATAAAAGTTGTCTGTTTTTTTAGATTAACAACTTTTCCAAATGCAATACAGACGAAAAACAAATTTTCCGGTGAAAACCCCGAAAAAACACGTTTTTTACAACTTCAGCGCCACCTAGTATTTCAATTTCAAATTATACAGCATAACTTCAAAGACATTAATTATAGAGTTGAATGTCCTCTACATTTTTTGTTTGAAAAACGTTTTTCTAAAATGCATAGATTCAGAGAAAAACGCATTCAAAAACTTGTTGAGTATTTCGAGTTTTTCAAAAATCTATGGGAGGGGGATGTTAAAAATCTGGAGTTAAGCTTCCCTCATCACCCCTAACATATGGAAAATACATCAATCGGTAGGTAAGGATTTTCAAATAAAAATACAAATTGACTGTACTATAACATCTACGAGAAATATTTAAAGTAAATAAAAACCGATGTTATTAAATATAGAATAAATAAATCATCAAGAAAAAATTTCAAATTTAAAACAAAAATTTCTGTTTAAAACTTATAATTTTAGCTAAGGAATTATCATGCATGTTCATGATTCCCATACAAACAATCAGACAATTTTGTATCTGTTTTCAGATATAATTTTTGTTAAATCTCAGCTGTTTATCAACAGAACCTATTGAATTGGTCTAGTGGTGAACTCATCATCGCAAATCAGCTGATTTCGAAGTCAGAAGTTCTAAGGTTTAAATCCTAGTAAAGGCACTAGTAGTTTTTATACGGATTTGAATACTATATCATAGATACCGGTGTTCTTTGGCGGTTGGGTTTCAATTAACCACAAATCTCAGGAATGGTCCGTCTGAGACTGTACAAGATTATACTTTATTTACGTTCATACATATCATCCTCATTCATCCTCTAAAAACCTTACTGTAGTTCCAGAGGCTAAGTAAAAAAAGAAAAAAAAAGCTCTTTGTCAACCTATGTGAACAAATGAGATGTCATTTTGTTCACAAAGAAGCCGTAACATTTTATTTAATGAAAATATTATTCGTAAAACTAATATTTAAGAATTTATTAATGATTAAAATTTTACGAGGCCGCCGTATTGATATTTTCAAAGGTAAAATTTTCAAATTATTTATTTTTTACATCGATAAATACTTATACACGAGATTTCATTAAAATATCTCAATCCTTTCTTAATATAAAAATTTTTTATTGATAAAACATAAAATTTAATTTTTGGGACTCAGATTAAGGAGTAAAGTTGGTGATTTGTTATGTAATTTGAGATGAGAAGTAGGATAAAACAAATTCCAGAACTGTAACTCCAGTAGTTTTTCAGATATCCGACGTAAAACACACTATTCGAAGTCGAAAAACAATTTTTTTTCTAGGTTTGTAATGCAACAGCTTTGTAAAATGACTAATAAATGCGGAAGATTTAGTAACAAAACTTGTAGAGAATTTAATTCTGAGAAAATTAATGTAAATATGGTCAATAAAAAGTAAATAAAAACTTTTAAAAATCGGTTAAAATCAATTCGAATCCGGGAACTCCGGATGAAAGGTCGAGACTGCTACCACTCATTTATATTAATTTATTTATTTTATTGAAATAGAGAATATAAAGGTGGTTTGAATTTAATTAACGCAAGTATTTTAAGATTGATTAAATCTGAGAATAACAACAGCTGCTGAAATATAAAACTCTAAGCTTTTCATCGTTATTAAATATTTATTAAGCCTACATACATATGTAGGACATATATATATTTCTTTTGGGGCTCCCTCAGAATATAAGAGATTTCAAAATACAAAAATGGGCCCTAGATCATTGTTTGGCAGCCATAAATATGAATCATGTGGACCAATATATGGGTAATCAAGAATTTTCATTTATCCGTGTGTTTATGTTTATGAATTTGCAATATTTTCTAAGAATATTTCGCTTTTATTCTTAAAAAAAATTATAATATATCCCCCATTACCAAACCAGGCTGCAGAACTGGTTTCTTCAAATCAACGTAATATTTAAGATTACGATAATCATTATGCTTCCACTGCCACTTTTAATAAACTACCGAATCATTTAATCTTCCCACCAATTTAAAAAAAAATAAAAATACAATTAAAGGATTTTCTTTTGCATCTTCCTTTAACATATCGTAGATATGTAACAAATAATTTTCATTAACGCCTTCTGAATTGTAATTTACAATGGATTTTTTTTATATTTAATATTGTCACATGTTTACTTTAACATTATTTCATTTCCATTTAAAATCAACAATTAATATGGACATTTATTTTTACTTTCCTATCATACCTCTCTAGAGCTATGTTCTAAGAAGAAATATATAGTAATCAATCAAGAAAGGGGTATAAATTTTTGGACGTTTCATGACACAGGATCCTCAAAAAACATAAAAAAAGTGAGGGTAATATTCATACGTACGTGTACGTGGGTTAACGTGTTTGAAGCTTTATAACTATTGACTAAATGGACCGATTTTGATTAATTTTATATAGAAACACATGTATATGGGGCATGATATAGGTAAAGTTTTCGGGTCAATATCTCTTGGTGGCGGGGGGGGGGGGCATTTTGGGAGACAATTTTCTCAAAATTTCGCAAACAGTCTCACTTTATATTACGCTCGTAATTCGTGTATCTTACCATTTTTAAAAAAATTGTCCCAAAATTCCTCCTTCACCAAAAATCAAAAAATCTGTAAGTTATTTTTATTTATTGCATATTTTTTAACCGAACTTTTTATGAAGATTTCATAAGAAAGCTACTACCTATTGTAATCGATACCATGATTCGACTTCCGGAAAATTTTGACATATTTTCGCGTTTCACATACCCCAGACCCCAAAAACACCGTCAGCTCAAAAGTTTATAAATACATTTATATATATATATATATTACTTTCTTGTGGACACGATAACTGCTAAATTTGCGCCAATCACTTTCAAATTGTTCTTTAAAAATAACTCGTCCCAAAATCTCGGTCAAGTTTGTTAACGGTCAAAATAGGACAACGGGGGTGAAATTTGGGGGGGGGGGCTTTTTCGAAAAAACAAAATATCACTATAATTTTCTTATTAAGTAAAGTATCGAATTCGTTTAAAGTTCCTACTATTCTTTGGATAAGGGTCTAAAACTTACGTAGGTAAAACTTTTGATATCACCAACCATTGGCTCAGGGGGTGGAAAAAATGGGGTTTCAAAGACAAAAAAAAATCATACCGCCCTTATTAGGAGGCCTGCCTTATTAGGCAGAGAATCGAATCGGCTTAAAGTGGTCGTTAGTCCTCTAAACATTACCTAAAACAATTTTTGATATGACCAACCCTTACGGCAAGAGATAACCAAAATATTGCTGTGATTGTAATAAGGTGGGGGCTTGTCGTATGCTAAACATGTGAAACATTTTTTCACATGCAACCATCGTACCATTGTCGTGTTAAGTAAATTTGAAGTTTTTCTTAACTTTAAGCCGAAATCTTTTTTATCTCTTATTTAGCACCGATGAAATCTACCTCCGCCTTCCAGCGTACCGAAAGGGATTTTTTAAATGTCTTCCTACGCATATCAGTAGTGCAAGCGACCCAAAAAAATACTTTGGGGGCAATATTAGAGGTGGGGAACCAATCAAAGTTTAAAAATATCGATTTTTGTTTAAGTAAATCAAAAAAAAATTTTAATTCAAAAAATATCTTTATTATTACTAAAGGTTTAAATTATAAACTGTTAGTAATAATATTACAATAAAATTTCATAATAATTCACCATTCACCAAAAAAAGAGAAATCTTTGGTAAATTTTTTATTTTCTGTACATTTTTTAGTGGAATTTTTATTTAGTTTTTCCATTTAACATAGTAAACGTTGAAAATAAAAAAAATCTCGGATGGTGATTTTGAAGAGTTAAGGGAGTAGAAAAAAAAAAAATACTGACTTTTTGTTTTTTTAATTTTTTTTTGTTTATGTTAATAATAATTTTACGATAAACGTCATCTGAAAAAGAAATCTTAGCAAACATTTTTCATGTATAATTAATTTTCCACTACATAAGAATAAATAACTTGTGCAAGTAAAATATTACAACTTTGTTGTCAGATTTTTTATTTAATTAATTAATGGTGTGTTTTTAGATGCTATTATGAACAAGGGTTTAACAGTTTTCTTTGATTATGCAGTACCTATTTTTTATCCATCTAGTAATACATCTAGTTATTCCAAATACCGAACAGAATAAAATATTAAATTATTTATATAATTAATTTTATAATCGGTTTGTTAAAAAATAAAGAAATAAATATTGTAATACATTAGTAATAATTAAATAAGAGATCTCCCTTCTTTATTAAATTAAGTAATAAAGCGTTGCCTCTGGAATATTTAAAAATAATCAAATTCTCTTTTGCGTAAATAAAAATATGAGAGAGCGTTGCTAATGAGATATAAAAAAGCAAGTAGCTTATATGTACAAGCTAATATGGGCAAGTTAATAGTATGAACCATGTCTAATTATGATGTAACAGAGCGAAACTGATACCTATAATACTGAAGCAAACTATACTCAATAGGTGGAAAGTTTCACCAAATAAAAATGTATACCTGATTTTTTTTTTTTAAGTTTCGACTAGAATAGAATATTTAAATAGAGTAAAATATAATAAAACAATAAAAAATATGTTACATTAACATAATAAGACTTAGAGAAAATAGCTAATATATTTTAAAAAAAAGATGTTTACAATGTAGCTTTAAAAAAAAAATCCCAATCAAATACACAGCTTACAGTACAGCTGATTCAGTTAGGCTTAGAATACAGATTCTGTTATCTGTTTAACTGCTTCACAGCCTAGCAGGAATGGTCGACCTGAGACTGTACCAGACTACACCTCATTTACATTCATACATATAAATCTCATTTTTTCTCCCAACTAATATCTTACGGTGGTTCCAGAGACTAAACAAAAAAACAAAGAAGCCTAGCACTATAAAGCAACTGTACTCTTTCGTAACTGTTGGTCGAAATCCTGTAAGTTTTATTGAAAAATTTTTATTTCCTTCAGAACTTTTTTTCATCTTGTTATTGTTTAAATTCAAGTATGTACGTATTGTAATAGTATAGTTAAAACATGGTTCTGTACCAAAACCTCAGTAAAAATTATCTAAACATTTTACTCAGCATTTTAAAAATATGGCCTCCATATTGAAAGTGATCATGGAATAATTTTTTTTAAAATTACTTAAACAGAAGTTAAAATTTTGATCTTTAAGAAATTTGATAACATTAATTTTTTATATAATCTTTTATAAAATGAAAATGTACTCCAGAAAACAGGTGAAAAATTGAATACTTTTCAAGTTTAATTTTTCATAATTCTAGACGATTTTATTTAAATAAACTGTTATTATTCAATAACCACATGAATGAAGCCGGGCAATACTGCAAGGTATCAGATAGATTATATTATGGTTAAGCAAGATTTAGAAATCAACTCATCTACTGCAAAGCATAACCAGGAGCAGACATTGATAGCGACCATAATTTAGTGATAATGAAATGTAGATCAGGGTTTAAAAACCTGAAAAAAAGGTGCCAGATGAATCGGTAAAATTTAAAGAAGCTTGAGAAAGAGGAGGTAAAAAAGATTTTTGAGGAGGACATCGCAAGAGGTCTGAGTAAAAAAGATAAGATAAAAAATATAGAAGAAGAATGGGAGAATGTTAAAAAGGAAATTCTTAAATCAGCAGAAGCAAACTTAGGCAGAACGAAGAGAACTGGTAGACAACCTTGGATATCAGAGGATATATTGCAGCTGATGGAGCATAGAAAGTATAAGATTGCTAGTCATGAAGAGGGTAAAAGGACCTATTGACAATTAAGAAATACGGTGAACAGGAAGAGCAAATTAACAAAAGAAGAGTGGATTAAAGAAACGTGTTCAGCAGTGAAAAGAGAAATTATCACTGGTAAAATAGTTAGAGCATACAGGAAAATTAAGGAGAATTTTGTGTACATAAGTTAAAATCTAATAATGTGTTAAATAAAGATGGTACACCAATTTATAATATGAAAGAGAAGGTTGATAGCTGGGTGGAATATATTGAAGAGTCATACGGAGGAAATGAATTAGAAACTGGTGTTATAGAGGAAGAAGAGGAAGTGGAAGACGATGAAAAGGAAGATACAATACTGAGATCTGAATTTAGTAGACCATTAAAGAATTTGAATGGGAGAAAGGCTCCTAGGATAGATGGGATACCTGCAAAATTACTGCACAGTGCAGGTGAGGAAGTGATAGATAGATTATACAAACTGGTATGTAATATTTATGAAAAAGGGGAAGTTCCATCAGACTTCAAAAAGAGTGTTATAGTCAAGATACCAAAGAAAGCAGGAGCAGATAAATGTGAAGAATACAGAATAATTAGCTTAACTAATCATGCATCAAAAATCTTATCGAGAATTCTGCGCAGAAGAATTGAGAGGAGAGTGGAAGAAGTGTTAGGAGAAGACCAATTTGGTTTCAGGAAAAGTATAGGGACAAGGGAAGCAATTTTAGCATTCAGATTAATAGTAGAAAGACGATTAAAGAAAAACAAACCAACATACATTTATAGACATAGAAAAGGCATTTGATAATGTAGACTGGAATAAAATGCTCAGCATTTTAAAAAATTTAGTGTTCAAGTACACATACAGAAGAACAATTGCAAACATTTACAGGAACCCAACTGCAACAGTAATAATCAAAGAGTAAGAAAGAAGCAGTAATAAAAAAGGAAGTCAGACAAGGCTATACCCTATCCCCGTTACTTTTTAATCTTTACATAGAAGTAGCAGTTAATGATGTTAAAGATAATTTAGATCCGGAGTAACAGTGCAAGGTAAAAAGATAAAGATGCTATGATTTGCTGATGATACAGTAATTTTAGCTGAGAGTAAAAAATATACAGAAGAAAAAGTGAATGGCATGGATGAAGTCCTATGCAAGAACTACTACATGAGTATAAACAAGAATACAAAGAAAATAATGGAATGTATTAGAAATAAAGTAGATGAACCACTGAATATAAATGTAGGATGAAAAAAATTATGGAGGCAGTTGAATTTTGTTATCTGGGAAGTAGAATTACTTAAGATGGATGAAGCAGGAGCAATATAAAATGCCAAATAGCAGGCAAAACGAGGTTTCAGTCAGAAATATGATTTGCTTATGTCAAAAATTAAATTTAAACATCAGGAAAGCAATTTTGACTGTAGCTTTATATGGAAGTGAAACTTGTATTATTGGAGTACCTGAAAAGAAAAAATTAGAAGCTTTTGAAATGTGGTGCTGTAGGAGAATGTTAAAAATCAGATGGGAGGATAAAGTGACAAATAAAGAGGTGTTGCGGCAAATTAATGAAGAAAGAAGTACTTGGGAAAAATATAGCTAAAAGAAGAGATCAAATTTACGAGCCATATCTTAAGGCATCCTGGAATAGTTGCCTTGATATTAGAGGGACAGATAGATGGGAAAAATTGTGCAGGCAGGCGGCAGTGTTTGAAATATGTAAAACAAATTGTTAGGGATGTAGGATGTAGGGGATATACCAAAATGAAACGACTGCACTAGATAGGGAATCTTGGAGAGCTGCATCAAACCAGTCAAATGACTGAAAACAAAAATAAATTCAATAACCTTCAATATACAGAGCGATTCAAAGAAACGGGAAATTTTGAAAGTTATGTTGGTAGCCGTGGGGGATTGGTACCACTTGATAAGTGGCGCCAGCCTCTCTAACCTAACTTGCCATTTAGTTGTCATGGATCCTTGCAGTGGTGCGCAACGTGCATTTGCTATCAAAGCGTTTTACAAAAACAATGACAGTGTGGAGGGAGAGCGTAGAGAATTTCGCCGTCATTTTAATCTGGGACGGCACGACCGTGTTCCATCAGCACATGCAATTAAAACATGGATATCTAATTTTGAGGAAACCGGTTCGGTAATGAAAAAGAAACCTCCAGGCCATGAGTAAACCGTCCTTACACCACAGAATGTTCCAGCTTTACAAGATGCTGTCACACGAAGTCCACATAGGTCAATCCGTCGTCTCTCAGCATCTTTACAATTGCATAGTTCAAATGTTCGAAGAATATTAGTGAAGGACTTGCAATACCATCCATACAAGTTGCAGATCGTCCAGGAACTGAAAACGAACGATGCAGTTGTGCGAGCACAATTCTGTAATGTAATGCTTCAGAAGATAAATGATAACGAAGAGTTTGTTCACGAATTGTGGATGTCAGACGAAGCGCATTTCCACCTCAGTGGATTTGTTAACAAGCAAAATTGCAGATACTGGGCACAAGAAAATCTTACGCAGCTACACCAGCGTCCGTTGCACAGCCAGAAAGTGACCGTGTAGTGTGCTATGTCATCTTACGGCGTTATATTTAATACCTTATTTTTTTGAGGATGACAACGGTCTTGCGATTACAGTGACGTCGGCTCGTTACATAGCCATGCTTGAAACCTTTGTTGTGGTGTGGAACAACAAAAGAGATTTCCACCAATTCTTAACACAGCCTGATTTCAACAAGACGGAGCAACGTCACATATTGCACGAATATCGATGGCAGCTGTACGCCGATTGTTTGGACAACGTGTCATTTCACGAAATGGTGACATTAGATGGCCTCCCAGATCGCCTGATCTCTCAGCTTGCGATTACCCTTTGTGGGGTCACCTTAAAAGCAAAGTGTTCCACAGTAGACCTGCTACAACGGAAGAACTGAAGGCAAAGATCCGAGAAGCAATTGCGGAAATTCCAGTTAAGATGTTACGTCAAACCATGAACAATTTAACCAAGAGACTTTGTGAGTGTTTACGTAGAAGTGGAGGTCACCTGGAAGATGTCATCTTTAAAAAATAAACTAAAATGTATGTATCCTAAAATGGCAACATTTGTACAATTACATGAAATAAAATTCATTTTCTAAAAAAAAAATTTTTCATTAACGTTATTTAATTTTAAAAATTTCCCGTTTCTTTGAATCACTCTGTAGTATAAAGCTCAATTTTTTAATATCACTTATTCGTAAGAAGAGGTGTGTGTACTCTTCAAATACAAGATGTTTCTTTCGAGATATCTACTATTGTTCTACGGCTGTATTATAATGTTTCAATTACAAGGTTGAAACATCTCTCTTTTTTCCTGTTAACAGCCAGAACCACCGTAAGCTATTATTTCAGAGGATGAATGAGGATGATATGTATGAATGTAACTGAACTGTAGTCTTTTACAGTCGACCATTCCTGAGATCTGTAGTTAATTGAAACATGCCTGAAACCTGTATTTTCATTATGACACAGATATTTAACCAATTAAGAGCCATTATTTTAACCACTGACTAATCAGAAGCGGGTAATTGTTTAATGTATCTACTGTGTTTTTAACTTTGATTTTAATCCGATTTATTAATTAGCAGCAGAGGTTAATTTGAAAGTTCACCAAGAGTAACTAAGTTTCTGTATTACACTTTTCTTTTGATAATTATGTCAGATTCTGAGGAAGAAATTTCTTTACACCGATCAATGCTAAAGAAAAATCAGAACTTTTGACTAATATAACTATTTCCTCAAAAATCGTTTATGAAAAATTATACGATCAGTTCATGGATTGGAAATTTGCAAACAATGTAAACTCGTTATCGTTAAATGTACAACATGTTTATTTTTAAGAATTGCCTAAAAAAATGAAATTAACATATTTTTCTTTGGACACATTATTCGATTATAAAATATAATTTAAATTTGAAACATGCAACAAACATAATAAAGTACACCAAGCTGAGCGGTTTTTTTAAAAAGAAAATCGGAAAGCTAACAGTATATTCTATCATTCATTTAAATCAGTAATCCCAATATTTTTTCAGCCGTAGAAAAAATGCGTTGTGTAACTCTTTGCAATGGCCGTTAATGCAGTCTATCTAGTATATGACACTCGGTCAAGACTCGTGTCGTAATTTATTTCGCACTCATAATCAGTGGCTGTCATTATAGGTTCAATCTATTATTTTCTATTTGAATCGTAATTTATAAATGCCTTAACATTACTTATCTGTTAGGTACTTATGAAAAACTTAGAAAAGTGGATCGTTACAGAATTCAGGAACCAATGTTCAATTTTAGTGCATTTTAATTTAATTATATTATTTAAAAAAGGCTGACAACGCAGTTGTTTCTGATGACTGCTTACACACACACACACACACACACACACACACACACACACACACACACACACACACACACACACACACACACACACACACACACACACACAAACTTAATTTAAATTATTTATAATTTTATTTAAATATAATAATTTTTCGTTTATTTAATTTAATGATTCTACTAACTAAAGCGCGCGCGCATACCGTATTTAATTCGCGCGGGTGTGGCGGTACTAGTGACGACTATCGGCACTAACTAAAATAATATAATTTCACAACTTACATAAAACAAATTTCGCTTGTACGGTTGACAGACTGGTGCAGCCGCAAGGCTTAACGCACCAGGTACCGAGCCATCGGGCGATCGAGTTCAAGACCAAGCCAGAACGAGATACTTTTTTTACACTTTAAATATTATTCATTTATTTATTTTACCGCTCAGCTGTGACGTCACACCGTTGCAGACGACTACAACAGCATTTTTTGCGGTGGGGTTGCGATTTTGAAAAAAACTTCTTTTTTTTGTTTTGTTTAACCTCCGGGACCACCTTTAGATATTGCTTCAGAGGATGAGATGAACGATTTGCAGCGTGTGTGAAAATGCCATGCCTGATCGGGATTCGAATCCGGGACCTCCGGATAAAAGGCCGGCGAATTGTTATAATTAATTGTTAACAGATGTGCGTAAGAAAAATATGACCTTATTTAAGCATAATCTCGAGATACTGAGAGTGACCTTACTCTACAGTCTCACCCCTTGACCTTTTAAGTTGAAAATTTAATGGCATCAATGTTCCATATGTATATAAGGTGATTTAGAGGCCACCATCGAACACACACGCGCGCGTACATACGGACATTAATATCCAGACAATTTCTGGTGTTTTGGACTCCTTAGGTGTCAAAACGTTAAGATCCGGTGAAAACCTCATATGCCCAAATTGAAAGATTACAAACGATATTTTGATAATGTATCTTCTTTTTTTGCTAATATATTTAAATAAAAATATCCCTCCTTCTTTCAAAAAGTTAAAATAAACACAAAAAGTATTTGTCAGATTGATTCACTATAAAATCATTTACCATGACATGACGAATGGAATATTACGGCACGCGTCATTCCATGACAAAGGTGAAGATTGATCTAGTTAAGGAGGCTTTGTCCCTAACTATTTCCGTTAGTAAAAACAGCAGACTGTTTATTTTTTTTTATCTTTTACTAAATAAAACGATAAGTTGTATGCATATTATTATAATTATTTCATAAATTTATTAATTAAAACTATTTTATAGAACTTAGATTTATATACTGAATCGAGGGAAGGAAGATAACTGCGACAAGTTGATGAACATTTTGCTATTTCACATTTATGTATGTTTATTTATTGAATGGATTATAATAACAGTCAGTTATAATAAAAATTATTTGCTAGATTCTTTCGTTAGCTTCAAAAACATATCATCTTAATTAATGAATAAATTGACAAAGGAAATGAAATAATGTAAATGACGACGTATACTTCTCACCAATTTTTTAATTCTATAATTTTCTGTTAAAACTATAACTAATAAATTTTGTCTTAAAAAATTATAGAGAAGAATTAATTAAGAAAGAAATAATCTTTCCAAAGTAATTTTAACTTAAAAATCAACCGTAGTTGCAAAAATTTATTAATTCTGCATTTCACTCCATTGAACTGAATAATTTATTAATGTATGCAATAATTGTGGAACTTATATTATAAAATATAAAGAATACAATTTAATATGTAAAGGACAAACAATTCGTTTAAAAATAAAATATCTACAATATTATAAAGCTTATGACAACACTAAATTTAACAAAAGACTCTTAAAAAACACTTAATAACAATAATTACAACTAAATATATTTACATATATCTTTATATATATATTTCTTGTGTGCGTGTGTATGTCACTAAACTCATCCTAAACAGCTGGACCGATTTTGATGAAATGTTTTGTGTGTGTGTTCAAGGGGATTCGAGAATGATTTAGATTCACAATTTGGTCCACTGGAAAATGTTTTTTTAATTAATTTTTTATTTATAAGTAGTTGCAGATTTTGGAATGTTTTGCATTGGATCCGGCAGACTGCACTACCATCGCAGTATCGAATATTCAATAATATTCTATTTTAATTTTAGTTTATCCCGACAGTTGGTGCTGCGATCAAATTTAGAAAAATATTTCGTAATTTTGTGTTATTATTGTGTTAAAAAAATCGCGAGAAAACAGTTTTTTAATAAATAAGAGGCTAATAAATCAGATGGAAATGTAAACAAAGGAAAACCAATCAGATCAATGCAAGATGGCCGCTGTCAAACACAACGACCAATCACAAAGAGCCCGCATGGCCGTTGCCAATGTAAACAAAATCACAACTGTAAGTAACTAGTAGGCAGCACTGAGATCGCGTTTAGAATTGTGCGCGACTTGAGAAATATTTTATTATTATTTATTGAAATAACGTTTTAAAGTGTAATTAAAAAATATACATTGTGCAAATTTGTAAGGTACAGTATTGAAGTGAAAATGTTTTTTTAATTTATTTATGTGTTGTTGATCTTGGAATGGTTAAGGTTCACAATTGGGTCCGGTAGGCAGCGTGTGTTTTCGCATATCAGTTACTTGCGTCGTAGCTTAGTGTTGTTCTTACATTAAAATTCGTATTTTTAACGAACTGCTGTGTTTAGAGAATAATTTGAATTAAATCCGATAGGTACTATCCGATAGGTACTGTTCTGACAATTGGATTTATTTACATTCTGAATTTTATAAAGTTAAAGGTGAAATTTTATAAGGTTCAGTAACGTTTTGTAAGTTTCTTAATGTTCAGTATTAATTGTAATAATTTTGCAGCCACAACACTTTTCGTTAAAAAATTATTTTCCACCGAATACTGTGATTAGAGAGTGGTGTGAATTAAATCCGATAGGTAGCGCTGTTGTTTTGCCATTTGGATTTATTTACATTTTGACTTTTATAAAGTGAAAGGTTAAATTTTGTTAAATTGCTAATGTTCAGTTTTTAAGGTTTTATGAAACTTTCAATTGTTGTCATTTAATCTGTATGTATACTCAGATCTAGCAATAGCGAAGCATTGCCGAGTCTGCTAGAATTGCGCGCTTATTGAGAATATTATATTATATTATTATTTATTGAAATAACGTTTTAAAGTTTAATTAAAAAATGTACATTGTGCAAATTTGTAAGGTGCAGTATTGAAGTGAGTATTTTACATGATTTTTAATGAATTTTAATGATGTATACACGTGCATTCAATAACAATCAACTTAACCTACAAATTTAAATTGTCAGTTCTCATTTGATTCTATGCAACTTATGAAGTACTGAACGGCTCTTTGAAAATAAAAATTTAAGTTTGTAAAATAAATTATAACATTTATAAAATTAAAATATAAGTTACTTATAATATAGTTTAAAGTATATTTAAAAAATTGAATTTATAATGTTTTAGCTGATTAATTTTATAAAAAATTGTCTAAAATTATTTTTAATTTACAATTATCTAAAATTTGGTAAAATAGATGTTAAAATAAAGAATGAGAAAAATTTCTACTAAAATTTTAACTACGTTGCTTTTTTACAGTGCTTTAATTTTTTTATTAATTGATTAATTAAGCTGTTACATGGTTATGAAACATCAACATTTTAAATAAAAAAAATATGTAGGAGGTACTTTTTTAGAATGATGTTAAGTGAAAATTAGTAGTAATGTGGATGAAAATTTATTAATTACACTAATTATTAATTTTACGACGTTTCGATTTTTTAATTCAATTTTCATCGGACATCTCAATATTTAGTGAAAATAAATATTAACCATACTACACATAATTAATCAATAAACCCATTACAATAATTCAACAATCACAAACTGATAATATCATACTATTATTTATTTTAATGAAATTTAGAACACGTTCCTGCTAATTTTAACTTAATTAAGTTACTTATATTTATGTGTGTGCATTTATTACAGAATAATGCCGCGCCAGGACAACGTCTGTCGGGTCCGCTAGTATGTATATATATATTAAACGTTAAAAATACATCCAAACATTTCAGCACAAGAAACGTTAAAATCAGGAGATCTGACAGCTGGTTGAATAAGTAATACTACTCAATAATGGGCAACGTAAAGTTAATAAAACTAGGTTCACAAAACCCACAAAGCTTATAAAATAACCAAGAATAAATATGTCACAGGGAGATGATAAAAACGAAGATTTGATCAAATCCCTGAGGTAGATGATCAATTCACGGAAGATGTTAAAATTGTATACAAGTCAGGATACAATGAAGCTGTCTGGTCATCTAAATAGGCAAAAAAAAAAAAAAAAAAATATATATATATATAAGTTGTATATTTAACGTTAATTAGACGAAGTTAGCGAGCGTAGGGGTTATGTTTGGTTTGGTTTGATTTGGTTATATCGATATAGTGCGCGATACGTCATTACACGAAATCAACATAATCTAATCAAATATAACTTACGCTCGCTAACCTCGTCTGATTAACGAGGTTCTTTATCATGCCGCTTGTTCAAAATCACTAACTTTCTTTAGGGAGATCATCCACAGAGTTGTAATTTTAACATCTTCCGTGAATTGATTTGACCTTAGATTGATTTGAGACATTACGCAAGAATGGTAAAATCCGAGTACTATATCCGGCCTAATATACAACCCTAAAATAGGGAGAAATAAACAAAATTGACAGCACAGAAAGGAAAATACTAGAATCCAGAAAAGCAGTAAATGGTTAGAAACTATGAAAAAACCTTGAAATTTACTGGAAGGTAGACAAACTGTAATATGCGATTAGGAAACGCAGACTTGTTCTACAATGAAACGGTCGAAAATAGACTAATCAAGAAAATCTTTGACCAAGGAAAGAACAGAAAGACAACTACAAACTGATTCAAACAGATCAAAGAAGAAAGGTTAGAAATACACGGAAACATTCAGATATGTATAGATAAAATCTCAAAACCTATGACGGATTCCAGAAGAAAAGAACAAGGATAGAATGGATATAGCAAAGGCGAGAAGAACAGTTACGCAAAATGAAAAAGTAATGTGAATAAAAGAAGAGATAAATGAAACTATTTATCGTAATCCTGCAGAGATCGGAGTCGATTCAAAAAAAAATTATAGAAGCATATTAAAATGTAAAAAAATGAAAAATTTCATGAAAATATTTTTAGATAAAAGAAAAGTCATCAATAACTGGGAAAAACATTATCAAATAATATTTGATTTGTTTCGTTATGTTTTGAGGTATTACGAAAATACCATTCATGTATAAAATGTTGTGACTCGTAAATCTCCGAAATTACTTAAATTGATCTCATTGAAATTTAGTTATACTGTAGTAGCCTATATGTGCGTGTGAAAATTTGATGAAGATTGGTTGAGTAGTTCTTGAATTACGTTCAATTTAAGGTCAATAACAGACAAAATAACCTGAATTGGAAGTTATGTTGAAATTCGTATTAGTGTATTTTTCATACGCTCTTATGTAATGAATCACATTGGTGAGCGAGTTTAAACTTGATGGTATGCGTAGTGTGTTATTTTTAATTATTTCATCAAATTTTGATTATAATAATTTAATTTTCTTATAAATGGAAAATATATTTTAATATTAAATAAAAAAAATAAAAATGATACCTCTTCGTTTTCTCATTTATTTTTTGAAAAAAAAAAGAAATAAAAAATAATAATTATGCAAAAAATAATGTACAAAATAAAATAACGAAAAGCCGGTATTCTTACACAGAACTGTACAAAATATTTTTAATTTATAAATGAAATAATACATATTGACTATGATTTAATATATTATTACTCGTATTTAACTGCATACCTAAAAAATATTTAAAAAATATTTAAAAATAAAAAAAATAATAAATAAAATGTATTTAAAAATCATTATATAACAGAATAATAATAATCCTAAAAAATATCTTGAATTTACTCGTTAAAATTATGTTTTAAATATATTTTAATAATATTTATAGAAAGACATAACTAACAAGTATATAATATACTTAATTTTTTAATAAACTGATGACGGTGGCAGTGCCGAAAACTAGTTATTTTTAATTTAAAACGGCTTGTACTAGAAAGCCACAAAGAAAAGGAAAAAAGTTCCTAAAATTTTATGGCAAATCCTTTTTTAATAATTGCTATGTATATTTTTATTTTACTGTGTCCGCTGCAAATCTGTTCAACTAGGGAGCAATAAACCATGGCCCAATGACGTGAAAGAAATGAGATATAATGAAGTAACGAGATAAATTGCTATTTAAAATAGGTTTTATTATAAATATATGACATATGTAGTAGAAACACGTGTTTTTATCAAATATAAAAATTACTTATAAAAATATATTAAAAATTTATGTTGGATAAAACTTTTTTAATATATATTGCTATTTATTTAAAATGATTTAATGCGATTTGAAAAATAAATATTTTTCTAAATAAGTAATTTAAGTGAGATAATAAAAATAAAATAACTCATCCGATTTGACTTAAATTCTATATATAGGATTAATCAAATTCAATTTTATATTTGATTAATATCGAGTTATTTAATTACAATAAATTATTTAAACGGAATGATAATGTAATTATTATCTGATTTTTACATTTCTTTATCTTAATTATTTGACGTTAATCTAGAAACGTGTATGCAATATCAAGTTAAATGAATAGCGAACGTCAATATATATGTATTATAATAGGATTATATATCCTGTTGCATGCAAACGTGTCCAGTGACATTAATTTTACTTTATTTTTCAATTTATTAACTACGTATTGTAATATAATTTACATAAATTTTTCAAATAAATAAAGGTATGTGATATGTTAAATCAAAGTGGATTGTTTGTGTGTGTATATATATATATATATATATATATCAAATCAAAAAAACGTGTTTTCAGTCACCGAAGTTTTCTTTTTTACGTTAAATAACATGAAATTTACGGGAGATGCAGTTTCTGGGACCTGATGTTATTAGATTTTTTAGAAAAAAAAACATAAGATATAAGAAACGATCTAACTTACCCGTTATATAATGCCTTAAATATGACCTCATTTCACCAAGGAAACTAAAATTCCAGAGAAATTTTTCGCTAACTGTAACTCTACAAAAAACATTTTAGATATTTATTTATATGAATTTTTTCCTTAACTAGAATCAGTTTCCTTCTCAGAAATTATTTTCCTTTCCTTCTGAATTACGTGCGCGCGCGCGCACGTAATTCGAGAGAGAGAGAGAGAGAGAGAGAGAGAGAGAGAGAGTGTGTTAGAGAGAGAGTGAGGGAGCGAGAGAGAGACTACAGATATTGGAAAATATATTTTTAAAGTATATATATATATATATATATATATATATATATATATATATATATATATATGTGTGTGTGTGTGTGCGCGCGCGCGCGCGCGTTGTTCAGTTATACAATGCGTACAGTTAGTTTTATAATATGTAGTTCTCATTAGTTCAGAAGAAAGTTACGAAAGAATTAATGGCTTACAGGCAACAACATCGAAGTTCCAATCTCAATAAAGAATTAGTAACGCTTGGTCCAGAACATTACACTATGAAACAATCGAGTTCATTTTTAACAAAAATCCGTAATCATATAGTCATTTCCTGTTAATCTATTAGTTTTTAAGCAAGAACACACATTTCAAAAAGCAATTTAAAACAATTTTTACTCGTATTTTAGTTCACTCCGAAGTTAAAACGTTTTCTTTATAAAATAATATTATTGAGTCATTAAAAGATTTTAAAACCCAAATTTCTACCCACTCAACTAGCGAAAATCAACCTTTATATAAGGAATGAAGCAATGATTGACAAAATACGCATTAAATAATTGATATATTTATAAAAATCTTTGTATATAAACAATTTTTTGTTTAAAAAAACTTCCTATTACGACATAAATGAAATTAAATTTTATAGTAGGCTGATAGTTAAAAACAAAATAATAATATAGAATAAATATTATTCCATAGCGTAAAAAAAAAAAAAATAATAAAAAAATGTGATCCAAGCATACGTATTACTTTTATTATAATAGTGTGTGTATGTCACATGGAAGTCATAGGTATAATAATAAAAAGGTTAATAACCTACGCTGAAATAATTCATTATAATACAAATACAAAACGACATTTTTTAAAAGACATACTGTTTAAGTTACGAAGTTTTAACCAGTTATTAAATGTTGTGTATTTTTATATAAGTATGTATCAATAATATATTAAATATATATTATTATATAAGGTGGGAAAAAAAATCACTTTCTGACATACAGACGTCACGCCGAAACTAGTCAAATTGAATTCAGGTGTGGTTAAAATGGATATTTCTGTTGAAATCTGAAAATCGAAATTTTTCGCGATCACAATACTACATTTACTTCATACAAGGAAGTAAAAATTATGTGGAAAATATAATTTTAGATAGAGATATGTTGATTGTATTACTCGATAACTCTCATTTCGGTATAATTAATGATATATACGAGTACACGTTTTTATGTTAGGCTTTAGGAATACTTAAAACCGTTTGTAGTTTAAGGCAACAGTGAAAATTATTTTATCTTAAAAAAATAATTTATATCAGGCATTAGAATTATTGATATTATTACTTTTAATAAACAATATATTGTTTATTATTAAAAGGATTCAAAATATATAAAAAAAAGTAGATTAAACAGTGAATTATGTAAAGTTATTCTAGATTTTCTAGTTATATCTTTGTTAGAAACTGCTTGTTTTTGGAATAAATTATAAATTGTTTGTGTTGTAAAATATTTGAAATTGTTATATTTTTACTTTCGTTGTACTTCGTACGAGGAAGTTTTATAATCGCGAAAAATTTCTGTTTTCAGATTTCAACGGAAATATCCATTTTGACCATCCGTGAATCCATTTAGACTAGTTTCAGCTATACATTTATCTGCTAAGATCATCGTTATTTTTATACTGAATACATACTCAATATAAAAAAGCTGACAACACTTGTAAGACTTTCCTAATTTCCGGAGGGTTGATTCTGATGCACAGTTTACAAGCATATATACACACAAATTAATTTAAAATATTTATAATTTTATTTAAAAATAATATTTTTTCGTTTATTTAATTTAATGATTCTAATTAAAGCAAGCGCATACCGTATTTAATTCGCGCGGGTGTGGCGGTACTAGCGGCGACGGTCAGCACTAACTAAAATAATGTAATTTCACAACTTACATAAACACATTTAGCTTATACGGTCGGTAGACTGCTGTATTCGCGAGATTTAACACACCAGTTATCGATCAACCGGTTGATCGATTTCGAAACCCAGCCAGACCGAGTTACTTTTTTACAATTTAAATATCATTCATTTATTCAAATCTATCTGTCACTTGTGACGTCACAACATAGCAGACGACTACACAACATTTTTTTTAACTGAGGAAGCGATTTTGCAAAAATTTATTTTTTCAAATATTGTAATTTTTTAATCGATAAAAAATATGCAAAGTAAAAGATGACCTTAATTAGGCGAAATTTCGAGATGCTGAAAGTGATCTAGCTCTACAGCCTCACCCCCTTGATCTTTTAAGTTGAAAATTTAATGGGTTCAATCCCCCCCCCCCCACATATATAGAAATAATCTGAGAATGTTTGGTCAGGATCGATTCAGTAGTTCTGGAGATATAAGCTGATTTTGAGGCCAATACTGAATACACATACATATGAACACTAACATCCGGAAAATTTCCATCCGGTTTTTTGGGTTGTTTATATGTCAAAACGTTAAGATCCGGTAAAAACCGCATATGCCCAAATTGGACCGATTACAATAACTTCCCTTCTAGTCATGCTGTAGCGCTATCTAGATGGGAAAGTAAAATTATTATGTTTAATTTGAAAAAAAATTAAATGATTTATTTGGAACAGTAAATCGCGGAGTAAATATTAAAAGATATATCTAGAGTAGTGGTTCCCAAAGTGTGCACTTCGGAGTCCTGAGGAGCCGCGACTTCCTAACAGGAGCGCCGTGAAATATTAAACAATCTTCAATAATTTTATTTCCATTTTCTTATGTAATTAGTTGAATCTGTTAAAATTCCAATTTTTGTGATTTAAAATAAATTTTTATCTAACCCTTGGAAAATTGATTCTCTATTTCGCAAAGTATACTAGTTAGAATTTGATACTGAGCGCCTAAGGAAAAAATCTCGATTCAGCAAGAGCACCGAAAATCTAAAACATCTGGGAACCACTAACCTTTGGGACCACCGTTAGGTATTACTTCAGAGGACAAGATGAATGACAATTTTTGTAGCCTGTGAAAATGCCAAGCTTGACCGAGATTCAAACCCGGGACCTCCGGACGAATGCTCGAAACGCTACCGCTTACACCACGGAGTCCGGCTGGAACCACTAATCTAGAGCAATGTGAAAAAGCGATAGTAAAGCGGAACAAAATTATTTCTTCCTTTGTCTAAGATTAAAAATACATTCACTTCACAACTTATATTTTAGAAAATCTTTGTATGTAATAATCCACTTACCTCTTTGTACCGTTGACAGTGTAGAAACTGCGATAAAATCCTTGTAACATATCGTTTAGTATTCCGATATATCTAATGCCAACACTATATTGTTGACCGGGTTGTAAATAATCATCAAAATGAATAATTAGAAATTGTCTTTCGGAATCATTAGAAACTTTACTTACATCGATATTCTGACCATCAGGATGTAATGTAACGTTAGTATTGAGAATTTCTAAATCACACACATGTAAAGTAATATTATTTGTCACTTCTGTTACATTAACAATAATTGATATTTGACCGTTAAACGTAAAATTTTTCTCCCAAATAAACGGTAATAATTCAATATTATAACTATCTGGTATGACTGAACGTGGTAATCTTACATTTATTTCAGGTTTTTTATAATCGGCTGTTATTCTTGTACTAGCTAATGTTGTTCCACCAGAATCGCAAGATGACAATGAATATGCAATTAATGCTACGAATATTAAACATACTATAAAAACAGTAAATATCAAAGCTGCTGTTAGTTTTGATATTAAAAATCCAGGTGGTCTTGTTGCTGTTAAACTCGGCGTTGTGCCATCCATCATTGATATAACTTCCGGTTGTTTTGTCATATCGTCCCGTTTCCAGCATCTGTAAAAAGAAAAAAAATTAAACATCAAATGTATTAAAAACAGTAGTTATTCTAGGAGAAAATTATATTTAAAATATATGAAAAACATATAAATTAAATATATATATATATATATATATATATATATATATACGAGGGTAAGTCAATTATTATCGAAATTTAGTTAAATTTGTGTTTATGTTGGTAGTACTGTCGTGTTGCGTAGATGACGCATGCGTGGTTTAATTGTTGTTATGTCTGTGCAGGTTTGATGCTGTTAGGTTAGATCCATAATCGCTGCCCTGCCGTTAACCATGGCTGCTCCGCTTTATGTTTGCATCAAAGAAGAGCAACGTTTAGTGATTCGTTTGTGTAGTCGAAAGGTGTATCAGGGGCCGAAATTCATCGAAGACTATCGGTACAGTACGGGAACAGTGTGTTGCCGAAACGGAGTATCTATGAACGAATTGAAAAATTCAAAAATGGTCGCACAAGTGTTACGCACGACGAAGGAGCCGGATGACCATTTACCGCCACAAATGAGGAAAACATTGAGCGTGCACGTGACATAGTTTACTTAGACAGACGAGTAACTATTGATGAAGTGGCATATCTTCTGCAAATTCGTCACGGTTCTGCCTACGAAATCATCCACAACAGACTTGGGTTTCATAAAATCTGTGCAAGATGGGTCCCAAAACAACTCACACAGTTACATAAACAAACGCGCTTGGACACCTGCCAAAAACATTTGGATCGCTATGGTAACGAACGGGACACCTTAGACAGAGTCATAACTGGTGACGAAACATGGATCCATCATTACGAGCCGGAGAGTAAACGGCAGAGTATGGAATGGAAACATCCAAATTTGCCCTGCAAAAAAAAAGTTCAAGACCCAACCGTCCGCAGGAAAACTGATGCTTACGGTTTTTTGGGATTTCAAAACTGCTGAAACGTTCCAGAAACTCAACTTTGAAGTACTGGCTCATCCTCCGTATATTCCTGATCTTGCCCCTTCTGACTACCACTTGTTTAGTCCACTCAAAGAGGCATTATGGGGCTGTCGATTTACCTCGGAAGAAACAGTGAAAGAAGCGTTGTATTTCTGGCTCCCAACTCAACCGAAAACCTTCCTTTATGAGGGCATAGGAAGCTTGTGCATCGATGGACCAAGTGCGTTGAAATGCAAGGGGACTATGTTGAAAAATGATGTACATGTAAGTTTCCTGTTTGTATTGCAATAAAATTTATAACTACATTAGATAATAATTGACTTACCCTGGTATATATAATTATTATTATTGTTATTATTTTATTTATATTTGCCCATCCTTTTGCCCACTACGCAGACCTTTCTTTTTCCTGTTTAGCCTCCGGGAATTATCATTCAGATATTACTTCAGAGGATGATATGTATGAGTGTAAATTAAGTTTAGTCTTATACAGTCTCAGTTCGACCATTCCTGAGATGTGTGATTAATTGAAATCCACCCACCAAAGAACACCGACATTCACGATCTAGTATTCAAATCCGTATAAAAGTAACTGTATCATTCACGCCGGTAATTACTAAGTGACATCTAATTAAAATTTACGTAAGACAATCTTTTGATAATATTTTAATTTTATTAATATTAAAAGACAAACCAAATAAAAAAAAAAAACAGAAAGTGTTTTATGTTAATTTCAAAAATATAATAAAAGTTTTTTTCCAAAAATTATGTAAATCAATAAATTAAGAATTTAATTATATTTATCTATAAACGTTCAAAAGTATACAAATAAATATATTTGTACATAAAAGAAATTATAAACATGCTTAGTTAAAATGAGTATCCATATCGGTAAAATAAAATATTTTTAACGCAGGTTTATTAAAACGTTACCCCACCGGGTTGGTCTACTGGTGAACACGTCTTCCCGAATCAGCTGATTTGGAAGTCGAGATTTCCAGCGTTCAGTCCTAGTAAAGTCAGTTATTTTTGCACGGAATTGAATACTACTAGATAGTGGATACCGGTGTTCTTTGGTGGTTGGGTTTCAATTAGCCACATATCTCAGGAATGGGTCGAACCGAGACTGTACAAGATTACACTTCATTTACACTCATACACATCATCCTCTGAAGTATTCTCTGAAAGGTAATTACCGGAGGCTAAACAGGAAAAAGAAAAAAAAATATTTATCAAAAGTAAATATTATTACAGAAAAAAAATAAAACAATATCGTTATATTTTACCCACAACAAACAGCGTTTTGTAATGCTCTTGTAGAATGACATTTGTTTCTATTTTTTTTTTTTTTTTTACAACGAAATACCGTTTAATTAAGTTACTTCAGAAGTTAAAATGGAATAAAAAATATGTTTATTAAAGTTATTAAATATAACTTAAAATAAAGTATTTTTATAAAATCAAAAAAAAAGTTATTAAAAAACAAAATATATACAAAATAAGCAATAAATCAAAGCCTGTCTGTTTGCACTTGACACATTTGCCGACACTACTTGTGTTGCAACAAACACTTCTTTAAGAGTAACTGAGATTTATTCTGTTCAAGTTCCTTTAAATAGTATAACAAAGAATAAATTACTTTTTTTATACCGACGTTGAACATCTGGACTATTTATATACTTAAAAAAAACTAACGCAAAAACATAAATCACGAACCTATCGGTATAAATATAAAATCACAACCGAATGAAATTATACACGAATTAAAATCATAACGATATAATAACAAATAAATAATTTCATCAAATTGTGGACGGTAAACAAATAATTAGAAATATAATTAATTTCTTTTTTCAATTCTAATAAATTTTTGTACATCTTAATAAAACAGATTAAACAAAAAAAGTATTTATTTTAGAAATGGGTCAATTTCTTGAAATATATGACTTAAAAAAATAATAATTTGAAGAAATCTCTTAATAAAATACTACTAGTCGAAATTATTATTATTTGTAAGGAGTTAAACTTTTGATGTGTAACTAGTAACAAATCATCTATTTATAAAAAAAAAACAAAAAAAACATTAAACAGCGAGGCGAACTAATAACCACTGGAGGCTAAGAGTAAATTGAAGCAGGGTGACCTTCAGCCAACGATTGATTTCAAAAGTACTGTATGTAGCAAATACGATACAGTAAAAAGTTGATTTATATTTTTATTGTGTGTAATGCCATTATAATAACAGCAGTTCGTTCGTATAAATAAAAGTAGCTCATTTTAGTGAATCCGTAAGTAGAGACGTAATAGAATGTTTTAATATGGGAATTTTTATTTTAATTTTGAAATTACTCCTTGCATTATTTTATATTATCAGTCCATTTTTTTACATTATAATACACACACACACACGCGCGCGCACGCACGTACGTACGCACACACACAGGGCAAAAGTTATTCACAGTTTTACAACTGTATTCAGGAATGTTCAGTAGATTAATATTTGTAAATTGCATAATGATAAATCATATATTACTTACATATATAATTTATATACGTTTGGAATAACATAGCTGTAAAATGTATAAAAAATCAATTTTTATAACCAATGCAGTAAAGAAGAAAAAATAATTTTTATGAAAGAAAAATACAGTAAGCTCGTAAATGTTAATTTGTTATAACAGAAATCTTAAAAATATAAAACATAACATAAATACGAAAAAAATTAGTTTCTATTTAAAAGTATTCCAATATTCGTAAGTAATTCTAGTAAAAGTATTCTGGTTCTCTGGTTATTTCATTAGACGATTGTATGTATCTCTAACAAACCAACATTCTTCATCAGGTAACTCAGGTGCCTTCTTAAGCAATGTCTTTATAGTTTGAACAAGCATGGAGATATAGTTTATTAATACCATCAAAAGAGAATTTATATTTCACTGCTACTATTCTATTTTAGATTGCAATAAATTTTTTCTTAATTCTATCCTTTTTTTCCTGTTTAGCCTCCGGAACCACCGTTAGGATTACTTCCGAGGATGAATGAGGATGATATGTATGAGTGTAAATGAAGTGTAGTCTTGCACAGCCTCAGGTCGACCATTTCTGAGATGTGTGGTTAATTGAAACCCAGCCACCAAAGAACACCGGTATTCACGAACTAGTATTAAAATCCGTATAAAAGTAACTGCCTTTACTAGGATTTGAACCTTAGAATTTTCGACTTCAAAATCAGCTGATTTGCGGAAACGTGTTCACCACTAGACCAACCCGGTGGGTTTCTTAGTTCTATCCTAATGTAAACAAGTTGAACTCATGGAAGTGCAATCTAGTAATATTAAAAATAATTCATTCCCACCAACAAACAACCGATTATACGTACATTGTTTATTCTACAGTCGTTTATAGATTATATCTACTAGTGTGTGTAAAATCTGGAAGGCGGTCCGTAGTACGCTATGGCATTCCCTCCAGTGATCTTAACACCACCTAGCGATTTCTTATCACACCAGCAGCGGAAGTAGTGTATTCCAAAAGTCACATAAATTAATTTGCAATGACTTGCGTCATATCTAATTAAGAAGTCACTGTTATAGTCTGGTAATTTTTATTACAAATAAAATTATTTATTATGTATAATATAAATCGCTTACCGTTGTATTATTCGTTTTCCTCAAGCGCTTTCGGATATTCTGCCATTTATTTTACACATAAATCTGATTCACTTGTATACTATTTTAATCGTCATATTTAAACTCATTATCAATATATTGGTTTTAATGTTTTTCTTATTATTGTTGTAATAGAAACAAAAAATACTCATGGTTATTAGAAATTTGTACATTAATTTACCTAAAAATAACAAAGCATAAATAAGATAATTATTTTTCTGAATAGAATATCGAGTGACAACAATTATTTTTATATTTTTTGTTTTATTAGATCACAAAGTTCAACTTTTAACATTTCGTCTTTAAAAGGGATTTTATTTTTTAACATATTTTAGATATTTACATTTTTAAAAGATGAAGATGAAGTTTATCTATCTGAAGTTGTTAGGATGATTTTTGTGTCATCAGTTTACTTTTATCTAGTAAACTGGGTATTATTTTTCTAATAGCAATTTCGAATAATTTTTTTAATTCATTTTATAACGGTAATCAGCGGTGTTTGAGCTATACTTCCACGTGGTAGAAGTTGTAGAATGAAAACCATTTTCCAAACTTCATGAACTCTTGTAACTCTTTTTCCTTTTGATTAAGAAACTTTCATTTCTTCCAAACTTCTTACTTTTGGCGATCAATTTTTTACTGTAAGCGACTGATGCGAACGTATGATAATCGGTGTAGGCAACTGAACGAATTGCTTCACTAATTTTCTGAATTCGTTGAAGAAATTAATTTTTTTTACTGTTATGCTGAAATATATTTTTGCGTTTTAAATACCGGGGGGTTAAAATGCCAGGAAGTTTAGTTCCCGATGTACGTACGAGTTACGTATGATCTTAGTCAATCATTACTGTTTTAACTAGGCGTTAGTAATACATTTCATTAGGGAATTTTGTTTATATCAAGAAAAAAATGAGAGTAATAATTAACTCTTAGGTAATCTTTGAAGGAAACCAGCTACAGGTAAATTCATTACACGAACATCAGTCGCAGCTACTAACAAGCTCCGATTCAACAAAGCTATTTGGATATCATTTATATTTAATTTAAAAAATAATGATAATTATTTGATTCTCATTTACTTTATAAAGAACAATTGCAATTAAATAAACGTTAATAAACTGTTAATTATTTTTAGCGATATTATCTTAGGCAATATTTTAGAAAATAAAAATATAATGACGTGTAGAAGTTCTTTTTTCTTTTTTTTTTGCAATTGAGAAACGAAAGGAAAAAATACAAAAGTTTTCCCTATTGTTTTGCTTTTATATTTCGGTTTATTATTAATCAGAAAAAGTTATAATAACTGTAACTTTGATCGTTGAATATCTGAAGAAAAACTTTTATTTTTCATCTTTCGTCAAGCAACTTGTAAAGGGAATAATAAAGTAAACTTTTAAAATTTTTTCACCGTAAATTTTAAGATAATAGTTTTTTTTATTTCATAAAGAAATAAGTTAATGTATATGATGAAACTTTTTTTAACTTAGCAGGTTTTTTTATAAGTACACTTATACTTTTTTAAAAAGTTTCAAGGAAATATTTAAGTATTGTCTAATAATACTTTCAGAGATAACTTAATATTTAGAAAGTGAAATTTCAGATTACAAATAATAATAAAAAAAAAATTAAATAATTATACAAATTAATTAACAAACAAGCAACGCAGAAAACACTATAAAAGAAGTATTTCTTAAAATCCACTGTTTAAATAATAAAAATAATTAAAAAATTAAAGCATTACATTAAAGGAAAATAATTGTCATTTTAACCAATCCCAATCGAGTACGTAAACTTGACTTAAAAACAATCAAACCACTGAAATCTACAACTAGATTGAGAATTTAAATATCTATATTAATAAATACCAATAAGAACACTTTAAACGCAGTTCAAGTCGCTATAATAAAAAAGGATTTATTTAAAGAATTTCCAAAAAGTTATTTTTATTTTAAAAATATTTACTCACATCAAACAAATACCGTTTAAAATTACAGTAAACATTTGAAATGAAACGAAGAATCCGTGTGATTATTTGGATTATTTCCAAATTACTAACAAATTAACCGTATGCTTTCTCTTTTACTGTTTTTAATTGAATTCTAATGGATAATGGATTTTTAATGAAATCAAATTAATATTTCTTGTAAACAGACTATAATTTAAATTAAAATAATTTTGAGTTAAATTAAATTAAAACTAGGAATGAGTAAAACACTATTAATTCCATTGATTCACTTGCAAGAAAAAGAGATTTAATTTTTATAACAGAAAAATAAGTAAAATATAAGAAAAAAGAAAATAATATTTATATTTATCGAAAAAAGTATTACTACGGTATTAAAATAACAAAGATATAAGAAAGACATTAAAAGCAAGTAATATAAAATCATGAATGCTTACAAGCATAAAAAAAGATTCTTAGAAATTAAAAAAAAATATTTGTATGAATTTTTGCAATTTCCAACAGTGAACCATTTAAAAGAATAGTAATTTTTTGAATTAAGTAATAAAAAATAAACTAGACCGAATGAAGAATTTCAAAGTTTAAGAAAAAAAGATAAGAAGGTCGTTTATTAAAATAACCGGAGTTTGGCAATTTAATTAATTTCCAGTGAGTGTTTTGAACATTGTCATAATTTATTTATATTTCCATAAGCTTTGCTAATACCAAGCGTTATTCCTTTACGTACCTGTTTCTCTATTAAAGGATCCAGATTAAACCGAAAAATAATTTTACTAAATATTTTCAACAGTATATGTCGATTTGAAATCATAGACAACTTTAAAAAAGAACTTATATGGTTATGGATAAAAATGGAAAAAGTAAAATGAGAAATGATTCGTACTGCGGTGAATAAGAGAGGAGCAGATGCGTCTTAACTTAGATGACAAGGAAAAGTAAACATTTTGATTTGGTATATCCTACATAGAAATTATTTTCATTGAAGGATTATACACAAAAAGTGGAAGGAAAAAGAACACTAGAGTCCTTACAAAAATTAGGAAGGGAAGAAGTTATAAAAAAAAAGATGAAAGATGTTCTTAACCAAGAAAAGTGAACTATCAGTTTGAGACCCGTTAAAAGGCAAATTCACCAAAGAAGGGGAAGAACAGTTTTTTCTTGGATATACCTTTAATTTCTGAAAGAAAATAAATTTCTGTGCAAAATCAATGATCACCTATTTTCACTTGTATAAAAATATTTTTATTTCTCAAGGAATGGAAGAAATTACGGGCGACCGATTCTAGGAGGAGCTCTTGAGCATTATTCTTGGTGAGGTATTGCTTTTTCTTGTAGTTTCGTTCCTTCTAAGACATAATCTTTTCTCATTACTCATCTGTTTTCCTTATTACAAACGCTTTCTTCCTCAGTTTCGGATGTGTGACTGTAGGACTGATCTCTATTAAGTTCATGTTTAGGATGCTCAGATATATATACACTATTCTTAGTGAAATCTGATAAAAAATAATTGTAGACGGTCCTCAGAACCCTGTTATCTTTTCACTAGACCTTCGTATCCAAAAAAGATGTAAAAGTAACAAAATTTAGAAGAGAAAAATTATTTTATAGAGTGATTTACTAAGAATTTAATAAATTTTCAGGACAGTTTTACTGGTGAAAATAAAGAAGAAAGTTCATTTAAACATATGTTTGGAAACGCTTAGTTAGCGAGTGTCAGCTGGCGAAGTATTTCGCCCTTATTTCTGTGTCTTCGGTAAAATTAAGCCAAACTATAATTCTTGGGAAAGAAATTAAGAGGTAAATTTAATGGTTTTATATGAAATCTGACCTGAAAAATTGAAAAAATAAGTCCCAAAACTATACTTTTTTAGAAATTTTCGAGAAATATGGAATAAAAGACAAAGCATTGGGATCGAAAAACACATTGTTGGGCGTAAAAAACTTTATTAAATCGATAATAAACAGATAAAAATATAAAAAAAATTCATAGAACATTTGATTCTTAGTAAAATAATATGAATAAAGAACGCAGAAACTAAATACAAAAATAAGAATTTTGATGTTTATTATAAACAAAATACATTAAAATGTGGCTAATTTTAACTAGATATTAAAACCTACTGGTATTAAAACAAGATTTTTTAATACCAGTAAACAAAATTAATTTTATATCAATAAACAAAATTAATAATTTATTTAATTTTGTTTAAAACAAAATTAAAAATTTTGTTTCGTTTACGTAAACCAAAATTTACGCAAAATTTCGTTTATATAAAATTTATAACATAAATAAAATAACTGAAACTGAAGGATGTAACAAAGATGAAATGAAGAGGTCAAAGAGTTGGAGAAAAAAATAGATTCCTGAAAAAGAGGAAAACATTTGTAAAGTTTGCAACTATACTCAGTTAATTTTGATGTAGAAGGACGTGTAGTGGGAAAATTGAAATGTAAATTAAGAAAAATGATAAAATATAAAAGGACCAAACAATTTTTTTTTTATTACAATTTATTTACAATCGGTCCCAAGAAGGAACCATATGTAAATAAAATTACAATAAGCACTTGATCAGGGATTTTCAGTGAATCCCCTGAATAAAATACACATACATAAGACAATGGTTCATTTGCATAAATACACTTGCACAGATTCACTCCAAGAAAAGTACAAAAGTCAATAAAACCCTAACAAAAGACAAAAAATAAAATAATATTACAATACAAAAGAAAAGAAAAACAAAACAGTAACATAATTTGTTACTTATAATATATATCAGCTTATGAAAGGAATTTAGGCTCTTTGTCAAGTCACAGAGAAGATCATCATCGCTTAAGGAACGTCATCCCAGCCCAAGAGCCATTCAGACTCTTCAAGGTCCAGCAAGTGAAGGCGTTTGAACGCCGGTTATCCTCACTGTTGTCTAGGAGGTTAAGCGCTAGTCTGTTCACAAAATTTTGAGTTATGCGAGATACATACGTACGAACGTACAGAAGTCACGCCGAAACTAGTGAAAATAGATTCAGGGATGGTCAAAATGGATATTTCCGTTGAAATCTGAAATTTTTCGTGATTAAATACTTCCTTTAGTTCTCACAAGGAAGTAAAAATGTTTCTATGAACAAATATATGCATGAAATATAACAAAATGATTGGTTTTTTTTTAACCAGAATGTTGGGAATGCGGAAAGTAATTTAACCAATGTTTAGTTTTTTTTTAATACATTTGTTTTATATATTAAAATGTGAATTATTTACAGTACTACTACGCGTAAAAATTTACTATGTATAAATAAGTAGTAAAAAAAAACCTTTTTTAATTCTTAAAATAAATAAAAAATAAACAAATAACTGTAATAACTTAACTAACAACATAAAAAGAGAAAGCTTTGAAGGGAAAAAATGTATTTATTATAGATACAATGAAAAATGAAGGGAAATTCACGGGAAGATAAGCTTCACATAATTTATAATATACACGAGTTCACCATAATCAATAATTTTTTTTTTATTTTGTAACAACAATTTGACTTAGCACCCGCACGTAAACAATATAAAATAGGTGTACGTGATAAACGCATGGATATTATAAATTTGTAAATTATGAAATCAGGTTCCATACCTTTTTATACTCGCCTATATTTATAAACAAAACTTAAACATATAAGAAAAACATATAACTATGTAATTATATTATGTACTATAACATAACACATTAGGTAGATAACTGCATTTTTTCCCGCAAATATAAAAAAATATGTATTTTTTTGAGGATTATAAATAGTTACTATAAGGAATTTATAAACATGTTGATTAATAAACAAAGTAATCAACTTTCAGGAAATGACTTCAGTCTTCAAATTTAAGAAATAAATTATAGTAGACTGTATTAATATTGTAATGTTTCTTCTTCAACCTAATATGTCGGTTTTAGCTTAAAATCATGCTTGAAAATGAGAATCAAACTCGGGTCTTTCATAATATTTTTAATGATTATATCATTAATTTTATTAATATATATATAATATACACATACTAGCTGGCCAGTCTAGCCAGAACCTGGACCCTCACGGCCTATATCGGCCAAGGCGAATCCCGGAACCATCTCAGGGGCTCCTCGAGGCCCCCCGGGGCCACGGAGCCTATCCCAGGTCCGCAGAGCTCACTTTGCTCGCCATTGCCGTGTTGCAGGGGGACGGCGTTTGGACACCCGCAGAGTTCGTTTCGTCGCCATTCTCGTCCACCCACGCCCCCTGGACCCGCGCTGTTCGTTATCCTCATGATTGTGAGAATAATACTGCTAAATAACAATTGAAGTATTCAGGTAAAAGATTCACACCTTATTTCTTTGCCATGGAGACAGAAATATAATAATGAATTAAAAGGATTAATCCTTTTTTTTTAAATGAATATATTTAATTTACAACTTGACCCTCTTTGGTGGTGAAAAAATAATGAATATTTTTAATATTTCAACCTTAAAGAGAGAGCTAGGATCTTGGTCTGTTACTTAAAACCTTCCACAGTATCATACAAATGAATCCTGAAAATTTGAAAGAAATCGATTGGTTGACAGATGAAATACGAGTATATCTAAAATCCTTCTCAGGTATGCCAAGAAACATGGGTAAAATATTTCTTGCGAGTGACGGGAGTAGTTTTTTTATTTATCCCGAACAAACAAAAATCCTCTTCGTCTTTATATAATAGTGTAGATAAATTGTATTGATTATCTCACTCATCAACGCATACTCAAACCGCTAGTTAAGTAAAATTTGAAGAGTACATTGTTTTTATAATTTAGGCAACTACTAAAAAATGATTTTGGAAAACTTCGGTTATTAGGAGGTGAAAAAAATCGGAATTTTTTTTTAAATAAAGATTTTATATTTAAGGAAATGAAGGTGATAGATTTGTAAAAATTGGTATTTAGAGATTCCTTTGAAAATAAAATTATTATACATATTTTACCATCTTTAAAAAAAAAGAAAAAAAGGGTGGCTTAAACCCTTAAGGTAAGCCACCCTTTGAGGGTGACTTAAACCCTTATTCCACCCTTTGAGGGTGGCATAGCTTTTCATGAAACTTCATGAAACCGAAGAAGTTACAACGGTGAAAATTGGTATTTAAGTTTTTATTTGAAAAAAAAGCTCATCATGTTTCATTATTTTTCAAAAATCCAATTTGGGGGTGATAAGGAGCGGACCAAAATTTTATATGAAAATTCTAAATATCAACAAAATATAACGAATGATTGTATTCTAGAAAAAGACTGCAGTTCACTTTCTCCATCGATTTATCGTTCAAAGACCAGTTTAGATGTAAATAACCCAAATTACCGATGTGGGAATAATGGTAAATTAGTCTATTCAGTGGGAATTAAAACATAAATCTTTAAATTATGATAGGGTTTTAACAAAAATCTGCTAAAATGGTAGAATCAAAAAAAAATCTATTAATTTATTTAATGGGAAGTAAAACATCAACCTTTAAATTACAATAGAATTTGAAAAAAATTTGATGTTTCTTTCAAAAACTTATTCCAGGTTCAAATCAAATCCATACGAACAAAGCCACAGATAACAGCTAGTATAAGTATGTGTTTATATATATATATATATATATATATAAAACCATATAGGTGTAGAACACCTTGTGTTCTACAAACGATGGAAAATATTAGAAATTTCAAAATGAATTTTATTCATGACTAAAAAAAGATAAGTTATTTATCTATCAAATTATGATTTTTTTTTGAAGTTTTAGTTGATCTTAATTTCTTCTTGAAGAAATTTAATTTTAAGAAAAATCAGAAATATAAAGAAAGCAGAAACGTTGTAGAGGATATAACGAAGTCAGACGTATATTAACATTCTAAATATCATGGTTAATTTTTATATCACACAAGACGGTAAGGACTTGCTTTCCCCGCTCTTCCGGCCTAGCCAGGAGGCTCAGTCCCCTTGATCCCCACTATGTTCATTATCCTCGTGCTTGTGAGATTAATAATGATAATAATAAATAAAGCCTATCCAATTTAAAAAAAATCCATTTCGGCACGCCGAAAGGCGGAGGTAGATTTCACCGATGCTAAGCAGGGGATAAAAAAAATTTCCATCTTAAAGTTAAGAAAAACTTCAAATTTTACTCAATACGACAATGGTTGCATGTGAAAAAAAGTTTCACATGTTTAGCATACGAAAAGCCCCATATTCTTACAATTTCAGTAATATTTTGGTCACCCCTTGCCGTAAGGGTTGGTAATGTCAAAAATTGTTTTAGGTAATGTTTAAAGTACTAACGACCACTTTAACCGATTCGATACTGTGCCTATTAAGGGAGGTATGGCGTTTTATCTTCGAAACCCCATTTTTTCCACCCCCTGGTCAATGGTTGGTGATATTAAAAAGCATTACTTAGATAAGTTTTAGGCCCTTATCCAAAGAATAGTTGTAACTTTAAACGAATTCGATTTTTACTTAATAAGAAAGTTATAGCAATATTTTCTTTTTTTCGAAAAAGCCCCTCCATTTTCACCTACACGGTCCGATTTAGCCTATTAACGAACTCAACCCAGATTTTGGGTCATTATATTTTATGTATTAATTTGAAAGTGATTGGCGCAAAATTACGGCAGTTATCGTGTCCACAAGAAAGTGAAATATATATATATATACGTTTATATATATATAACGTTATAATATATATATATATATATATATATATATATATATATATATATATATATATATATATATATATATATAGTTGCATATATAATGTTTGAACTGACTTTGGTTTTGGGGTCTGGGGGATGTGAAACGCGAAGATATGTCGACATTTTCTGTAAGTCGAATTGTGGTACCCATTACAATAGGTAGCTTTTCTTATCTACCTAAAATGAATAATAATGCATCTAAAGGTTGTAAACTTTGTAATAAATATAAAGGAGTTAAGAAGTACTAAAATTTTTCTGCGGACTACCAATGGTCCTGCAGACCACCGGTTGAGAAACAGTGAATCTAGAGAATATGAGCTACATTTTTATTACGAACAGCCACCAAAAAAATAAAAAAAAAAAAAACGTAAAATCTATTCTTAAATTGCAATTGTGATACGTGTGTTAAGGGTTAAAACAAAGTTTTCTATTTTCTACAACGAATTTATTTTTCAGTTATCATAGTAGAAAAATTGTTTCTTGTATGTAAAGCATATCACATAAAAATAAAAATACCTTTAATAGGATTTTAATCTATTCTTAAAGTCTCATGGAAGAATAATTGTGGAAACAGCTGATTGGCGACGACTTACACCAACCACCAGGATGTCTAAAAGTGTAAACGGTTGTGTTTATTTTTTTCACTTTCTTCAAGTGGTTAGTTCTAATGGCAATATTTTCTTTAAACTTAAAAGTGTTTTAAGTTTAGTGATTTATTTTTTCACATCCTAGTATTCAGAAGAAAAATATTAGAAGAAACCAAAATATCAAATTTTTTTATTAACAAAAAAAATATATACAAAAAAAAGTTTTAAAAGAAAAACATAAATAACCTAGTATGTAGTATAGTTAAAATAAAAATGTATTAATATTATTATTAATATTTTTCCCCATAAGTAAACTTTTAAAATTAGTTGATGTACAATATGTCATTTTTATAAAATGATCTGTTTGTCACATTAACTGAATAGAACTGACCAGTTTTCAACTTAGCAAACTTTTTCAACTAAATAATATTTTTAAAATAAAAGTGATTTATATAAATTATATTTTTATTTATTTATTTTGACCTTTCAGTGACGCCAACTAACAACTAACAACGACAATTGACTAATTATAGATCGACTGCGAGCATCTTCTTGAAAAGTACTAATTAAGTTTCTTAAAAAACAGAAAATATATTTTAATATTACATAAAAAAGAATTATACCTTTTTCAGTTTACTCAGTTAATTAATGTTTTGTACATCTCTTAATTATTCAAAATAATTATTAAAAAAAATCTTATAAAAAATAAAATAATGAAAAAAGTCTTCTTGCTCAAACTGCGCAAAAATTATTTTTTTATTAATTGTAAACTTTACCTTTATCTCTCTGTCAAATGTTGAAAATTACATTTACTTCAATAGAAAAAAAAATTCAAATTGACAGATTGAAATAGTAGCCTATAAAGTTAAAAAAAACTAACAAACTTCATTTTTTTTGGGTGAGAAAGCGTTATTTTAAGTTTTAAGTTGATAACCCACCGGGTTGATCTAGTGGTTTCCAGCGTCTTTCCAAATCAGCTGATTTGGAAGTCGAGAGTTACATCGTTCAAGTCCTGGTAAAGCCAGTTATTTTTACACGGATTTGAATACTAGATCGTGGATACCGGTGTTCTTTGGCGGTCGGGTTTCAATTAACCACACATCTCAGGAATGGTCGAACTGAGAATGTACAAGACTACACTTCATTTACACTCATACATATCGTCCTCTGAAGAATTATCTAAACGGTAGTTACCGGAGGCTAAACAAGAAAAGAAAGAAGTTTTAAGTTAAAAACTATCCAAGAATAAAATTTCATTGTGAGAAAAATAATTATTATTTCAATTCAACAGAATGAAACATTTGAAAGTTTCTAAAAAAAATTATAATGAGGAAGAGAAAAGTTAATCAAAAACTATTAAAAATATTTTTCATTTATACACGTAATTAATTTATAAGATAAAAATTTGTTTAAGTTCAATCCATCAATAAAAATATACTTTAATCTTAGAATTTCTTTATCCAATTTTTTTATTAATTAATGGGATCAACAGTAAAGTAATAAAAACATAACCTAATGCACGTAATTCAATAATGGTCTATTTAACTTCAGTTTAAATTAAACGCAAAATGCATCATAACACAAAAGCATAAAAAGTAAAATCGGCTGTTTAAAGTTATTAAATTGTTTATTTATAAGTAACGTCATTAGAAGACATAAGTGACGTCTTCTTATGACAGACTCCAAATATTTTTTTTATATATCTTTCAATCACTACCAAATTAATTATCTATGCTAAATTAATTATTTATCACGCGATAAAAACACTACATATTTAATTACCCTGCATAAAATTTGTTTATTATTTTTTGATTGTTCAAATTATATTCCGAATTTGTTTTAAAATCCTTCTATTACACCACGTGAGCTCAAGGTTTGCCCCTGTCTTTGCCAACGGAACTGTCGACTGGTTTTGGCGGGACGGGCGAGTGGGGTTTGTTGTACTACCTAACCAGATGACATCATCAAATTACTAATAACAACATATTTGTATTGTAAACATGCAAAAACAACAAACTAGTACAATTCAATAACTAGTGTATGTAATATCTAAAAGCGGGTCAGTAGTGCGCTGTGGCATCCCCTCCATTGCTCTTATCACTCGCGACTTCTCCTTACACCAGCAGCCAAAGTAGTGAATTCCAAAAGTCACATCCATTAATTTGTAATGACTTGTACCGTATCCAATTATAACGGTAAAATTGTAGTAATGAAATATGTTCTGGTAATTTGTTATAACAAATAAAATTGTTTATGCCTAAATTTTGATTAAGATGTATATGAAGATATTTATTGAAAATATATGTTTTTTTTTCAAGTATGTTAAACTAAGATTTTGCTTTAAATAAACAGAAAAAATGACGTAATGCATAAGTATTTGAAATGAGTTGTTTATTTATTATTGTTATGCTTTTCTTTGACGTGGCGTAGTTATTTACGAAAATTATTTCTAAACAGCACGTACGCACCAATAATTAATGTTCTTTTGAGCTTTGTAGGCCTACAAAACTACAAAATAAAAATACTAAATTGTACAAAAAATACATAAATAAAGTGTTAAAGTACCTGATTAAAAGTAATATAACAATAATCATTATTAAACTTATTATAAAAAATTTATGAATAATACAGAGATATTAAGTTCGTACTATAATAAACGTAAAATTAATTAATACGTTAATTCGTACAATATTTTATAAACGTAAAACATAAAATGATTTCATAAAAAATAATATATACAGAAGTTCAAATAAATAAATTAATACAGTAGAATAAATAAAAAACAAATTAAATAAATAGTTAATAATTAAACGACAAATTTAAATAAATAAATATTAGCAAAAATTAATAAATATGGTAGAATAAATGATAATAAAAAAATAAAAATAGTAACAAATACAAGCAGTGTTTATTGTAAGTAGTAGTACCCCCCTAATTTGTAGGTCTTACTTCTGTAGCAACCAGTTGCAGCTGTTACACTGGTCGGGTTGTAGTAGTGGGGTAGAGAAGGCAAGTAGAGGCAGCTTGTAGGGAGGACCCGCCTTTAGATTTTACATACATAGTACACCAGATACAGCAGTTTACGAGGGGCAAACTTTCAGCTCACGTACTGTACATATAAAGAGTATATTGTGGCTATTATTATTACTATTTTGAAATTAATATTTTATTTAATAATTTTGCAAACGTTTCACTTTATTAATATTCAATCTAACTGTTTGTGCATCTCAGAATGTATCTACATTCTGTATTTTCATAACAATCAAATATTAATTAAATTTATTGTAAATATTTTTGGTAGTGTTTGTTGTATAATAACGATTAAAATATAACCAAATCACAACAATGCAGAAAAAACGGCTGTACTACTCTTTTCATGAGCCTAATTCTCTTCTTTCTAGTACAACATAAACTGAACTAGTGTATTCAATAAACGGTCCGTTTTGAAAGCTTATAATCGTTGTAGTTATTATACGTTATAGTTACTTTTTAAACAAAAGGTTTTAATTTTTTTTAACTCTGATTACTAAAGTATAAAAATAAAAAACGATTTCAGGAAAGACCGCTACTTAACAAATCTGTATAATAACAGCCAGAAAAATAAAATAATAATTTATTGTTGTATCTTAATTACATCCAACTTTAAAATAAGGAAACGATTTTAAAATTCAAATTCATAAATAGATTAGAAAATACGGAATCTATTTCAAATAATATATTTATCCGTATATTTCATGGTGTGTGCGTGTATTTTATTTGAATAACGATGAATGTAAATAAAATAACATTACACTTATATAAAACATAAAAATAGGTAAAACTTTTAACTGTCTAAAAGTTATAACAATATTCAGAAAAAGTAAAGCGCACCGTCTGTAAATTTGAGATTAAAAACCCATCAGGAAACAAACAAAAACCTTCCCACAACTCAGCTTTTAAGTTACGACATAAGGATAACTGACAGATAGAAGCGGTGTGAAGAAGGAAACGGGTGAGAAATAGAAAAAGAGAGAATGAGTAAGTGTGAAAGTTTTAAAGTGAGAGGTACAAATGACATCCTCATACTATTAACTTCCTTGTAACATCTCAATTTTGATAAACCTTTCCCCATTCCAGTACTAAATTCATAATCCATTCCTCTCGTATGTTTTACTCCATTAACTCTTTAATAAATTAGACCGAGCCATCGTGTTAAAAACATTAAAATATATTTTCTATAAAGAAAAGAAAAAAGGTAATTTACCAAGCTAAATTTGAATTACAATATTTCTTTTATGTATTATTTTTAATTAATATACAGAACTATTTCAGTTATGATTTTAATTGAGTTTATAATGTTATAAACATTTGTGTGTACATTCTTCTTCTTTCTTTTTTTTAATAATGATATTGGAATAAAATTGGAATTAAATAATATTTCACAAATTAATTTCCAATACTTAACACATGAAAAAATAACAATTTTTTAAGAATCTTCATGAAAATATTAGGAAAGTTCAGTAACATCTTTGTTGAATATAAAATTTATTCATCCACCAATAATAAAATTGCAACTTTACATCCTTTACATACTTTCTTAACTGAAGATTAATTGAAAAAGAAGTTTTAGTATCTAATAAGTAAGCGACCAATGTTTTACGTGTGGTAAAGCCGACCATTTACGTAAGGATTGCAAGCAGGAACCTAGATGCTCGTTCTGCAAATCACATAGTCATGTGCTTGGAGGTCGGGAATGTAAGACTGCTTAATCTGCACCTGGAATTTTGTCTTCATAGGAACGCCATGGTATCTTTGAAGGACAGCCTCACTCGTGAGGGCGGGAGGCTTCGGTCTTCCACCCACGATGATCGGGTGGGGATTATGTCATTGGGGGGAAAAAATAAGACCGAGTCCTGGCCAACTGGGTGAGGCCTTGCGTCCTTCCGAGGTAGTTTGAAGCGAGGGCACCCTCTCCCCCCCCGGATCTGAGTTTATGCTTAGTCGCAGATCTGGCTCTGGGGGACGGGAAAACAAAAGATGACAAAAAAAGAGGTAAGTAAATAAGTGATAAAAACATGACTGTCAAAAAAAAAATATTGGTGACAAACATTGCTAGTGAAAATTTTGTATACAGTATAATGTTTTTTTTAATTTTTTAATTTATTTAAACATATATATATATATATATAGATAACCTACGAGACTCCCGGTAATGCAAGGATTCCAACGCGGGGTCGTACATCTGTATCCGTTCACCCGTTGAATTGCTACGCGGGAACAAACATAGATATATATACTCGTAAATACACCCTAAATACATTACACTAAATAAAGTCCATTTCTGAGTATATCAGTTAAATTTTTGTTCTGGTTTGATTCCATCATGATTTTGTGTTATACTAACAAATACCCCGTTTGAATTTTGAAAATCGGACGACTAATTGCAGAGATATTGTAAGAGCACCCCATTACACCTTCCAAAACGGGGCTCCAGGGGCACTACGTTTGTTGATGGGGATGATTGGTCTAGTCTCGCACGAGGTGCTAACATCACCTTACCACTCTAGCCTCACACGCAGTCTCCACGGGAAGCCAGTGGAGGTATTATTCACCAGAATTTTTTTAAATTTATTTAAAAGTTATTTTTTTTATTTAATGTAAATTTAATTCTAATTACTTTTGTAATATTATTCATTGGATTGATTCGAATCATTCAGTTCAAACCCAGCTCATACAGTGGTAGAGGCTCACAGTTCATAGTTCATTAACTTAACTCATTAAAATATGTACTTTAACTGCAAATCTCTACTTTGTGTGTGTGTATGATTGTTTTTTGTTACCAATCATTTAATCGCTCTTTAGTTTGATATAATTCTTCTGATCTTAATTTGTGTACAGGTTCTCTAGTTTTCAAATTTTCTCTCTCTTTATATTCATCATCCTCTTTTAGTCTCTTTATTCTTTCTTTGGTCTTAACGGTTTTTTCCTCTTTATATTTATCATCTCTTAATCTTCTAATTCTTTTTTTGGTTTTAACATTTTCTTCCTCTTCATATTCATCTTCTTGTCTTTTTTTTGAGATATATTTCTTCATGTTATCTTTCTTTTCCCTGTATGATTGTTTATTTTCATTTTTGATCATTCATCATATAATATATAAAAAAAATTTAAATGCTCATTTGCTCAAAATCTTAAATCTCCGTAAGTTCTTCATCGATTGCTTTGAAATTTTGATACAACATTGCATTCGAATACGCGCGAGTTTTTGTATACCTACTATTTATATACCTAAGATGTCACACCTGTGACAGGAAAAAACTCCGGCCTCCGAGCGGTAGCGTCTCGGTCTTTCACCCGGAGGTCCTAGGTTCAATCCCGGTCAGACATGACATTTTTCACACACGCTACAAAGCATTCATTTCATCCTCTGCGGAAAAAATTGCTTAACTGGGGACCCGGAGGTTAAACAGGTAAAAACATGCTTTTTTTAAAACCAGTGCTATTTCTTGGACGAAAAAGCAACACACGCTAAACTAAATATTTTACGACCCATTTCAATGTTTCCGATGTGTTTATCCGCTATAGACTAAAAAACTACTGGACCGATTTATTCTCAGGGGAAAAAGGGAGAAAGGAAAAAATCGGGAAAGGGAAATAGGGAAAAATGGAAAAAGGGGGTAAAGGAAATGGAAAGGGGAAAGGTGAAAAAAAAAACGATAGGGAAGAGAGGAAGGGAATAAGGGAAAGAGAAATGGGGGAAGCGGAAAGGGAAAGGGAATATGGTAAAAATTAAAATGAAAAACAGGAAAAGGGGAAAGGGAAAAAGGGTAAATATTGAACAAAAAATATTACGATGACAAAGATGGCAGATTATTTCTATTCTTTTAACGTTTTATTTTGTAAGAAAAACTTGTTTAAAATTTAACTTGATGTATATAAAAGTAAAGAATTGAATAAATCTACAGAAACCCTATTGTTATGAGTGTTTATTGTCCCCCAAACCCTTCAATAAAGTTTGAAATTGTTTTACTCCCTAATAATTCTCACTTACTAAAAAATATATATATATATAGCATATATATATATATATATATATATATATATATATATATATGCTAGAACAGTAAATAATTTTAAGACGTTTACTGGATACCAATTTTTAAGAGTAGGAGGTATATTATTCTGTAACTTTTCGATAAGAATAAAAAATGGGTCCCACTCTAATCTTCAATATCATCACATCGTAAGCGATATCCATCCAAAGCCAGGTCCCTTGCACCTTCTCACTCTTCATTCTTTTTTATTCCAGCTAAACTCTTAAGATCCTTATAGTACCTATTTCCTTTTAGATCCTTTATATATTTCACTTTTTTCGGTATCTTTTTTTTGCAACGACTACTGATCCATCTAGTCCTGTTTTATTCAGTCCTCTCATGAAATTTTCCTGTCAGTTAGTTTTCCCTTCTTAATTATTCTGGTTTAGTTTAATTATTCTTGTTAATTCTACTCATTACGTCTTTATTTTTTACTTTATCTAATACTAATCTTCTTTATTAATTTTTTTTTATTTTAAATACCTCCAACTTTTCTTTTTATTAATATTTGTGTTTCACATCTGTACAAAATATCCTCCAATTATAACACTTCAGCACTTTAAAGATGCTTTTCAATTCTAACGTCTTATTAAAAATAATAACTGTTTCTATATGTTGGATACCTTTTAATCGTTTATATATATATATATTTTTTTTTTACATGTTTTCACTTTTATGGTCTTGTTTTGTTAATGTGGTATGCAAAATATTTTTATGTGTATCACAGCTTCCTTAAATCTCTTTTACAGCATTATTGATCACATCTTTTAACAATTATACCAATTTTAATGTATTAAACATGGTTGGCGACCTTGACCGTCCTCAAAAAAACTCATTAGAGAAACGATTAAAAAAACTCATTAAAACATTAGAAAATGTTTGGAAATTTTATAAAAAATCAAACTTTTTGGTGAGAATGGAAGGGTTGTCATAGCAATTAATTAAGAAAATAGTTTTATTTCCAATGATATTGATAGAAGTGATAACATTATTTTTTTATAACTCAAAAACCCGACTAGTAAAGTTTAATTCAATACATTTGATTTTTTTTTTGTTAGTTCCTTATACGGAGTAAAGAAAGTATTGTAATCGCGAAAAATTTCGGTTTTCAGATTTCAACGGAAATATCCATTTTGACTAGTTTTGGCGTGACATCTGTACGTACGTGTCTACGTATGTGCGTATGTATATCGCATAATTCAAAAACGATTAGCCGTAGGATGTTAAAATTTTGGTTTTAGGACTGTTGTAACATCTAGTTGTGCACCTCCTCTCTTGATTGTAATTGCCTGAACCAAAAGTGTCCAAAAAAGCCCAAAATCTCAATAAATTTAGATTTTTAACTTTTTCTTAACTGCATTAATAAGCCTTTATAGAGAGTTTTTCAACGATATATCGTAAGCGGTATTTATTTTCATTGGCTCCAGAGTTATAGCCAAATAAAATTTTAATTAATAAAATGTTCGGATCTTACCAGGGAAGGCACATCGCTTCGTATCAGACTTCACCTCCTTTTTTAACCCTTTTTTTTTTAAATTTAAATATATTGATTTACTAATAATTATTAACCCGTGATTGTAAAAAAAAAATTACAATAAATTATTATTAAATAATACCAATAAAAAAAAAAAAAAAAAAAAAAAAAAAAAAAAAAAAAAATTAAAAGTAATCAGAAAATCAGAAGCGAAATAAAATTTTATGAACTTTTAAAAATGTGAATATGTAATTTAATAGGCATTATTACATATGTGTATATGTATATGTAATAGATTAGGTGAAACATCTGATAATTTAATATTGAAAATTATAATTTAAAATCGTATTACTTTTGGATTTTCTATTTAAATTTCTGTTTAATTTTACTTAATTATTCTGGAATTTCTGTTTAATTTTATCTACATTAAAGTAAACTACAGAGTGACTGAAAAATAAACCCTCACATAAAGAACATATATACTGACATAAATGTCCGATCAGTAATAAATTGCAAAACGTTCTCGTTTTAGTTCATTACTCCTTTGATATTGTCGGACAATATTCTCCCTATGTCGGAGTTGATCATTTCGTTTATTTGTATTTTGTTACCAATCATTTAACCGCTCTTTAGTTTGATATAATTCTTCTGATCTTAATTTGTGTACAGGTTCTCCAGTTTTCAAATGTTCTCTCTCTTTATATTCATCATCCTTTCTTAGTCTCTTTATTATTTCTTTGGTGTTAACGTTTTTTTCCTCTTTATGTTTATCATCTTCTCTTAATCTTTTAATTATTTTTTTGGTTTTAACATTTTCTTCCTCTTCATATTCATCTTCTTGTCTTTTTTTGAGATATATTTCTTCATGTTATCTTTCTTTTTCCTGTATGATTGTTTCTTTTTCATTTTTGATCATTCATCAAATAATGCAGTAATAAAAACTGAATATTTTACACCGTAAGGTCGAAATTAACATTTGTAACCAGTATACAGGAGTTCACTAAACGGAACAGTTTAATTATCATTAACTTTTATTAATACGACACACCAGAAATCTGAAACTTTTGTTATTCAGCAACTCACAAAGATACGAATAATACTGATCTAGTAATAGAGTAATAAAGGAACTTTTTCTTTACCCTAATATTTCATGTAAGATTGTTGAATTAATAATTGTATATATATTTGGTGTTAATAAAAACTAATATTTCAGAAATTGTATAATTGTCCACTTTATTAAAGAATTGAAGGATCGTATCTCACTTTAAAATGAAATAAGTTTAAATGAAGTGCAGCAAAAAAATATGTGTATTTAATTTAATAGGCGTATAAGGAAGTCATGTGCGTCCACATCAGATTTTTTTCCATTTTATAATATAAAATTTCTCAGAATTAAATTCTCTACAAGTTTTGATAATAAAATTTACGTATTTGTTAGTCATTTAACAAATTGATTGTGCTTCAGACCTAAATAAAAAAAAAAAAAAAAAAGGGTTTTCGTCACCAAATTTTTTTGCTTTACGTTGGGTATCATGAAAACTACGGGAGTTCTGTGATCAGTTTTATTCGATTTTTCAGGTCAAGAAACATAAGAAACCATCAAAAGGGGTAAGTTTATCTACATAACGCCTTAAAAACTTTAGTATGACCTCATTTCATTGGGGGAACTGAAATCCGATCGAAATTGTTCACGAGTCGTAACTCTATAACGAAGCGTTTTCGAACGTAGGTTTGTATGAACATTTCCCCTTATTTTAAGTTCTAGAATCAGTTCCCAAACTATTTCCCGTTTTTCCTAAATCATTCCGAATTTTAATAAATAAATATTTATTATTACTTATTTGCGTAATTTACTGCCCCACTTAAAGTTGTTTCTATCCGTCAATATTTCTCAGTTTTCAGGTTAAATACTTAAAAATCAATTTTAAATTTACTTATGATTGAATTTTTTCACGCTCATTGGTAAGGCGGTATAGGCTATACACTGTTTAGATGCACTGTTTCAGAGATAGAATTAACAAACAGACAGAATTTCTATAATATAGGATTTTTAGATGAAAGAATAATAATGTTAACAGATTTTAAAATTTCTATTTTTTTTTTTCTAAGATTGTGAAAAATTTCTCAAATTATAACTGAATATTATTTTTTTTATACAATGACTAAAAAAAATACGAATAAATTAAAAATTTCTCTCAATGTTACCTGTATCTATTATTCAACTTTACTACTTTTATCATAGTTGCAGTAGAAACTATCTATCAATAAAAGAATTAAAGTTACGTAAAGAACAAGATAAATCGGAATCAATTTTAATAATTTTTGTAATATTATTAGCATGCTAATATTTTTATTATTCTTTATTTTATTATTTTTGTATTTTTTTTTTTGTAACAAACAGTAAAATTATATATAATACATTCTTATTATAATAAAAAGAAAAAAACAATAAGTAATTGGTTTTAAAAAAACGTAAACCGTACTAATCAGTAAAGTAATGAAATCTTCAAATTTACGAATTAATAAATGTGTTAAAATTTATCAAACAAGTCCAAAAGATTGTATATTTTTAGCCTGATAAATATGTTATTACTATTTTCCCAAAGATTTAGTGCTAAATGATTTGATGGTAGTTAAATTGGTGTTCCAATTTTTATTTTTTATTTTTTGTCTTCAGTCATTTGACTGGTTTGATGCAGCTCTCCAAGATTCCCTATCTAGTGCTAGCCGTTTCATTTCAGTATACCCTCTACATCCTACATCCCTCACAATTTGTTTTACATATTCCAAACGTGGCCTGCCTACACAATTTTTCCCTTCTACCTGTCCTTCCAAAATTAAAGCGACTATTCAAGGATGCCTTAGTATTTGGCCTATAAGTCTGTCTCTTCTTTTAACTATATTTTTCCAAATGCTTCTTTCTTCATCTATTTGCCGCAATACCTCCTCATTTGTCACTTTCTCCACCCATCTGATTTTTTAACATTCTCCTATAGCACCGCATTTCAAAAGCTTCTAATTTTTTCTTCTCAGATACTCCGATTGTCCAAGTTTCACTTCCATATAAAGCGACACTCCAAACATACACTTTCAAAAATCTTTTCCTGACATTTAAATTAATTTTTGATGTAAACAACTTATATTTCTTACTGAAGGCTCGTTTAGCTTGTGCTATTCGACATTTTATATCGCTCCTGCTTCGTCCATCTTTAGTAATTCTACTTCCCAAATAACAAAATTCTTCTACCTCCATAATCTTTTCTCCTCCTATTTTCACATTCAGTGGTCCATCTTTGTTATTTCTACTACATTTCATTACTTTTGTTTTGTTCTTGTTTATTTTCACGCGATAGTTCTTGCGTAGGACTTCATCTATGCCGTTCATTGTTTCTTCTAAATCCTTTTTATTCTCGGCTAGAATTACTATATCATCAGCAAATCGTAGCATCTTTATCTTTTCACCTTGTACTGTTACTCCGAATCTAAATTGTTCTTTAACATCATTAACTGCTAGTTCCATGTAAAGATTAAAAAGTAACGGAGACAGGGAACACCCTTGTCGGAATCACTTTCTTATTACGGCTTCTTTCTTATGTTCTTCAATTGCTACTGTTGCTGTTTGGTTCCTGTACATGTTAGCAATTGTTCTTCTATCTCTGTGTTTGAACCCTATATTTTTTAAAATGCTGAACATTTTATTCCAGTCTACGTTATCGAATGCCTTTTCTAGGTCTATAAACGCCAAGTATGTTGGTTTGTTTTTCTTTAATCTTCCTTCTACTATTAATCTGAGGCCTAAAATTGCTTCCCTTGTCCCTATACTTTTCCAATTTTTATATATAGTAAATACTTTAATTCTCTTGTTTCTCAATATTAAGCCAAATATCATTATAAATAAAATAAATTTTTAACATAACATGATATCCTTAAAATTGCCCTTAGATATTCTGTTTGGAACGTTTTGCTATTTTAATATTCGAGTTGCTTGATTAACCACAAAGTTGAATCGTAAATACATCCAAAAGGTTTCAAAATTAGTTTGAATAGTTTACATCCAACATAATTCACTTGAGAATTGAGAGATCACTACCCAAATGATTAGTATGTACTTTTTATCTTAAAATTGAGTTGATAACTTTTAATTTTTATGAACTTCTTCAACTTGCATTCCCAAGTACTTGAAATTCTCTTAATGCGACAGAGATTTAAGAATTTTGAATTTATTTTTGTGGAAAATCCATTTTTTACCGATTTTTCGAAGAAAAGTATTACGTTCCCTCAAATGGTGAGAATGGGGATGAAATTAAATTTTCTTACGTTCTGAGGTATGAAGATTACAAAAATACTATTCGTGTGTAAAATTTTGTGGTTCGAAAATCTCCAAAACTACTGGATCAGTTTCAATGAAATTTAGTTTTTTTCGTAGTAGTTTATCTCAAGTTGTGCATGTGAGAATTTTATGATAGTTGGTCGAGTCTTTCAGTTACGCTCAATCAAAATGTTTGCAAATTCTGTGGCTCGAAAATTTTCAAAAGTAGTGCATCAATTTTATGGAAATTTAGTTATGCTGTAGTAGTTTATCTGAAATTGTGCATGTGAAAATCTGATGAACATTGGTTAAGTTATTATTCAGTTACTCTCAATTTAAGATCAACAACAGACAACATAAGCTCAATTTGAGGTTACGTCGACTATGTATTGATGTATTTTTCATACGCGCTTATGTTGCGAGTCACAGTGTAAGCGAGTTTAAACTTTATGCATGTGTGTAGGATCTACTAGTTATTTTTAATTATTTCATCAAATTACGGTTATAATAATTAAATTTTTTTTTTTAAATAAAAAATATATTTTAAAATTAAATAAAGAAAGATTATACATCAGTTTTCTCAATTAACTTATATTATTATATTTCTTGCGCAAAAAAGTATACAAAAAATATTACAGAAAATAAAATAACGAAAATTCGGCCTTTTTGTGCAGAACTGCGTAAAAATTTTATATCTGAATATTTATAAGTGGCTTTGTAAACTGAGATCAAATAAATTTAAAAATAATAATAAAATATGGATGAAATATCTAATATTTTATATTAGGTATAAAGTAATGGTGGAAGTAATTAAAGTTTGTAATCAAAAACCAACGTTGATGTAGAGCGTCAACAATTTAACAGAGGCAACGCGCGCCAAGGATGATGGTGGTGATTTCATCTGAACCTACTTAAGTCTGGGGAAATAGCAATTTACAACACCAACACACACCAGTAGTAGTAGCAGCGTTTACTATATATATTACAGTCCCAGCTTAAAGATTGAACTCACTTCCTTCAATTCTTATACATAAATATATTTTATAATATATTTACTCGTATATAATATTATATTAGAATATTTATATTCATAATTATAGGATAAAACTAGCATAATATTTTCTCAATAATATTATTAATTTGTTAATTGTGATACACGGAAAATATTTTCTGTTATATTTAATGCCATATATAACGAAATGTATTTGTTGTTCTTTTATTAAAAATAATTCTTTGAAATAATTTTTTACTATATGAGAACACCTAGTAGAAAAATCTAAAGTTTTGACCAGCGTTTCTAAACCTGGGGGTCACGGTGATTTGAAAGGGGGGAGGTCGCGAAATTAGCTTACAACTTTACACGAAAACAATAATCAAATAATTTTATGAGAAAAAACCATTTATTACAAACATTTCTCTTACATTTATAAGTACATATGTAAAGAAAATAAATTAACGAGATAGTTGCGTTTGTTTTTCATTTAAAAGTTTCTCCAAACGTGGATTTATGTTATAAATACACAAAAGAAAATTCAAATTGTTTTCAAGTGATAAAATCCTATGTTTAGCTTTTAGTACAATCATAGACGAAAAAACCCTTTTTACAAAGGTAAGACGTAGTGAAAGAGATTAATAATTTCATTGCTTCTATGACAAAATTTCCATATCCACTTAAGATACGTTTTGGTTTGCTCGTCGAGCAAAATCTAAATCTTCAGATGTGAATTTAGTTGTAAAATTTTATTGGCAGACATTTCTATGAGCTGGTCATTAATTTCAACCGGTAACTTAGCAGCTGCAACAAAGTACCCGTCTCTTCGAAAAATCATTTTTATCTTACAGGTAATACTCCGCCAACTGAATTTTTAACTCACGCAAATGCATTTTCATGCTATCCAAACTGTGGTGAATAACAGTGTCTTCTTCATTCAAATTTTTCTCAATATAATTGGAAGCGAGTGGAAACATCTCAAAATGTTTGCTTTGAAGGCAAATAATTCTGATATCAAACTTCTTAATGAAAACATAAACTCTGTCTATCATTAATAAAATTTTTTTATCACGTCCTTGTAATTTTACATTCAAGTGATTTAAATACGAAAATACATCAACTAAGTAAGCCAACAGCGATATATACTCATCTGTAAAAACATTGAGAATGGCAATTTTTTATCCTAAAAAATATTAAACTTATAACTCGAAATTCCAATAACCGGGTTAATAATTTCACCCGCTATAACCATCTGACTTCTATATGGAAAAGAAGAGATTTTTTTTTTCGCCCATTTAATCACATAGTTTAGCAAACAGCCTATTCTGTAATGACCGAAATTTAATAATATTAACCATTTTTACAGCTTTACAAAGAATTTATTTGAGATTTTCCGGTATATTTTTTGTGTCTGTGAAGGAAGCAGTGCGTCAATTCTGCCGTTAGTGATAAGACGATCTTCACTGCATTTTTTCAGAAATCCAATATTCTTTCTTGTTATCGCCTTTGCACCATCACCACATACTGCAATGTCCAATCTATGTTTTAGTGTTTAGTAGCTTCATAAAAAAACATCAAAAAGACATTGTCCTCCTTTTGCATGACCAGATATTGGTTTGCAAAATAACATATTTTCTTTAACTGATCTATCCCTGTCACAATCATTCCTTACAAAACATAAGAACTGAGAAATGTTTCCCACGTACGTTGATTCATCAAATTGAACGCTTTCAATTTGATCTCAATTGCTGAATTAAATGATCGCGAAAATCGACATCCAAGTCATCGATTCGCCTTGATAATGTGTCATTAGAAAGCGGAATTTAAAAAAAAAATTTTTGGTTCTTCATACCTATTAAAACACTGCTATCGATTGCAAGAGGCAATATGAAATTTTCTGCGATTGTTTGGGGTTTGGGTATCTTAGTTGCTCTTGCGCGTTGGAATCCTTACTTTACTGGAAGTATCATAGGTTACATAAATATTATAGGCTTTATGTATATATAGTAGTGAAGTTTTACCGATTGAAGCATAAAATTTAATCAATTGAATTAATGAACTGTGAACTGTGAGCCTCTATCACTGTGTTAGCTGAGTTTGAACTGAATAATTCAAATCAATCGAATCAATAATATTACAAAAAAGAATAGAATTAAATTTACGTTAAATAAAATATAATAGTATTAAATACATTTAAATAATTTCTATTTAATAATAATGGGCACACTTTCGTAGGGACTGCGTGTTAGGCTAGAGAGGTGAGGTGATGCGTGTACCTTGTGCGAGGCAAAACTAATCATCACAATCAACTGGTAACAAACGGGGTGCCGCTGGGGCGCAGTTTTGGGAAGTGCAATGGAGTCCTCTTATAATATCTCTGCAAACAATCGTCCTACTTTCAAAATTCAAACGGGGTAGTTCTTAGTAGGTTAAAAGCTAATTTTTACATGAATCAGGTACTCTCTCGATCTAAAAGATCACGGTTATTCGGAAATGTTGTTATATCTTCGCAACCAATCTTCCGATTTTCATTTATTAATTTTATCTGTATATTTTCATTTATGTTAATGGCATTAATAAAACTGTATGTGTTCTTGAAATATTTTTTGACCTAAACGGAGGGTAATGGATTTAGGGTGTATGCACTACTCCTATGTTTGTTCCATCGTAGCAGCTCAAATACTATATGCAAAATTATCACCCGCACACTCTTTAATTATCCTATATTAAAGAGTAATGTTTCTTTTTGGCAGTCGTGTTTTTTATCTTTAATATTTATCTCTTGTTATTCATGTATAAATAGAAATATTTTTTATAAGTAATTTTCTTGTAAACAAAATTATTTTTTTACTTTTTAGTAAGATTTTTTTTTGTTTTTGTTATTTATTAAATCTTTTCTTTTTTAAAAAACATATTTTAAAATTGTTTTTCTTTTTAAAACGAAATTTATAATAAAAAATGTGTAGATTAAAAATAATGATTACAGTTGTTGACATAGTTCTTCAAAAGTAACGATAATAAAATGTTATTGTACAAGTCAAATATTTTCATATTATTAGTTTAGCTTTGTCTTTTCAACAAGACTTTTAATTACCAATTAACTAACTAAGATGTATGTGGGAGTTTAATTAATTATAATTTGTTATCCACCATTCATTTTTATAATATCATATATGACTGACCTCTGTAACATTAAAACACATAATAAAAACAAGCGTTCTACTTTAGTGGAGAGAATAGAATGCAGAGAAAAATAGAAGAATATAAAAAGATGAATAGAAAAAAATCACAGAGGAATAAAGATATAGAGAAGGATTTAAAGGAGAAGAGGAATAATAGAAGGAAGAATGAAAGGGGGAATGAAGGAAAAAAGATAGATAAAAAAAATATCAAGAAAGCATTAAGGTTTAAAAAAGAAAGGAAAAATGGAAAAAGGAAAAATTGAAGAAGATGGAATAAGAATAAAAATCAGGAGAAAAGCAGAAGAATAACAGAGAAAGAGTAAGTGAAAATAAAAAAAAGAAAATAAATGGGGAGATGGAATAGAAAAAGAGGAAGAAAAGTAATCGAAGACGGTTACAGAAGGAAAGAATAATTAATTAAATAAATATATTAATTAATAATAATTAATACTTAAATTAATTAAAGTAGGTGAAACAGAAATAAGAGTTACAAAAAGGATAAAAGAATTTTTGAATTTTAATTAAAAATACAGAATATTAAATAGATTTATACTATTTTACAAAGAATATCATGTTATAAGGAAAACAAGGATAAGTTTAAATGTTAAAGAAAAAAAAAGCTTAAACTCGGATTTGCATATAACATTAAGGAGAAAATTTTGATTCATTCAAGAGTTGAAAAAATAATAGACGTAAACTATGTAATTATATTTTTACCTGTCTATAAACTAAAAAATAAAAAAAGTTGATAAAGATTTGTAATCCGTTAAAATTTAACCTTTTACAACAGTAATTATTATATTTCTGATAAATAACTAAACTTGTATACATATCAAACTTGTATGTATACATATTATAAGAATACATGCGAATGTGTAGAAAAATTTAATTTATTCAAATAACTTTAAAAAAAATCACGCAATGTCGTTAACTCTTTTCAGGGAAAAAAACATAAATTCTTTTTGTGTAAAAAGATTTAATCAATTTTGTCCTAAAATTAACTTTTACTGTAACTGTTGTAATATTAAAATTTACTTCAATTAAGCAAGGCATTTCAGTCCGTTGGAAGATCTTTTAATATAGTAGTCCTATACATATATTAAAAATACAAAAATAATGAACCACGCCTAAAGGATGTTGAAATATCATTGAAAAGAGTAAACACGATAGAACTGTTTACAAAAAATAAAAATAGATACGTATTTCGATTGTTAAATAGTCATCGTCAATAACAAAAATAAATATATTAAAGCTCCCTACTGAGTAGAGACAGAACGTATAAAATACATTTGTTTTCAGTAGAAAGAAAGAACCGCTAAACCAATCTAAATGGTTTTTTAATTAATATTACAGTTAATTAAGGTTAGAGGAAAGTTTTTTTACGGACAAATTTATCTAGAGTACATCATTATTGGAAGGTTTAAATCAAGATATTTAATACTTAAGTGTTTTGTGTAGTATTATATTGAATTTCTGAATATACATATAACTTCTATAAGAATTAACTACCAAGATTAAAATTTAGTAAATAAAATTAAATTAGTAAATTTAAATATTCCGTTTACTGAAATCGGATTAAGCGTTCTGGAAGTATCAGGAATTTAATAAAAAAATTATTATTTCATAATTATTTTTCAGTTGAACATGTATTTTTTTGATAATGAGTTTAACGTAATATATAAAACTTCAATATAAGATTTTTTTAATGTAAAAAAAAAACATTTATTAATTTTAATTATTTATTATTTTAATAAAATTATTATTGTTGAATTTAACACAATAGACTTTAGGTAATGTCAAGATGACATAGATTATTTAGAAAAAAACACTGAGAAATTTTCTTTCTTAAAATAATTTATATTTTAATCTGAAATCTCATTCATATTTGAATAACATTGAAATTACTATATGATTATTATTTTCATTTTGAGGTATTGATTCAAGTTGATTTTTAAGAAATTTGTATTTAGAAAATCCAATTTTTTGTTTGTTTTATATTGAACTTTTTGGTAAAAAATTTAACATCGAATTAGGAAAAAAAATTTTTTTTAAATATGCGAAATTTTTAACGGGTTTTTGTTAAAAAAAAAAAAAAAAAACAAATAAAAATGTCTTATATCTACGCTAGTAATAAAGATATTACCTCTAACACGCAGGTATAATGTTAAGATTCTTTTTCTGTATTATTTCAATTTAAAAAATAATTTGTATATAAACATGCTACATTTTTTAATTATAAAAAAAAAAGAAAGAATGCTGTTTGTATTAAAGAACGTAATTTACAATTTACTTTCTGTATAGTATAAAGTACATTAACTTACATGAATAATGCATTATATTAAAAAATGGCTTGAAAGAAAAAAAACACTTTTTTTAAATTACTGTTAATACTTACAAAGATTACTGTTAAACTCTGTAATCTAGCTTATTTATTTAAATATTAAAGTCATTAATGTGTCATAGTGCATGCACACACTAATTGCTTGTACTTATTAAATTTATCGGTACCCAAATTTTACCAGATTTCTTCAAAACGAACATTTTTAATTTGAAGAAATAATATGGAATGGAATGGAATGCAAAGAAATAATATCAATAGCAGTTAATGATGTTAAAAACAACTTAGATCCGGAGTAATAGTACAAGATGAAAAGATAATGATGATACGATTTGCTGATGATATAATAATTCTAGTTGAGAGTAATAAAGATTTAGAAGAAACAATGAACGGCATGGATGAAGTCCTACGCAAGAACTACCGCATGAAAATAAACAAAAATAAAAGGAAAGTAATGAAGTGTAGTAGAAATAATGTAGATAGACTACTGAAAAAAAAAAAGATTACGGAGGTAGAAGAATTTTCTTATTTGGGTAGAATTACTAAAGATGGAAGAAGCATGAGCGATATAAAATGCCGAAAAGCATAGGCGAAACGAGCCTACAGTCAGAAATATAAATTTTTTACATTAAAAATTAATTTAAACGTTAGGAAAACATTTTTGAAAGTATATGTTTGGAGCGTAGCTTTATACGGAAGTAAAACTTGGACGATCAAAGTACCTGAGAAGAAAAGATTATAAGTTTTTGAAATGTGGTGCTGTAGGAGAATGTTAAAAATCAGACGGGTGGATAAAGTGATAAATGAAGAGGTATTGCAGCAAATTGATGAAGAAAGAAGCATTTGAAAAATATAGTTAAAAAAAGATACAGACTTATAGGCTATTATTAAGGCATCCTGGAATAGTCGCTTTGATATTGGAGAGACAGGTAGAAGGGAAAAATTGTGCAGGCAGGACATTTTTGGAATACGTAAATCAAATTGGTAGGTATGTAGGATGTAGGAGGTATACCGAAATGAACCGACTGGCACTAGATAGGAAATCCTGGAGAGCGGCATCAAATCAGTCAAATGACTGAAGACAAAAAAATAATCAATTGAGTACTTATCGATCAGCGTCCCACGTAATTTCTCTTTTAATATGGGCATTGATTAGAAAAAAAATTAAACAATAAAAATTTTCTTTTCCTCTCAAGTACCGGAATGATTTGTATATTTAATGTTAATTAGACGAGCTTAGTGAATGAAGCGAGCGTTAAGTTTTTTTTGTTACAAGACTATACTTCTCATTTACGTTCATACATATCCTCATTGATTCTCTGAAGTAATATCTTACGCTGGTTCCGTAGGCTAAACAGAAAAAGAAAAGGTTATGTTGATAACCTAACGATTCCGCGTACTGAACGTCCTATAAGCAAACATAACCTATCGCTCGCTAACCTCGTCTAATTAATATTAAATAGTGGCAGTTTTTAGTAAAAAAAGAATGAAAATCTGAAAAATAGGTGGTGTTCAGTTGACCGACAAAATAAATTAGCTGGGACGCTAATTTATTTAAATAAATTTAGCTAGGATTTGAATATTAGATCATGGATACCGATGTTCTTTGGTGGTTGGGTTTCAATTAACCACACATGTCAGAAATGGTCGACCTGGACTGTACAAGACAACACTTTACTTACACTCATACCATCCTCATTCATCCTCTAAAGTAATACCTGACGGTGATTCCCGGAAGCTAAACAGGAGAAAACAGCTGGGACGCTAACCGACTTAATTGCCCTGATCAAAAATGGATTAACAAATTCTAATAGATAATCAATCAATTTTAATGCAATAATATCAGATATAATAAATCATTTGATCCTTCAAATGATTTCTCACGATCATATTAACAACGATTGGATATTTGACAATAAAAAAATATTAATCAAAAAGACTAGGTATTGTTTTTTTAAAGGGTACTGAACAATTGTTCCAAATTCTTGTGAAAATCCTTCGCGGTATTCGAACGTAGGACCACAGTTTAGAAATTAAAGTTGCTACTCAGTGAGCTAATGAGGTAGTTACCGCAGGTTTTTCTTTTTTTCTTAAAGTATATTATATTATTGCTTTTATAAATTAAATATTTTGAGAAATTTATTTACTGTTACGTTAATCATTGATTGACCAAGGCAAAAAGTCTTCTGAAGACCAAAAATATGTACTTTTTCTGTTTAGCCTCCGGAATCACCGTAAGGTATAACTGCAGAGGATGATTTGTATGAATTTAGTCTTGTACAGTCTCAGGTCAACCATTTCTAAGATGTATGGTTAATTGATACCCAACCGGTACACCGGTATATAACATAAAGAAACACCGGTATATAATATTCAAATCCATATAAAAGTAACTTTGCCTTTACTAGGAGAATTTGAACATTGAAATTCTCGACTTCGAAATCAGTGATTCGCGATTATGTGTTCACCAATAAACCAACCCGTTGGGTTGATCAAAAATATCTGTGAAATCAAAACTCCACTACTTTATATACAAATTCAAATTAGTAACACGCTTAAGCTTGATGATGTTTTATCCACTATTTTATATTTTCTTACGACTAATTTTTAAATTTTTATAAGTTAAGTAAACTTTTTGATTCCACAATAAGCCAATAGATGTAATATTAATGTCAGAATCCAACTATTACCTCTAAATGTATAATCTGTTCTTAATAAATTATAATAAATTCACCTCCCTCCGTATTGATGGTATCTAGTACTCAGAAATCTTTCGGGAATAATTTGGAGAAAGGATTATTTTGTATGTTTATATAGTTTAACGAATATTCATTGTAATACTGAATACCGTATATCGGTATTTAATTTATTATTTACTAAAGATGTTTTTTTGAATGGAATAAGTAAAAAGAATGTAAGAACGCTAAGGGTATTTTATTTAGGTGTTATATAGACGGCGCAAAAAAGTAGAAAAACTGCAAAAAGAAAAACCACCAGCAAAACAGTTTCATTTTCTTTTAAGAATTATCAGACGCAAATAAATTTAGAAAGTAGTAACTAGTAAAAAATTTAATTTTTTCTTTTAACATAGACTGATTAATCTTTTCATTAGAAAGTTTTTTTAAAAAAAAAAAAATAATAAGTTTGATATATTTGTATAAACTACTGTTCCATCTACTGTAATTTACAAAATAATCGGAACTAAACAGTAATTTTCCATAATAAAAAAAAAGACGGATTGGGGACGGAATCATCTGCATGAAACATAAAAAAAAATCTATCTCAATTTTTATTTTACATCGTTAGTGACCAGTAACTTTCTAAACAAAATCATTTATTATAATGTCAAACCGTTCCAAATGAAGAACTGCTTAAAGAGTCACGTCTTATTATAATATTTATTTTCGTTTAACGTGTTCAAATGATGGAAAATAAATATAGGTAGGCATAATAACACAAAAATCATTTGTAATTGTTTATACGTTGTTAAAATTATAATGAACCGTTCTGAGAGGTGAAAATGCTAATTTTTTTTCTATTATTCTATTGTTTATATAATTTAATTATACAAATACATACCCATTATTAAAAAATAGATTAATTCAAGATCTCCATCGACTGTTTATTTAAAATTACATTTTGTTGGAGATTTTTTTACAGAGTACACTGTGAGTCAATAATAATAATAATAATTAATGATTTAAACATATGAGATATAATTTACTTTAATCAATACATAAAATTGAATGCTTTATTTTATTGAAAAATTGTATTTATTTGTTTTATTTTATTTTTTTAAGTATGTTCCGTGTTGTACTTTCATCATTTGTTCTGAAAATATTTTCAGTAACTTGTCTGCGATTCTTAAATATATATTTGTAGTCTGTTTTCAATAAATTTTATTTTACATACATCTTTATTACAAATGTTACTAGCATTTGTTCTAATTTTGTTAAATACCTCATAATTTATAACTATCTAATATTTATTTAATATAATATTTTATATTTATATAGTATTTTTTTCCCTCTTATTTTATAACAGTTAAATAATTTGTTTGTTTAACGGCTGTTCGTTAATTCATTATTATCATTATTTATTAATTTAAAGCTCTGATGATTATAAGGGCTGGGGAGGCAGATAAAACCCATGTTTTTCACTAATTTTTAACTTTGGTTGTTTTAATTATAGAAAACAAGTTTCACATTAAATTATAATATTTTTATTGCATTTTTGAAATCAACATATCTTAATTAGATTCGTAAAATAATGTGTTACTTGTTCATGAACACTCTTGATTTCAGGAAACCCCACAAAAATAAGTCAAAAATCGATAGATCGAGAAAGCGTGGGGGCCAAGAAACATCGCTGATCGTGAAATGACGTGTCCAGGAAATATTTGTCGAACTTCTTCAATCGATGTTCTCGCCGTATGAGCTGTGACACCATCATGTTGGAACCACATTTCTCTCATGTTCACCCGATGCCTTTCCAATTTTGGACACAGGAAGTTGTTTAACATGTCGATGTAGCGCGCTGATGTCACTGTAAATGTGGTTCTCCCCTCTTTAAGAAAGCAAAGGTCAACAATCCCTATCTTTTTTTTTTTTGTTTAACCTGCGGGACCATCAATAGGTGGTATTGCTTCAGAGGATGAGATGAAAAATCCCTATTTTGGAGACACCGCACCACATTGTTACTTTTGAGCTGTGGAGAAGTTTTTGGTGTAGTTCACTGAGGTTCTCCGACTCTCAGTACCGACAGTTCTGTACATTAACATAGCCACCAGATGGAAATGGGCTTCGTCATTCATCATTATTTGAGCATTTGCATCTTTCGTAAGAATGGCGTTCATTTAGCCACAAAATTCTTTGCGTTACACAAAATCCCTTTCAGTTAGTTGCTAACTACGATCATTATTTTGTGTGGGTGAAATGTGAGGTCACGTGTAAAATGCAATGAAGTGCCGTGACATACCCAGCGCTACAGCCTGTCGCCTAGCGGATCGCCGGACTAGAAAGAACTGCCCTTCTCACTCTACGTTTTCCGGAGTTCGGACTGAACGGGGAAAGCCAGATGGTTTTTTCATCACACATCCAGTGCTTCTAAATGCCTCAACCCATCGGAGTATGGTGTTTTATCTGAAACTGTACCTCGATATTAAAATTTCAACGAAAAAGACGTTGAACTGCAACTACAGAATCATTGTTTCTAACTGCTTAACAGTAAAGATACGATTTTCTACGTTCCAACACTCCATAGCGACTGAAACTACGTGGTCTGAGCGGCCTGCCAGAGATCGCCGAAGGTCAATACCCCCACCCACGCCGCTGAGTACTAGCGGTTTAAAAAACATGATTTTCCTCTGTTCCACCTTTTATTATAAAAAAATTGTATTTCTGGTGATCTTTTAATTTTTAATTTAAAAATATTCTGCCCGATTTTTATCTGGAAGAAGGTAACATTATTATGTAGAAATGAGTTTAATAATTAAATACTAAATAATTAAAATTCATGTATTTAGCCGTGTTAAAAAAAATTCATACGAATCAAATAGAGAATCTCACTTTTTTTTAGTTTAGTAAAAAGTAATTATAACAACTCAAACTTGATATTCTATTCTATTTTGTTAAATAAGCCTCATGAAAATTCAAAATATTTTTTTTTCACATGTAAAATTATACATTTTTTATCATTAAGTCAGATAGTTTAATTATTTTCTGTTTCCTAGTTCCTACATCATTAAATATCATTTATAACTAATTATATTATATTATAATTAACCGTATTAATTATACGGTTCCTTTGGATATCGTTCTTCTAACGACATATAAATATTTTTGTAATTAATTTGTTAATATATTGTACAATTTATTTTATTATGCAGATATAAAGTAAAATTTATTTCATAGACTTAGATTAAATAAATTCTAAATCACAAAAGTGGTCTTTTTTCAAAAATACTTTTCAATGATCCACTTTAAGGTTTGAATATTTTAAGTAAAGTTCCGTATTAATATTTAAATTTAATTTGATATAATTACACTTATTTCACCTAAATTTTATATATATATTTTTAAAAAAATATAACTATTTTGCTCATACAACCATCGTTATGAATATCTCTATAATGCTAGTATAAATAATTGAAATTCTGGTTTTGAGGATTTCATTTTTCAAAACTTGGTAAATTTCAAACAATTATATTTTTTTGTTTGAACAAAAACGTCTTCTATTAACCGATACCAACTTTTTTTTTCAACTCATCCTATACTAAATGTCATTTGTAAAATCGAGAGAATTTTTTTTAATATTTACTCATGAAAATCGGAGTACCCATTCTCGTTTTACGAACAGCATAAAAATATACTCGTAAACGTACATTATGCTCCATTTACTGTAGTGTTAAATCAGAAATATAAAAACATATTGTTATATTATTCTACAGTTTTTCCTACTAACACAAATTTAAATTATTACCTTTTACCACGCATCACGCAATTTCAGTGCTAAAAATTTTAATAAATTAATAAATTAGAGAATTTAATAATAATAATAATAATAAATTGTAATAAAAGATTAAGAAATTAATTAAAAACTTTCAGGAAGAAACAAAAACAAAACAGGTAAATATACAACGGAAATCAAATTATGTTTATCTCTCGAGATATGGAAGTTAAACAATGAAGCGTACCATTGCGTGACGTAACATCATAGTGTAACTTCTACATGTAGGTGTGTCTGAGTTTGATAAGCCAGAATACTGTTATGTTAGAAACATGTAGGGATGCGTTAAAAGCAGTATGAATCGTTAGGAAAAAAAACCATTAAATATAAAAGCGATTCCATTATTGTTATTTTTTTACTATTTATTTCATCGATAAACGTAATTCTATTGTTTTAATACAAAACAATTTTCTTACAGTTCATTTTTATATTACGTTTAAATTAGTTACATATTACTTTTACAGATATGCGAACATTAAACAAAATAATTAGGTCAATACTGCTTGTATCTGGACATTTTGAGTTTATTATATAGTTTGGAAATAAATTCAAAAAAATTACGGCTCTTTTTATTTATTTCATCATAAAAAAAATCCTTTCAAATCTATCATACATATAAAAACGTTTATCTTATACATAGAAAGCGTACAGATGCTACAGAATTGTTTGCAGTAATAAGAAAATGTTGTATTTAACAAAACATTATTCTTTTGTTCATATTTTGCCAAAATTATATGAAAATGAAAAGATTCAAGATATATGAAAAAAGAACTGATTTTCAACTAGACAATTTTATTACAACCAACTGCAAAATCATAATATTTATTAATCAAAACAATAGAAAATGATATGATAAAATGCAATGAATCTGTATGATAATATATATATATATATATATATATATATGTGTGTGTGTGTTTGTGTGAAGAATACATTTTATTCAACATTACGACTTAATACTCTATTATGCATTCCAGCCAACCGCAAAACTTGTTCTTAAACTCAACGGGCCATACTCCCATAAGATCTACTCATAAATTTGTTTTATTCACTCTTGAATGTATCTGAATTTATATTTCCAACGTTATTTTTCTATTTTTATACGAAATATAAATGAAAAGTATTATTTCTCTTGGAAAATGGCTGAATTCAACGTAGTGGAATGGTTTTTATCAGTTAAAAAAAAGAAGATTAAATTTAAAAAACCTCTTGTGCAGTTCCGAGCAAGAAGACCGAATTTTTGTTACTTTTAGAAAAAATATCAATCATGACCCTCAAAGTAGGTAACGCTGCCTGAATACAACTAACAATACTCCTCAGGTAAAGAAATATCAACCTTCTAACTTGCAGCATCATCACGTTTCTATCTTACACCATTCAAATTTTTTCGACCATAAATTGAGCGTAATTCAAGAACGATTTGACCAATCTTTATCAAGTTTTCACATGTTCTTCTTCCAATACACTATTACTACAGCATATCATAATTTTAGTGAAATTAGGATCGAGTAGTTTCCGAGCCACAAACTGTTATATATATATACTTTTAAATAAATATATAAGGAAAACACAATTTAAGTGAATGGTATTTTAACCTCTTCATATTTAAAAATGTAAAGAAAATTTATATTCACCCCCCACACTCACACCTTACACCCAAAAGTAACACAGTACTATTCTTCGAAAAAGTGAGAAAAATATATTAATGAATCTAAGATACGAGACAGTGACTACCATAAACGTTAGCAAACATTTTAACATAATTGCAAATTTTTAAAAAAGAGACGTTTCTTTACAATATCTACAAAAAATTTTAAGAAGCAATTAAAATTCAGCGATCCATACGATTTTAACAAAATATTATTAAACGCAGTATATCAATACGCATTCCAAGCAACCAGCAATCGCAGTTCCAAGACTGCATATTTTATTTAAACAAAAACAAGATGTGGTATATAAATTCTGCACGTGTTTCTTTAATCAAACATAAAAAACCCCTAAAATAATAATTTGCTATTGAAATTAATAGAATATAAACTTGATGGTTTCTTATGTTTTTAACCTGAAAAATCAAATAAAACAGGTTCCAGAACTATATCTCATGTGGTATTCATGATATTCAACTAAGATAAAAAAATATGGTGAAGAAAAAAACAGGTTCTTTTAGGTTTGAAGTAATAACTTTGTTATATGACTAAAAAATTCGTAAGTTTTATTATTAAAACATATAGAGAATTTAATTCTGAGAAAATTGATGTAATAAAGTTTTGAAAAACAAAAAAACTTTTATTATTTATTAACAAAACCAAAGAATTTTATGAATTTGTAAAAATTAAAAGCAAATTTTTGTACAATAAATTTAGACCTTTGAAAAATTAAAATATTTTAATTTACTTAGCAAAAGCACTCACTGTGGTTTATGCTGTATTAATTTGCAGTAAATGTTCAAAAATTTCACCACTGATATCGATGCACTTTTCAAATAGTTTCCTTACATTTTCTGCCGCCAACCTAATGATATCTTCACGTTCTTCGATGAGGGCAGCAGCACTGAGAATGCGAGCGATCAGTTCATCACGTGTATCTACGATTTGCTTTCATACCTCGCATTTCATCTACCCCCATAAACATAATCTAAGGAAGTAAGATCCGGTGATCAAGATGGTCAATTTAGCGGCCCTTTACGATCAATTCATTTACCAATAAATTTTTCATCTACGAACTGTCTTACTTCATTCATGAAATGTATTGGTGCTCCGTCAAATTGTTAGAAAATTTCAATTAGTTTCGCCAATGAGAAATTTTCAAGTACTGTAAAAAATTCATTTTTTAAAATTCCAGATAATTCCCCCCTCCCCTCGGCAACTTTGCTCTAGTATAAAAGGACCTATTAATTAGTTTACGATCGGTGCAACATCAAACTTTCACCGAAAATCGTTGCTGGAAATTTGATTTGATTGCAGCAAGTGGTTCTTTTTAGAACACCGATGTGAATTCCGTATGTTGTTCATGCCATTACGGGTAAAAGTAGCTTCGTTCGAAAATAGTATGAACAGAATTAAGTGGTAATTATTATTAATCCATTGACTAAAAGCGTTAAACAGTAGTCTGGCGTGGTCGCAGCAGTAAATGTTGAACTTTCTGAACATAATAAAGACGCAGTCCGTGAGCGTGTAATGTTCTTCATAGTGTACTACGTGAAATGTTGAGTCGTGTAAAAATTCTTCGCGTGCTCGTTGTACGTCTAAGATGTACTACCTGAACAATGTTTTCCCTTTCATCACCATGTACCGGTAATATAATTTCGAAGCATACAGTTAGCGTTGCCAACCTAGTTTTTCAAAGGTCTGAATTAATTATAGTAAAACAATCTGTTTTTATTATTACAAATTCATAAAATTTTTCTGTTAAGTTTTGTTCTGTTGTAATAATATTAGATTTTTTCTATTTTTCATAGAATTTATTACATAAATTTCCTCAGAATTAAATTATCTACAAGTTTTAATAATAAAATTTACGAATCTGTTAGTGACATACAAAGTTATTGTAATTCATACTTAAAAAAAAAAACCTGTGTTTCTTCACTAAATTTTTCTATTTTAGTTGGATATTATGAACACTACTTCAGATACAGTTCTCAGACTTATTTTATTTGATTTTTCAGATCAAAAACATAAGAAACCATCAAGTTTATCCCTTATATAACGTCTTAAAAATTTCAGTCTAACTTCATTTCACCACGGGAATTGAAATCCGGGACAAATTTTTCGTTAGCTGTAACTAAGCGTTTTCGGACATATATTTGTATGATCGTTTTTCCTTATTTCAAATTGTAGAATCAGTATCCAAATTAGTTCCCTTTCCTCCTGAATCACCCTTGTGTACGAAATGGAAACCATCTGTTTACCAAGTTAAACGACATTTATTTACTCTAAAAAATGATAGTTTATGATAATATAAAGTGAACTAACCAGATTTAAAAAAGAAAAACTTATTCCACATTTTAACATACTATGAGATTACTTAATTCAGGTAACTAAATTACAATTTTTTCCCTTTACGGTTATGGTTTAGTTTGATATGTAATATCTATGAAAGAGTATTTTATTTCATTTACTTTGAATGGAAAATTGATGAAACTAAACAGTCTATGGAAAAAATTCAGTAATTTAAGCGAAAAATTATATTATTATTAATAATGCTAGACGAAATAAAAATTCTCCTCCCCGTGTTATAAAGGCAGATATTTGTATTTTAATCCAACAATAAAATGCAATGTATATCTATAAACCTACAAAAGAAGATTGGTTCCAATAAAATGAAGCGAACGTACAACATTTTATGAAAGTACAATTCAACTTTTTAACTTACTATTAGATCATACATTCCAATCAACCGATGGGTTATAATTCTCAAGAGAATGGATATCAAGAGTTAATTTCTACCATTTTTACTTTCTTGACGAATATAGCTAGAATATCTACTATACTAAAGGGGAAAGTATGTGATAATATCAAAAATAGTGTATCGGAGTTTTTGCAAAACATTACGTTTTAAGATCCAACGAGTCCATCTAGATCAAAAAATACATGCATGTATGTGGTATGTATATATGTCGCACTGCTTTTGGACTTATATCTCAGGATTAACCGAACCGATTTTCTTCAAATTTGGTTCAAATATTTCTATTGATGATATTAATTTTTTTCTCAGTTTCATTAAGGGGGGTAGGCAATATCGCGAAAAATCAATTTCGATTTTCTTAACAGGCATTTAGAGAAAGTCTTTTTTCCCATAAATGATGATGAATGGGTTTGTTTAGTTTGTTGTATGTACTCACATTTTTATTCTAGCTGCTATTGGCGAAGAGCGGACAGTGGTGCGCCGGGCGGCTGCGCGCAGCCACTAACGATTCATTCGTTCGAATAATTTATATTTTTTGAACGATCCATTCAATCGAATGATTTATACTACTCGAACGATTCATTCGTTGAACGATTTATATACTTCATAGACGAACGATTTATCTAAAATTATATTTGTGTTTTGGAGATAAAAAAGGAAAAATGGAGGTTAGAGCTGTGTTAAAAAATCTCATTATAAAAAAAACTAAAAATGTTCAGGATTTTAAAGATTTTCGTTGTAAAAGTTTTTGTTGTTGTTAGTACGCTAAATTCATGAACGTGTTATTTAGTTACAATTGGCAAAAACATTTAACAAAATCATGTGCAATGAAACATAAACTGTGTACCATTTTCGCGGCTAGACGTAGGCCCGCTCTTATCTTAACATTAAATAAATTTGTGTTACAATTCATATAAAAATAATCCAAAAAACATTTTTTTTTTAAATCAACCTTCCCCTTTTGTATATGATATTTATTCTTTTACATTACCTCTCTCGGGTTAAAATATTTTTTCAAAACCTTTTTACAGTCTCTACTTGATACATATATATATATATAAAACAATGATAAATTGTCATAATGTTAGAAATATCATGTCTGTTAAACAATGTTAACAAAATGTCATCAATTTTTTTAAATTATAGAACCCGGACCTAATATGCAAAGATTCTTTTTAATTTTCTATGTCTTACTTTAGCCTTTATTGAAAAAAAGCTGCTAGATTTAGAGAAAACTTTACTTAAGCAAATTTATTAAGTTCACCTATATATAAATATATTTAAAAAACTTAAAATCTATTCTCACCTCTAAAAGATATATGTATCTTTTTTTAATTTTTTTGATCTACCTTTTCAAATTTTTTATTATTAATAGCCGTGAAAGTCATGCAATACTTCGCCAGCTTTTTTTTCATTCCGATACAATTATTATTTTGGTGTGGAATGCGGTAACATGCATAAACTTTTTGTATATATATTTCTATATTGTACAGATACATTTTGTCAATTTTTCTTACAAATAGATTAAATATGTAACACATTATATATTTCTGCAATTAATTATCAACTTATTAGATAATTTTCTAAATCCTTTTCGCTGCTATGTTAATATAAATTTAAATTTATATAACAACGAATTTTTGATAATTTTTCTCACGGAAAATTGTATACAAATTACATTATATTTCGTATTATATTTAATTTTGTCAGTTATATTTTATATTGTCTATATTTCATTTATTGTGCGTAATGAATCAATTAAATTTTATCTCGGTTTTGTATAAATGAAAAACTACTTACGTGTTGTTATGTAAGCATATAACGCTCATCTTTGTCCTTGATTGATCCTTTTTTTTTTGATAAAAAAATAACCTTTAAAACTTTGAACTTTCCCCGTTTCCCTCAAGGGATGATTAGAATTATTTTAAAATTAATAGAGGGCAATTATTATTTAAAAACCACTCCGAATCAGCACATTTAGTTCTTCTACACAACTACGATTTTTCACTGGACATCTATTACCTCAATACACCTTTTATATATTTAACCGGTTAGAATAATGAATGTTTCATTGTAATTTAATTTATTTTTCATGCAAATACGCGCGTATTTAAATGATAATTAATGTAAATGCGCGTAGATAACAATCGAACTCAACGATTTAGTGAAGTTCTTAATAAATATTAATGCGACTAAATTCTATGGAAGTTTCAAAAGTTAAGTGTAGTGAAATTCTCGGAAGGCAGTAGTAATATTTAATTATACTCTTAAACTTACTGATATCTCTTCCTGTTCCTGAGAGATTAAATGTCGCAGTGTGACAGGTATGAATTAACTCAGAAGATACTTAACTAAACTTCATATTTTATCTTACATCACGTCCAACTCTATTAAGAGAATAAGTTCCCATTTAAGGAAAAAAACTATTTCTTATTAATAACAAAAATATTTTATTGAAAATTTGAGTTATTAAATTAAACTTTTTTGTTACACAGGTTTTCTAAAAGAAAAATAGAATTAAACCAGTTGAAAAATGGTTATTTGTAAAGCGTTTCAAATTCTATTCCATTAAATTTTCATGAGTTGATAATTAGAAAAAAGAAAAAAATAGAAAAAAGAATATATTTTATATTTTAATTGGTAAATATGAAATTGTTAAAAAAAAATAATTTTGAAGTGAATTAAACCTACCTGGAACCGTTAAAAAAAATATTGAGAATAATCCCAGGTCCCAAGAAAACAACAGAAGGATATAGACTGAAATCTAGCCAAGAGCTGGATGAAGAAATAGAAAAATCGATAAGAAAAAGGAGATAAAGATTCATGGGCCATCCGTACACAATAGAAGAACAGAGAATAAATAAACAAGTATTCATTAAACTTTGGGAACATAAGAGCAACCATGGGTACCTACAACAAATGAGGAAAGAATTACAGAACTTGGGGATCCAAGAACAGGAAATGAAAGATAAAAAGTTATTTAGACAAAAATACAAAAAAGTAAGTTTGAGACGGTAAAGAAGAAAAAGAATAACATCAAAGTGTAATAGTCGTAAGAACGAAAAATCAAACAAGAAGAAAGAATGAAAGCATATTGGCAGAAAAGAGAACAAAAGAAATGATATTAACGTGATCCATAGTCGGCCAAACCGCAAAAAATATTAATTTAAAAAATGTATTTTTTAGTTTTTTGATATATTTGGAAAAAAAATCGGTTAAAATATCACTTGGATTTGGAATTATATTAGATCCAGTTAGTTTAGTTTATGCGGAGCTAATCTTACTGCTGCGAAATTTGACAACACCAGGTCAATTGAATTAAGATTATAGTAATGTTATTCATCATACCCTTTCTGCTTTACGTTTACACAAAAATAAGCAGCGCTGAGAAGCACCATTTTGGTATTTGATCATAAACGATAAACAAATGAAATTCTGTCACCGATAGAATTTATACAGCATTCCAAATTTTGAAAAAAATTCATTCCGAATTTATACCAATTGTATCGCATTCAATACTGCTTCTTCTGGGATGGCATTTGTCAACAAAACGTTCACTAGCATCAAATCGTTGTGGTTTAAGCATACCTGTTTTTCAAACTCGCCTCTTCAAAACCTCAAATGTTTTACGATATTCTTCGATCCAGATAATTTTCCCGGTATTCATGCACAGCAACCAATCCATTTTTATTTACCATAAATTAACAACATAACCGTCAAATCTCCATATGAAAACAATTTTTTTGGTGTCACCCATTTTGGATGAATTTATTTCTTTTTCCTGTTTAGCCTCCGGTAATTACCTTTCAGATAATACTTCAAAGGATGAATGAGGATGATTTGTATGAGTGTAAATGAAATGTAGCCTTGTACAGTCTCAGTTAAACCATTCCTGAGATATGTGGTTAATTGAAATCCAATCACCAAAGAACAACGGTATCCACGATCTAGTATTCAAATCCCTGTAAGAATAACTGACTACTAGGACTTGAACGTTGGAACTCTCGACTTCCAAATCAGCTATTTTGGGAAGATGCGTTCACCACTAAACCAACCCGGTGGGTTATTTTGAATGACTAACCGAACAATAACAGCACAAACACCTCTCAAATGATTATTCAAATAGAACTTAATTGTTGATCAGCTGTTATTGCCAACCTATGAAAAAATAAGCATTTTTAAGATGTTTTAGAAGAAGGATGTCTTTCAAATTTATTTTTATTAATTTTAGCATTTGCATGTAAACTGTCCTGTTTAAAACCGTATCACTTTTCAGATCCAGTTTGTGTGTTATGTTTACGATTAAAGTTGAACTTCTCAAATTTTTGTTTAATTTTAATAGACGTTATTTAAATCAATTTTCTCAGAGTTAAATTCTGTACAAAGTTAATTAGAAATATTTATTTGTTTATTGGTAAATTAAACAAAGTTATTTTATTCTAAACCTAAAATATAGTGTATTTTCCGACAAAGCTTTTCCGTGTTTTACCTCGTTTTCCTTAAAATCTAGGTGATATAGAGAACTGGGACTACTTTTATTCAATTTCTTAAATCAAAAACCATAAGGGAGCATCAGATTTACCCTTCGATTTGTACTCCAAGAATTTTAGTACGGTTTAATTTCAAAGTGGGATCAAAAAATCGATCAAAAATGCTTCGCGAGCCGAAACTCGTTATCGAACCGTTTTCTGATCTATGTTTATGTGAACTTTTTTTCTTATTTTTAGCTATGAATCATTTCCCGAGAGGCTGAAAAATTTGGTATCATTCTGAATATGTGGTTTGTTTAAAATAAAAATTTTTAAATATATTTCTTCATTACATGAAAAGAAACAAAAAAGAAATAAATAAAAACGTAACCAAAAATGCAGATTACAAGTTCTTTATATATTATGTTTATTATGTGTTAGTCATTTTAAATAATGAATTTGATCAGAATAATATTGTTCTATCTTTTACAATCAGTAAAAAGAACAAACCAAAAAAAAAAAAATCAGACCTGATCTTATTTTAATACGTAATCACTTTTATGTTGCCTACACAATTTTATTTAATGGCACTCATGGAAACTCAATTGGTTAAAAAGAAACATAAAGAAAGTAGCTGTTTGGCTATTTTTTTAATCTAAGCTCACTAACCCCCTGTAAAACGCGAAAAAATAATTTAATATAAACTTTTCTCCTAAATTTAAGTGGCTAATAATTAATATTTTTCTAACCGAATTTGAACGTTTTTGACCAACCTTTTCCAGAATGATTGTACATCATTTTCCATTGCTATTCATCAGTCAGAAATTATTTAAAAATTATTAAAATATTTGATTTTTTAAACCGAGTAATAAATTTGTATAATAATGGAAATAAACCCCCTCAGCTGATACATTGGCTTAGAAGCAGTAGTCCATAAAAATATATATGTAGTGTACTTTATTACGCCAAAGTTGCAGCTCTTGTTTTACTTGGCACAATTTATCTGAAAGCAATTTTTATTTTTGTAATGAATTTGTCGTAGAAGTGATAGTGTTTAGTTTTAATATTTTATACGGTTCCTTATTTAGTTTATTAAAACAAACAAGCCAGAATTTCTATTTAAAAAAAATTTTTTTTTATAACCATTTCTGACTGAAATAAATAATTCTTGAAAAATTATGAAAAAAAATTCTTGTTAAAAGAACTATTAACAGGACAACGAGAAAAATTAGTTACATATAAGTTAATGATACAAATTTTAAAATTTTTATTTGTACGTTTTAAACGAGACTAGTCTTTTAGATTAAAAAGTTGTGGAAGAGAATACTTTTCTTTAGATTTTGAAAATAAATTTAAAGATTTAAATAAAGGGTAAAGAAATACACATAAATATCCTTTATTTAACGGTGAAAAAAAGGAAAATATAATAAATAATAATAAATGAAAAAGGGATAGGGAAAATAAATATTAAAAGAAATAGAGCAGAACAAAGGTACAATATAATAAAATAATATATATATATATCTGGATTGAGAAATATGACACCAGTAAAATCTCGAAAATAAATTGATAGATGCAATGGGATTTAAACTCTTCCTCATATGGTTTATAAGAAAGAGGATAAAGAATAAAGAGAACGAGCAGAGAACAGTAGTTTATCAAGAAACAATTGTAAATACAGTATATATTTGTTATTTTTCTAAAATATGTAATTCATTTGTTTTGTAATATTGAAAATTTTGTTTCGTTTAAAACTTAGGATCTGCCACATTTTGATATGTTTTATTTTTAATACACCGAAATTCTTACGTTTGTATTTGGTGTCTGTGACTCACAACTTTTATTAGAATCAAATTATCTGCAAGGTTTCATTAAAATTTTTGTGTTTTATAATAGTCCCTTAGTGCTCCGCAGTGTTACAATAAAGTAATGTTATCTATTTAAAAAAATCGGGTCAAGATCTAGAGGATCGGTGCTGCTCCACAGCGTTAATATTACAAAGTAATTTCTATAATTAAAAACCGGTTTTAAACTTATTTCACTTGTACGTCTCACCAACAATCTTCTTTTTTTCTCTCTTTCCTTTCCTACCACCGGTAGCTCAAAACCTATTTCCCGTCCGTCCAGACGTTCTATTCGACGGATCGGATCTTGGACCATGGACCTTTGGACCTTGGAAAGTTCCTTAGTTAAGTAACAAATGAGGATTTTTTGAGAAATTCTCAGAGGAGACTCAAGTTTGAGGACCGATGAGGCTTGATGACATATCTGTAGGTTATTATGAGAAGAATAAAAAAATCAGACCGATTCATCCAGTAGAACGCCCACGTGGACTGAAATAGGTGTCCAACCCAATTTTTTTAATATATAATATTACCCTTTAAGAAAGTTATCTTATGACATAAAACGGTGTATTTTTTTACCGTAATCTTTCGACTTTTACCCCAGATGTTTCGAAAAAAATACTAAAAATATAGTTCTGGGACCCACATCTTTTCAATTTTCCAGGTCGGATTTCATATAAAACCATTAAATTTACCCTTAATTTGGGTACCCAGAATTACAGTCCGGCTTAATTTTATTTAAATCACAGAACTCTGTTCGAAATCTTCCGCCAGCCAACAATCGCTAAAAAGCTTTTCCGAACCTTTATTTAAATGACGTTTGTTCTTTATTTTCAGCAGTATAACATGTCCTGAAAGTTTGTTACATTCTTTGTGAATTAATTTACATAAAATCTTCATAATATTTTATATTTCCGCTAGGATTATCATAATTGATTTGAGTGTTATTTTCGGCACTATCACTCTAACATTAAAGTTGACTAATTAATGGAATAGTATCTCCATTCTCAAAATTACTTTTAGTGGTTCTCAGTTTTAGGTTTTAGAGGTACTTCAAAACGCGCAAACTACGAGGGAAGTTCTGCTATGGAGGGCAGAAAATAACACTCAAATCAGTTGCTCTATATATTTACACAGTTCTAATTTGAATGATAATTGGTTACAGTTTTTCACATCTGTTTTAAAAATCTGATGTGGTCACCAAATGACTTACTTGTACGCCTATTAAAATTACATATACACATTTTTTTTTAATTGAAAAGTACATAAAATTTTATTTCATTAGTAACGTATGATATGTTTTCATATTTTTTTTAAATGTTGTTGTTATTAAATTATTATTTATCGTAAACATTTTTTTACAATCAGAAGTTCATTATTATTAATAAATCAATATATTTAAATTAAAAAAAAAAAAAAATTTAAAAAGCAAAAGGACATGAAGTCGGATTTGAACGGATGTGCCTTCCCCTTGTAAGATTCAAATATTTCATTAATTAAAATTTTATTCGGCTATAATTCTGGAACCAATGAAAATAAGTACCACTTATGATATATCGTTGAAAAGGTCTCAATGAGGGCTTAATACTGCAGTTAAGAAAAAAACCAAAATCCAATTATTATTTTTTTGATTTTGGCCTTTTTGGATACTTCTGGTTAGTCGATTGCAATCAAAAGGGGAGGTGCACAACTAGATGTTATAACATTACTAAATCCAAAATTTAATCAACCTATAGCTAATCGTTTTTGAGTTATGCGAGATTCATACGTACGTACATACGTCACGCCGAAACTAGTCAAAATGGATTCAGGTATGGTCAAAATGGATTTTACTATTGAAATCTGAAAACCGAAGTTTTTACATAATTTTGTATTTACAACAAAAATTTCATTATTATTATTATTTTTTTTTTAATAAAAAAATCATGTCAAATTTTTATATGAAAGGGAAACAATCAGAAATTGTAATATAAATCAGCAAACTAAAGCTTATTTCATATCACTATGGTAGACAATAATATTGACAAATAGCAGTGATAAAATTTATCTTGACAACCGATTGACATTCCATTATTTGAATTCAATTAGTTTTTCAATCAGACATCATCAGAATCTTTTTATTATTATATTTCACTCAACAACTGTATTAATTCATATTCAGACAGACGTCAAAACTTTGATTCGAACGAGATATGAAAAGTCAAATAAAATTAACTATTAAAAAGTATTTAATTGAACTGAAAAATAATATTACAAAATAAAAATCTATCTTTTTATTATAATTTAATAAAAAAAAGGCGCCGCGAAAATGTTACACGGTTATGTTTCATTACACATGACTTTGTTAAATGTTTTTGTCAACTGTAACTAAATAACGTTCATATATTTAGCGTACTAACAACTACAAAAACTTTTACAGTGAATAACTTCAAAATCTTGAACATTTTTAGCTGTGAGTTGTGTTTTTTTAACAGCTCTAACCCCAATGTTTTCCTTTTTATCTCCAAAAATAAATAAAATCTTAGATAAAAAAAGAATAAAGTTGTATAAATTGTTTGAGTAGTATAAATCGTTCGAACAAATGAATTGTTCATGCACTGCGCACAGCCGCCGGCGCATCATGTGGTCCGCTCTGCACCAATAGCAGCTAAGATAAAATTGTGAGCACATACATCACACCAAAAAAAACCCACTCACTATCCTTTTTTATGGGAAAGATGATTCTAAATATAATAATAGAATAGATAGTTGAGAAATTTAAAAAAAATCGGGCGATTTTTTTAGCGATATTAAAAAAATCTTCGTCATATAAAATTAGAAAATATTAGAATAAAAGAGATAACCAACATCTTATTAGACGATGTTTAATAAAATTTACCAACCTACTTTTTTGGTTCGTTTGTATTACTTCAGTCAGATATAAACTAAATGATTGATTCATAAAAACATCAAGGTGTAGGAAGATTAAAAGGGAATAACAATTCCCTCTCTTTTTCTTTAAAATTAAAGAGGGAGTGTTTACGCCGTTGCGTAAAGTTGTTTTATTCCAATGAATTCAAGGTTATGATCGAGTCTTGTAGTTTATAGGCTTGGTAATTTTATTTTGCATTTTTGTAAGGCTTGTCTACGTGTATTTTTAAAATAGGTTGTTTGGGTTTGTTTTCGATATCATTTCTCTCAGGCTCCAGCTTGACTGACTGTTGCATCATCATATTGGTGTTAGCTTATTTCACATCTCGCATTATTTATTGCTGTTTAGTCTTTATATATATATATATATATATATTATTCTTAAGTGATTTTTATTCTCAACCAATTTCAATATTGTCATAGTTCCTAGAAGTCTATTTCTCTTTGTCTGCCCTGATGTCATTTCTTCAACTTGCGTATTCAGAATTTATTCTATCTGTCTTACTTAATTCTTTAGTGGTCTGCTTGCTTGTAAATTATTTTTGTTATGTCTTCGTTCCCGAATTCCGCACGTTTTCTCTAATTGTTCTCATACTAACACTTAGACACTACTCTTGTTGTCAACACACACACACTTCTGTCCATTGCTTTGTTTGCTTCCCCTACTTCTCACCACGCCAGCTTTGGTTTTTCTAGTCCTGACTTTCACGTTGTGCGGATTCGATGTTCTCTCTCTCTCGTATAATGTTAATACTTTCGTCGTCTTCATACTCTTATAAACGTTGCGGTATTTCTCAGTCGAAATATTATCTCGTTCTACTCGTCAGTTTTTCGTGATTTCACAGTTTTCTATGTTCGTCCAGCCTCGTTTCTTTGTTATGTTAATCTTCCACTTCAGTATATTACGTCTCTGTTAATGGTGTGTCAATCACTACAAACTGCCAATTCTATCGACGCCGAATCTTCTCGAGCTGCTGATTACATTTTCATCGATGCAGATTGATGAAACTCCGGTAACTACCGTTTAGATAATACTTCAGAGGATGAATGAGGATGATATGTATGAGTGTAAATGAAGTGTAGTCTTGTACATTCTCAGTTCGACCATTCCTGAGATGTGTGGTTAATTGAAACCCAACCACCAAAGAACACCGGTAACCACGATCTAGCATTCAAATCCATGTAAAAATAACTGGCTTTACTAGGACTTGAACGCTGAAACTCTCGGCTTCCAAATCAGCTTATTTGGGAAGACGCGTTCACCACTAGACCAACCCGGTTGGTCACGTCTCGCCCCTGCATTCCTGATACACCACTGTAGACTACGCCCAGGATTACTGTATGTATTCATTTACCTTCATTCACGAGTTCGTCTCTTACTAATATTTGTGAGCTACAGGCAAGTATAATTTTCATTATTTATTACGTTAAACAGTTATTTTTTCATGAAAATTTGTGGAACATTCAGTTCATCGTACCTTATGCATTTCAATTTCAAGTTTAGTTTAAAAACCATTTATTCACTTAAGTGCAGTCACGAAAGGTGGCTTATATGAGGTTGTGTCATTGTTCAGCTGCAACCTATTTTACGTTCTTAATTATTATAATTTTGTTGTTATTGTAATTAACTATATAATTTAATCTTGTAACTTGTTAATCGCCAAGATTAATCCTTTTCTACTCATGAACTGTATTCATAACACTTCTCGTAAATTAACCTAAAGCAAATTACTCCTGATGTGCAGTTATGTTTTAGGACTTTGTAATTTTATATTTTCAAGAATGCTTATTTACCAAAATGAACTCTATTTATATATTATTTACTTATCTCAATTTGATTATTGTAATTAACTCTTTTTGTACTAGAATATTATTGTGGCCTTTTTTCTACATTAAACTAGAATTACATGTTTTAATTATTTAATGATAAGTTTGTTGTTCATAAGTCAGGAAAGGCCAGTGCCAATAATTAAGATTTACTGTAGTTTATTTGTCTAAGCTAAAGACATTTGTTCATTGCTAATTTTTCAATATTACAGCATATGTCAGTAATACAATAGTTTTCCAGTCTTGCTATGTTTATTGACGTTTTGTTTTTCTAAGTATATAATTGTAAATAACGTGTTCTATGTTCTCTTGTTTTCAGGCTTTGTTAAATTGTATGTTTTCAAAACTTGTCGTTGAAAAATGTTTATTCATGTATTTTCTCATTTAATATCATTATTCATATGTTGATTCAGCTGATATTTATTAAGTATCATTAAGTTATGTTAATTTCATAATTTCTTTTAATTTTTTAAGGTTATGATTTTAACATAAGTTCATTTGTATTCTTTCTAATTAAAGTCCAATTTCTTTTCGCAAATACGAGCTGTGTGTTCTTTTATTTTTGTTAACTTTACCCAACAGGGAGAAATTAGAATACCTTTAATTTGAAAAAGGAAGAAATATATATATATATATATATATATATATATATATATATTCATATTACACCGATTTTAGAGATACTTTTAACAGATTTTAAAGCGAAAAGTGAGATTAAAAAAAATCAGATGCTCTTGCCACAACCCACTGGGTTGGTCTAATGGTGAACGCGTCTTCCCAAATCAGTTGATTTGGGTGTCAAGAGTTCCAGCGTTCAAGTTCTACTAAAGTCAGTTATTTTTACACAGATTTGAATACTATATGGTGGATACCGGTGTTCTTTGATGGTTGGGTTTCAATTAACCACACATCTTAGGAATGGTTGAACTGAGACTGTACAAGACTACACTTCATTTACATACCTATAAGCCTGTTTATAGGTATATTTTCATACCTATAAGCCTGTTAGCCTCCGGTAATTACCAGAGGCTAAACAGGAAAAAAAAGATGCTCTTGCCGGAATTCCAACCTGAGAGTAAGCGATTTATAAGCCAGCATGCGATTCATTATACTATTAAGTCGGTATTGAATTTATGTTAAAGGATATGAACAGCCTTAATTAATGATTATGTAGTTGCTAAATAAATTTCTGCATTACCTTTTTTAAAACTACATGTTATTTTTTTTTAATATTATTATTATTATTTTCGAATTCTCCCACTAAATGGAAGACGTTAAGCAAATAACTCAAATTTCCTTTCGGTTCTTCTTGTTGCTCCAATAAGTTTTCATTCTTTCCGAGAAAGCTTGTTTACGCTCTTCTGACCACTTTGATCTACATTGTTTTTGTTTAGGTTGCTCTGATGTAACTTCCCATTTGTTTACTTTGTATCTGATGCTGTCTCTTTCTAAAATGTCTGTTGGACTTATGTTGGCGTTTTTTAGGTCCTTTCAAAGTTTCTCCACCCAAGGTGTTGAGTTCTTGGGCGAGGTTACATATTCTATTCTTTTTGTCAATCGATTTTCTGGTAGTCTATTGAGATGGCCAAAGAATTTCATTCGTCTTTTCTTAATGCCAATTTCCATGTTTGAATTCTTTTCTATTGTTTTGATTGATTGTAGTCTGCAACCATTTTGGGTATATTTTGCTCCTAGGATTTTCAGAAATATCTTCCTTTCTCCTTTTTTAATTTCTATTTCTATTTTATTTTTTTTAATATTAATATTTGACATTTTATTGTTAAAAAATAATCAAATTTTGCTCTTGCACTACTGTAAAAGTACCATCCATAAAACGTTTATGGAAAAAACAATACACATAATAAAATTGCTATTGAAAAAACCTGAAAATCTTGTATTATAATACAATAATAAAACCAGAGAGTTCATATGCGTGTAAGTGCTTAAATATGATCAAAAATACGGAAAATATAGGTAAAAATGAAACCAGAATAATTAGAAAAATATTAGATCCGTTAAACGATTGTGACACATTTAAATTTAGAATCAACAATGAAATATATCAAAACATAGCAACAAATAAAAAGATACAATAAAACAGTAAACATTTTTACCAAAAAACAGTAAATTGTTTATTCACCTTTCATAATTAATAAAAACGAGGTAACTAGATTTGGTTAGTTACCTCGTTTTTTAATCGTTTTTACGATAACTAACCAAATCTGATTTGGTTAGTTATCGTATTATAGGAAAACAGAAATAAACTGTATTAAATTAAAAAACTTAAAATTTAAAAGTCAAGTGCGTTCGTAAACTTGCTGTGTACTGGAATTATGGAAATGTAATGACGAAATTTTTTTAATTATTACTTTGTTTTTTTTTCATTATTTTATTACAGTAACTGGAATAGTATATAAAAGGTGTTGAAAATGACCTCCTCCAACATTAATACAATATTGCACACGATTTCAATTTGTTTTCAAACACTTAATCTGATGTGCTAGAATGTCTCGTACGTATGCCGTTATTGCGGTTTTTATTTGGTCAAACGTGCATGGTCTGTTGCGATACACTGCTTGTTTTGTTGCCCCGGGATCTGGGGGAGTCAGATCGGGCGATCGTGCAAACCACAAACCCCTCGAAATGATTCGTTCATCAAAGACATTTCGTAAAAAAAATCATTGACCTGTTAGCTGTGTGCATTGTGTGCTGTGTATCTTGTTAGAACTAACCGTGATTGATTTCCACTTCTGTTAACGGACTAATAAAGTTTATTAAAACAGCACAATAACGATCACTATTAACTGTATTTTCAAAAAAGATCGGACCCACAATGCGAGTTCTATTCACACCGATCCAGACTCAAATTTTCGCTTTGTGTAAATATTGTTCGTGTAATTAATGGGGGTTAATTGTCGATCACAGATGTGTATTGTGTGAATTAATATACTCTCCCAGATGAAATCACGCTTAATCGGTAAAAAAACACAATTTCGAGGATACCTACAGAATTTTAGTCAATAAAACGTTTAAACAATTAACAGTAACTTAGTCTTTTGGCATGATCTGTAGGTTTCAATTCTTGAGCACACATTACTTTGTAGGGTAAAAGTTTCAGTTTTTTCCTACAGCTATACGTGCGGTAGCAGGTCTGATTTCTTGGTGCTGTGCTAACTTACGCCATTGACTTTGATGGATTTTTGGCCATAGCATCTGAAATAGCAAGCAGCTTCTGTTCGTTTAGTTTAGGTGGTCTTCCACTTCGATCAGCGTCTTCAACAGAGCTTATTGCCCGAAATTTTTTAATAAGAGTTCGAACTGCATTGAGGTGAGGAACAAAAGTATTTGTAAACTTTTTAGAAAACTTGTCATCTTCACGAAAGACGTGCTCAACGAAAAAAATGCGTTCTTCTACCGAAAGAAGTATTACATTTCTCGCAACTATTGATTCCAATAAACGAAACAACACGAAACGAAACGAAGTACGTTTATCACAACTCAAAAACTGACGCCCTTATTACTGAGTGAAGCCCAATGAACTTACAGGGCAACCACCCTAATGCCGAAAGAACAGAAGATCCCACATAATTCTATAGCATACTGCACAGCGATTTTCCGAACGCACTGTATAACAGAAAAAGATAAATGTAGATAACTTTAAAACCGAAATTACGATGTTAGTAAATTTCAAAAAAACAGGAAAGAGAATTCGAAAATGAAATTGTCAGAACACAAAGGAAAACTGCCGGAGAGAATGTAGAGTTACAAGAGAAAACAGCAAAGAAGAAAAAAAATGAAGGAGGTTGGAACGTGGTCCTAAAGTGGTTATAATCAAAAATAAAAAACTGCATTTGGTAATAAGAAACATTGAACTTCTTTTTTTTTAATACCAAAATGATAAATCAGAAGAATATGAATAAAAAATTAATTAAAGGAAACAACAGTAAGAAAAGTTGGGATTCATTGACCAAGATCACTCATTACACGGAGATTTAATAAATAAATAAAACATTCTAAACGGAATCTATAACAATGTTTGTTTTATTTTTATTTTTCTCCCTAACAGGCTTCATTTTAAAAATTATGTAAAAAGATCATTAAACACGTCTGATCAATCATGTAATTGCTAACGAGAGATGCCTCATACATTTGTACACCCTCTCTACTGGAAATTCGATTTTATTCTCCAATAAAATATTTTATTATTAACCGTACTGATCTGCCCACTGCTCTAGTATAGTAATGCTCCGTATCCCACTGCTGTAATAGGGCAGAACAGTGGGATAAAAGGCGAAAAATAACTGGTTCTCATCTAGTTAAATTGAATTTATATGGCGTCAACGGTATAAGAATACTGATTTTTTTCTTGTTTTTCATAAACTAGTTCCCAATATTGTAGACTTACATCCCTTCAGTAAATTTATAATCGGTAATCGATTATAAACTGGTCGATTTATAACCGGTAATCGATCCATATAATACTGAAAAAATAATATTTTCATTACAAAATTAGATTTTTAAACAACAATAAAAATTTGCTTAGAATAACGTTACATATATAACTTAATGTTAATTAATTATATATATTCTATTTAGATATATATATATCTATATATATTCTTTTTAAATAGAATGTATATAATTATTATATAATATTTATAATATATAATATTAAATTTATTATTAAATAATAATATATATTATTTAATAATAAATTATATTTTGATGTCAGATAGAGGACACTTATTTAAATGGTATCGTAGTTAGTTTCGCATCATATATCATGCGTAAATCGTTAACTTTCCCACGATTGTGTACGCGAGAGTGGGCGTGTGTGTATTTTTATTCACCATCTACGTAACCCTGAGTATCAACATATTAATTTTAGTTTTAGATGGATCTACTAGTAGATGTCAATCAAAAGGTTAAAAATGTAAAACGTGAATTCGATTTATTTTCAACATGCATTCATTTAACATAAAACTCACTGCAATTAATTTTTCAAAGTAATTAAGGTACAATTATTTTTTATTGGAATACTTATTTAAATTATTATTTTATTGGATAGTAGTCTTTTTTATTTAAATTAAAAGTAATAATAATAAAATTACATGTTTTGTTACGATAAATTTTACTTATATTTATTCTGTTGGTCTGCCAACTTATTTTTTAAAATGACGTAATGTGAAGTGAGCACAAATTTTTCGCAGTATTTTATAAAATTGAAATACTTAAATTATATAAGTTAGCTAATAACTGGGGCTAATTACGTGCTTCATAGAGCATATAACTTTTAAATAGAAATTTTATGTACGTGAAATCCGTCAATAAATAAAATAAATTGCTTTAAAAAAGAAGTAAATAAACAAAAAACCAACGCTACAAATTTCTTAATTAAAAAAAAAAAAAAATATTTTAATGTGCAACGTCGTCTAGAAAACGTGGATCCTTGTCGTCTTCTAATAGAGATCCAAGCAAACAGTACCTATGCGGACTTATCATGGACGATATTGTATTTGATGTATCTGAAGACAACGAAACAGAAACTTACAACTCAGACCCGCATGTAACACCTGTACTACGGCAAATTGTGCCGGGTAAGCGTCCCAACGTTAACACATCTCAGTCCCATGTACCAGTGATTTACCTCTATCGAATCGTTTTCAAGATCTTCCGATGAAGAAAACCAACGTAGAAACCGATCGGAAGGACATCATTAAGTCATCATTAAGTCACCTAAGTATCATTAAGTCACCACCTATAATCCTGTATGGCATCAATAATATTATGAAGCTTTACGAATTAATCGAAACAGTACTCGATAAATTCGACTAGATATTAAAATATTCAGCTCTAACAACTCACTCTTTCAAAGGATGTTGTAGCCTTTAAAATGATAATTGACATGGATAAGAAACACTAACTGATCGCCATACCTTCACCAGGAAGAATGAAAGAACCTTTCGTATAGTAGTGAGGAACCTACATTTCTCTGTTCCAACTGAGCTTACGAGAGAACTTGAGAGTCACAGTCATGCAGTCCGTAGCATTATCAACGGGCTGATAATCATGCAGTCCGTACCAAATCAGCTGATTTGCGAAGACGCGTCTACCAATAGAAAATATCAATATAAGCTAACTAAACTTAACCTCATGCTCGTTAACTTGGTCTAATTAACATTATATATATACAATTACATACACAATGTTACGGTAGACCGCATGTACTGTAGTGGTAGACCTCATGGTGATGGCAGACCGCTTATTTAAATCCCATCAAAATTTCCCCTGAGCTCGTTTCTACTCGTATTAAAAAAAAAAAATAACAAATTATTAATGTTATCCCTAGTTAGCCAATTAAATTTAAACGTAGTTAAAAATACTTAATACAACTGAACACAAAATGGTAATGATTATAACTTATTTATATGCATATATTTTTTTCATTAAATTAGTTTGCCTAAAATTACAATTATAATCATTATACAAATTTATTTATAAATGTCTGCTCTTCTGACGGGTTTCGTATTATTTTTTACCGATCGTTACTACTTCTTTATCATTTTAAAATATGATTGTTTTACTGTATTTTTTAACTACTTATAGTACAAAATTATGAAAATATCAAAGTTATTAGCATTACTATCAATATTTGTATTAATTTTTTATTACAAATCGAATGATAGCATAACATACAATAACGTATCATTAACGGCAATCAAATTAGTCTTACTAGCAAATGGCGTACACTAATGAAAAGTACTTGCGTTAGTATACGGGGGGTGATGAATGAAAGACCCATCGACTATTGGCAACTATACTTTTTTCAGGTTTTTGGCAACCCGCTATATTATTTTAAGGAGCGGAAGTAAACAAAATTTCTTAAGCTATAATAATAATAAGTAGGCTACTTAACTAATATATGGAATTCTTGTTGGAGACGAAATTGTATTACAAAACCTTCCTCCCTTTTTCAATATAATAATTAATAACACTTCCTGTAAAAAAGTAACTTCATGATGTTAAACATATGTACAGAAAGATTTTTTATGGATTCTTAACTATCTTTAAATAATTCTTTTACGGATGAACTGGTAAAATTAATATTTAATTAGTATTAATTATAAAAGCGTTATTCCGAAACGATTTCTTGTCACTTATTTTTAGCTATTAAAAATTACATCCTATCCTGGTCTGAAGAACCTAGATTAGTTTATAACGTATTTATAGATATGCTTTGTCATAAAACAATAAATGCAGCTATTTACAGATCTCGATTAAATAAAAATTACACCAGACATCCTGAAGTCTTCTAGAACACTATTTTGCTAAGACTTAGTAGTGAAGAATATATGCATACCAGTGCAGACATTACACTTTTTTTGTTATTAAAGAACGGGCATCAATAGAGTGAACGGGTTGTTAGTGCGGTGGAAATTGGTAGCGTATGAAAAGATACCTGACCGGGATTCGAAACCGGGACCTCCACACGAAATACTGAGACGCTACCTACTCAGCCATGGAGCTCGGCTACACTATTTTTGGGAAATTGTTTTTCAGTTAAATTTAGTATTTTTTTAGTTTTTTTATTTTATTTATTTTTTTAATACTTTGTATTTATAGTCGCAGCAACAATTAAAGTCATTAGCGACTTATCAGTGTAATGCAATTGTACCGGTAAATGTGTAGTCATGAACAAACTGAGGCCGACCATTCCTGAGACGTGTGGTTAATTGAAACCCAACCACCAAAAATTGGGGGGACAGCCCCATCCGTGGTGGCCGGCATGCTTAGATGTGCCGGTTCCGATGAGCGGATGGGAACTCCGGGGGAATGTTAGGTAGTTAAGAAATACAAGGGCTAAACAAATGACTGAGTCCCGTTCACTGGGTAGTGGTCAGGGGAAGACGTGGTCAAGCCTGGCTCCCCCTGGTTCAGTGGTTAGAGGCAAATGGCACGAAAATGTACAGACTGAGATACGGTCTCCGGGGAGGGGCCCGGGAACAACGTAGTCGAGCCCGTATTACTCTTTCTCGAGGATTAGGGGCAGGCAAGAGATAAAAGAGCCGACCGGGGAGCTGACCTGTGGGGAGGCACCCTTACAGTAAAAGGGCACTCTCCTGGGCCAAGCTTTACTGAATTGTATGTCCGGTCCAGGGAAGTAGGAGAACAAACCAAAGAACACCGGTATCCACGTATCTAGTATTCAAATCAGAATAAAAACAATTACCTTTACTAGAATTTGAACCGGAGAACTTCGACTTCGAAATAAGCTGATTCACGACTACGAATTTACCTCTAGACCAACCCGATGGGTTTTCTGTTTTGTTTCAATCAAAGTTAATAATATTTCCCAAAAGAAAGTTTTTTTTTGTTTTTTTTTTTAGAAAGGAAAAATTATTTTGATTTTGATCCCTAATTCCTCTAATTTAATTTTTTAATCACAATTAATGTTTGATTTATTCATTTAAAAATTACATTGTTTCTTAATAACATTCTATAATGATGGAAAGAAGTATTATGCATACTTGTAAAGGAAACTGAAAATAAAATCTCAATCTTGATCTCTATTTGTTTATTTTTTTTCAACAATACTTTTTCGTATCTTTTTCTTTTTTTTTCAATAACTCGGCCAACGATCCGAAAAAAAATAACACAGCGAAACAAGGAAAACATTAGCTTAATTTAGGTTTGATATTGAATTTAAAGGTACAGTCGCTATCTCTTTTAACATTCAATAGAGCAAATCATGTAACTTAGCTTAGGTTTCTGTGTTAACTGACCTTTAATCTGTGATATAAATCAAACCTTTTTTTTTATTATGTAAATGTATAGAATAGTTAACTTTGAAACAATTATAGATATATTTTGGAAGGTGATCAAGTTTTATGCTAATTCATATTCTTTTAATTCCTTCAAAAAAATTATTCAAAATTTAAAAAATATTTTACACATAGATTATTTAAAGTGAATAAAAGATGTGTTGTGTTTTCTAAAATCCCATTCTTACAAAGCACAATGTTAAAAAAAAATAATCAAACTTTTACAGTTTATAGCATTCATTAACAGAATATTAAAATTGATTTTACAAAATAATATTATTACGTGCATACCAGTAGATAATATAAAAGGAACTAGCTTTCTTTATTTTTATGTTTTTTTTTTTGAGGTTTTTAGGGGCATCGACTACTTTGGTCATTAGCCCCATCACACTTCAAAAAATAAAAAAATAAAAAAGGTTCAGTAATTCACATTCTCATGAAAAAAATGTTCAAAATTTCTCATTCTTCTATAATTTCAAATCCAAAAATTACCGCCTAGGCTTTCCTTTCGGCCATCCTTTCTTGCGTTTTTCCATTCTGCGAACGGCCTCAACTTCCGATGACAGTGTGTCTGAAGCTTCGGACATGGCATCGTCTTCTCTTTCTGATGCCGATGACGTTCGCCGGCTTACATCAGGTGATGAAAGCTTCATTGGTGCTGTAAGCATCGTTGCAATTGAATCTAAACTCGCAAGCGATGCACTTTCGGCGGCTGATGAACTTGATTCAATGTCTAAGGCTGTGCTTGGGCCGGCTGATACAGATGCTCTCGCCACAGTTGTTCTCTGAGCTTTTGGAACCTCAGTACGTACAGTTTTATTATCGTCTGTGTCTGGTGCTTTTTTAATAGTTACTTGCACCTCCATTTTGGTTGACTCAGATTTTTCCTGTACTCTTGTCATAGTATCCTTAGCTTTATGACTCGTCGTTGGAGTGATCTTTTGGTCTTTGTCAGATAAATCAAGACTTTTCCTCATTACGTCTATTGATGGAGTTATAATCGAAAGTTTTGCCGGTTTTTTAAACTGCGCTGGTACGGGTCTTATGTCAACGACGTCAGTCCGGGAATGAGCCTTCTCATGTTTACTTTGTTGTGTCTGATGAGTCGACTCGATCTTGGGATCAATGATTCTTTCTATCATTGTCGCGAGACTTGGTGCCATCGTATTAAGCAACTTCTCCACGTTGATTTTAGATGTGGGGGGGGGGGCAGCAGCTGCTTCTGCGTATGTAGTCGATGGTCTAGGTGTACGTAGATTGACAATCTTCTTCGCTTCAGGGTAGCTAACTTTTTGAAGCGTTTTAACTTTCTGAATGGCTGTTTCTAATTTGTATACTGGGCAGTTCCTAGATCGACAGTTGTCCTTTACAATTAATGCAGACTGGAGGGTCTTTACATGGATCACCCTCATGTATCTTCATTCCGCATATGCAAATTTCCTGCGCTTCACATCTACCTGCAGTGTGTCCAAAACGTTGACACTTAAAACATCTCATCGGCTGCGGAATAAATGCCCGTACATCAAGCCGATGGATGCCAGCTCGTACCTTTTCAGAAAGGTTTGGCCTATTGAATGTCAAAACATGCGAGGCCGAAGGAAGAATCTCACCATTTCGTCTCATAGTAAGTCTGCGACAATGTGTCACTCTCTGACTAGACATTTTCTGCACTATTTCTTCTTCAGTACAGTTAAGAAGATCACGGTAAACAACAACTCCTCTGGATGTATTAAGTGTACTATGCGGTTGGACAGTAACCGCAAATTTACCGATCTTCTTCAACGCCTGGACTTTCTGGCTTTGCATGTCGTTGATGGTTTTGACATGTAATCCATTAAACGTTTTACGGATTTCCTTGACAGCACCACCAGCACAATTAGTAATCTCTCTAGCAATTAAGAATGGACTTACCTTTTGAAAGTTACCATTCTCTTTCGTAATGACCAAAAATCTTGGTTTGGGAACATTATTTCCAAACAAAGCTCTTCTTAAATCTTTACTGATTTTATCAGCATCTTTTCTCATCTTATCACTTTCCTTACGTTTTTTGCTCTTCGCTTGTGGAGAATCGGCGGTTTCTAAACAAGGGTGTTTACGTGCACCCTCTGCCACGTTAGTTTGTTCAGGAATATTCATGAACATTTATCCCTTCTGTAGCAAGGCTAGCCGCCGGGGTACAGCCCCACTCCAGGGCTACTATGTCCTGGCAGAGAGCGGATGCGCAGTCTCTGCACTGACTCCAGGCTCCTACTCACCGAAGCTTTCAGAGCTCCCATGCACCGACATACATGGGCACCATTGCTACATGCTTGCCATCGCAGGGGGCATGTTTACAACGGAAGGGTCTCCGTTACACCTGCAAAAACATTGACCCTGGCCGCCACATCGCCAGCTCTAAGTTTGGTATGTGTCCACTTCCTAATCAATAAATTGTTCATATCCTGCAGGTAGCCGAAAAATCCAATCCGGAATATATACAGGAATAACCAAAACTATTCATACATTCTTAATACAGCAGCACTTAGTTATTTTCGAAAAGTTCGAAATATAATTTCGGAGAATATTTGAGTTATTACCCAATAAAATTTCAATCTTTATCGTAACGTGATTCCAAAAAGTATTTCATTTATTTATTAGAAGGGATTAAAAGGCTTGATTTATCCGAAAAGCTCAAAACTGCAAGTTAGCCTTTTTTGAGTAACTATAAGAAAATATGTTGCTTAGTCCATAGGCATAGCTCTTCCTACCAAACCAAAAAATACCGAGGTGTTGAAGTAGAGGATTAAGAATTAATCAAATCATGATTGTTTGATCCTTTCATGGCTGAGTGTTTAGCAAGAAAAACTGAGTGAACACTCCAGAGAAAAAAAATCAAGATTAAAAAAAGAGAGGTGAAGAAAAATCGACGTAACAAAAAAAAACCCTCTCCAGAAATGTACTTCTTGTCCTTTCTGGATCTATAATTTCTTATCCCACTGGGCTGGTCTAGTGGTGAACGCGTCATCGCAAATCAGGCGATTTCAAAGTTGAGAGTTCTAAGGTTTAAATCCTACTAAAGGAAATTACTTTTATATGGATTTGAATACTAGATCGTGAATACCGGTGTTCTTTGGTGGTTGGGTTTCAATTAACCACACATCTCAGAAATGATTGACCTTAGACAGTAAAAGACCACTTCATTTACATTCATACATATCATCCTCATTCATCCTCTGAAGTAATACCTTAGGGTGGTTCCACAGTCTAAACAGCAACAGAGAGCTTTATAATTTCTTGAGAAATAAGATATCTTTACCCAGGACGGTAACAACAAATCAACTATTTTAAATTTATCTCAAATATGTGATATAAGAATGCGATTATTTCATACATTAAAATGTCATATGAGAGAACACATTCAGGGTTCCCTAAGGGAAACCTTAAATTAATTCCAGAAATGAGGGGTAAATGGAATTAATCCGCTATTTACTTATTTTAACTTTTTGAAATGATTTGAAGCAGTGATTTCAATACATTTTCCAACTATTGCTCTTTTATATTATAAATAATAAAAAAAGTTTCTTTTAATTAAGGAACTAAACTTCTGAAATGTTCTTGAAAACATGGAAAATGTTTAATAAAAATTAATAACATTTTATTTGCTTCATCTGGTACGTAAATTTCAAATAAAATGTGTTACTGTCTGATTTGCCCCTATGGAGTCCTCAGCGACTACCTAAGTTTTCACAGAAATGAAAAATTTAATAAGTTTAAACTTAGGGACTTGAGTGAATATAGAAATTACAAATATAATTATTACAATTATCAGTAGTTTAGAATCATAACCTAAGTATGAATTCCTAATAAGAAATAATAAAACATATTTAAATAATTATTCACTAAAAAATAAAATTACTAAATTACTATCGACTTTTCGAAGAGAAGTACGGTCACTTTCGGTCACTTGCTGGGAGTGGGGGGTTAAAAATGAAATCTCTTTATCTTTTGAGTTGTGAGGAGTAAGAAAATACGATGCACTGAAATTGTAATACTCTTATATACGAGTATATATTTATATATAAATGTATAATATACTAACCCACCGCGTTAGTCTAGTGGTGAACTCATCATCGCAAGTCAGTTGTATTTCGAAATCGAGAGTTCTAAGGTTTAAATCCTGGTAAAAGCAGTACTTTTATACGGATTTGAATACTAGATTGTGGATACGGTGTTCTTTGGTGATTGGGTTTCAATTAATCACACATCTCAGAAATGATCGACCTGAGATTGTACAAGACTACACTTCATTTACACTCATACATATCATCCTCATTCATCCTCTGAAGAGTAATACCTGAAGGTGGTTCCGGAGGCTAAACACAAAAATAAAAAAATCTTAAGCTGTGTATGTGAAAATTTTATGACGATTGGTTGAATTGTTCCTGAATTACGCTCAATTTAAGGTTGACTACAGACAAACTCAATTTGAGGTACTTTTTCCGACGTGTTATAAGATTGGAAGGGGGGGGGTTAAAAATGAATTTTTGTTACTTTTTAAGGAATGAAGGTTACGAAAAACCAATCATGCATAAAGTTTTGTCTCCTTATATATAAAGGCTAATATACACAATTTTGCAGCTCGAAAATCTAAAAAACTGCTAGATTAATTACATTGAGATTTAAATATGCAGTTGTAGTGTATCTGAAGTCATCCATGAGAAAATTTGAAGAAGATTGATTGAGTCGTTCTTGAGTTACGCTCAATTTAAGGTTGAAAAAATTTGAGCGGAGCAAATTAGAAGCATGGTTCGTTATGATGCTGCAAGTTGGAACGTTGATGTTTCTTTACCTGCAAGTATCTACAATCGTAAATAGTAATTAATATTGTTAATAATATTAAACCAAATAATATTAACGAAAAATCGGTCTTCTTGCCTATAATTGCGCATAAGTTTTTTTTTATTTCGAAGTTTTGAAATCCGGGCTAAAATAAGATTTTTTAAGGTATTTTTTTTTTTTTAATTTGGCGCCAACTTCATAAAGTCAAAATTAAAAAAGGAATGAATAATGATAATTTAAGCAAGTTTTTGTTTTAGTTTAGTTCTTTTTTACTTCAAAAACTTTTATTATTATTATTTAAAATATGGTTAACACTACTAGAAAATATAAAAAAATCTACCCGCAAGAAATGTATCATACAAGAAATAAAGATAAAAAATGATAAAAACAAGGGAAAGAAATGTAGAAAAACGATGCTAAGTAACAACTACTATTTAAAAAAAAAAAAACTACTAAAAAAACTACTAGCCGGCCTAGTAGCTTCTACCGCTACTAGTGGTGCGAGCGGTAGTGTCTCGGCCTTTCATTCGGAGGTACCCGGGTTCGAATTCCGGTCAGGCATAGCATTTTCACACGCTACAAATCATTCATCTGATCCTCTGAATTTAATTCATTAAAGTTTGTACTTCGACTGGCAAATCCCCACTACTGGGCGCACGCACGCACAAATGCATACAACCTACGATACTGCCGGTAACGTAATGATTCCAACGCGGGTTATAATCTAAATCGGTTCAGCAGTTCAGCTGCTACGTTAGAACAAACATACATACACTCTAAATACGTTACACCCCTTTCTGGGCAGTTGTGTAAAAAAAAGCGATCTGTCCATTTGGTAAAGAATAGAGCTTAAAACACACGTATTAAAAAAAAATTCGTTAATAATACAAATGTGATAAAAATTTAAACAATTTAAAAATACTCTATGACCCTGATTTTTAATTAAATCATAATTTGGAAGCCTCTTAATTTTTAATTAGTTTGCATAAAAGTTTAATTTTATCGTTGAACAACTTGTCGGTGATAAAGTAAACTCTATCTAGTTTACCTAATTAAACTTTCAAAGAGTATATGAAGCATCCTCACTGGCTCTCAAATAAAATAAAAAATGATATAAAAATTATTCTACTTTCAATAAAGTATATTTATAAAAGGTATGTGTGTTATGTAAAAAAAAAAAAAAAATGCGTATTATTTATGAATATGTAAAAACATACAACAGATTGTAAATTACTTTTAATAACGGACGGTTAAATCAGTAAACATAAAAATACTGGTTTTTTTTACATTAAAAATTGTCTTTACGATGAAGTTTGCCAAGAAAATGGTAAGTTTGAATGGAAGAGAGGTGTTAACAAAAAAAATATGTATTTTTTTATTTCTTTTGCTCTACCATCTTTCTTATTCCTTCATTCTACGATCTATTTTATACTGTAGTATCTTTTCTTCCTCTTCTACTTTATTTTAGTCAACGTTTTTTTCCCCCTTATTATTCTTATAACTCCCCACCAAACACAAATTACTAATTTTGGAAGAGCGTAACGGCACGCTTCGCTGAGTTTCTAGCTAACTTAAGATGAACGAAGAATAGACTATATATATATATATATATATATATATATATATATATAAAAGAAGGAAGGTTATTCAGACATAGTGCTGTAGCATCATTGATAGACGATAAGCACGCACACACAGCAACAACCAACAACAAGCATCAACAATGTGCCTGCCTATTAACTATACAATAAAGTTGAAGGTTAGTTTATTTCTTTCAATGTATTAATAAACAAACTGCTAACATTTGCCCCATTTTTTTTTCTCTCTGAAATAATATATGTAATATAAAACACATTCAACCTTGGAGTAGATGTTTACAAAAAGAAAAAACTTCTTTAAAATAAATTATGTAATAAAAAAAAACATACAGGAATATTTTCGAATTTAGGAACTATTTACTACATTACTACTAAGCAAAGCTAACCGTTTAAACCCGCACTTCACAGAAATAAACTTTGTTATATGTATCTGCAATTATTATAGTAAATTATTAGTACAATATATCTTCTCATGATAAATAGATTGTTTTTTTTTTTACCTACGTCATATCTTTCAGTATTATTCAATTTATCTGGTTAAATTATTTATAACATGATTTTTTTATTATTTTCAATATTGCCATGCATTGTAATGTATTGCCATTGTAATCTGGTAGTCTTATTAGGGTGCTCTCACTAGAGGCATTGACGTCAAGACCAAGTCCCGGTTTCTGGAGTGGGGTCCAGGAACGACATAGTCGGGCTTGGCCACCCCGCCCTAGGGGTTAGAGGCAGGCAGTGAAAATATCTAACCAGCGGGCTGACCTGTTGGACTAGACTTATGGTCCGTGGACGGGGAGGCCCGTTTAAGTAGACAACCCCTGGGCTGTGCTTTACTTTGTTGTGGATCCGGCCCGGGGGGTAGAAAGTATTGTAATTGTAAATAAATTTCGTTGACGAAATTTGATTTATATTACTTTTATTTATGCAGGTAATTTATTGTGATTATTTTAAAAATCGTTCTCATATCAATTACCGGTAAAGATATTACTATGATAAGAATATTTTAACTATAGTTAACGAATTCGCGTAAGTTAATTAATTTATTTAACTTTAAGTTATTAATCAGCAGTTTATTTAAATAAATAAAAACATATCAGAATGTTATATACTCGTATAATTTACATGAAAAATAAAGATTTTATTAATTATTTTGTAGTATGTAGTATTCCATAATTGAAGCACACATACATCAAATGTACAGAAGTTCTGAAGCACACTAATTTCTCTTCGTCTTGTGGTTTAAAAGCAAGTAATTTAGTAACCAGAAAATAAAACAATTTTTCCAATACCAGATTACAATGAAGTCTATTTAATAACGTTGACCAATAATAAACCATACAAAATTCTAGAACAATATATTCTGTTTTTTCCGTAAATTAATAATTTAGCATAAAAATTCCGTCCAATCGCTCGCTTTGACAATTAAATTTACTAAATTTTTACGTAGCATCCAATTTGAAATATAAGAATACATTTTAATTTTGCCCACAACCCACAACTCTTTACTTTAACAAACGGGTATAAATTTTATTTAACAGGTTGTCTGCTATTAGTCCAAATTCTGTCTTAAGTTATATTCTGGGCTATAAGATCCGTTTTGATTTTTTAGTATAATATGTAGCAATTTTCAACTGTTAAAAAGGCCTTTATTGCGTAATATTTTTCGGGAAAAAAATGTCATATTGCATAGTAAAAATTTATGTCGATTTCAAAGGTTTACTGAACTTATTTGTGGATTTCTTTAAACATGTCTAAGCTATTTCGCAAAAATTATAAATTATTACACATTATTAAAAAAAAGCTGATTTTTACGAAATAAATTTAATTTGTAAAATAATTCTGTTATTCAGTTGAACAAAAACGTTAAAACCCAGTGTCGGTATGGGTTATGCATGTGTGTCAACTGATTTTTTCTAAACCACCTTTAGATCGAAATAATTATAGATTAAAAAAAAAAACTTGTAAATAGTGTAAATTATTCTTTTAAATGTTTTTAAAATGTTACATTCATTAGAAATATTTTATTTTTTCCATGTAAATATTCCTTTTGAATTGTAATATTACAAAAGCATAAAATAAAAAGTTTGATATGTTATGGGTCTTAAGTTATACGTTGTATAAAATATATTTATAAAAAATATAATTTTTTTTCCCTGTAAAACATCATATGTGTAGAAAAAACCTGAAAAAAATTTTTTGTAGCAATGTAATCAAGTTTTGCTGTTTTGGATGTAGCAGTCAGCTGATTTCAAAGTCGAGAGTTCCAACGTTCAAATCCTAATAAAGGCAGTTACATTTATACGGATTTGAATACTAGATTGTGAATACCGGTGTTCTTTGGTGGTTGGGTTTCAATTACCCACCCATCTGAGAAATGGTCGACCTGAGACTGTACAAGACTACACTTCACTTACACACATACATATCATCCTCATTCATTATCTGAAGTAATACCTGACGGTGATTCCCAAAGGCTAGACAGGAAAAACAAAGGGTGTAGCAGTCAATTTTTTAAAATATAAAAAAAAATTAAACTAACTAAAAAGAATACGTTAAATTCTTAATAACTCCGTAAATATTAGTTTTATAATTTAATTATATAAAATATTAAATCATTTATATTGAAGAATATTATATCTCAATTGTCAAAATTGATTGATAAACAGGTGTGATACACCTAAAACTGTTAAAGTAAATCGTAAAAATTATGTAGTCTGATAATTTTGTGCCTATTCTATTATAATAAAACAGAAAATATTTTTAATTTAATTAGTGAAGGAAATGAAAACAGTCATTGCTTCACCAATCATAAAAAGAATCTCATCAATTAGAACCCATTTTAACCTTATTTAATTTAATTTTTATTTAAATTATACTGTAAAATAATTTTTACTGATAAAATAATTTTTTTTTTGTAAAAATACGGTGTACTGTGAACTTTATGGAACAAATCAATACAGTATCTTTTCTTTTAAACAAATCGAATATGAAGTTAAAGGAAATAAACATATTTGGGTTTTTATTAGAAACATTGTAGACGTTATAAAATACCGTAAAATCAAATAATTTAGATTTATAATTTTTTTAAATATTTTTAAAACATTGTAAACTAAAATAGTTATTATTTACAGTTTTCAAAATCATAGTACAGATATTAAGAGTACAACGTAACTATGCTGAACGTTATTTAAAATATATGATGTAAAATTTGTTATTCGCACACACATACAAATACATAGAAAACAATTATAATGGATTTTATAATAAATTGTATATCATTTTTTAAGCAATTTCAGTAAAATATAACTAAAATAATCCGATGCAATTTTTACACCGACTACTTGTAATAACATGAATTGAAATCTATTTTAAATTTTTTATTATACAATTCTGTTTACTCAAATGTAATTATGAATATTTTACGTGATCATCTAATACCTTAAACTACCGTATTATAAAAATTATTTATTAATTACAAACTTTTGAATGTTTGAAAATTGAAAATAAAATTGGCTTGCTTCATAAACAGAATTTAAAAATCAATATTTTTAAATCAGGACATAATACTTTTAAATTAAGTCCTTTCTTGTTTTTAAATAACTTCAAAATCCTAATTGAAAGCTACATAAAACCACTATCTCTTTAACCAGACAGGCGTCTAACATAGAACCATCAAATGTTTATACAGCTTACTCTCATGTAAATTGAAGTTGCCAGTCAAAAGAAAAAAAGAACTGAAAACAAAACAGTATCGTATAAACTATTTGTATGTGATCCTACGTAAAACTTGTTTAGGATAGCTTATAGAATGAGCCTATCTAAAATTTTGATGGTTCAAATTAATTTTAAGAATAATAACTGACAACTACTTTAATGTATACACGATGGCATGTTTAGTTGAGATTATTACTTAAATAGAGGCGAGTAAATTACTAACTATTCCAAAAACATCTTAATAGTATTTAAAAATCATAATGTCTATATGTTTATTTGTACCGAAGATTGCTTATAACTTGAGAAGTACATGGCTGATCCAAACGATTCTTTGATTATTATGTCTAGTGAACTTTATAGGGAAAGATTTTTGGTTAAACTTAAGCAGATTACATTTTTATTTTACGAATCCTATAATTTAAACCAAGACGATATGTTGTATTTTATAGCTTTATTTTTCAGCAATTAATATTTAGAATTGTTGAATTTTACTCAAAAAAAAAATTGGCAGAGATTTATAAATATTATTTTACAATATAGTAAATATCAAATAAAATTTAGAAAATAGACAAAATTAGATAAACTGTTCTTTAGATATCAGCGATTTAATTAAAAAATTGTATTGCTCCACGTTATTCAAAGGTTAACAAAAACGTAAAACAAAATTAAACTACTTATATTTTTCTGGAAGATGTAATCTATAAAGAAGAAGCTTTTTTCTAAGTTAATAACAAATCCATTCATACAAATAAATAAATCCATTTCATTACAAATCCATTTTAATGATAATTTTTGGGATCACCGTCCTAAAGCACAAAACTATAAAAGCAGAAAACAATAAATTTTACGATTTCCTTATTGGTTGCAATAGATAAATTTTTACGTTATAAGAAGTAGCATCAGACTTCCTTAAGAATGAATGATCAATCCTTTTCAATAGTCTAAATCGAATATTAGCAAGTATAAATATAAATCAAGTAATTAGCAATTTCACGTTGTAATTACACCACTTATATATATAGCAAAATAACACTAAAGGAAATTTCACAGTCGTCGGCGTATGATTCAATCAAAACTTACAGTAAACCTAATATCATATATTTGAATTGGCGTAAAAAGTCAGATTAATTCCACTCTATAAAAAATGCTATTTTTAAAAAATCCATATCTATCATGAATATAACTGAATCGATATAATTTTTCCGTGACTAAATTAAATGTTTCTACTCATGGATGAAAAATTTGACATCAAAACTGAAATTACTGGGACACGGCTTCAAATAGACATGCGTTTACCATTTTCTTCGTATCTTAACATCTAAATTTAGAATTAACAATCTACATTTAGAATCAAAGATAAAACAAGTTGGAATAATTAAAAATAAAACGATTAGAATATGGCTATAAATGAAAACCATTAGCATATTATACATAAAAAAATAAACATATTATTTAGAAATTTAAACATAAAAACAATAAATTTATGGATAAAATTTAAAAAAATGTATATTTTAAATTATCTTTAAAATAAGGAAGCCATGTAATATATAGTTTTGCAGAGGTTGTTATAGAGACAGACTCACTACCGGATGTGCTGTCACTCTTAATGAGGCACCATATTGTAATGGTAATACCAACTGTGAAATAAATTGATATTATCAACCAATCATAGAATATTTTTTATTCTTATAAAAAAAAAAAAAAAATCATTTTTAAATTTTTTTATTATACAATATATAATTTTTTTAAAATTTAAAGTTGAACGTACCATATCCATGATGCAATATAACACAAAACTGAATATTAAACTTCTTAATGGTAATATTAATATATACTTAAAAGTAAATAAATATATCATATAAGCTCTCTCTCTCTCTTTCTTTCTCTCTCTCTCTCTCTCTCTCTCTCTATATATATATATATATATATATATATATATATATATATATATATAGAGAGAGAGAGAGAGAGAGAGAGAGTATATACAAGAAGTAAAACAAGCGACAAATATTAAAAATTAAAAACCATGACTGCCAAAAAAAAAATTGCTCTTTAATATAGGATAATTAAAGAGCGTTCGGATGACAATTTTGTATATACTGTAATATTATTTTTTTCATATTTTTTTAATTTATTTAAACATATATGACACTCCAGGTATTGTACGGATTCCAACGCGGGATCACACATTTAAATCGGTTCATCTGTTGAGCTGCTAAGGTGGAACAAACATACATACATGCTAAATAAATTTTACTCATTCTTGAGTAGTTGCGTAAAAATGAAAATAAGAAAAAGTTGATGTATAAATGACAGCTGTTTAAGCTTCCATAATATCTCTTCCTTTTTTTCTATTTTTCCTAATGTGTACGTTGCAATCTGTTCGACTAGTTAACAATAAAGATCCTCCTCAAGGCGCAATGAGATGAGGATGATATATATAACATGTAAATGAATTGTACTCTTATACAGATTCAGGCCGACCATTCCTAAGACGTGTGGTTAATTGAACCCCAACAATCAAAGTACACCAGTAACCACTGTCTACAGTTCAAATCCATATAAAAGCAATCAATAATTTTTACTTTTTTTATGAAGTAAAATTTAATTTTTTAATTTATAGTTTTTTTGTTTTTAATCCAAAGACTACTTCAAATATTTTCAATGCTTTACATTTTATCATTAAAAATTATTAAATACCTTTGAGGATAAATAGAAAATTGTGAAAAATCTGTTATATTTCACCTACTCTTTTTAATAATTATATAGACGATATCCTTCAACAATTAATAAGTCATTTAAATTTGGAATGTTGCTATCTAAGAATCCATTTTGAACGTCCTATTTTAGGTAAATTATAAGAGAGTAGTTAAAAATACCAGAAATAAATTGCCGAGACTAAATTTAAACTTCTCTAAGCATACATTAGAATACAATTTCAAAATATCAACTGACCTCCGTGGCTGAGTAAGTAGCTTCTCGACATTTCGTGCGGAGGCCCCGGGTTCGAATCCCGGTCAGGCATTGCATCTTTTCATATGTTACTAATTTCCTCTAACATTTTACTAAAATGTTACTAACGTTTAATTTAATTTATAATTAAAAAAGAAAAAAAAATTGATCAGAACGATAATATTTATATCTTATTATAATTAAACAAATAATAACTAAAGTGCTATTCCATGGAAAGAGAAAAAACGAACTAACCCAGCATTTTCTTGAAAGGATATAGGAAGACAAAGGATATAGGATTAGAGCAACATCACAAAATCAATAAATAAAAAAAGAAAAATGATTAATTACAAAATTAAACATAAATAACATTTAATTAATGTGTCAGAATTTCAAATAATGCTAATGAAAGACATAAATTGGCTTTTGAAGGCTACATTTTTAATATAAGTGATAATAGAATTTCCAATAAAATCCTCATTTTTTATGTAGAAAGAAAAACAAAAAACGTTTAAAATAAACTAAGAACGTTAATAAACGTTTATTAAGCTAAGAAAGACTTAAACAAAGCAAGACTAAAAATTCCGAACTTACAAAATCGTCAATCAATCAAGAAAAAATTAAAAGAAATCTCGAAAAGGAGTTTTTTTTTACAAAGAAGAAGCTCAAAACAAACAAAATAATTAAAGAAAAATTCGGGAAAATGGACACTGAAACACAGGTAATTAAACTAAGAAAAGTATTAAACGTGATCCATAATTGGCTGAAAAAAAATAGCGAAGGAATTTAAGTAGATGAATAAATAAATTAATGTTAGCAGAGAATAGAATAACAGTTTGAAAGTCTTAATTGGAATCATTTGAATCACATCAATTGAAGATTAATTAATTATTACCAAAAAAAAATGAGCCCCAAGAATGAAATTCTTTTTTTCCTGAAGAAATTTGTTAGTGGAGTTATTATTTTATATACTTCTTCATTTGGGATTATCCTCCACTGTCCTTCTACTATGTTTTTCTTGTTTATGCATTTTCTGACTATCTTTCTATCTTTCAATCCTTTCTACTTCTCCAATTTTGTATGGTCTGAAGAGTCTCGCTGGCGTATTGTATTTCTAGAAGAATTACTGTTTGGTATTGTCTGATTTTAGTTTTTTGTCGATAGGCATTTTTTATTGTATATGTTTTGGGTAGTTATTAATGATATTTTAAGTTTCTCAGTTCTTTTTTGCCAGTTTATTTTCTCATTGATGTTATGTGTTATGGTATCTCCTAGATATTTAAATTTTCCCACTAGTTCCACTTTGTTTCCGTTTACGTTTACATGATTAATAATTACTTAATGTAAGTGAAAAATTATTTATAGTCGACAGAAAATATTTACGGTTATTCGCGTAAGGGCAATGTATGTAAACTATATTTTTATTAACAGTCAAAATTATAAATATACTATACATTTTTTTTTCATTTTGTCAGTTTAAAAAAAGTTAGAAAAATCAAATGAATGAATGAATGAATCAGCGGGAACTGAATGAAATTGAATTGAATGGACAGTAGTGAATGGACGCCAAGATAGGATCTCCGAACTAAAACCGTTATCCACCATCATTTAACGGCTGCCTTATTAGCAACCTATTCAGTTGATGTACAGTTTAAGTATTTTCGTTTCCGCAAAGGATGAAGAATTGCTAACATAAAGGGCAACCGGGATCTCGATTTCCTATCTCATCGGTTATGAATTACACAGCCATACATAATGCTTTACTACGTTTTATTAAAGCATATTTAAACTTTAAAATACTTAATTAAAAAAACATTTATTTCTTTATTACAAGAACTACGTCTGACAACTACTATAGCTATTTTTACGCACTATTTGGTTTATTTATGCAGGAAAAAAAAATTTTTAACAAGTGAAAAATTATAACATTAACCGGGACACGATTTTCTTCTACCTTCTAGATGACGCTATTTTTCTCGAAATCCCATATAAAAATTCTTGACATAACAACCACTGACTGACAAACCTTCATTTCTAAATATAAAATTTAATATTAAATAGTTTTAATATATAGTACGGGCAATAATTGCCTTTTCATGTTAACAACATATACAGTTAGATATGTAGATAAACATTGTTATGAATACAAAAAAAAACAGTAAATTTCATTTTTTATGTCTGATTAACATTTATTGTGAATAAAACTGTTACAAAAATTCAATGTTCATTTATTGGTTTGGAAACAGTTCATTTAGCCGTGAGCGGACACTCCAACCCACCGGGTTGGTCTAGTGGTGAACGCGTCTTCCCAAATCAGCTGATTTGGAAGTCGAGAGTTCCAGCGTTCAAGTCCTAATAAAATCAGTTATTTTTATACGGATTTGAACACTAGATCGTGGATACCGGTGTTCTTTGGTGGTTGGGTTTCAATTAATCATACATCTCAGGTATGGTCGAACTGAGCCTGGATAAGACTACACTTTATTTACATTCATATATATCATCCTCTGAAATAATTTCTGAATGATAATTCCGGGAAGCTAAACAGGAAAAAGAAAGGACACTCACAGCAAAATGTGGATGAGCGCCGCACCGTCTTGTTGAAGTGTAACGATGTCAGCTATTCTTCTTGCTGTTAATTCTAGAAGCAACCATGTGTTAATCATGTGAAAATAGCTGTGCTGGTTCATAGCCATCAAAGAAATATGGTCCAAGCAGATTGTCTGCCGTTATCCCTGCCCAAATCATAATATGCGGTGGATTGCACTCGATTTTCTCATAAAAGTGCGAATTGTCTTTTGTCCCAAAAAACGGTACGTTTTCGTGAGCTATGATAAATCGCACGCTGGTCAGAGAACTTAACGTTTTTTGGGGGAAGCGTGCGAGCAGCATTTCACATGCACGCACACGTTGTTTCAAGTCACGATCACTCAACTCATTTACTGAGGATAGCCGAAAACATAAAATATTCACTTCTTTCCACGTGTGGTCTCGCATAGTCGATCGTGAGATGCCTAATTCTGCAGACCGCTTACGGGTTGACTTCATCGGCAATCATCCAATTGATTCTGCCACAGCAACATAAGTTTCGGTGCAAGTCGTAGGCCTTCCGCTACGTGGTGTGCATCGAGAACAATTCCTGTCGCAAAGACTTTCTTCTTCCATGCAAGTAACGTTGGTCGTGATGGCGGCAATTTTCCAAACTGCACAGCAAAGTCCCTCCAACTGTCTGTCATTGTCTTCTTTGTATTCTAACGTTCGTGAATTCACACAGAAGCGAACAAACTCTCCTCAACAGTGAAAGCACTTGTATCCGCCATGGTTTAACTCGAGACCGTCACGTCCTTCCCATACTAACCGAAGTGACATGCGCAGGACTCAGCTTATGGCGGGATATAATGATAAAGAGTCAATCTGCTCAAGAATAGTAAAAAATCTACATATCTAACTGCACTATGCTATTAATATGTAAAAGGACTTTTCTCCCAGACTGTACATATATATATATTTTTTTTTCTCTTCAAATTATTGTAATTGAATTCCTCATTGTTGTTTCACATTTATTTTTTTAATTTTATGCCGTGAACATGTCCATCCATTTATGGAGAAGATATGTGTAGATAACATTTTAGTTATATTTAAACCTAAAAGTAAAAAAAAAGATTAAAAAAAAAATAGAAACGAAGTACGGTTACTTCCTTATGATATTTGCCGAGTAATGCTAAGAACTGGGAAAAATACATTTTTACCCGTACGAAGGACGGGTAAAAAAGCTATAACTATTATTTTTAAGATAGACCCATATTTTTAAACCTGTATTCTTCAGATCATTCAACATCTTTGGGTTCTGAACTGACCAAACTGTTGCTCTGAAGAAATTATTATTTTTTTATAAATTGAACAAGCTTTAATTTTTATTTATCATTTTATTCTCTCAAGCATGAGTTTAATAAACACAGGAAATATATATCCTATAACAAAAATATAAAAAAAAAATATAACAAACAAAAAAAGTAACAAAAGAATGATCAAGATATATTCCACAAAGACACAAGTTTATTGATCTTTTCCTTTTTTGTATTTATTAATATTTTGTTTTTTTTTAATACATATAGTTTTTTGTTATACTTAATGGAATATATAAAACATAAAATATTAGTCAAAGATAAGTGACGTGTCTGTTTATATACTGTTATATGATTACAATAATCCATTTCCTTTTAACCAATCGTAAATCAGTATGTAATATATTAATAAAAAGATGTAATGATACAGATAACAACTTTATTGAGGTGGGCGAAGTTTACCTGGTGACTGTTGATTACAGAACAATGAGTAAATGAGTGAGGGTGGTATGTGAATTAAAGGTAATTCACCTTGGAATAATAGATCTTCCTCCTTTGAAATTCATAAAACTGAAGTAATTTGTATAAACCAAACTATATTTAACTTTTAAAATATTTATTATTTTTAACTATAGTTATTTTTATTATTTTAGAATTATGTAACAAAAAAAAAGTAAAATAAAAACTTTTTTCAGCAGAATAATCAAGGATTCAAAGAGACAGTATTTAAATTCCATTTTGTATATCCAAGCTAAAACGGCTGTGAATAAATGATATTATTATTTTTTTAACTACGCTTAGATAGTCGAGCTAAGTAGTATTCTCAAAACATAAAATCATTTAAATTTAAATCAGAAACTATATGGCTGTTGTTTACTCATTTAGTTAAAGTTTTATGAATATTTATAAGTAATAATTACACAATAATATAAAATTTAAAAAGTAAAAGCTGTAGATTTTTAATGCGGTAAAAAAAATACTGTCTGAAATTTCCATTCTGTTTATTAACTAAATTTATTAACTTACCGAAGTAGCAATTAAGATAGTTACTAGAGTATTTTAATATATGAAAAGAAATTTAACAATTTTTTTTTTTTATTTTCATGTATTATTTTAAAATATAAATTAGAGTACAATAAAAATATAAATGGTCTAAGACGATTTAAGGTTTCGGAAGCAATCTCAAACGTTTAAATTTTCTGTTATTTAAATAAATCTAGTGGTATAAAACGGTAGTAAATTTTATTTTTTAATTAAATATAGGAAATATATAATACAGTAATACTAGAATCTGGTAATAGTTTTAAACATTTAGATCAGCAAAAGAATTGAAGTTTAAATTTGTGAAATGCTTAAAAAAAATTAGATTTAGAATTCTTTATAATTATTAAAGTTATACTTCTTTTGGGGAGTTAAGAGAAACTGATCAGAGTGTATTTTCATTAAGTTACGGAAGTTGCGCGGGCCGATGTAACACACTATGAAGATTTGCGCAGGCCCAAGTATATCAGTTTGCACGCACATGCGTGTAGTGTCTAATTCAGTCAGTCGTTCAATGCAGTTAAATGATTGGCACGAATTGTAAAAATAACAGATACTGGGTCGTAATAAATATATGTTAATATATACGGATTTCTGAAGACGGATATTTTAAACTGCGAATATTGTTGTTCATATTCATAAAGCTTTATACTGCAACGCATATTTATTTATTGATATTTTTTGTGAAAACTGTGTATCAAGGTTTGAGGTTATATTTATGTAAGTATTTTTTATGAGTATAGTTATATTTTTTAATGGCACAGAAAGTAGCACACATCAGATAAATTTTTGATTTTGCAAAAAAAATTTAATTTACTTAAAACAATTTTTAAAAAATAAAATACACTATTATAAAATAAAACTATTTATATCTTATTTTTCATATCATAACCCACGTGCCTATTCAATCGTCATCGAAGAATTAATGGAACTAAACTAATCGAAATATATTCGATGAACTTTGTTTTATATGACAACGAATACTTCAATACTTTTTAAACTGTATAAAATAAATATTATTTAATTTAATTTAAGTGTTATTTATTCATAGAATCTAATGTCGTCTATCGATCGTTTGACTCAGTTAAAATCTGTTTGAATGCGTAAAAAAATTCTTTTTTTATTCACGCCAAAGAAGAATAACTTCTTACGTGCTTCACACGAGCTTTTTTTAACTTAAAAATCCTTCCAAATATATTCAAAAAGTGATTAAATTTTGAATACAACAAAATTTCTCTTTGAAGAAATTTATAGGCAAATAAGGGAAGTGCATTTTAATCAATTTATAACTGTGTCATACGTTAGAAAATGATTTATCATGTTCAGTGAAAGAGACCACTGACGTCATGTTCATGACGAACATTTTTTAGCCAATCCTTTCTTATGGCTAAAGAACTAAAGCAAAAAATCGATAAAAGAATTAATGATTTACCTTTGTTATTATATAGTTCATTTTCTCAGAATTCAGTATTTATCCTATACAAAAAAGTAGAAGTGAATATTTTATGTAGAAAAGAAAGATTGTTAATATGTTACATATATTCGAATATAGAATAAGTTTCCTACTCTGAAACAAGTAAAAAAGGCGAATAAGAACGGCCTTCATAATTCTTAACCAATACTTATTAGAATTTTCAGTTGTATCCATTCATAATTCTTTATTAGTGCTAAAGTAATATTAATCAATAGATTGGATAAGTTCAGGAACGCCTTCAAAGGTGATTAAAAAAAAACCGCTAAACACACGGAGAATTAAATATTTTTTTTTGGATTAGAAAGACCTCTTACTGATTGATTTCAAGGTAGGTGGAAGAAAAATAAATTCTCATGTTTGGTAAGAAATTTAACTGTTACGTCACAGAAAACAAAACAAACGACGCAGTTGTATTCAAACAATATTGTTTTGTTTCGTGATAACACTCATCCGCTTTCGGCAACAAAAACTCAGGCGATACTTCAATAATTTAAATGAGAAGAATTTAAGCTCTCTTTTTAAGATAAGAAAAAATATACCGAGTGATTCAAAAGAAAATGTAAATAGTTTGGGAATTGATTCTATAGCTTGAAATACGAAAAAATGTTCATACAAACATATCGCTGAAAAAAATCTTTGTTATCGAGTTACGGCTAGAGATAAATTTCGCCCGCATCTCAGTTTTCCGATGAAATGAAACTGTATTGAAATTTTTAAGGCGGTATTTAAGGGGTAATATTGATGGTTTCTTATGTTTTTTGAGTTGAAAATCAAATAAAACAGGTTCCAGATCTGTATCTCCCGTAGTTTTCATGATATATTCAACGTAAAACAGAACAGAATTGAAGTGAATAAATTTGTTAAACGACTAATAAATGCGTAAATATTATTATCAAGATTCGTAGGGAATATAATTTTGAGAAAACTGATGTAATAATAAAGTCTATGACCAAAAAAAAACAACTTTTATTATTAAAACCAAAACAGAACAATGATATATTAAATAAATATTCATTACAGAATTAAGATTAAAAAAACATTCACTGAATGACAGTGAGTTTAACAGTTATTTTTATATAACTGTTAAAACTGGCGGTGGATTTCGTTGGTGTTCTAATGAGCTGTGGAAAAGAAAAATTACTGACGTGTATCTATTTAAATTTATATGATATCAGTAGGCAAATAAAGGAAATTTAGTTCTAAGACCAAACAAATATTTATTAATTATAACTTATTTTAAATTAATTACGTTCAAAGTAATCTTTACTTTCTGCATAACGCGTGCACGCATAAATATATATATATTTATATATAATGTATAAGAGGTAATAGAAAGAGTGTTCACAATACTTTTTGATTTAATATAAAAGATGAAAATGTTATCCATTTTTGCACCAGCTGCAGGTTACTAGTTCTCATCACTTTTCTTGTATTTCAGGTTATACTCCAATATTTCTCATGATGTTCCAGGTGTAGAAGAACGATCGAATCATAAGATTACTACTAAGTAATATACAGAACACTTTTACTCAGAACACGAACTAAGTTTCAAAATATAGTATAATCATTTTTTTAAATATATTATAGTAAATTTTAATTACTGTAAAATATATAATCCGAGTCTAAATTAGAGGTAAAAAAATTTATTTATTAAAAAAAAACTTTGGAAAAAATGATAAGAAGAGATAAATATTAAAAATTAAAAAAGGACTGCCAAAAAAAATATTGCTGTTTAATATAGAATAATTACTAATAGAGCATAATTAAAAAGCGTGCGGGTGACAATTTTGAATATAGCATAACTTTTTTTAATTATAAAATTTTTTTTTAAATATATACACACACACACAAACATTTATAAAGCCAATGACACTCCCGGTAACGTAAGTATTCCAACACGGGTCATACATCCAAATCGGTTCAGCCGTTGAGCTACTACGATGGAACAAATATATATATATATACACTCTAAAGACATTACACTCCTGTTTTGGCAGTCATGTAAAAATATAAAAATTTAAAAAATATTTAATACATTTAAAAATTTATATAAAATTACGAGCTTTAAATCACTCAGATTATCAGAGATCAGAAAGTATAAAGTATCAAAAGAAATCTACTATAAAAAATTAATTCGCGAATAAAATTTTTATATAAGCGAAAAATATAATACAAAAAATAATATGATAAAGTATATTGAAAAAAAGAAATAATAGGATTATTTAAAATTGAAATACTTTGAGTAATAAATCGAATCTAAAATAAGATTATAGAAAAAATACGTTAAGAGTATGAGAGAACTGATCACTTGACAAAGTTATGGGGGAAGATAGAAGGGTGATGAATGAAAGAATAAAGAGGGGAAAGAGCTGATATTTTTCCTTTCTCTAAAGGAAGTGATCCCTGTAAGAATGAAAGAAGCTCCCTCGGGTGGAAAACCTGAAATTTGCGACTTCCTGGAGGGCACGGTACTGGTTGTACGATAGCTTCCAGCTTTAGTGTCGTTCCCTTTTTGTTCCTTGTTCTTAAATATAACATCGTACTATGTGGGAATTCTTTTTTTTTATCTTTTGAAGGAATTTTTTTAACCCTCAAGATAAAAAGATCGTTTCGTGTATGTTTGTTTATTTTTGATAAAAATAACATTTAAGATTAAAAGAAGAAAATGATAAAAATATATTCTAGGATAATAAATACTTACGTAACCGTTATTTCATAAATATAAAATTAATTATAAAAGTTATTTTGTGGTGAAACAACAGAATAATACGATATACATTTTAAAAATTGTTACATGCTAAAAATTAATAATAACAATAAAACACAAAAAAACGGAAATATAGAACAATAAACTATAATGTATTTTCCCATTCAAAGTAATAAATTACTTTATAATTATGCGAAAAAAATTGTATACTCAATAATTTACCTTAATACCCGTACTAAATGCAAATTTCAAGGAATCCTTTTTGCACATTTTACAGAGTGTTACAGGGTTCCTACCATATTTTTCATAGGTGTATTCCACTATTCAAAATAATTAAAAAAGTAAATGATAAAAATTGACCCAGATTTTACTTTTAAAATATAATTAATCAAAAAAATGACCTGTTTTCGGTTGAAACCGAAAATATAATGTTAAAACATTAAAAAATACTATACTGAATTTATATGAACAGACATAAGGTAAACGATTTTAAATGCGATTTTAACGATTATAAAATTAACATCATTAAATTATGTAATTAATAGTTAGTTTTATGATAATATTTTTGTAGAAGATTAATTATTAGTAACTCATTTTTGGATATTGATTTCATGTTAAACAATTTTTTTTAGCCTGATGAATTAATTCCACACATAAGCCTGAGGCTTGTCCGTGGGAATTTGGAAATGGAATTTTATAGCGTATTAAAAATGCCATGCCTGACCGGAATTCGAACCTGGGACCTCCCAGCTTTATATAGGTTGTCCCAAGGTGTTTGCCAAACCAAACGGACTGATTCAGGACATCAAAATAAATAAAAACGTTCATATGCTCAAATGTCCTATCTCGCTTCATATTCCACCTACCAACCATTATGTTTTTGTTTTTTTAATAAATTTTTATATTTTAAGAATAGATTAAAGTATTTTAATGAAATATGGTGTACATGTACCCTAAAATATCTTCTAAAAAATAAATAAAGTTACCATTACAATTTCCTAAATGTTAACCATTAAAATTTTTAAACTATTCATTATAATAATTAGTAGTAGAAATTATTTATAATTCAATTAATCAAAAAAATTATTCAATCGTGACAATTTTGTGATATAATTTAATATCAGCCATATATTACTGTAATAAGAACAAATGAGGTGTCATATTGTTCTCAATCAAAGCCTAAAATTTTATCTAATAAAATATTATTCGATAAAAGAAATATTTACAGGGATACTAACGATTAAAAAATTTTCATATGCCGCCGTTTGAGACAATTGAAACTAAAAATATTCTAGCCTATTTATTTTGCCGATGTTGTTGGGTAAATGCATATTCGTTCTCAAGATATACATTTTTATGAAAAAAGAAATAATAAAATTGCGAATAGAGTGGAAAATGAAGCGAGATAAGTGATTTATCTATATATCAACGTTACTGTTTATTTTTTCATACTGAATCAATTTCTTAAGTTTGGCTAACACTTCTCAGGACATTGAAAGTTTAAAAGAAAGTATGATGTCAGAAAATTATCCACCCCACTTTTGACTAATCTCCATGTTTCCTTAAGGAGTCCATTAATATAAAAAGTACACAAACATTTTCCCGATGTATTTATCAATATACGTACATATAATATGCATCTATATCTCACTGCTCCTCGCTAAATATCATTTAGATTGAACGAAACGATTTTTTTCAAACCTGATCAATAGGTAAATATATGAGGCATTTATCTTTTTAAAATTTTCGAATTTTTACTTAGATAAGTTTAAAAAACGTTATTCGCCAAAAATGTAGGGCTTTAATAGTATACATTTTTTTAAAATTATTTTATTATGTATAATACAGTGACAAAAAAAACGGGAACTTCTGAAATGTGTAGTGGCAGCCATGTGCACTGCTTTATGCAGAAGCAACCTTGCCACTTATTCGTAATGAAACAGGGGCGGTGAACAACGTGATTTCGCCATAAAAATGTTTTACAAAACCAACGATAGTTTGCAAGGTGCACAGACTGCACTACAATTTTGGGTGTGTTCCATCAAAAAATGCGATAAAAAAGTGGATTAAAAACTTTGAAGAGGCTGAATTTTCTCTGAAAAAGAAACCGATAGGACGACCAGAAATGCTTGTACTCTACACAATATTGAGGTTGTACGCGTTTCAGTCGTACAGAACTCATGGCGCTCAATTCGTAAACAAGCAGCTATTTGTCGGGTTGTCCCGAGAGAGTGTTCGCTGAATTCTTTATTTCCACGTAAAATTTAATCTTTGCAGGTTACAGATTGTACAAGAACTGAATGAGAACGATCACCAGTTAAGCTCTGATTTCTGTAAACAAATTATGACAAACACTGACGAGGACAATAAATTTCTGGACAAGCTGTGGATGTCAGTCGAGGTATATTTCCATTACATAGATTAGTTGAACAAGCAGAACTATCGTTACTGGGCAGACAGCAACATAAATGAAGTTCATGAACGCTCTTTAAACATCACACAAGGTATGGTATGCAGTTCCTCATATGGGGTGATCGGACCGTAGTTTTTCAAAAATAAGGAGTGGATCACAATGACTGTCATTTCGGATCGGTATGTTCACAGGCTGCAATCTTTTGTTACATCTGCATTGGACAATTTCCAAAACCAGCACGAAGCTTGGTTTCAACAAGATGGCGCACTGCAAGGCAGCTGTGCAAGAAATATTCGGTAACCGTGTTGAGATTTAGTGTCATTCCCCCAAATCACCAGATTTGTCGGTTTGTGATTTTTTCCTGTGGGGATACCTTAATAGTGTGGTCTATAACAGTCGGTCAAAGACTCTGGGCGAACAGAAACAAGCAATTCAAGACGAAATTCGTTGTATCCCACCTGAGATGTTGCAGCGAGCTGCAACATCTTGCTAATCTACCTCAACGGTAGATTGGCAAGAGTGCAAACGTAGAGGATGACGCCATCTACCTGACATAATTTTCAATGATATTAGGTATTTTGATAATTTGATACTTTATATATATATATATATATATATATATATATATATAATATAATAATAATATATATATACTATATTATATTTCTTATTAGGTTTTTGTCAGTAACTGTTTTGCATTTTTCAAAAGTTGCGTTTTTTTCTGTCATTCTGTAGTTTAATAAATAAATTGTAAGTGGAAATCTTGAAATCGTTCAAAAAATCAGTTTTCGAATACAGCTTCAGTTTCTCAGCGACGGAAAAGTATGGCAACTCCGTTAGCTTTTTTTGATTAAAATTAAAAAAGTTAATCACTTTTAATTTTGCAAGAATTTATTCTGAATTAAAATTTTTAAGTATTTTTTTCCAATAATAGAGAAAAATATTAATTACTATAACTATTATTGGAAAAACTTGCAAGATTTTCTCAAAAAGCATAAAGTAATGAAAATTAGACTATTTTAAAAAAAAGTTTCACTCATAAATCGGTTCACATATATCAAACATCAGATTGCATCAGAAACTCTTATCAATAACAATTATCTTTGAGCCCAAAATAGCAGAAAATTCATGTGATGTCAAAATTAAAAAAAAACAAAAGGGTTTGGATCCCATCACTGTTTTTATGCGGAAGTTTTTTTTAAATTTTTTGATTGGAATAAATTAAACCTGCACAGTATGATAGGAGCCTCCCACGAACGTGAGAACACGCGCTCTCTCACACACACACACACACACGCGCGCATGCGCGCACTAACAAAAAGGACACCACTTATTTAAATTCGCGAATTGCCCGACTGTTTGTTTTTTACTTCCTTGTTCGAATAAATACGATTGAATAATTTATACGATTAAAAACGATTGTAAAGCTAGTATTGTAATCGCGAAAAATTTTGTTTTTCAGATTTCAACGGAAATATCCATTTTGACTAGTTTTGGTGTGACGTCTGTATGTACGTATATATATATACGTACATAATTCAAAAACGATTAGCCGTAGAATGTTGAAATTTTGGATTTAGGACTGTTGTAACATCTGGTTGCGTATCTTCCCTTTTAATTACAACTGACTAATAAAATTTCAATTTTTTTCCTATACATTCTACATCATACATTGCTGTTGAATTAAGCTACAAAAAAATTATATTTATTTTAGTTATATCTTGGTTATTTCTTTTAGTTATATCGTTAAGATATAGTTTTAATTCAAATTGGAAGAATTCCTTCTTTTTTTAAATTAGTAAGATTGATAATAAGATTTTATCGTTCCTAACAGGTGAATTCACAACCATTCTGAAAGGATTCGCGTTTAAGGCTATTTTTTGACATTCAATGGTTGTTTCAATTACCATTTTCGTAGTTTCAACAGGAATAGCCATATTAATAAGAAAAAAGCTGGCAACAGGTGTCTGCTACATTTACCCGGTACAAGCTAAAGTTGTAATATGAAAATTGATTTTTCGAATTACTTCGAAAGTTTCTCTTATAGCGTTTTCATCTAAAATATTATTTAAATAAAATTAAATGTGTACAATCAAACTTTAGATTTTTTGCTATAAAGAGTTTTTTTCCAGAATAATTAATTAAAAAGTAAAAACTGAAATATTCGTTAGTTTGTTTCATCCCCTCGTAAAATTTGCAGGTTATGAAATAAATTATTTCAAACAAATAAAATCAAGTTTTAATTAGTTTTAAAGATATTTAATAAATAGTTTTAATGTTGAGTTTTATTTCATTTTTCTTTTAAATTTTGGTTATTTTTCTAAAATATATGTAATTATTTATTTTATAATATTGATAATTTTGTTTCATTTTAATACCTAGTTAAAATCTGCCACAGTTTAATATGTGTAAACTTTTAATATTGTTTTTGATAAATTTTTACTTTGCATTTTTTTTCCTCATCAGTTTTTATCCCCCCCTCCCGGGAGCTAAACCCGAAACCAAGCATGAACACAGCTCCAGCGGTTGCCACCGCCTCAAATTGCCTAGTCGAGAACTGTAACGGCTTGGCATCAACATCGCCTCCAGAGATTGAAACCGGCACACCCGCAGTCCTCTGTTGTCGCCGGATCCATGACTCTCCCTTCTTCCTTTCTCGAGGTTTACTTAGCAGCCACTCCGCAGGCCTGATCTCAACCGCCATCATTTCCACAAGACGGTCACTTTCATAACTCTGATTCAACCTCACGGACGATAACCAGGGAGGGCCTCCCCCTATCGGATTTCTTCACCCCAATCGGAGTGAAAACCTCACCCGGAGAAGGAGGGATATCCCCGGGATGATCTTGTTCAGCCGTTGTCCACAAAAAAAAAATAAATAAACAAAATCAGTTAATTAATTTAAATCAGTCAATGATTCAATTAATTCAATCCACCAAGTGTCCGATTAACAAGAATAGCCGGAAAACACAAAAAAGAGAAGCTTTAAGTATAAAAAAAACTCAAGTTCAAAACATAAATAAAACAACACTGCGAAAGGGAATTTATTTCTAAAAATGTCTCTGCTTGAAACAGCTGATAGAAAAAAGATTAAAATTTTTCTAAGTCTATATAAACATGTAAAGTTCGAACTAAACACCTTATTTGAAAACAAAACGAAATAATAATATAACCAGTTGGGTAACTAATCAACAAATCTTAGTTACCCTAGGCCAAAGTATTAAAATAAAGTTTAATATCACAAAAAACACTAAAATAAACCACGAAACTGCACCAGCAAACCAAACGATACAGGTCACTAATTAGCTCGTAAAGATAAGTTACCAGTACGGAACTAACACAAACAAAGTAACGAAAACAAAAAAAAAGCACAAGAACGTAAGAAAACTAAACGAAATATCATAAAACAACAAACGAAATGACGAATAACAAAAAGAACAACAAAAAACGTGAAAACGAAAACACAGTTTGCATCCAAAGACAGAGCAAAAATAACACGTCTGTACTCTCACAGATCTCAACCTAACTTTGTATTTAGTTTCTATTGACTTTATTCATACCCTTTTATCTCAGAATACAATTTTCTAAAAGTCTGGTTTAAAATTTTTATGTGTTTGTTACCCATTTAACAAAGTTATTTTATGCCAAACATAAAATAGTGTTTTTCGACCCCAATTTTTTTATCTTTTACCTCATATTTCTCGAAAATAACTAAAAAATGTAGTTCTGGAACCTATTTTTTAATCAATTTATCAGGTTATATTTCTTATAAAAACATTAAATTTATCCTTAATTTGGGTCCCAAGAATTACAATCTGGCTTAATTTCATCGAAAGCGCAGAAATCTGACGAAATTTTTTACCAGCCGAAACTGACTAACAAAGATTTTTGAAGCTACGTTTATATGTACTTTTTTCTTTATTTTCATCGGTAGAACATGTCCTGAAAGTTTGTTGAATTCTTTGAGATTCACCCCTTTATATACGGCTGGAAACGTAAAAGTGCGTGTGCATGAATTATAAATTTTAGGCCTATTGTACCTATTTTTAAAACATAACTAAATGATTAACAAACAATTAAATTATTTGTTTTTCCTGTATAAAAACTGGAAATTTAATTGTACGATGAACAGTGCATATTAGCTAATAAGTACCTCACGAATGTCAGTTCATGTATCTTTTAATTTATCGATTTAATTTATATACCGGTAAATCAAATATGAAAAGAACGAGAAGAAACAATAATTTGTTACATAAATAAAAAAAACTAACCATTAAGGATTTCCTAGATTTAAAATGAATTATTACAAAATTTCCTTATATATTTAATCGAATAGATAACATAATTAAATAATTTAATAATAAATTAACAAATTTTGTTCTTTTTATTGTTTTAAATATCCTTGAAACACCTTAATTAAATACAACATGAAATTATTACAATAATAACTTAATTTGTTTTTTGTTGAAATTTTATAAAGGTTAACGTTAAACTTATCTTATCCTAATTACTGTGATATTCCTTTTCAAATAATAATGTTTTTATTGGAAAAAAAAGAAGTAAAATCCCACGACCATGTACAACTAACATAATTACCAACTAATTTTAGAAGTCATAACGTTAAAAATTTATTTTTCTTAACTTTAATAATAATAAAAATTAAAGGAAAGTACTACAATTTTATTTTCTGTAAAAAAGTATCTGAAAATGAGAATAAATTTTAAAAAGCTTTGCCAAAAAATAAAAACAAAAAAAAATAGTTTGTAGTAAAAAAGCACAAAACATTATAACTTCATTTATTTGGTAATTCTTAATTGAAAATCTAAATTATACGATTATATTATAAAATAATATTTTACAAAAGATAATAGTAGCATTGATGAACGATGTTTAGCTTACACAGGATTAAATGGTTAAAATAAATGGTAACCAACAAACTATTATAAGCAGGAAACAATGAAAATAGATTCAGGACTGAATTAAATTAAGCAACTGAAATAGAATTAAAGTTATATGTAGCCAAGAGAGTTCAGTAGTCTCTTTGTATTTGCATCTTCAAAGTTAAATAGCGACCGTACGTTTCCTTTTCCTTACCATTATGAATTTATATCAAATTCATGTTTTACAAAGACTATAGCAGACATGCATACATTCATACATCCAAGTAAATTACTTTCGTGATGATGGCGAGGATGATGATGGTGATAATAACTTATGAATATTCTGTCGACGAACTTGTTAACTTAAAATATTATACGGTAATTTTAAATTACGGCAGAACGTTAATCATACTGACGTAAATCGGAAACGAATTCTCTTAACAGTATTATAGTAATAATATTTCTCTTACCATCGCCCCAATAGATCACTTACGGAATAGATCCATTAACTCTTACTAGTAAAATCTAAAGGCGTCTACGTATACACCAATATGGAGCGAGTGCTCTGTAGACAACACGTTGTCAACGTGTGTGTGTATATGTATATGTATATATATCAACAACATATAACACGCAGTCCTTCAACCGCTTGTCAATCTGCCTCCTAATTAATTAGTAATATTAGTATCAAAATAAATTCAAAAAGGAAAGTTTTTAAAATTATTCATAATTTTTTTATGTACAAGAACACATGATTTTTTAAAAATAATTATTAAAATTTTTCAAAACGAAGAAAGCGCGTTTAAATAAATTCATAACTTTTTTTTAATAATAATGGTGTTTATTATAAATTAATAATTTTTATAGATCATTTTAATCACGTAGTACATAAATTTCTTGTAAAAACATCAATTTTAACTTTCCGTAAATAAATATATATAAAAGAGAAATGTTATTTTACAATAGAAAAACACAAATTTACTGTATGTTCTTTATGGTTATTATCAATTTATTATTATACTGTTTGCTATTAATTAAGGTTATTATCAACAAGTTATTCAGGATACAAGTTGATTCAGGAGGAAAGGGAAATAATTTGGAACTGATTCTACAGTTTGAAATAAGGAAATAAATCCATACAAACAAATATCCGAAAACGCTTTGTAATCGAGTTACAGTTAGCGAAAAGTTTCGGGATTTCAGGTTCCGCGGTGAAAACGATATCAACAGAAATTTTTAAGACGTTATAGAAGGGGTAAAATTTATGGTTTCTTATTTTTTTATCTTTTTTGACTTGAAAAATCGAATAAAGAAAAGATTTCAGAAATGTATCTCGCATAGTTTTCATGATATCCAACATAAAATAGAAAAATTCGGTGACGAAAAACAAGTTTTTTTAGGTTTGAACTACAATAACTTTGTTAAGTGACTAATAAATGCGTAAAACTTCTTATAAAAAATTATAGAGAATTTAAATTTGAGAAAACAGATGTAATGAAGTCTAAAAAAAAATCAATTTTATAATTAAAAAAAAAAAAACAGAAAAATATTATAATTTGTAAAAACTAAAAAAGAGACGTTTTTAGTAAAATAAATTTTGATCTTCAAAAATTAAAATATTTTTAATTTACTAAAAAAATAAAAAAAGCTCGCTGTGGTTTATACTGATTTCTTTTTTGGGGAATGGGATAATTTATGATGAAATTTTATGGTAAAATGATCGTTATATGTTTAAATAAATCAAAGAAGTTTAAAAAAAATCGCTATTTGTTTATTTTTTCCTACTACCCCCACCACAAAAATCACTTTCCAAGAAAATCTTTTGTCTACGTGTAATACGGTTAGTGGAAGAAACTAAAAAAATTTCAGTAAAAAATATGCAACCAATAAAAAATTAAATAAGATTTCTTTTTTGGATGGTAGGAGGTGTATTATGATGAAATTTTATTGTAATATAATTTACTAAAAGCTTATTATTTAAACTTTTGTAGGCATTACTATTTTAAATAAACCAAAAAAGTTTTGAAAAAGTAAAAAAAAAGTATATTGTTAAACTTTGATTAGCTCTCCCAACCACCAACATTGCCCTCAAAGTATTATTTGGGTCTCTTGCGCTACTGGTAAGGCTACGAAGACATGAAAAAAAAAAAATCGGTTAAAAAATATGCAATAAACAAAAAGATTTCTTTTTTCGATTTTTGAAAAAGGGAAGAATTTTGGAGCAAAACTTTTTATAAATGGTAAGATTAGCATGGACGCAGGTACTGAGCTTAATATACAATGGGGTTATATTTGCAAAATTTTGAGAAAATTGATCCTCATAAAACCCCACTTGGATATATTGATCCCAAAATTTTACAAAAAATTGCTCCATATACACGAGTCTGTAAAAAATTTCATCAAAAATCGGTAAATCTATTCAAAAGTTAATAAGCTTCAAACATGCCAACACATTACATATATATGTACGTACGAACATTATCCCCCCCTTTTTGGTTTTTGGGATTCCTGAATCATGAAACATCGAGAAATGTAAAAACATCCGCATAGCTCTAGAGCTGTGTTGTTAGTAAAGTAAAAATTTATCAATTTATACAATATTTGATTTTTCATTTACGTTATTAGTTAATATGTTTAATTTTTAATAAACTACTTATTTGTTATTATCATTTAAGTTAATTATCATTTTGGGCACTTAACTTATTGATTTTAATGTGATTAAAAATAAAATGCAATATTTATAACATTGGACATTAAAATAAATAATTACAACAGTTTCTTTTGTAATTTTGTTTAGTAATGAAAAAAGAAATCATTTCGATAATGCAACAAGATATAACAGTTTTTTTTTATTGTCCTAAAAAATTACTGAGGATCAAGGTAGGGGTTCATATTTTTAAGATATGTAAACCACACATTTAACAAAAATATTTTGGAAAAGATCTAGAGAAAATAGCGTTACAAAAAAACCACAAAAATTACGTTTCCCGCGTTTTCATCGAAAAAGTAAACGTCGCATTTATTTCTGTTTGAATAAGTTCTTTATAAACTATTGTAGAAAGGAACAAGCTTTGGTTCTATATATACTGCATTATTTTTAATAGATTCATAGAAAAATTATTGCAATCTAAGTTCAGCTGTATTCTTTTATTTGCCCGGCTATAGGGGGTGCCAACTAGCAAACAGGCTACTCGGTGAACTAAACTTTTTATTTGAATTTGGATCACTATTTTTTAATGATAAATATAGTACTACAGAATTTTTTGCATATGATGTCTTTCGAATTCTACTCAGTAATAATTTAATTACCCATTATGCAACATTTATTGTTATTTTTTAAAATAATATGCGTTAATTATATTACACATATTATTATTGTAATTTATTTATTTTTTTTATTTTTAATATGGTCATTTTATTAGGATATTATCCTAATAACATTCTTTTTAAGTTACTATGCTGAAATAACGGAAAACATTTAAAATTACTCATAGGTCATTGGCTATCTGAATAATACTGACATAATACAAAATTTTTTTTTTTCACAGCACCTATTGTGAATGTGAAGCTTAACTAATCGGACTTATAATAATTTATAATTATTGACTTCGTTTTCTTGATTAACATTAAAAAAATACTACAAATTTAATTAATTTTTTGAAGTATTAAATTATGTACACATTAATGTATTTATGCATTACGTCACGGCTATATAATGATTGTACACCTTAGATGAGCCATAAATGATGAAACCATTCTCAAATTAACAGATATCCTATTTCAGTCTTACTTTAATAAAAGCTGATAACACAGTTGCAGGAACGCTAAAGCCGCGTTCCATGAAAGTCCTACAACTTTGGATTGTTTCTAATGCACGGCTTACACACACAACTTCATTTAAAATAATTATCAGTTTTATTTAAATGTAATATTATTTAATTCAACGATTCTAATTAAAGCGCGCGTGTTTACCCTTCTTTAATCCGGGCGGGTGTGGCGGTACGAGCGGCGATGATCGGCTCTCACTATAGTAATTTCACGATTTACACAGAACAAATTTCGCTTGTACGGTAGGTAGACTGATGTAGCTTCGAAACTTAACATATCAAGTAAAGAGTCAACCGGGCGTTCGATTTCGAGACCCCGCCACACCGAATTACTTTTTTACAAAATATATTCATTTATTTAATTCTACCGCTCACCTGTGACGTTACAACATGGCAGTAGTTAAAAACATTTTTTGGGGAGGGGTAGCGATTTTGTAAAAACGTTTTTGGAAATATTGTTTTTTTAATCTCTAAACAAATGTGTTTAAGAAAACTATGATCTTCCTCTACAGCTTCATCCCTTGCTTGACCTTTTTAGTTGAAAATTTAATGGCATCAATGCCCCATATATAGAAGTAATCTGACCAAATTTGGTCAGAATCGGTACACTAGTTCTGGTGATATAAGGTGATGATTTAGAGACCAACACCGAACACACGCACATAAACATTAAAATCCAGAAAATTTCCATCAAGTTTTTTTTTGTTTTTTGGGTTCCTTAGATGTCAAAACGTCAAGATCCGGTGAAAACCGCATATGCCCAAACTGGACCGATTACAATAATTTCCTTTCTAGAGCTATAACTCTGCTATAGCGCTATCTAGACGGGAAATTAAAATACTACAATTTTAATGAATTAATTAATTTTGCATTACATCACAGCTTCATAATGGTTGTACAACCTTAGAAGAGTCATAAATGACGAAACAATTCTCAAATTAACAGGTATTCTATTTCAATTTTACTTTAAAAAATGAGGAGTGACGTGGACACTGAATTGCAGGTGATGTTCAGCCCTTCAAGTTACATCTTCATTCTGTTATAAGTATTGTTACATGTATTTCTGCTATATGTATTATGTACCGCAGAAACCGGCTTTATTTGAACAACGTTACTATCAGAAGGGCAACTCTGGCTGATTTCTTGTACCTTAGGAACTTTACATGTATCATAATCATAATTCAGAGTGGAATGCGTAATGTAAAGCAAAAAAATAATTCATCTCTTTCTGTTGTGAAAAAAGGGATACTCTGAATCAACTAAACAGGTGTATATACATACATACATACATACAAACAATATATATATATAACGTGTTAAAAAAAAATAGTAATACATTTCTGTTTATTACCTCAATTATTACTTTGGTAAAGTAAGAATGAACTGTCAAAACAATTCGTTTTTCTTTATTTTAACTTTTATACTTTCACGCCATAATTTATGATATTTCTTTATATAAATGATCAATTCTTTATTTTTACTAGGAAAATACAATGGTGTATTATTCTACTATAATAAATTATTGTTTTATTATATATCATTTTTATTTTATAATACGACATTCACGCTTTTATTTGTTAATACAAATGTTTCTGTAATTTCTTATTGAAAGATTAATTGCAGCAATAAGTTTCAATTTATTTATCATTACAATTTCTTTTTTATTCCTTGACAAGATGTATTAGATAATTTCAAATTCCATGCTCCATAGTTATTGGACTTTCAATTTAGTCATTTATTGTTTTTAAAATTTAATTCCATTGTTGGCTATTATATATATATATATATATATATATATATATATATATATACCAATAGTCGACTTTCGCGGGATCCCGCATCATCAGACGGCACACAATTCTACAACATCAAAAAAATAGCAAAAAATTAATAAAAAATTTGGAAAACGTAAATATTTTAAGAACCACAAAATTTATAATAAAAACACAACTCCATTGCCATTACTGGAATTATGTACGAGGTATATTCATAAAGTAAGGGCCCCCGGTTTATATTAATATATTAGCGGCTCTGAACACAGTTTCACGCATGCAGGGCCATCTATTTACTATTTACGAAGCCACTGCAGTTGTTATGATTTAATAGTCGATTGCCTGCCGGTGAATGCACATCGCAGTGTCTGCGACAATCGTTTCTCCCGCCAGTTGTGGACTGCGCGCTATGATACGATTTTTGTGTGCAAAAGGATCTTCAGCTGCTGAAATTCATCGGGAGTTGTGCCTAATGCACAGACCTACAGTAATGAGTAAAGGAAAGGTTAGACAATGGTGTCGAGACTTTAAAAAATGGCCGCACAAGTGTGCACGACGAAGAGTGGAGTGGCAGGTCCAGTATTCCGACCAACGAAATCGTTGAACAAGTAAACTGAGAACTGCGATATGATCGGTGACGGACGATTAGCGCTCTGACTGATGAATTTTCGCATGTTGGACGCACCTCTATCTACACGATTGTCATTAAAAAGCTTGGGTATCACAAATCGTGTGCAAGGATACCGAAAATGCTTACCGATCAACACAAAGAGTAGAGAATGTGCAGTGGACGAGCGTTTTTGGACCGCTATCGACAAAGATGGAGATAATTTGTTTTCCACCATTGTTACGGGCGACGAGACCTGGATATCTTATACCAACGCAGAATCGAAACAATATTCGATGCAGTGTCACCATTCAAGTTCCCCAAAACCGAAACAGTTTAAGCATCTCCGTACTCGAGTCGAAAAATGTTGGGAAGAAAAGGGCGTAATTTTGGTTGATTTTATTGAACGTGGATCAACAATTACAGCTGACGTGTACTGCGAAACGCTCACCAAACTGAGATGTGCGATCCAAATTTGCGCGGGAAACTGTCGTCCGGCGTAATCTTCTTTCACGACAACGCATGTCATCACAACGCTGCCTTAGAAGAAGATTCAAGATTTTCGTCGGGAACTTTTTGAACACCCTCCATATAGTCCCGACCTTGCACCTAGCGACTACTTCCTCTTCTTGCATTTGAAAAAATGGCTTGGAGGACAATGGTTTGAAAATGACGAGGAACTCAAGACTATCGTTGCCAATTGGTCAATTCCCAGGCGGCGAACTTGTATGTAGAGGGGTTAAAAAACTGGTGCAGCGTTATGAAAAGTGCTTAGAACTGAATGAAAATTATGTGGAAAAGTGAAGTAGATATGTATTAAATTAAAACTGTAGGTAAAAACCTTTCTAACGAGTTAATTTTTTTTTAATCTAACGGCCCTAACTTTATGAATATGCTCGTATTATTACTAGAACTGTATATCGACTGATGATGCGGGATCCCGCGAAAGTCAACTATTTGTATTAATTTTTTCAACTATTTGGATTTAATAGTAATTTTTTTTAATTAATTTTTTTGAATTTTGCTCTTAATTATGTACATATCGCCCGTCACTCGGTTTTCTGTTACATGTTTTGGTGGTTAAGTTATTTTTTTAATTTAATTGGCACAATGGTCAATATGTTGATAAATTAATTGAATTAAAAAAAAAGTATATATATATATATTAGCATCAAAGCCGCGGCTACAACTGCCCTATACGATTACTTGCATTTCCCGTCACGGTCAGGGAGCTCTGCCCCCTGGACTTCTTCGTGTTCATTAAAATCATGTTTTTAAGAATACTAATGATAAATAAAAATAAGCCTGTTTAATTTTTTTTTAAATATCAGTGTATTGTAATTTCTTCAGAGCAACAGTTTGGTCATTCAGAACCCGAAACTTTGAATGATCTGAAGAATACGAGTTTAAAAATAGTCCGTCTTCATTTTAAAAATAGTAGTTATAGCTGGTTACCCGTGCTTCGTACGGGGAAAAATTGTACATTGCTCGGTTCATACGTCACCCGACATACACAAATATGAGGTGACCATACTTCTCAATTTTATATTTTTTTTTATGTCAAGCACATATTTTTATTTTAGTTAAGTAACCGGAGGCAAGTTACTTGATGCACCAACCGGGGTTGGTCTAGTGGCGAACTCGTTATGGCAAATCAGCTGATTTCGAAGTCGAGAGTGCAAAGATTTAAAATCTAGTAAAGGTAGTTTCTTTTATACGGATTTGAATACTAGATCGTGGATACCAGTGTTCTATGGTGGTTGGGTTTTAATTAACCACATATCTGAGGAATGGTTGACCTGAGACTGTACAAGATTATACTTCATTTACATTCATAAATATCATCCTCATTTATTCTCTGAAGTTAATACCTTACGATGGTTCCAGAATCTAAACAGAAAAAGAAAATAAAGAGGTTACTTGACGCAAATACAGGTACTTGAGCAGGTTAGTCGTGTCGCACATACAGTAGTAATAATGTGAGTGGCGTGTTGACTGAGCCGTCGCGCTGTACAACGTCGCATCCCTTAAAAAATCGAAATCAAAAACACTCGAAAATGATTTTTAGATATTTATTTGAAGAATAATTGCAAGCCCAAATCAAATAAATATCTCGGTTAGTTTAGTCGGAAATTTCTTATAATTTTTCTATTTAAAAAAATTTTTTTTTTCATTCCTTTCACGGTCGAATTTTGAAAAATGTATAAATTGGTATTTAGGTATTCAAATGAAGATTACACATACCAAAGATCAAGTTTATATCTTAATTCATTACCGAGAAATTAAAAAAAAAAAAAAATTAGTAAATTTCACTGTTACTCCAATATATGTATGCAGATAATGACAAATCTTACATTATGTGGTTATAAAAGTTAAAGGTTAATAAAGAAAGGTTAACCAGAAGTTAGATGATATTTTAATGAAATACATAATTTATTTTTAGAATGGTGATTAGTTATAACTACTAGACTCTCTTTAGTAGAGATCGACAGGACTATTAGTATATTGCATAACTCAAATCGTTCAGTAATATTAGGAAACCGATCCTTAGCATTTGGGAAATTATATTATCTGCACATTTTGTATACGTTTACGTTAACCACTCGTAGTTATAATCCTTATTCTGTAGATTTGTGACGAACATAATTTCGAATCTTACTGACAATGAATCAACAGTTACAATATTTATTTTACAATTTTTTTTTAAGGCTCGTCATTGTTAAAATATTGAACGAAACAACCTTAAACTTGATTAGGATTAAGATAAGAATTCATATTTTAACATATGTACCACACATTCTACAAAAATTGTTTGTCGAAGTTATCGAAGCCAGATATAAAGTATACAAAAAATCTGATGTGGACACCACATCACTTCCTTGTACGCCTATTAAATTACATATACACATTTTTTACTGTATTTAATTTAAACATATTTCATTTGAAAGTGAGATACGAGCTTCCAATTCTTAAATAAAGTGGACAATTGCACAGTTGAATTGTGGTGGACACCACATTGCATCACATTTTTTGTGATGTCCGTATCAACATTTTATATTAATTTTGTTTCACGCGCTCAAGTAATATGGTGTAAGTGAGACGTGTCGGATCCGTAACCATGGACACTCGGTTCGAATCCGACTTCATATACATATATTCTTTTTTAACATTCTTTTTTAATGTAAATATAATGATTTATTAATATTATTATACTGATTTATTAACCTCTGTAAAAACGTTTTGAATTATAATGAAAAGTACATCAAATTTTATTTCACTAATAACGTTCTGATTTTTTCATATTTTTTTTTTTTTTTTGTTATTGACTTATTTATTGTAATTTTTTTTTTTACAATCAGAAATAAATAATTATTAATAGTTTAACAAAAATATAATAGACCTAATAATTATGACACGATTACAACATTAATTTTCTTCCATAACTTGATTATTTGTAAACCGATTTTAAAAAATAGTCATTTTGTTTAAAATAAAAGTATAAAAACATTTTTAAAAAGTAATTCTGGGCTATCACCAAAAAAAAAAAAAAACTGTCGCAGTATGAGCATCAGAAGAACGGATTTTTGGTTTTATTTCATTTTTAAAACATACCCAAAACTCCGATTCTTGTAAACCAATTTGCTTGAAAATCACAGGGTTCTATTTCCACTAGATTTACTTCCTACTACCAAGTGTCATTAAAATCGGTTCAAAAGTGCGCCCAGTAAAACGAAAAAAAGCTGAAAATGTACCCAAAAATCTAGTTCTTTCTGGCTCTCACTCCAGTTTCTGTGAACCGATTCGCTAAAAAATCAATAGAGTTCTATTCCCAATAGGTTTACCCCACCAATTTTCATCAAAATCTGTTAAGATTGGCGTCTGGTAGAGCGGACCAGACGCCATATATATATATGAATATATACATATATATATATATATATATATATATATATATATATAAACATGACTGGGCGCAGTAGTGATTTTCAAATTCCATGAAAATCCGGCTAAAAAAAATAAATTAAAAGTCAAAATATTAGTTAAATGAACTTTATCACAGCTGGGTGTACTCTGTATAAGAACTAACGTTACAGCACAAATGAAAGCATAATGAGCTTTTAAACTGAAAATAGTTTAATAAGTAAGTTCATTTATTTAACATCAATTATTAACTCATTATAAATGAAGTAAAACATCGTGAATTAAAACAAACGAAACGATGAATCTTCGACCACCAACATCGATATAAAAACAATATCGGCTTTTTTTTAACGGAGCAAGCCGTGTCTCCTCCTCAGCTATGGAATAGCTTGACATTAACAAAATCCGGATGCTCAACTAAGCGAACTTCCGGCATGCGTGACGCAAAAGTGACCTCCAACATATATTCATATATATATAAAGGGAGAGATAGAGAGTGGTATACTGAGTGAGAAAAGAAAGAGAGAGAGAGAGAGAGAGAGAGAGAGAGAGAGTTGATATTATTATTATTATTATTATATTAAAAAAAAGAAGAAAGATTAACTGTAAAGAAATCGAATAGCGGGACTGTTTTATGTAAAAAAAAGGGCATATTAAATCAAGTGACACTATAATACTGGTAAAATAATGAATAATGGACCTTTATCACGTACTCTTCAACTGTTCAAGTAGGAATACCTTACTTAACTAGTAAAATCCGTACTGGAAGATTTTTTACATAAACAAAAGTAACCGATATAATGTGTTAAAAGTAATTTACAACTTCATTTTCTTTTTATAATATTATAAAGTAAGATGCAACCGATAAGAAATGTAACCCACGTAACAAAATAGTGCTGTTAACTAATTTTAAACTAGAAAAACTATTTGGAGTTTTTTTTTATATTCTAATAATGGAATCACTAATACAAAACGTCAAAAATCAGATTGAGATTTATCTTTTATTTTTAAACGATAATTTTTTTTTGTTAATTTCTAGTTAAAATATGTTATACTTTAGTTTGTTTGTTTTTAATCAACTTCAAAATTCTTACGTTTGTATTTACTTTTCATACCACTTTATTCAGAATCAAATTCTCTACAAGTTTAGTTTAAAACTTCTACATGTTTATTACCCATTTAACAAAGGTATTATAGGCCAAACATAGAATAATGTGTTTTTGAACCCAATATTTTTACTTTTATTAAAGATTTTTCGAAAACTACTTAAAATACAGTTCTGAGATCTATTGTCTGATTTCATATAAAACTATTTAATTTACCCTTAATTTGGATCCCAAGAATTACAGGCTTTATTTTACCGAAATCAGGACGAAAATTTTTGCCAACCGACACTCGCTAACAAAGCGCTTCCGAACTTATGTTTATATAAACTTTATTCTTTCTTTTCAACAGTAGAATATGTCCTGAAAGTTTGCTACATTCTTCGTGAATTACTCTGTAGAAAAACTTTAATTATTTTCATCCTTATTTCCTTATTAATATTACTAATAATTTTTTTTTTATCTAAATAAAAATAATATAAAAAGTTCAAAACAGATTTACTGGGACCAGTTACAAGTTATTAATATTTGGAAAAATTCAACTTTATACAAAACTAACATCCTCACTCCTTCGCTCGCACTATATTGTAACTGTGGCGGTCAATTTATTTTAATTTTATGTGTTTTAGTTATGGTACCGGAGTCAGGTGCAGTCGCACATACGAGGTGCGACAATAAAGTAATGAGACTGATTTTTTCTTTGCAAGATGTGGCAACCCTGCAGCTTTTGTAGGCACACCATCTTTAACCTTGGTCTATAAGCTACTTCTAGTCCAAGCGGCACATTGATGCAACTGCTCAGTCGTGAGTTGCGCTGTAATAAGTGAACACGTGTTTGTGTCTCTCGTCACAGAAATGAAACCGCAAAATATTGCACAACGGTATGCCATTTCTTTTTGCGTTAAACTAGGTGAAAACGCGACGACAGCTTACGGTAAGCGTCAGAAGGCTTTTGGAGAGGAGGTTATGTCAAGAGCTCAAGTTTTTCGGTGGCATAAAATTTTTAGTGAAGGCAGAACGAATGTTGAAGATGAAGACCGCAGTGAACGACCATCAACCTCACGGACAGATGTCAACTTGACCAGGGTGCGTGAAATCGTACGATCTGATCGAAGATTATCCGTGAAAATGATCGCATAAGAACTCAACATCAATCGAGAAACGGTTCGTCTAATATTAACTGAAGATCTTGGTATGAGAAAGATTTGTGCAAAAATGGTCCCTAAAAATCTCACACAACAACAGCGAGAAACACGGATCGGCTGTGGCAGCCGATCTGTTAGAGCAAACGGAAATCAATCCAGATTTGTTGAGCCGTGTTATCACTGGCGATGAAGGTTGGTTTTTTCAATACGATCCAGAGACAAAACGCCAAAGTTCGCAATGGTGCTCAAAGGGATCACCAGACCAAAAAAGCTCGCATGTCAAAGTCAAAAGTGAAATGCATGCTTGTGTGCTTCTTCGATTCCAAGGGAATTGTTCATAAAGAGCGGGTGCCTCCTGGACAAACAGTTAACCAATATTTCTACAAAGAAATTTTAGAAAGACTTCGTAAACGAGTTCTTCGTGTCGTGCCAACATTGCTGATAATTGGATTCTGCATCACGATAATGCGCCATCCCATACTGCTCTGTCAGTACAGCAATTTTTAACCTCAAAACAAGTAGTATTATTTTGTGGTAGTATTTCAGTACTATCACAGCCATCTTATTCACCAGATATCCCTCCGCGCGACTTTTTTCTATTTCCAAGAGTCAAAATGGCGGTCAAGGGACACCATTTTCAAACAATACAAGATGTCCAAAAAGCTGTGATGAGGGTCTTGGAGGATACTACAGAAGATGACTTCCAGAAATGTTACCATCAATGACAAAAGCGCTGGAATAACTAAATCAGAGGGGAACTACTTTGAAGGAGACAACACTAAACATGACTAAAACGACATTTTTTTTGTAAGCAACATTTTTCTTCACATCAGTCTCATTACTTTATTGTCGCACCTCGTATAATAACAGTGGCAGTGATTGCACTGGTTAAGTCGCCGGGCTGTACACCATCGCACCCATTGAAAAATAAAAATTAAAAAAAACCCGAATATCGTTTTTAGATATTTATTTGAAGAGTCTAATAATACAAGCCGTAGTCTAATAAATATCTCATTTAGTATAGTCAGAAATGGGGAAAATCTGCAATCATTTTTCTAAATATTTTACATTTTTCACCCCTTTCAAGCTCGAATTTAAAAAAATCTAAAAATTTGTTTTATGTATACATTTGTTTAAGTTTACATATACCAAAACCAAGTTGATATCTTCATTTAGTAACGAGAAATTTAAAAAAAACCGGTTTAAAAAAAATAAGAACTCCATTTTAACCCTTTAAAGTCGAAATTTCTAAAAATTTAGAATTGGTTTTTAGATATTCACATGAATATTACTTTTTTTTTTTTTTGTCTTCAGTCATTTGACTGGTTTGATGCAGCTCTCCAAGATTCCCTATCTAGTGCTAGTCGTTTCATTTCAGTATACCCTCTACATCCTACATCCCCAACAATTTGTTTTACATACTCCAAACGTGGCCTGCCTACACAATTTTTCCCTTCTACCTGTCCTTCCAATATTAAAGCGACTATTCCAGGATGCCTTAGTATGTGGCCTATAAGTCTGTCTCTTCTTTTAACTATATTCTTCCAAATGCTTCTTTCTTCATCTATTTGCCGCAATACCTCTTCATTTGTCACTTTATCCACCCATCTGATTTTTAACATTCTCCTATAGCACCACATTTCAAAAGCTTCTAATCTTTTCTTCTCAGATACTCCGATTGTCCAAGTTTCACTTCCATATAAAGCGACACTCCAAACATACACTTTCAAAAATCTTTTCCTGACATTTAAATTCATTTTTGATGTAAACAAATTATATTTCTTACTGAAGGCTCGTTTAGCTTGTGCTATTCGGCATTTTATATCGCTCCTGCTTCGTCCATCTTTAGTAATTTTACTTCCCAAATAACAAAATTCTTCTACCTCCATAATCTTTTCTCCTCCTATTTTCACATTCAGGGGTCCATCTTTGTTATTTCTACTACATTTCATTACTTTTGTTTTGTTCTTGTTTATTTTCATGCGATAGTTCTTGCGTAGGACTTCATCTATGCCATTCATTGTTTCTTCTAAATCCTTTTTACTCTCGGCTAGAATTACTATATCATCAGCAAATCGTAGCATCTTTATCTTTTCACCTTGTACTGTTACTCCGAATCTAAATTGTTCTTTAATATCATTAACTGCTAGTTCCATGTAAAGATTAAAAAGTAACGGAGATAGGGAACATCCTTGTCGGACTCCCTTTCTTATTAGGGCTTCTTTCTTATGTTCTTCAATTGTTATTGTTGCTGTTTGGTTCCTGTACATGTTAGCAATTGTTCTTCTATCTCTGTATTTGAACCCTAATTTTTTTAAAATGCTGAACATTTTATTCCAATCTACGTTATCGAAAGCCTTTTCTAGGTCTATAAACGCCAAGTATGTTGGTTTGTTTTTCTTTAATCTTCCTTCTACTATTAATCTGAGGCCTAAAATTGCTTCCCTTGTCCCTATACTTTTCCTGAAACCAAATTGGTCTTCTCCTAACACTTCTTCCACTCTCCTCTCAATTCTTCTGTATAAAATTCTAGTTAAGATTTTTGATGCATGACTAGTTAAACTAATTGTTCTGTATTCTTCACATTTATCTGCCCCTGCTTTCTTTGGTATCATAACTATAACACTTTTTTTGAAGTCTGACGGAAATTCCCCTTTTTCATAAATATTACACACCAGTTTGTATAATCTATCAATCGCTTCCTCACCTGCACTGCGCAGTAATTCTACAGGTATTCCGTCTATTCCAGGAGCCTTTCTGCCATTTAAATCTTTTAATGCTCTCTTAAATTCAGATCTCAGTATTGTTTCTCCCATTTCATCCTCCTCAACTTCCTCTTCTTCCTCTATAACACCATTTTCTAATTCATTTCCTCCGTATAACTCTTCAATATATTCCACCCATCTATCGACTTTACCTTTCGTATTATATATTGGTGTACCATCTTTGTTTAACACATTATTAGATTTTAATTTATGTACCCCAAAATTTTCCTTAACTTTCCTGTATGCTCCGTCAATTTTACCAATGTTCATTTCTCTTTCCACTTCTGAACACTTTTCTTTAATCCACTCTTCTTTCGCCAGTTTGCATTTCCTATTTATAGCATTTCTTAATTGCCGATAGTTCCTTTTACTTTCTTCATCATTAGCATTCTTATATTTTCTACGTTCATCCATCAGCTGCAATATATCGTCTGAAACCCAAGGTTTTCTACCAGTTCTCTTTATTCCGCCTAAGTTTGCTTCAGCTGATTTAAGAATTTCCTTTTTAACATTCTCCCATTCTTCTTCTACATTTTCTACCATATCTTTTTTACTCAGACCTCTTGCGATGTCCTCCTCAAAAATCTTCTTTACCTCCTCTTCCTCAAGCTTCTCTAAATTCCACCGATTCATCTGACAACTTTTCTTCAGGTTTTTAAACCCCAATCTACATTTCATTATCACCAAATTATGGTCGCTATCAATGTCTGCTCCAGGGTAAGTTTTGCAGTCAACGAGTTGATTTCTAAATCTTTGCTTAACCATGATATAATCTATCTGATACCTTCCAGTATCGCCTGGCTTTTTCCAAGTGTATATTCTTCTATTATGATTTTTAAATTGGGTGTTGGCAATTACTAAATTATACTTCGTGCAAAATTCTATAAGTCGGTCCCCTCTTTCATTCCTTTTGCCCAGCCCATATTCACCCACTATATTTCCTTCCTTGCCTTTTCCAATGCTTGCATTCCAATCTCCAACTATTATTAAATTTTCATCTCCCTTTACGTGTTTAATTGCTTCATCAATCTCTTCGTATACACACTCTACCTCATCATCATCATGGGCGCTTGTAGGCATATAAACGTTAACAATCGTTGTCGGTTTAGGTTTTGATTTTATCCTTATTACAATGATTCTATCGCTATGCGTTTTGAAATACTCCACTCTCCTCCCTATCTTCTTGTTCATCACGAAACCTACTCCTGCCTGCCCATTATTTGACGCTGAGTTAATTACTCTAAAATCACCTGACCAAAAGTCGCCTTCCTCTTCCCACCGAACCTCACTAATTCCTACTATATCCACATTCACCCTATCCATTTCCCTTTTTAAATTTTCTAGCCTACCAACCTTTTTTAAGCTTCTAACATTCCACGCTCCGACTCGTAGAATGTTATTTTTTAATTTTCTGGTGACCCCTTCCTTAGTAGTCCCCACCCGGAGATCCGAACGGGGGACTATTTTACCTCCGGAATATTTTACCAAGGAAGGCGCCTCCATTGTTGCTATGTGAAAATGCAGAGAGCCACATTTTCTTGGAAAAAAAGCAGCTGTAGTTTTCCATTGCTTTCAGCTGCGCAGTACTCAGAGGACTGAGTGATGTTGATACGGCCGTTTAAGTCATTGTGACTCACGCCCCTAACAACTACTGAAAGAGCTGCTGCCCTCTTTCAGGAATCATTCCTTAGTCTGGCTCTCAACAGATACCTCTCCGATATGGTTGCACCTTCGGTCCAGCTACTCTGTATCCCTGAGCACTCAAGCCCCCTCACCAACGGCAAGGTCTCATGATTCATAGAGGAGGATGAATATTACACAAACCATAAATTAAACTGATATTTTCATTTATTACTGAGAAATTAAGAAATAGAAAATTTTCATTGTTATTCCATTTTAACCGTTTAAACTCATTTTAAATAGTAAATTCTTTGTGTACTTATACCGAAAGGACGTGTATACAAATTTTCATCAATTAATCTTCAGTAGTTTTTTCTGTGCGTTGATAATGATTTACTCAAGATATGTTGTTTTATATATATAGTAAATAGTAGGTGAAACAGTACTTAAACATATATTTGGTAATATATTGTGATAATTATCACCATTTGGCTATCCGCATGAGGGTGGCTATCTGTCTTGACCATCTCTATTCTCTTCTATTCCTGACTAAACTTTTAAAAGATCTTGATAACGCCTATTTCCTATTAGAACGTGTATAACGTATACTAATTTCCGGTCTCTCTCTCTTGTCCCTTCTATTCATCATCCTAGTACTATGTTAATAAAACCTTCTCATCACATGATGTGTCTATGCCTGTTAGCTTTTCTACTTTTTGTTAATCTTACTAAGCTTCTACTTTATTCAATTTTTTCATTAATTTTATATTTTTCATTCTGTTAGTCCATTTAATCTTTTTTTTCCAAGTTTTCTCTATGCCCAAATTTTAAGGGCCTACAATCTTTGTTTTTCTTAATCTCCATGTTCTACATCCATCCGTACTAAGTATTTTCTAATTATAACATTTTTAACACTTCAAAAGACCTATTTGAATTCTAACGCCATCTTACTACATGATAACTGTTTCTATCTGTTTGATATTTCATTAACCATTTTTATTCTTGTCTTTAATTTATTTTCACTTTTGTTGTTTTTTGTTAACATAATATGTAAGTAACTATACTGTTTTACTTGTTCATTTTTCCTTCTTAATAAATGATAATGCTTAAAAAAAATTTCCATCTTAATTTAATTTAACCCATCGGGTTGGTCTAGTGGTTAACTCGTTGTCGTAAATCAGCTGATTTCTAAGTCGAAGTCTCAGGTTCAAATCCTAATAAAGGCAGTTACTTTTATTCGGATTTGAATATTAGATCGTGGATACCGGTGTTCTTTGGTAGTTGGGTTTTATTTTACCACACGTCTCAGGAGTAGTCAACCTGAGCTTATTCAAGACTACAAATTTACCGGTACAGTTACATTATACTGTTAAGTCGCTTATAACTTTAATTGCTCATGCGGCTATAAATAAAACTATTAAAAAAAAATCTAATTTGAATTTAGAAAAATTCAATTCAATTGATTGAAAGAACAAGTTAAACAAATTCACGAAATCAAATTTTTATGGGTTGTAAATTTTTTTGAAAAAAATCGCAAAATTGAAAAAAAACAATATTATTTCTTTATATAAGTTTTATTTAAAATTTTTTATAAAAAAATAGCTAGTAAATATGGTGATAAATACTTGTTTTTTTAAGAAGACCAACTACCAGTAATTTCAAATTGAAATAAAAATAAAAGATATGCGTAAAATGGTTAAGCGATATCTCAACTCCTGCGCCAGTTTAAAACCTTTGAGTTTGAAAGGTTGCTTAATAAGTTTAGTAAGTCGAGGTCACGTATATTCGGATTAGTGTTTTGCGTAAGTTGCTTTTTAAATCGTCTGTATAACACCAAAAAAATGTTTTTGATTTATGATATTTTAAATCTATGTGGCATCATATTTTTTGTGTGTAAGACGCAACAATTGATACCTATAACATTTTATTTTCATTGGAATCTTTAAGTATTGTACATTTCGCTTAAAAATATTATTCAAATTATTTTTATTATAATTTTTTAAAAATAGGCATAAGTTCATTAATTTTAATCCTCCACGAGTTATTACGTTTTTAGTTTCCCGCCTAACACTACATAAGAGCTACAATTATAAAAGGGAAAGTATAGTAATCGGTCTAGTTTGAGCATATGCGCTTTTCATCAGATCTTTACGTTTTGACACCTAAGGAACCCAAAAAACACAAAAAATGAATAGAAATATTCGCATGTACGTGTGTGTGTTGGGTGTTTCACACTTTATATCACCAAAACTATTCGACCGATTTTGATCAAACGTGGTCAGATTAGTCTTATTTGTGGGGCATTGATGTCATTATATCTTCAACTTAAAAGGTCAAGATGATGAGGCTGTAGAGCAAGGTCACCCTCAATATCTCAAAATTTCGCCTAATTAAGGTCTTCTTTTTCTTAGGCAGATTTGTTAACAATTAAAAAATAATATTTCCAAAAAACATATTTGCAAAATCGCACCCCCACCCCTAAAAAGCTTCTAAATAAACTAATGGCTAAGTGGTCTAGAGCGTTATTAGTACCCCGTCTCACCACAAGGAGCGTTATTGTAGCAGTGACGTAAGACTGCTGTAGTTGTCTCTCTCTCTCTCTTTTTCTATTTAGTCTCTTTCTTTTTCCTGTTTAGCCTCCAGTAATTACCTTTCAGATAATACTTCAGATGATGATATGTACGAGTGTAAATGAAGTATAGTCTTGTACAGCCTCAGTTCGACCATTCTTGAGATGTGTGGTTAATTGAAACCCAACCACCAAAGAACACCGATATCCACGATCTAGTATTCAAATCCGTGTAAAAATAACTGCTTTTACTCGGTCTTGAACGCTGGAACTATCGACATCCAAATCAGCTAATTTGGGAAGACGCGTTCACCACTACACCAACCTGATGGGTTCTGTTTAGTCTCTGGAACTACCGTAAGATTTTACTTCAGAGGATGATATATATATATGACTGTAAATGAAATGTAGTCGTCGTAACATCACAGATGAGCGGTATAATTAAATAATTGAATAATATTTCAAGTGTAAAATCGTATTTGAAGTGGTCGCTAGTACCTCCACATCCATGCGAGTAAAATACGGTATGCGCGCTCGCTTTAGGTAGAATTATTGAATTTAAATAAACAAAAAAATATTGTATTTAAATAAAATGATAAATAATTTTAATAAACTGTGTGTATAAGCCGTGAATCAGAAAAAAACCGCTTTCCGGGAAAGTCCTACAACTGTGTATCAGCTTTTTTTATACCTCAACACTCTACTTCAATTATTTCAAAAATACAACAGAATCATTTGTCGTAATACATAAGTTTTAGTAACACATATCACCGTTACACGTTTGAGCATTTCTGAGTTGTAAAGAAAAATTGATGCAAACACATTATTTATGTGAAAAGAGTTTTTTAATTGAAATTTTTGGTTTCATTGAAAGTTAAAGCGCTAAAAATATACCGCATTTTTTTGGAAAAAAAACAAGGGATGAAACTTTTTCAACTGTAATATTGAAAAAGTAAGAAATGTTCCTTAATTTGAAAAATATATAGGTTTAATAATTATTTTAATCTTTATATATATATATATATATATATTATAAGATGCCTCCGCAGTATTAAATATTTTGTTACATAAATCACACTGACATTAAATTAAAATTTACCGAGATTTAATTTAATTTGTTTTGTACAGAAAAGGAATTTCATACAAAAATAATTTTTTTTAAATATACTACGTTATAGAAAAAGTTTATTCATAATTATTCTATGGAGTATGGGCGTATGCGTGTGTTTACAATCACGTAACTCAAATTTGCTATAAGAAAGTTTATTACTTTTCTTTTAAATCAATAATAATCACAACGTACAAAAATACAGAGAAAATGATGCGTGAAGTATTTCTATTCAAGAGACAGTAATCACGTGGGCAGACGCAATGAGATATGATCTTGTTTACATACATGCTTAACTACTTTTTTTTTCCTAATATTATTCTGTTCAGTTCTGTTCTACCCAGAGCTAAGAAAACTGGGTCAAATAAATCCGGTTTTGTCGCACCCTCCTACCATAATATTCTGTTCTATACTATAACATAACATATGAAACGTTTTAACTTCACTTAAAGAGAACAAAATGATTTTAAATTTATTATAATTATTTTCTTATGTTTATACTATTAATTTAAAATACACAAGAATTAATGTTACAATATTTTCATTAAATATATGTATACGTATAATTTTATTTTGTAATCTAAGTTTAGTTAATTCCGAAATTCATTATCTTCAACGTTACAAATTTAATTTGAAAATAAATTTTATGAGTAACAATTTTTTTTACATTATAGAATTTATTTTGTACTTAATAGCTTTTATATTCAATATTTATTACTCTTCAAATGCAACCATTTCAAAACAATGAATATGCTTCATACAATCCATTTAATTACAAAATATATCCCATATTAAATCAAACAATCTGCCTTTTCAAATCCATAATTCCTTAAATTCGCATTCCTTTGTTTTACTTTCACTGCTTGGTTATTGTAATATAGTTAAAAATATTGAAATAAGAGATACCTTGAGCGTATGAAAATAATCGCGATTTAGGGAAGCGGAAAATTATGAAAATATTCTTATGCAAAAATTATATTAAATAAATTTATTTATAAGATTTAAATAGAAAAATACAAGTCATTTACAAATACATACACAAAAAGAGTACTCTGTCACTGCGTAATTTTCGTCTTCAGCAGTAGACTGCATTCTGTAGTCTCGTAGTGAAACTCCGGATGGTTCAACGCAACATTTCAACAATAATTTCAGCAATTGCTGTTCGGATCTTGGCTTCCAAGTTCTACCGTTCCAAGTCAACTGCTACACACTTTCTTTTTTAAGGTGAACCACAAAAAGAAATCGCACACTAATAAATCAGAAACCTGAAATCCCATAGAATGTCACCATTTCTCAAAAATATACGTTACCAAACAGTTAATGTACAGTAGCCATCGATATTCGTGCTGTGTGTGATGTTGATCAATCTCGTTGAAACCAAGCGTTGTCAATAATTTGTGGAAATATCGGTAGTTTTTGAGCAATAAAGATTTTCTTTGTTGCGTAAATTAATTTTTCTTTGATCGATGCGACTGAAGTTATCAGACCATCCTTGTTTTCAAAAACCTGAGCCTGTTATACCATGCGATGACGTAGCACACCACACGGTAATTTTGTTGCTGTAGAGCGGACGCTGGTGTAGATGTGAAAGATTATCTTGTTCCTAAAAATGAAAATTCTGTTCATTAACAAATCCATTAAGATAGAAATGAGCTTCGTTCGAGATCCACGGTTTGTTAACAAAGTCTTTACAATCATTCGTTCACAGAATTGATGCGCATTATGTAGTCGTTTGGTTTCATTCTCGGACGATCTGCAACACGTTCAGATGGTAAAATAATTCTTGCAACGGTGTTCTTGGAACATCTGAACTAAGCGACTGTAAAGACTGCAAAACGACGAATTGAACGATGTGGGCTTCTTATTACAGAAGCTTCTATTTGTTATTCAGTGCTGACATTCACCCAGAATACCAACAAAAATTTCAAAATTTCCCGTTTTCCTTAATCTTTCTATAATATTACCGATAAATTTAGGACGAATAATTCGTTTCATAACTGGAAAAAATCTAGAATGTTCTTATTTGTTTTACTTATTTAACGACATTATTGGTGTTTTCTTTACTGTAAAAAAAATTCCTTGTTTACTCAATTTTATGCCAATTATTTTTTTTGTTCTTCATCATCTGACTGATTTGATGCAGCTCTCCAAGATTCCCTATCTAGTGCCACTCGTTTCATTTCGGTACTCTCTGTACATCCTACATCCCTAACAATTTGTTTTACATATTCCAAACGTTGCCTGCCTGCAATTTTTCCCATCTACATGTTCCTCCTATATCAAAGCGACTATTCCAGGATGCCTTAGTATGTCACCTATAAGTCTATCTCTTCTTTTAACTATATTTTTCCAAACGGTTCTTTCTTCATCAATTTGCCGTAAATGCGGTGTCATTTTATAACTTACATGGTCAGCTCGCCGATACAACTTTGAGTTTACGTCACTGGCAATTGGATTGGCGGGGAGGGGGCACAGTGCAGATCGACCAAAACTGGCGCTCTCGCTCATTTTCATTCAGTATAGCTTATGACTTAGACGTGACAGCGCGGTGATTCGTATGTTTCTGTTTAGAGTTTGTCGAAATAGACCGATATAAGTAATAATAAGAGTATTTCTGACAATATTTATATGTAAAAAATTAAAGTAAACAAATTAAAGTAAACAAAGTATAAAAATTCATAACCTCCCGCGCAAAAGCCAGCCAGAAATATAAATTACGCATATCGTTGGAAACGGGAGGTTATGGGCCACGCACAGGTAGCCCGATGTCCGGTGCTGAGAGAGCGAGACTTTTTCGGGACCGTCGCAAAGGTGGCATGACGCGCTCAGTGAACGACGACGACGGCACGAGCACCTCTACCGCTGCTTATTATATCTTATGTCTCTTACTTCTCATATCACAGACCAATATTGAACAAAACTGTCTCGAATATTAATCGAAATAAATATCATGTACCATTTAGTGTCTGTTTTATGATAAAATTAAATTTAATGCACAGTCAATGTCTCATTTTTATATCAATCCAATACACTGAAAGTGACTCGCTGACATACAGACCGACTAGTTTACCTGTAGAGTTGGCCAAATAAAGGAACGAAAATTTTCCATTGCAGACTTTCAGTTTTGTTCAAAAATACTTTGGTGACTCTCCCATTTAACTCTTGGTCGGTTGTAGATCGGAGGAACTTCATCCAAGGTCTGTAACGTTTTACGTCAAACCAACGGCTGTACGCCCCGACACAACCCCATCCGATGTTTTTTACTTGTTCGCAATACGGTTTACAATCATCCTTATTCATTTCATTCACTTTTTTCTCTGCTAAATTTTTAATGTCTAATATTGAAAATGTGTTATTTCTGTCACCATATCTTTTCAGAGCCGACCATACTATCTCGATCTGATTTAAATCGGGATGGTGAGGTGAAAGTCTCAGAAGCTGATGGCCGTGATTTTTTAATAGTTCATCAAAAAGGTTCTTTATTTTGAATTTTTATGTGATTTAATTATGTCATACAATTATGGTTTAAACACTGTTTTGATAAGAGGAATATTGTTCTTATCTAACCAATTAATCACGATTATTTGAATTATCATGTTTATTTGTTTTTATCACGTTTTTCCTATCATTTGAATTCAGAGACTTCTCTAGAAGTGAATTATATGGTATGGCATATTATCGATAACAATCACTGACTGGTAGGGAGGGGGAAGAGTTTATTTAATGAAGGTAGTTCATTATTTTTTGCGTGAAATTTGTTAACTGGTCGTCTTACAACGTCTTGATCAAAACTGTCTAATTTACTAACTGGTTTTGAACGTTGTTAATACTTTTTTGGTGTGCTGAATGAGTACAATAGCGATTTAGATTTAAGATCCTGCTTTTCTTTTCGGAGTTTTTAAACTTGTGATCTTGAAATTCCACAATTTGCAGCTGCAGCGGTTCATCACATTTTTAATGTGTATTATATGTTTATCATCTTCTAATAATTTTCTTAACTTTATAGTTTCTTTCTTCATAAAATCGTATACATTATTAACTACTACTTCATGAGCTTGACTACGGAGCTTTTTATTATCTTCATAAACTATGCGTACAAATATTATCTTTAATTTGTTCACGGCTTCCACCGACCCTACGTCATCACCACTAAGTAACCCCCTGCTCATTACTGTCTGTCACGTGCAAGCAAGCTTTTATTTTCATCGTACGCATTGTACATCTGTTGGAAAGAGGAGGGCGGCAGCAGGCGATGTACTTAGTGGGCAGCGCGGCATCATACGCGGAGGGTGATGCTGACTCGCTCGCAAGCGCTCAAGACTGTTGTCTATTGAAGCTGAGTGCCAGGTGTCTGGTGTCTTGTCATTGTTGCGTCATTACAATTTTCCCACTATTCTGCATAACTTTACGTTAAGTTTGGTTGTTATTTTAACCAAAAAAAAAAAAAAAAATAGATGGACCCAAAAGGCTTAGCGGTACTAAGTTATTTTTGAAAAATAACTTAGGTTATTTTTTTAAAAATAGTCCTAGTGCAAGGGAAACTTCTTCCCAATATAATTTAACACCTTCACACTGTTCAAAAGTCGATAAAGTAACATAAGGAGGCAAAACAACTTTTGTTGATCCTATTATGCCAACTGCCGAACAAGAGGCCCGAGTTAATGATCAGTCTAGTCTCGTATAATTGTCAACCGAGCCAGGTAGAGGTCCAAATAAAGTTGCATCCGATGCAGAAGAAAATAAAGACGTCCTAGAAGGAGGTTTTAGAAAAACCTGATACTCCTACTATTAGTATTACCGGTAACTTGAAGCTAAGAAATGATCCAGTTGTGGAAAAATGTGGAAAATGAAATTAACTACGACATTTTATTTTGTTAAAAATGGTTTCAATCAAAATAAAGATGGTGATTTCCAATCCAAAAGAGTGCACCCTGATAAAAACAGATTTCTGAACAAAGCGTTTTTGGAAAAAAAATTTCTAATGGAGATCTAATGAATAAGGATTACGTAATTTATTCTCCCAGCCAGGGATCTTTGTTTTTTGGATCCTGTAAACTGTTTTGTCTTACTTCAAGTCAATTCAATGACAGTGGATTTAGTAATTGGAAACATGGTTACCAGTGTGTTAAAGAACATGAAAACTCACGTGCTTGCTTCGATAGTATATTAATCTATAAATGGAGACCTGCGGAAATCGGGAAGATCGATATTTAGTACAAACTCAAATTGAAGAAGGAGTAAAATACTGGAGGGCTGTGCTCTCCAGTAAGAGTGATAATGAGAAGCTAGCATCACATGGTCTTGCCTTTAGAGAAGAAGGATGAAGATGATTTGGTTCCAGTAATAACGGAAACTACATGTACATGCGATCTACATCTACATCTCATAGATGTATATCTACATGCGATCAGTTCTAGGCATATTATATAGACATAATATGCCTAGAACTGATCGCAAAGTTTGACCCATTTTTAAAATCCTACATTGATAAGCATGGAAATTATGGTCAAGGGAAATCAACTTAAGACCTATCTACAATTTGTGACGAGTTCACAAAGTGTTATAGAGAGTATAATAAGTGTTATAGAGAGTATCATAAAAGAAATGAAAACTTCAAAATGCTTTTCAATAATCGTCTATTCAACTCCTGATATTACGCATAATAATCAGTTATTTTTCATACTAAGGTATGTGAATGAGTCTGGATATCCTGAAGAACGCTTTGTAGATTTTTAAAAACCAAGGCCACACAGTAAAAGAACTTGTTGATTCAGTTTTTAAGTTTCTTAAGGCTCATGGCTTATACATTCAGAATGTCCATCTAGAATCGTTCGTAACGCTTCAATTATGTCAGGGGTCTACTCTAGATTACAAACTAGATTAAAAGAAGCAAATCCATTGATATTTTATGTGCCGTGCACTGCCCATTCCCTTAATTTGGTGGGATCTAGTAAGGTAGAATGCTGTGCAATTTTTATAGATTATTCTTTATCTTGTTACAAGGCCTTTTCTTTTTTTCACCAACCCGTTGTTGGAATCTATGCTAGACTAGCTTTTCAAGCCTGGTGATTAGAACCTCCATAAAATCCCTGAGCAAAACAAAATGGTCGGCCAGAGCAGACGCATGTAAAAGCCTCAACAGAGATTTTGAAGCAATTGCAAAGGCTCTTAAAAGTATGACTAACAACCAAGTTGAAAATGAAAAGACAATAAACAAAGCCAAAGAGCTTTTAAAAGAATTCGTTAGCACTGAAACTTCGTTTACGGCAGCTTTATGGGGTGGCATTCTCAACAAATTTAATTCTGTTAATGAAAATATTCAATCGTGCCAAATGAATGTAGCTACAGTTGTGATGCCGTACAAATCTCTGATTGCATTTATGAATCAACTGAAAGGTCTTTTTAACTTCTATACGATGGTTGATGAAAGTATCTAAAGACTGTACAAACTGTTCTTGAAACTGAATTCGATTGCGAATATGTAGAAGATAGGCCTAGGAAATCAAGAAAAAGGAAGACGTTCTTTGGTGAATCTGAGTCATCTGAACTAGAAGAGGAGGAGGAAGAAGAAAACAGAAAACGCTTTTCAAGAAAGCGTTGATATGCATTAATAAGCTTCATTCTGTCTTGAACAACAAAATCACAGTCTATATTGAGTTCCTCAGCTGATTCTTCTTCTTAACAAATCTATACAGCTAGAATGCCGAGGAAATCACCCAGAGCAGCGTTTTCTTTACATAAAATTTATGCAACTGACATTGAAGAATCTTCATTTATTGTTGAGTGTCTTCATTTAAAAGGACTTTTAATTCAAGACAAATTAGACAGTGCCAGTCTTGAAGAAATGTCATTAACGCAATTTAACAGATTTTTAATATCGAAAAATCTTCAAGACTTATATCCTAACATAAGTATTTACCTTAAAGTTTATTCATATACACCAGCAACAAAATGTGTAGCTGAAAGATCATTTTTCATTCTGTCAAGAATCAAAACTTATTTTAGATCTACTCTTACTCAGAAGTGGCTCATATAGCCGTTTTAGCAAACGAAAAAATATGATTAAGAAATTAAATATTCATGTTTATTAATGATTTTGCACATATCAAAGCAAGACGTAAACAGTTTTGATATATTATAGTTTTACATGTTTTAGAAATTTTACGTATCTAAGTTACCTTTTTAGGTAATATAACCTTTATAATATACTTTAAAATTGTTGTTATCTCTTAATACCTTATTCAGAATGTTTTGAAAAGTTGATTTCCATCTTTTAAATTACAGTAGAAAAGGTATAATAAAAAGTTAACGAAGGAAGCATACAGCAGGATGTATCGGTGTATAAACTTATCTATGTTATTTCAGAATTTTGAAAGAAAATTATTACAAAGTTACTTTTAATGACTAATACAGAGTTAAACACACGACTAAAAATTTTAATAATTTTTTTTTGATACTTACAATTACAGCTCAGAGTTTTTTGTAATTCGTTCTAATTTTGAACATTTTCAGTATAGTTAAACAGAACAATAATAATGATGCTGTAGTTTTAATAATATAAAATATCTATGTCATACAAAAAGCTGTTTTTTTCTTTTTTTTGGTATATATCTCTTGCATACCTCAATCTGGAGATCTTGACGGGGTTAAATTTATGTATAATCGTATATAAATATAAAAACTTAATATTGAACGTAGAAATCACGGTATCAAGGTAATATAAAAATACTCTTAATAAACTGGAACTTTGATTAATTTACTTTTTATGCAATAAAAATAAATAGTTATCGACAGTCATCAAATTAAATTTCGATTTTATTATGCTGTTAATATAAAAGTAATACAAATCAAAAAGGTTCGTATTACATAAAAAAAATAGTAAAATTAAAAATATTAATTATAACTAGGCAGAGAATTCAGCTTAAATAAATGAATATATCACCATTTTGTTTCTTAAAAAAAAAAACTTATCTAAAAAAAAATAAAATTGCGACCTAGAATATATCGGAATGACAAATCGTTCATTCTCCATAAGAATTAAAGAACATATTAATTTTATAATAAAAAATAATAAAGAACTAATTTTGCTAAACACATTTTAGAAACTGGACATAATTATAACCCTAACGAATTTATAAAAATATTAGAATACACTAACAATTATCAAAAAACCAGAATATTAGAAAAATTTCATATATATTTGAATAATAATAAATAAATGAACGAGCAAGTCAAATTCGATAATGATATCCTATATAAATAAATTATACAATAATTATTCATTAATAGGTTGGTACTATTTCATTTCATACCTCAATAGTCGTAAACATCTTACGGACATGACGTTACATTTTTATTAACGTACAATTTATTTTATTAACTGACAATTGATTATTATGAATGTAGGAAATTTAAGTTCAATTTAATTATTATTATACATAAAAAATTATATACATAAATATTAAATTAAAAAATAATTTTTTTAATTTAATATTAAATTCAAATAGTCCCTGATGATGAAGAAGTGACTCCGAAAGCGCTCTGATACAATAAAAATTGTTGTTAAGCAGAAATATTATTGTATACAAATTATATTAATACCAACGGTGCCAAATGCTTAGAAAATTAAAATTAAAAAAATAATTTTCTGTAATTTTTAATTCAATATAATTATTGAAAGAAATATTATAATAAATTAATAATTCAATGGATTTAAAAAGAATTAAATTGTAACCATAGTGAGTAGATCTTTTGTTGTACAGTGGAAAAAATCGAATATGCAGTGAATGTGAAAGAGAGAGGAGTGACAAGATCTGAAGGTAAAAGAATTCAGTTAGGTCTCAATGCTTTTAAGGATTTGGTATTCAATTGTCCCTCAGTTTTGAATTTTTCGTAGCATCACAATACTTTCATTTCCTTTGGGAGATTTATATAAAGCGCGCACGCAGGCAAAAATAAGCTGCATACAAAGATATTATCTTTTTCTTCAGATAATTTATTAAATTTATAATCAAAGTTTCTGTGTTATATCTTAAAAACATTTTTCTATAATGCACACTAAAACACTGATTAGTAGGTAGTAAAACGAACTAAAGATAAGATTATTTAAAATAACATATGAATATTCATTCATTTACTTACGCATTTAAAATATGTTATATTTATTCAAAAACACAGCTCCACTTACCTGAAAAAAAAAATTAAATAATTTAACACGTAAAATAAAAACAATATAGAAATTTTACAGCAACATCTTACAAATTTAGTAATTTTAAAACATAAAAGACTTGTAAAAATAATTCGATTTTAAATATATCAATAATATAATTAGTTTCTAACGTATAACATTCAAGCTAAATTAACCGATTAGTAACTCTAAATACCAAATATTATTTTTTAACCAGAAGGGAAATCACAATCGAAAACTACAAGAGATATTTCGCACAAAAATTGTGATTACATTTTTACTTCCTTGATCGAAGTAAAAGAAGTATTGTAATCGCGAAAAGTTTCGGCTTTCAGATGTCAACGAAAATATCCAATCTGACCATTACTGATTCCATTTTGACTAGTTTCGGCGTGACACCTGTACGTACATACGTATGTATCTTCCATAACTCAAAAACGATAAGCCGTAGAATGATGAAATTTTGGATTTAGGACTTTTAGAACATCTAGTTGTGCACTTCTCCTTTTAATTGCAATTGACTGGACCAAAAGTGTCCAAAAAAGCCAACATTTTTAGGATTTTGGACTGTTTCTTAACTTCAGTAATAAATCCTCATTGAGAGTTTTTCAACGATATATCATAAGTGGTCCTTATTTTCATTGGTTCCAGAGTTATATCCAAATAAAATTTTAATTAATGAAATATTTTTTAATTTTGCAAGGGGAAGGCACATCGGTTCGAATTCGACTTCATTTCCTTTTTTTTAACTTTTTTTTTTAAATTTAAATATATTGATTTATTAATAATTATTAACTTCTGATTGTAAAAAGGTTTATATGATAAATAATATTCAACAGTAACAATAAAACAAAATCTGATGTGGACACCACATGACTTCCTTGTATGCCTATTAAATTACATAAACTCAATTTTTTTAAAATTAAAAGAACAAAGTTTTATTTCATTACTAACTTCTGATATTTATTCATATTTTTATTTTTTAATTTTATTGCTATTGAATTATTTATTGTAAAACTGTTTTTACAATCACAGGTTTATAATTATTTATAAATCAATATATTTAAATTAAAAAAAAAAGTTAAAAAAAAGTTGAAGTCTGATTCAAACCGACGTGCTTTCCCCTTTTAAGATTCAAATATTTCATTAACTAAGATTTCATTTGGCTATAACTCTGGAACCAATGAAAATAAGTACCACTTACGTGATGTATCGCTAAAAATATTACGTAATGAAACATGTTACATTATACAGTGGTTTTGTAAAAAAAAAAAAAAAAAATATAAATTTATATAATAATTAAAAATAAAATGCAACGTAATAAAAATTTGAACTACAAGATCTTTTAGAAAAAAAAATTCTGATTGTTTCAATAATTATAAAAATAACTTTTTACTGACTTTTCGAAGAATTACTTTCGGTCGCACGGGATTGGAGGTGGAATTGAACTTTCTTTACGATTTGAGGTATGAGGAGTATGAAAATACCACTTTAATATATATATATATATATATATAAAACCTATGTATAAATTTGTGGCTCGAAAATCTCCAAAACTACTATATCAATCTCATTAAAATTTAGAATTGATGCAGTAGTGTATCTGAAGTTATGCATGTGAAACTTTTATGAAGATTGGTTGAGTTGTTCTTCAGTTACGTTTAATTTAAGGCCGGCAAATATAACACAGCCTCAATTTGAGGATATGTTGGCTTTGTATTGGTGTAATTTTCATACTGCGCTTATGCAGTGAGTCACAGTGATAAGTGAATTGAAACTTGATGCTTGTTTTTTGGGTCTACTCGTTATTTTTAATTAGTTTCTTAAATTACCATTATGATAATTTAATTTCCTTATAAATGGAAAATATATTTTAATATTAAATAAAATTAAGCTCTTTTAGTTTTCTCATTTAATTAATATTTTGTACATTTCTTGCGCAAAAAATTATATAAAATAAAATAATAAAAAATAGGTCTTCTTGCTCACTTCTGAGCAAGAATTCCTTTTCATTGTAGGCCAGATTATAATATTTGTACTTCTAGTAGCAACATTCATTGTAGTACCAACGTAAAAATATTATAATTTTCAGATTCAAATCGTTAACAGCTATAAAAAATACAGTTATTATAAAGTTACCTTATTAGTAAATAAAAATGAAATAAATTTACATTTATAAATAAATAAAAATAAAATTTTAAATAAAGATAAAATTTAAGGATTTTATTCATATAAGGTCGGTAAAAGTTTTTGTATTTTACATCATAATTTAAAAAGTACTGTACGCTGCTTTCATACCACAGTAAGGGCACTTGATTCACATTATGAGTACTTTTAATTAATTAGGGTCTTCATATTTTTACTCTTAGATTACTACAGCACCACTCAAAAATATACAGGACAAAGTTTTTAATAGTTTCAATAAAGGATTCGTTACTTGAACACAAAACAAAAATCATCAATTAGTTTAAAAAGAAGACACTACAATTGAAAAATTTTCAGGTAAGTTTTTCCATATCGATCATCATAATAAAGCTAATAATGTCTAATAGATTATAGACAACTTCATTCATCTATCAAATTTTTATTATCGATATTAAATTTTTAAATTATTAAATTACAAAGAGAAGTGAATTAAAAATTTATATATACAATTTCCCATATAATATGTTGAGACATTATAATTTGTTGAGATATGATAATTCTTATAATTTCATAAAGCACATAATATTTTCAAGAGTAATTTTTCTTGTTGTAATGTTTTTAATTGTTCAATAAATTATACTATGCGAATGAATGTAAACCATATAGTTCCGTAAATAAAGTCTAGAAAATAGAATGAATTTTACCATGGTGTTTCATTTAACAAAGTAAAATAAGATTTTTCTGGAGGTATCCTTGATGTAATATAAAATGTTATTTTTTCATAATAATATTTAATGGAATTGAAAAACCTCTCAACTAAATATGAATGTACCGTTTTAAATTCATTTAAATTTATAAATATAATATTTTAAATAAATATTTTGACTAGAAATCGACTGTCTCAGAAAAAAAGAAAAAACTATTTTCATGAAGACATTTTAAGTTGGTATTTAAGATATAATGTATGCTGACAGATGCCACAAACGAATGATTAAAGGTGAGCTGAAAGAAGATAGAAAATTCTAACAATTTTAAGACTAAAAAGTATTATATGAGTCTGAGTTAATTAATATTTAGTTGGATATCAGCATGCTATCTTCACCATAATTAAGGCAATTTTTTTTTTTTACCTCCGGGACCACCGCTAATGAACATCATGTCTAAAAAAATATCAGTTTTGATATGTTGATTCACATCTATAAAAAGTATTGGAAAATATAGTGTAAAAAACAATAAATCAATGCATTCTTAATTAGAAAAACTAATTTTAAGTTTCAAGAAAAATCCAATATGAATATTCTACGTTAGTACATGTTATTAATAGAGTATGGTAGCCAAAGCGACGTTATTGGTCAAATAGATTTCTCCGCCCACTAGATCACAATCGTCATCCCATTACTGACTCCTATTGCTAGTTGATTGGATATTTACATTGTTGCGTTAGCAAATATGATTGGGTTCAGGATAAAACAGTTGGAAAATGTTTTTTTTACTTCAAAAAACAAAAAAAAAAAAATAGATAAATTTGATAAAATTTAATAAATATTAATCTTATATGTTTGGGAAAATCCTAAATTATACGACAATTCCTCATATATCAGGATTAAGCATAGATAGATATCAAAGAGGTTATTTCTTTAATGTACAGCGTGTTTCACGAGGAATCTGCAATACTTTACAGACATATTCCGCTTAATAAAACAATTAAAAAATTTCATATAAACATATGGTTTAGAAACGCTTCGTTAGCGAGTTACGACTAGCGAAAGATTTCGCCTGGATCTCAGCTCCCCCAGTGAAATTTTTGGACGTTAATCTAGAGGCAAATTAACGGTTTTTTATGGTTTCCGACCTGAAAAATTCAATAACATAGGTCCCACAACTGTATCTCTTTCAGTTTTTAAGATATTTGACTTAAAACCCAAAATTAGGGGTCCATAAAACCACTTTTTATTTTAGCTTAAAATAACTTTCTTAAATAAATAAAATCATAAACGTTTTCTACAAAATTGTAGAGAATTTAATTCTTTAAAAAATGATGTAATCAACGTCAATGAACAATGAACACTTGAAATTTGTTTTTATTGAAAACCAAACACAACTAAACAGTTATGAAAACTGAACACTGCAAACAAAAATTTAAATTATAGGCTTATTTCTTTCAAAATAATTTTAAACAAATGCTCATTAAATATTCTACAGTATTTTTCATTTAAATTATTTATTTTGATATTTGATGTATACGAGTATCTCTCCTAATACGAGTGGCTCTATGGTAAAGGAAATACAAATGTATTAATAAATTATGAGATAAATAAAGATAATAACAACAGAACAAATTCCATAAATAGAAACTAAAAAATAAATATTTTATTAATTTACTATGAAACGTTGGATATACAATTAAGGTGAGTAAAATCACTCAGTACGATGTAATATTCCGAATTATTGAATATATCATACATGAATCAGAAAACAATATTTATTTTGTTATATTTGTCTATATAATCATTTTATTTATATTTATAAAATAACAAATAAAATGTTGGGTTTGTTTTGAAACAATTGCGTATGTTTTTAACTAACTATACAAGCTTTTGCTTTAATTATCATATAATTAGTATTACGAATTATGAGAATGGTTCATAAATGAATCTGTTATGCATAAAAAACGATATGTAAATAGATATTTATTGTTGTTTTCTTTAACCAGTTTTTCCAGCTACTGCAGGGTCTGGGTGTGTGTATAGATTAGCAACTGCAATCACCGATACCGGCTTGCCATGCCCACATAGCTACAGACGCAAATAAATATCAATTATACTTCAATAATTATTTATCAAACAATTGAACAACTGGCGTGTATTATTAATACAAACAATATGATACTACTTAACTTGCTTTGTTTAAGAGTTTTACTTAAATTGTATATGCATTTTTAAAAAAATATTGTTTTGTTTTTCAACAAAATGTAAGTGATATTTACATTTATGAAGTGATCTCAAACCGAATAAAATATATAAAATTGTAACAGAATAAATCTAATATGTTTGTTTATCAATGGCACTCAATAGATTTTTAACAGTTACCAAATTCTTTACAGATATAACATTTCTAAGATATCAAAAACATACTTGTTCCTTAAGGAACTTTACCTCCGAAATAAATTACATAGAATGCAGTTTGTAAATGAAGACAATTGAAAATCTGATAAAATATTTAAAAAAAATGAACATTACAGAACATCACAAAATTTAACCTTTCACTTTATCCCTTTTTCCCTTTTGTCCCAATTTCCCTTTTTCCCTTCTTCACTTTTCCCCTATTTACCTATTTTCCTTTTCTGATTTTTCCGGCATGTAAATCGGTCCAGCAGTTTTTAGTTTATAGCGGACAGACATATGAACATTACCTTTAATATATATAGAAGAAGAAAGTCTGTTTGTATATTTGTTTGTTTCGTAAATATTTCGACACCAGCGTCATCTAGCGGTTATAGTTTTTTGCAAAAATTTGTCTTGTCACATAACTAACGTATATTCTGAATATGAACCAAATCGGACCATAAATAAAATTTTTCGAAATATATCGACTCCAGGGCCACCTAGCGGGCCCAAACTAATTCAGAAACCTTCGCAGGCGTACCCACAACAATTCACCAAAGTTTCATCGCAATGAGATGAACGGTTTAGGAAGGCATAAGAGACATACAGACAGACAAACATTCATTTTTATATATATAGATATATAGTACATATATAAAATTTTGTGGCTCGAAACTCTCCAATATTGCCAGATTAATATTTGAAATTTAGATATGCTGTGTTCAGTTAATAGTGTATCTGAAGTTACACATTTAAAAGTTTGATAAAGATTGGTTGAGTATTTCCTGAGTTATACATAATCCGATAATTTTGAGGTAAACAACAGACAATGTATTTTCAATTTGAGGTATTACTTTCGGTCGTATGGTGAGATTGGGGAAAAAAGAATTTTCTTTACTTTTTAACTTAAGAGGAATACGAATACACCATTCATGTATAAAATCATACCGACCCGATTTCATTTATATGTAATACATATCACATTTACAGAAATAATATAATTATTATGATTATTTGTTATTTAATAAATGAAATCGGGCCATAATAGTTTTGTAACAAATTTTTCTATTTTTTTCTTATTATATGGAACGCTTAAACATTGTTTATTTTCATTGTCTATTACATATATTTAACATGTATTTTTTTAACACAATTCTAAATTAATGTCAGATTTTGATAATAGAAATATAGTATCTTTTTTGATATCAATATCATTTTGTTAAAAACATTTTTATTTATATTACAGAAATTTTTGTTTTTTGAGCGGAAGAAATGATTTCTGCGAGACTCTTACTGTACGGTTTACAATTTCATTGTAATTTTTTTTGATTACTATTTGCGGAAAAAAATTTGTTTTATTTATAGTATTGTTTTCATATATTGGTATTGTTAACATTGTTTTTATTTTTATTTTTTCTCTTTGTGATTTATTTTTAGGGCTAGTTTTGAAATTAGTTTGGATCACTTACACAAGTGCTTTTCCTATATATGAGGCGTTGAACCTTTGTATGGTTTCATCGGGCACCTCTCTTCACGTGATTATCACATGATAAATAAAATTTACTTATGGTCCTCTGTGAAGTAACGATTGTAAATGCTAACAGATAAATAAAAAAGTGAAAATCACTTTATTATTTACTTTTTCATTAAAAGCACCTAAAATGGAAAACTAATTATTCTTAGCTAAGTAATTTACAAACGTTACAGTTGTAGTATATAAAAAAAATTAAAAATGATTGCTTTCTTAACTTAGTTAATTTCAAATTAATTAGATAACGTTACGTAACTAAATATTAGTTGAAAAAAATTAATAACACTTTTTTATAGATTTCTTCTTTGTTTGTTTGCAAATGTAAATTTTTGACTAGCAAACAATTCCTTGGAAATCGATATATATATATATATATATATATATATATATATATATATATATAAAAGTGTGTGAGTGTTACGAGTAGAGTAAAAAGAACTGGTGACTAAAAGAGGAAAATGTTGGAAATGAGCTAAAAGAAACCACGATATGCTTTTAAAAAATGTAATTTATTAGGGTACTGTAATTTATCCTAGTTTTCCAACACATATATATGTGTTTGTGTGAGTATGTATGTATAAATGTGTGGTCTTAATTAAAAAATCAATTCCCACGAATATTGCGCGCGCACTTACACATGAATACATCGTGTTACGTATAGACCTTCACTAATTCTTATTTAATTTTGCGATGAAATAAAATTATAGCTTATAAATTACATCAGGTTTTTTTTTATGAGTGTTTTCACCCTGTCATACATTAAATTTAAATGTAATATTTTGTTAAGATATTTTCCCCTTAATTCGTTTTGATTTTAAATTCAGCTGATTAAGGAGAAAATTAATATTTCTAAAAAAAAAAAAACACTTATAATATTTATTAATTGCGATATAAGGACATACAGTTCTTATTAGGTAAAATTTTCTAAAAAAAAAAATCAAAAAAGAACAAAACAAAACGGAACAACGTAATAAACTTTGTATACAAAAGAATATATAGAAAATGTTTAAATTTAAAATATTTTTCTCTTTTTTATATGTGAATAAACTAATTAAAACTATCCTTAAACAACTTAAAAAAAAAAAAAAAAAAACAAATAAAATGCCTATTTAACCAGAAAAAAATCTGATGCGGATACTACATGACTTCCTTGTACGCCTATTAAATTACATATACACATTTTTTTAAAATTAAAAGTATATAAAATTTTTTTCATTAATAACTTCGGATATTTTTTCATATATATATATATATATATATATATATATATATTTTTTTTTTATTTTTTATTTATTGTTATTGAAATATTATTCATCGTAAAACTTTTTTTACAGTGAGAGGTTAATGATTTTTAATAAATCAATATATTTAAATTAAAAAAAGAAGTCGGAAATGAAGTCGGATTCGAACCGTTCTACCCTAGAAAAATTCAAATATTTCATTAATTAAAATTTTATTTAGCTGTAACTCTGAAACCAATGAAAATAAGTACCACTTATGATAGAGTATATCGTTGAAAAGCTTTCAGTGAGAGCTTATTACTGCAGTTAAGAAAAGTCCAAAATCCAAATTTTTGTTGATTTTGATCTCTTTGGATACTTTTGGTTCAGTCGATTGCAATAAAAATGGAAGGTCCACAACTAGATTTTACAACAATCCTAAATAAAACATTTCAACATCCTCCGGCTAATCGTTTTTGAGTTATGCGAGATACATACGTCAAGCCGAAATACGTATGTATACACGTACAAGCCAAAATTAGTCAAAATGGATTTAGAGATGGTCGAAATGGGTATCCGTTGAAATCTGAAAACCGAAATTTTCGCAATTACAATACTTCCTTTACTTCGTATATGAAAGTAAAAAAATCGCAATGAAACAATAGAATCCTGAAAGCAGTTGGAAAAATAAATTTATATGTAGAATATAGATAATTAGGGAGAATTTAAAATAAATTTATTAATCTTAATTGTTTACAGATATGTAAGATAAAGATATATCAGAAAGCAATGTTAATGTCTTATTTCTTAATTTAAACAGTGAGAAAATTGTCACTTACAGCAAATTATTTCAAATTCATGAAAAAAATAAATCATATGAAATCACTGTTTTTATTCAGGTAATACAATATTTATCGAATACGAGTTCGATTATAATTATTGTTAAAATAAAAATTAAAATAAAAGTATTTTGCGATATATTACTATTTTTATCAAAATATTAAAATTAGAATAAATAAATAATTATAGAAAAAGATTGATGATTTTAGAATTAACAATATGTTTTTTTTTTAATTTATCGAACTTCAATTTTTCAAATTTCAATCAATTTTAAAACAATACAGTTACTTATTTCATTGCATTATTTAATTATAAGATGAAATACGTAAATAGGTAACCTCAATTAGGTACAACCAGAATTAAGTACCATGAAGAATTCTGATAACCGAAAATTTCACCTATTTTTCCAGCCTGAGATTAGATTATAAATGATTTAGGAATGGTAATAATTCAGGTTAAATTTTCTTTTAATGGCACCGTTGGTATTTTATATAAACTATATAAATAATAAAAGGTTCAACTACCAACAATAGTGAATGTTAAATTATTCTAGCACTTTCGGATTTTATTCGTCCATCACCATTTATAATTAATTGATTATTCCTGATGATGGATGAATAAAATGCGAAAGCGCTAGAATAATTTAACATTCATAATTATTGGTAAGTTGAACCCTTATTATTTATATAACGGTAATAATACCTAATTTTTAAAATTTCATGATAGCACGTTATATAATTAAATTCTGGGTAACACCATGATGAACCCACCGGGTTGGTCTAGTGGTGAACAGGTCTTCCCAATTCAGCTGACTTGGAAGTCGAGAGTTCCAGCGTTCAAATCCTAGTAAAGCCAGTTATTTTTACACGGATTTGAATACTAGATCACGGATACCGGTGTTCTTTGGTGGTTGGATTTCAATTAACCCCACATCTCAGTAATGGTCGAATTCAGACTGTACAAAATTACACTTCATTTACACTCATCCATATCATCCTCTGAAGAATTATCTGAACGGTAATTACCGGAGTCTAAACAGCAAAACGAAAGAAAACTGGGTAATACCATGATGAGAATAAAGTCCACTCCATTTTTGTTTGGAATTAATTTAAATTCGATACTCTGCAACAGCCAAATGTCCTTGAAATCACATAAAATAATTAGTGCGGGCGTAAGTATTAAACTTATTAAATCAATTATAATAGTAATATAACAATATTACATTTTTTATAGACAGTATGCCACAAAGAAACGGAGAAACTTTCAGGACATGTTCTAGTGGTGAAAAAAATGAAAAATGTTCATATAAACATAGATGTGGCTATGTTTATAGTTACGTTTTCCAGTTACGGCTAGCGAAAGATTTCGCCCGGATTTCAACTCCTCTAATAAAAACAAGACCTACTGTAATTTTTGGGACCCAAATTAAGGGGTAAAGTTGATGGTTTCTTATACAATTTGAGCTGGGAAATAAGATAAAACAGGTCCCAGAACTGTAACTCCAGTAGTATTTAAGATATCAAATGTAAAACAGAAATTTCGGCGTCAAAAAATAATCTTTTATTTTTGTTTTTAGTACAATATCTTTGTTAAAAATAACTAATAAATGCGGAAGATTTTGTAACAAATCTTGTAGAGAATTTAATTCTGAGAAAATTAATGTAAATACAACCAATAAAAAGTTTTAAAAATTTGTTTTTAACAGACGAAAAAACTATGTAATAAACACAAAATAAATTATTTTTTTTATTAATCTTTCACTTTTATAGTTTAAGTTTTATTATTCATTTTTTTTCATATTCTCTTGAAAATTTATTACATTAAAAATTATAAATTTAATGAATATTTATAAGCAAAAATGTATAAATGAAATAAAATTAAATAAATTGGGGACAAATTTTTATTTTTAAAAGAAATAAAAACCTACCGTTGAGTCACGATAAGTATGATTTTTTTTTACTGTTTATTATTGTTAACTATTTTTATTATTTTTACTTCTTTTTATTTCAAAATTTACATTCATTAATATGTAGTTGAATAAACATGATTACAGATGAAAATGGAAGGGGCAGAAGAGATTAAAAAAAGTAGGGCAGTTTAAATCTGCCTCTTTCTTATCATTCCCTCTATTCCCTCTCTTTCTGTCTTTCTATCTCACTCGTAAACCCCTAACCTATAACACAGAAAAGATCTGCAGGAGGTCTTTATACAAAAAAAAAAAATCAAAACATGTTTTCTTTATCTTGTGTTAGTTTAGACGTTTTAAATTCCCTAATCTAATTCTATATCTTTATTATATTATCGTTTTGCTAACTTTTTATTCTACTTTCTCCTATTTCATCATTTTGGTCAGTAAAAATTTTACATATGTGTATGTTAAAAAAAAATAAGAGAAGACATATGAAAGAAATAATAATTAAGGCTAAGAAGTAAAAAGGGGAGGTAATATGGTAAAAACACACACAAAGTATGATGAAAAAAGCTGGACGACCCATCTCTCGTTTCGTTTAATATGAAGCATTTATACTCTCTCAACTCACTTCTTTTTAAAATATAGGCGCTATTATATATCACTTCTATAGTATACGTCGGGCTATTCATTTTAAATTGCACTGCTCTACATAAATTTATATTATACTCACTTTAAAACTACGTAACAAAAATCTTTTAAGACGAATGATAAATTCAACCATTACTGTGCAATTTTTTTTTTAAAGATGAATTTCTTATGGAAAATTTTAATAAGATAATTGCCAAATAGAAGACTAAATTTTTTTCATCACACTAAAGTGTAAAAGCATAATTTTAAACATTTTTATTACATAAAACCTTCTTAATTTCATTAAAATAAAGGGAAATGGACAAAAACATGCTGGTAGGTTCAAATTTTAGATCCGTTTTTTTAATGCAAACAAAACTAGTAAAGATACTGTCAAAAACGTTTTTTTATTTCACTCTTTACACTTTTTTCTACTTTTCTACATAGTTACCTTGTTTATTTAAACGTTTATCATAGTGCTTTACTAAATTGTTTATGCACACTTCATAGAAATCAGCCGCCTGTGAAGACAACAGGTCTTAACTATTGTTTTCATTTCTCCATCGGTGTCAAACCGCTGATCGCCGAGAAACTCCTTCAGTAGCGGAACAGGTGGTAATCGCTCGGCGCAAGGTCGGGTTGTATGGTGGATGGGATGGTCCATTTGCTCCTATCCAAAAGATTTGATTAACTCTAAGAGATTGAGCAGCAAAATGAGGTCGTACATTGTCAAGCAGCAACAAAACTTCAGATGACAGTAGGCCATGTCGCTTATTCTGTGTGGCATGCCGAAGCTTCGTCAAGGTCTTGCGGTATGCAACTGAGTTTATTGTTCTCCCTTTGAGCATAAATTCGACTAACAGAACGCCATGTCTATCCCAAAACACAGTTGCCATAATCTTACGTGTTGATATTGTCTGTTTGGCTTTCACTTTCGTTGTATGCCGCCATTCTATTGACTGTTGTTTTGATGTTGGAGTGTTGTGAGAAACCTATGTCTTGTCTCCTCTATGACAATGTGGTCCAAAAGTTCATCCCCTTCCTTATTGAATCGGGTCAAAAATGTTAAAGCACTAGCACTAGCCAATTTTTTATTTTGGTGTTCTTCAGAAATCAGCCTTGAAACTCATAACGAGCACAGTTTTTTGAACTGCAACATTTCAGAAAACAGTTTGTATAGCACTGACCTTGAAACTTTTCAGAATATCAGTGACAAATTGGAAATTTTGAATCGCCAGCTTCACGAATTTTTGCGTCAACTTTGCGCAACAAATCGTCTGTGATTACAAAAGGTCGGCCCGATTGCGGTTCATCATGGACATTATGCACTTTGCTGTCACTCATTGAATTAGTTTAAGTGAAATAAAAATAAAATAAAATTTATAAAAAATAAATTATACCTACCACGCAAGATAGTAATATAAATTTTGAATTTTTAAAAAATGATCTGAATTTTTTTCAGATATTAAAAAAATAATATTTTTCCAGACATAAGACATTCAAATCCAAATAGAATTTGTTACTGATGAGTTGCTCGTCCACTGGAAGAGACAACGAGCGTTTACAAGATCACGTGACTTAGACGATTTTGATTCATACGACTATGAGAGAATGGGGTTGTCCTTTATTGGCTAGATCGCGCGACTATGTCAGTTGGTGTTTGTTCAATACTATTTACAGTATCGATAACTACAATTTTTTAGAATTTTGTAGTTTTTTTAAGGCGTTGAAAAAGTTATTAAGCAGCCATAGTTTGCGTTATATTTCTCGAGACGTCAAATTCCATAGACGTGATTTTTAAATATAAATATCCATGTCAAATAATAAAAAAATAATACGGTTCAAATAGTAAAATTTATTTATGACGATAGGCGGACGTTTAGAAATAGGTTGAACGAACCGTAGTGTGCTCGCGACTACGAGAAGCAAATCCCAATCCGAGGGATCTGTCCCTTATTGCCTGTTGTAAAATATAGTTTTAAATATATCGTTCATATTGCCTGTTGTAAAATATAATTTTAAATATATCGTTCGTATTAAGAAGTATAAATCGTTCGAACGAATGAATCATTCGTGCGCTTCATTCAAAATAAAAATGTAAGCACGCCGGCCTCCGTGGCGCGAGTGGAAGCGTCTCGGCCTTTCATCCGGAGGTCCAGGGTTCGAATCCCGATCAGGCATGGCATTTTTCCATACGCTACACATCATTCATCTCATCCTCTAAAGAAATACCTAACGGTGGTTCCGAAGTTTAAAAAAAAATAAATAAAAATAAAAAAGTGAGCATATACAGCAAACAAACCAACGCAACATGCCTTTTATTGAAGAGAAACAATGTATCTTTTTTTAATCCATTTATACGAATAAATGCTAAAATTTTTCGAACACCCAAAATTAAATACTAATAGAGAGTTATGCTGAATAATTATTGAAATAAATCGGGAAACAAGAATATATTACGAAGAATTTACTTAAAATTCTAAACCTTAGAATTTCTCTAGTGAAATGTTTTTGAATGTGAATTATTTTATACATAAAAAAAAAATACAGACTGCCAAGATGCTATTCTGTTATAAACAATCAATTTTATCCCTTAACAGAATTTGTTTGAACAGATTACAGTTTACCGGAATATTTCTATCTACCCACACAATTCCGAAATTTCAAGGGTAACCTAAGGAGTCCTTGTCTGTTAACTTTTGTCTCTATAGTTTCTGGAGGAAAATCCTAGTTTTCTAACGCATATTTATTAATATAAACTTCCTTAATAAAGACTTCCTTGCACGCCTATTAAATTACATATACACATTTAAAAAAATGAAAAATACATAAATTTTTATTTCATTAATAATTTCAGGTATTTTTTCATGTATACACATTTTGTTAATTGTCATTATTGAATTATTATTTACTGCAAAACCATTTTACAATCAGAGGTTAATAATTATTAATAAATCAATATATTTAAATTAAAAAAAAAAAAAGATGAAGTGTGATTCGAATTGATCTGCCTTCCCCTTATAAGATCCAAATATTTCATTAGTTAAATTTTTATTTGGCTATAACTCTGGAACCAATGAAAATAAGTACCACTTATATATGATATATCGTTGGAAAGCTTTCAATTAGGGCTTATTACTGCAGTTAAAAAAAAAGGTCCAAAATTCAAATTTTCTGGATCTCGGGCTTTTTTGAAACTTTTAGTCCACTTTTTAGTCGGGCTTTTTGACACTTTAGTTTGGACTAAAAGTGTCAAAAAATGCCTGACTGCAATAAAAAGGGGAGGTACATAACTAGATGTAACAACAATCCTAAATTCAAAATTTCAACATCCTACGGCTAATCGTTTTTGAGTTATGCGAGATACATACGTACGTACAGACGTCACGTTGAAACTATTCAAAATGGATTCAGGTATGGTCAAAATGGATATTTCCGTTGAAATCTGAAATTTTTCGCGATCACAATACTTTCTTTACTTCGTACAAGAAAGTAAAATCGAAAATTCATTAAATAAGTATAAACAATGAAGTTGTAACAAACGAAAAAGATTCCATCCATTACTCCTCACAATCTTTGTAAAATTACTATAGAGATGTGGATGCGATAAGCGTTTACTACCTCGGGAGTTTTGAAATTATTTAGCTGTTTACTATTTTCATCATTCGTCTTTTTTTCTTATTTTTTAGTCTTTCGTTTCCATTTTAAGTTCCGTGAATTAAATCTAGGTCAGAAGAATGGGGATGATGGAACCGTTTTTTTTTCTTGGAATAACCTGGTGTAGAATGGTTAGTCTATGGTATTTTCTGGTTTCTGTTTACTGCTTCATGGCTGCATGATTAACCTATAGGGCGAAGTTGAGACTCATAAATGTTGGTAAATTACATTACGTCACATTCTCGGGAAAATACCCAATTAATAATAATTATATAATAATTACAACTGTAATAATATATATTTTTATTTATTTATTTATATTATATAAATAACCGGTCTGGAAACAACATTTTTACAACTACCCTTTTTTGATATTATGTACATATAAATTTCCATTTCAATATTGGGTCCCTACAATTAATTTTATTTCTATTGAATAATTCTGATCAAAAAAACACACATACACATAGTATATATTACAATGATAATGATATAATAATACAATAGGGGTAATAATAAAATAATAATAATAAAAGAAATACAGGGATAAAGCTTTATTTTGCTTTCAAAATAAAACAAAATTTAAAAATCGTAGATTACAACGAAAACATATGGAATTATAAACACAAAAAGATCTTTGTTACATTAAGCTATAAGCCTATACAAAAACTAACTTGACCTTAAGGTTGAAGTGAATAGGGGATCCATTTTAATGTTGATGGTGTATTTTTTTTTCAAAAGAATTAAATAGTACGTACTGTAAAATGTTATTCTTGCGTACAACCCTTTTTACTTTTTTTTAAACACACACAACACCCTTTTTTAACTGTTTATAGTTGTTACACTTTTATTCAACATCCCTTGACACTTTCTTTAAAAATTCTAAAAAAGAATTCATATAATAGTAATAATAACAATAATAATAATATAAGGGACTGCGTCCCTAAATAATTTATAAACGTTTATTATTCTTTTGTCGGGTTTTAGTTGCTTCTTTTGAAAACATAGTAGTAATTAATTTTTATTATATTTAATTTCTTTTGTGTTTTAGCATATTCACCCGTACTTAAAAAAAATTCACTCCTTAGGTTTTTATGAGTGAATATGTATGTAGAGATTTTTAACGAATGAACAGTTCGTTATTGAATTTAATATGTTCACACGTATACATGCGTAAACACATTTTGTTTAGGATTTTGATTTCGAATTAGGATTAAGCATCGTTAGAATATTATAAATATACACTAATGGCTCTAATTTGCCGGTCGGGTATACCTCAAAATGGCAGCCAAAGTGAAAATTTTTTAATAATCATTACGCAATAACGGTGTAAGCTATCATGTTGGCTCAAACTCACTAATGTAAGGTTTACTAAAACGCATGAAATAAATGAATATCAATTTTGTTAATCAAGTGTAAGACCCCAGAATGGTGGAAAAACTAACTTTTTAATAGTTGAAAAAAAATATATGCCATAAAACCACCAAACCACTAGATAAATAAATTGTAGCTGTAACGTAAGTAGAAGAGATAATAACTTCGTTAGAATGAATTAATAATTGTTGACAGACCAGTAATAATAATAATAATAATAATAATAATAATAATAATAATAATAATAATAATAATAATAATAATAATAATAAGAATGTTCGAGAAAGTCACTAGAAATTTCATTGATAACTAGGTTTTTTGAAGGATACAAAATTTACTTGGATTTTCCAATTCAATTTTGGTAATTAATTTTAAAGAATACGTTGTCCCACATTTTTAAATAGAAGATATTTACGACTCTGTACAACTGTTTTTTTTTTCTTAAGACAGAACTAAGTTTATAATACAGAGTGAGCAACATAAAACCGAATCTATAATGAAACCGCTACCCAACACTATTTATGAAAGACTCTCACACAACTAGCGCGACTAGCGGATGTATATGTTACTACTGATTGTTGCAGCCGTTTGTCAGGTGGCTACGTGTCAGTGCAGTATGGTTTTGTTGCAGTGCAGTATTGTAAGTGTAGTCGTGTTTGTGTAAAATGCCTTATTCAATCCAGGAGAGGATAGCTATAGTTGATGCCTACAATCGTTTGAAGAATCACGTCAAGTATTCGTAGAAAAATTTCCGAATGCCTGTATCCTAGCGAAGAGTAGCATAACAATTTAGTTAAAAAGTGGCGTACAACAGGTTCGGTTTCAAATGCAAAACGAAATAGGCAAACTTCCGTTAGAACTCCACAGGCCATTGCCGATGTTGAAAGGGGAATCCCAGTCCAAAAAAATCACTACGCAAGTTATCCCAACAATCTGGTGTTAAATAAACATCTTGTCGTAAAATTCTTTATGAATTAAAATTGAAACCATGCCACATTACAACTGTGCAATAACTGAAGTAGCAGACAAACTGAAACGACTTGATTATTGCAAATGGGTTCTCGAAAACATTGTTGGTGAACAGATAGACCCGATTTCGTATTTCATGTCAGACGACGTATGGTTTCATTAACCCGGCCATATTATTTCGCAGAACACCAGGTATAGGATGGCGAGAAATCCTCACAAGATATTCGAGCGGCCACTTCACAATAAGAAAATTGGCGTTTGTTGTGCCGTTTCTGATAATCGTATAGTGATACCAATATTTTTTGACCGGACTGCCTATACACAAGTTTACCTCACAATTTTCGAAGAATTGTATGCACATTTAACTGATAATGAAAAAGAATACAGCTTCTTCCAATAAGACGAAGCAACGTATCACACATAAAACGTTTCACTGAATCGCGTTCACGCAGCATTCACAAATGAACGAGCTGTCAGTACAGGACGGTGGCCTCCACGTTCTCCAGAGTTGTCTACTTGCGATTTTTTACTTTGGGACTCCTTAAAGGAGAGAGTTTACGCATCTAATCCCCACAATATTAATGAACTGAAGGTGAACATTCAACGAGAAATGAGCGCAATTGACAACAAAGTTTTGTGTCAGACGACTCTCAATATGATCAGTCGAGCACAAAGTGCATCGATGCCCAGGATGATCATTTTGAACATATTTTGTAACAGCAAGGTAAATAAATGCAACATTTAAATGACTTTTTATATTTTTCTTATTTAATTTATCCACATCACTCATAAAATTTCATTCCAACATAACTTACTGATTCTACAGCGTTTAAGATATGGGTTCGGTTTTATGTTGCTCACCTTTATAATGAATATTCTGTTATTTCAATTTTATTCATTTTTTTAAACGTTGAAATGTATAAGGAAATGTCAAGAAATACTCCTTTGTAATGAACAATTTTAAAAAATTTGCGACAATCTAAATTAATTATTCCAACATTTATGATGCACTGAACAGGTTTTTTAAAATGTTTACATACTTTTTATAATATTATAATTTTTTTTTTTTTTTATTTAAAAATATTATAATAAGTTAACTAAATAAGATACTTTTAATACACTGATTAAACGATGATATTAAAAATCACTGCCCAATTTCCTTAAATTCAATTATATTTAATAAGATCTAATGATAATTTTTGATATTTAAAACATTGTTTTTTTATGAATCACGACATGACGAAGTAACACCCAAAGAAATTCTATAAATTATGAAGCAATAATTATATATAAAAACTAGCCAGTCAAGGGGCTCTTTCCCCTGGACCCCCGATGCGTTCGCCATCCTCATGGTTGTGAGAATATTAAATATTTTTAAAATATTCATAAAAAGAAAAAAAAATATAATAATTAGTCATTTTACTTCATTATATTTATCTAGCCATGAAGTATAAGGAAGTAAAAGGATTTATTTTTGTTTTTTTAATGAATCTAATCCCCAAGCAAGCTAGACCTCAATTTATGGCTTAAAATCTTTCCTGGAATAACACAAATGTATCTTGAAAATTTGAAAGTAATCGGTCGGTTGGTTCTTGCGTAATGCTGTTGCAAATAAACAAACTTTCACATTTATATATAATATTAAATAATTATATTATCAATCATAAGTTTAGCAATTTTCCCTTAAGTGTATAAAGTATATAAGATGCTGCTTAACGTCCCATCTTATAACTATTTAGTTAAAGGTAAGTAACCGTTATAATTTTACTAAAAAATATTTTTCATACGAGATAAGGAAAAAAGAAAAATTAAATTTCATAGTTATCGAGGAAGCAATTTTAATTAAAACCGTACGTACTCTGACCTGGCTAGGATCTAACGAAATATAGATAAGACTACCTTTATTTCACAATAATTGACTAAGCTGCCAACTGGTACCAATTAAATAACGATTAGCTATAAATTAAATTTAATATTAATGCTATAACTTATAATTTCAATTTAATATATTAAAAATTTACAACTTTTTAAATTAGATATTTAACATGTTATAAACAACTGGGACACAACCGATGAAGTATAATTATTTAGCTTCTAAAGAAATTTAAAAAAAACTTAAAAATAAAATGAATAGTTTAATCCCAAATTAGAAGAGGTGAACTCCACCCATTTAAAATGGGTGCGGTTATAAAAATGTGTCACTGATTATTTCTTCATACTCACAATAGATAGACGGAGGGAAAAAAATCAGAAGTATAATCTGTATTTCTTCAGCAATTTATTCTTTGTAATAAATTTTGTTATTAAAAATTACATTTATGTTACAGAACAAATTTTTTCCTTCTTACTTGTACCTAGCGTAATAAAGTCAAAAAGTTCTAAAATAAAAATTGTTGTAAAAATTGAAGGCAGTAAAAATATTTTAAATAAATTTTTGTTATAGTTGAATTATTAAGAAAAATAGTTTTGATATATATATATACACACAGTGATGGAGTGGTAGCGGCCTTTCATCCGGAGGTTCCGGGTTCAAATCTCGGCCAGGCATGATATTTTTCATACGCTACAAAATTCCTATTTCATATTCCTACGCCAAAGTTTCAATCATATATAGTAAATTAATCATTAAAAAAAAATTATATATACTCGTGTGTGTGTATATATATAAAAGGAAAAGACGAATGAAAATTCTTCGGACACTTTTGCAGGCTACCAGAAAACCGACTGAGCAAAAGAATAATCGCGTACTTAGATCATTAAAAGTTGCAATCCCCTGGCTCGCACAAAAACCAAAGATTTAGAACACGCCGGAATTACGCTGGAGGGGATCAAAGACAGAAATAAAATAGATAAATGGGAAGTTAAACCAGAAACGCTGAAGCCTAAACAACATCGTCTGAAATGGTCTGAAGAACGGAAGAAGGCCTTTTCTAAAAGAATGAAAGAATTTTGGAGGGAAAAGAAGAATGCCAAGCTAAAGAAATATGAATCATGAATGCTTAATGTCTTCCATAGGGAAGTTCTCGACTTATTATTATTATTATTATTATTATTATTATTATTATTATTATTATTAATAATAATAATAATAATAATAATAATATATATATATATATATATATATATATATATATATATATAAAGAAACTTTATTTAAAATATTAATTAAAACAATAAGAACCAAATAAGACAAGGATACACTACACAGTTTTTGTTTTTTTATTTACAGAAAAACAAATGAAAAGTAGAAATTAACAAGAGATTTGATAGCTAAGTTTAAAAATAAAAAGTATTATAAAACATAATGTTAATATTTACGAGTTGTTTTAACGAAATGGAAATCATAATTACGCTCCAAAAAAACCGTTTAACAAAATAATTCATTTAAAATCTAATCCTTCAAGGCCATTTCGATTGTTAAAAAATCAAGAGATACTAAAAAGTTTTTTTTTTAAATGTTAAAATGTAAACAAGATAAAATAAAAACTGTAAAGGTGCAGGTCGAGATTTGAGGTTTAAATATTTTTAAGTTTCATATGCATTTTCTATTGGGATTACTTAGAATGACAACAGTTATTATTTTTTACTTGCATCTTTCATTTTGATCTTTATGGCGGAGTGGTAGCGTCTTAGTCTTTCATACAAGAGGTCCTGGGTTCGAACCAGCTATACGCTATACGCTTATACGCTATACGCTAAAAATGTCCATTCTCATAGGGAAAAATGACCAAATCAGTCGATGCCGGCCATCTCAAAAAAAATCTGATGTAGACACCTCATGACTTCCTTGAATGCCTATTAAATTACATACACTCTTTTTTTTTTTTTTTTTTTTTTTATTGAAAAGATCATAAAGTTTTATTTGATGAATTAACTTCTGATATTTTTTTCATTTTTTTTTTAATTGTTATTATTGAATTATTATTCATCTTAAATTTTTTTACAATACGAAGTTAATAATTATTAATAAATCAATGTATTTAAATTAAAAAAATAGTTTAAAAAAAGAAGAAGATGAAGTCTGATTCGAACCGATGTGTCTTGTAAGATCAAAATATTTCATTAATTAAAATTTTATTTAGCTATAACTCTCCAGCCAATGAAAATAAGTACCACTCATAATACATCGTTGAAACGTTCACAACGTGGGCTTATTATTGCAATTAAGAAAAAGACCAAAATCCAATTTTTTTTGGTGATTATGAGCTTTTTTGGACTGTTTTGGTCCAGTCAATTACAATCAAAAGGGAAGATGCACAACTAGATGTTAAAACAGTCCTAAATCCAAAATATCAGTATCCTACGGCTACTCGTTTTTGAGTTACGCGAGATAAATACGTAGGTACAGATATCAAGCCGAAACTAGTCAAATTGGATTCAGGGATGGTCAAAATGGATATTCCGTTGAAATCTGATACGCGAAATTTTTCGCGATCAGAATACTTCCTTTACTTCGTACAAGGAAGTAAAAATCTAAATTTCCGACCAAAAATCTGAAATTTCATAGCGTATCAGTTAATATTATTTACTATTATTTCTTTAATTTTAGCTTTTTTATTTGATTAAAATGTTTACACTTTTTACTGACTTTTAAAGAAAAGTACGGTATTACTTTCGGTAGTTTAGTGATAGTTTGGGGGAGGGGTGAAAATGAACTTTCTTTACGTTTTGAGGCATGAGGAGTAAGAAAGTACCGTTAACTTTAAAATTAAAAGAAATTTATTTTAACTGGTGTTAAAATTTTGTGGCTCGAAAATATCTAAAACTACTACATCAATTTCATTGAAATTTAGATATGATGTAGTATTTTATCTGAAATAAAATAGAAATATTTTTGAATTTAAGGTCGAAAAATGTTGAGCGGGGAAAGTTGGAAGTGTGCTTTGTTATTATGCTGCAAGTTTGAACGTTGACGTTTCTTTTTATTATAATTTTTTTAAGTATTTACCAATATCTAATAGCAAAATATTATTATTTTACTAATAAAAAATTTTAAATATAAATATTTGATTAAATCACTTTAATCATCGTATTTATTTTATATAAGAAAATACAAATTTAAAAAAAAATATTTCATTAAATAAGGGTTATAATAATTTAATTTCGTTATACATTTTCAAACAAATAAAATAATGATGAACTGATTTTTTTGCTACCTTGGACCTTTTTGCGATCATCATCATCTTTATTTGCATACTCATACGATTATCAGTCAGTATATTCTTTTTATCCTGGAAAGCTCGTTTTTCCAGCGCTATTCTTATTTTTACTTCTGTGGCACATTTATTATCGCTAGTGACGGAGCTTCCCAAATAAAAAAAAAACCGTTAACCTTCTCTACAACAGTACCGTCTAATTTAATATCAACCTTTATACCTTCCTTTATTTTTCCTACAATCATAGTTTTTGTCTTATTAATTTTCAGTTTAAGTTTTGCTAGTACTTTACATAGTGTTTCTAACATAATTTCCATTCCTCTTGCTCATTCCTCCAGTAATACAATACCATCTGCAAAGCGGATACATACGCTTTAGATGTATCCCAATTTCGGGTTTCAGATTTCTACGGAAATATCCATTTTGACCATCCCTGAATCCATTTTGACTAGTTTCGGCTTGATGTCTGAACCTACGTATTTATCTCGCGTAACTCAAAAACGAGTAGCCGTAGGATGCTGAAATTTTCGATTTAGGACTGTTATAACACCTAGTTGTGCACCTCCCCTTTTGATTGTAATCGACTGGACCAAAAGTGTTCAAAAAATCTCAAAATCCCCCCCCAAAAAAATGGATTTTGGTCTTTTTCTTAACTGCAGTAATAAGCCCAAATTGAGAGCTTTTCAACAATATATTAGCTTATATGTACGGACTTTCCATTAATTCTGATTCCTTTTGTTTTTTCTTTCATTTCTACAATAGCTTTTTCAATAAATTAAACAGAAACGCTGACAGTGGGCAACCTTGCCTGACTCCTCTTCTTATTTTGGCCTTTTTCTTTAAGCCGTTGATTTCTATCTCAGTTTTCTGCATTTTATACAGATTCAGAATTAATCTTCTATCCCTCCAGTCGAGCTTTATTTTCCTCATTTTTTGAAATAGCAATTCCCAATCCATCTTGTCAAAGGCTTTTTCTAAGTCTACAAAATTCAAAAAGGTCTTCTTCCTATTAACCCCAATTTTTCTCTCTAATAACATCCCAGCGCTAGTATCTTTTTGCGATATGGTTTAGATTTTAAGTAAGATTTTTTAACGGTTTTTAAAGAGTAATCATATTTTATAATTTAATGAAAGATCAGCAATATACGAAAATATTAAAAATCTACATTGTATTCAAATCGAACAAATCGCGAAAATTCAAATTTATTACTAATTTATTGTGATCGAATCAGAAAAAGATTACGCATGGAGGAAATGAGATTATCTCTTTAATAAACTACAGAGTCGGTTATTTAAAAAAAAAAAAATAGACGAGTAATATGTCGAGTATGTAGAGGACAAAAATTTCGAGATTATATTTTTTGGCAGCTTAGTAAACCGCTCGATGCGTGCGTTGCACACAGTGCCATTACATATAAGATTTTCTAAACCCGCCCCTATCAATTCAACAAACAAATTTGATTTTAACTTTTCCTGGCGCGAATACAGTAAAATTAATTATTAAAGTGGTTATGTTGAATAATTACTGAATTATTAATTTTTTCTTTTTATTAGGACTTCGGACATTAAAACACTAATTTAATATTTAAATGAACGGTTACATATTTTTTCCCCCAAGCCGATAATTAAGCCTAAGGGTAGCCGATTAATAAATATTCATGAGGGCCACTTTAGTTAGTATTCTTATAATTATAAATACAATAATCCATTAAATTATAAATTACAAATACAATTTTGTTTCATTTAGTACAAAAAAATATTGCTTCATACTTTAGATGAATTAAATAAAGTAAACAATAAATAATTAATTAAATAAATAAAAATGTTTAATTTCAATTAAATAAAATCAAAGAATTTATTATTTTTGTTGATTTAAAGAAATCCAGAAATACGTTTAAGATTGTTTCAGTAGTAAAACTAAGTTTTATGTTTTTTAAAAAGTTTTTTAATGCGGGTTAGCTTAACTTAGCCTACTGTTTAAGATTAGTTAAGATCTTTCTTCATGGAAACTGTTCAATCTTCATTTGTTTGTTTGTAATTATAACAAGAACAAATGCAACAACAACAACAACAACAATTAGAACTTTAGTAAAGTTTTATAATTAATTAAATGAACAAGAATTTCGTAAAACATACGAACATTTATCTTAATAATAGTCTGTAACAACTTCAGTTGGTGAAATGTAATCTATTTATTTATTTTTTTAAATATCACGCCATAATATATGCTTGTTGTTTCCAACAATTATACAATCTGTACAATAACGAGTGAAGAATTCTTAAATTCTTTTATTATTAATGTCTATAATACGTGTCGAAACTGTAACTTATATGGATCTTATATGAAACAAAAATCATTAATAAAAACAGTAAAACCATTTTCAAGAATAATAATCATCCTATATCAGGCTTAATAACGAAATTATTTCCATTTTCATTTAAGGTTGAAATGCAGAAAAGCGGGAATATTTATTATTATTTATCTTAAGTTATCCAATTTATTTTTCACGATGTCTTTCGGGAAAATATTTTGAATTTTAACATTTTATCAAGGTATATACCATAATCGATAAAAAATTAAAAAAAAAAAATTTCAATCATTAATATTACCATTTAATTTTTCATTTTAATGATGTAGTCAGCAAAAGTTTACTAAGGAACCAATAAACGAATTTCCTCTACTAAAAAAGTCGTATTATTTTCATAAAAAATAAAACTTGTAATGTTCAAGAATTCTGTTTTTTCCCCCGAATAATTCACCTTGGAACACGTTAGATAATTTATTCATTTGCGGTTTCTTTTTTTCTATCTGTCCAGTACCTCTTCATTCTTTCGATTTATCTTTCCTTCGTTCTTCAGAAAGTTCAGCTCTGTTATTCTTGCGCTTTGGCGCTTCTTGGAACATTTTATTTTCATCTTATAATATTCTCTTTAAAATTTCTCTTTTTCTTATAATTTCTTCAGTTTTAGGTCTTCTTGGACTTGGGTGAACGATTTGCCTTTAGTTTTTTTTTACTTTGAAAAAAATCAGCAATCTGTTTAGTCAACTCATTTATTCATTCAAAATAGATGGGAGTAGAATTCAATTCGTTTTTCCTATCGTGTCTGACAGTTTTTCAATCTTAGTATGAGTTTGTTATTTAGAATTAATTTTAACTGATTATTTTAAAATTTAGGACCTAAAACTTTTCTCATAATTTTCCTTTCTTTCTTTCTAGATTTTCTAGTAGACCTTTGTTGCACGGTCTTAGGCTTTCTGCCGCATAGAGTGCTTCCGGCTTTATCAGAGTTTTTAATGTCGAAATATTTTGAGTTCCATGATAAAAAGAGTGTTTGTTATATGTGTTTTTCGTTAGCTGGATAGCTAATTCCATTTTATTAGCTCTAACTGTAAACGCCTTTTTATCTAAAGAATTTCAACCGATCCATTCTCCGAGATATTTGAAATTAATCACTATCTCTATATTTTTTTAATACTTATACTAAGGAATTTTGGGCAGTTTTTATCATTATTCATAATTTTTGTTTTTACAAACGCGATTTTTAGTCACATTTAAGCAGCTTGTTTTTCTAATTCTTTAATTTGTGTTCAACTTCTTTCCAGTTTTTAACTAATAATGTCATATCATCAGAGAAAACTAAACAGTAAATATTTTATTCCTTTAGTTCCTAAAGGAACTAAAGGAACTAAAATTCCTTTAGCGGAATTTATTCCGCTAAATTCTGTTCCATTCTTTAGCTACCTTTTCAAGAGCACAGTTAAGAAGTAGTGGAGAAAGTCCATCTCCTTGTCTTACGCCGGTTTTGATGGGAAAAGGATCAGATAATGTTCCCAAAAATGTTATTTTTGAGTATATGTTAGTTAATGTGGCTTTGATTAAATTTGCGGTTTTGCTATCAAAACCTGATTCCGTTAATGTTGAAAAAAGTGATGTTCTATCAACCGAATCGTATGCTTTTTGAAAATTAATAAAAGTTATAACATATGTTCACTTTTGAAATTTACTATATTCCATAATATTTTTGAGATTAAATATTTGCTCTGCGCAAGTTCTATATTTCCTAAATCCACCTTGATAGTCACGCATTTGTGGATCCAGTTGAGGTTCGGTTCGATTAAGAGCATTAGATAGAATTTTCTATGTTACTTCCAAAATTGAAAGTCCCCTGTAGTTATTTGAATCTGTGTTGGATTTTTTTATTAAGTGGGTGGATGAGTGCAGTCTTCAGGGATTTTTTCGTTATTGCGTATACCGCTAAAAATTTGGACTAGGGATTCTTTTGCATTTATGTTACCTTTCTTTACCATATTTCTGTTACGATTGAACTTTCCCCAGAAGCTTTATTATTAAGTTCTTCAATTAAGTTTTTTATTTCATCCAAATCCGGATGTGCGGAGTTTTCTGCATTACGGTTGCTAATTTTTTAAATTAAGTTTCTTTTTGTTTCTCACAATTTAATAAATTTTGAAAATATTTGATTGTTACCTGTGTATTTAATGTGTTTTTTTACCATCCTCATCTTCCAAAAGACTTGGTGGATTATAGTTAGTTAATTTTTGTTTAAATATTTGGTAGAAGTCTTATTTGACTTCTTTATTTATATACGTTTGGTAGAATTCTCATTTTTGTTTATTTAAAAAAAAAATTATATACATACAATTTTAAACCAAATGGTATTCATATAAATCGCTAGGATATTAATGATGTTTACTAAACGTTTTGTAGAAAGATTCTTCCGGTTTTTTTTTGGAGCAAAGCTAAAATAGTATATCCGTCACTTTTTACTTCCAGTTAAAACAAAAATAAGACGAAAAACATAGTAGGTAGGTAAAAGAAAGATTATTCGTATCTTTACTTATTTTAAGTAACCTTATATATATTAGATATTCAGTTCAACTATTTTTCGTGGTAAATTCGCGGTTGTCATTCATAATTTGTTGTAAAAAAGTGTTGGAAATTTTAAGAAAAATATTTAAATTAAAAAATAATTACAATGAATAAATAATAATACTATTGAAATAATTATATAAGGTGTAATTTTAAGTAACTAAAAAGTAAATTCACAAAACAAAAAGTCGAACAAATTTGTAAAAAAATAAACATATTTTGTTTAAACAGTTTTATATGAGATGTATTTAAACGTGACTACTAAAATGTTCTTTAAATAGTACAATTATTTAAATTTTCGTAATGCATCATACAGTACAAGATGGGATCTAAAAATGCTATTCTTTTAAAAGGAGCTTTAAAATCTATATTATTCTACGGCAAAAAAAATTACGCTGTTTGTTAAAAATAAAGCAAGCAAATGTTATAATAAATAATAGAATTTAATAAAAATCTAACATTAACCTACTTTTCTGTATTAAAACAAATATATTAACGAAAGATCAAAAGAAAAGTTTTAAAAAAAACTGTAAATCATTATTAAAATCTTTTCATTACATTATAACCTTTTTATTATGTGACGACTGTACTGCAAAACACGATAAATGTATTTAAATTACGTATATTCATTATTCTCTCTCCGTTAACTACTTGGCTAGGCCGAATTATAGTTATAAACTCTTCTTATTTTTTTTTTAATGAAGAGAAATAAATTTTGTAGCGTGCGAAAAAAACGCAATGCCTGTCTGGGATTCGAACAAATGATCTTTCATATCGGAAGGTTTTATATATATATATATATATATATATATATATATATATATATATAAGGAACCATGTACAGCTCTGAAAAAATCTTTTGAAACTATTCTAAATTATTTAAAGGATAGCTCTCATTAAATTCATTTTTTATTACCGAATTTTCGAAGAAAAGACGGTGTTATCTTCGGTTCTGTGGTGTGAGTGAAGGAGGGGTGAAAATGGATTTCCTTTTATATACATATATATAAGGAAATTGTGGTTTCCTTATATGTATGTATAAAAAGCCAATGTATAAAAGTTTGCGGCAAGAAAATCTCTAAAACTAATAAATCAATTTCACTGAAATTTAGATATGCTGTAGTAGTGTATCTGAAATTATGCATATGAAAATTGATAAAAAATTTATTTAACGTTCTCGAGTTAAGCTCAATTTAAGGTCGAAAAAAATCTGAGATGGGTAAGATAGAAGCGTGGTTGTTGTGATGATGAAATTCGGAACGTTGGAAATAAAATAAAATAACGAAAAGTCGTTCACCTTACGTAGAATTCTACAAGAATTTTTTTTTTTAATATAAAATCAAATCTTTATATAAAATGAAGTTGTCATATCATTTATAGGGCTAAATTTATATCACCTGAATTTCGATGCGACTGATATATTGATCTGTAAATTTGGTCCAATGAAGACGGCAGTAATAGGAAATCGCTTAATTTCTCATCTTCCTTATAAAACCTGACAAGAAGCGTTAATATCTTGTTATTCCTGATAAATATTTTCCCATTAAAATGAATGACTTGTTATTCAGGTTATCTAAAACCATTATGATATTGTTATTAAATAACAAACGAAGAAAATTGTAAAATATTTTAATAATGAATACATTCTTAAATACACGTTTATAAAAAAAAAAATATCCTTGCGGAGATAAATTTACATATAGCGTATCAGCTAGAAGACGCTGGTTGTAAAAAGTTTATACTCTGGTTTTTTGCTTGTACAAATGCAAATAAAAACTGAAACCATTAAAACTAAAAATATGAAATTAAATATGTATTTTTACTTTCCTGTCCTTATAGCTTTAAAGCTATGCTGCAAGAAAGAAAGTATCAGTAAAAATAATCAGAAATAAAGTAATTAGTCAAAATATGGGGTATGGGTTTTTCATTTCTCGACGTTTCATGACCCAGGGACCCCAAAATACAAAAAAAACCGATGAGGTAATTTTTTAGGTATGTACGTACGTGTGTTAGCATGTTTGAAGTTAAAATGATTTTGATAAGATGAACGATTTTGATAAAATTTTATCCAAAAATTCGTGTGTGTGGCAAGTTGTTGGTAAAGTTTTGTAGTCAATTTTCTCAAAATTTTGCAAACATAATTCTACTTTAAATTAAGCATGCACTTACGTGCATACTTATCTTACCATTTTTGTTTTAAAAAAAACTTACCCCGAAAATTCATCTTTCCTCAAAAATCGAAAAGCTATCTTTTTATAAAGTTTTAATATTATTAAATAATAATAATAATATTACAATAAAATTTCATCATAATTATAATGAAATTATAATTATATAATTATAATTACAATTTGAGGTTGGGAGGTGAATTCACCTTCCAACCTCAAAATGAAATCTTAGATAACTATTTATTTTTTGTATATTTTTTTAAATGGAATTTGTTTTAGTTCTCCATTTAACAAAGTAAACGAAGAAAAATTAAAAAAATTCTTCGACGGTGATTTTAAAGATAGGAGAACAGAAAATAACCGTTTTTTTTTTTTTAATTGTTTAATCTTTTTAGCTTATTTAAACATGTAATAATAATTAGTTTTCTGCTATATAAGAATAAATAACCCATATCAGGAAAGTATTACAACTCTGTTACCATCTTTTTCAATACAGTTTAAATTTCTCTTCAACAGACCGCAACGTAATCTTTTTGTTTATATTAGCTTGTGATATTTTATTAATCATTTAGATAAAAAAATAATAAATAAAATAGTAATAACATTAACACAAAATGAAATACTAAGTTATTTACTTGCGAAGTCATTCATTTTGAGAAAATTGTGTTCACCTACAATTAGTTCAAAAATAATTTATGTGGACACCACATGACTTCCTTGTACGCCTATTAAATTACATATACACATTTTTTTTTTTAAATGAAAAGTACATAAAATTTTATTTCATTAATAACTTCTGATTTTTTAATTTTTTTTTTATTGCTTTTGAATTATTTATTGTAAAAATGTTTGTACAATCACAGGTTAACAATTTATTAATAAATCAATATATTTAAATTCAAAAAAAGGAAATGAAGTCGAATTCGAGCCGATAGGCCTTCCACTTGTAAGATCAAAATATTCCATTAATTAAAATTTTATCTGGCTATTACTCTAGAACCAATGAAAATAAGTACCACTTATGATATATTGTTAAAAAAAACTCTCAATGAGGGCTTTTACTGTAGTTAAGAAAAATTCCAAAATCCAAATTTTTTGGATTTTGTGCTTTTTTTGGACATTTTTGGTCTAATCGAGATTGCAATCAAAAGGGGAGGTGCACAACTAGATGTTACAGCAGTCCTAAATTCAAAATTTCAACTTCCTTCGGCTAATCTATCACAGTGGCCGCACCATAATCTCATTGTCCAATCAGGACAACCAGATGACTAAGACGATAACTCTCTCAACTAAAATAATATCATTAAGTTGTAATGATGAGATGACTGTGTTAATTCAGTTATTATTTCATTTATCTGTTGTTTTATTGTATTTTTTTTTCAGTTATTATTTTATTTATGTATTGTCTAATTGTCTAATTTTATTTTCCACTTATTTATTGCATTTCCCAGTATTTTATTGTGATTTATTAATCTATTGTTTAATTATTTATTGTAGTTTCCAGATATGTAATGCATCCCTATAGTTATTTACAAATAACTATAAATAAATAAATAACTATACCTATAGTTACAAATAACTATATGTATTTTCTATAAATACATTCTTAGAGAAGTATCACTGGATGTTCCTTCTTCATGCAATTCTTTCTGCTTACAATTTACTTATGGTTTCACATAGAAGAAACCGATTTTAAATGAAGAAAAAAATTCATCCTGATATTAAAACATAATTATTTTATTAAAAGTATTTTTCTTGATTTGAAAATTGTTAAAATTAAGTATAATATACATAATTTCTATTTAAGGTTATGATTTTAATTTAAAACTTTTTACTTTTATCTGGTCGATTTTTTCGAAAACTTTTCAAGAGAATATTTTTTCGAACATTCATAAAATGCCGTTCCCCCCCCCAAAAAAAAAACTGGAAAAACCTACCTAATTCCTTAACCGATAACATAAAGAAACAATTTTTTTTTTTAATTGACTCCTCCTCTAACAAGAAAATTACAGACTTTTCATTTCAAAAATCAAAATCCATAAAGATTTTCTTAAAAAATTGTTTGAACTGGTAATGGCCAACGCTTTCTTATTCCTACTTATAAAATTAAATCCCCTTCTTATACTGAATGCGAATGCATTCAGCTAAGAAGGGGATTTAATAGTTTCACATTCAAGAAAAGCCATGATAATTCAGAAGTCTATGCTTGACTTCTTGAGCAATGTTCAAACGACGTAAAATTGTATCGTCGTTTACACCTGGCAAATTGGAGTTTGCGGCTGACTAAGAGCTGGCAACCATTTTTTTTATTACATTTTTTACATCATTTCTTTCAAATGACGTTTAATTCTCTTTAAAAAAATATAGTTAATTAAAGGTAATTGCGGCTAATTTTTCTAGGCAACCCGGCAGTAATCTATTAAATTATCATTATTCATTCATTTAAATTGAGTTTCATTAAAAAAAAAAAAAAAACAGATACCTGCAAAAATCAGCTGCCGGATCTTAGATTAACTCTGGGAATCATTTTATTCATTTTTCAGATTAAAACCTTAATAAATCACTAATTCTGACCCTTTGTTAACGTCCTAAAAATTTAGTATGACCTCATTTCAACGGGGTAGCTGAAATCACTAGCCGTGACTCGCAAACGAAGTGTTTTAGGACATGTGTTTATATCGACGTTTTCCGTTATTTTCAAAAGTAGAATAAATTGAATGTCCGGGAGAAATTTGTGATACACTCTGTATTTTAAAAACCTATTATTTTATTATAATTAAACAGCATATGTAGTACTATCCTTAAATTATATCTATAATGTTGAAATAATGATCAGAATAATTTTTGTATATGAATAATATTATACAACAGAGACAGAGAGCGTTGTGATTTCATCATGATTCAGATTTTTAAGGTGTGTGAATATCTTAATAACAACAATTTCAATGAATGAGACCATTAAAATGAATATAAATTGAATGAACTCTCCTTTTTTTTAATGTTAAACGAAATTTTAAATAAGAAGGAAACTTATTTAAATTTATCAAGTGAAATATTATAATGGAACGTAATGACTACTTCTTATTTAATTTTTTTAAAATTAAAATAAAATATTTTTTTCTTAAATCGCCTGGATTAAAAAATAAACTTAAAAAAAATGAAACCGACGAAAATATTTTTTTTAAGTCAAAAATACATTATAATTTTATTAATATGCTAACAGTCGCTTGTTTTTAATTGATTTCGATTTTCAAAAGTTGAAAAGGAAATAAATGTTGAATACTGATATTTTAATTTTTTTCTAATGCTTATTATATTTAGTTGTACTTTTGTTCAAAATCTGGTTAGAATAGAAAAATTACTAAAACGCAGAGATAAGAAATCCAGCATTTAGAAGAAAAAAGAATGTAAAAAAATAAGTATAGAAAGAACTATAAGCTTGAACTAACGTTATCTGAAATGAAGTAATACGTATAATTTTTAACCTAAGTCTTCCAGTTAATTTTTTAATTTTTCTCGTAAAAACGTTGAATTTTCAAACAAATATATAAATATTAAACATTACTACGTTTTAGCAGTTTAATAGTAGTGACAATAAAATAAAAAAATATTTTCAGGAGTAAATTTACATTATTTTTAATTTTCCACTTAAGTTACGTTGAAGAAACGTATAATGGAAACGTAGCAGAGCAACTTCCTCTACAAAATAAGAAAAAAAATCATCGAAATCGAACTGTTTGTCGAGTTGTATCGCTTGAACATAAATCATGAACATAAAATAAACATATGAACGAACTACGAACCTGCTCTCCTTTTTATTGAAACCGATTAAAATAGATTTTCAGCCGTCACGTGCAGATTTCTGATAATATATTTTACGACAGGTCAAAATGTATAAAGAGATGTAACTAAAAGGATAACGTTTTGCAATGGAGCAAGAATTTTTTAACTTGTGCCAACTCGACACATTTTGTTGTTTTGAGATACGTGATTTGAAAAATCTCTTTATACGGTATTGTAAAAGTCACCGTATTATTTTTCACACATACCATTTTATTATTTTTTATCACTTATTTTTATTTCAGAATTTCCTTAATTTCATGACACTAATGAAATACAAATATATAATTCTCAAAATATTATCTTATTTATTTTTATCATATTTAACCAGTTTTATATTTTATCTAGGTGAAAGAAATGTAGCCAGTTTGATTACATGCACTGTAAGAGAACTTCCTAGTTTATATTATTTTTATAAACCTATCCCACCTGGTATTCTATAAAAAAATAATAAATAAAAAAAAAACAACACTTTTTTCACTTACTTTAATGCCTGGTATGTTATTTTTTTTATGACAGATTAAAAGTGCATATAAAAAAATATATACTTTTCAAATGAACTAATAATACTTTTAAATATAAAAAGCTGATAAAATAATTCATGGCAATACCGATAAAAAAAATGTAATTCTCGAAAAATATTGTCTTATGAGCAGTTGTATTGAGTGAATTTTATAACGCAATCTTTGGCATACTTTTTCACATAAAATGGACACAAATGGAAAACCGTTGGTAGAAAAAGTTCAGATTTGGTAAGAACATTGAGAAAACGTTAGTTGTTAAATAGATATTCAATAATTATTTTTAATTTCTTTTTATCGTTTCACATGATATAAAATCAAGAAAGTTTTTCATTCTTTTCCTCATAAATTAGCGGAAAATGATTGAATAATTAAAAGTAGTTCATATATATTTATAAAAATAAACAATCAAAATTTAAAATGAGAAATAAAATTTAGACTACTCGTTATTTTTAACATTTATAATGAGGCAAGTTTTAAACTTCAAAATTATTCGCGAAGATATTTTTAAAATACAATAGTTTACGAAGAATGTAACAAATTTTCATGGCATGTTTGTTCTACTGGTGAAAATAAAGAAAAAGTTCAAAACAAATTGGAAATGTATTGTTAGCGAATGTCGATTGGCAAAAGATTTCTTCCTGATTTCTGCATTTAAAAAAAACAAAACATTAGATCTTTTGTAATATTGAAAATTCGTTTAATATCTAGTTAAAATCTACCACATTTTCTTTTTAATAAATTTCGAAATTCTTACTTTTCTATTTAGTTTCTGTGGACTATATTTATACCAATTTACTCAATCAAATTTTGCATACATTATTTAAAACTTTTATGTGTTTATCATCTATTTAACAAAGTTATTTTACGCCAAACATTAAACAGTGTTTTTTCGACCCCAATCTTTTGTATTTTACCACTGATTTTTCAAAAAATATTAAAAATACAGTTCTTAGACCAATTTTTTTCAATTTTTTCAAGTCAGATTACATATAAAAAAACAAGAAATTTACTCCTTAAATGGGATCCCAAGAATTACAGTCTGGATTAAATTTTCCGAATACCCAAAAATCAGGGCGAAATTTTTTGCTAATCGATGTATTTCCGAACCTATATTTATATGAAATTTCTTCATTATTGTCACCAGTAAAACGTGTCTTGAAAGTTTGTTACATTCTTTGTGAATCATTACGTATTTAATAAAATCAACTGTGTTTTTCACTCTAATTTGTTTATTTTATCTTGGTTTATTATTTTTTTTGGGGGGGAAGGGATGCTTGATGATATCACCACATAAGCTTGATGCATGTGCGTGGGGTATGGAAATTATATTTTGTTCCGTATGAAAAACGCCATTCCTGACCGGGATTCAAACCCAAGACCTCCGAATGAAAGGCCGAGATGCTATCACTCCGCCACGGAGATCGGCGGAGTGGTAGCTAATTTGAAGCTAATATTTTTATTATTAGAAGCTATTTATTCTAATAAAACCTACAGAATGTTTTTCTACATATAAATTATAATACTATTAATTTATCAATAAGTAAATTAAATTTTGAATGCGAACGAAACGTGCAAATGTTATATACCCTTTTTTTCTTATAATTTAGTCATTTTTATATAATTAATAAAAGTTTTCGGGTGCATGTTTGCATTCATAATAAACAAATAATTTACTAATAAACAATACGTTGTTAACAAGTCTGTAATAACATGATTTATTTTTATTTATAAAAAAAGTAAAATTGTACATAAAAATATTTTTGTATATTTACTAAAACAAAAAACAACAAAAAATACTATGTCTAATATTATTTTCAAAAACTACCGTTTTTCTCAGTAGTAATTATACTGTAAAATTCTAGGTCGGTCTACCCCAGGTCACGCAGATGGTACCAGGAAATGAGCCATATGTTTTCTTCCCTTCCTATTAGGACTAAACTGATGAAACCCGAAGCCCAGATTCCTTCCTGCATGCGATTCTTCGACAGTCGCCCGCATATGTACCAAATACCATCTGCTATCATCTGACAAGTGTGTGTCTTTTAAACAGTGAACAGAGGTGGTCCTTTTATAAACAAACCTTTACTATCCGTATGTATATAGATCACGCACTGTAACTCTTCATTCCGTATTCTTATGGATTCAAAATCCTATGAAGGATTGAATTTCAATTATAAATTACATTATTATACCTTCAATTTATTAAAAAAGTATTGTTATTTTAGAATTTAAAAAAAAATTTACATAGTAAATAATGATAATAGTAGTTTACAATTTATAAAAGAGAAAGAAAACAAAAAACAGGTCTGCAACACATGATCTTTTTTAAAAATATTTTTCAAATTAAATTTTAATTTACCATGTAAAAATAACCCGTTTAATATTTTTGAAAGGCTTTAAAAGTGCAAATTGAAAAAAACCTGTTAAAAATAAACGTTTTTTTTAGGTATGGTAACAGAAAAAAAGTTGAAGATCATGAAATATAAAAATAATTAAAAAAAAAAGAATTATTATAAAACATTTGAAAAATAAATATATATAAATGATAACATAAACTTTATTTTTATACGACTGCCCAAAAAGGAGTGTAATGTATTTAGAGTGTATGTATGTATGTATGTTTGCTCCATTGTAGCAGCTCAATGGCTGAACCGATTTAGATGTACGACCCCGCTGGAATCCTTACATTACCGGGAGTGTCGTAGGCTACATAAATATGAGTGTATATATATATATATATATGTGTGTGTGTGTGTGTGTGTGTGTGTGTGTGCAGGTGATTTAGAAGGAAAGGAGAATAATCTGGAAACTGATTCCAGAGCTTGAAATAAGGAAAAAACTTCATATAAAGATATGACTGAAAACGCTTTGTTATTGAATTACGGTTAGCGAAAAATTTCCCCCGGATTTCAGTTCCTCCGGTGAAATTTCATTATATTAAGGGTAAAATTATGGTTTCTTATGTTTTTTGACCTGAGGAGTCGATTAAAACAGGTCCCAGAACTGTATTTCCCGTAGTTTTCATAATATTCATCAATTCGAAACATTCGGTGAAGAAAGACATTTTTTCCGGTTTGAAGTAAAATATCTTTGTTAAACGACTAATAAATGCGTAAATTTTATTATCAAAACGTGTGGAAAATTTTATTCTGAGAAAATTAATTTAATAAAGTCTAAGAAAAAGAGAAAAAAATTAACTTTTATTAATAACAACAAATTTAACAAAAAAAATCTTAGGAATTTGTAAAAATTAAAATATTTTTAATTTACTTTTAAAAAAATACTCACTATGGTTTATACTCTACTAAACCACTGCCCAAAAAGGAGTGTAATGTATTTAGGGTGTATATATGTATGTTACACTGTAGCAGCTTAACGGCTGAACCGATTTAGGTGTATAATCCCGCATTGGAATCCTTACGTTATCGGAAGTGTCATAGAATCATATATATATATATATCTATATATATAAAAATGTTAAGTTCGTTTGTGTACGCTTCAAAAATTCAAAATGTTCTGCACCGATTGAGCTCAAATTTTAGCACAATATATAACCCGCATCAAAGATTGTTTTCATCTACTTTTTAATAAATCTATCTATCTATTTTTAATTTGTACATTTTTAATTTGGAAATGTAAACAAAGGAAAACCAATCAGATCAATGCAAGATGGCCGCTGTCAAACACAACGACCAAATTTCTTTGAATTATATTTAACAGCTAAAACGTCTATATTTTATTTTTTAAAAAAACACGATAAAAAAAATTTAGCACGATATACAACCCGCATCAAAGATTGTTTTCATCTATTTTTAATAAATCTATCTATCTATTTTTAATTTGTACAGTTTTTTAATAAATAAGAGGCTAATAAATCAGATGGAAATGTAAACAATGGAAAACCAATCAGATCAATACAAGATGGCCGCTGTCAAACACAACGACCAATCACAAAGAGCCCGTATGGCCGTTGCCTTTTTTTTTTGTCTTCAGTCATTTGACTGGTTTGATGCAGCTCTCCAAGATTCCCTATCTAGTGCTAGTCGTTTCATTTCAGTATACCCTCTACATCCTACATCCCTAACAATTTGTTTTACATATTCCAAACGTGGCCTGCCTACACAATTTTTCCCTTCTACCTGTCCTTCCAAAATTAAAGCGACTATTCCAGGATGCCTTAGTATGTGGCCTATAAGTCTGTCTCTTCTTTTAACTATATTTTTCCAAATGCTTCTTTCTTCATCTATTTGCCGCAATACCTCCTCATTTGTCACTTTATCCACCCATCTGATTTTTAACATTCTCCTATAGCACCACATTTCAAAAGCTTCTAACCTTTTCTTCTCAAATACTCCGATTGTCCAAGTTTCACTTCCATATAAAGCGACACTCCAAACATACACTTTCAAAAATCTTTTCCTGACATTTAAATTAATTTTTGATGTAAACAACTTATATTTCTTACGGAAGGCTCGTTTAGCTTGTGCTATTCGGCATTTTATATCGCTCCTGCTTCGTCCATCTTTAGTAATTCTACTCCGCGAACAGTGTGAAGAACTAACGCGTGAACAGAAAGGCATTTATGATCGCATAATGCAAATGATAAATGACGGAGTTCGGGGGACTTTCTTCTTGGATGCGCCAGGGGGAACTGGGAAAACATTCCTCATTAGATTGATTCTAGCAACGGTTCGATCAAAAAATGACAATTATGCTGTTGCGGAATATTAATCAGCCAAAACTCTGCAACGGCACGCAACTTGCAGTTAAGAAATTGATGAATAACGTAGTGGAAGCAACGATTTTAACGGGGCCTTTCAAAGGTGAAGATGTCCTCATTCCTCGAATACCCATAATCCCGACCGATACACCATTTTAATTTAAAAGATTGCAATTCCCAATTCGATTGGCATTAGCAATCACAATCAATAAAGCTCAAGGTCAATCTTTAGAATTGCGTGGTTTAGATTTAGATACGGATTGCTTCTCACATGGGCAACTGTATGTTGCGTGTTCCCGAGGCGGCAAACCAGATAGCCTTTATATCTACGCAGACAGTGGAAAAACAAAAAATATTGTATATCCACAAGTATTGAAAAATTAAACTTCTATGAAACGTATGCTTTGTTTTGTTTCTCATTTCTCATCCATGCAACTACAATGTGCCACAGCGAAGCGTGGCGGGTAGAGCTAGTATTTGAATAAATTTAAAAAAATTGAAAACAAAATTATACTATACACAAATATTATATACAAAATTGTTGCCTACACGCTCTTTTTTTAATTTTTTATATTTAGCTTTTTTTAAATAATTAGGCCTAGTTTTAAAAAAAACACATATGAGTAAATAGGTATTTTAAGAAGATTCCATATCTATATGTGTATTTGAGTGTTTAATATATGCCTGTAAAAATTATAATTTTCACATAAATGTTTGTAATTACAAAAGAATTTAAATTGCATTAAAACGAGATCCCTGCGGTAAATATTTTTACTATCATTAACAAATGTGAAATGTAAATATCTCACTACAATTATAAAAAAATATATTTTATATAGTTAAGAATTCATTCAACTATAAAAACGATGAAAGTAGTTTAAACATAAACCACATAGAAAAAAAAATTTTTTCTTTCGTTTTAGACTATTACGCAATATTTTCATAAATCATAACCGTATACTTTCACTAAAACAAGTAAGAGCAGGTTTTTTTTTACAATAATATGTGGTCACTTTTTATTATTTTATAAAAAATAAAATATTATTTTATCATTTTTTTATTAAAAAAAAGTAGTATAAGAAAACCGTTCTATGAAAAAAATAAAATGTTTAAAAAGAGTAATTTTTCTGTATCCTGTATTAAATGTAAATGTATTGTAATTATTAATACGAAAATTAAAAGTAACTATTTTTTTTAGTGATTTAATGAATATAATAAAAATGAGCGATATTTAATTTTTTTTATCTTTAGATACAATTTTAAACTAAACGAAAGAAGAAAATTTTGTATCTTTATTAAATTAAAGAAGCAGTATATATGTTAATTGCCATAATCGTAACATTTGTGGCTTAAAACGAGATAACATTTATTTCCAAGTATAACAAGAATAATATATGAGGAATGAAGTATCTACCTGTCGCCATCTTCTATGAGTTCAAATATAGTGTTGAATATTAGGACACCAAGTTCAATAAAATGAATGTGATACTTAAATCTAAAAATTATACCTTCATTAAAAAACTCCGTCAATTCACAGTTAAATTTGTGGGTCTTATTTGGAAAGCAGATACATTTCCTAAATTGCTATTACAATAGTAAATAATAAGTCTTACTTATATTCACTGTCGTAGAGGTCAAAAATAAGGTGGTATTTTGCAAATTTTAAACATCACGGTGTTACGTTGACGTCACATGAATTCTCAAAAATAGCGTAGATCTCGACGTTATCACATTCGTTACGATTCCGTCTTTAGCTACAACCCCTGAAATTTCAACTGCGTTTGCATGTACTCTTGAAAATTAACCGAGTGATTAACAGTTTGATGAGTAAAATTATAACCTTGTACATTAGGCATATCATCGTAAATCCACTAACAGTCAGAAATTATGTTCGTCCCAAGTCTAATACAATCCTTTATTGCAGTTTGTTAACGTGTTTTTCGTTTGATCGGGGACTGTATATACGACGAATCATTATTTTGTTTCTCTGCAAATTCTCCCAAACATCTAATACTGAGGGTAAACATTAAATTGTATTTTTGCCTTGAAAAAAGAGATTGGACTATTTCCACGTTCAGCTTATTCCCGCCTATTATGATTAGGTTACGGAGTAACAAGTCCGAACAAGAGTTACAGCAGCATTATCCAGACTAATTCTTCGTTGAAAAACTTAAAACTGGTCTATTCCCTACTCCATGAACACAGGAAATAAACAATAACTTCTAATTTCAGTTTCCTGGATTGCAGCCAGATACCGCTCCTTAAACGTGCTGAATTGCGAAAACTCGCCTTTGCACAAAGCAATTTATCTTTCCTGTCGCTTAACGAAGATATTTGATTGTTCTGTACGTAAAAACTAGGAGTATTGAAAATTCCTTTGGCTCGTAAAAACTAACAGTATGTTATTTATCTGGCACCTCATAGATTAAGTTAATCAAATTTTTCCTGTTTTGCCTCCGGGAATTACCGTTCAGATATTACTTCAGAGGATGAATGAGGATGATATGTATGACTGTAAAAAAAAACTGTAGTCTTGTACAGTTCAGTTCGACCTTTCCTGAGATGTGTAGTTAATTGAAACCCAACCTCCAAAGAACACCGTATCCACGATCTAGTATTCAAATCCGTATAAAAATAACTGGAGTTGAACGCTGAAACTCTCGACTTCCAAATCAGCTGATTTGGGAAGACCACCACTAGGCCAACCCGATTGGTAAGTTAATCAAACCCATTTCGGTGAAAATAACGAATTTCATCCGAATTTTACGTTTGTTATAAAAATGCTTACAAAAACAAGATACCAAGCATATGCAGTACACGATTGAAATGTTTGTGTTAAGACAAGTTGAAATATATATAATTACTGGAAATACAGGTAACATAAACATTATCAATTTAATAGCGGGGTCAAATCTGGGGAGCGAGGTGGCCATGCAATTGGATCTTCACGATTAATCCACCGGCCTGGGAATCGAGTATCAAGAAAATCTCGGACTTCTAGGTGGTAGTGAAGTGGTGCCCCGCCTTGCTGATAGTAATTACGTCCATCTTTCTCATCATCGTCTAACTGAGGAATTGGACAATTTTGAAGCACATTCATTTACCTCCTGGAAGAAGAACGGGTTGTATAGTCTTTGTTTGCTTTAGGGTACAAAAAACATTGACTTTTGGTTTAGTACCAAGAATAAATTGTATGCCTACTACAAGGCTCCCTACCGCGTACTCTGTACGAAAATTACGTTGAATTGCAGTCGCTGGCTGCAAACCGTGAAACAAAAACATACCGAGCACTTTCAACATCAGTCAATGTATCAATTTTTAACAACACTGGTGGCCAAATTCGGTGTTTCTGAAGTACGTGAGTCAAAACTTGATGTCTTTTTCTATGAAATGAAACCTCAACCGAATTTGTAAGCTATCTAAATAAATTTTGATGTGCTTTTAAATGTGTGAACTCCTTTTTGAATCACTCGGTATATTAATCCATAAATAATTTAGATAACGATATTAATAAATCAGAAAATGAAAATTAAGGAATGTGTCCGCTTTCGAAATAAGACTCAAAATTCTTGGATAAAGTTAACTGGAAAATTATTCCGCTTATATCTGATGCTTTTTACGAACCGCATACAAAAAATAAATAAAGAAAGAAAAAAATTATTGTACCCTTTATATTCATTACACACATTCAGTAATAAAATGAAAGCAACAATATGAGGAAAAACATAGAAAAAATATTAAATATCATAAAACGGAGAACGAATTCCAAAAAAAAGAAACAACTATTCATTCATATGTAAAACAAATTCTTCTTTTTTTTATAACAATACAATATTAAAAAATAAAGCAGCTGAAAAAAATAAAAAACATACTTATCTCAAAAATATCGAAACAAAACAATTGTGTAACAATAAATATTTTATGTTACAATTATTATAATTTACACATATTTATTCTATGATTATAATTTTTACAAATAATTCATTTATTAAGATAAGGTCAACCGTCTAAATAATTACAAGATGTATATACAAAACTACATTTCACATATATAATATACATATTATTGTACAGAAATATACAATTACAGAATAAATAACAAACCTTACTTGTCATGCAAATTTAACCCAACACAAAATAGTAATTATATTCTATGTTTAAATTAACACATGACAGAATTACATGAGGAAGATAAATAAATACAACTCATGGTAGGCAGTACACTCCAGTATATAAAACAAATCTGTTGTACGATTTTAATAACTTACAAATCCAACAGCAGCTGAAGCTATTTATGACCCACAATGCACAAGTAATAAATCAGGTTGTACAATAACAGATCGAATATTGAATATCGAATATCCACATAAATGCAATTACTAGCATCTAAATCAGAAAAACTAAAAAAAATATTTAAGTTCTGTTTCACCCTCAATATAATTACGCACCGTATGCATATTCTAAATACCGTGAGAGGTATAAACGAAAAAACATAAATCAATACCGATTATAAAATACGGGGATTTTTGATTATTTATTTTTATTTTTTTTTTTTGAGGATTTTGAGGTTACAGTGGACCACTTTAGTCAACTCTAGTTCGTCTTTTATTTTTATTTTTTTTACTTAATTGCATCTCAATACTTCTTCATTCTTCATTCAGATCTTGCTTTTTCGAGTTCTCCTGAACAAACCCTTGTTGTTTTCTTTTTTTTAATTTTAAATCTGGAGTTTGCTTCTTTTAGTATTTTTATACTGTCAGTTTTGTTTCGTAAATCTTATTGTAATTTCTAGTTCTTACTTATCTTATTTAATTTCGGTTATCCAGGTCGATGTTTTGGACATTTTCCAGTATTTCTCGATCAGTTTCCTGACGAGCCTGTTCGGTTCTGTTCTTATTATGTGTGCAAAAAAGGAGATTCTTTTCTTTCTAAAGTAGTCTAGAGCTGGTTCTACTTCTTTATGTACCTCTTGGTCTGGTATGAGTCTCCATTCTCCCCCATCAGCAAGTCGTCTCTTAATTATGCATGTTCTTAGAATTCTTCTTTCTATTCTTTGCATCTCTGCTGAGTAGGAAATGTTGATTTTCGATTATTTATTATAAAATAATTAGGGTTAAAAAGATAACATGTCTATTGTATTTTGAATATAAATTTTTTTACATTTATTGTGTAACTTTAGGGATCAATTATTAAAAAAAAAAAAAACACAAGTAGGTTTTTAAGCCTCTAGGTATGTATTATTTGAAACAAGGTTTTACCTAAAACCACTTCAGTCCCACATTAAAGTTAGATAAAATATATTCCACAGATAAGTCCATTTATAGAGATCTCCCATCAAACAAAGCAACTACTAAGACCGAAGTAATAATTAAAACGTGTTAACACAACTTTAGTTCGGGTATATATGCAAAATTCAAAGATCAAACGAAATAACGAAGAAAAATAGATCAAAGCAGAGATCGCGGAAAATACAAAAAAAAAAAAAAAATTCATTTGAATTAATTTTAAGATCCTTTAAATAACCGATTACAACTCGGAAGATCTTGATATTATTAATAAAGACACGAGCAACACAATATTGATCAACGGTTTTGAATTGTATAGTTCAATATATCCTGCAACAATTTGGTTTTTCTTCTGATAATAAACAGCCACCCAAAAGCATGGTCAGGTTTTTTTTCAATAGGAAAACTCTCGACTATCGTCAAAATTATACAAACTGTATTTCTTAATACAGTATTGTAATAATAAAATTATAGTAGTATTGAGGGTTTAACAGTGAATAATTGTATAACTAATGCTCGTAGCTAAACACAACTATCTACCTTTAAATCTATAAACAGTACCCATATTAAGCTGTTGTTGATTACTATTCTATATGAAAAGTGGGATTATCACCGTAGAAATTTCTGTATGATATTGTATACTGTAGTTCAGTGGTTCCCAAACTTTTCCGAGTCGCGATGCCGTTTTTTAATAAAAATTACGTAGGCTACCTAACCTAAGTAAAAGTATGACTACTCGTAAAAGATAAAAATAAATAAAACTCGCGTATCTTCATTGTTTTTTCTTTATTAACATTAAATTAATAATTATAAAAATGTTTGGTAAAATATGAAGAACAATTTTCTATTTAAAAATGGTACTCTAGTTGTAACAAGACTATATCTGTTTAATCCGTCAACATCGGCGTAACTTAGGCGTACAACATACTACTGTTGTGTAGCAATGACATTACTTTTTCATTCTAATGAATGATCAATACTGTTTTAATTTTAATAATATTACAAAGTATAAACTTGATATCGATAGTATATAAAAGATTTTACCTCTCATATACTGAACGTACTTAATTGCAATCTTTACTCCTCTATTTCCTAAATTATCGTAGTTTTGTCAGTCACTATAAATGTATAATGCTCAACTATCAATCCTTCAATTATTTATAATTGATAAAATATAAAAACTTATTCTAGTTAGTAAGATTCTTTTTTTAGTAATCGGTCATTTGACCGATATATTACTCTTCTGTTCTGTGATAATTTTTTAATCTCAACATATAAATGATATATAAGTATGGTAACGGCTTCATATATCAAAACTGAGGAAAACTAGGAAGCAGAAACAAGTGCGGAACTATATAATTAAAAAGAAAATATTACTTTATAGTATTTGAAATTTTTGTTATCCGTTATCTTGGATTGGCTATATAGAATCAAACTGTTTTTTTTTTGTTTTTTTTAAAGGGTAAGGAAAATAATACGGAATAAAAAAAAATCCTTTTCGGCACCCCGGAAGGCGGTGGTGGATTTCACCGGTGTGTAGAAACGATATCCTCCTTAAAGTTAAGAAAAACATCAAATTTACTCAATCGACAATGGTTGCATGTGAAAAAAGTCACATGTTTAGCGTACGACAAGCTCCATCTTCTTACAATTTCAGCAAAATTTTGGTCATCCCTTGCCGTAAGGGTGGGTCATATAAAAATTTGTTTCAGACAAAAGTTTTAGGTAATTTTTAGAGGACTAACGATAATTTGTTTTGTCTTCGAAAACTCATTTTTTTCACCCCTGGCCAATAGTTGGTGATATCAAAAAACCTTTACTTACATATTTAAGGCCTTATCCAAAGAATAGTAGGAACTTTAAATGAATTAAAAATTTTACTTAATAAGAAAGTTATAGCGATATATTGTTTTTTTTTCGAAAAAGCACCCCCTATATATATATAAATTATATTAAATATATATATATATATATAAAACTGTATGTAAAAACTTTTGAACTGACGGTGGTTTTGGGGTCTGGGAGATGTGAAACGCGAAAATATGTCGAAATTTTCCGGAAGTCGAATCATGGTACCATTACAATAGGTAGCTTTCTTATGAAGTCTACCTAAAAACTACAAATGGATGTTTTACGTCGTTTTATTACTACCGCGATTTTTCCGTTATTACAACTTTGATTACTTATAATTCAAAAAGGAAGGCATTTATCGAAAAACGGTATTTTCCTTACTTTTTCACAAAAAATTTTTATTTAAAATTATATATCATTTCTACCTTCTTATTTAAAAAAAAGTTTGATTCAATATGATGGATCCAGAGTGCTGGTCAAAAATTTCAAACATCATAAAGTAGTAATTTTGTAACTACAAAATGTAGATCCACACTTGTTTCTACCTCCTAGTATCCCACAGTTTTGAAATATGAAGTTGTTTTTTTATACTTTAATATCACTCTGTATATATGTGAGAGAGAGAGAGAGAGCGAGAGAGAGAGAGAAAGAGAGAGGAGAGAGAGTAAATCTCATATAAAAACTAAAATATAAAATTACAGCAGTTATTAATTATTATAAAAACTAGAATTATACGGTAAAATTCACTTTTTAAACTTATTACAATTAACGATTATTTTGTTTCATTTATAACTGACGATGTAAAAATATATTACATAAAAATCTTTTTAAACCACAATATACAGGTTCAGACAGCAACAAACAGATTAATCAATGAATCTGTTATAATTATATACGTATATACATAACACGTAAATGCGAAAGTTTGTGACGGGTTCTGTCTGTCTATAATTTTGCTTGCAACAGCATCACAATAGAACCAACCAACCGATTGCTTTCAAGTTTTCGGGATACATTCTTGTCACCGAAGGGAAGGTTGTAAGACATAGTTCGAGGCTCTACCTCCCATGGGGATGAAGTTTCGACGTTTTCCTCTTCAAACGTCTGTGTACTTTAGTTGCCATAGTTACTACAATTCTGTTTTTGTAATTTTGTTTCTTTTCGGGTATTTGTAAAGTCTGAATTCTTTAATTGTTATTTATCAGGATTATTCTCACAACGTTGAGGATAACTGCAGTGGGAGTCCAAGGGGCTCTGCCCCTTGGTTAGACGGTAAGGGAAAGCGAAGAGAGCCCTGTGCGACTAGTGTAAATATATATATATTGTTATATTGTCGCGTTTTCGCGGTTCGACAAGAACATTGAAAGACTAACAAACGTAAAAATTTCTCACTAATACGATTTATTACCCCTAAAGACGTACAATAAATAATAATAACAAAAAGAATAATAATATTACCTTATACATATCTACAACATTAAAAACAGTAATTCAAATAAAAAGCCAAGATTTATTTAACGACAAATTAATAAATACCAAAATACAGTCCAATTTAATAAAACGTTATAATGATCGCTAGAAACTAACATTGCATTAACAACAAGATAACGATAAAAAAAGTCTAAAGTTCAAACAATTTAATTTTTGTAAGAACTATTACTTAAGCTGTTTATAAAAAAACTAATCGTACACTTTATGAATGAATATAATACTGTCAGTTTCACTGCTTTCTTTCTTTCTATTTCTATTTAGGCCTCCGGAACTACTGTAAGGTATTACTTCAGAGGATGAATGAGGATGAAGTGTAGTCTTGCACAATCTCAGGTCGACCCTTCCTAAGATATATGGTTAATTGAAACCCAGCCACCAAAGAACACCGGTATCCATGATCTAGTATTCAAATCCATATAAAAGCCTTTAATAGGATTTGAACCTTAGAACGCTTCACTTTCGATCTCTTTTTTAATAGTGGTGAACTCGTCATCGCAAATCAGCTGATTTGCGATGACGAGTTCACCACTAGACCAACCCTGTTAGTTATTACTGTAATTACTACTTACCAATAACTCACCGAACAACTTCTTGTACTCACTGTCCATACTGAAATACTGGTAATCATTCGATACCATACGCTTACTGATATTACTTTTACTACGAATGCGCTAACATAGTCTTGCAAAACTGTTATCGTTTGTTATCACGACTGTGCCGAAGACGGCCTTCACGAACTACTGACTCTGTCCACTGGTCACTGGCAGTATTTATATTCCTGCCTGCAGAACCAATACTGGACTCGACTCTTTAATTGGTGAAACGAAACAAGTTTCATTCTCCGTACCCTTACGTTTTTCTATAAATTCATTTCCCGGTCTGGTAATTCTTTTGATCAAACAAGACCTTTTGGAGGTGCCATTGTCTGTATTAAAAAGAAAAAATTGTTAAATGGACCTGTTATTCTAAGAAAATAATCCCTTTTACTCGTAGTTCTCTCTGGATTCTTCTTTTCATTATTATTTTCTCTTTCTTTCATCTTAATTGGAGAAACCATTACCCTCGTCATTTATAATGGTCATGCTATTATACATATGTATATATACAAATTAATTTTAAATCTAATTAGATTTAATTTTTTTTTTCAAAGTATTTACATTTTGAACCTCGTTAACTGAAAAAAATTGTTTATATAATAATAATAAAGCAATCCAAAAAAACAGATAATCTTATCCATTCAACACAATGAAATTTTACTTTTATGAATAAAGAATAACCATATCTATTTAATAAAAAAATGTATAACAGCTGTGAACTCACTCAACCGTGAAAACTGCGCAGCTCACTGCATTTCACACATATCCATGTAGAAGTAATAAATATAAATAATTGTTGTGTAAGGTAATAGATTTATAATAAATATCTCCATATAAGGTTTGATCACCTAATGGTTAAAAAAATTACGTTAATAACAAGCTAATGTAACGGTTTTAAATTCCTGGTAAAAATGATGATTTGAACGGCGAAATAATGTTACCTTATAAAGCCTTCCGGCCAATAAAAGCATACGCTATAAAATATAACATTTTAATTATATACATTTCAATTAACAAAATTTTAACAAGTAATTTTCCATCAAAAAAGGACATAATTAAAAAATTTCATCTTAGATTTTGTTTATTCACATCTTAAATAAATTTAAATAGAAAAAATTGCAAATTACAAAATAACCTTTTAACTAAATAATTTTTTTTTTAAAAAGAGATTGAAAAAAATTACTCGTTTTTTAAATATCTGAAATGTTTATGTTGAAGATCTTTTCGTAGGTATTTTGCCGTTCCTTCTTGAGAAATGTTATAAGTGACGTTATTAGTTTTCTTCACAATAAATTTAAAACTGTTAAAACTATTTCTATTAAATTAGATTGACGGGAATTACTGTTTCTTAATATGATTTATTTTTTTTTAAATTTAACGTTTTCATATTTTAAATTGTCCGAGTATTGAGTTTATGGTTCATACAACTTACACATTTGTTATATAATACATTTAATATTCATAAATTCTAAAAAAACTTCTAAATAAACTACAGATATGTATAGAGTGATTCAGGAGGAAACGGAAATAATTTAAGAACTAATTCTAGAGTTTAAAATAAGAAAAACGTTCATACAGACATATATCTGAAAACGCTTTGTTATCAAGTAACGGCTAGGGAAGAATTTCGTCTGGATTTCAGTTCCCCCGGTCAAATGAGGTAATATTGAAATTTTTAAGGCTTTATATAAGTGATAAACCTGATAGTTTCTTGTGTCTTTTTTTACCTGAATACTCGAATAAAACAGATCCCAGAAATGAATGTCCTGTAGTTTTCATGATATCCAACGTAAAACATAAAAATTCGGTGACGAAAAAGATTTTTACTTCATGTACTTAGTACAAGAAAGTATTGCAATCGCGAAAAATTTCGGTTTTCAGATTTCAAAGGAAATATCCGGAAATTTTGACCATCTCTGTATCCATTTTGACTAGTATCGGTGTGACGTCTGTACGTACGTATGTATCTCGCATAGCTCAAAAACAATTAGCCGTAGAATGTTGAACATCTAATTGTGCACCTCCTCCTTTTGACTGCAATCGACTGGACCAAAAAAGCCCAAAATCAAAAAAAGTAAGAGTTTGGACTTTTTCTTAATTGCAGTAATAAACCCCTCATTGAGAGCTTTTCAACGATATATCAAAAGTGATACTTAACATTTTCATTGGTTTCAGAGTTATAGCCAAATAAAATTTTAATTAATGAAATACTGGGATCTTACCAGAGGAAGGTACATCGCTTCGAATACGATTTCATATCCTCTTTTTATAGTTTTTTTTTCATTTAAATATAATGATTTATTAATAATAAAAAAAAAAAAAATGAAAAAAAATCAGAAGTTATTAGTGAAATAAAATTTTATGTACTTTTAAAAATGAATATATATAATTTAATAGGCGTAAAGGGAAGTCATGTGGTGTCCACATCAGATTTTTTTAGGTATAAAGTAGGCTACAATAACTTTATTAAATACTAATAAATCCGAAAATTATACTATCAAAACTTGTAGAAAACGTTTCTGAGAAAATTGATGTAATAAAAACTAAAAAAACGATTAACTTTTATTACTAAAAAAAAAAATTAACTGAAACTTATTGAATTTAACGAGTCCAAAAATGAGTTTTTTGCTGTTATTTTTTTAGAGGTAAAAATGGATATATGTAATATATAACATATATTACAAATAAATATGTGTGTAAACTTTTATTATATGCAATTTTTTTTCATATTGCCCTAAAGAGCTAAGTTAATGTGGATAATTTGGTCCAGTTTCTTTTAGATTTTAATCATTTATGTTAACATGTTAACTATGAAACGTACACTAACAAGATAAGCACCAATACTGACACCAAATGAAATATTGGTTCAAACAGCTGGGTAGCTAAAATTTCGCAATATAAATCCATTGATTTGACCTTGATAACCTAAGTATTTTTAACATTATATATTAAACTTACTTACACAATGAATATTGTGTAAAAATTTTATAAAGTTTTTTTATCATAAAAATAAAAGAAATTATTTTATCAAAAATATTATTTAACATTTAAAAAATATTAAAAAAATAAAAATGGATTGGCATAAATTGGTAATGTGTGGTAGATATCACAATGAAGAAAGGACCAATTAATAAAAACCGTAAGGTCAAAAAAATTAAATTAACAATTACAATATATAAAACATAAAATTAAAATAACTAATTATAAGAGGCTGATCGTACGACACAAATCGATGAACAGATTAATATTTTTTTTTTTTAAGAAAAACAATTAAATCCACCCCAAAAATACTTTAATTTGAGAAACAACCTTACCCAGAACAAAGCTCGAGATTCTTCCTCCAAGCAGCAGGCACTCCCTGCTTGGAGGACTCCCCTCAACTCTAAGGAGTCAGGGAATATTTACTTGGATGAGACCTCTGCATTTACTAAAAGACATTTTAAATATAAGCTATAACAAGACCTCAAGTTTCTTTAAAAATATAGAGTTAATTTAATATATATTAAGTACTGGTAAAATGAAAATAAAGGAAATATTTTTCATTTTATTTTACAAGTGATCTTGTAAAATGATTACTTTTAGGAATGTCTTTCATTTTCTAGAAATTTCTGGCTTAATGGAAGCATCTGGCTGAACTAATAAAACTGTTGACCAATCCTACTCCAGGAGTTTGAAAAAAAGAATTAGGGAAAACGTCTAAAACTAGATTTTAATAATCTATTTCTTAAAAATGATATGTATAATTTTCATAAAATGTTTGTTAGTTTTGTTTAAATATAATTTGTTTTATAGAGTAAGGTGGTTGATGAAATTAAGATTATTATTTGGTTGTAATTGGTTTTCTTTTATTTACCTAACTCCAGTGTATAAATTTTTAACATATAAATATATATATATATATATATATATATATATATATATATATATAGATGTGTTTTATATATAAAAAAAAACAACACATCTTAGCTGACTGATAATCAATAACTGCTCAAGTTAAATTGATGAAAATATGTATATGCATGCATATGTATGTACATACAAAATATGTATATGTATACATTCTTACGGCGCAAGTGCACACTAAGAAGAGATTTTTTTTAAATTTCGAGTATAAAAGATTAAAATGGGGTAACGTTAAATTTTTCTATTTTTTTTAATTTTGCATTAACAAATAAAGATACCTGCCTTTGTTGTGCGTAAAATCTTCATGTGAAAATCAAAAAAATTAATTTCTAGACTTTAAAATTCTGAATACAAAAGATTAAAAAGGTGTAACATTAAATTTTTTTTTTTTTTTCTTTTTAATTTCTTGGTATTAAATGAAGATATCAACTTCATTTTTTCCATCATTTAATTGTACTCGTATGAACGATAATACTCATTAGCGAGCGACTTAAATAAAACTACATATACTCATTAGCGAGCGACTTAAATAAAACTACATGATCATAAATAATTAGACAATGAATATCAAACATTGGATAACAAACTAGAACATGAATAACAAATGGATAATAAATATTGAAACATCATTCCAAGTCTATTTTCACCTCGCACACAGTATTCCGTACGGGATCTCACGTAAGCAAAACCGCTAAATTAACTTCTTCATCACTAGCACAGAGAACCGCAGCAATTTTTGATGTATTTTTACATCTGAACCCAGGTTTAATTGTTGTCGAATAGATCCGAACATTGGGTAATCTAAGAGTAAGTGGTTTACGGACCATTTTATACTGCAAATCTCACAGTTCTGCTGAGGATAGCCAAGGCGTGGTTTAGTTTGGTGTGTCCAACCCTCTGGCCGAGTTAGGATGATTTGGTCTCTTCTGTTCTTCGGGATAAAAGGTTTCTCGAAGATGTTCTCCTGGATGCCATATAAGGGGCCGTGGCAGCCACAGCTTATTCCACAGAGTATGTAGCTTGTCATGGACTTCTTCATGAAGTCGCTCTCATATGTTAATTCTAACCGGAAGCCATTTGTTGACGCTCTCTTGGCAGCCTTATCAGCCCGTTTGTTCCCGAGGCCCGAAACCCGTACGAATACGGGTTTCGGGCCTCGGGTCTTGTTTACTCTTGAGATGGTATCATAGATTATTTGAACGAAGGGTACAGATCGTCTGCAGCTCAAGTTTACAAGTACACCCATAGAGTCAGTTATTATCAGGAAGCCTGTCGTCACTACGGTTCTTGATTTTTGGTTTGTATAATCTTCATGAGGTTAGCTAATAACCGATTTCTATATTTTTTTGAAATTCTACATTGAAAAGAGTGAAGAAAGGTAAAAACATTTCGAATAACCATTGCGAATTTTCCACATTTCCAACTATACTAAATGAGATATTCACTAGATTTGGGCTTGTAAATATTCTTCAGATAAGTATCTAAAAATAATTTTTGGGTTTTTTGAATTATAATATTTTAAAGGGTAAAAAAATTAATTGCTTTTTACATTTAATTTTTATGAGATTTGGTAACACTGTAATGGTAATTTATGTTTGTTTGTAATTCTGAATGTATTACGGGACGAAGCCGCAACGGGAAATGCTAGTGCATATATATATATATATATATATATATATATATATATATATATACACTATATACTCGTTATATATAGTATATATGAAAAGTTGGTTCAAATTTTCTTTTAATGTCACGATCAATTAATGTTGAGGATGTTGCCAACTGTACTATTATTATTAAATACTGTTTTTGTTTATTCATTGTGATCGTTCACCTACTACTACTGTGGTTTTCCTAATTAATTTTTCGTTATATCTTCTGCATAATTATTGTATTGTAATATTTTTTATTTGTTCCTTTTTTATTTTATTAATAAATATATAATCGGTGTAGCTGATAGGTACTATAATCGAATTTCAGATTTTTGTTTAAAAATAAACTGTAGCCTACTGTTCTATAACGTAAGAACAGTTCTTAATAAGAATATCCGCCGCATGCAATGTGTTACCCGCTGCAATAAAAAAATTAACCAAAATAATAAAAAACTCCTCTGGAATAAAATAAAAAAATCTATTTTATCACGTGCTCAATGGAAAAAAAGAATTTTCTTCGCTTAAATTTAAAAATATTTTACATTTCTTTCAAAAATTACCACAGAAAAATAAAATTTTTCGTGGTAAAACATTTCACAGAATCATGAAACTTAGGATTTCTTAATGAAAAATTTTTAACTATTTACTAGTTAAGAAATTATGTAATTATATACAGTAAAAATTTCAAACGTTTATCTTTCTAATTTTAAAAATTTTTATTCCAATTCTTATTAAACCATGAATTTTTTTGTTTAAAGTTTTCATTAAATTCTGCAGAAATAACGGTCAATATAGCTAAGTTAAATAGATGAAAGAAGAGCTCAGAAAATGACTGTCCAGATCGAAAACAATACAGAAAGAAAATTTTTAAATTAAAGGTTCCTGTAGGTTAAAATAAAAAACTCTTGAAAGAAAAAACATATGAAAAAAAAAAGGCAGATGAGAACGGACTGTAGAAAGGAAAGCTAAAGAGTTCGAAAAAATGAAGAGCTTATAGAAGAAAAATAAATAAACTAAATGAAATGATTGATATCTGTGTGATCCTTGAAAGTATATCCGTGGAGAAAAAAAAAGAATAATTATTTTTTTTTTATAATTAATAATTTAACTGTGATTTTTGAAAAGGTTTTATAAGATACTGTCATGTTTCTTTCTATAAAGTTAAATATACGGTAAAAATTATTCAGAAATTAACTGCAAACCTCTTAAAATTATAATTTTTAACGTTAGTCGCAACTGTCTAAATATAAAAAGGCAGGAAATGAGTAAGTTAAATAAGACCCTAGTTGGATATGGTTAACCTAATTTAAAAGTAACTGAATGAAGTAAAGAATAGCTATAACGGCTTTTATCTACGTTAAAAGATGATGTATCTTTTTTAATTCATTACAGGAAATAATACACACACACACACACACACACACACACACACACACACACACACACACACACACACACACACACACACACACACACACACACACACACACACACACACACACACACACACACACACACACACACACACACACACACACACGTTTTGTGTGTGTGTGTACACACACAAACAAAAACAGATTGCGCATACATATATACGTGTAATTAGTAGAGTAAGAAGTGTACTTCTAAAATAAAACAAGCCAATCTAGCAGAAATCAGGCCGGTATGAATTAAATCTCGATTTTTAACCATTGTAAACAATTTTATAATAATAATTCTTGTGGCTTTTTTTATTCCTGACTGAAAAATCACCACGCATACGCTAATGAGATGTAATCTTAGTGTATTTGTTTTCTCATAGATTTATAACAGATTAACGTAACGATTTACAGGAAAAGTCTGAACATTAATAGTAATTTTTTATATTTAATTATTTATCAAGTTAGAATTACTACTAGAAATCAATATTATTTAGGTAATAAATCATCAGACTGATCACTACATTAACTGGTCTGGAATGTTACACTCATATAAAATTTACACGTGGCATTCTACGATAATAATTGGTACTCGTGGGGAATGGTGCATAGTCGTCTTAAAGTGCACAGTGATACTCTTGCACGCGCTTTGATAACACGCTCTAAATACTCCATAATATATCCCTATGGAATAAGCTGAAGATTGATGGGATAAATTAATAATCTATTAAAAACAAAAAAGATGCTATTTGTATATAATATGAAATAATTATCATTACATGTAGTAATTCCGTCGATATTTTGTTTTAATTTTCTCTAGAAATTCTGATATTTTTCATTCTTTTGAGAATACTTACGTTAAAATAAAAATCTAATATAAGGTAAAAAATGAAAATTAACTAAAAGGACTTGATTTATCATCTGATATTTAAAATTAACATTTACTTTTATTTTATCTCGTATCGAAGTTATTGCTTCAAATATTTAAAAAAAAAATAGTAGTAATTAAATAAAAATAATAATGTTTCATAGCGGTATGTCGCGCCGTTAAAAAATTAACAAAAGACAAAAACACAAAATCGAAACGCTGAGATTACCTTGTGATCAAAAGGTCTACACCATTCATAAAAGCAATTAAGTTCCTGAATATATATACATTAAACGAAATAAAGCCTCTTTTACTTAGTACGTGGCGTGAAAATCAGGTCGATAATTAACTTTACAATCATTGGTATGCCAAGAATTAGTAATATGAATATAGGCTATCCATCGAGAGATAAATAAGCGCAGAAACATATTTTTTCTCCATTGCTCAAGAGAGGTATGGACTTTTTTTTTATTAAATACACTCCAATTCACTCCTCAATCATCCCACCATAAGGATGATAGGAATTGATATTGGAGAGGGTAACACATGCATGCGGCGGGTATTCTTATTAATTAAGAACTTCTTACATTATTAATTAAGAACAGTAGGCAAATAGTATTACTAATAATTTAATAATACCAATAATAAATAGTAGTTTTTTTAACGTGGTAAATAGAGAATATTGTACGGTAAAATATTTTTTTAAAAATCTGGTGGAAAATTAGTCTTTTGAGATCGACTAGAACAGAAGGTAATTGGCGGTAAAAACCAGGATTATGTTATACAACTCTAAAAAAAAGAAAATCATGTATAAAAGTAGTCTGTCTTAGCGATAATTGATAAAAATATAATACTATGGTGAATATATAAAGCTACAGAAGCTGATTAGATTGTTTAAACAATTAGGTTTACACGTCGTAATCTTATATATTAAAAAAATTGGGTTCAAAATCTATTTCCAGTTCATCCTGGACGTTCTACTGGACGGATCAGGTTATTATTTTTTTTTATTCTGCTCAGAATAACCCATCTGACCCCAAATTTGAGTTTTCTCTGAGAATTTCTCAAAAAATTCTCATTTACTTAACTGAAAAACTTAACTGATCATTTTACTTAACTGAAAAAGTTTCCAAGGTTTTTACTCACAGGAAAATCACTTTGAAGATCTGTTGATGACATATCTGCGGTCCAATCCGAGCACAATAAAAAAAAATCACTCCGATCTGTCTAGACATTCTACTGGACGGACTGGAAATAGAATCTGAGCACGCAATATGAAAACCTATTTCCAATCCGTTCGGACGTTGTACTTCCTTTCTTTTTCCTGTTTAGCCTCCGGTAATTACCTTTCAGATAATACTTCAGAGTATGATACGTATGAGTGTAGTCTTGTACAGTCTCAGTTCGACCATTCCTGAGATGTGTGGTTAATTGAAACCCAACCACGAAAGAACACTGATGTAAAAAAAACCTATGTATGTCCGTACATATATTGTACTGCTTTGACCTTACATCTCAGAATTGATCAGCCATTTTTTTCTTAAATTTGGCTTACATATTTTTTCTATATATGGAGATTGACAATATTTATTTTTATGATTTTCAAAATTCGTTAAGGGGTGGAATGATATTGCGAAAAAATCAATTTCGATAATTTTCAGAGGCATTAGAGAGAAAACTTTATTAAAGCAAATTTGTTTTCTGTAATGCATAATATAAATTTCTAAAAAATATTTTTCAAAAAAATGAATCCCCATTCTTAAAATGAAAAATATGTTTTTTTTTTATTTGTATTCTTTTGCTTTATACCTTTTCGGTTAAATATTTTTCGAAAACTTTTGGAAAGTTTATGTTTCATATACATAGTTATCAAAAAATATCTATAATTTAAAAAAATTACAGACATAAAAAGCTGAGAAAGGTATTGCATGATTTGACCGACAAATCATTTAATACTTTGCCAGGGTTTTTTGTTATAGTACAGGTCTACAATAAAATATTAAAAAAAAACTTTTTTTCTCTGAATTCGAATTTCGGACAAACCTTTGTAAAAATGAAGTACTTTAAAAAAAAACTACACTTATAAATTTACATTTTATAATAGTTAGATTTATTATACTTGTTAAAAGGTTTTACTAAATAACTAACTACTTAGATTTACGTAAAATGAATATTTTAATTTATTAAGAAACTTATTTTTATTTCCTGCTGAAAATTAAACTTAAAAACACATTTATCTAAATGGTTATTTTAATTTTGATATTAAAAAAAACTTAGAAATAGGACTAACAGTTAAAATAGGATAACACGAGAAAGTATAGTATAAATCTCACATCAGTAAGCCAAGCTCTACAATGTAGATGATATTCAACTCTAAAAGTGATAGCTTAACTTTGTTAACCAAAGGGATTGATTATATAGGGAGCACCATTTTCTCAGAGAAACAGACTCAGACTAGTGTCGCTTGTAACAAAGACACACACACACACATATATATATATATATGTATATCTACATAAACTATAAGATACGAAAGACTAGGACAGATAGTAAAAAAATGCGCTTAATTTATCAATTTCTGTGAAAAAATAATGCATAATATAATACACTACCTCAACATAACGCAGAAAACGTTAATTTAAAAAAAAACAGTGTTTCGTAAGTAAATCTGGTTACTGATAAGAACAGATTTTATACACAAAAAATGCAATAATTTTTTCGAAAAACCACTATAAAAAAAAAAAAATAGAAAACAATAATTTATTAAATTTTTAATTTTTTCATTTATAATTCAGTACAAAAAAAAAAGATTAATCCTTAATTAATATAAGATGACTTAAAAAATAACAAATTTAAAGTAGAATGAGAAAATATTACTTGAGTTTTTTTTTTATTCAAGTTTGTTTTATTTATTTATTTGTTTTTAATTTAAAAATATAAACATTGCTAGATAAACCAAATCATTTTATTTATAGCAAAATTTTAATAGCATACTTCAAAACTTTTTCAATCGCCTCTTCAACCATCTTCAGTTATTGATTTTTCTATTCTCCAACTGACATCACAGCTGATATTACTGCTAATGGCTTTTTTCATTTTTGACTGAAACTTATTTTGAATATGGTTTGTCAAAATGAGAGTTGGGATGAAATTAAATTTGTTCATTTATTAAAAATTTTTATATATATAATGTTTCATGTTAATCGCCCCAGGCGATTTTCTTGTAAACTACGCTCAATACAAAAAAAAAGACCTAAACAAAAGTTACTCAGATTGGAGGGGGACACCCTTATATAACCTTAGATTTGATCTCGAACTTGATTTTCACCGTTATTTCAAGATTTTTCAAATAGAATGACCTATCTTTGACGCCACCAATGAAAACAGAAAAAAATTGTATATTAAATTATGTGATCACATATATGCCCTTTGACCTTTTTTTAAGGTCATACGGCTAATTATAAGATAGTGTTATACAGTAGTGTAGTCATTTATATGCTATATCACATAGTTTGCGAGAGAAATGGCCTGGAATATTGTTTGACCTTCAGAAACGTGTAATTCGTATAACGCTATTTCCATATAACACTATCTCTGATGATTATCTGTATGTCCTTCAAAAAAAAAGGTCGAAGGTCATACGTGTAACCGTATATTTCAGTGTAAAGTTTTCTGCTATTTTCATTGGTGGGATCAAAAATAGGTTATTTCATTTCAAAAAATCGTTTTAACCTTAAAACAAAATCAAGATCAAATCCAAGGTCACATGGAGATGTACTTCTTCAATCTGAGTAACTTCTATTTAGGTAATTTTGTTTTTATTGTGGATAGTTTACGAGAAAATCGCCTGGAATGATTAAAATGAAACCATCCTATATATACTACTTAAAAATTAGTTGTAATAAATTATGTCCATCACATCTCTTTCGTTGAGATCTAGAATATAAATGGTTTCCAAAAAAATCCATTAACTCAACATAAATATGTTTAGGCATACAGTTGTACGAAGAGAAAATGTCTTATCTATAAAAATAAAAATGTAAGTGTTCGTTTGTTCAAAATTTTAAATCTCCGAAAGTTTATATACCTAAGATGTCACACCTGTGACAGGTAAAAACATGCTTTTTTTGAATAACAGCGCTATGTTGGTCGTAAAAGCAACACACGCTATACTAAATAATTTACGATTTCAATGTTTCCGATATGTGTGTCCGCTATAGACTAAAAACTAACGGACCAATTTACGCGCAGGGAGAAAGGAAAAAATCGAAAAAGGTAAAAGGGAAAAATGGATAAAAAAAGAAAAAAGGGAAAACGGGGAAATGAAAAACGGGAAAAGGAAATGGAAAGGGAAAAGCAGACAAGAGAAAAGGGAGAAGGGGATGGGGTAAGGGAAATAAAGGAAAAATAAATGGGGGAATGAAAGGGAACGGGAGCGGAAATGGGGGGTAAAGGTAAATGGGGGAAATTTGGGAAGGTAAAGAGAATATGGTAAAAATGAGAATGGAAAAAAGGAAAATGGGGAAAAAGTGAAAAAGAAAAGGGAAAAAGGGAAAGGTTAAATTTTTCGAAGTTCCGTAATGTTGTTTTGTTAATATTTTATCAAACTCTCAACTGTGTTCATTTATCTATATATATACTCAAATATAGCAACAGCGAAGCATTACTAATATTGAAATATAAAAGAAACTTAATGTAGTAGGAAACAAATCGAAAAAACTTTCTTACGAAAAGTTTAACCTTTTAACCTTGACAGAATGTGTTTTGATATCATTTTTGCATAGTGTTGAAGATGGAATAGTTCGTAGAGTTCCATCTAGGTAAAATCATACTTGCTCCTAATTTTTTCCTTGCTCCCAATTTTTTCTTGTAAAAAATAAAGTGATCACTAATTTTAAAAATAAATTCGTTGACCAATTTCTGTTTTGTTATTATATACTTTAAAAATCAAAACAAAAACTAAAATCTTACTTAAAAAATATCTTACAATAATGTTAAGCAAACATTCAACAAGCAAACATTCAAACTATGTTAGGCATCATACAACAAGAAAACAGTTGAATATACTGTACACATATAAATAGATTATTCATTTAAATCATTAATATTTAAAAATAAAAAACGTAAATAGTATTTTAATTATATGTTTTAAAATTTAATTAATTTTTAATTTTTTACTAGATTCTAAATTTTATCCGTATGTACTCGTATTTTTAATGCAGTATATTCAAGTTTTTCTCCTACACGGATGGATTTAATTTGTTATTTTGTAGAGGAAATTCCTCTAATGGTCCCATAGTAAGTTTTTTCAAGCCTGACTGTAATAAAAAAATAACATTATCTTAATAAAATAGAAAATATTTTTTTCATTAGTGTTTAGTGTTGATAATTCTGTATACTCCGATCGAAATATTTTCTCGCAAAATTTCAAGAAAATTTTTTGATAGTAAAAATAATACATTCTTTCATACTCCAAAAATTCTTTTGTCACGTTAATTGTAGCGTATTTACAATGCTTTTTCGTATTCCTTTACTTAATTAAATTAACAAGTAGGTTTCTCGTTCTTGCGTTTCTTACAGCGACAATTTTAGGTACATTTCAAAACAAAGCTACTTATTGTAATGGGTACCATGACTTCCGAAAAATTTAGAAATATTTTCACGTTTCACATTCCCCAGACCCCAAAACTATCGTCAGTTAAAAATGTTATATATAAATATATATATAATATATGTATTTCACTTTCTTGTGGACACGATAACTGACGTAATTTTTCGCCAATCACTATCAAATTGATATATAAAATATAACGACCCAAAATCTCGCTCGAGTTCGTTAATGGACAAAATCGGACTATGGGGGTGGAAATGGGGAGGGGCTTTTTCGAAAAAACAAAATATCGCTATAACTTTACTATTAAGCAAAATATGGAATTCGTTTAAAGTTTCTACAATTTTTTCGATAAATTGATCTAAGTAAGGTTTTTTGATATCACCAATCATTGGCCCAGGGGGTGAAAAAATGAGGTTTCGAAGACAAAAAAATCACACCTCCCTTAATACGCAGAGTATCGAATCAGTTTAAAATAGTCGTTAGTCCCTTAAACACTACCAAAAACAATTTTTGATGTGACCAACCCTTACGGGAACAGATAACCAAAATTTTGTTGGAATTGTAATAAGATGGGGCTTGTCGTATGCTAAACATGTGAAACCTTTTTTTTACATGCAACCATTGTCGTATTGAGTAAATTTGATGTTTTTCTTAACTTTAAGGTGGAAATCTTTTTTATCCCTTACTTAGCACCGGTTAAATCTACCTCTCCCTTCCGGCGTACCGAAAGGGATTTTTTTTCATATGAACAACGGTTTTTTTATAATAAAGCTAGAAAATGTTAAATAAGGTTACTTTAAAAAATGAATAAACTGACTTTAAATAACCTAAAGAAAAACATTTTTTAAGTACAATATCTTTATAATTTTTTAATTTTAATTTGCCTCAATTTTTAACTGTTGAAATTCAATGAAATATTAAAAAATAGTATTAGTTTTTAGTTACCTTTTTTTTACGGATAAGTTTTATTATCTATTAAACTGTATTTAAAGAGTAGCCAATTATTTGTTGACTACCTAGTTCAGTATATACTATACTACCTAGTAAATTCAGTATATTGTACATTATTTCTCCCGTGTAAAATAAATAAATTAAAAAAAAAAATTAGTAATTAGGAAATACAGCCAGAAAACGTGTCTATGCTTATTTTCTCGTTGAAAAAAAGCTACATTTTTTACCAAATAAATAATGCAAAAGAAAAACTAAGCAAAGAGCACAAAAGCAGAAGATTTATTTGTAATATTTTTTATTAACTTTATTTTTAGTAAAATTTTAATCACAATAATTAAATAACGAAAAATTAAATTTCATTTGAAGAAATTGGTTTACCTGCAGGATTTACTACGTATTTTCATGATTTATTTTTACGAAACCCAATTTGAACAAAGGCATTTTGTCTGCCACACTTTAAATTTCTATGAAAAAAATTCTTTTTGACCGTCAGAAAACAATCGGAGTGATAATTAAATACGGATTAAATTTTCCGACAAAATACAATTCGGCCCGAAAAGATTCGGGTCTTTTTGGTTGGGTTATTCATTTAATTTCAATAGTTATAATAAACATTGCAATTTTTACATATGTTTTATTAAAAAATATTACTATAAGATTTAATGATATGACCAATCTGGAAAAATATTTGTAATATGTTTAAATTACCCATCAACCACCTGCATTTATTAATGATACTGCAAAAGGTTTAAATATCTTAAGAAATTCTTAATTAGTACGTGACACTGTTACTGTATATAAGTTAAATGTGTTACTGTATACAGTTAAATATAATAAAATTCAGGATTATCAACCTTTTCTTTGATCAAAATACGAGTACATATTCTCACCCACTTTTTAATTGTTCTGAAATCCTGAACAAATTACATAGCACAAAAAAAAATAATCAGTAATAATTAAAACATAAAAATGCTTGTAAATTAATTTTGGCAAACAAGGTTAAGAATTTTATCATTAGGTCAAGTGTCGTATTGATATAATTGCAACTAATTGAGTGAGGGGGGGGGTTTCTTATGTTAATAGTACTAATAAATATATAAATGACATACCGCACCATAAATCTGTGACAAAATCCTAGTTATCGTTCTTAATCAGTGCATGAACTGTTATAATATTATTATTAGAAAGATATAATTCAAATTCCATAACGCACAAATGACGAGCGTAATCATTAATACAGAAAGAATGTAAAAGCTGAAAAAAATGAAAGCTTAGAAAACAGAACTTTATTTGATGAAACGTCATGCTTCATACTCAATATAAATTTTAATTTAAAATCGTATAAAGTTTTTCTTAAGATCTATCACTGATTATTAAAATAAAAAAACACGTAAAATCACGACGACGTAAATAATCCTAACGTATGAAAATTTTAGAAGGGATTCTTTAGAGTATAATAAGCTGCATTGAATTTCTTAAAAGAAAAAAGAAATTCTTAAATATTTAAACAATTATTTCTTTAAAAAACCCACCCCAGTTTATATATTACCAACATAATTTCATTAAAACATAATTTAGTATCAATCAGTTTAATTGGTAAAAATATTCCATTTTCCAAACAAAACAAAATCATTTAAGATTCTTTTTTATACATAAAATCTTGAAATTTAAAATTTTCAAATTCTTTCTATAAATATTTGATTGGCCAGCTTTTTTGGTACCAAAAATTGGGTAGGTTTAAGTAAAAATGAGGTTAACATAAATATTTTTTTTTTAAATTTTTAGTAACGATGACAATTATGGAATCAGTTAAAATAATGAAGATATACCATAGTCGAAAAATTGTCTACATTTAAGCAATTTTAGCATTTTGATATATATAAATTAATATATTTAGTTAAAAGAAGAGGAAGGAGATAATTGGAAACTACTTCAGGTCATGACTTTATTCAATAGGCTACACTCATCATGAAATGATTGTTGTCCTTTAAGATGAAGATCCTATTTTTAGAAATAATGCCAAAGTGCCTACAGCTATTGCCTGACATCATCTAATACAGCTTTAGCTCTTTATAAAATATATATATATGTATGTATATTACTTTGAAAAACAACAAGGCTCCTGGCGAGGATGAAATTAACGCGCAATTCTGGAAATTGGACCATAAAAACATAACATCTATAATTCACAGAATAATGTTGGAAGTTTGGAGAACAGAGAAAATCCCGAAAAATGGAAAAGTGCTTTGATATACCCGCTCCGTAAGAAAGGAGGCAGGACAGATTCTAACAATTACAGAGGGATCTCACATCTCTGTCACCTATAAGATTCTCCCTATAAGAGCCTTGATTAACCGACTCGAACCCCAATGGAACCGCAGATTGTTGAGTATCAGGCAGGATTCAGAAAAGGAAGTTCCTGTATCGAATAAAAGTGGAACCTCAAGACCGTACTACACATCAGACGATCTCGGAACACCAGTCACATTTGTCAACTTTAAAAAACCTACAACCCTGTCGGCAGACGAACCTTGTTTAATTCCCTACAAGAATTTTGAGTCGATAGAAAGACCAGAGCCATCATCCAGGAAACATTATCAGGAACCACCTCAAAGAACAAATTAATGGGAGAAATCTCAAACCCATTCGAAGTTTACACAGGAGTTCGACAAGGGGACGGCTTATCAGCACTTTTTTTCAGCAACGTCTTGGAGAAGGTAATCAGAGAATAGTTGAAGCAAGTCAAAGGTACCCAAATCGGAAACCGAAGGAAGTATAATTACCGTGAAATGCTTGGCCTTTGCAGATGACCTGGGTATATTAACATACAACAAAGATGAATCCATTTTCAGATTGAAAAAACGGCATGATATATCCTGGAAAACCGAACTCCAAATTTCTTATAAAAAGACACGATATACGGACACCAAATCAACTGGAAAATTCTCGCTGTAAACACAGTACGGCAAAATCTCACAAGCATCCCACTTCAAGTACTTGGGAGAAACCATCCAACCCACGCGACTATAATATAATATCCAACACAGAAAGAATAATCACACTGTAAAAGACGTACAGGCTTTCATGGAATCATTAAAACAGGGTCTCACAATGCGAAACTACGCCATTACAACACAGTTGTCTTGCCTTTTACGCAGCAGAAACCACAGTAATCAGAGAAATGACCAAAATTCATGAAATCGAGAAACAAGAACGGAAAATCATCAGGAAAATCTACGGTGCGATCCTTAGAGTTGGAACTTGGATCAAGAGAACCACAAACCAATTATATGAAAACACAGACTCCATCACTGAAAAGTCTAGGAAAAGGCGTCTACAATTATACGGAAACTTATGCAGGATGGATAAAGATACTTACTAAGAAAATTTTCAACATCGTCAAGTTAAGTAAGCTAAAGTTCATTTGGAAGAAAGAAACACAAGACGACCTGGAACGACTGAACACTTCAGAAGAAAATATCATGGACAGAAGGAAGTTTGGGGATAAAATTAGAAATAAGAAAACTGAACAAGAGCGAAAAAGAGAAACGATAGGCAGAAGGTGGTCGGAGGAGAGGAAGAAGAAACATAGTGAACGGATGAAGAGGTTTTGAGAAGAAAAAAAAAGAAAAGGAAGTAAAGCCATGTTTTGCTCAAGTTCACGCGCTCTCCTGAAGTGAAATAATCGGGAATAATAATAATATATATTATTAGTCGATGAAGGCTGCCCCCGACCATCTAGCCAGGCCCCCGGGGCCGAGGCGAACTCCAGAGGCAACCCAGGGGCAGCCCGAGGCCACTGAGCCTATTCCATGGCTGTAGAGCTCGTTTCGGTCGACATTCCCGTCTAGCCAGAGGGCTCCGCCCCCTGGATCCCCGTAGTCTTCGGTAACCTCAAGGTTGTGAGTATAATACTGATAAATATCAATTAAACTGTTCAGAAACCTGAGAAAGAAACTAAATTACAAAAAATAGAATAGTAGTAAGTATGATAACTACAGTACACACACCTTTCACGACCAAAAATTCATAACTTATTACTGTTGCCATGGTGACAGAATCATAATGAAGTAAATGGATTAATGTTTTTTTTTCTTTAATGAATATCTTTAATTCAGAATTTCAAATGAAGAGGTATTGCGACAAATAGATGAAGAAAGAAGCATTTGGAAAAATATAGTTAAAAGAAGAGACAGACTTATAGGCCACATACTAAGGCATCCTGGAATAGTCGCTTTAATATTGGAAGGACAGGTAGAAGGGAAAAATTGTGTAGGCAGGCCACGTTTGGAATATGTAAAACAAATTTTTAGGGATGTAGGATGTAGAGGGTATACTGAAATGAAACGAATAGCACTAGATAGGGAATCTTGGAGAGCTGCATCAAACCAGTCAAATGACTGAAGACAAAAAAAAAAAAATTCACAATTTTACCCCCAGTGGAACTAGATCCTCCGTCTGTGGCTTAAAATCTTCCCTTGGATAACAAGAATGTATCCTGCAAATTTGAAAGTAATCGGTCGGTTGGTTCTCGTATGGTGCGAGAACAAACTTCGACTTTATATATAAAATAATGACAGATATTTTATAACATCTTCTCGCTAATTATATTTACAAATAAACTTATATATATAATATTTTATTTTCTTAGGGAAAATACTTTACCTTCCGAAAATTAATTTTATATTTTTTTAATTCTTTAATAGTATACATCCTAAATTCATACTATTTTTTACGGAAAATGTTAAATTCCTATTAATCCATGATTTAAAAACCTGGAAGGAAATCCTTTTTTGAGGTTACCATTAGTGTAATATACCAACTTTTCCTTAATCTTTCTTAGAATAAATAAAAGTTTTATCATATAATAATAATAATAGTATCAAAATTAATATGGTAATAAGCAAAATGTTTAATAAAGGAAGAGGTTACATCATGTGTACATGGAGTAATATAAATTTAAATAATAATATATAATTATATTTAAATAAATTAAATACAAATATATGTTATTACTTTTTATAGATAGATGAGATAGACGCGGAAGCAAAAAGAATTCGATGAAAATATTTCTTATAATTATAAAATAAATAACCTTTAATCTTAAATATGTTTATTATTAAATAGATTATTGTATATTAAATATATTTTTACATTATTATCATTTTTGCACACGCAAAGAAAAATCATTTAATTCCAATAACAAATAATTAATATATCTTTTTGTTTTTACCATTACGTAATATTAAAAAAAAATAAAGTTTGTTATAAAAATAAATATGATACAAATAAAAATAATGAAATGCAAAAAATTCTATATCTATATTGAAACATTAAAAAAAAACAATCACACAAAACTAGGAATGAAACAATTTGTAATGCAAAATTCATTTTTGGTAAAAAAAAATCAAATAATAATTAAACTGGAAGAGTGATTGTTAATAAAATTACTTTCAATTTTAAAAGAAATATAAAATTAATCTGCTACGAAATGGTTTTTTAACATATATAAAGAATGTGTATAGATAATGTAAAGAATTTCTTCTTTATATACTAACCTATTTTTGAATCAAAACAATATCATGATATATTTATAAGAATAATAGTCTATTGTAAAATTAATTTCAATAGTATTCATTTTCAAGGTCACTGACCTATGTATACGTATATCTTCCCCTTTCTTCATACCTTTACTTCAACTTTCCAACTACAATAAGTATGTACACTAATTAATCTTTCTTTCTATTTATAAACAAAAATTTATAAATTAAAATAAAAACAATACAAAATTAAAATATCCACTTAACAGTAATATTTTATTTCGTCCTAGCGCTTTCGGAAACGGATTTCATCTTCAGGGACTAAACTTTGAATCCCCATTTTAACATAACGGTGGAGACATTAATTATGACAGGACGTTAAGTCGACGCAATTTTAACACATGACGACCACCTTTATACATTTTATATAACAATTTTACTCATGACGACAAAGTTTTCCCCCATGCGCTCGATCAAACACGAAATAAAACTTTCAAATTTTTAAAACTTTTCTTCTCACTGATTTTTTTCTTTTAATTTGATGATTTTTGTACTCTGAAGCATACTGTCAAAAAGTATAGTATTCATGCTTTAATTTGCCTCTTGGTTGCAAAGTTAAAGTAGTTTTAATACAATCACTTTTTTATCATAAAATATAGGTGTCTCTTTCATTTTTTTTATTAGTAGTAGGTATTTAATTTTAGTTTTAAATATCAGGAAAACATCATATTTGCCTTTTTTTAATCAATCATCGCCTTCCTAGACCGCCTGAACGCCCCCAATTTTCTGCGGGCCTTCAAACCCTCCCCACAATGAGGCATTATAGCTCAGTTTGAGAATGAATGAGTATTTCTTATATTTACATTATTTTACAATTATATTTACATGTATTTGAATGAAGCAAGGTTAGAATTTTTTCATATCCGTTTAAAATCAAATATGATATGTGCTGATTTTTTACATAATCTTTAAAAAACAGACAAATATTATTCGATAAAAAACCGCATTCAAATTGATTTACAAATTAAAAAGTTGTAGTGAACTGACGGAAGAATAATCAAACAAAAGATAAAAAAAATGTTCCTATTTGTTGCTTGAGCGTTTAGTTTAAAAATCAGAAGAGCTACAGTTTGTAAGAGTAAGAAAAATTAGTAGTAGACAATTAGCTGGTAACTTTTTTTGGCATGAATATTGTATTGTATATTGTTTGTAAAATTGAAATTGATGTTTTTCAGAATTCTTTAGTATATTTTTCCAATATAGCCGATGTTAAGTATGATCCTTTATAACCTTTACTTTCGGCCTTACTACAGTAATTTATGATGTGATTTTTTTAAAAATAAATTATAGGAACGGAACAGAACGCAAGAATGGCGGGAGTTTCAATATTTCTCCCTACAGATCGCAGAGCCTGGACAATGTCTCTTGCTGCTGTATTTTTCTATTATCGGGCGGGTTTCATGGGTTACTTAGCGGCGGTTATAAATTTTTAATTTTATTTATGGACGGATTTGGTAATTTGCGTTCCTATCGGTATGGACCGGCATGTAATTTATTTACCGAATCTGACCGCGAGAGACTCGCGGTCAGATCCGGTAAATAAATTGAGCCTCGTACTCCCGGTGTGACTCCTCTTCAGTCCGATCGCTGAAGTCCTTTCAGTAGTAGCACCTTATGGGCTAACAGGAATACGCCTACCGGGGCCCTAGTTATTTGGAGGGAGCAATGCGCCCCCTTCTCCGGAGGGAATCTCATTTGCTGACTGAATTAAATCATTGTAATTTTTGAGTATGGCGGGTAAGAGGTTTGTAGATCTTCATCTTCTTTTGTGGCTGTCCGCGCTGTTTCTCTGCTGTGCTCTTCTACCGGAATCTAGTCCGTGGCGGTGAGTCACGTTGTGGGTCTTCTTCCTCCTTTTCTTCTTTTGACTTCTTTCTTCTTTGTCCTGCACTTTCCGTTAGTTGGCAGTAATCGAATTAACGCCACTAACCTAAGAAAGTCCCGTGGCCCGGAAGGGCAGAACGGGGGAAAGTACAGGTTTCTTCTTTCTTCGATCTACGGCTGGTGGCTGCTTGGTTCGTTCCCTCTTTTCCTTTCTTGAAAGGTAAAAGGAAGTAAGGAACTTACAATGGGGTTTAATTTCGCAGTCGCGGTTTGGGAGCGGCGATCGCCTTGATGTTTAAAGTAGTAAGAAGCGGACTTCTTACATAAAAATAATTAATAAATCATCCAGACACACGTGTGTCAGGGAAGGGGTTCGGGGGGACCCCTCCTGGTTGCCGTCAATTGCCTATGTTGTGTTGGCTGTGAAATCAGATATAGATATAGAAATAGAAACACAAGAAAAAAAGGGGGTTATTTTATTTTGTTGAGTAGGATAGGAAGGGCAATAGTTTCCTTAGGCTCGGATAATTGATATTAATGATGGATAGTTTGTATTAATGGATTTACGTATTTTTATTGTTACGTAAGGCGTTTTTAATTGTTTTTTCGTAATTTTTTCCTTAGTAGAAATTTATTTTAAATTACCTTATTAGTAATAAATTGAGATTATAATGTACCAAATAACGATTAAAAAGACAATTAAACGCACTCTGTAGGAAGATAATTATAGTTATATCATTGTTCCTATAGCTTGGTCTTTTTATCTCTTAAACAATTTTTATTGGTGTCTTTTCCGCCTATATTCTCCGCTTCATTATCCTTGACCATTTCAACATCATCTTGATCTTTTATGGACATCTGCTTCTGTGTTCATTTTTTTTTTTATGCAGGTTGGTATTGTGTTTATTATGAATGAACTTCTGAAAACTTTATGAAATATTATAAATATACAGTTATATGTCTTTTACCTGTCATATCTTATATTTCCTTCTGTTATGGTTATTATTATTATTGTTATTTTTTACTTTCATGTTTTAAAGTAAATTTAACTATTGTGATATCGTCACAAATGTTTAAACTAAATTAAGGTCATATTGATTATTTGTGACAGCGGTTCCCAGCCTTTTTTTCACCGTTATACCATTTTTCAGTACAGTTATTAAAATTTTACCCATTTTTTTTACTTCAGATTTATTATTTTTAACAGGAAATAAATTAGTCAGTAACTTAAAAAAAGTATTTAATTTTATGCTTTTACGGAAAAAATAAATAAATAACAGGAATTATTTAATAATTATAAAATTAAAATTTTAACTGTAAATAAAATAAATACAAGTTTATCCTTAACGAAATAGAATTATCTATTCTATTCTGCTGTAATGATGAAGAGGGTTTTTGTTTTTTCGAGATAAACAAAAAAAACTACTCGAACAATCGCTACCAAATTTTTATCCGTGTTTCTTGGCATAACTGAGAAGGTTTGTAAATATATTTCATCTTAAATAATCTCGAAGAACCAACCGATCGATGTTTTAACATTTTCAGGTTACATTCCTAATATACTGTAGAAGGTTTTAAGCCAGTGATTCCAAACTGTACACCGCGGCTTCTTCACATGGGAGCCAGGAAATATTGTAAAAGCTTCATAAATAATTGAACCAAAATATTTATAATTATTAATTTAATATTAATAAATTAAAAAAATTATGAAGTTACACGAGTTTTATTTATTTTTATCTCTTACTTACGAGTAGTCATACTTTTACTTAGGGTAGGGCACCATCGAAAAATTTTAATTGAAAAAGGGCGCCACGACTCGGAAAACTTTGGCAACCACTGTTTTAAGCCACAGACCGAGGCCTTAGTTCCCATGAAGGTTAAAATACTAAAAAATATTCTTCATTATTTCTTCACCCCGAAGGAGGATGAAGTTATAAATTAAAGATATTCATTAACGAAAAAAAGATTAATCCTGTTACATCGTTATTATATTTCTGCCTCCATGGCAAAGAAATAATTATGAATTTTTCGTCAAAAAATGTGTGTGTATTTTAGTTACCATAATTATTACTATTCTAACCCACCGGGTTGGTCTAGTGGTGAACGCGTCTTCGCAAATCAGCTGATTTCGAAGTCGAGAGTTCCAACGTTCAAATCCTAGTAAAATCAGTTACTTTTACACGGATTTGAGTACTAGACCGTGGATACCGGTGTTCTTTGTTGTTTGGGTTTCAATTAATCACACATCTGAGAAATGGTCGACCTGAGACTGTACAAGATTACACTTCACTTACACTCATATATATCATCTTCATTCATCCTCTAAAGTAATACCTGATGGTAATTGTAGGGGGCTAAACAGGAAAAAATTTACTACTTTTCTGTTTTGTTGTCAGTTTCTTTTACAGGTTCCTATAAAGTCTGAGTACTTTAATTGTTATTTATCAGTATTATTCTCACAATCATGAGGATAATGACAGTGCGGGGGTCTAGAAGCGGAGCCCTCTGGGTAGACGGGAATGGCAACCGAAGCGAGCTCTGCGGGTATGCCGCAGAGAAAGCGGCATACCCGCTTTAAGGCCTTATCGCGGCATACCCGCTGTAAGGGCTCGCTTACCGCGGGTAAGCGAGCCCTGGCAAATTAGAAATGGCGAGCGAAGCGAGTTCTGGGCCATGGAGTTGGTCCGTGGCCCCGGAGGCCCGGAGGAGCCCCTGAGTTGGCTCCGGGGTATGCCTGGGCTGATCTGGGCCCTGAGGTTACAGGTTATGGGTGAACAGGCTGGCTAGTATATCATATAAATCAAGTCAGAAATGAATTTTTTAATAAAATTGATATCGAAATAAAAAAATAAGCAAATGAGATAATTTTAAGGTTAATACTTGAAGAAATTAAATATAAAAAATTATTACAAATTTATTTTCTATTTAGGCGTTATTAATCAATATCTGAGAACATATTTTTACGTACATGATGAACGGGATGCAGATAAGTCGTGTTTTTTTTAAATTTTTAATTACTATTATTTTAAAATTCATGAATATAGTAGTATTGTTTACATAAAAGAAAATTGATTAATTACATTTTATATAAATTGGAGAGTAAAGATTTTTTAAATGGTTCGGCAATTTATTAAAAATGACAATGGAACCGTAATAACATCCTTTCTCGTAGCCAAAGTATTGTGTTGAATTATTCGTATGAACACAGTTTTGTTGTTTGGTTTGGTAGAGATGGATATGTATGTTATTTTTTTTAAGAATAAATTACTTTTCTTTTTAACAAAGATTTTACATTTATAAAAATAAATACAAGGATAAATGTTAACATTTTTTATTTTCTAAATATCAATCTGCACGAGTCATATTTATGGACACTAAACAATGATCTAACAACTAATTTTGCATATTTAAAACTTCTTCTGAAGGATCTGTAAAAGATGAAATTATTATATTTAGAATGGAATTTACGCGAGTTAAATAATATTTAAAATACAAGATTAGTGGTTTTTTTTAAAGCGACACAGCAAAACTGTAAAGTTTTGCTTTGTGTCGCTTTAAAGAAAATTAATCTTTGAGAGACATGATACCATCACAAAACTACTACATTAGATAAATGAATATTTTCTTTAGACCTTTACGTAATTATATATTACATAATTCTCATCAGGAAAGAGTAAGTTAAGCTACTCTATGAATAAAAACCAAGTAATTGCTCAACATTTGCAGGGATAGAATTAACCTTGAACGTGGTAAAAAATTTAATCAGAGCAGCGTCACAAAAACATAGTAATTAAAAAAAAAATAGTGTAGTTAAATAAATTAAAAAAAAAAACAACTAAGTTGTTAATGGAAATTAAACGAGGCGTTCACTCATTAATCGTACTACGCTGTTTATTTTTCTTTAAAGAAAAACAAAAGAAAGTTTTTTTACTAGTTGTATTCTTGTGAATGACACAAATATAATATAATACATACCTATGGTCAGCTGAATTTAAGTACTTGTGCTAAATGAAAAAGAAGTACTGATGTTTTGGTGAAAAATATTTTGAATCACAGTTACATCATCACCATAGTGAATCATATATTCCATTGAGCAGATCATTAAGTAATTTTAGTTTGAAATAATTAACTATTCACAAATATATGTATTAATGATTTTACTCGTGTAATTTAAAGACACGGGAATCACAGAACATTTCATTTTACGCACTTCAGAAGTTATAGGTAAGTTTTTGAATTCAGAAGGAGACATGTACCAAGGTAAGATGTTGACTGGAATGTAGGTTAGTGGCTTAGGGACGTTTCCGATGTTTTTGTATGTAGGCGGAACCGCACCTGCTGTTGATATGGCTGGAAAGGCTTCTGTCCTTGTCGGTTAAGAATTTAAACTGATAGCCGTAGGACTACATTAAACGATGGTGATTGAAGGTTAGCTTGCCGATCTTGAAGTTCAAAATGAGTCTGTGTATAAAGAAGTCCAGACGCCCCCGCATCTTGAGTTATGCGCTGACGTTTTACTGTTTACTTTAGCTATCTTAAATGGAGGTTCATCAGTCATCTCCACGTCAGTTTTGCGACTTCCTGACATACTTGGTTATAGTACTCCAGTAATTAATTCAACTTTGTCGATAGAGCAGCGACATCAACGACACTATCCCAATTCCCAGTCCGATTGAAGTCCCCCAGCAAAATCGACGGGGTTTTTTCAGTAAACTGCATGAAAATCGAAAAGCTTAAGACTAACTTTAATTTCTTTTTTTTGTATGTCCCTCTACGATTTATCTGAACCGAAATATTCCATTTTAAAGAGAAAAGGCCACTTTTGTCTTTAATGCTGCATATCTCCCAATCTAAGCAACGTATTGATACAAATAAATATGGAAATTAAAGGGAGTTCTTTAAATACTGTTTTTAAGAGCGTATCTTAAAAAGAGCAATTGCAATTATTATTTTTAACAGATGATAAATTTAAACATTTTGGGGGGTGCTTGATAATTTCTGATTCTGAATGTGAGCGATAGGCAAGAAAAACTTTGAGAATCAAGGTTCTAATCCTCCAAATAATTTTTAAATCTCCTAAGGAACTCTGGATAGACCAACAGGAGAATTACTACAGCGAAAGGTATATTATTATCAAAATACTTTTTTAAATGTTTCTTAGTATTAAAAAAACATAATCAAATAATTGTATAATGGAAACTACGAATGCAATTGAAAATTATTATAATTTTATGTATGGTGGTGTAACAATAATTCATTTTTTTTTAGTTTCAATATCGATATCGAAGTTTCACACTACTCTCTGCCCGAGTTCCGATTTTTAGGTACTTTCATAAGAAAACTACCTATTGTAATGGGTACCATGATTCAACCTCCGGAAAATTTCGACATATCTTCGCGTTTCACATCCCACAGACCCCAAAACCACCGTCAGTTCAAATGTTTATGTATCTATATATATATATATATATATATATAGATACATAAACTTTTGTAAACTTTTTGAATATATATATATATATATATATATTCACATTCTTGTGGTCACGATAACTGCCGTAATTTTGTGCCAATCAGCTTCAAATTGATACATAAAATATAACGACCCAAAATCTCGATCAGTTCGTTAATGGGCAAAATCGGACCATGGGGGTGGAAATAGGGGGGCTCTTTCGTAAGAAACAAAATATCGTTATAACTTTCTTATTAAGTAAAATATCGAATTCGTTTAAAATTCCTACTGTTCTTTGGATAAGGGCTAAAAAGTATCTAAGTAAAGTTTTTTGATATCACAAACCATTGGCCCAGGGGGTGGAAAAAATGGGATTTCGAAGAGAAAAAAAAATCATACCTCCCTTAATAGGCGCACAGTATCGAATCGGTTTAAAGTGGTCGTTAGTCCTCTAAACATTACTTAAAACTTTTGTCTGAAATAATTTTTGATACGATCAACCCTTACGGCAAGGGATGACCAAAATATTGCTGGAATTGTAAGAAGATGGGGCTTGTATGCTAAACATGTGAAACTTTTTTTCACATGCAACCATTGTCGTATTGAGTAAATTTGAAATTCTTTTTAACTTTAAGGTGGTAATCTTTTTTATCCCCTACTTAGCACCGGTGAAATCTACGTCCGCCTTTCGGCGTGCCGAGAGGGATTTTTTTTTAAAATGAAATGGATGAATTTGAATTTATTGAAGGCATTGTTGTTGAATGATTAAAAAGTAAATGAAATTTGTAAATTTTAAATTAAAAGTAAAAGTAAAGATAATCTCTTAATTTTTTTTATATAATCTTCAAGATAAATTATGTATGTTATAGTCATTAATTATGTTAAGTAAATTTACTTTTACAATTTATCTGCAACTTATTGAAATTTATTTTAATTTTTTTTGTTTTTAAATTGTATTGTGTTTTCAATAATAAATATGATTCTTCTTTGTATTAAACGGAATCGTTTTTACCTACAAAGATAATTATAGATCAATAATACTAGTAGTAAAAATGTTGTATTAATTTTGTATTTAGTAATATTTTGCCTCTCTGTTTATTATTCTACTAATATTAACTAAGTAACGTTCTTATTTCACTGATAATATTATTTCACTTGTATTTTAATACGGTAACTTTCCAGTTGTCGATTTTTTAAATTAAGCTGTAGAATTTGCTTAATATAAGTTGTGAATCATACATCGTCATTATTTTTTATTATAAAAAATTTATTTTAAAACGAAATATTGAAAATAAAGCATTAATATTATTTTATAGGAATAGGCTTTTCAGAAAGCCCGGCGCGCTTAGCTTATGTCTAATAGTTCTACACTAGTCAAAATTCGTTGATAATTTCCCCTAAACATACAAGTCGAACAAACTTCCAATCAAGCTAGTGTGAGCATGCACATTTGTTACTAAATGGTCTCACGCCCCACCCATCTGATGTGGACACCACATAACTTCCTTGTACGGCTATTAGATTACATATACACTTTTTTTTTTAAATGAAAAGTACATAAAATTTTATTTCAAAGTTCAGAAAAAACAAATGAAATCGGATTTGAACCGATATGCCTTCCCCATGTAAGATCCAAATATTTCATTAATTAAAATTTTATTTTGATACAACTCTGGAACCAATGAAAATAAGTACCACTTATGGTATATCGTTAAAAAGCTTTCACTGAGGGCTTATTACTACAGTTAAGATAAAGTCCAAAATCCAATTTATTTTGGATTTTGAGCTTTTTTGGAGACTTTAGGTCCAGTTGATTACAATCAAAAAGGGAGGTGCACAACTAGATGTTACAACAGTCGTAAATCCAAAATTTCAACATTCAATGGCTAATCATTTTAGAGTTATGTGTTCAGAAAAAACTGAAGTAAAGTAGATATTAGTGTTTTACTTCAGTTTTTTCTGAATTCAGGCATGCATATTCTTAATATGATGTAATATTCTAAAATCCTGGATTAATGTAACGTTGTACGATGTATAGTTGTATAGACAGTTTCAATTAAAATTGTAGTTTTTTCTTTAATCGTGTGACTTAATATAAAAGTAAAAAGTATAAACCAAAAGTAATTCTTATGACCACATTCCAGAGAGCATTATCTCATGCTCGGTGGTATACGTCACTTTTAAGCTTACTTTTCAAATATTTTCATCCAAATCCCGGTTTTTCATTTTTTTAAAAATGTTTTTCATATGGGTAGTATTTTGATTTGCCAAACCATATTTTAAATATAAATTAATCAAGAAAAGTAATCAAATAATTTTAAAATAGTGCTAAATATACAATTTAAATTTTTATTTTTTAAAATCTGTGTTCACAGAATTGTTCATTATCAATTTAAATGATAATTTTTAATTTAGAATTAAAAAAAATTCGTTATATAAAAAATAAATAAAAATAACTAATTATGTTAAAATTAAAAAAGTAGTTTCTTTATTTACGAGGTTTAATTTAATATTACTTTTATTTTTAGTACTTTTTTATTTTTAAATTTATAACTGTATAAATTTATATTTGTTTACCATAAAAATGAACGTATTCCCATAGTTCAAATAGAAAATTTTGCTTGAATATATTTACATTTCTTTTATGCGAACAGTATTTCTATTGAGCGATACAAATATATTTTTTGTTTTAGGTTTGAAGTTTGGAGTATTTCCAAACATTTTATGGAAACCATTTGTCTTCCATTCTGTTTTCAATAAGCTGTGAACTTAACAGTTTTCTGTTGTAATATAAACGATAAATACGTAGCCACTATATATATATAACAATAAACCAGTACTGTGTGTAAATCTTTTATTTACGTTTGAGGTTTTGTTTGTTACGTGTTGTGTGTGTGTGTGTGTGTGTGTGCGTGTGTGTGTATGTGTATGTATATATATATATATATATATGTGTGTGTGTGTGTGTGTGTGTGTGTGTGTGTGTGTGTGTGTGTGTGTGTGTGTGTGTGTGTTAGCATAATGGTATTTAAATTAAACTTGGTTTTCTACTGGCAGAGTGCCATATTTCTTGTATACGATTTTATAAGGGCTGACAGGTGTTTTGACGGTTGATTAAAGTGAATCATGTGTATTTTTGTAAGGTACAAAACTTTTATATACGTTTATATGCCTTTTAATGTATTTTTTATTTATTCAGATGTCGTTTTTATTTATTCCCTAAATCTAAACATTTTCAAAAAAAAAAGGTTTAGTATATCGGATAAATATGATTGTAATATATATATATATATATATATATATATATATATATATATATATATATATATATAAATCCGTATAAGTAGTTTAGGTTGACCGAAATTTTTTTTCTGTTTAGCCTCCTGAACCACCGTAAGGTATTACTTCAGAGGATGAGTGAGGATGATGTATATGAATATAAATGAAGTGTAGTCTTGTACAGTCTCTGATCGATCGCTGCTGAGATGTGCAGTTAATTGAAACCCAACCACCAAAAAACACCGGTATCCATAATTTAGTATTCAAAATCTGTATAAAAGTAAATGCCTTTACTAGGATTTGAACTGTAGAATTCTCGACTTCTAAATCAGCTGATTTTCGATGACGAGTTCACCTCTAGACTAACCCGATGGTTTAGGTTGACCAAATTAGCTGAATGTTTTAGATATCGTTTCTCTATACTATTCTTAATATTTATCACATTCTGAATAACGATACGATTATTCAGAATTTATAATTGCGTATACAACGTTAAAATTTTCCAATTTTATTGTGGATTATTAACCTTGAAAATATTCAATTGATCTTTATAAACATTTTTAGAGATTGATGGTAGATCCCGAATTTAATTTGGACTACTTAATTCGGATTTCTTTACATTTTTTATTTTTAAAAGTAAGTTATTTATTTATAGTAACACGTATGCTAAATATTAATATTTTTATCAATCCTGATTTCATGGCGTAGGAGTATTGTTTCCGTTAATTATCAAGCGAAAAGTTTTGGATTAAGCAAACACCGGTCAGGCTTGTAAATTTTCAATCTCTATGAATATTTCATAATAATATACTTCACATTTAGAATTACAAATGTATGTGCTTTATGAAATGAAAGTAAAAAAATAAAGAGTTTTTTTTTTTTACTTCTTAATGTAACTCAATTTCAGCAGTATTTACATCCCTGTAGACGTCAAACCGATAATCCAGCTTATTCCACACTCTGGAAAGTATGCAGGAATCGCCTTCAAGGATGTTAATACTCTTCGGCGTAGTTTGTGAATAACTGGATTTTTTTTAATATACGATGTTTTTTACGCAGCCCCAAAAGAAGAAATCCATCGGCGTCGAATCGGGACTTCGCGGTGGCAAAGCGATGGAAGATTCTTTGCGTACCTAACCTTCTGGGAAATATCGTTGAGCGCAGTCCACTCAAATTCATCATATTGGAAAATTAGGCCCTCCATACTTTCAATCTGCGGAAACAAAGTTATTTAATATTCCCGAGCACACTACGTCCGAAATAGTTTGCTCTCTGGGAGGGAGGGGAAATGGCCTGAAAATTCTATTATACATGATTAAATGAAAATACTCACTTTCGATAGTTTCAGACGAATTCATAAGTTCATATCGTTTTTTTGAATTCCATACTAGAGAATTATGGTAATTCATGACTCCGAAAACATGAACATGAAATATTGCTTCATCAGAAAATAAAGCGCGCTCCAAGTAGTTTTCATCAGCAGAAATTAAGTCAGAAATTAACATAGTTTTTACAAATCTTACTCCTTGTGGTTTATCGTTAGGTTTAATTTCATGAATAGCTGTAGTTTATAAGCATGAATTTCCTATCGCTTACAAACATCGTGGACAAAACTTTTAAAAGTGTTCCCTAGTTGATGATTAACACTACGAATTGAACGTTTTAGACTTCTTTGGAAAAAGAGTTGAATTTTATCTGTATTTTCTGCGCTTGTTTTAGACGTAACTGGTTTTCTTTTCAGAACTTTTTCAGAACTGGCGTTCTTTTCAGAACCCTTCCGGTATCCAAAAATTGTTCTCACCACTTACTTATATATGCTTTTATAACTCGGAGACTTTCTAACGTAGATTTGCGTATAATTTCCTTGTACGGCAGACACTGATTTTGTTTCTGCAAACCATTACACACACTGTGCTTTCTGTTGTGGTGACGCCATGGTACTGAAGCCCGGATTCATAACTGTTTGCACGGTACAACAGTCTAACGTACCTGCTTTCTGGCAGTGTGTAAATTAAAACTTAATTGTGTCTTTTTAGGATTATGCATAAAACTTTATTCAGTCCTGCAAAATAAAAATTATATTCGTTCTTAAAATCTAGGAGTTCTTTTTCAGACACCCGATGTATGGGGAATTAATCAACTGATAATAATTAATAATTGTAATAAAGTTTATTTTTTATTTTTTTACTAAATCAGAATCGATATAAAAAGAAAATTAGGTATAATAAAAAGACATAAACAGACATAAAAAGACTATTTCTTAAGTATTTCTGTAATCAGTATAGAACATTTTAGCATTATAATTTGTCATTTTTTTAAATTTTCTTTGTGCTCATTCCATTATTATTTTTATCCCCAGTCGAAAATATGAAAGAAATGACGTTTTAAATAGATCATCTAAATTTATACCCGGAAATACATTTTACTTTCTCTAACTTTTTTCTACTCTTTATCCAAAGCGTTGGGTTTAATTACTTCACCAGAAATTTATTAATTTTTTTTATATATTCGGTTTTATAATTTTTGGAGGATGTTTCATGAGTTAAGTTTTAAAAAAAAATTGTAAACCTGTTTTTTTTCAGTTAACCTTTAAAAAAAATTAATTTTAATTTCAAACTATTGATTTTGAGACTCTTACCCCTAAATCTGAATTTCACTTTTTCTAACTTTAAAATTTTACCGTATGTGAAATTCATGCAGATAAACCTGATCTCTTAAAAAATCAGGTTTTCTTTAAATCCAAGATAAAAAAGAAAACTCGAATCCTCAATTCAATTTTTATCAAGACCACCAGAAGAACTTCAACAAAATCAAAGAAGAAACATTAATATCCACCTATATATTAAAAAGAAGGACTTAAATATACTTAAAAAACTGTTAGAATGGAGAACTACATTTCTTTTAAACCGGTTAAAAAATTAGATTCACTTACGTTAAGAAATAAGAATTTGAAAAAAGTTAAACAAAAATGTTTTTTTTTTTTTTTTTTTTTTTTTTTTTAATATAACAAATTTATAAACATTTTTACTGCAGTGTGTAGGACTTTACAATAGAAAAAAAGAGAAGATATTAAGAGTTCTGAAGGAGAAATTATAAAGGCTTTTGTAATGCAAAGTTACAAAAGAATATTGAACATTAGGAGGGTTGATAAAGTCGGAAATGAAAAAGTTTTAAGATGAATCAAAGGAAAAAAGAGCTTGCGGCTAAGTTTTACTAAAAGAACTAGGTCAGTCGGTCGTGTATTAACTATTACAAGTGTAAGGGTTGGTTAATTTGGAAATGGGGGAAATATATATAAAGAGGGTAGATAGAACAATGTTAGAAGGCACAGAGTAAATAATCGAACATATAGACTGTACAAAATATGTTGAAATCAAAACATTAAAGAATAATATAAAGTAGTGAAAGAAGGAATTTATCGAAACAGTTAACTGAATGATAACTTAATCGTAAGTAAAATGATTATATTTATTATTAATAAATTATGTTCTAAAATTATTTCTAGGACCTAGGAGTAAAAGCAGAAAGTAAAACTAAACAAGATTATCCTCTTTTTTTAATAGTGTTAAGTAATCCAACTAGATTGTAGTCATCAACTAACTGATGACTACAACAAATATAACGATTAACGAAAATTAAAACAGATGCAAATTTATACTAGAAAAAAGTTGTGACGCTGTTTCTTACAACTATTAAAATAACATATTTTATACTATACTATTGTTGCGCAATATCTTTGTCAATGAGTTTAAAAAAATTCATAATGGTAAAAAATTATTTTATTCTCCAATTACTTTTCTTTTTCAATCTATAAATGAATTTTTACTTACTCGTACGAATAAAAGTATTGTGATCGAGAAAAATTTCGGTTTTCAGATTTCAACGGAAATATCCATTTGTCTAGTTTCGACTGATGTCTGTACGTACGTATGTATTTCGCATTACTCAAAATGATTAGCCGTAGGATGTTAAAATTTTGGATTTAGGACTGTTGTAACATCTAGTTGTGCACCTCCATTTTGATTGCAATCAACTGAACCAGAAGTGTCCAAAAAAGCCCAAAATCTAAAAAGAATTGGATTTAAAATTTTTTCTTATCTGCAGTAACAAGCCGTTAACCCATCGGTTTGGTCTAGTGATGAACGCGTTTTCTCAAATCAGCTGATTTGGAAGTCGAGAGTTCCAGCGTTCATGTCCTAGTAAAGTCAGATATTTTTACATAGATTTGAATACTAGATCGTGGATACCGGTGTTCTTTGGTGGTAGGGTTTCAATTAACCACACATCTCAGGAATGGTCGAACTGAGACTGTACAAGACTATACTTCATTTATACTCATACATATCATCCCCTGAACTATTATCTGAAAGGTAATTACCGGAGGCTAAGCAGAAAAAAGAAAAGTCTAAAGCAAAAATTACTCACCACGGTTTCAAAGATGGTATCGTCGCATTTAAAATAAAAGTATATATTTCTTGGAATTGTGTTATGGCCGACGATTGTAATGTATCGTCGACGGGAAATCCTTCTGTTCGTGCAATCGTACCAGTTTTGCTTGTACGATTTCGCCAGTTTCCGTTTTCCTTTTGGAGTCAGTGATTTCATTGCACTATTAATTTTTTCATATATTTCACTTTGTAACTCTTTTAAGTGTTCAAGGAGAATACAAATAGATGGGTTTTTGAGTTGAATAATTACTTGAAATGAAGATGAAAGTTTTCAGTACCATTTGTTGTTTTCGGCAACGCCTCATCAGCAGGCTCAGTGGCCCATACATGAGGGGGAAAATTGACGATGTCACTGCATATATCTACAACGTATTCCGAAAAATCTATAACAATTGTCACCTCTTAAAAAATCGAAATTAAAAAAAAAAAACCGAAAAACGGTTTCTACGTATTTACCTGAAGAAAATTTTCAAGCCCAAATCTACTGAATATATCTTTTAGTATTGTTGGATATGGGGAAAACTGGCAATCATTGTTCGAAATTTGTTTACCTTTGTCATCCTTTCAAGATTAAATTTTGAAAACCTACAGAAAATTGTTTTTAGATTTTAACATGAAGATTACACACACCAAAAATCAATATTAATATCTTTATTTATTACAGAGAAATTAAAAAAAAAATTGTCGTGTCCATTTTAATCCTTTTAACTTGAAGTTGATATCTACATCTATTAACAAAAATTAAAAAAGAAAAATAAATTTCATTGTTACCATTTAAACTACGAATTTCAAAAATTCTTTTCATAGTGTACACTTACACCGTAAGGAGAGCGTGTATATCAATTTTCATCAATTTATCTTCAGTAGTTTTTGCTGGGCGTTAATTATGAATGGCTCAAGACATATTATTTTATATATATAAAAACCATCAAGTAAATAAAAATTAATCTTCATAAATTTAGTTATACATCTTACTGATAGAAAATGAAAACAGAAATTAATTTTATTGCAGTAGTGAGAGAACTATATCCAGTCAATGAACTTCAACAATTTTGTATATTTACATAAGTTACAGTAAAAAACGAGGGCGGTAAAATTATACTGTAAACTTGGCGTTATTCGACCGTAATTCAAAAATAACTTCTGAAAATCAGCACGATATTTTTCACGAGTAACTAATTTAGAGTAACAAAACCACAAAACATAAGTACAAGTAGGTATGTAAGAGTATATCAAAGGATTTATTATTTACATTTAAAAGGATTAGGGACAACTCGTTAAATTTAAAAATCTGATGTGGACTTCCTTGTACGCATATTAAATTGCTTTAACATATTTTTTTTTTTTGCTCTTCATTTAAACTTATTTCATTTGAAAGTGAGATACGATCCTTAAAGATCGTATTTTTATTCTTTAATAAAGTGGACAGTTACACAATTACTAAAATATTAGTTTTTATTAACATCAAATATTTATACAATTAATTCAACAATCTTACCTGAAATATTAGAATACAGTAAAAGACCCTTAATTACTCTTTAAATAAAGATGTCTTATACCTATCTAATGATATGTTTTTTTAGATTATTATGATGTAACCATCTACAAAATGAAAACAAAATCCAGTAATCAGATCTTTCACCAAATCTGATGGGGACACCACATGACTTACTTGTACGTCTATTGAATTACATGTACACATTTTTTAAAATTGAAAAGTACATAAAATTATATTTCATTAATAACTTCTGATATTTTTTCATATTTTTATTATTTAATTGTTACTGAATTATTATTTATTGTAAAAGTTTTTTTTTTACACTCAGAGGTTATTAATAAATCGTTATAGTTAAATTAAAAAAAAAAAATTAAAAAAAGAAGATGAAGTCTGATTCGAACTGACGTGCCTTCCCTTATAATATCCAGATGCCTTCCCTTATAATATCCAGATATTTCATTAATTAAAATTTTATTTGGCTATAACTCTGAAACCAATGAAAATAAGTATTACTTATTCTAGCCGTAGAATGTTGAAATTTTGGATTTAGAATTTTTATAACATCTAGTTGTGCACCTCTCCTTTTGATTGCAATTGACCAAGTGTCCAAAAAAGCCGAAAATTCAATTTTTGTTTTTGGATTTTGGACTTTTTCTTAACTGCAGTAATGAGTCCTCATTCAGAGCTTTTCAACAATATATCGTAAGTGGTACTTATTTTCATTCGCCAAATTGGCCAGATTTTATAGCCAAATGAAATTTTAATTAATTAAATATTAGGATCTTATACGGGGAAGGCGCATCAGTTCGAATCAGACTTCATCCCTTTTTTTTTAATTTAAATAATTAATTGATTTATTAATATTGTAAAAAAATGATTGTAAAAAAATTCTTACGTTAAATAATAATTCTATAACAATTAAATAATAAAAATATGAAAAAATATCAGAAGTTATTAATGAAATATAATTTTATGTACTTTTCAATTTAAAAAAATGTGTACATGTAATTTAATAGACGTACAAGTAAGTCATGTGGTGTCCCCATCAGATTTTTTTAAAATCTTTATTTTTTTTCGTATATCAATAGTTTAAAGATTAAAAATTTATTTCAACAATGTAAACTAAATAAATTTCAAGTTAAACAAAAACTTAAATTGGTTTAAGAAAGATGAATAATAAAATCAATAATAAATTTATAAAATAAAAATATATATAATATTATATATTCCACTTATCCCATTAAACCCAACTAATCCCATATACAGCATATACACGTATATAAAGTAAACGCCCTTATTTTAAAAGTAAACAAATTTTTCTAGCTGTTTTATTCAGTTTTGTACAGTCACTACATAAAAGCACACTGTTACGGGCCCACACTACTGCTTATGCCTTATCACTGAACCATAATTGTTTTACTACCTATGTTTAAATCAGTCTTACTTAAGGTAATTTTCAATTTATTTTATAACAAATATCAACGTTTTTAACAGAAAAAATTAAATTAGGTTAAACCAAACAGAACCTCTCCCATGCCTCATTCGTTTATGAAATTTCTTCTTTTTTGTGTTTTATAAATAAAAGTATAACAGAAGAACATAAAATCAGATAATTTTATAAGGGATGAAAAATTTATCTGGTAATTTCTCTTTAAAAACCTCCTGAATAAAATATATCAGGTAAAATAAACTTTAATATTAAAATACAGTCTGATGTTTAAATAAGATTACAACAAAATTATCGTATAAATTTCATTAAAATTATTTTAGAAAATTTTCATGCAAGTAGGAAAAAGGCAAAAAAAGAGATAACAAAACTTTGTAAAAATTTAACTAAGCCTTTGCAGAATTTAAATAGAAATTAAAATTTAAGCCTTTCTTCAGTGATTAGCTGAAAATCATTAGTATTTTTACTGTCTATTTAATTACACATCAGATAAAAAAACCGTTCTAAAATAATTTGTGAAAAGTTACTAAAAATTAATTTATTAAACTTAAGATTAGGTACACAATCTTATATTTTAAAAACACTTTGAAAATTAAAAAACTTTTTTATCTTAAAGAATGTTTAACCCGAATGTTGTATGTATGTACACAAATAAAGGGTTATAATTAAAAATTTGTCGGATTAGTGACAAAAAAACAAAAGTCACCTACGAAAATTGTACTATATTCAAATATAATAAGTATTCTACTTCAGTATTACAGGGACAACTAAGAAATGAATTGGCTTCCCACAACTTTCTTCACTAGGAAGAATATTCAAATTTATATCATCATATCAAGTACTCCAAAATCCAATGGTTTGTATCATTCAAACGAATTTGCTAAATGTTAAAATTATATCCACATAGATAACGCTTCAATTAGTAAAATATAATTAGAAAAAAAAGTTGAAATAATAAAAGTCAGAAAATTTTTAATTATTCTGGTTGAGCGAGTGGGGATAATTAGCCGTAAACATCTCATAAGATTTGAAAAATATCGCCAACAGCGTTATTGAACTTTCCAGGTTCGAATCCTAGTAGAAACCAGTATCTTTTATAGGATTTGAATACTTGACAGAGGATACCGTTGTACTTTGGTGGTCGGGTTCAATTAACCCACACGTCTCTGAAATGGTCAACCTTATTATTTTTTTTCTGTTTTGCTCCCAAACAAACCATAAAAGTATTACTAACCATAAGGTATTACTTCAGAGGATGATATGTATGAGTATAAATGAAGTGTAATCTTGTACAGTCTCAGGTCGATCATTCTTAAGATCAAATCTAAATTTCAAATCCATATAAAAGTAAATGCCTTTAATAGGATTTGAACCTTAGAACTCTCGACTATGAGATCAGCTGATTTGCGATGACGAGTTCATCACAAGATCAACCCGGTGGATTGAGTGGTTTACCTGAGTCTGTAAAAGACTACACTTCATTTACATGTTAGTACAAATTAATTCTTTATTGTTTTGGCATTATTCCTTTAATTTTAATTTTGTTGGATTACTTTTTTTCTGTTGTTCTGGATTTGAGTGTATTTTATTACTATTGCTGGTTGGTCATTTAATTCTGTTTATTCTTTATTGGGTTGCGTGGGTAGAATTTGTTTAATTTTTTAATTTGGGAATCATTTTGAAAAAATGTTTTTTAATTTAAATCAAATTTTTCATATTTTTAAAAGAGTTCAAAAATAGTTTTCATTAAATCCATCCCTAGTCAAGATATGTTCTTCATCCATATGAAATCTCAATTCCATAGTCGAAATTTCTCCTTATCTCATTGGTCTACGAGGAGAAGGGTTGCTTATTGTTCACTATTTTAACAGATTGTTAAAAAAAAAGAATTTTTTTTAAAATTAAAAGGTGGCTTTTAATACAATTATTCCGTCACTTTAAGAACATAAAATATAAATAGTACAATATTAATATGTTATATATATATAATTATTTAACTCTCAGGAAAGTACAAAAAAATGGCCGAAAATTTAGAAAAGGAAAAAGTTAAAAAAAATATATAAAAAACAAAATTTTGAAAGTAGGGATTCTAAAACTATTACCACTAATAGCTAGTGTAAAATAAAAATTATGACAAAATTTAAATCGATAGGATTATCAGAATGATAGATAACTCTTTGCTTTTCTAAACGTCTCACACGCTGATTAAATTAATTTGAAAAAAGTAAGGAAAATTAATCCCCTCAATATACATGCTACCTGTCTCTATCAAACCAGCTAAAAACTAGGTTTCATTGGGTTGTGGTTGGAGGAGTCACAAAATTTTCATTATATATTTTTTTGGGGGCTCTTGGGTCTTAAAAGGTTGAGAATCACTGGGTTAATTCTTTCTAAGAAATAAAGCAAACTATTAACCAAGACATATATAAAATTATTTAACTAAGATTTCAGTATTGTTAAATACATGGGACCTTGTAGTCTATGAAAACTGCAAAATTCCCGAGAAATTCATTTGAGTTTATAGCAGATAAAGTTAAGATAAAAATTAAAAAAAAAAGTTTATTCATAATTGTATAAATCTTATTTTCCTTTTTGGATTAGTTTTTATTTTTTAATATCAATAATTTCGAATAAGAGATGGTATGCTCTATTGTATAGTAAATATTCGTATTTTTACAAATATAAACAAATTAAATAATATTTATTCATATATCTACGAGTACCAAAAGTTCATATAAAAATGTAAATATTCATTTCAAGTTTAAACAAATATAAATAAATCCTGAAAAAAAAAAACAGCTGGAATAGCATAGTACAAATGTAAACAAAACAGTAAAATTAACTCATTGCTTCAATGAAACTATATTTGGATCACTCAAGTAAACAAAATTTTACAGTAACCATATACTTGTATTATAGAATGCAGGGTTCAGTAAACCTAATTGAGGTCAAAGAAAGAAAAAATTATTTAACAAGATTATTTCGTAAAAAAAATTATAGAATATTATTTACAAATTTATGCTTATATTATAAAAAGAAAATACTGGCGTATATACTACACGTAATAATAATATTAGCATAGTTTTTCAGAACTGAATATCAAAATACATCTACATATTCATACTTAATAAATTTTCATTCGTTAAAAGAACGTTGCAGTAAATTTAAATCTAAAGCCAAACAACAAAATACGAAGCCTGAATTTAAAATCAAGTAACCGTCCAAATCTATTTATTTTTTTAATTTATGCATGATACTTTGTACTTTTCTATATTCATTAATTTACTCGTATAAACAGTACACGCTTCATAAAGATTATATGAAAATTTTAACAAAAGAGAAAAATTCTTGCTTTTCGTTATTTCATTTTGTGTAATATTTTTTTTTGTAATTACTATTATTATTATCGAAAAACATAGATCAACGAGAAAACAAAAAGAGGTCTCATTTTTTTAAATTGAATATTAAAATATATATTCTTTTTATAAGAGAATTAAATTATTATAACGTAATTTAATGATATAATTAAAAATAACGAGCAAAATTTACAAACAAGCATCAAGTTTAAACTCACTCACCATTGTGACTCACTGCATAAGCGCCAGTATTTGGTGTATTTTTTTTTTAATGTAAAATACACCAATACAGTCAACATAACCCCAAATTGAGGTTATTTTGTCTGTTATCGATCTTAAACTGAGCGTAACTGAAAAACCACTTAACCAATCTTCGTTAAATTCTCACATGCACAACGTCAGATAAACTTTTTTTTTCTTTTTTTTTTTTTTTCTCTCAGCTCCCCTGCGATGACTTGTTGATATTACGCCGCCCAGGGGAGTGTCTTTAAACTCAAATAGGCCTCCCCACCTACCGGCTATATACCGGCAAGGCAGGTCGGCCTACCGGTTAGCTCTTTTTGAGAGTTCTTTATCAATATTGCCCCCTTGGGGACCCAAAAGGGCAATATTAACACACCACATTATTACACCACGTCAGACCCAGTTCGCCGCGACGCGGCGCCGGGTCCCTTCAGTATTCAGTGTGCTGTTGCCTGACTGTTACTCGTGGAGTCCTTGGTGGCTCATCAGTGCCAACACACCGCAGCATGCTGGACCTCACCAGCAAGGCTGTCCACCCAGTCCTGTTCTAGCCAACACCTTGTCTTCTCTCATCGGAGTATTTCTGTAGAACAACTTGTCTAACAAAACTAGCAAAATTATTCCAGTTTGACTCGCTTCTTAGCATGTAGTCTATTGTTGTCTCTTGAGTTATACCTGTGAGTGCCTTACTATGTCTAAGTGTGTCACACCTATTGCACTCAAAAAAGGTGTGCTCAGCATCATCTATCTCGTTGCAGTAGTTGCAAATTGGCTCTTCTCTCTTGCCTATTTTGTGCAGGTAGTTAGTTATTGAAGGAACCATGTCCTGTAAAACTGTGCGATAGGTGATGATCAACCTCACCAAATCTTCTCGACAACCATGGCTTGATGTTGGGGATGAGGGTTTTCGTCCATCGACCCACAGCTTCCTACGACCATCTTTCCTGCCACATATTATAAACGGCATCCCTGACCTCTTGTTCTGGCTTGCCTTGAGCCCTCTCCACCCTCTTTTTTGCGATTAGGTCAATAGGAGGTGTACCCGATAACACGCACAGGGCGGCATAGGACACTGTCCTGTATGCGGACACAACACCTAGGAGCACACACCTGTGCGTCCTCGCCAGTCTCTCTTTGTTGCGCCTGGTGGCGATAGAGCGCCACCAGGCCGGAACGGCATACATAAGCGAAGACACGACGGTGGTCGCCAGTAATCGGCGCTTTGAGGCCCGAGGGGCATTCTGCGATGACATAATGATGTTTAGACTTTTTATCATCTTTTCTGCCTTGTTGCATACATTGACTATGTGCTCGGTGTATCTACCGTTTTTCTGGAGGATAACTCCTAAGTACTTGATGTTATTCGCTTCTTCTATAACATGACCGTTGATGGAAATATTGAACGGTTCTAGCACTCTTCTACCCGTAAAGGCAATACACCGGCATTTTTCCGTAGACAGTTGCAGACCCCTGGACCTCACCACTCCTGTATAGTGTCGATGGCCGCATACACCCTCTCCCGCACCTCCAAGACCGTCCTTCCCTCTACGAGGACTGCAAGGTCATCTGCATAAGCCAGGACCTGGACGCCGACAGGAAACTCCTTCTGAAGGAGTTCATCTATAATCACCAGCCACAACAACGGCCCCAGAACAGAGCCCTGCGGAACTCCACCGTGCATTTGAAAATGTACTGTTTCTTCCTGTGCTTCCACCAGACATCCTCTGTTGGACAAGTAACATTCAATTTGCCTACGCAGGTACGGGCTGAGGCCCCTAGCCGCAATTGCGTCATTAATGTGACCCCAACCAATAGCCCCGAACGCGTTTTTTATGTCTAGTGACAACATCAGTGGAATTCTCCTGGTTCGCCAAGTGCCTCTCTTCACCTCGTCGGCCCATCCCGAAATTCGGCAGATAGCCTGCACGGTGGATCGCCCCCGCATAAACCCGTACTGGTTAGGACTGATTCCGGCTCCCTCTTCTAGTTCTTTGATGATGCGGCGAGCCAGCATCTTTTCTACTAGCTTCCCCATCATGTTAAGGAGGCTCAGGGGTCTATAGGTTATATCTTCCTCCGAAGAGGTGCCTTTAGGTAGGAATACCACTCTGGCCTCCTTCCAGCAGTCGGGGAAGTCTCCGTTCTCCATGCCATGGCTGGCAATCTCGAGCATCTCCCAGGGAGCCTTCTGAACCAGCCCCTTAATCACTGCCGCGGGAATCAAGTCCGGGCCAGGGCTCTTTTTGGTTGCGAAACTCCTCGCCGCAAGTTGTAGCTCTTCCATGGTGAATCTTCTATTGTCGCAAGGTGTGGATCTCACGATATCAGGCACTGTATGTGGGAAAAACCTGGCTACCTCCCTTGCAACACTGGTCTTATTGAGGATAGGCATACGTCTCCCGAACTTTTTGGTCACAATACGATATGCCTGGCTCCAGGGATTGCTGTCAAGCTCTTCGCAGAGCCTGATCCAGCAATCCTTTTTACGTCTCTTAATAGCCTTATTGAGCGTTCTTCTTCCCCCGAGGTATCTATTGGCTATTTCCTGTTACCCTTCTCTGTTATTTCTAAGAATACGTTGTTTCCTTCTCATAAGGGACTGGAGCTCTTGTCTCATTGCTTCAATTTCAGCAGTCCACCAATATACGGAGCGCCTCCTTGTATTGTTAGCTGCCATTCTGTCCATTTCCTGCTTTATTATATTAGATAAAGCCTCAGGTGATTGTTGATGTCTATCAGACAGTCTACTTGCAGTCCTGTTGACAATTTGCTCTATTTGTACTGATGAGAATCTCGGTGTGGGGGAGTGCACTTCACGCCTGAAATCTACGTCTTTCAGATCCAAGATAGAGGCGCGGTGATCGCTCGCTATATCTTCTGAGAAAACCATCCACTGGTACTGATTCCTCCTCCACCTACAGTCCAGGATGGTGAGGTCAAGCACCGACCGATGACCTCTCGCTACGTACGTGGGCGTATCGTCATTAATGCAGATGCAGCCGGCAGTTTCCAGGAGATCGGCAAGGATCTGTCCCCCTCCTGTTGGTGTGTCGACTGCCAGCCACCACCATTTTGCTGTTAAAATCACCCAACATTATGATCCTCTTGGTTGAATTGGTAATCACACTTTGTAAAGTGTCGAAGAAGTTAGTAAAGTCCGCGATCGCAATGTTGGGCGAAATGTGCACACCCACGAATAGAGTTGTTTCGGTCTCAACAGACACCACGCCACTACCTCTAAAATGAAATTCCATTGTATACTATGACTTACGTCCATAATGGCAACATCTCCCGACATATCAACGGACTGTTGATCCATCCAAGTTTGGCAGCTTCATATTTATTGGGTTCGGTGACCACAAGGAGGTCTACGTTCTTGTCTGCAACAACACGACTAATTAAGTCGTGAGCGAGAATACTCCTATTGGCATTCGCTAACATAGTCCTAATCATGCAATTTTTTCTTACATTGCCATGCTCTAGTCCTGTGCTCACCGCTCTTACAATCGAGGCATTGGTTAGGTTCAAGACAATCCGCTATCTTGTGACCTCTGCTACCGCAGTTGAAGCACAAATCGAGCCTATCTGGGCCCTTACATTCGTGCCTTCTATGGCCCGTGCCCCAACAACGGTAGCACCTGTCTTCATCTTCCCGGATGTACGCCCGGCAACTAATCTATCCGATTCTTATTCTTTCCTCGACCAGTTTGCATGCCGCTCTGTAAGAGGTCATGACCGTAATATTTTGTGTCTCGCCAAAACCTTTTCTCATGGATGTTATCTTGACTTCCTCGCTAGAACCCACGCGATTTATAATGGCAGCCACAACCTCTTGCTCTGTTGTGTCATGCTCGACATCTCGGATGTGCACAACAGTTCTCCTTCCAGCTCTGCTTTTTATATCATCGTGAAGGTCGGCAGCCTTGTCCCTCAGGATAGATGTAAATTGTTCCGCTTAACGTCAGATAACCTTTTTTTTTTTTTAACCTCCGGGGCCGCAGTTAAGCATTACTGTACAGAGGATGAGAGATGAATGATTTGTAGCGTGTGTGAAAAATGCCATGCCTGACCGGGATTCGAACCCGGGACCTCCGGGTGAAGGGCCAAGACGCCTTAATTAGTATACTACTAATGTTGTAGTAGTATAAACTACTACAACATATCTATACGTCAATAAAATTGATCTTTTAGTTTTGGAGATTTTCGAACCACAAATTTTATACATAAGCCTATATATAAGGAAATTAAGGTGAATGGTATTTTCGTATTCTTCATATCTTAAAACGTAAAGAAAATTCAACTTCACTCCCGAATCTCTCCATAAGACCTAAAATTACATTCTTCGTAAACTCTGTAACAGTTAGTCGAAGAGTTAAATTAATAAATTCTATGATCGAGAAATGAAATTAAAATGTTTTATTGGACAACATATCGATTGGATGTTAAAAAGTACTACAACAATCCGTAAAATTAAATAAAGTATTTTGGAACTTTTCCCCCAAAGGATGAAAATAATTTTTTTTAAATATCTAAAAAGTTATTGGTCTTAGAAAATCAAAAAATTGTTTTTTTTTTTGTTTTTTTAATTCATAAAATTCAATTTGTATCTCGTTTTTTTTAAACTGACACAAACAAGAAAGCAATTTTCACTTGATTTTGAAAAATCTATCACATTTTGCATAATGTACTATTTTCGTAAATTAATCGAAATGTATACGAGTCTTATACATAAAGATTTTCTTTCATATTTAACTCCTTTTAATTTTAGATTTGTGAAATATTTTTATATCGTCAATTATTCAAGATGGCTATTAAAAAAAAATCCGCATATCCTACATAAATCATAACCTCAAATTAATTTTTTTTTTAAAGGCAATTAGTTTTAAACTGAATTCCTATTCAGTTGTTTGGATTCATAGGATTTCAATGGCTAGGTTTTTAACCTTTAAAATATTATTTCTTGTTAAAAATAGCTTTTTTCATAATTTTCAATTAATAATTATCTTTAAAATAATAACAAATTAAATAAAAGTGATAAATAAATTTTTTTTTTTTTTTTTGAGGTTTTTAGGGGCATCGACTACTTTGGTCATTAGCCCCATCACACTTCAAAAAAAAATAAAAAAAGGGTTTAATATTTCACATTTTCATGTGTCAAAAAAATGATCAAAATTTTACTTTTTCTTATAATTTCTGATCCAATTAAATTACTTTCTAAGCTTTCCTTTCGGCCATCCTTTTTTACACCGTTCTTCCATTCTGCGAACGGCCTCAACTTCCGACGACAGTGTGTCTGAGGCTTCGGACATGGCATCGTCTTCTCTTTTTGATGCCAATGACGTTCGCCGGCTTACATCAGGTGATGAAAGCTTCAATGGTGCTGTGAGCATCGTTGCAATTGAATCTAAACTTGCAACCGATGCACTTTCGGCGGCTGATGAACTTGATTCAATGTCTAAGGCTGTGCTTGGGCCGGATGATACAGATGCTCTCGCCACAGTTGTTCTCTGAGCTTTTGGGGCCTCTGTACGTACAGTTTTATTATCGTCTGTGTCTGGTGCTTTTTCGATAGTTACTTGCACCTCCATTTTGGTTGACGCAGATTTTTACTGTACTCTTGTCACAGTATCCTTAGCTATATGACTCGTCATCGGGGTGATCTTTTGATCTTTGTCGGATAAATCAAGATTTTTCTTCATTACGTCTATTGATGGAGATATAATCGAAGATTTTGCCGGTTTTTTAAACTGCGCTGGTACGGGTCTTCTGTCAACGACGTCAGTCCGGCAATGAGCCTTCTCATGTTTACTTTGTTGTGTCTGATGAGTCGACTCGATCTTGGAATCAATGATTCTTTCTTTCATTGTCGCGAGACTTGGTGCCATCGTATTAAGCAACTGCTCCACGTTGATTTTAGGTGTGGGGGGAGCAGCAGCTGCTTCTGCGTATGTAGTCGATGGTCTAGGTGTACGTAGGTTTACAATCTTCTTCGCTTCAGGGTAGCTGACTTTTTGAAGCGTTTTAACTTCCTGAATGGCTGTTTCTGATTTGTATACTGGGCAGTTCCTAGATCGACAGTTATGGTGCCCTTTACAATTAATGCAGACTGGAGGGTCTTTACATGGATCGCCCTCATGTATCTTCATTCCGCATATACAAATTTCCTGCGCTTCACATCTAGCTGCAGTGTGTCCGAAACGTTGACACCTAAAACATCTCATCGGCTGCGGAATAAATGCCCGTACATCAAGCCGATGAATGCCAGCTCGTACCTTTTCAGGAAGATTTGGCCTATTGAATGTCAAAACATGAGAGGCCGAAGGAAGAATCTCACAATTTCGTCTCATAGTAAGTCTGCGACAATGTGTCACTCCTTGACTAGACATTTCCTGCACTATTTCTTCTTCAGTACAGTTAAGAAGATCTCGGCAAACAACAACTCCTCTGGATGAATTAAGTGTATTATGCGGTTGGACAGTAACCGCAAATTCACCGATCTTCTTCAACGCCTGGACTTTCTGGCTTTGCATGTCGTTGATAGTTTCGACATGTAATCCATTAAACGTCTTACGGATTTTCTTGACAGGACCACCAGCATAATTTGTAATCTCTGTGGCAATTAAGAATGGACTTACCTTTTGGAAGTTACCATTCTCTTTCGTAATGACCAAAAATCTTGGTTTGGGAACATTATTTCCAAACAAAGCTCTTCTTAAATCTTTACTGATTTTATCAGCATCTATTCTCATGTTATCACTCTCCTTACTTTTTTCCTCTTCGCTTGTGGCGAATCGGCGGTTTCTAAACGAGGGTGTTTACGTGCACCCTCTGCCACGTTTGATTGTTCAATATTCATGAACAGTGGATCCCTTCTGTAGCAAGGCTAGCCGCCGGGGTACACCGCCACTCCAGGGCTACTAACCTTGGAGGTCCGATCCGGTACTCCGGTGGAACCGGCATATGTCCTGGCAGAGAGCGGATGCGCAGTCTCTGCACTGACTCCAGGCTCCTACTCACCGAAGCTTTCAGAGCTCCCATGCACCGACATACATGGGCACCATTGCTACATGCTTGCCATCGCAGGGGGCATGTGGACAACGGAAGGGTCTCCGTTACACCTGCAATAACATTGACCCTGGCCGCCACACCGCCAGCTCTAAGAGTGGTATGAATCCATTTCCAAAATCGTTTGTTATTCCATTTCCTGCAGGTAGCCAAAAATCCAGTCCGTTTAGTGACCTGAAGTTGGAACCAGGTCAAACTTAACAAAGCATAACCGAGGAATTTACTCGGAACCACATTAGCCAGCTATATGTAATGTACGAAAGTACAGCTGTTGCCGCCCTGGACGTGGAACATAGATGTTGTGTTCCGGACGTGGGGATTATCTACCTCAGGGCAATATTTATTATTATTTTATAAAATATAATCCACTGAATATAGTCCACTGAACTTGTATTACTCCGTCCTGTTAACAGCGAGGTAAATAGTTGAAGGCCCAGCCAGATTAGTAATTTTTTAACGCTGACAACTCTTTTATGGTGACCTTCGGCCTTCGGCCAGCTTTTTGATTGAGTGTCTATCTAGATAACTTAAGATTTCCGGAATACAAGAGGGTGATTAATTAAGGAGATATTTGTATTAAACAATGAACACACAGCTTTCATATGTCAGTTTCCCTTGCTTCCAAATTTGATAAAATGTATTTCAAACACCATACCTTAAATTTTGTAGGCAAACTGACACGAGACAAAAGTCACTTAACGAAAAGGTGTACGTTTCATAAGAAGAAGGATAAACCAGTATAAACAAGAAAAATAAAGATTGAAATGGATCAGAAAGATCAGAAAAGATCAGAAAGATCAGAATGGATTGAAATGGATCGGAACCACGATAAGGTAATACTTTAAAGGATAAATGAGGATGATATATATGAATGTAAATGATGAAGTGTAATTCACTTTTACATGAAGTGTTCATTCACATGAAGTGTCTTGTATAGTCTCAGATCGGCCATTCTTGAGATGTGTGGTTAATTGAAACCTAACCACCAAAGAACACCGGTATCCACTATCTAGTATTCAAATCCGTATAAACGTAACTGACTTTATTAGGATTTGAATCTTAGAACTGTCAACTTTGAAATCAGTTGATTTGCGACGACGAGTTCATCACTAGACCAACCCGGTGGTTTATCACTCTGGAACAGATCACCTCTTAAACAGGTGAAGTTCAGGAATAATTTCATTCTGTTCAGCATAGGGATTAAGTGTTTGAATTAAAATTTTATTTTCAGATAAAAAAAAAACTCTCAGTAGTGTCTTTTTTTTCAGCAGATAAATAACCTTAAGAAATATGGAGGAATTACAGTGATGCAAAATATTATGAAAATAACGCATTAATGCATAATAATTAATAATGAATTCATTTAGTCCGAGAAATCACACCTATAAAAAGAGAAAAGTAAGTTAATTAAATCTGTATCAAGTTGTTTCTAATCTTTCTATTGATTTATGTCGTTTATCAATCCGAATTCGTTTTCAGCTAAATAATACGAGCCTAATAATAATAGTAGTAATTTTTTTCAGGTATTAATAATAGTTTGTAAAATGGCAGATAGGAAACATTATACAGCTCGCATATGTGTAGATATTTTTTATAAATAAAAGTATGCACAAATGAATTTAATAGAAAAACTTATTTTAACTAACATATTTTTGGGGAAAAAAATTAATATAAGAAGAACGAGGGAAAAATTCCCTAAGGATTAAAAATCGTTTGTGTATTACCGTAATCCATTGCGCAGTCTTGTTTGTATATTTTGTTTTTTAATTACGATTTTTACAAGTTTATGCTACGTTTAATAAAATGAACAGTCCCTGATTAAAAAAAATTAATATTAATTATAAAATGAGAGTTCAGACAGTAATTTATCGGCTGTCACTCTACCAATCAATCTACCTAAGTGACTAAAATTAAATTGTTTTGAATTGAATTTTTTTTTATAAAGTCTAAGGAACAATCGGTAAATTTTGATTGAATCTATTCAAAAGTTATCCTCGGATGAGCAAACAGAAAACATGAAATGCTGAGATGAAATTTTTTAGAGACATATGTACATAAAATAAAAAGTGTATGTATAAAATCAGTTTGATAAAATTTGCATAAGTAATAGGAAAGAAAATCTTCTTTTTTTGACTCAAAAAAAAAAATTATGAATTCTCGTAACAGCATCCTATGACCTGAACTACAATGGGAAGATAGAACATTGTGGCGCGACCCACCGGGTTGGTCTAGTGGTGAACGCGTCTTCGCAAATCGGCTGATTTCAAAGTTGAGAGTTCCAACGTTCAAATCCTGAAAAACGCAGTTACCTCTATACGGATTTGCACACTAGATCGTGGATACCGGAGTTCTTTGGTGGTTGGGTTTCAATTAATCACACATCTCAGAAATGGTCGACCTGAGACTGTACAAGACTACTCTTCACTTACACTCATACATATCATCTTCTGAAGTAATACCTGACGGTGATTCCCGGAGGCTAAATAGGATAAAAAGATCATGGTGGCGCAGCGAAATGCGTTTCGTTTATATTTAACGCCTCACATAATTGACTGATAGCACAATAACTTTTGAAAAATCCTGGTACACGTATTTACGTATACAAGGATCCCAGAATTATTATCGATGCTATCCAAAATTATGTAGTTAGTACGAGTATATTATCCTTAACTATCCTTAAATAAATAAATATCCTTACCATTATTTAGTATATTACGTTTTTTTTACGACAGGATACATATTACGCATTGATGATACATATTACGCGCCGCTACAATATTATCGTTTGAGATCTAAACCCAAACGAAAATTATCTTGTTAAAATACATATTCGAAAAATCAGAATATCATACATTTAGAAATATGCTTTAAGTTTTATTCAACCTTCATAATTTTAAATAAAAAAATATTTATAAAACAGATATATATATATATATATATATATAACATATATATATATATATATATATTGTTACCACATATATGCCTAATTTAATCTCGGCGGACGAACACGGTAGCAACTCGCAGAAGTGACCGGGCGCACAAGATACGTACGCGCTGGTACAAGCATCATTCCCGCCGCGCAGTCCTCCCATCATAGCGGCGCTGCGGCTCCACCATTCTCAGGCTCCAATAAAAGAGCGCGTACGAGAGTGAATTTTCAATTCATCATCGACCACCACCTGGAGAAGACCAAGAAGAAGAAGACAGAAGTCAACATCCCCGCCGGAGCAGCAGGCCTGGCCGACCCCTCCGAGGGAGCCGCTGGACGCGGACGCTGCCTTCCCGCTCCAGCTCACCGGGCTTCAATCGCCCTGGTCGGTGGACTCAACAGCAGGAGTCGGCCCAGCGTGGGATCGCTCGGGGGAACCGCCGGCTAAGGACGACCGACGGCGACCCGACACTGCGGGGCTCTGGCGGCCACCACTGTCACGCTGTAGCGAGGACCCAACTGCCGTTGAGGGGAAGCCCGGTCTGACTTCAATGGACGAGCCGCAACTCCCCGACTTCATCGGAGAGAGCTTCCAGACCCAACAGCTCTTCTTAGAGCTAACGCAAAAAACGGCTCTTTTCAGGGCCACCGCAAGGTTATGAATTACGAGACGTTGAAGCCATTCGACAACAACAGCTCTTCTCAGAGCTATCAAAAGGTTATTAATTACAACGAACCGTCGAAGCCAATCGACGCAAAAACGGCCCTTTTCAGGGTTATTAAGTGCCATTTGCCGTCAAAGCCATTCGGCAACAATAATATATGTATATATATATATATATATATATATATATACATACAGAAGTATACAATTAAACTGTGGGAAATACAGTGTTCCGTTTTATATAATTTACTTTTTTATTATTATTATTTTGCATAATAAATTTTATATTTCAGACAAATATTTTTTGTATTATTCTAATTATAAAAGCACAGCTCGTAATAACCTTTTTTCAAGTGTTCATCTTTTTTTTCTACTAATGAAATAGATCACCACAAAAGCTTACAATATGTGAGAATATGGAAATGAAATTTTGTAGAGTATGAAAAATGCCGTGCCTGACTGTAATTAGAGGGGAAATTACGGATAAAGCGAAATACCTAATGTATTTAGTGAATGTTTTACGGTAGTAGCAGGTAAATAAATATCTAAAATTTAAAACGGCTTTAATTATAAGTCATAATTATATAGTTGGTGATAGAATAAAACCTGTCTGTGGGTCTTTTTTTATGTCTGACCAGTAAAGAAGAGATTGAAAGGGTTGGTCAATCACTAACAAATAAAAAATCAAGGGAACATGATAATATATACATCGAATTCTATAAAAAATGTGTTTAAAATATTGTACGTATATTGGAATTTATCATTAATAAAAGGTTTGAAACTGATATTTTCCCGAAAGTGCTTAAAAGGTCATCCTGATTTTCAAAAAAGTTGATTCAAGAGGGGTGGAAAACTTCCGACCAGTATCTTTGGCTCATATCCTATCCATAATAATAGAACGAGTCATAAAAAAAAATTAATTAATTTTCTCTGTAAAAACAATTTTTTTTAGTAAGAGTCAATTTCGATTTTTAAAGAATAAAAGGTGGTGAAATGCTACTAAGTGAATATTTAAAGACGTATACAGCAGCATAAATATAGGGAAAAGAATTCTCAATTTTGCTTTTAGATATACAAAAGTCATTTGATACAGATAATCACAAAATCCTCCTAGCTAAAATGGAGAGTAATTAAGGGTGTCGCGTTAACATGGTTTGGATCTTATCTGTCATAACGTCTAAAATGTGTCAGAATAAGCGACAATTTAAGTGATTGGACTGTAGTATCATGTGGTACACGAGAAAGTACTGTCCTCCCCGTTGTTCTGTTTTTAATATTCATTAATTACTTACAAAATGAAAATTTCAAAGGGAAATGTCTCTTCTTTGCGGATGATAAAACCGTAGAATATAGCCGCGATAAGTGGGAAGATATAAAAAATACAGATGGAAGATCTCATTATCAGAGATTGGTTCTACAATAATAAATTAGTTCTTGGCACAAGTAAATCTAATTTTGTTAATTACCGGGAGAGGGAGAAAGCGAAATTCTCTGTAAGGTATCGTACTCTTGCTCGTATAACACTATCTGTGTATGTTAATGTAAATGAAAACTAATTCCACAAAGTATTTAGGGCTAATTATAGATTCTGTATTAAATTGGAAATCTCACATATTGAAATTAAGGAAAGAATTATTATTATACTCACATAAATTTTACACGTTACGACGTTATTGCGATCAAAAATGGTTGGTTTGTTTATAAGCGGTCTGTAAATAAAGTAATGAGACTAGTTTCTTTTGGCGACCAAAGTGGCATCACTGCAAAGTTACTAACAAATATATGGTTATATAGACAGCTAATTATTTATATTAGTTATTAATATTTTTAGTTTATTGTTACCACGTGAGACGTAAACAAAATTTACGTGAAACGAGTTTTTGTTGTGTGTTACAAAAATGAAAGAATACTAATTATGAGCAATGTTGTACAATAACGTTTTGTGTTAAACTCGGTGAGAATGCTACTGAAACGTTTTCAAAGTTTAAAAAGGCGTATGGGGATGATCTGTCACAAGACCAAGTTTTAGGTGGTTTAAAGCATTTTCAGGTGGCCGGGAATCAGTTGCGGATGATCACGCACTGGAAGCCTTTAAGTCTAAAAGTGACGAGAATGTTGAGCGAATCATAGATTGATACGGTACGACCGACGATTAACTGTCACAATGATTGCAGAACAATTGAATTTGAACCGTACCACAGTCCAAATTTTGACAAACGAATTGGATATAAAAACGTTTGTAAAAAATTGGTCCCAAAAAACCTCACTGTTAAACAGAAAAACAACACTGCGAAATTCTTGAAAGACCACGGAAAAGAGTTGCCCGCATGATACCAGCCATCAAAGACAACTGGATGGTGCATCATAACAATGCACCTAGTCAAACTACACTCTGAATTAATGAGTTTTTGGCAAAGAAAAACATTCCTGTAGTTCCTCAACCATTTTATTCATCTAACTTGGGTCCCTGCGACTTTTTCCTGTTCCTGACTTTAAAAAACACCTCAAAGGACACCATTTTCTAACAGTAGAATACATTTAAAAAAATGTAATCGACCATCTGAAGGATATTCCGGTTTCTGAGTTCCAACTCTGCTGTGATGAGTGGGAAAACCGTTTGAAACGTTGTGTGGTTTCCCATGGGAAGCGTTTCGAAGGTGATAGAGTCCATGTATAACTACATTGTAATAAAAAAAGTTTTCTGAACCAGTCTCATTACTTTACTTGCAGACCTCGTTTAATGCACTTATTAAATCTAAACTTGAATTTTGAATCGAATGTTAAGAAGGAACTTACAAATCCCACTTAACAATTGTGGGAACAGCACAAAGAAGAATAATTCAAATTATAGATTTCAAAAGCAATTTCAACCCATCTCTTGAGGTTTTCATAAAACCGAATATTTTACCCGTAAAGAATCTATACATATACAAAGTATTAAGAGTACTTTCAATAGTTGTAAAGATAATAAAATAAATAGTGTGTACAATACAAAAAAATATGGATGCAGAAAATACAAAAACCCGGCTATATTTAAAGAACGGTTTCGAAAATTATTTGTCTATTTAGGAACTAAAATTTACAACATGTTAGACAATAGTATAAAACGTATAAATGTTGAAATATTTTCATTAAAGAGGCGAAAGAAATGGATTGCCAGTATTCAGGACACTATTGTTTTGTTTCTAAATTAGAATGAATAAAATTAACATAGAACGAATAAAAATTAATATAGTATTCAAAATTTACAATATGATCATGGTTTTGTACTACTGTTGATGAATCGAATCATAGACCGCTTTATAGTAATGATTAGTAGTAATATGAACTAGACTCGATGTGACAAACTTTAAATTTATTTAGATTAGGCTATATTTTAAGACGTATTATTATTACCTTTGGCTCTGGAGCTTTTATGCTTTTAGGTACTCCAGAGAATGGAATTTTGTATACCTATTTATAAAATTATTATTGGAATAAAACTGAATTTGAATTTGAACCTGGGACCCCCGGATGAAAGACCTGGACGTTTCCATTCCGCCACGGAGATTGACGCAATATATTTTAAATATAATCTGGTAATTTAATAATAAAACACAAATTTATTTTACTATATTACCAATAATTTGAACGGTTTCAATTAATATTTATAATTAGTTCACTTTATTATATATTTATACAATAAGTACTATCTTCGTAGTGTTATTTAATAATCGAAAAGATTACTTAATTTTAGATATTAAATAAAGTTGCTTTATAAATGATAAAAAATTAAAACTTTTACCATCTGTTTGCCATTAAATTTGTTTCGGATAAATATTTTTAGTTAAAACAAAATTTAATTTTTGTTTTAATTGAGAGGAGTGGGAAATAAAAGATTGTGACGCACCGAAATGCGTTTCATTTACATTTAAAGCCTTGTATAAAAAATGTTTGTGTTTGAAAGTGCAGACTTAAGGGAAAGTGCTTTTCTGCTACGGAAACCTACCAATTTCCGATAAGATAGAAGACAGAGAATTATTTAGTAACTAAATACAGCACGACCTTCCTACAACGTAGGCAAAATAACGCGGATAGAATTATAACGCGGATAAAAAGGATGTAAGCCCTAATAAAACTGTTATCAGATAAAAAAAATTGCAATTAATCTACATATTCGTATTTACTGATAACTTGAACAGAATAAACAAATACGCAAATAAATTTCTATTAAATTACAGCGTAATAAAAAAAAATCTGATGTGGGCCCTACACGCCTACACGCCCCTTCCTTTACGCCTATTAAATTACATATACACATTTTTTTTTTTAAATGAAAAGTACATAAAATTTTATTTCATTAATAACTTCTGATATTTTTTTATTATTATTATTGAATTATTATAAATCGTAATTTTTTTACAGTCAGAGGTTAATAATTATTAATCAATCAATATATTTAAATAAATAAAAAGAGATGAAGTCTGATTCGAACCGATATGTCCTTGTAAGATCTAAATATTTCATTAATTAAAAGTTCTCTGGAACCAATAAAAATAAGTATCACTTATCATATATCATTGAAAGGCTCTCAATGAGGGTTTATTACTCCAGTTAAGAAAAAGTCCAAAATACAGATTTTTTAGATTTTTAGCTTTTTATCAACACCTTTGGTTCAGTCGATTGCAATCAAAAGGGGAGGGCACAACTAGTTGTTACAATAGTCCTAAATCCAAAATTTCAATATCCTCGGCTAATCGTTAAGTTAATTACTTAGGGTTAAGTATCAGAACTTAGTTTAAATATCAGAATGATGTGCTTAGAATCAGTATGCATACAATAATAAGCAACCATGATTACATAAGTTAAAATTATCTTTAGAATATTAATTTAGACTGTGTTATATCTACTTCAATAAATTTTGTATAGTTTTCCACTTAATTATTTTGAATGAAACATATAGGAATACCAGACGAACTTTCCCATAAAAATAATAAGGAAAAATCTTATAAAAAAATACTGTTCTGATTTAGAATCTTCTTATTGAAGCCTCAAGGTTATGGAAAAATAATTATATAAATAAAAATATTCCACCTTTTTTCTAGTAATCTTTAACAACTCTTTAAGATTTATTTTCAATTCATTTTAATAATTTATGTTTTTATTCCGTTTTTATAGATAAAGTTCTTATTCGGATCGAATTGATTTCAGGATTTCAAATGTCGGTTGAAAACAGGTAGGCCTATTTCTTTTTTCCAATTAAAAAGAAAATATAATAAAATTTAAAATAATCATCTTTTTTATTTATTTCTTTTTTCTTTTTTAGTGATTGACAGGAAAAGAAAATAGTTTAAATGTTCATTTTTTTTTATTTACTTATAATTATTCTTTGTTTTAATTGTTTATTTAAAAAAATTACTCTTTTATATTGTCATTAAGAATGGAATCCACTTAATTTATTACTCCAGTAGTCATAATTAACTATAATTATTTGTACCACTTAAAATGTCTCATTCGATTGCTGTTTTTGTTAATGTTTTACAACGAATTTCCTAATATAGCATACTCTGTATTTATTTACCACATTTTACTATATAAATAAACTACAGTTATTGATTTTAATTTGGTTGCTTCATAAATTTATAAACAATGAATTCACTCTTTATTTAATGAATTGCTCAGTTAAATAATTATTAAGTTTTTTTATTCACGATTTCATTTTAACATTTTACATTCATTCATCATATTATGGTTATAAACGCAAAACAAATGCAATTTGCTATATCTTGTTTCAATGTTAAAACGTAAACTTTTCATCTAAGTTATTGAAATTGTAATTTTGACTGTTGTATTTTTAATAACCATGACACACATAGAATAAAGAAAAGATAAAGATATACAAATAATCTAAATAGATTTAATAGAAGGATTCCAAAAATGATTTTTTTTTTTGTTTTCTCACTCCTTAAAAAAACAAAAAAAAAACAGTACGATCTAATTTTAACACGCCATGTTAAAGGTTAACCGTGTCATTTCGAAGATAAAGTAATAAACGAAAGAAATAATACGAATTTAGTTACTATTGTAACACAATTATAATATTACTCAAAGTTATAATTAAAAATGTCATTATTGCTGATAAAATAAAATGTAGAAAATAAAAATTCAAAGAGTACGGTAATTGTATAGTTTTTTAAAGAACTTTCCCTTATACCTTAATTGAAAATACAATATTCAATTAACTAATTTTATTGCAAAATACCGTAAAGCAATGTACAGTACTACATTATTAGAACATACTAATACATTGACATAACACATCTTTTTTTTCTCTGTTTAGCCTTCGGGAATTACCGTTCAGGTATTACTTCAGAGGATGAATGAGGATAATATGTATGAGTGTAAATGAAGTGTAATCTTGTACAGACTCAGTTCCACCATTCCTGAGATGTGTAGTTAATTGAAACCCAACCACCAAAGAACACCGGTATCCACGATCTAGTATTCAAATCCGTGTAAAAATAACTGACTACTAGGACGTGAACGCTGGAACTCTCTGTATAAAAGTAACTGCCTTTACTAAATATAACACGTGTGATTGTATATAACATAACACGTAAATTTAAGATAGTTATTTGAAAAAGTAGGAAGTTATTTTTGTTAGGTTGGAGTTCATATTTTTTTTTACAGTTATTTTTACTTGCTTATACGAAGTATTGGTAGTATTGTGATCGCGAAAAATTTCGGTTTTCAGATTTCAACGGAAATATCTATTTTGACTAGTTTCGTCGTGACGTTTGTACGTACGTACGTATGTGTCTCGCATAACTCTATCTATAGGTCTATATTAATATTACACGACTGCCTAAAAAGGAGTGTGTGTATGGTATATACTATATAAATAAATATTATTAGTATTTTTGGTGTATGTATGTATGTGTGTTCCACCGTATAAGCTCAACGGCTGGACCGATTTAGATGTATGACCCCGCGTTTGAATCCTTAAGTTACAGGGGGTATCATAGGTTATAGTGGGAGACTTGCCGGTTGAAGCACAAACTTTCATGAATTGAATTAATGAACTGTGAACTGCGAGGCTCTATCTCACTATACGAGCTGGGTTTGAACTGAATTATTCCTAATCAATCTAATGAATAATATTACAAAAATAATATAATTAAATTTACGTTAAATAATATTAAATAGATTTAAAAAATTTCCGTTAATAAAAATTTCTGTTTAATAATAATTGGTTTCCGGTAGTCTACTGCGTGTGAGGCTACTGTTGTGAGATGATGCGAGCACCTCCTGCGAGGCTAGACCAATCATCACCATCGACTAGTAACAAACGGGTTGACCCTGAGGCGCTTTTTTAGGAGGTTCAATAGGGTTCTCTTATCTTATCTCTGCAAATAATCGTCCAATTTTCAAAATTTAAACGGAGAATTTGTTAGTAGGTTGAAGGCTAACGTTTGTATGCATCAGTTACACTCTCGATCTAACAGATCAAGGTTATTAGAAAATGTTGTTATATCTTCGCAACCAATCTTCCGATTTTCAAAAGGGTATTTGGTGGTAAAATACAAAATCATGATGGAATAAAAACTAAAAAAAAAGAGCTATGTTTGTCAGCAATTTTTTTTCGGCAATCATGTTTTTTAATTTTTAGTATTTATATCTTGTATAAAGAAGAAGAGTGTTTCTGTTTGTTCAGGATAAACAAAAATTACTATTTATCGCAACCAAATTTTTACCCATGTTTCTTGGCGCAACCGCGAAGGTTTTTTTTTTTAGATACAATTCATCTCGAAATATTTTCAAGAACCGATCAATCCGTAGCTTTCAAATTATCAGGATACATTCATATTATACCAAGGAAGGTTTTAAGTCACAAACGGAGGCCATAGCTCCCTTGAAGATTAAAATATTAAAAATATTCATTATTTCTTCACCCCCAACCAGGGTGAAGTTGTAAATTAAAGATCATCATTAAGGAAAAAAAAGATTAATACTTTTACTTCATTATTATATTAAGAAATAAATTATGAAGTTTTCGTCGTTAAAAGCCGGTGTACTTTATTCTTCTTTTGTAATTTAGTTTCTTTTTCAGGTTTCTATAAAGCCTGACGATGTCCTATCTTGAGGATAACGAACAGTGCGGGAGTCAAGGAAGCGGAGCCCTGTTGGAAGACGCGAATGGCGACCGAAGCGTGTTCTGCGGGTGTCCAAGGCGGCGCGCCCTGCAAATCGAAAATGGCAAGTGAAACGATTTCTGCGGTTCTGAGATAGCCCCGAGGATCCCCTGAGTTGGCTACGGGGTTTGCCTGGACCCTGAGGGTCCAGGTTTTGGCAAGACGGGTCTCGCTAGTATACCTATAAAGCAACTTGTCCTGGCTGACTTATTCATCAATGCCTAGCAAAAAATATTGAAAACAAATTTATGAAAATTTGTATAGAAATTTTTCTTATGGTGTAATTGCAAGCGAAGAAAGGATTTTTTTGTAATTTCGAGTTTAAAGGGTTAAAATGGAGTAACAATGAAATTTACTATTTTTTTTTTTTTAATTTCACAGTAACAAATGAAGATATCAATTTGATTTTGGGTGTGTATAATTTTCATGTAAATATCTACAAAACTGGTTTTTAGATTTTTCGAAATTCGACCTTGAAAGGGGACGACGAATGGGTAAAAAAATATTGAAAATTTTCCCCTTTTCCAACCACACTAAACAAGTTATTCACTAGATTGGAGCTCGTAAATACTCTTTAAATAAATATCTAAAAACTATTTTCTTCGGGTTTTTTTTAATTTCGATTTTTAAAGGGGTGTGACGATGTACGGTATGACGCAGCAGCTCAATCAAAACAACCATGTTTACTGTATGTGCGACACGACTGGCTGTACCTGCCTCCGGTTACTTGACTAAAAAATATAAAATAAAAGTAATTAAAAAATCTTTAAAAAAAATGAGAAACGAAGTACGGGGTAACGCTAAGAACCGGGCAAAATACATTTTTACCCCTACGAGTTACGGAAAACCAGCCATATATACTACAGTATTTTTAAAATAGAGGCCGACAGTTGGTCCCCTGACCGGCTAAACATCTCCTTATACCGGAGAAAACGCAAGTAACCATATAGCGGGTGAGGCAACCAGGATGCTAGATAATAAATCTTTAAGAAAACTGCTTCTTAAAATTAGGCAATAACAACTTATAAAAATACGATTTTTTAAAATTTAGTAATTTTTATGATTTTTTTTTTTGTTATTGGTCGAAAGAGATAAAATGGATGAAAGAGATAAAAGTGTTTATTGCCCGAGAAATATAAGCAGAAACTCTTAATTTTTGGTAAAATTAAAAACAAATCATTGAGTAATTTTTCTGAAAATTTGAAAAAGAAACAGGCAAAAAATGTTCACAGACTAAATTTTGTAATTCACAGCATATTTTATTCAAAGAAAACAATATATGGTTTTACAAACTTTATAATGTATACAAATATACTGTACAGAATGATATTAAAATATGGAAACGGCTTCATATTTGAATCATGAAACCACGAGGATACTAGGAGGTAGAAACAAGTGCGGATCTACATAGTTACAAAATTATTATTTTAATTTGTAATTTAAAAAATGTTAATTAACAATTTAATTTGTAGTACTGTGCAAATTATTAGTTATTGTGTTATTATTATTATTTATTGTTGTGAAGGCAGATATTATTAATGCTTGGGTCATTAATCCCAATTAACTATTTAAAGTTTGTTATTCCATGTAATTCTGAAGATAATATAAAAGAAAAAAAGGTTACAACGGGGCGTTTTACCTCATTTTATTACTACCGTCATTGTTCAATTTTTAGAACTTTCCTTATAATTCGAAAACGATGACATTTATCAGGAATTTGTTTTACCAATTTTTTTCTTGTAAAACTTTACATTAAATTCATGTATCAAAACTATTTTAAAAATCTGATGTGGACACCACATGACTTCCTTGCACGCCTATTAAATTACACTACACATTTTTTTTTTTTAATGAAAATTATATGAACTTTTATTTCATTAATAACTTCTGATATTTTTCATTGAATTATTTATTGTAAATTTTTTTACAATCTGTGATTAATGATTATTAATAAACCAATATATTTGAATTAAAAAAAAAAAAAAAGATAAAAGCAGATAAAGTCGGATTTGAACCGATGTGGCCTTGCCCAGGTAAGATCCAAATATTTTATTAATTAAAATTTTATTTGGTTATAACTCTGAAACCAGTGAAAATAAATACCACTTATTATATATCGTTGAAAATCTCTCAATGAGGGTTTATTACTGCAGTTAAGAAAAAGTCTAAAACCAAATTTTTTTAATTTTATGCTTTTTTGAACACTTTTATTCCACTCGATCGCAATCAAAAGGGGAGGTGCATAACTAGATTTCAACATCCTACGGCTAATAGTTTTTGAGTTATGCGAGATACATACGTCACGCCGAAACTAGTCAAAATGGATTCAGAGATGGTCAAAATTGATATTTCCGTTGAAATCTGAAAACTTAACTTTTTCTCGATCAAAATGCTTTCTTTACTTCGTACAAGGAAGTAAAAAAACCGTTTGATTCCATATGACCGATCCAAGATGGCGGAAACAAATTTCAAACACCATTAAGAAGTAATTCTCTATGTTGATCCGTACTTGATTTTACCTCCTAATATTCGTCACTTTTGAAATATGAAGCTGTTTCATACAATATATCACCCTGTAGAGCTGTTTAACATCACCCTGTGTGTATGTGTGTGTGCGCGCGCGCGTGTTTACATAAAGTGCAACGATAGAGACAAGAATATAAAAAACCAAAAATTATCAATTAAAAAATATACTAAAGTTGAGACTAAAACTTAGAATTTTGAGAAAGTTAGAAGTCTGTTAATTTGAATCACATCATTTCCGGAAAAACCTTTAATTTTACGCGCTAGTTGACATCTTTGCATCAATGCCTCATTGCATACAGAATGAAGATGTATCTTTGTACCAGTATTTTCAAAGAAATACTGGAATACTGATACAAAACTATATATATATATATATATATATATATATATATATATATATAATATATATAAACATGAACCCATGTTTTAACCTAGTGCGTCTCAAAAGCAACCGTAACGAATAATTTTACTTTACGGCGATTGTGTTGTACAGATTACTTACACGTCAGTAAATTGAATATATGGTCATAAAAATTATCGACCATTGTCAAAGTGCCTTTAAATCAAAATTTAAACAAAAATCACTCACAACCAAAATTCTTCATGAAATCGGGTTGGCAGTAAGCTTCGTTACATTTACATCTATAATTTTATTACATTAAATTACAATTACATCAAACACAACAATAATCTCATTGTTGTTTTAATAATGAACCTGGAATCTAAAGAAAAACTGATACCCATAACGTGGTTGTTGAAAATGGAAACAGATGTATGAATGCTAATATTTAGCTGAAGTGTAATATTGGTTAAACAGCAAAATACGGCGAAATTTATTTGCAATATGAAAGTAGACCATTAGTAATAAGCCATTTTTTTTTTTAAATTAATACATTGGTGATGTTAATTTTATATAAATGTACATTCATAAACTTAAGTAAATTTAATAAAATTTTTCGTATTCGAAAGAGATTTAAGTACATTGAATATTGGAAAAAAAAAATTCGTAATAAATATTTTTAAAAAAACATTGAAAATAAAAGAATATTACTCGTATGTAATAATTCTGCAAGAATAATATTGTAGTGGACTGGAAATTAAACCATCCACGAATAACTGACTCGGCAATAAACGGAAAGAAGTCTATAGGATAGTATTAGTAATAAGTGATGGCAATTATTAAAATATTGTGCTATATAAAGAAATATAATTGAGGATGTGGGAAGTAAAACAAAATAAAAATAATAAAAAATACATTGGTGTTACAAGATTAGATCAGAATAAAAATGGAATAGAAGATCAGAACTAGTTAAAAAGAATAAAAAATAATAATAATTGTCATAGAAAGGTCATAGTCAAGGCAACTGACAGAAAACAATTATTTAACGTTATAAAAACAGTCTGTAATAACAACAGAGACTCATTTTAATAAAAATACAGTATATTTAGAATAATTTTTTTACCGATCGATTTATAAAAGATGTGAATGAATAAAAGTTCGTGGAAAAGAGTTTTCGGTGGTGGTTATACTATTGTACAACGAACGGTCTTTAGAAAAAAGAAAGACTAGGAAATCGATTAATTATCATTTAATGAACTTGGAATACAGCTCAGTGACCGGTCATTGGGGCATTACCAGAAATAAATCATTCGATATATTTGTCTTCAAGAAAACGATAAAAAGAAGAAATTCGCTATTGTTACGCTATTTACACTACAGTAACAATAGATTTGTCATATAACAGTCGTGTTAAGAACCACAGATCCCAGAAATGCTAGTTATGATTGGTAGTCAACTGACCGCTGTAATGATTGTGATTAATTCCTTTCGTTAGTGCCGAGGTTACTGTTCTACTATTTTGTCCAAATAGTATGACAGCACCTTCACTCCTTTTAATAAGTTTGCAATTAGATGCGCTAGCATTATTTAATATTATATGTAGGGCAGTTTAAACGTTCACTACACGGATAAGTTTGTAAACTATACCAAATATCTCTCTTTTTGGTCTGCTATGGCTTTGGAATTTTATGCGGCGAATAAGGATATATATTTTCTGCTTTAGTATATTATTTCTAAATAACGTAAATTTTTTTTAACACGCAACAATTTTTTTCATTTAGTTGTTATATTGATATTTCTTGTTATCAGTATTTTTCATATTTATTTTTTTACAAGTTTATTTATCTCACAATAGTTTTTAATGTTTAAATGGCAATTAAAATTGATTTCTGATAAAAACTTTATTTTCAAGTGAATTTCATGATTACTACTCGTGACAATAAAATGAGATATTATTGTTAAGTAATGAATGCCATTGGTGAACACATTAAATATTTTCATTAATCAATAGTTGTATTAAACTATTACTATAACATCAATACAATATGATGTATTAACCAACTGAATTCGTGTTTTTACTTTTACGGCTCTGGGAAAATAGTTTTCCTTACAAATCACGAGACCCAATATGTTAATAGATGATAAGAGAATAGATTAAAGTAGAAATCTGACATTCTCTGGACACATTTTTGTCTGCACTAATAGAAAAAATTATCAAAAACAGAGACTTTAATCAAATTTTTTTCATTTTCAATAAAACTGCTGAAAAATATAATTTTCCATTTTCAACATGGATGAAATTACATTTTAATACCGAAAGATAACTGTCAATATAAGTTAAATATTACAAATTAAAGAGAATAATTCATGAAGAATGTAACAATCTACCAGAACATGTTTTATTGGTGAAAATAAAGAAAAAAATTCATATAAACATAAATTTGGAACGTTTCGTTAGCGAATGTCGGCTGACGAAAGATTTCTTCCCGATTCCTACGCCTTCGGTAAAATTAAGCCAGACTGTAATTTTTGGGATCGAAATTAATAGGTAAATTTAATGGTTTTAGATGAAGCCTGACAGGAAATACCGAAAAAAAATAGGTCCCAGAATTAACCTTTGCTATAAATAAATTTAATAATTATAATTACGGGGCTTGGTTGACAAATTTTACACACTAACGTGCTACTCGGAGACAAAAGGTACTATCGAGTTGGGCGTGGCAGCAAATGATAGCTAAAATCCCCTTCTAAAAACTTGCGGTAATGCGTTGAAATCCGTTTACCGATTTCTTTTCAGTAGAAGTTAAAATGGAGTCGAGTACGGTTAATATGTTAACACAGTTAAAATACCACGCAGTGATTGAATTTTTAACAGCAGAAAATGTGAATCCTACGAATATTTTTCATCGTTTAAAAGCGGTTTACTGTCGGGAAACTGTTGACAGGAGTACTGTGAATAGGTGGACATCGAAAATTCACGAATGTGAAGCTGGTAAAGCGACAATTGAGGACGCACCTCGAAGCGGACGACCACTTTCTGTGACTAACGAGAAACATCGAAAGGAGGTGGACGATTTGCTTCAAAGTGACAGGCGAAACACCTAGCAACGCATCGCTATTCAGTCAGGCATATCAGTAGGGCATATTATCGAGCAACTGGGTTACCGTAAATTCTGTGCATGATGGATTCCGCGCAAACTGACGGACGAACACAAGCAGCGTCGTGTCGAATGTTGCGAAGGACATTTACAGTGCTATCGTGTCGAAGGAAACGACTTCCTTTTCAATATTTTGACCCGGGATGAGAGTTTGGTACGTCATTACGACGCGGAAGAAAAAAGGAAAAGCATGGAATACAGATATTACGAAATGCCAAAACCTCAAAAATTCAAAACTCAAGCCTCGGAGAAGAAACATTTGGCGGTGTTTTGGAACGCCAAACACTTTATGTGACCGAGTATCTGGAACGTGGGACGACTGTGAATTTCCGAACGGTATATTAAGACGTTAAGACACCTCAGAGGATGAGTATGTTGCGTTCGAAAGACCACCATAATCTTGCAATATGACAATGCGTGGTCTCACACATCGCACGCCACTACGAGGCACTCCGCAAACTGAAGTTTGAGCCTATTCCACATTCGCCATACTCGCCGGATTTGGTTCCGTGCGACTTCCAATTCTTCACTCATCACAAGAGGGGTCTCAAAGGTAGTCATTACACCACCGACGATGAGGTTAAGGAAGCTGTGGCCTCTTGGATCCGAGAAAGTAGGCCAGAATTTTTCATTGACGGAATGTAAAAACTTCTCACAGGTTGGGAAAAATGTATCAATGTAAACGTGGATTATATTGAAAAATAAATACTGCATTTTGTAGCTAAGGTATTGTACTTTTATTCATTTTTTATTTCATTCCAATATCTCTTTTCATTCCCATGCTACGCGTGTGCAAAATTTATCAGCCGTGCCTCGTATATTAAAAGACGGTAATTAATTTTTTATTAAAAATAAAACAGTAATTTAATCTTAAAACATATTTTGTATAGAAACACAATAATCACGAATCCGATAGAAAAAAAAATGCTTTATAATAACGAAATATAAAAAATGATAAAGGAAGTTCCTAATCATATTTTTTATATTCTGGTTAATGGTCGTGAGAAAATACACCTGTTACATTTGTTTATTATGATTTTATCATTATTTTGACATATTTAAGGTAAATTGCTTTAATGGTCTTACAATAATGTTTAATGTGTATTTTTCAATATTTATATATAATGACTTTTAATACAATTCAAAGCAAAGTATAGAAATAAATGTCCGTGTAAATTTACTAAGATAATACGCAGTTATAAGGGTTTTTCAAATCGAGCGTAAAAGACTGACAGATTGTGGTGGGCGACATTGATTTTTTTTTTAATTTTTCAAGCGTAATTTGTTTTCAGTAGTTTATGACAAATCATTATGGAATGCTACACGCCTCAACAACGTTTATAAATCATAAAAATTTATTATAGAATATGGAATCGGTTACAGCTACATATCGTGTGAACTTTGCAATATTTATAGTGTGTGTAATCGACCAAACAAAATCACAGTTCATCGTCTGGTTAAAAAAACATTCGAAGAGAATTTTTACTACTTTATATTGAAACACCAGTTCACAAAGAAATGGAAGGAGTCAAGAGAATACTGCTGCTGTTAAGTGCAAATGTTCGCGAAAATCGAAATTTGATTTGGATTATGGGCTGATAATTTTTTGCTGGGACATTTTTATATCCAAAATGAGCAAGGAGATGGTGTTACAGTAAATGGTGAATGCTATCAAGCTATGATTCTTAATTTTCTGTTTGCAAATTTAGAAAATTTTGAATGAGATATGATTTCAATAAGATGATGCCACGTGACACACATCTGCTAAAACAATTCAGTTATTGCGTCAAAGGTTTATGATTATTTAATTTCACGAAATGATAATGTCAATTGGGTACCAAGATCATGTGATTTAACGCCCTTAGACGTTTTTCTCTGGGATTATGTTCCCACAAGTTTATACAGCAACAAACAACTAACGACTGATGACTTGAAAGAAAATATTCGACGCGTTGTTAGTGGTAGTCAAGCTCTCTCCTCTTTTTCTGTGTAGAAAAAGTGGAATGTAGTCTTGTACAGTCTCAGGTCGGCCATTCCTGAGATGTGTGGATAATTGAAACCTAACTACCAATGAGAACCGATATTCACGATCTAGTATTCAAATTCGATACCGGTGTTCTTTGGTGGTTGGGTTTCAATTAACCACACATCTCAGGAATGGTCGAACTGAGAATGTACAAGACTAACACTTCATTTACACTCATACATATCATCCTCATTCATCCTCTGAAGAATTATCTAAACGGTAGTTACCGGAGGCTAAACAGCAAAAAGAAGAAGTATTCAAATTCGTATAAAAGTAACTACCTTTACTAGGATTTGAATCTTAGAACTCTCGACTTCGAAATCAGCTGATTTGCGATGACGAGTTAACCAGTAGACCAGCCTGGTGGGTTAATGGAATTCTAGCTGATTTGTGCGGAATCACGCAAATGTTTGTTGATAGACAAGCAAAGCCTCCACGGCTGTATGAATGATATTGTTTTTAATCACAATGTAATGTTATAAGCTTCAAAAAAAACTTTGGTTGCTATTACACATATGTTTTTTTTATTGTAATTTTACCTTTTGTGCTGAAAATGAAAGATCTTTTATGTATAAGCTAAAAAAAAGTCTCAGATGCGCAATTTAATTAAAGGAAAATAATAATTTTCATTAAGAAAAATTAGAAAAAAAAATTCAATTAAAATAATAATTCTATAGTACAGATTTTTATTCGATTGAGATATTGGCTCAGCAATTTACAGTTGAATTCTTTTTCATATTACACAAGTTAAAAAAATGGGAGAGATTTTATGTTTAACAAATCTATTATCTGTAAAAGAAAGTTCTATTGTTGCACATATGTAAGCTGATCAAGTACAAAATTGTACCAATTTTGTGATCAACACAAAATTGTTGATCAGTAATTGTTCTCTAAAATGGATAAAAATAATCCAATATATCGAGCGATTGTTAGTATTTGGTAAAGTTTGGTAAATTTGGTATTTGTTATTATTTAAAGCGATGTATGAATTGTTGATAAAATGAGGCCCAGAGCTTTATGAAGAAGTTGAGCTTTTTTCAATATGGGGTTCTAGTCCAACACTGAATTTCTAATGGTGTTTGACGGTCTCTTCTCATTAGTAATTCTTTTACCTGAATCCATCATCCCGTCATCTCTTTTCTGAGTTTTCGTAGAAGTAGGTAGAACTGTACTATTTATTGGATAAAGCCAACTGCTAATTCCTTCTAAAATTCAAAATACTGAGTTAAATAAGTATAACGTAATTTTGAATGGTATTATCTAACACCTAATAAAGAATATACCCGCACATTCCAAACAAAATATTAAAATATACTGAGCAAAATATGTCAGAAAAAAATACGGGCCGTATCACCGTTTACAAAGAGGAAGATTAAAGTGTATCACATCTTTCCATTTTAAAATCATGGATAAAGATTTATTGTTTTTTATCGTAATTTTTTAAGAAAATCTACAAATAAAAAATAAATATTGTGCTAGTTTTAACAATCTTTAAACGATCTTTTAAAAAATAAAGAGATTACAAATTAGTCACGTTATTTTTTAAACGTCTTGTTCATGTCAATCATCAAAAATCAGACCGAATTACAAAAAACAATTTGTTTCTTCTATTTTTTATAGGAAGTTTCACTGGAAGTAACACTGTAAGTTTTTCCCCAATTAACTGAGAGTTTTTAAACGAAAAAAACAGTTGAAAAATAATTTTCATCGCATACTTTCTAAATGATACAGCATAATGATTAAATACACAGTGAGGTCATTTTATTAAAGTATTATCGTATGAAAATTTACGAAAATTAGTAGGAAAATTTAGGATATAAAAGAAAATATTTTTACATTTCATAAAGATATAATGTTATATCTAACATTATATAAAACATTTTTATAAATCGGTTCTGATAACGATATAATATAAAATGTTTAATATCGTTCTAAATCCAATACGGTGGACATTGTGAAAACATATTTCTTTGATTACATACAAATAACAAATCATATGTTTCGGTAACTAAGGGCTTGTTGTGGCAGCGAAACGATTTTGTTATGACAACGAAATATATTTGTTAATATAACCTATCGTTACTGATTTGTGAAGATAGTAGTGCGGGAAAATATTTTATAAAGTAAAATATTACTTTCTACTTTTTAGTGCGGGCGTGAAATTAAAAATTAAAAAATAAATTTAAAAAACATTTTGGTACTTGTGTATTCATCCGGAGGTCCCGGGATCGAATCCCGATCAGACGTGGCATTTTCACACGCTACTTGTCATTTATCTCATCTTCTGAAGCAATACTTAACGGTGGTTCCGGAGGTTAAAAAAAAAAAAAGATTATTTAAAAAAGGTACTTGTGTATTTTAACGGCCCCACCATCGTTGGGAGGTTATAACCAGCGCGACTGGTGGCGAATTAAATAACTAGGTTCTACTTCATATGAATAAGACGATAAAAAAAAAGATAGTAAATTAATAAATATTTGTTAAAGTTAACGGTGAGCTTATAAGTAAAATATATGCACTTAGAATTTGGAATCTCCAACGTTGTGAAGAGGAAGCTGTTAAGATTTTTTCAGGAAAGGGTATTCTTCCGAAGGTACAAAAATGTGCTAAAGAACATTGTATGACTGTATTTTAGTGAAGGAATCATTTGGCGATGGAATAAGAGAAGTTGCCGCAGTAAAATAGGTATTCGCATAGGTAATTGCACGAAAGACAGCAAAATAAGTTATCTGAATGCAGTCAGTTTTATTTATGTCTGGGCGTATAAATTGAGTACCAATAAAATTGTAAATATAATCTAGTCAAACTTCTTAACCTACGCTCGCTTCGCTCGCTAGTCAAGGTTAGCGAGCGAAGCGATCGTAGTTTAAGTTTGGTTAGACTATATTTATAATTTTAGATTTACTTCCTAATCATAGTAGCGCCGTTATAATACATAAGTACCAAAATTTTAAAACAATGGTTTTCTTTTAAAACGAAATTCCTCTAAAAAGTAGAAAATAAGTTTTCAGTGATTATAAGATAATCAAAATAATTTTCAACGTTTATAAAAAGGGAACCATTGTACGCTCATAAAATATTACTGAAGAATTAGAATAGGTGTTACGTGAGAATTAATAAACATAAAATTATGAACATTAATTAAAATGAATACACAAAATAATATTTTACGAGCGCACAATGGTTTTCTTTTTACAAATGTTGAAAATTATCATGATTATCTTATAATCACTGAAAAATTATTTTCTACTTCATAGAGCAATTTCATTTAAAAGAAACCATTGTTTTAAAAATCTGTTTTTAATTTATTTATCTGTATTAATTTTATTTTTACCCTAGTATTTAAAAAAATTTTTGAAGCGAGCGAAAAATTAACTGTTAATAAGTGTATTTTATAATTTGTTATTTATTTGGTGCAGGTTTAAAAAAATTCTAAATTTAAAAGACAACTGAAAAATAATTTACATTTTAGAATTATTTTAATTCTACCTTTTTTGAAAAAAACAATATATATATTTTTTATGATAGCAAAATAGGCTTATAAATAAAGGCATTGTTTCTTATTAAAAAAAAATTAATTAAACACGCAATTTTCTGTACTTTATATAATATATGGTACAATAGATGGCAGTACTGTCAATGATCCAAGATTTAAAATAATAGTGGGTGTTGGCCAGTAAATCAGTTATCGGCTGGACACACCCTTTCTAAGTAATGAATGAAGTAAATTTGAAAAAAACTTGTTTCTTTGAATTTAATCAAGTAATAATTAGAAAAGAATAATTAGGGCATTTTTTTTAATGGAATAATGTGATAATGTCATAAAATGAATATTACAAATTTGTAAAAAAATCCCGTACAAAAGTAATCTAAAAAGTTTGTTTTTTCAAGTATTATTTGTATAAAATTGGGTTTTGTGTACATAATAGCCCATTTCAGAGTGTAGAAAAAGTAAGTTAAATAAAAAAATTACCACTTACTTATTTCATTTATTACCTGACCTACTTTCTAATTCGAGGAAAAAGATGGATATTTTCTCAAAGATTTGAAACTTCATGAATTAAAAAAAACATTTGTGCAGTTCTGTGCAAGAAGACCGACTTTTCGTTAATTTAATTTAGTTTTATTATTTTAATATTTTTTTAATTTGTTTTACTATTGCTACCAAGAGATACTACAGATAAAGAAAGGTCAACGTTCCAAGTTGTGGCATAATAACGAACCACGATTAAATCTAAGCTCAAACAATTTGCTCAGCTCAAATCTTTTCGATCTTAAATTGAGCGTAAATCAAGAACGACTCGATCAATCTTCACAAAATCTTCAAATGCATAATTTCAGATACATTACGACAGCATAACTAAATTTCAATGAAATTGATCGAGATTTTCGAGTCACAAGATTTTATTTATAAATATAAGGAAATTACATTTTAACTGAATGGTATTTTTGTACTCCTCATACCTCAAAACGTAAAGACAATTCAATTTCACTCCCCAATCCCACAGTGCGACCGAAAGTAATACCGTACTTTTCTTCGTAAATTCGGTGAAAAATATATTCTAAGCAATTAACAATTATCTTTTTTGATTTCAACAAGACCTTAGTCACTGATTGAGATAATTCTTTTATTTATTTTCTAGAAAAGTTAATTCATGGGATAAGTTTCTTCCCAGAAATAAAGTAAAAAGCTATAATTCTTTTTTTTAAAACGAAAATAGGTATGATACATAAATGATATAAAAGAAATGCTTTATTTATTTCGCATCATCAGTTAATTTAAAACAATCGAATATTAAACAATATTCGATTGTTTTAATTTAATAATGTGTAGCCTTATGGCACCACATTAAGTTTTACATTCTTTAAAAATTAAAAAAAAAAATTGTTTAAAAAATATACATTACATGAGGTATATTTCAAACGTCAATATAAAAAAAATTGATTTGAAAAAATAAAATAAATTTTTAACTTGAGAATTTCCGGTATTAATATATGTAGATAAAAAAATAATACTTTTCTCGCTTTACAATGAGCATTAGTTCTCATTGGATACCAGACTTTTTACATCAGTCTCTATGCACTCGTTTTCTTATTTTTATCAAGACCTTTTGGATGTTTTTGGGGTCTTTTGGGCAGAGACCTCCTAGTCCAGGGGAAAAATATCCCCTGAACGCGACGGGAAACGCAAGTATAACGAGAACGAAGCCACGATTGCGATGTAATCGTTTTTTTTATTATTATGAAAAGTTTTAGTTTGAAGATAAAATTAAACATTACAAGATAAATCTGTGCGAACATCTGGAAAGATGGACAGCGATATATTAGTTTGTGTTTTGAAAAAAATATTACCAATTTATATAAATATAGGATGACTACAAGATTTCTGAAAAAAAGGCAATCTTATCTAACCTGTAAAGCAAAGAAAAAAATTTAATTGATTTCGTTCTAAGCAAATTATTCAAGAGATAAATATTTATCTATTAAAGATTTTTTGCATAAATGTATAAATCCCCTTAAGGTTTTTTTCTTCCAAAAAGAAAAAAAAATTTGTGTAATTAATTTTTCGGTCATTATATTTATAAATTTATTATATATTACTCTTATTTATAAATTACTCTTTTTTTTAATGCTTTTATTTATAGTCTCTTCAACAGTTATTGTCATTAGCGACTACAATAATACTATTAGGTAGTATTATATAAAACAACAAAAATCATGAAGAACAAAAAAAACAATAAAGAAATATACTCTTTATTGTTTATTTTAAAGCAAGTAAAAAAATTTTCTCTTTTGATAAATAACACATAATCACATAAATTTAATGTGTATAATAAAAAAATAACCAAAACTTAATAAATTATTAATTTTAAAGTTATGCATTCACCGTTTCGTAATTTAAATAAAACAATTATTAATATAAATTTGGCGTACATATTTTATTAAATGACCTATGAAATATTTAGTTCAAAATTACGATGAACTGATTTTCTCGATCGTGTGTGTATGTATAATGAAATTTATACAAACGCTTTTAAATTCCCTGGTTTGTTGTGCATTAAATTAAACTAAAATTCTTGTAATGCATTAATATTTAAACAAAACGTTAAGTGAAATATTGTTTTAATTGATTTATGGACATTTAATTATTTTAATCCAAATACCCAAGCACAGAGATAACACAAAACGTTTTATTATACTGTATTTATCTAATTGAATTAAATTTCCTATTTATTGAATACAGTAATCTAATTTTAATTGTGTTAACTGAATACAAATTAATCTATTAAATTATTTTATCGTTCACAAGTTGTACGTTATTTAATAAATGATATCAAACATTATTAAAAATACTGAAATTAATTAATAATAATTTAATATGAATGTGGAAGAGTATGTATGACACTTTATGTATTTTACAGGTTACTTATGAATATCTGCGTGTGTGTATGTACTTGAAATCAATAACCAGAGGTCAATTAATCATTAAAATGAATAGATATATAGAATATGCAATGACTGACTGCAGACAAAACTGTACCATTTCTTATCACGAAAAACTGAACAGATTTAAAAATTCTAAAATAAGCTAGCGTATAACAAATGAGAAAAAGTATATTTTGTATATATAATCACTATCCTTTATAAAAAACTCGTCAAAAAATTGTTTTTATGCATAAAAAAAAGAAAACAAGTTAATATAATATTTTTTCAAGTATTTTTAACAACTGCAAATAATTTTTCACAAAATTATTAATGATTATGATTTCATTTAAGTTTCATAGAAATACTGTTTATCAAAACTGGAACGACTAAAAAATGATTGACTTGATTTTATGAACGTTTTATTATAAAAATACAACAAAGAATTACGTACTTTGGCTATCGAAGACTTCCCCCTCGACAAAGTACCACTTAGGCGGAAAATTGAAGTAGTTAATTGAAAAATTGTGTAAAAAAAAATTCTACTCTGAATAAAATTTTGAGACGTGAGACATGGGTCTCACCATGGAGTAATTAAATGGAAAAAGCTATATCTTTTTTCTTTTTCCTGTTTAGCCTCCGGTAATTACTGTTCAGATAATACTTAAGAGAGGATGAATGAGGATGATATGTATGAGCGTAAATGAAATGTAGTCTTGTACAGTCTCACTTTGACCATTCCTGGCAAGTGTGGTTAACTGAAACCCAACCACCAAAGAACACCGGTATCCACGATCTAGTATTCAAATCCGTGTAAAAATAACTGACTTGACTAGGACTTGAACGCTGGAACTCTCGATTTCTAAATCAGCTGGTTTGGGAAGACCAAGCTATATCTTTTTTTTTTTCTCTCAGCTCCCCTGGGCCGGACCGACTTGTTGATATTACGCCACCCAGGGGAGTGTCTTTAAACTCAAATAGGCCTCCCCACCTACCAGCTATATACCGGCATGGCAGGTCGGCCTACCGGTTAGCTCTTTACCAGTTAACTCTACCAAAGCTATATCTACTTTGACCAATTGTAACTCTCTTTTTTTTTCTGTTTAGCCTTCGGAATCACCGTAAGGTATTACTTCACAGGATGAATGAGGATAATATGTATGAGTGTAAATTAAGTGTAGTCTTGTACAGTCTCAGATCGATCATTCCTGAGATGTGTGGTTAATTGAAACCCAGCCACCAAAGAACACCGGTATCCACGATCTAATATTCAAATCCGAATAAAAGTAACTGTCTATACTAGGATTTGAACCTTACAACTATTGACTTCGAAATCAGCTGATTTACGATGACGAGTTTAACCACTACACCAACCCGGTGGGTCTGACCAGTTGTAGCAAAAATTAAATTGCATTAATGATATATATTCAAATGTCATCGCACAAAATTTCATAAAAATTAGTCAAATAGTCTAATGATAACGAGCAACCATAATAGGTGAAAAAGAAAAGATTAAGGCTTACTATCCCACACCGGTGAATGAAGTAACCTAGATACCGATCTCCGTGGTAGCGTCTCGGCCTTCCATCCGGAGGCACGGGTTTGTAATCCCGGTCAGGCATGGCATTTCTCTTACGCTATAACAATTGCCTTTTCCATAGTCTACGAACAAGCTTCAAGCTTATGTGGCCTTTTCTCAAGCCAGAAAAACAATAATAATAAGCAAAATGTCATTCTAATGCAATGAAATCATCTAATTAGTAAAAGGATGTGACAGAATCCAGAAACAACAAAAAACAAAAAAAGGACTTTTCACCTCAATTCTTTCATTTGGTTTGAATAAAACCAAACCCTATCAGAAAGTATTTTAGATTCCAAAGTGGTATTAAATTTTGTAAAAAAATTTACTTACTCTTTGGATAAAAATTAGGGATATGGTGACTGTTAGATACGTATCTTACTGCTCCCTTGACAAACTGTGACCAAAATTAAATGGAATTAATGATCCAAACACAGAAATCACCGTGCCAAATCTCATTCAAATTGGTCCATCCAGTCTAAAGATACAAATAAAGGTCAATCCAACATACATGCGTACGTACTTACGTACGTACATCCACCCATAATTTCTTATTACTAAAATTGTATTTTTTGGTTAATGAAGTCATGAAACATTGAGCTCTGCAAAATATAAACAGGGAGCATAATTTTTCTTATGTAATACAGCTACCTGTTGTAGTGGGTACCATGATTCGACTTCCAGAAAATAAATTTATATATATATATATATATATATATATATACTTCATTTTCTTTTGGACACGATAACTAACGTAATTTTGCGCAAATCACTTTCAAATTGATACATAAAATATAATACCAACATCTAGGTCGAGTTCGTTAATGGGCAAAATCGAACCATGGGGGTGGAAATGGGGAAGCTTTTACGAAAAAAACAAAATATCGCTACAACTTTCTTATTTAGTAAAACATCGATTTTTTTTAACGTTCCTGCTATTCTTCGGATAAGGGCCTAAAACTTACGTAAGTAAAGATTTTTGATATCACCAACCATTGGCCCAGGGGGTGAAAAAATAAGGTCTCGGAGACAAAAAATCATACCTCTCTTAATAGACACAGTATCGAAACGGTTTAAAGTGATTTTACTCCTCTAAATATTAAAACATTTTTCTGAAACAATTTTTAATATGACTAACCCTTACGGCAAGGGATGACCAAAATGTTACTGGAATTGTAAGAAGTACGCGTATGCTAAAAATGTAAAACTTTTTTCACATGTAACCATTGTCGTATTGAGTAAATTTGAAGTTTTTCTTAACTTTAAGGTGTAAATATTTTTTATCCCCTATTTACTACTGGTGTAATCTACCTTCGCCTTCCAGCGTGCCTAAAGAGATTTTTTTTTTTTAGCTTCCGAAACCCTGTTAGATATTACTTCAGAGGTGGGATGAAATGAAATTTTTTAGTGTGTGAAAATGCCATGCCTAACGGGATTCGAACCCAAGACCTCCGGATGAAAGGCCGAGACGCTACAACTCGCGCCAAGGTAGCCGACAATAAATATGTAGCTAAGAAAGTACAACTATTATTATTATTGTTATTATTATATGGAATGCTAAACGTAATTTTTTTGAATCTACAAGCAATTTTGCTTAATCTATTGAAAACACAATCTGATTTTTATTTTGAAAGCGTTTTATATTATCGGATATAATTTTAGAAATTAATCTTGAAGCAATTTCCAGGAAGTTATAAAATACCATAAAAAAAAACATAAATTAATTCAAAAGAACTACTATAAGAATACGCTAAAATGTATTTAAGATCTCCCACACAACATCAGTAGAAGCCTTAGATTATTTTAGTATTTTGTTCACATCACTAAAGGAAATTCAAAATTTTTCAAAGTATCTTAAATTTTTTTTAAAACTGATTTTGTTTTTGGTCTCTGAAAATAAAAAAAGTACTTTGTTTTTTAACATCCTGTTGGAAAATGTAATTTTAAACGCTTTAGCTTTAGTAGGAAATATAAACAGATTATTCTGCCAAACAAAAAGCAATCTAAAGGAAGTTATAAAAAGATATCCTGAAATTTTTTTATAAAACGAAAGAGAAAAAAAATTTTGAGATATTAATAAAAAACGAAATTTCTTCCTGTTTCCCTGAAAATATCAGTCGTACAGTGGACTTATTGATTCCTGTAGATTTGAACTTCTATGCCCATTTTCATAGCTCCATTCCATTTTTTTTCCTTTTTATTACTTTATTTTACTGGACTGTTATTATATAACAATAAAATAATCATTTATCCTACGCAAGATCTACTACTTAGTTCCTGTTAACATTTAATACAATTAATTTTCAAATTAAATTTTTTTGTGCTTTATACACCACGTAAGTTCGAAACTTGTATTTGGATATACGATATGAAAATGTTTACAGCATTGAAAACGTTAAAACTGAACTGGATTTGAACCCGAAACTTCCTAACATGTTACTCGGGATTCTTTTATCTAAGTGTGTCATAAAATAATGATAAAATATACATATTTTTTCCAGTTAGTGAATTAACAGACATTGGCGAACATATAAAATATTACTTTCAGATGGTTGTAACTGTTAAGGCTCAGGTTTCATTTGCTCCTTTTTTATTAAAAGAAGGAACTTTAAATTTTGTCAAATGAGGTTCTTTTTATTTTATTAATGGAGGACTTCTAAATTTTAAAAATTTTCACATTTTTTCTTACTCTATAAATTCTCACTTTTTTATTACTCTTATTAATTGAATTGATCTAATGCCCCATTTTTAGTCAGTCTAGTTGCACCCTCCAAAAACTCAACTTTTGTTTGTTACGAATGTATAATTAATTGATATAATAATTGTATCTATATGAATTATAAATTCAAAGTGTAATAAAAATAGTTTACATTATGAATGAAATAAAGACTTTTATTTATTTGATTGAACCAACGAATAATAAATATATAGAATAATTAAACCTAACCACGGTATTGAAGCAAGGCGGCATATGTTCGACAATAACAATTTTAGCTTTTATTAATTATAGTTAAAAAGTTAAAAAAAGTAATTCAATAAAAAAGATTAATAAATAATTTATAATGTCCTTATAAACATTAATAGAGTATTTGGTCAAATTCCGAAAAGCGAATCCCGAGTAGTTCCAAACCGTAAAGTATTTTGTAGGATTTTTAATAATCTTCGTGAGAATGGTACCCTTCCCAGCGCTCATGTTTCATCTGAACGTTAACCGGTATATAGTGAAAGAGACAACATTCTTCAGGTTGTATAGCTTAGTCCTATAACGAGAACGCGAGGAATTTCTACAACTCAACATTCCAAAAAGTACAGTATGGAGGACTTTACATGCTTACACATTGAGTCCTTATCATTTTAAAAAAGCTCAACACCTCCAGATTCGTGACCATGCCAGACGACTGCAGTTTTGTCAATGTCACTTACTTCCATTCGTAATAATTTTATGATAAAACTACTTTTACCCGTGATGGCATAAACAACACACGTAATTCACATCGGTGGTTTGAAGAAAGCCCACATGCTGTAGTCGAATCAAATTTAAAGAAACGATTTTCGGCGAATGTTTGGTATGGCATGATCGACAAGCAATTAATTGGTCCTTTCATACTAGAATGTGTCACGGAAAGAGATTAATAATAATAATCTTTATTCTCCAAAATAAACAGATTACAAATGAAAATACAATTATTTACAGTTATAAATACTTAATACATAAGCTTAGTAGACATACAACCAAGCAATATAAAATAATAAAAGTAAAAAATTATTACATAATCTTGTGGAACTATGTATCCTCTGTAGTAATAACTGTATTGGAGGTTACCATCCATTATTTATCAATGAGCAAAATAATAAACTAACCATTTATTGAATAAAGGTCAAGTGTGGATTTCCAAGTGGATTTAAAAAATTACCTAGAATTTTTTTTTAACGATGAATTTCTTACAGTGCTTGAAAATTTCTTATTGAAGAATCGGATTGAAATATACTATCAACTTGATGGAGCACCAACATTTTTCACGAATGTATAAGATAATTTTTAAATGAAAAATTTATCGGTATATGGATTGTACGTATAGGGCCGGTAAATCGACCGTCTAGATGACCGGACCTTATTCCCTTAGATTATTGTTTATGGGGATGAATTAAATAAGAGTTATACAAACAAAACGTAGACAAACGTGATGAACTGATCGCTCGTATTCTCAATGCTGCTGTCTTAATCAAGAAACGCGAAGATATCATTAGGTTAGCGACAGAAAATATAAGGAAACAAGTTGAAAAGGGCATCGATGTCAGTTTCTGGAATTTTCGGACAGAAAAATCGGTGGAATTTACCCTATTGTAAATTAATAGAGCGTAAAACATAGTGAGTTTTTTAAATTTAATTTGAAAGTATTTTAATTTCTGTTATTAATTTTTTTTTTATGAATTTACAAAGTTTTGTTGTGTTCTTTTAATAATAAATGTTGATTTTTTTTTTGTTTTTTATTCAGTTTATTACAAAAATTTTCCAATTTTCCAATATTACAAAATTTTTCGGCGATTTTCGCCGAAAATCGTCCAGTTTATTACAAAAATTTTCCAATAATTAGATTCTCTACAAGTTTTTATAACATAATTTACGCATTTACTAGTAATTTTACAAAGTTACTGTATTTCAAATCTAAAAAAAAACCTCTTTTTTGTCAGCGAATTTTTCTGTTTTACGGAGAATATCATCAAAATTAAGGGATTAACAGTTATAGGATCTGTTTTATTGGATCTTTCAGGTCAGAAAAATATATAAAAAACCATCATGTTTACCCCTTATACAACGCCTTAAAATTTTCAGTATGAACCGGGCGAAATTTTCGCTACCCATAACTCGATAACATAGCGTTTTGGGACATATGTTTATGCATACGTATATTTATAACTTTTTCCCTTACTTCAAACTCTAAAATAAGTTCCCAAATAATTTCTCTTTCCTTCTAAATCACCCTAAATATATACATATATATGTATATATGTGATTTTATTTGTCATTATAAAATTAACCAGAAAATATTCAATACAAATATCATAGGGTTTGTATCGATAACTGATAATATTATAATTTATTCACTTTATCTACTTACATTTATCTAATTAAAATATAAACAAAGCATATTATTTCAAAATAATTAAAAATTAATTAAACAAAATTAATCATTAGTTATTATTCATTACAGGAATATTAACATATTACGATAACATTTTTAAATTATTTTTACACACAATTATAAAATAATATTAAAAAAATGATTGATTCTTATTTTTATCTTTTAAGAATCATGTTATGTTTAATTTATTAAAAAAAAAAAAAAATAGAATAAAATTACAAATATGTATCAATTTAAGTTGAAGAGCTATTACATTTTAAGGATTTTTCAATCAAAATGATTTTTAAAGGATATAAAAATGTCCTTCCAATCTTTGAATTACGATGGCAAATTTTATGATTACCAATTAAAATTACAACAAAAAAGTAATTTATTTCGACAGAAAAAAAACATGTTTACTGATATTTAACCAGGCAGTAGCACTATTTTCGCGTTACATAGAATAATAATTTAGACTTCAAAGATAGATTTTATTTATCTTGCTAGCTAAATAACTTAAAAGATTAAAAGGGTAAAATTAAATAATTTAAAAGGTATTTAATTTCATTTAATTAAATAAACCTGAATTTTATAAAATCTCGTTTACTTTAAAATAAATAACACAGTCATTGTAACTACGTCCTGTTTGACCGATATAAAAAACTATGTTCTGTACTTCTGTAATGATTTGTTTTATTTTGTTCTAAACGCTACCATTATATCTATTTTTTTTTTTAAATCTGCAAAATGCCTTATTCAAGTCTTCGTTTATAGGATTGCGAGGTACTTTTTTAGTCTGTATATCTTTATTATTTATTTATTTTTTTGTAGGAATGTGCTATTATAACTGTTTTTATAACTGAATATTTGTATAACGTATAGTAATTTATATATTTGCTTACTCACTGACATACGTCTACACAAAATATATAATATTAACGAAAATATATACAAAACTAAAATCAAATAAACATCCATAAACAAAAAAAAAACTTGCACAGTTCTAAGAAAGAACATCTGCTTTTCGTTTCCGACCACCTCACTAAGTCGTTGTCAGAACTCAATGATTTTTAGTATAACCCACTACGTGCGTTCGATTAACGAGTAGGCCCTATACATAAGCATCAAGTTGAAACTCACTCACTACTGTGACTCACTGCATACGCGCGTAAGAAAAATACAGAAATACAAAGCCAACATAAACTCAATTGAGCTTATATTGCCTGTTATAAAGTTTAAATTGAAAGTAATTGAAGAACGGCTTAACCAATCGTTATAAAACACGATTTATAAAACACAGCTGATTTCGAAGTCGAGAGTTCTAAGGCTCATATCCTAGTAAAGGCAGTTACCTTTATAGAGATTTGAACTCTATATCGAGGATACCGGTGTTCTTTGGTGGTTGGGTTTTCAATTGTAGTGTAGTCTTGTACACAGTCTCAGTCGACCATTCTTGAGATGTATAGTTAATTGAAAACCCAACCACCAAAGAACACCGGTATCCTCGATATAGAGTTCAAATCTCTATAAAGCCTTTACTAGGATATGAGCCTTAGAACTCTCGACTTCGAAATCAGCTGATTGGCGATGACGAGTTCACTAGTAGTAGATCACCCCGTTGATTTCTATTTTCCTATTAAAATCGCTATGTGTTTTACATAGAATAAAAATATTTTTTTAAATATCTTCCTATTTAAAAAAATATATATTTATATATTTAATTCTATGTGGATCCAAGATAGAGGAGAAAATTTTCAAACGTATCATAAAGTAGTAATTTTATAACTTTGCAGATCCGCACTTATTTCTACTTCCTAGTATCACACAGTATTGAAATATGAATACGTTTTTGAAGAGTGAGCCAAACAAGCACCAAGTACCGCGGCAATCAGCCGCTAGTCTTGGCACCAACGACTACCGCTCAATAAGCTTAATAAACAACAAAGTCGTGGAAAGGCAATCAGCCTACAAGAAGAATTAGAAAGAAACAACAGCCTGCACGGTGATCGATACGGTTTCCGTAAGGGTCGCTCGACGGTAGACGCAATAAATAGGGTGGTGAGATGGGCAACGGAAGTCCGACAGGGCACTTGGCGGACGAGAAGGATATCGCTAATGATACAGCTTGATATAAAGAACGCATTTGGGTCCGTTCCGTGGTCGGCTATAGTGGCAGCGTTGAGAGAAATGAATATAAGTGACTATTTGATTAATCAAATAAATTGTTATCTCAGTGACAGATGGACAGAGGTCAACACGATTGAGGGGACGGAGAGGTACCAGATTTTTGGTGGTGTCCTGCAGGGATCCGTATTAGGACCCCTGCTTTGGAACGTCTTTTATGATTTCATGTTTCGGCTTAATTACCCAGCTTCACTACCCCTTGCTATCACAACTGTCTAACAAAGGTATTATCCCTCATTTTGTAGAGGAACATTTTATGAAAGATTGTTATATATATCTCGTTCAGTTTAAAAGCAAGGAATCTTTTGCAAATTTTCATAAAGAGAGAAAAATGTATCTAGTCGTAACTACGTCACAAACAAATAAACAAAATGCAAAACCGTATTTGGTAAAAGTGGTATAAAGGTTTGGTAATACTGGCTTCACTTCACTCGGTCAAAAAAAAATAACAAACCATCGTATGACAAAAAAAAATTATTATAATCTTCAAGTATTTTTGAGTAAAGCAAATTAAATAACTTAATTCCAATTAATAAGGAAAGTTTTTTTGTCTAATTTCATCTACGAAACAAAAACGTATCTATATATAAAGATATTTAATGTTGTAGATTTTTTAAACAATACTTCTCCTGCAATTTAAATAAAGTTTTAACAAAATATTACTGTTTTTTAAGCATCCACAACACTTGCATATAATCATAACATTTTGGTTTAATTTCAAAATAAAACAAAACGTTTTGAATCAATATCATATTTAAATATTTTAAAACGTCTATTAACAGTATTTTAATTAAAAGAGCCTGCATTTTAAGTGCAGCGATATTTACCTAAATAGTAAAACTCCTGAGCTTGTTGTCAGAGTTGAAATCTGAGAGTTTTTGGGGCCGATTTTTTTTTGTAGTAATAGGTATGAGGGTATCATTCAGGGCAACGCTGTTTTCGGCCATGATAACATTTGGGTTTCAGCCATTTGGCTGGTTGCAATGCACTGCTCTTATATACTATAAGGCGAATCCGCAACCGTTCGTCCGAATTTTACGATTGAAACGGGGAATGTGTTAGTAGGTTGAAGGCTAACTGTTGCATGTATCAGATACAATCTCGGTTATTGGGAAACTCGCATCACGCACGAAACCAACCAACCGATTCCTTTCAAATTCGCAGGATACACTCGTGTTACCGCAGAAAAGATTTTAAGCCATAGACCGAGGCTCTAGCTCCCTTAGGGATGAAGCTGTGAAGTAAAGATATTCATTAAAGAGAAAGAAGATTAATGCTCTTATTCCATTATTATATTTCTGTCTCCAAAGCAACAGAAATAAGTTATGAATTTCTCATCGTCAAAGGTTTGTGTACTTTAATTATGATGGTTATTGCTATTCTGAGTTTTGAAATTAATTTCTTTTTTAGGTTTCTATAAAGCCTGAATATTTTAATTGTTATTTATTACTATTATTCTCAGAACACGAAGGTAACGAACACTGAGGAGGGTTCCAGGGGGCGGAGCCCCTTGGCTAGACCGGAACGTCAAGCGAAACCAGCTCTGCGGCCCTGGTGAACCCCTGAGTTGCCTCCGGGGTTCATCTGGGCCCGGGGGATCTAGGGGGCAGAGTCCCCTGTCTAGACGGCCCGGCTAGTAACTATGTAATACACATTTATATGTTATCAGTAAGAAATTTATTTTTTTTTAAATTTATTACAATTTTTAAAATGTGATTCTTTTTTTAGTTACATATATTTATTATTAAAATAACTAATAATTAATCTGTAGAAAAGTAGATAGATTAAAAATAATAGATAAATAACGTAAATTTATGTTTCGTTATACATCAAGAAATAAAATTTAATAGCTTTTTAAATGTTAATTACAAAATAAAAATTGAATAAATAGGGCATCCTAAAATACCACATTTTTTTGTTTAAATTCACTTAATAAAATACACCAAATTAATGATAGTTAAACATTGTTTATTAGTATCTAATTAAGGGGAGAAAATATACATACATACACACAAATGCAATAATTTTTAAAAAAATAAATAAAAGTAGATAATAAAGGAAAGTATATTTTTATACAAGGCTGCAATCTGTGAAGAGTATCACTTAGCTGAACCAGTACTTACAGTAGATACTGTTGTTCGGTAGCGCCTTTTAAAATACAACTTTATATAATTTAAAATTGTATTACAAACATAAATCATTTTAATTTATTTTTAAACTAAAATAATCAAATTTACGTTGTTTAAAGTATTTAAACGACGCGAAAGATATGAAATATTCATTACAAGATTTAAACGAGGCAACTCTTTCTGTATAATATTCACTACAACTTGAAATGCATTTATAATGTAAAAAATACAGCCCCGTAGATGATTTAAATATCACCAAATTGAATAAAAACTTTCAGACGCTATAAAGAACAATTTTATAAAACAAAAACAAGAAATTTCAAAATTTTACTTACAAATCTTTGCTAAAAAAAAAAAATATTTTAAAAAATTTTTATAGGCCAGTATTTTAAGCTATGCACTATAAATAAGTTAATTTATGGATTTTAAGCAGAAATAATCACAGATACCAATAATATTTATATTTTTGTTGGTACGATTTCTTTTGAGTGAATATACAATAGTTCAAACATACGCACCAGTTTTAGTTGCGTATACTATAACACAGAATACTAAAGATGACCTTGATGTAAACCTACTCGTTCTATTCTTCGGAAGAGAAAGTAAAATATCAGACAATAGTTGCTATTATAATAAGATAAAAGTAATTATTATAAACTTAAGGCAAATGTAAATTTAAAAAAAGATTAATAATAACAAACAAAAGATACATGTAAAAGCTTCTTTAAAAAAATCATCATTGTTTTCAATAATATAACTAAAAATCAATCTAAAATTCTTAAAAATAAAATTTGGCTATACCAGTTCTAAAACTGGTTTGATAATAAGGTAGACCACATAATTAATCAACATTATAAGTTTCCAATACGTAATGAATGACAACCAAATATTCCAACTGAAGTCAATGTACGTATAAAAAACAAAATAAATTGTTTTATGCTAATTGTTTACTATTATAAATGTTAATCAGTACTTTAGATACCAGATTTTTAAAAATAAACAAAAAAATATTATCCAATCAACAAGTTTTTCAAAATAATAAGAAAAAAAATAGTTCATTCATAAAAAAGAAAATAGATCCATTAACATTTGACTTCGTTTTCATACAAAGCAAATAATGTCTACTTTGTAAGAGCAACGTCATTTTCGACTGGGCCTGATCGATTATATTTTAACACATACAGCTTCTCAATATTATCATCTGTAAAATACTTCGTTGTTATTAATAACATACAATATGACTTAGCGATCCAGAAATGTAAATGCTCCAAGTACACTTACTTGGATAACCGAACTAAAGACGTAGTTGTTTGGGGAACTTGATCAACAAACTCAGAACCAAGTTTGGATTAACTAAATATCTCGAAATTATCATAATGTCATACGATTATGATTTGATACAAATATATAACTCAGAAATATATTTATGTATTATTTTAATAAAATTTCATTATAAATATGAAAATTTAAGGTTTTCAATTTTCAAAATGGCGACCGTACATAAAATAAAGTAAATAATTTATATTTTAGTAAAATATAAACTATCATTTAATAAAATTACTTTTTATTAAATAATTTGTTTAATTTTGGTTATTTGGATTATGATTATGAGTGAACCGAACCAAAAAATTCCAAAGCAGTATGAAAATTTAACTATACATATATATATATATATATATATATAGTTTTAATACATTTTTTATTCTTTTCTTGTGGTTAAACACAAGTAATTAAACACTGAAGTGTTTCTCTGTAAACCAAGGTAAATTTTAATTATTTACAAATTCTACAATTGCTAATTACATTAATCATAAAACATATCTGCAAACCAAACAACAACATTCAAAGTCTATTTACTCATTATGTTGTTCCCCTCTTCTACAAATGTTTTTTTGTTTGTATAATTCAATTAGTCATTATCACGCCATATGTTTATTAATTTCTTATTCTTTCATTATCATGCCACATGTTTATTAATCTCTTATTCATTTTATCTCCTGCATCATCAGGTGTCTAACTTACCAACCCATCAAACTTGTGCGGTAAATTCAATCATATTAAGGAGGTGTATATAATACTTTCCTTACATACAGGTATATACAACAGAATTACATTTTAAGTGAATTGTATTTTCGTACTCCTCATACCTAAAAACGCAATGAAAATTAATTTCCCCCCACCCCCAATCCCACCGTGCAACCGAAAGTAATGCCGTACTTTTCTTCAAAAAGTCGGTAAAAGGTAGTTTTTTAAATACTTTATCCATATTCTGCTGTTATGACCCAAATCAATAATATTTATTACTGTTAACAATATTACTGTTTCGTTATTATCTTTAAAAAATGCGAGTACTCAAACACGCATGTAAATCATAATATAGAAAGTTATATTAATTTTGCAGTTTTTCAAAATAAGGAAGAAACATTAAAAGGAATGCTGGAATACGGGTGATATTTTAACCCCCTATTCATTGCAGAGCCTGGACAATAGTACCTTGCTCCTGTCTTTCTATTTATCTGGATGGTATTTTATTTTTACAGCAAAATAATTGCGCCCTTCTCCTGACGGTATTCCTCTTTAGTCCGTCTACTTCGATCTAGTAGAAATACTTCTGATGGATTATTATTTTTAGCGGGTCCAATTTATTCCCTTTGCGGAGAAAGTTGCATGTGGTATCTGTAGGCGGTTGCCTGACTATTATAATAATTGTAAGATTAAGGAATGGTAGGGAATTTAATTATATCAGTCTTAACTGAAATTACAACAGCCAAGATAGTTTTGAATGACTGAGCACGACCAATATTTTCTCAAATTTCTTCAAAAACGTCTGGTACGATTTTGATAGAATTTTAATATTTTTATTATTGTTACTACTAATATTAATATAAAACAGCAAATTATTAGTACCAATAATTAATTTTAAAAATTACTGTAAAATAATTATTTCTTTATAATTTTCATTAATATGAAAAAAAATAAATTTCAACACACAATTTTAGTATCTGCTTGTAATCTTTCACAAAATTATACATAACGTTTCTTTACAGCTTATTATATCACCTTTAACAATTTTAAATAGAAAATTCTTTAATCAGAATAAATTTAAATTGATGGAATGTCGATTCTTTAAAAAAAAAATCAATAAATATTATTTAAAAAAATATCAAACTATTGAACATATACACATATTAACTATTTTAATAAGACTCCAAAATAAGGTTTGTTTGCAACATCCGAAGTAATTTTTGTTTTATAAAATTAACCAAAAAAGTTATATTTTTATTATAATTCCAAGATTTAAAAGCCTAAAAATTAATACTATTAACTCTTAATTGATGAGTTTAATACATAATAACTAGCTTCATAATAACAATAAAAAGTCAAACGTTAAATCATATTTTATTCTGCAATATGTTTATTAACTTATTTAATCCATCAATAAAGTTTTTATTTTAAAAAAATAAAGGAAATTAACGAAAAATAACACAATCTTTCACTACTTTTTAACCTTGCTCAAATTCACGCCCATGTGAAACGTCAAAAAAAAGAGAATATAAAAAATATAACTTTTAACTGCCTAATAACTAATTTTTTTCTTATTATTTATTACAAATTTGGACTTTTAAGCATAATAATATTCCATTTATCGGCTTTATTTCAAATAATTGTTAATTTAGCCAGAAATATTTACAAAATAAAAAAATGGATATGTTCGTTTTGGTAAGATAAGTAAAAAAATGTTGTAATAATAAAATAACCATTATTATGTCACGGATAAAATGATATTTATATACAAAGATGTAATTAAATATTGTAAGGAGGATGTACAGTAATACTTGTAAAAAAAAGTTATTCATCTTCTCTGCACTGTCTTATGAGAAGCTACCCGAAATGTCTGTATTACATGATCGTTACAGTACTTTTTCCCTCTTTAACTTTAGAATTTTTTTCAAATATCATTTCTATATTTGTAATAATAATGGTTACTTTTTAATTAGTAGAAACATTTTTTACCCATCTTATAAAAACGAATACTTTCTTTTCAACTTTAAAAAAAAAACATAGGTATTCTTGGTAAATGGCCAATAATCAGACAAACAAATTATTGGTCCAAAATAGGAGAAAAATTTAGTAAATATTAGGTAATAATGTACATGTTTATTTTTTACGTATAATACCTTAACAGTGAAAAAAATGAAAAAGTTTTTTGCAAAAATATAACAAGAAATAAATGAAATAGCACATATTAAACAAGAAAATGTACAGGGAATAAAACAAAATTACCAAAAAATTTTAAGCATTATTATGAAGCAAATTTAGCTTCAAACTGATAAGTAAAAATACAACATGAATAACCTAACAAATTCTCTTAAATTTACTAAAATATATTAGTAACAAACCACTCTAATGTATTAAGTCTAATGTCTTAAGTTAAAATAACTGTTTAACTTTACATAACGGTTGTACCTAATAACTTAGCATTAAAATATATGCACTCTTGTTATAGATATTAACCTTTAAGCACGTGGATATTAAATACTTTTAACTTACCCACACCAGAAGATCATGCTACCTACTAAAATAATGGTATTTTATACTGGTACGTTAATAAAGTACTATTAAAACGTAAATTTTAGACAGATCAAAAATACATACAATACACATATATATATGAAGTAATTAATTTAGCCAACTAAATAATAAATAAATATTAAAATCTATTTTAATAATTACAAATTAATCAGCAAATTATATTTATTAATGAAAGACGAATTTAGTATGAAAAATGTCAAACACTACCGAGGGATTCGTACATAGAACTTTTTGCAAGAAAAGTAGGGATGCCAAAGAAGTCAGATAAACAAAAATAAAAAAAAATAATAATTAATTAATACTAAAAAGTGATAAAGATCATCTTACCAACTGTTATATTAATAAATAAACAAAAAAGCTTATCTTCAATAAACCATCTCTTGCAGAGTAGATTTCAAAACAATTATGATCATGTGACTACGCACGCGATAGACAAACAACTCGCACAATGATAACACTCACAAGGGTACCAAACACCTGAGCACTGGATTAAACTTGATGTCCGTTCGTTAGCTTGTTACGCCGCGCCGCAGCGTTGAATCGGTTATTTCCCTTTACCATTTAAAAATTCCCGCCTTTACTTTAAATTTCCCTCTTTTAGAAAACCTGTAGAGTTACTTTAAATTACCATTATAATCATAATGACGTAATAGATACGGTAATTAATTTTTTGGTGATTGTAAAGGCTTTTATAATGTAAATTTATTATACTTTTTATACTTAATATGCAATTTTTTTAAAAAATAAAATAAAAATAAAAATAAGTATCAATATAAAAAATATTATATATGATTTTTTTTTTTTTTTAACTAGTATAAACGATAGAATTATTACACTATTGTTGTTTTATGTTTTAATAAACACTTTACTGCTCTTGTCACCTTTAATAAATATATTTGTGTAAATAAAATTTGCATTAAAAATATTAATGAAGTAATATGTTAAAATGAGATTATAGATAAAATTCTTATTTCATTAACACCATAATATTCTATTGTTAATTGCTCCTAGATACACAATAAGCGAATTTAATTAATTCTTTATTTTAAATAAATAAATTAGATAATATTATCTAGTGTACAAATTCTCCAACGAAGAAACGGTTAAATTTTTATGACATGTTCTGCTGGTGAAAATAATGAAAAACGTTCGTACAAACATAGGTCTGGAAACACTTTGTTTTCGAGTTACGGCTAACGAAAGATTTAACCCGGATTTCAGCTCTTCTAATAAAAAGAAACCTTTTTTTTGACCCGAATTAAGAAGTAAAGTCAATGGTTTCTTACGTAATTTCAGTTTAGAAATAGGATAAAATAGGTCCCAGAGTTGTAACTCTAATATCCAATGTAAAACACTAAATTCGGTATCGAAAAAAAAAGTTTTTTTTTTAGGTTTGTAGTGCAATAGCTTTGTTAAATGACTAATAAATGCGGAAGATTTAGTAACAAAACTTGTAGAGCATTTAGTCATGAGAAAATTAATGTAACTACAGCCAATAAAAAGCAAATAAAAACTTTAAAAATCGGTTTTTTATTGAAGCAAAATAGACGAAAAATAGACAGAAAATCGTGTTATTATTTCTTTACCTAATAAACATTATTCTTAAAATAAAAACTGATGTGGACAACACATAACTTTATTGCAAGCTTATTAAGTTACATTTAGACATTTTTTTTTTAAATGAAAAGTACATAAAATTGTATTTCATTAAAAATGTCTAATGTTTTTTAATTTTTTTTTTTTAATTGAATTTATTATTCATCGTAATTTTTTTATAATGACAAGTTATTAAATCTATACAGGGTGTCCCATATAAAATGCAACCCATCAATCACTCATCCATGAAATTTCAAAAGTCAAGCTAACTCCCCTACTCGTTACTGAAATGGAATCGTCCAACATCTAACATCGCGGCGACGCAGTAGAACACTACCGATAGTAACAACAGTGAAATCATAACGTTCAGTGCATTGCTAGAGACAAGATGGTGTTTTCGCTAGATGAACGTGTTTTCATTGTTGAGTCGTACTTCAATACGAAATCAGCGGTTGCAGTGCAAGATTTGTTTCGCCATAAGTACCTAGATAAACCAGCTTCTAACAAAACATCAGTATTAAGGTTAGTTGCAAAATTTAGAGAGACCGGTTCTGTTAATAACAAGGAACACAAAAGATCTGTCTGCTGAAATTAATTTGTCTTAATCAACTGTTCATCGGGCGACCAAACAATTACAATTACGACCTTATCGCATTCAAACGGTTCATCAACTTCTTGAGCCCGACAAAGAAAAACGGCTACAATATTGTCAACGGTTCCGTCGATTTCTGCGTGAGGGAATTAATCTTATGGATTCGTTATTTTTCACAGATGAAGCACGGTTTTATTTGGATAGCTACGTAAACAGCCAAAACAGTAGAATTTGGAGTACTGAAAATCCCCACGTTTATCACGAAAAACAATTACACCCGCAGAAGTTGGGCGTGTGGTGCGCGATATCGCGGAAGAAAATAATCGGTCCTATTTTTTTCGAGTACACCATTAATGCAGAACGATATCAGGATATTTTATTTCAGTTCATCGCACTCTTGGAAGAGGAAGACAGACACTGCTGGCTACAACATGACGGTGCGACATCGCACTACGCAGGTTCAACTTCTGATTTCGTTGAGGAATTCTTTGGTAATCGTGTTATCGGTCGAGGCTTGTGGCCACCAAGATCTCCAGATTTGACTGCGGCGGATTTTTTTCTATGGGGTTACCTCAAAAAAAAAGCCTACAGCAACAAACCACGAACACTTGAACGATTGAAAGTCAATATTGAACAAGCTGTATTAAATATCCAGCCACAAACTTTGACAAAAGTTGCAAGAAACGCTGTAAAAAGAATTGAATCTTGTATTCAAGAAGATGGCGACTACTTCCAACATTTACTCTAAATGTAAGGTAATGGATGGTAATAATAAAAATTACATTTACATTTACACATGCCTTTTTATTATTTCAATACCTACCAATATAAGGTTGGGTTGCGTTTTATATGGGACACTCTGAATTTAAATTTAAAAAAAAGTTAAAAAAAGGAGATGAAATCTGATTCGAACCGATGTGCCTTCCCCTTCCAAAATCCAAATATTCCATTAATTAATTTTATTTTTGCTATAACTCTGGAACCAGTGAAAGTAAGTACCACTTATGATATATCGTTGAAAAGCTCTCTATAAGGGTTTATTACTGCAGTTAATAAAAAATCTAAAATCCAATTTTTTTTGGATTTTGAACTTTTTTGGACACTTTTAGTCCAGACGATTGCAGTCAACAGGGGAGGTGCACAACTAGATGTTACATCAGTCCTAAATCTAAAATTTCAACATCGTAAGGCTGATCGTTTTTGAGTTATTCGAGATACATAAGGACATTTATATGTACGTACAGACATCACGCCGAAACTAGTCAAAATGGATTCAGTGATGGTCAAAATCGATATTTCTGTTGAAATCTGGAAACCGAAATTTTCCGCTATACAATTTCCTTTACTTACAAAGAAGTAAAAAACAAAAAAAATAAAATATATGATATGATAAATGGTAACAAAATAACAAACATCAGTTACAGTAATTGTTCGAAATTCTCTGCAATTAAAAAACAAATTAAATTTTCTACAAATTTTATTATTAAATCTTCGGTATTTATTATCCATTTAACAAAGCTATAGTACCACAAACCTAAAAAAAAAATATTTTTCAACAACGAATTTTGTGTTTTACTTAGGATATCTTAAAAAACACTAGATTTACATTTCTGGGACATGTTTTATCCTTCTTTAAATTGCATAAGAAATAACAGATTTTTCTTTTTAATTTGGGTCCCAAAAATTACAGTAGGATTTATTTTTATTGAAGATCTGAAATCCGGGCGAAATCTTTTGCTAGCCATAACTCGAAAACAAATCGTTTCCTGGCATATATGTTTGTATGAACTTTTTTCATTATTTTCACCAGTAGAACATATCTTGAAATTTTCTCCGTTTCTTCGTATAAATGCGAAAGTTTATGACGATTCTGACCGTTGTAACAGAATCACGCAAGAACCAACCGACCGCTTGCCTTTAGATTTTTAAAATGCATTCTGATTATTCTAGACAAGGTTTTAAGCCAAAGACCAAGCCCAAGCCCCCTTTGGAAATGAAGTTTTGTTTTTTTTTTCAATTGGACATTGACGTCATACCGTTTTTTTATCCTTTTTTCGATTTTTTTCGACAGGAGGGACGTATCAGAGTTTCTGTGTCAAGAACGAGGAAAATGTTGGAGGAAAGAGGACTTTCCTGCTTTAATTGTAATCTATCAGTATTATTCTCACAATCATGATGATAACAACACAGCGGGATCGAGAGGTTTGACGGGAAGAGTGAGCAGCCCCGATCGGCTAATGCTTTCATTATATTTTGAGTTTTATATAAAAAAATAAGTTGATGTACAAAATTAATCTATTTCTCGACTTTTAATTATTTCTAAAAAAAAGTGTGAACCAAAAACGCCTAAACCGATTTTATAAGGATTATGTTGAAACATAATTCCTGAATTAGAATACTATATTTAGAGAAATGAGATCTTGATTTGTAGGTTCAATAAAAACGTTTTTATAAACTGAAGTTTCACTGTGTTTGAACTCTCATTAGTTTCCAAAAATGTTATGATCTGTACTATAATAAAATTATATTTTATCATTGAATTTTGCATCAAAAAATAATTTTTGTTTGTATATAAGCACGTGCTTATTTGATATACAACTCGATATAAAATACATTTTTGCATGTATTTGTTTAAATGACTTTTTTTTGTAAAACTTATTACATATTATTAAGATGACAGTGGAGAACAAGAATAGCATATTGAAATTTCATTCACACTTCTGACACGTTAATGAGTAGAAGGGTATAAAATGTTAAGCAATATTGTTTCGATAAAAACAGACGTTGATAAAAAAAAAGATTATGTCTAACGTATTCTGAAACAACCTTGTATTGTTTCTATAGAATTCATATCTCCATGCTAAACAATAAAATCTACTGTCTATTATGAAGTTGAAAAAACTACAACTTATCATACACAAAAAATGTGTGGGTAATTGACTTCCGGTATTCTTTCGTTATGTGCTAAGTCGTAATAAGTAGCTGTCACTTAATATCTCATCATAATACTTAGATGAACAATCAGTTCATCACCTCTTCTACGCCCTTGACTTGAACCGTAAAGATTTTTGACATTTTCTTCTTGTATCTTAAAGAATTCGTCAGTAGTCAATTTTTTTTATTAAGATGAATTACACAACGACTAACCAAAACTACTGGCTGTTTGTTTTTTTTATGTTTGTGCCGCGTTTTTGTAAAAGCATCAATAATGATGAAGTTATATTGAAAAAAAATTCATCTTTCTAAAATTTTAATTAAGATTCAAATTTTATAATATATATTTTCAACGAACGAGTAGTTCGTTATTGAATTCAGTATGTGTGTTTGTATATGTGTGTCTCGGAATTTGACTTCGATTCCGATTCAGATTAAGGAGCGTTAGAAGGTTACAAAAATATATGAATAGTCGTCGGGTTTACCTCAAAATGGCCGCCAAAATAAAAATTTTGTAATAATCATTACGCAATAACAGTGTAAGCGATCAGGTTGGTTCAAACGCTCTAATTTAACGTTTACTAAAATGCATAAAATATTTAAATATCACTTTTTAAATCAAATCTAAGACCCCCACAAAAGACTGAAAAACTAACTTTTTAATAATTGAAGAAAAAAATGTATATATAGCTCCAAAACACGAGACAAATAAATTATATTAACTTAGCCTACGTAGCGTAAGTACAAATTAGAGATAACTTTATTTGTTGCCGGCCTCCATGGCGCGAGTTGTAGCGTCTCCGCCTTTCATCCGGAGGTCCCGGTTTCGAATCCCGGTCAGACATTTTCACACGCTACAAATATTTTTCATTCACCTCATCTTCTGAAGCAATATCTAACGGTGGTCCCGGAGGTTAAAAAAAATAGAGATAACTTTGTTAAAAAACATCTGATAATTGAGAGAACGGTAATATTAAAAAAAAATGTTCGTTCGGGAAAATGTTAGTAGTCTTTTCATTGACAATTGGTTCTAAATTATATAAAGGAACTTTCCTTCCCAAGAATCAAATCTCTGGCAATAAAACTTATGATTTTTGTATTTATCATAATCCTTAATTATATTTGCCCCATGAAAACTTAATTAACATAATATATATCTGGAAGAAGGGCAAACCTTCATTATTTTTATTTTACTGGTTATAATATTTTTTTACAAAATTCTCTATGTATAATAATACTATTTCGAATATTTTTTCAAATTTTAAGCCGATTAAAATTTGTTAATTTTTTGTAGTTTTAAGCAATTTTTTTCAGTTCGTAAGGGATTCCGCATTCTTATCAAAACATTTTTTTTATGTTTACCCGCACTTGATATACAGTTTAGAAAAACAATTTTTTACATATAGAAGAAATTTTTAATATTTAAAGTTTGAAACAGATTTCTAAAGAAATATTTTTCGGAATTTTGTAACGGGATTTTTTGTTAACATATGTAATAAAATTTATTAAAATTATATTTATACCATATTTCACGGAAAAATTTACCAAATAATGTGGAGGTGTTGATCATACAAGAAAAAGCAGCACCCTGCTAATATTGTTTTATTTATGTAGTAAACTTTAGATATAAATAATTAATAGATCATTTAAAAATCAAATACAATCAGTTTGTTAAGGTTTTATCACTCCTGAAAAGTTCCCCATTTTAAATGGAACTCGCGCAGTAATTTAACTTTTGCCTGATTCACACCTACGCTTTCCTAGTACTTCAAAGCTATACCGGGGTCATCACTCCTACTTGATTAGAAGTAGTTATTTGCCAATTTGTCATTAGTTTATTTCTTTTGAATGTAATTTTAGTAAAAAGGTTGTAAAATGAAATTTGTAAATTAAATAAAATGACAACTGTACAAAGGCTACATAAAGTAAATAAAGAAACCAGTGTTTTTTACTTCCTTGTACAATGAAGTATTGTAATCGAGAAAAATTTCGGTTTTCATAATTCAACAGAAATATCCATTTTGACCACCCCTGGATGCATTTCGACTAGTTTCGGCGTAACGTCTATAAGTAGGTATGTACTCGCAAAATTAAAAAACGATTAGCCGTAGGATGTTGAAATGTTGGATTTAAGACTATTGTTACATCTAGTTGTGCATCTCCCCTTTTGACTGCAATCGACTGAAACAAAAGTGTCCAAAAAGGCCCAAAATACGAAACAATTTGGATTTTAGATTTTTTCTTAACTGCAGTAATAAACCCTCATTGAGAGCTTTTCAACGGTATATCATAAGTGGTAATTATTTTCATTGGTTCCAGAGTAATAGCCAAATGAAATTTTAATTAATGAAATATTTGGATCTTACAAGGACATATCGATTCTAATCAGACATCATTTTTTTTTAAATTTAAATATACTGATTTATTAAAAATTATTAACCTTCGATTGTAAAAAAAATTTATGATAAATAATGATTCAATAATAACAATAAAAAAAGAAAAAATATCAGAAGTTATTAATGAAACAAAATTCTATATACTTTTCATTTTAAAAAAATGTGTATACGTAGTTTAATAGGCGTACAAGGAAGTCATGTGGTGTCCGCATAAAATTTTATTTTTGTTTTATTTTGGGGTAAATTAGAAAGGTCGATTTTACTTGATAGGCATTTTTACGAATATGCTTAAAGGAAATGGAACTCCTAGTGCCACTTCAGCTACACCCAAGGAATCGAAAGTAATGAAAAAGAATCTGAATTAAGAAAAAGAAGGGGAAAATTGATCTACCCTAGGAGGAACTACAGTACGACTAAAGAACTCTCCGGTGAGGAAATAACAGAAAGTTACCTTCTGGCAGTATCCCTCGGGAGATCGATATACTTTCTGTTACTATTTAGCAGTACCATATTACTAACTAAGGATTCTGCGTTGACCAGTATAAAAATATAGCATGTATCAAAATGAATATATGTATATTCAAACGCAACCACTCATGGTCAGTGAATGAAATTAACACCAATTGAAAGTGCGTGTCCTAGAGATTCAAGTACCGCCCGCCAAACTGCAATACTAGCGCTCAAATGTACTAAAATCTGAGTCGGAAACAATAGGGTATCTATACAATAGAAGGCGTTTTGAGTACAATAATTCACCAAGACAGGAGTCCGTAATAACGGTTTAGCGTGGTTTTCAAAAACGTTTCATAATTGATCTACCAAGGGCTAAGAAAATTCATCATTGGTATAAACAATCTAAAGAATCGGGGTGTTTATGTAAGGGAAAGAGTCCAGGGATATCATGCACGTCACAGAAAAGGGTGCAACCAATTCAAGAGGTTTATGTTAAGACGATGCTTGCAATTCAGGCTATACCGATTACAATTGGTATAAGATTTTTGTGTAAGTGACAAAAGAAAGCGTAAAGAATTCTATTATATACTCTTAGTTAATATGGAAGACTATACGTTTTTATCGCGGTTAGTTTTTAGTGATGTAAAATTTTATTTAAGTGTTAATATTTCACATCGAAATTTTGGCACATAACGACTTGAGAATCTTTATGAGATTGTATAACAGGCGCAAGATTCACCAAAAGTTCTTTTGGTTTCTTTTACAAAAATGTACGGCCCTTTATTATTATTTTTTTTGAAGTAAACACGGTAACAAGACATTCTTATTTTGAGATGCTACAGGACTGGGTTTTTCCACAACTAAATGAAATTTTTGACGAATTCATTTTTCAGCAAGATGGGGTCAAGCCATAATAGCACATCCGTCAAATTCGTCGGTTCCTAATTGAAGCATTGTCTCGAAGTTGGATAGGACGTACAGGAACCCAAGACTTGGCAGTACACTTACGACCCCCAAGATCCTCTGATATTACATTTTGTGATTTTTCTTGTAGATATGAGAAAGAAAGTTTATGTTACATCAGTACCTGCTGATTTCGAGAGCTGAAAATCAAGGTCACAGCTGCAGTAACTTCCGTAACAGAAGACTGTCTGCAACGCGTTGCGGAAGAATTCAACTATGGTTCTTGTCCTTATCCGTGCAGCGATGAAGAGCATGACGAAAATTTATAGCTTGGTATGTGAAATTTTATACATTTTTGAATGGTATATAATTTATCTTGTAACTTTATCACATTTTTATTACGAAATATATCTGTTTGTAATCGAGTCATTATTTTTTATACGCTCGGAATATTCAAAAAAAAGATTTTTCTCCTTAAATTACCGGAGAATAAATAAAATTTTCTTAAGTAACATTTGACTCATTCTTGGAATTGTGAGGTGTGGGAAAGTATTAAACTGATCGCTGTGTTGAGAAACTAAGCTAACAATCTCTCGAGAGTAGGCACAGATTACTTGGTATTAAATTCCATGCTTTAATCTGTAGGAGTTTCTAAAAACTTTAATCACATTAATGAAAATACAAATGAGGTTACATAAACAACTAATAATTAATTTCTATTGTTTTTTAGTAATTTTATTATTTTTGTTGTGTTATTACATAATGATTGGTTGTTGGGTGATCATTATGAGGTTTACCACTTAAACACTGTTATTGCTTATTTTGTAATTTTTTAAGTGATTAATCGATTAACTGTTTATTAATTTGTGTTTGATTTTGGGTAATGAGTTGTCCTTGGTTAATACTTGAATGAACACATCATGATATGTGTTCTCTGATATTGTTATTTCTTTGATTTTTATAGACTGTATTTTTGTAAAATTATTTAATTACTAAATAAAATTATTTAGTAAAATTAATTATTTTTTTTTTTTTTAAATTATTTCCTACTATGAATATACATTTATTTTTGATATGATGTCATTTAAAATTTTGTAGCGCAGTTTATATTTGAACGTGTATTTTTACTTTTCTCGGCATAAATCTATCTTTTGAGATCAGCTTTGATTGTAATTTACGAGATGATACCAGTAAGTTCCCGGACTAATTCTGAAGTAAGCCAACGGATGACAGTACAAGGCTTACCTTTCTTTTTCCTGTTTAGCCTCCGGTAATTACCTTTCAGATTATTATCTGAAAGGATGATATGTATGAGTGTAGTCTTGTACAGTCTCAGTTCGACTAGTTCCTGAGGTGCGTGGTTAATTGAAACCCAACCACCAAAGAACACCGGTATCCACAATCCAGTATTCAAATCCATGTAAAAATAACTGACTTTACTAGGGCTTGAACGCTGGAACTCTCGACTTCCAAATCAGCTGATCACCTCGCGTTCACCACTAAACCAAGCCGGTAGGTTAACAGTACAAGGCTAAGCAAGCGAGAATCCTTACCTCTAAACTTTAAAATGCAGTCTGACATTTGACATTACGGTGTTAATTGGTGTTACTGGAAATTTTTAAATTGATTTTTTGTGAATAAGTGTATGTGAATTATGATAAGAATTTACTTCAAAAATCTACTTGAATTTCACCTTATAAAGCGAAATTTCAATTCTTAAAGCTAGGAAAATTGGCTACATATATTCAATTTGCTTCTAAAAGCTTACGGCAATGAAGCAATGAGTCGCACAAAATATTTTAATTGACGTGCTTCAAAATCCGAAGAATGTCCCTGGAGAACAACGACTGATCCTGAATACCTTACACTACAATCTCTCCTGAATATGTTGAAAAAATTCACCGACAAGTCGTTCCGTGGGCCAACAAAATAAAAAAAGTAAAAAAACACAACACCCAAAAGAATAAAAAAAAAAGAACTAAAAAAAATCAATAAAACTAGGAAAATAACAATTAGCAAATTACATCATCAACAGAGAATTTTATTCTCTATTGTCAAGTTCTGAGGCGTTTAAGGGAGAACATTCAGCGAAAACGACCGGATCTGTGACGCGTGAAGAACTGGTTTTATACGATAACAATGCACGTTGTCACCCAGCACTCCTTGTTTGTAATTTTCTCGCAAAGAACAACACGTTATCGCTTCCACACCCGCCTTACTCGCCAGATTATTTAGCTCCTGCAATCTTACTGCTTCCGAAGGCTACATTAGACGATGTAGCCTGAAATACCGCCGCTTTAAAATCGTGGCCGAGATCCAGCAATAATCGCAGGTTATTCTCGACTAGTTAAAAGACGACTTCAAGGGCGTATTCCAGAAGATTTCGGAACGCTGGCATAGATTTTAAGGAGAAAGATGTTCATTCAAACATAGATAAATAAGAGTTCTTTTCTTCCTTAAATTTCTTCTTTAAATACAGTTTATCCGAGAATCTTTAGTAACCACCTCGTATATACTTTTTTAAGTTTTTTTTATTTGTATTTTTGTTTCAATTTATAAACTGCATTGTAATTTTTGATTATCAAATAAAAAAGCTGATGTGGACACCACATGGCTTCACAAATACACATTACACATTACATATACATATTTAAAAAAAAAAAAATGAAAAGTACACAAAATTTTATTTCATTAATAACTTTTGATATTTTTTAAATTTTTATTATTGAATTATTATTTATCGTAAATATTTTTTACAATCAGAGGTTAATTAGTAAATCAATATATTTAAATTAAAAAAAAGGAGATGAAGTCTGATTCGAACCGATGTGCCTTCCCCTTGTAAGATCCAAATATTTCATTAATTATAATTTTTGGCAATAACTCTGGAACCAGTGAAAGTAAGTACCACTTATGATATATCGTTGAAAAGCTCTCAATAAGGGTTTATTACTGCAGTTAATAAAAAATAAAAAAAATCCTATGTTTTTGGATTTTGGGCTTTTTTGGACACTTTTGATTCAGTCGATTGCAATCAAAAGAGGTTGTTGTACAACTACATCTTACAGCAGTCCTCAACCCAACATTTCAACATCTTACGGCTAATCGTTTTTGAGTTATGCGAGATACATACGTACGTACAACGTCATGCCGAAACTAGTCGAAATGTATTTAGGGATGGTCAAAATGAATATTTCCGTTGAAATATGAAAACCGAAATTTTTCGCGATCACAATGCTTCCTTTACTTCGTACAAGGAAAAATAATAATAAAAATTAATAACTAACAAATAATATAAATTGATTTTATTTTATTTTAATTTGCATGATATACCGGCCTCCGTGGCGCGAGTGGTAGCGTCTCGGCCGTTCACTCGGAGGTCCTAGATTCGAATCCCGGTCAGGCATGGCATTTTTCACACACGCAACAAAGCATTCATCTCATCCTCTGCGAAAAAAAATGCTTTACTGCGGACCTGGAAGTTAAAGAAAAAAAAGTTTACATAATATAAAATGGTATTTAACAAATATATAGTACTTAATAGTAATTTATTTAAATTTCTAGATTGTCTGTAAAAAAATACTATTAATAAATAAAATAAATGATACTAGATCGTATTACATAATCACAGAAAATGTATCGAATATAAGTTTAATAAACATCCAGTTATCAGAATTGATAAATTTCATATCATTTTTCAGGATCGATTTATTATTATATGGATAAGATATCAAATCGTACTCATCCTCAAATCACTAACCTATTCAATTTGTTAAAAATAATAATGATGTAGGTATTAATAAATATTACGAAACTTTATATTTACTCGTATGCACAAAAATTACTAGTAATTTATAACTAAAGATAATTATCCTATAATTAATACATTATAAATACATTGTTTGATAAAATAATTTATATATGAATTTATAGATTTATGATTTATAGAATGGGTCTATAAATCTATTTTTACCCCGATTATTAACTAAAATAACTAATATAATTCTATAATAGTTATTGCAACTATTACAGTAACATTTTTATTACTTTTCAGTGTGTTTATTTTTTGTTGCGATTTGTTTATTTATATATATTTTTCGTAGGCTGATTTTAATTAATTTTTTTTGGTTTGATATTAATTTAATATATAAGTAGACTGGAGAAAAGCCTCCGGTATGAAAACGTTCTTAACAGGAAACTTATTTTTCACAAAAATAAAATGACTACAGAAAAGTAATGTAGACTATTAGAATGCTTGAGTTAACAGCCTGGAATGTAGGAATGTCAAATTCACTTTTTGAATTTGTGATTGACTAATGATATTTTAAAATGTCTAAAAATAACAAGGAAACATTTTTGAATCAAGGGTTAGAAAATGTGTAGTTAATAAGAACCCAACAGCAAGAATGGTGACGAGAGAAAGTATTGAAGAACCGTTCGCGTTGTTATATATATGAGATGGGAATACCCTCTGTTAACCGTTAAATCTACTTCATTTAAACCGTTAACATCCTGCAAGAAAAGCTCAACGTTAAAAAATCGGTGCCATGAACACTCATTTTATATATTTAGAATAAGTTAATGAAAACTTTTCAGCCAATTTTCTTAAAATATGAAGTTGATAAAAAATTCTGAATATCGGAATGGCATTAGATTACATATGTGATTACGGTAAACGATCTTCAAATACTTTTGAGTGTAATTTTGTTTTTAAATCTTCCATTTACAAAAAGAAAATTCTAAAAATAAGCAAAAAAGTTTTAGAAAACTCAAAGTAAATTCTAAACACAAAGTAGATTCAGCCCCATTGAAATCGATGCTTTTGTGATGAAAGCTGAACATAACAGAAAAAGTTCTGAACAGGTTAGATATTTTTTACATGGTACGAAATTTATTTTTCATTCTATCATTAAAAAAAAAAGAAAGAAAATTTACGCTTCAACCTGTAGTTATCACATAAATAAATAAATAAAAAAAATCGAAAAAGGAATTTCCTTCTCTTTTAAAGCCGGTTAAAAAAAAAATGGTAACATATACAAGATATTTTATAAAGTAAAAAATAAGAAAGAACTGATACCTGGTTGTTTTTAACTTAAATGGGTTTTATTCACTAAATTTACGTAAAACGTTTTACTTTTAGGTTTATATCTTAACAGTACATTAAGCAATTTCTTTTGAAGATTACGGTAAAGAAAAGTCAATGACACTTTCTAATATAAGTTTGTTTTTCCTTAAAGTTGAGAATTCTATTTCCTTATTTCTCACTTTTTTATTTATTTATTTCTCCAGTAATTTATCTAAAAATAAAATCTTATAAAAATTATACTTTATATAAATTATACATTAAAATTTATCTTTTATTTCAATGCAATAATGATAAGTTTTCTTATAAATTTTAATGTATGTGAAATATTCCTTATTTTATTGCTTTTCTTTTACATTTATCGGTTTCTCTTTCTTATATTCAGAATAAATTCTAAGCAGAAAAACATTACAGTAAGATATAAAAATATTTTTAAATTTATTTTAATTTTTTTCTATTTTTACTTCCTTATACGAAGTAAAGGAAGTATTGTAATCGCGAAAAATTTCGATTTTTAGATTTCGGAACGGAAATATCCATTTTGACTTGTTTCGGTGTGACCTGTGTAAGTATTTATGTATCATAAATCAAAAACGAATAGCCGTAGGATGTAAAAAATTTTAACAATAAATACTTATTCAATAGCAACAATAAAAAAAATAAATATGAAAAAAATCAGAAGTTTTTAGTGAAATAAAATTTTATGTACCTTTAAAAATGTGTATTTGTAATATAATAGGCATTATTCAGAGTTACTTTTATACGGATTTGAAAACTAGATCGTTGATGGTGTTCTTTGGTGGTTGGGTTTCAATTAACCAAATGGTCGACCAGAAACTGTACAATAATAACTTCACTTGCACTTATAGATATCATCCTCTGAAGTAATACCTGATGATGATTCCCGGAGGCTAAAGAAAAAGGCATTATTACATATGTGTATATGTAATAGATTTGGTGAAACATGTGATTGTTTAATATTAATTGAAAATTATAATTTAGAATCGTATTATTTTTGGATTTTCTAGTTTAATTTCTTTGTAATTCTATGTAATTATTTTGGAGTTTCCGTTTAATTTTATGTACATTAAAGTTAATACAGAGTGACTGGAAAATAGACCCTCAAAAGAACAACATATAAACTGAGACATACATGCTCGTTCTTTAATAAATTGCAAAAAATTCTTATCTTTTAGTTCATTACTCCTCTGATATTGTCGGACAATATTCTCCCTAAGTCGGAGTTATTCATTGCGTTTATTTGTTTTTTTTTTGCCAATCATTTAATCGCTCTTTGGTTTATTATAATTCTTCTGATCTTAATTTGTGTATACGTTCTCTAGTTTTCAAATTTTCTCTCTTTTTATATTCATCATCCTCTCTTAATCTCTTTATTCTTTCCTTGGTCTTAAATTTTTCTTCCTTTTTTATATTTATCATCGTCTTTTAATCTTTTTATTCTTTCTTTGGTTTTAACATTTTCTTTCTCTTTATATTTACCATCTTCAATCAAAATATCGTTTAGTGCATTATATAAAGCAGTCCAGTGCATTTCCATTCAATTGTCACACTTTATTCTATAGTAGAAGATTAATATCTGTAACAGCATGGGCGTATACACCAATACTAAATTAATAATATAGAACTAATGGTGATTATTATTTGCCAATAACATCCACTAATAATTATAATATTTAATGAAATCGACCTCAAAATTTTGAGATCTAATAAAAAAACATTAAACTTTCTAACAAATATCGCTCAAATTAAATCAATAAAAATTTAAAGTTATTGTTTTTATAAATGAACATTAAATATGTCATATTGAGTGTTATCAGAATATAATATTAACATTCTCACAAGAAACTACACAGTGATTCAGGCAGACGAGAAATTTTGAAAATTAAATATTCTTATGAAAACGTTATATTAAATAAATGTATTTATAACATTTAAATAGACAGAAATATACCATTTATGAATATATACACAAAATTTTGAAAGGAGAATTAAATTTATTTATTCCTAGTTCCGTAGAGAAACTCTGAATTGTTCAACGAAACATTTCAACAGAAATTTCAGCAACTGCCATTCGGATATTGTCTTAGGAATTCTATTATAACAGGTTGACTAACTAAACACTTTACATTTTAGGTGATCCCGCAGAAGAAATCGCACACCGACAAATCAGGAGACCTGGGTGGCCATGGAGTGTAACCATTTCTCGAAATTTTACGGTTGTCAAACAATTGTCGTACAGCAACTATCGATATTCATGCTGTGTGTGATGTTGATCCATCTAATTGCAACTAAGCATTGTCAATAATTTGTGGAAATATCTGTAGTTTTTTTCGCAAAAAAGGTTTTCAGCATATCGATCTTATGTGACTGTAGTCGTGAGACCATCCTCGTTTTCAAAAGAATAAGGGCCTATTATAACATACGATGACACAGCACACGGTGACCTTGTTGCTGTGTAACGGGGCGTTGGTGTAGCTGTGCAGGATTCTTTAGTGCCGAAAAACGAAAATTATGTTTATTAACAAATCCGTTTGGGTGGAAATGGATTTTGTCTGACATCCACGTTTTGTAAACAGTCGTTGTCCTTATTTACGTTTACAACCATTCGTTCAGAAAATCATATTTTGTGAAATCATTTGGTTTCAGTTCTTGGTCGATGTACAACGTGTTCGGATGGTAAGATAAACCTGAAACAATATTCTTCGAACAATTGAACAATGCTATTGTAAAGATACTACTACATGATGACGAATTTAACAGTATGGGCTTCTTATGACAGCAACTCATACAGCCTCGGTATTATCTGAAGTACGAACGGTCCGCACACCGCACGTAAATTTTTTTCATTTCTGAACCTGTTTCCTGAAAATAACGTATCCATCAAGCAATTAAAAATTGCTTGTCCTAACAGTACTACCGTGGTATCATAAATTAAATTGACAGGGAAATTCTCAATGCGCAGCCTCCCTATTGTCATTATAAAGAGCTGTGATGGCAAAGTCACGTTGCGTACGTACGTACGTACCAATCCAAGTATCCATGATAAAACTAAATGGCAAGATGCTTGAGCTGGCTTCTATAAGTTATTCAGTGCTGACAATCGCCCAAAAATACCGACACAAATTTCCCGTTCCCTGGATCAGTTTAATTAATTCATGAATATAAAACTTATTTTTTAGTTTTATAAACTTTATTATAGCACAATATAAACATTAAAATAGGTCGAAAATAACCGAATCTTCATTGAAATTATAAAAATTGTTAAATATTTTCTGTGGAAGATAGTATTATATCAACGTAAAATCGTGAAAATGAACTGAAATGATTGAAAAGTTTTAGAATAAGTAACACGAAACAAAATGAAAAAAATGATGAGATATTGAAAAGAATAAAGAAGAGGTAAAATTTAACAGTAAAGATAAGGAAGAGGGAAATGAGAAGAAAAACGATCGGGATTCTTACAGACATTAGGGAGGAAACAAATCGTAAATTAGTAAAGGAAAATGTTCAGGACCGAGAAAAATTAAGTATTTTCAGGTAAAATCTATAATCGTCAGTTTAATTTCACAGAAGAAATTCTGAATAGATCTTACAATAGAACGTCCAACAAAAAATGTTTAGCTTACGCATGCGGGAGTATTTAGTGAACTTGCTCACCACATAGTTCCATACTATGTGTAGTTATTTTATCACCAACAGAAAAAATTATAGAAAGGGTTAATATTTAACATTTTATTGTATTAAAATTCCCATGAACTTGCAAACATACAGTTTTGTACACCAAATACATGTCGTTGATTATTATTTCCAGCCTATTGTTGTCATATTAATGTAATAACTACAATTCTGTCGTGCTTCCTCTTTGTCAGCGGTAGATATTTTCGGCTGAAAGAACTGAATTACAGGTAATAAACAAGCATAGTTAAGAAATAAATAAATTTTGTTAAAATAAAATTAAAACAATACAGAAACAGTCGAACTGTTGCCTTTCAAATATCTACCAGTGGTAATACTACTTATAAAGTTTTTTTTTGTCAAAAACGATATTTTAACAAATAGAGACAAATTTTACCGCGAGCTCAAACACACACGCGCGTGCGCGCATCTTTTTGTCAATAAAAATAAGTAGGTCTAGAAATATGTTTCATATGAATTAAAATAGTTCTTTATTATATTTAATATATATATATTATTTTAATTTTTTCCTCCTCGTTGCTCCAGCTGCTATCAATTGTGCTCTTAGTTTCCTTATATCTTGGCAATGATTATTGTACAAATTAATAAGGCCGTATGCAATTTATTGACTAGAAGCTGTTCTTTTTTTCCTTTCTTTCTTTATAAGGAAGTTATTGATTGTATTATTTAGATTGAACAACGTATAATAATTTACTATTTTTATTAATCAATTTAAATTATTAAGATTTAATTCAATTTTTTTTAAATTTTTTTAATATTATTAATTATTTCTATTTAATTTATGTTATTAATATTAATTTTTTTTAATTAATTACCTTGCTTTATTATTAGGTATATTATTAATTTTATTTGATTGACTAGTTTAACAAAAATATGAGGGAAGTTAAAAAAACGAGAGAAAACGTGTATTACCGTTCCAGACGGAAATCGCGTAGCAGTTTTTATATGATGAAAAAATATGGACAGAATCCACCCTTTGTACTTGGGTGGGCGGGACTTGAGATGGACTTAACCTCCTTAACTTCAGGATATTCACCTTCCAAGATATGCGGAGACCATTCCTTGCCTGCGAAAAGCTGATCACGATCGTCCAAGACTATGCAAATTCCCGAGGACTACACCGGCGGCGATCTCCAATAGATCTCGTTTAGAGTCCTACACTGTGCACCGGAGCGCCCAGGGTCCCCACGGCTGCTGAAAAACGTCAATAAGATGTCAATAAAATCGATAGAAAGAAATTTACAGAAAAGATCTCCTCGGGAGGATAGCCTCTAGGAACATTACCCCCAGGGGGAGGCGCGGTTGCTAACCGAGGCCAGTACTCAAGTACTCAGCTGGTGGGCGCTGCAGGCTCCGTCTACTTCTAAAGACATATACAATACATGTCTGCAGCTTGGAGCCTTCAGCGCCAAATGGAAGACCGCACCTCTTCTGCTGATCCCCAAGAGCAAAAGAGAATCGGATTCCCCAACCTCCTACCGCCCATTTTGTTTTCTTGGCACAGCTGGGAAGGTATTGGAGAAGCTATTTTGAGAAACTGGTTGTGGCAATGAATCAGACAGGTGGCCTTTCGTTCAACCAGTAACGTTTCCGGCAGGATCCGTCCTCCCTAGATGCAGTCCAAGAGGTTGTTGAGGCAGTGCGACAAATAGAGGACCGCAATAATCTTTTACGCCGTACCGTCCTACTCGTTACGTTGGACGTGAAAAAGGCGTTCAACTCTGCACGATGCAGCGATATGCTGCGGGCCCTGGAGCATTCGTTCCACATTGATACCTCCTCAGAATGGTGGATGTATATCTGAGGAACTACGGTCTCATGTACGTGAACGTCCCAGGCTGGCGTAGGACCGCGATCACATCGGAGGCGGCGCAGAGGTCAATCCTCGTCCTCGATCTTTGGAACGTCGTCTACGACGACTTGCTGAGGCTGGAAATGCCGGAAGAGTTGACCTTGGTTGGTTACGCTGACGACATTGCGCAAACCGCGACGTGGAGCGTGTCCAACCGAAGCTCAGCCGAGCGATGGACCGGATCAGCGCCTGGCTGGACGACCATGAGTCATCCAGCCAGGATGTTCTCCAAGTGGCGGTCAGTTAGAATTCTGAAGTCCCAGGAGATCTTCACTTGGTTATTTTCAATTGTTTTGCGCGGTTAATGTTCTCACCACTTTTTTCTTGTTCCTATTCCATACTTCTTGCATAAGTGCCAATGAATGATGGTGGCTACTTTGTTATGCCTCTCTAAATAGTCCGTTTGTACGATTTTTGTGCAGCTGAAAATTAGATGTTGAACTGCCTCTTCAGCCTCTTTGCACAGTCGATATTTGCTACTCTGGATCTTATCAATTTTGCATTTGATGGCATTTCTTCCCACAACTATTATTATTATTTAAAATTACGATATTTGATTCATAATTTGATTAATTTCATGTTAAAAGTAATAAAAACTTTAAACCGAACTGCGTTCTGTGAGTTTTCGAATACTCACTAAGTTAATGTCAAAGAACGCACCACCGGTAAGGATACACGTGAATCGCAGGTCATTGGTTTCGGAAATCGTTTTTTTTTCTACGATATTCAAAATAGTTGTACTTAGTATTCATTCTTTATCTAGTTCAAATTATGTTCCAATCCTTATTTAAAAGCTTATAATATATATATATATATGTATACTCGTATATTGCAAAAAAAATTATTTGGTCCTTTATTTGGTCTTTTTTTTCGTCTAAACTAATTCATAATTCAAACTGAAAATTTAAATGTCAATAGCGTGATGATACTTCATCAAGTCGTACCAATTGTAGGCAATGGAGTGCCTGTTGCGGACGCTTTCATGTTATATTTGGCACTCAAGTACTATGTACTGAGAGGCGCAAACAGATAGTTAATCACTAGGATGAATTCTCTATTACGTCAATTCGCCTAACTCTTGGGTAATTATTGGACCTGAAGGGAAAACCGTGTAGGGTTGAACCGAAGGGAAACTGTATAGTTTACAAAAAATGTTCAAATAGATTTTTTGTAATTTTTTTTTTAATCCCATAAAAGAACACATCTTCCGCAAACACTAAACAATCCTGGACAAAGACGTCCTAAATGTTCGAACATTTTCAGGATAAACCCAACCACTAGAAACAATTTTACAAGAACAAAATCTTTGGCAAAATAAATAGATTAATTTGCCAGCATTCTCACTAAAATATCAACCTTAAGATGATAGTAGAATTTGAAAAAATCTAATCTTTTAAAAACTTAAATTAGATACAAAAAAAATCTACGCAAGCAAAGCCCAACAAGAAAAAGCTCACGGACAGCGAGCAAACCTCACGGACAACAGATAGTACGAGTAATTAATAAATATATATATATATATATATATATTTTTTAATAAACATAAATTATAAAACAAAGAAACTTTAGAAAAAACAAAATGTGCCAATCTTAAACGCATACAGACTAATAATAAGTATATATACGGGAAATTAAAACTTCCTGGCATCTGTTACTTCTCATTTAATTTATATGAATTTTCAAGGTTATCTAGATGATGTTAATTCTTAAATCGATATGATAAACACTACTGTTACGTGATCGTTATAAAAGGGATGTAGTTTTCTTAAGTAAATATATCAATTTTATACGCTTTAATTATATACTATTATAAACACGACAAATATTTATATGTAAAAATATAATTAAAATATCTTTAAAAGTAAGTTAAACATTTTAATAGGTTAAACACGCACACACATATATATAAATATAAGTGTGTGTGTGTGTATACTTTCATATGGAAATACATCCAGATAAATAAATAAGTTTGAAAATCTGCCATTGAAAATTTCAAAATGGCGGCCATAATATTTTTTAATTATTAATAGCTAAGTAAAGTCTTATAAATAGTTTTATAGAATTAGTTTAATTAGATGTACAGTAAAATCTATTATATTATATATAATTAAATATAATATTAAACCAAATCACGACTTATTTGTTTTAATCGGTTGATAACAAAAATTGAGATAAATGTGATGTGAGATAAATTGAGTAAATGTGTCACAGTAAATCACAAAAAAATGGAGTCTGACAGTTTTGTGCCTTTTTACTTCCTTGTATGAAGTAAAGGAAGTATTATGATCGCGAAAAATGTCGGTTTTCAGATTTCAACGGAAATATCCATTTTGACCATCCCAGAATCCATTTTGACTAGTTTCGGCGTGACGTATGTATATATCTTGCATAATTCAAAAACGATTACCCATAGGATATTGAAATTTTTGATTTAGGACGTTGTAAGATCTAGTTGTGCAGCTCCTTTTTTGACTGTAATCGACTGAACCAAAAGTGTTCAAAAAAGCCCAAAATTAAAAAAAAAATTGTATTTTGGGCTTTTTCTTAACTGCAGTAATAAGCCATTATTGAGAGCTTTTCAACGACGTAAGTGGTACTTATTTTCATTGCTTCCAGAGTTATAGCTAAATGAAATTTTAATTGATGAAATATTTAGATCTTATACGGGGAAGGCACATCGGTTCGAATCGGACTTCATCTCCTGTTTTTTTAACTTTTTTTTCATTTAAATATATTGGTTTATTAATAATTATTAACCTCTAATTGTAAAAAAATTTGCGATAAATAATAAATAAAAAAAAAAGATAAAATATCAGAAGTTATTACCGAAATAAAATTTATGTGCTACTCATTTAACAAAAAACTGTGTATGTAATTTAATAGGATTACAAGGAAGTCATGTGGTATCAGATTTTTATTATTATTAACAATAGGTTATAATTATTCATTATTTTTAATTCATTTAATCAAGGAAGTGAAAACACGCAGAAAAATTTTCAACAGAATAAACTTGTTTATTTTATAGAAATTGTTGTCGGATGAATCTGTACCAAATTTCATTAAAATACTTTTTCATTTTTTTCTTAAATATAAATTTTTATTGAAAAACATAAAATGCCGGCTAGAGGGAAAATGAAGCGCAAAAGAGCATTTGCCCACAAGAGTGTTTTCGTTTACTTTGATGTTCTTAATCTTCACCAACCTTAAGTTTTTCCAACACCTTCCAAGTAATTTTAGTCATAAGAAATATATATATATATATTTATATGTACATACTTTTAATCACGCTACTTTTTTAAATCTACATACTCTCCTAGTCTTTATACATTGAAACAAAATGAAAAAAAATCGATTTTATTACATAGTGTGTCGCCTTTGTTACTCACTTTATTACTCACTTATTCTAAAAATTAAACACCAACCTTATTTTCTTATATTGAAAGTTACAACCAAAATTTTAAAGGTAGAATTGGAAGATGTAAAATGGTTGATAAAATCAAGAAGAAGGGAATACATTGAAAGATAAAGAGGCTATCAGAGGACAGAGAAGGAAGAATTACTGCCATGATGTAAAGTATTTATCTCCTCGTTTGGTGCAAGAGAAGCAAAGTGGACATCACGTGGTCAGCTTGCTAGAACATATGACTCAACTAGAAAACGTCAATTTACTTCGAGATATATCCGATAAGTCACAAAAATGTATACCATGATGAAATTTGGCCTTTACTTCTTCCTCCCCACGCATAAACCTCATTGGTGAGGAGAAGAGTAGAAACGGAACCGATATCGTGTAGTTATTCACCAAATTTCACTAGTAATTTCTACGCTTCGCTTCAACTCACGTTATATCAGAAAGATTATGTCCATTTATTTACATGAATTCCTGACCTGGAAAAAGTTTTTTTCTCGCTTCAGTGTAAATCACTGTACGAATCTGAAAACATATGAAAGTGCTTCATCTATTTACAGATCAAATTTTTATCATGAATTTACGCAGAAGCTTTCATATCTATTATTTATAAAAAGCTTATTTATTTTTAAGGGAATTATTATTACGTTTTCTTTATTAGCGTATTAAATGGTATTGAGCTGATGGTCATTTTTTTAACCGGTTGAGGTCTAGTTGTATAAGAATAACCCTAAAGGTTACTCTCTAATGAAAGTTTTGCTGAATAGTTTGTAATACCAATGAGATATTTCTAAACAACCCAGAATAGGAGTATGAATCAGGATAGAGAATCCTGATTGTGTTAACAACTACCTTTTTAGAATTTCCAGGAAAAATAATTTATGAAAGGAAATATTTCATCCGTCCTGTCTAAGTTCAATACACTCCGTCTCATAAGAAATTGTGGTTAGATGGATATCGACTGCTTGGAAGGGCCGTAAAATGGGTACTTTTTAGGACTGTGTCTCGTTTCGCGGTCTCTCTGTAATAGATTATTATTCCTTCCTTACCAGTTTTCTTTATTTCTTGCTTACCAGTAGCATTCTATAGATTTTAATGAGATGCCTTCGAGATTCGTGTTAGGATATCTTCTTCTTCTTTTTCCTGTTTAGCCTCCGGTAACTACCGTTTAGATAATTTTTCAGAGGATGAATGAGGATAATATGTATGAGTGTAAATGAAGTGTAGTCTTGAACATTCTCAGTTCGACCATTCCTGAGATGTGTGGTTAATTGAAACCCAACCACCAAAGAACACCGGTATCCACGATCTAGTATTCAAATCCGTGTAAAAATAACTGGGTTTACTAAGACTTGAACGCTGTAACTCTCGACTTCCAAATCAGCTGATTTAGGAAGACGCGTTAACCACTAGACCAACCCGGTGGGTTGTGTTAGGATATCTAGAGACTACTTATTACACTATGGTGTCTCTGCTGATAAGGCGGTTTGATGAAAGCGGCTTCTTTACTTATTGACCTAACCGAATAATCTTCTTAGCTAATAGATGCATTCTGAACCCCGTAGGGGAAAACACCCGCATTATGATGATCCCGTCGCTTCGTCACCCCCTCCGTTCATAGCCCTAATGGGCTTTACCGGAGGTCGTCTTTTAGACCCTCTAAACTTGATAACACAACACAGTCATCAGTTTGGCCTCTTTCAGAATGCTACCGATGCAAATGCCTCGGCAGATATTTCCATCAGTGTACTACTTACCAACCTATAATATTCCTATTATCGCCTTCATATAGCCTCTTCCAACCACGACCACCTACCATAACTTACAATCCTCAACTATCTAATTAACCGCGCCTTAACTAATTAACCGCGCCTTCCTCTAACACCAAAAGTTTCACACAAAACTTCTTTCTATATCTAGCTTTAATTAGACTATGCACACAGATCATTACTTGACTGATTACTTGATACTAACCTCATACCAACAAAACAAGTGTTGATCGCAACAACGACAATTTTGTCCTACAATTCAATTTACTCAAAGTCCTCTTTATTTACTTAATAATCAAGAAACAAGTTCACAGATTTAATAGGCCTGAAATGAAAACATAACCTATCTCTCTCTCTCTCTCCTGTGGTCCACATTCGGGAGCGAGGTCAACGCATACACCCTCCCACACCGCAGCTTCATCACAGAGTTCTCCACACATCCCCCTCATCCTAACAGCAAATATTTCTGATAACCGGGGCTCGATGCCAAAACGCCTATCTTGGCGAAGTAAGCACCTAGGCGGGCCTAGTCATCCGATTTGCTATTCTATCTATACATTTATAACAGCCATCCTCCCGCAGGGCTAAGAATCTAAGGAAGCCAGCAACTACGTCGTTCCCTTTCGGTTTTCCAATTAACTTGCAGATCAAAACCAGAATTGATCCTCGCAAGTTCTGTAGCTACTTTATACTCGTATCGGGTCAGGCCATGATATACAGGTTCTAAAAAAATATATTTAATAATGCTTCCGACACAAAATATCATGTTGGAAAACCCTCGGTATATAAAATTTATGTACATAAACCCTTAAAATGAAGTCATAAGGAAAATATTCTACATAAGGAATTTTCTCGGAAAGTTTACTTTAGAAATCTTGCACCTGCATAGACAATAGATGTTTAATCACTACTTTTAAGAAATTTTACATTTGTGGAATTTTTTTTGTACAGTTGATTAAAAATCTTGAAGGATAATTGAACTTCATTGAATTTTTTATAAAATTTCAAGAAAATTCAAATTTTAATTTATTTTATTTTGAGAAATAGATATGTTTTTTAATAAAATCTGTATTGATATTATTTATTTCAAATACAAACTTTTATCATATATAATTTCAATACAAATCAACTTCAGGAAATTAAAATTAAAATTCTATGATAAACTAACGAAGAATGACTACAGAGCGAATGTCTATCTTAAATGCAGCCGTCATTTTCACATAAAATCTTTATTTTAGAACGTAGTTGTTTTTCATAACCGTAAATTCAGAATAAGAAAGTTCTAATTAATAATGTTTTCTGCATTAATGTTATGTAAATAAAAAAAGAAGAAAAATTAAACTGACTATGAAATGGAAAGTATTTTCCGTTTGTTCCTCATTATACGCGAGAAGTGTCATTTTTTATTATACAAACAGACACTTCCCCAGAGGACAACTCCTAATATTACTATTATTATTTCACTAGACGAAATGCAACAAAAACAAAACACTTATCTTATAATTACTGTTTACTTCTTAGCTCAGTTCACCATCTTTATTTATTTTTTTTTAAATCTCCCTACACATACAGTAAATATATGTATACATATTCATAGTAAATAACAGAGCATTGCACTCTTCTTTGAACGTTAAAAAAAAAGTCCCATTACTATTATTATACTTAATGTCATGACGACATATACACAGTTCTTGTTTCTTTTGCTGTTTTTTAATTACAAAAACCATTTTACAAATTATTTTTTTAAATTAGGTCAAATAAATTCTTTTGTTTTGTATGTTTAAAAATACTATTTGCTACATATGAAATATTTCTCTACTGTACATGGGTTACAACAAAATAAGAGAAAAAAATTCATAAACTAATAAATTCTTTTACGCACATATTTATAGAATGACAAAATTATGTAAAACTTTTCTTCTGTTTGAGGCAACCGACCAATCGGTCATCAGTGTTAAAAAAAACAAGTTAAAGACTAAAAAATACTCAAAATTACCATACTACTAAAAGAGATGTAGCAGAATAATCTGGTTGAGTTTGTAGATTTCCCTACGTTCCTGAGCGAAAGTCAAAAGGGATTATCCCAGCTAACAACACAGCGGGTTCAGATACCGTCCTAGACGAACACGCGACCCTCAAAGCCCCTCTACGTTGTACAGAGTCCATACCATCTTTACTTCGTAACCGCCAGCGTGTCTAACCATATTTCTATGCCGTAGAATAAGATGAAATGCGTTGTGGACATCAACAGCCTTCATATCGTTGGTTACGATTCTCTCACGTTGGTCACCAGTTTAATAATATATTATTATTATACATCGTACCTGTAGGTTCCTGGAGGATATGGTTCCTACCTGGAGGATATGGTTGCTGTAAAGGATGTGAGAAAGCCAAAAAAAAGCTAACAACACAGCTTGTTTCTGATGTACGGCTTACACACACATAACTTAATTTGAAATATTTAACATTTTATTTAAAAACAATATGTTTTCGTTTATCTAATTCAATAATTCTAACTAAAGCGCGCGCGCATACCTATTTAATTCGTGCGGGTACTAGCGGCGACGGTCGGCACTAATTAAATTAATGTAATTTCACAACTTACACAGAACAAATTTCCCTTATACGGTCGAAAGATTATTGGAGCAGCGGGGCTTAACGCAACATGTAACGAGTTAACCGGACAATCTAATTCGAGACCCAGCCAGACCGAGTTACATTTTTACTCCCTAAATATTATTCATTTATTTAATTTTACCGCTCACATATGACGTCACAACATAGCGGTCGACTCACAGCATTTTTTGGGGTGGGGATGCGATTTTGAAAATATTGTTATTTTTTAATTTTTAACAAATGTGCCTAAGAAAAATATGCCCTTAATTAGTCGAAATATTGAGATACTAAGGGTGAATTTGTTCTACAGCTTCATCCCCTTGACCTTTAAAGTTGAAAATTTAATGGCATCAATTTCCCATATATATAAGTAATCTGTCCAATTTTGATCAAAATCGGTCGAGTAGTTCTAGAAATATAAGGTATCATAGAGGCCAACCGTACACATACACACGTACATTAACATGCAAAAAATTTTCTTCCGGATTTTTGGGTCCCTTAAGTGTCAAAACGTCTAGATCCGATGAAAACTGCATATGCTCAAATTGGACCGATTACAATAATTTCCCTTCTGGAGCTATAGCTCTGCTATAGCGCTATCTAAACGGGAATGTAAAAAAAAATAAAATTATTATTATTCAGAATTCCTTTCTAAAATTTTTTTTACACACAATTTTTCATTCGGATCAAGAATACGTATCATTAAAGTGTGGTAAAAAATGTTTATTTGTAATCCAAAATTTTATAACTTATGATTATTCGTATTTTATATATATATTTATATTTACTTATATATACTCGTGTATGTATGTATATATTTTCTTTTTTTGTTATTCATGGGAATTTTTTATTAAACTCTTTTTTTTATTTATATAATTGGTATATATATATATATATATATATATATATATATATATATACACGTATATACCACAAACATTAGATTAGATCGAACAATATAACATGAGATAGAAATTTTATTTATTTACTGATTTGTATTTCTCTCTATATTTTTGATGCATGTAGTGTTTTTATAACTGCTTACCAGAAAATGGTTTAACGCGGTAAATGAACAATAATATACCTTTCCCTTACACTTTTTTCTCTTTTTGGGTTCTAAACGAGTCGATTTTTTCCTTTTACTTAGCCTCCGTTCCCTCCGGATATATATACTGATTTCACCCGCTCTATATGGTTACTAGTGTTTCCCGTCGCGGTCAATTTTTTTTCTATTTTATGGGTTTTAGTCAAGTAACTAGAGGCAGGAGCAGCCAGTCGAGTACAAAGACAGTCACTGTGTTGGTTGAGCTACCGCTCTGTACACCGTCGCAACCCATGAAAAAACGAAATAAAAAAAAAACCAATAACGGTTTTCATATATTTATCTCAAGAGTATTTTGAAGTCCAAATCTACTGAATATCTCGTTTAATATAGTCGGAAATGGGAAAAATCATTTTTCAAAATGTTTTTACCTTTCATAATTGCATTTGCATGTACGTACAAAGGGCAAACCCGACAGTAGCTGGAAAACTGGTTGGAAAAACAAAGTATAATATAATAATATAAATAAATGATAAATGATAATATATAGATAATGATATGAAATAATAATGATTATTGAAATGATAAATGTGATATAAATTTCATTAAAATCGGTCAATGATTAAGGAAATACAAGGGCACATACTATTAATTAACATTCTCTTCCTTTTTGTAATAATCGGGTAAAAGATATACCAACTTCCTGTTTTTTTTTTTCTATAACCTGAATGTTTAAGTAAAGAAGTTAAATTTAAAAAAAGAGGATAAATTTTAAAAGTAATAAAAAAAACAACCAGAAGTTATGTCTATGTTAAAATCGTCTATTTTATATTCTATATAATTTAATCTACGGGTTTTATTTATTATCATTACAGTAATATTTAATTTAACCATGAAAAAAAAGTCAATTTTAGAAATACAACAGTAAGCATATAAATGTATAAGCTATATATAACGTCATAACAATCTACATCATTCATTTTTACTAATTAGCGTAAGACATTGTTTAAAAAAAAGAAGTAAATAAAACGTTTTGAAAGATAACTTCACAGTTTTAAAATTATATTTTATTTTAACAAACTAAAAATAAAATCATATTAATTAATTTACATTAAAAGATACTGCATTGTGTATGTGTGTGTATATATATATATATATATATATATATATATATACCAGACATGTTACAGGCTATATTCAAAATTTGGTGGAATGCCAGTGGAATATATATATCAGAAAAACGAAGTTCGTCGTGCCAGTATGTCTTCCATGAACCGTTACACAAGTGAAGTGTGTAGCCCCAAATACTTAATAGTCAAGGAGAAAGCTTTTTCTTTTTTATATGATTGTGTGTGTGTGTGTGTGTGTGTGTGTGTGTGTGTGTGTGTGTGTGTGTGTGTGTGTGTGTGTGTGTGTGTGTGTGTGTGTGTGTGTGTGTGTGTGTGTGTGTGTGTGTGTGTGTGTGCGCGCGCGCGCGCGTTGATACAAGTAGTAGGGTGATGACGACAGACATATCAACACGCCTATCTTTCTTGTTTGGTCCAACGGATGGACTAACATTTAACGTGACGTACTAAATGGGTCGACAATGTGACAACTGAGTTCTATATATATAACAGTTTAAACGTGTACGATTCAATGTATATAAAACATGTCTTATAATAACATTAATATTTTATATTTAATATTAAAATACGTATCTCTAAACCTTATTTATAATAAAGAACTATTTTATGATAGGATAGATCCATTAACATTCACCTTCATTAAGTTGAATGAAACATTTTCAAGGTTATACCTCTTTACCCTTTTTTGGATTTTGTAATTTATTTTATATTTAAGGAGGCATTACGAGATCCAATTTTATCAGATAATTAGCTTTATTACCCAACCACTAGAAATGTAAAAGCTTCTTCGAATTGGTAAACTGATAGCATCTCCTAACCATTATCCTGCCTTTATAGTCCCGCCATTTTCAGCATACACTTACCAATCTCCTTGTTTAAACCCACCGGTTTGGTCTAACGATGAACTTTTCACGGCAAATTAGCTGATATCGAAGTCGAGAGTTCTAAGTTTCAAATCCTAGTACTTTTATACGGAGTTGAATACTAGATCGTGGACACCGGTGTTCTTTGGTGGCTGGATTTCAATTAACCACACATCTCAGGAATGGTCGACCTGAGACTGTATAAGACTACACTTCATTCACATTCATATATATCATCCTCTAAAGTAATACCTTACGGTGGGCCCGAAGGCTAAGTATAAGAAAATAATCTACTCGTTTAGAACCAAAAAAGAGAAAAAAAAGTGTAAGGAAAAGATATGAATATCATTCGAACAATTTTCCGTTGATTGAAAATTTTATTTCGTTTACTACCTAGTTATAATCTACCATACTTTGATAAGTTTTCTTTTTAATTATCTTTGAAATTTTTACGTTTTTCTGTATGACTTTAATCATACCATTTTACTCAGAATCTAATTCTCTACAAATTTTATTTAAAACTTTTATGTGTTTATTACCCGTCTTTTTTTTTTTTTGTCTTCAGTCATTTGACTGGTTTGATGCAGCTCTCCAAGATTCCCTATCTAGTGCTAGTCGTTTCATTTCAGTATACCCTCTACATCCTACATCCCCAACAATTTGTTTTACATACTCCAAACGTGGCCTGCCTACACAATTTTTCCCTTCTACCTGTCCTTCCAATATTAAAGCGACTATTCCAGGATGCCTTAGTATGTGGCCTATAAGTCTGTTTCTTCTTTTAACTATATTTTTCCAAATGCTACTTTCTTCATCTATTTCCGACAAGGAACATCCTTGTCGGACTCCCTTTCTTATTAGGGCTTCTTTCTTATGTTCTTCAATTGTTATTGTTGCTGTTTGGTTCCTGTACATGTTAGCAATTGTTCTTCTATCTCTGTATTTGAACCCTAATTTTTTTAAAATGCTGAACATTTTATTCCAGTCTACGTTATCGAATGCCTTTTCTAGGTCTATAAACGCCAAGTATGTTGGTTTGTTTTTCTTTAATCTTCCTTCTACTATTAATCTGAGGCCTAAAATTGCTTCCCTTGTCCCTATACTTTTCCTGAAACCAAATTGGTCTTCTCCTAACACTTCTTCCACTCTCCTCTCAATTCTTCTGTATAAAATTCTAGTTAAGATTTTTGATGCATGACTAGTTAAACTAATTGTTCTGTATTCTTCACATTTATCTGCCCCTGCTTTCTTTGGTATCATAACTATAACACTTTTTTTGAAGTCTGATGGAAATTCCCCATTTTCATAAATATTACACACCAGTTTGTATAATCTATCAATCGCTTCCTTACCTGCACTGCGCAGTAATTCTACAGGTATTCCGTCTATTCCAGGAGCCTTTCTGCCATTTAAATCTTTTACCCGTCTAACAAAGCTATTTTACGCTGAACATAAAATAGTTTGTTTTTGGACTCAAATCATTTATGTTTTACTAAATCCAATTTATTCAGATTCAAAATATTTACATTAATATGTAAAAATTTAATTAGAATCACTTCAAAAAATATTGGATCCACAATGCACGTTTTACTCACATCGACTCAGACTTCAATTTTCGCACGGTGAAAAAATTATTCGTGTAATTCACGAGGGTTGGTTGTCGACCACAGTCGTATTTTGTAAATTTATATACCCTACCAGATGAAACCACCTTCCTCCGTGAAAAACGTAATGATACCTACAAAATTTTGATCAATAAAACCTTTAAAGCATTGACAATAATTTAGTCTTTTAGCATGATTTGTAGGTTTCAGTTCTTGAACACACATTTCTTTGTAGGGGAAAAATTTCCGTTCTTTCCTTACAGCTTTACATGAGAAAGCAAGTCAGATGATATCTTGCTGCTATGCTAACTTATGCATTGACTTTGATGGATTTTCGGTCATAGCTTCCGAAATATTAAGAAGCTTCTGTTAGTTTAGTTTAGATAGTCTCTACCTCGATCAGCGTCTTCAACAGAGCCTCTTGCCCGAAATATATCAATAAGAGTTCGAAACGCATTGCAGTGAGGAACAAGAGTATTTTGAAAATTTTCAGAAAATTTGTGCTTCACTAAATCAGTATTCTTGTTACCTTCACGAAAGACTGTTCAACAAGAAAAATGCATTCTTCTACCAAAAAACCTATAACTTTTCACGCAACTATTGATTTCAATAAACGAAACAAAGAACGTTCAATCACAAATCAACGACTAACGTCTTGGTTTATTACTTCTTTTTCCTGTTTAGCCTCCGGTAATTACCTTTCAGATAATACTTCAGAGGATGAATGAGGATGATATGTATGAGTGTAAATGAAGTGTAGTCTTGTACAGTCTCAGTTCAACCATTCCCGAGATGTGTGGTTAATTGAAACCTAACCATCAAAGTACACCGGTATTCAAGATCTAGTATTCAATTCCGGGTAAAAATAACTGACTTTACTAGGACCTAAACGCTGGAACTCTCGACCTCCAAATCAGCTGATTTCGTAAGTCTCGCTTACCACTAGACCAACCCGGTGGGTTTGGTTTAATACTGAGCAACTCCCAACGAACGCACAGAGCAACCAACCTAACGCCGAAAGAACAGAATATACCAAATAATTCTAAAGCTTACTGCACAGCGACTTCCCAAATGTTCTGTATAAGTTAATCAGTACTGATACTCGCCCAGGGCTATCAACATAAATTTCAAAATTTCCCGTTTGCCTGAATTATCCTGTAGCAAAAAGTTAATTTAGAACTCAATCTTCCTTAAGAAAAACATCTCTTACTTACAGAATTCTGTAATTAAAATATGCAACTAAATCTTTAAGAATCAGCTAGATTCCAAAGGGAGGAGAGATCGAAAATTTTCCCCAGCGTTCAGTTATTATTTTCTAGTGCGTTAACAGTAAGCTACCGGGTTGGTCTAGTGGTGAACGCGTCTTCCCAAATCAGCTGATTTGGAAGTCGAGGGTTCCAGCGTTCAAGTCCTAGTAAAGCCAGTTATTTTTACACGGACTTGAATACTAGATGGTGGATACCGGTGTTCTTTGGTGGTTGGGTTTCAATTAACCACACATCTCAGAAATAGTCGAACTGAGACTGTACAAGAACTACACTTCATTTACACTCATACATATCATCCTCATTCATCCTCTGAAGTATTATCTGAACGGTAGTTACCGGAGGCTAAACAGGAAAAGAAAAGAAAAAGAAAGTGCGTTAACAGTATAGGCAGTGACAAATTTTATAGTGTTTTTCTTTCTTTTTTTTTCTTGATAAATTTAACATGAGGTATTCTTTAGAACTCGGATCAAGTGAAAACTGTTTAATCATTAAAGTTTATTCCATTTATATGAATCAAAACGGAACTTATTTATTTGATTTTTTAAAAGAAAATATTTATATTTATAATCAAATTTAAATTGACATTTTCTCATAGGTTTTGAATTTGAATGAGATGAAACCTGTGGTTAATAAATTTCGTTTTATTAATTCAAATTGAAAGCGAAATAGTTTTTTTTTACTAACTGAATTGAGATAAATGAAATTTCACTTTTTCCTCTACCGTTCTTAAATATTTTATGAGGATTTCTTAAATTTTCTGAGGTTTTGTTGATTGTAAATACACATATAATGCAATTATAAAATTTCTATAATAAAAACAATACACAACAAAAAAAAAATCAAAATTATTTTTTTCGTGCTAAAAGTATGTTGTGCACGCGAAAGTATGATTGTGCACATCGTGTTCACAACATACTACACACTACTTGTTGCACAACAACAGTATGTATATAGCACATCGTGTTTGTTACTTCATTTACCGAGACAGGCATAACAAGAATTAAAATAACATAAAAAATATGTTAAAAATTATAAACACACACGTAGGATGTCCAATGTAGACCACAGCTTAAAAATATACAATGAATAACGATATTTTCACATGAAATATCATATTTAACTGTACAGTATCTGGTTAATAACGTGACACGTTGAACTTTATTTATTCGTATTACTATTATTATTATTATTATACTTTTTATAATCTACTTTGAAAATTTAACACGTTTTAAAAGCATATCAATTTAAAGAAAATCTGTCATCTGTGCATACAATAGAGTAATCATATTTTTAAAATTATTACATCACGTATCTTGTTACACACTATTACATTAGATTTATTAACTATACGTATTAATACTTTTTAAAAATTACATTAACCATTCAAAAACTACAGAAGAAAAATATTAAAATTATAATATAATGTAATTATTCAAACACTGAACAGTTAAAATAGATAAAAAAATTACGATATGTAGTACTTAAAAGTATTTGTTTGATTATGCTTCTGTAGTTATGTGGTAGCATCTCACTACGTCATATTTATGAATGGTAATTTCTTTATATTCTATTGATCGGTTGAATTTATCATCCCTTAAAATTTTCTATATTTTTCTTTAATAAATATTTTATATTTCCCAATGGATTAAGATACAATGGTCTACGTAGTCCTTGTTTTGTTTGTTAAAGGATACATTTTTTTCATCCAAAAAAGTAATTTTGATTTTAAAAATTATTTTTAATCTGTTACGTATTTTAGCACTAAATATTTTTTTACAATTTTTTTTCTCAAAAAAAATTGCAAAATACATTTGTCTAAAAGATTAAGAAATAATTATTTCTTAAAATTCTGTTCATCGAAAGAATTTTATAGTAGCATACCAATTTCTGTAAATTACTTGGAATAAATGATTCGTTGTGGGAGGCAATAAATGAAGGTCTTCTGGGAGAGAAATAATTCAGGCTCTATAATAGGAACTCAAAATACGGGTCTTAAAGTCAAATGCTTAGCCTTCGCAGATAACTTAGCTCTGCGAGCGGAACCGTGCAAGAAGCAATAGCTCAAATAAAATTAAAGAAATTACTAAAAGAACGGTTTTGAAAATCTCTTTTCCAAAAACCCGAAATCATGTCTGACCACAGAGCGCATCCAAAAACAAAAATGACAGCTGATCATATATTTGTATATCCGGCAACTATACCTATGGTAACTGACAAGAGCCTTGTTAATATTGCGGCTATATTGGGCTGTGAGAAATAAAATGGCAGAAATGTTTATTCTGGTGTAAATTGGGAAATGCGTTTTTTTTTTGTCTTCAGTCATTTGACTGGTTTGATGCAGCTCTCCAAGATTCCCTATCTAGTGCTAGTCGTTTCATTTCAGTATACCCTCTACATCCTACATCCCTAACAATTTGTTTTACATATTCCAAACGTGGCCTGCCTACACAATTTTTCCCTTCTACCTGTCCTTCCAATATTAAAGCGACTATTCCAGGATGCCTTAGTATGTGGCCTATAAGTCTGTCTCTTCTTTTAACTATATTTTTCCAAATGCTTCTTTCTTCATCTATTTGCCGCAATACCTCTTCATTTGTCACTTTATCCACCCATCTGATTTTTAACATTCTCCTATAGCACCGCATTTCAAAAGCTTCTAATCTTTTCTTCTCAGATACTCCGATTGTCCAAGTTTCACTTCCATATAAAGCGACACTCCAAACATACACTTTCAAAAATCTTTTCCTGGCATTTAAATTAATTTTTGATGTAAACAAATTATATTTCTTACTGAAGGCTCGTTTAGCTTGTGCTATTCGGCATTTTATATCGCTCCTGCTTCGTTCATCTTTAGTAATTCTACCTCCCAAATAACAAAATTCTTCTACCTCCATAATCTTTTCTCCTCCTATTTTCACATTCAGTGGTCCATCTTTGTTATTTCTACTACATTTCATTACTTTTGTTTTGTTCTTGTTTATTTTCATGCGATAGTTCTTGCGTAGGACTTCATCTATGCCGTTCATTGTTTCTTCTAAATCCTTTTTACTCTCGGCTAGAATTACTACATCATCAGCAAATCGTAGCATCTTTATCTTTTCACCTTGTACTGTTACTCCGAATCTAAATTGTTCTTTAACATCATTAACTGCTAGGGGAAATGCGTACTCTGCTGTAATTAATTTCCTTAATTACGAAAAAAATTCCTTTCTAATTTCATGAATTTAAAAAAACCTTTTATTACAAAGTAATGTTTTCAAGAAAATTTTATTTTTGTTTAAAAATAGAAACAAACAGTTTAATCAAAATATCGTTCGTAATAGTTGATTCGTGTAATATTTATCTTTGTATATTTGTTTATATCAATACAATTATACCTACATTCATAAAAATTAAAATTAAAAAATCAATATTTTAAGTAAGGATCCCGTTCAGCCCTTCTTTTTTTGGGTCTTTCAAGTTTATTAATGAGAGTACGTTTTTACTTCATTAAGTTAGCCTAATTTGGTGCAATTTTATTCAACAAGGCTAAAAAATGTTATAGTTTACTAGAAACAAAAAAATGTATAGGTACGATGTGGTGGTACCTTCTTGTCTAACGGAGTAAAAAATAAGGGCAAAGTTGGAAAATATTTTTTTTATCACCTAAATATTTATGTTAAATTTCAACTTTTTGTTCAACATGTTTTCCAGATATGAGACAAAGATTAATTAGAAATAATGTTGAATATCCTCCCACCCATAATTTCATACGAATTAAAATTTTGGAATTTTAAATAACTTAAATACTTTCATCGTACTAAAGCTCAATTTTCAACGAATAGAATATGGAAGTCAGAAAAATAAAATGGTGATAAATACCCCACCCATATTTTAATTTTCTCTAAAATTGAATGTCATCAATTTCCTGTAAATAGAATTTTTTTTTAACAATTTCCGAATAATTTTCGTTGAGCCAGTCTGGAGATAATAATCAGAATACATGCTAAAACACTTACGTACGTAAGTGGATTAGTGTATTTCCGAAAAGTAGATCTTCCGGAAAAGTAGAAGTAGACTTCCGGAAATTGCTATAACATTTTATGTGGTTTTAGATTAAGAGGGTTTTAAAAGGTTGACATTTAAAAAAATCCTGATACTTAAAATTTTGGCCGAGCGCTTTGCTTTCTTTTTATAATTATGTTGCTACAGCAATAACAGACCTATAGCCAAAAAAAGAAAAAGAAAAATCATACATTTTCAGAATTTTTTTTTTTTTTTTAATTTTAGCTGTAAATTTTTTCCAGCATTAAAAAGGGATTGATAAAATTTAATTCTTTGGTTCCTAACATCGATTTTTCGGATTATAGTTTTTATAAATGATGGAAGATCATTTTAGATGAGAACATCGAATCGATTTACAATCAATGCAATTAAAAACAATGTAAAAAAAAAATATTTTTGCCAACATCATCCTTATAAATTGTATATATTTTAATTCCAGTAAAATAATGTGAATAAATGATTTGAAAATAAATATAAAAAAGCGCAGCTTTATTTATGCGAGAGAGAAAGACCGAACTTTTGAAAAAATAATCATAATGACAATGTATAAGCCGTTTCAAAATATGTTGATGCTGTCTACATGGGGTGAAAGGGTTGACCGTCCGCCTCAATTGTCATTCGTTATTGTTATAATATTCATGTCAATCATTAGTTACAATTCGTTTACCGAGATAAAATATTAAAGCTTCACAATTATTTATATTTATAAAAACAGATCTTAAATCATCATAATCTAGAAAATCAGAGGATTATAACATCAGTCAATTTTTAATCCGGTTATTAATTTATAATTAATTAAAATTGAATTATTATAATTATCACTAACTAATAAATATTTGAAGGATTACACTAGGTCGATTGACAAAAGAAAGATATTGTTTTATTCATATAAACTACTACTACATTAAATAATTTAAAATATATTTAATAAATACAGATAATTCTAAAGTTTTCATACCGTAACTGGAACAAGCGATTTACTGTGACCTATAAAGATGCAAAAGGCCTGTCGTCGAAAAAGGTTAACTCATCCAATCCAAGTAGGCTATCTCAACTTATTTTTGGTGGCTATAGCATCTTTGTATGTTCTCTATAAATCAAATTTATCAGTAATTACATTTATGCAAAGTGATGGGAAAAGAGTGTAACAAACTTTCAGGATATGCTCTACTGTTGAAAATAAAGAAAACAGTTCATAAAAACATAGGTTTAGAAACTCTTCCTAGTAAAAGCAATTACTTTTATTAGTTTAAATTAAACTAATCTGTAAATTAATTGACGACAAACTACTTCTAGCCTGTAAAATTTAGCTGTGTCTTGAATTGTGATTTTTTACACATGAAGCGCTTCATTCAAAATAAAGAGCATAGGGAGCGGAAGAGAGTCGGCTGCGCGCAGCCGCCCGGCGCACAAGGCCCGCTCTGCGCCAATAGCAGCTAAAGTAAAATTGTGAGCACATACAGAAACCAAACAAACCAAAGCACCATGCTTTTTTTATTCGTATATGTGGCATAATTATTTTTTTCAAATTTATTTAAACATATATATATAGCCTATGGTACTCCCAGTAATGTAAAGATTCCAACGTGGGGTCATAGATCTAAATCGGTTCAGCCGTTGAGCTGCTATGGTGTCACATACATACACCCAAAATACATTACACTCCTTTTTGGGCAGTCATGTAAAAATTATACGTAAATTTTTCGCTCTGAATCAATTTACTTCAACGAAATTCACAAGTTACCGCGAAAAAATAATAATAATAACTAACATATGAATCAGATAAAACATCAAACACCTGCTTTAAAAATTACAATAGTTGACAGGAAAACAACTAAGCTAACCACCAGGAAAAACCATAACTATAACAAATTTAAGTATTACTTTTTACCTGAGTTTTTGAATTCCGATTGTAAATATCTGATGTGGACACCACATGACTTCCTTGTACGCCTATTAAATTACATATACACATTTTTTTTAAATGAAAAGTATATAAAATTTTATTTCATTAATAACTTTTGATATTTTTTTCATTTTTTTATATTGTTATTATTGAATTATTATTTATTGTATTTCTTTTACAATCAGTGGTTAATTAATAAATAAATATATTTAAAGTAAAGAAAACAAAAGTTAAAAAAAGAGATGAAGTCTAATTCGAACCGATGTGCCTTCCTCTTGTAAGATCCAAAAATGTCATTAATTAAAATTTAATTTGGCTATAACTCTGGAACCAATGAAAATAAATATCACTTAGGATATATCTTTGAAAAGCTCTCAATGAGGGCTTACTACAGCTAAGAAAAGTACAAAATACTACTTTTTTTTTGATTTTGGCTTTTTTGAACACTTTTGGTCTAGTCGATTGCAATCAAAACAGGAGGTGCACAGCTAGATGTTTCTACATCTAGCCAAAAAAAAATCCAAAATTTCAACATCCCTACAGCTAATCGTTTTTGAGTTATGCGATATACGTACATACGTACAGATGTCACGCCGAAACTAGTCAAAATGGATCCAGGGATGGTGAAAATGAATATTTCTGCTGAAATTTGAAAACCGAAATTTTTCGCGATCACAATACTTCTTTTACTATGTACAAGAAAGAATGGCTAAAATTATATAATAATTTCTCAAAATTCCTATACAATCTACAAAAATAAAGTGTTTTTCAATTAATACAGCTTGTTCTCAAAAAAGTCAGAAAAAACTAATAAATCATATATATATGTATTGATGCGAGGGTTAACTGAAAAAATTGAACTTTTATAAGATTTTCTAGTGTACATTAATATTATTACTGACCCATTACAGTAACCAGAGAATTAAATGCTAGTAGTGGTTAAAACTAAATTAATTGCGTGTTACCACATCAGCTGAATTTACGATCTTCATTCTCAAATAATTTTATGTACAGACAGACAAATGACCAATTTTTGACGTCATATTTAAAGCCCAGTCATTGTTTATTTAATTTAGAACTGTTTTATTGAAAAGAATTTTGAAAAAATCAATTTGAATTACTTTATTTAATGTAGCCGTTGTCTACTGACGCAAATGTTTTCTTAAAAATCTCTTTTATAAAGTTATAAACTCACTGAACCACACTATTCTCTTAAAAAGTAAAACAGATTGGCAAAAAATCAAAATGTCTTTTTTTTAATAAGGCTATCATCATCATCATCAAATAGTTTTTTTTTTTTTTTAAAGTAATGTTAGCAAGTGAGAGATCATTTTATAGTCTACTAACAATTTATTTTTACAGTTTTAATGGTCTTTTCGGTAAGCTTTCTTTTTACGATAAAAGAAAGGTCAAGTAAATGTAATTCCGTTTCATTAACTGACATCCAAACAATAAGAATGGAAAGATATTTGGTAATCGAGAGAAAAAAATATATTCTTTTATTGATTTAAATTATAATCTCTCCAAACTAAAACTAAAACTTATAGGCTAACATTTGGACAATCTTACCCAAATTTCCAATCCCAATGGGCAAAACTACCTTATTCTTTTAAACTGGATTGGATTCCCTATAAAATAATTTTTATAACATTTTTAATCTACCTTATTTATTATTTGAGTAACGTGTAATTTATAAAATTAATTTCGAGATTCCTATTCAGGAACTACTTTAAATTTCAATTTTGTTAATATTGTGATGATTACAGTTTACATCAAAAAGAATTTTCAGTCACTTATTTTCAGATTTTTTAACCATAAAACTGAATGAAAAGTTTTCAGTTATAGGGAATTTTACCTGAACTGGCCGGTACACTACGAACATATGTGAATTTTTCGTTAGGTTTCCGAAAAATACGAGGCCTTTTTAAGAAAATTCTCAAAAATGTTGAATCATAATAATTTTATAGTATTCTGCGTCTCCCTTAAGGTCAAAGGTTTTTGTTTTTTCTTCTCCTTTGTTTGTAGAAGAAAAACAACACTATAGAAGTTATCATGTTTCCAATTACGGATTTTTCGTGTAAGTAAACAAGGATAAAACCTCTAAAACTATTTAGATTTAATCTAAAATTATTTTGTATAATTAATTATAAAGTGTTTTATAATATGGAAAGTATGGAAAAAATTCAAATAAAATTAACAAATTTCTTCTGGATTCATAAGCAAATCAAACAGGAAAATCCTATCATCTTTTCAATTACAATGTGGTTAATAAATGGGGCAGTCAATTAGGTAATAATTTTTATTTCCTTGTACTAAGTAAAGAAAGTATTGTGATCGCGAAAAATTTCGGTTATCAGATTTCAACAGAAATATCCACATTGACCTTCCGTGAATCCATATTGTAATATCTAGTTGTGCACCTTCCCTTTTGATTGCAATCAACTGAACAAAAAGGGTCCAAAAAAGCAAAAAAATCGAAAACTTTTGGATTTTGGACTTTATCTTAATTGCAGTAATAAGTCCTCATTGAGAGCTTTTCAACGATATATCCATAAGTGGTACTTATTTTCATTGGTTCCAGGGTTATAGCCAAATAAAATTTTAATTACTGAAATATTTTGATCTTACAAGGGGAAGGCACATCGTTTCTAACCCGGCTTCATCTCCTTTTATTTTTAACGTTTTCTTTTAATTTAAATATATATTGATTTATTAATAATTATTAATCTCTGATTGTAAAGAAGTTTTTACAATAATTAATAATTCAATAGTAACGATAAAAAAGAAAAAAATGAAAAAAATATCAGAAATTATTAATGAAATAAAATTATATGTACTTTTCATTTTAAAAAAATGTGTATGTGTAATTTAATAGGCGTACAAGGAAATCGTGTGGTCTCCACATCGGATTTTTTTGTTGGGGGAAAATTCTGTTCAATCAGTAATGGGAGCATTTTTATTCCAAATTTATAATTCTCACGGATTTCAAATTTGTTTGGAAAGGAATTCTATTATTTGGTTACCACCAGGCGTTACTAAAAATATTTAATTATTTTAAAACAAATTAAAAATATAATTATTTGTTAATGTTAAAAATTGTCAGATTTCTTTTAATCTTTCGACAAAAATAGAAAACCGTAGGGGTTACCTAGTGATAAATTCACTAAACATTTAATACACCAAACTCTGTTTCAAGTAAGTTGCTCACGGGAATTTACTGTATCATTTATAAACAAATTTCAGTCAGTTTAAATAATTAATATTTAAAAATTTTACTTTACATGAAAGTTTAACATAAAAATCACTCCTGAAATTACATGGTCATTTTAAAGAATAACAAACATCCAATGCCACGTTTACTGAGAAAAATGTGGAAGTAAAATAGTTTCCTTTTTAAAAGGAATATACTATTGTAAATCATCATACCAAGCCCACTGATTGAAATGTAGACAATTATTAGCCCTACAAAAGACACCTTCACTGTGGTTCATCACGGGAACTGGCAATGTCGTGAACATAAAATTTTTATAAAAAATCTGATGTGAACACATATTACTTCCTTGTATGTCTATTAAATTACACTTTTTTTAAAATGAAAAGTACATAAAATTTTATTTGATTAATAACTTCTCTGATATTTTTTCATATTTTTAAAAAAGTTTTTTTATTGTTATTATTGAATTATTATTTATCGTAATTTTTTTTTATAATCAGAGGTTAATATATGATTAATAAATCATATATTTAAATTTAAAAAAAAGTTAAAAAATGTCTGATTCGAAGCGATATAAGATCCCTTTGTAAGATCCAAATATTTAATTAATTAAACTTTTATTTGGCTCTAACTCTGGAACCAATAAAAATAAGTACCACTTATGAGATATTGTTGAAAAGCTCTCAATGAGAGCTTAAAAAAGCCGCGTGCGGCTTTTTTCTGATGCACGGCTTACACACACAACTTAATTTATAATTTTATTCGAATATAATATTTTGAGTTTATTTCATTTAATGATTCGACTAAAGCGCGCGCATACCTATTTCATTCGCCCGGGTGTGGCGACACTAACGGTCACTTAAAATACTTCTTTACATTTTAGATATTATTCATTTATTTAATTATACCAATCACCTGTGACGTTACAACATACCAGACGAGCAGTAACAAATCAGCTGATTTGGAAGTCGACAGTTGCATCGTTCAAGTCCTAGTAAAGCCAGTTATTTTTACATGGATTTGAATACTAGATCGTGGATACCGGTGTTCTTTGGTGGTTGGGTTTCAATTAACCACACATCTCAGGAATGGTCTACCTTAGACTACACAAGACTACACTCCATTTAGATTCATACATATCATCCTCATTCATACTCTGAAATTATACCTTACGGTGGTTCCGGAGGCTAAATCGAAAAATAAATAAGACGACCACAGCAGTTGTACGTCTGTGCTACACTAGCGCTCCTTGTGGTGAGAGGAACACTAATGACGTACTATACTCACTTAGCCATTAGTTTATTTAGTGCACTTTTTAGGGGTGAGGTGCGATTTTGCAATAAAATCTTTCTTGGAAATACTATTTTTTTAATTGATAACAAATGTGCCTAACACAAATAAGATCTTAATTAGGTAAAATCTCGAGATACTGAGGGTTTACGTTGCTTTACAGCCTCACCCCCTTGACCTTTCTAGTTGAAAATTTAATGACATCAATGCACCACATATAGAAGTAATCTGACAAAGTTTGGTCAAAATCGCTTGGTTAGTTCTGGAGTTATAAGGTGTGATACACTGAATACACATATGTACATACGAACATTTCTATCCGGTTTCTATTTTTTGCGTTTTTTAGGAGTCAAAACGTAAAAATCCGGTGAAATCCGCATATGCCCAAATTGGACCGATTACAATACTTTCCCTTCTAGAGCTGTAGCGCTAGGCGGGAAAGAAAAAGAATTAGCAACCGAATATTTTTATGAAGAGTTTCATACGCTGTCACACACTTTTAGCAACCCTTTCTACTTTGTCGCATGCTTGGTTAAATTTTTTCTCCTATTTCGACCCTCTAGATCTAATATGCCTCGTCTTCGGGTATAACTTTTTACAACATTTTACTATGAAAAATAATCGTGATTTAAAATTATATTCAAGTCCTACAGGGTCGCGAGACGGGAGAGTATCGTACATACTTAACACTTATATGGTGAGATACAGCATCACACAAGTAGGAACTTACACGTAGGGGCTCTCCTGTCAAATGAATGAAGATACCAAGTTTGTATTAGCAGGAAGGAGTGGACGTATCACTCGCAATAATATTAATTCATTTTGTTTCAAGAAATAAAAACCAGTAAGCACAAATAATATTTAATGAAAATAATAAAACTGCACTAATGTATTAATTGCATTTATAACGATAACTTCAAAATAAATGCTTTGATTATTATTCAAAATAAATATTTAAATATATTAATAAAATAAATCTACAACAAACTTGAGATAAAGTTGTTTGTTTATTCACTAACGAAACAATAAAAAACTGAATAAAAAAAAATTCTTCATTTATTCAAATATTTCTATTTATTACTAAAAACAATTACTCATGAAAAACACACGGTTGATGTAGGAGTATAATGTTACAGAAATTGTATTATAATTTATATCACAACAAGCGCCTATCTTAGGCGCTTTATTTAAAATATTATTTAAATATTTTAAATAAATTGAAGGGAAGAATTTTTATATTCTTCGGTAATCTGTTAAAAATAACAAGGAATAAAATAGGGCCCTTTATCTTGAAAACTGTTATTTTTCACGTTTCTATAAGTACAAAATTTCTCTTCTTGTAACGAACCTTTAATAACACCCTGAAAAAATATTAAAAATTTATTTAATGCAGGGGTTCCTAGTTTTTTTTTAATATTTCATAACTGAGTTAAAAATAAAAAAATAAATAAAAAATAATTATTCTTTAAAATTAACTTTTATTACGTCGAGTTTATAATTCTATCAGTTTTATAGCAGTCTGTACAAAGAGCTGCTCTAGTATAGTATATATGATTTTATGCTACATTTACTTTTTGTTTTTCACAATATTTTATACGATAACGACCCAAAAACAACACACAGCAAAATAATATAAGAAGTATGAGCATGATTTAAATATAATTTAAATTTTGTTCAAATATTATAACTGTTTGACGATTATTTTTGGTTTTAAATAAATAAAGAGTAATTGGTGTTAAAAATTAGAATTTATTTCTTTTGTTCTGTAAAAAGTTAAAATTAAAAATAAGTGCACTCTGATAAAAAAATATAAAGTAAATAAAGGCCAAAATGGAAAAATAAAATACGTGTGTTGAATTATGTAGATTTTAATTAAAGTGATGAATGCTGCTAATTATATATTTAAACCATTTGATTGTTGATTTAAAAAAATATGATGTAGACACCAGATGAATTCCTTGTTCGCCTATTAAATACATATATACATTATTTTTAAATGAAAAGTACAAAAAATTTTATTTTATTAATAACTCCTGATATTTTTCGTATTTTTTAAATTATTATTATTGAATTATTATTTATTGTTTTTGTTTTGCAATCGGAGGTTAATAATTATTAATAAATCAATTTATCTAAATTAAAAAAAAGTTAAAAAAAAGGAGATGTCTGATTCGAACCGATGTGCCCTTGTAAGAACCAAATATTTCATTAATTAAAATTTAATTTGGCTATAACTCTGTAACCGATGAAAATAAGTACCACTTATGATATATCTTGAAAATCTCTCAATGAGGACTTATTACTGTAGTTAAGAAAAAGTCCAAGATATAATTTTTTTGAATTTTGGGCTTTTTTGGACCCTTTTAGTCCAGTCGATTGCAATCAAAAGGGGAGATCCACAACTAGATGTTACAACAGTCCTAAATCCAAAATTTCAACATCCTATGTCTAATGGTTTTTGAGATATGCGAGCGAGATACATACGTACAGACGTCACGCCCAAAGTAGTCAAAATGGATTCAGGAATGGTTAAAATGGATATTTCCGCTGAAATCTGAAAACCGAAATTTTTCGCGATCACAATACTTCCATTACTTCGTACAAGGAAATAATACGATATTTTTCTCATCTCCGCTAAGGGTAATATTCTCTTAAACACATAGTAGATGGATTAATGTCACTACAGTTTTATGGCTCGGACGTCAAACAATGCGTAATTACTACATTCAATAGTACAAATATCAAACTTTTTTATTGAGTTTTGTTTTAAGTGCTATCATATTTTAATGTGTAATGTATCGCACAAGTAATTTGTTCTTGGATAATAATAAATTATTATTTTACTTTTTTTATTATACTATTCATCTCTTCATAAACTTTATATCCTACTGATAAACAGTTATAACAACTGTTATGATAAAAATGTTTATTACTCATTATTTAGGATGTATTTATAAATTTATTTTTGCTGCAATTTTATTGATCACAATAAACAACATTTATACTACAAATATAAACAATAAATTAGCTTAAGAATTAATATAGTATTTTATATATATATAATATTTTCCATCAGTTACCATTCGTTAACTCGGAATTGGTTAAGATGCCACATATTATCTCGGCTTTTGCGAGATAATTGATATACAGTGATTTACGAAAAGTGTAAAAAATAAACTTTCAGGACCTGTTCTAATGGTGTAAAAAAAGACGTTCATACAATTTAGCTACAAAAAAGAAAAGCTTCGCTAGTGAGCGTCGACTGGCGAAAGATTTATTCCTGATTTCTGAGCCTTCGGTAAAATTAAGCCAACCTGTAATACTTGGGACACAAACTAAGAGGTAAATTTAGTGGTTTTGTATGAAATCTGACCTGAAAAATTAAAACTGCTATATTTTTATTAAACAGAACTGTATTTTTAGTAGTTTTTGGGAAATTTATGTTAAATAACAAAAGATTGGAGTCGAAAGCTCACAATATTATGTTTAACGTTCATTCATTCATTCATTCATAGTGTTGTGCAATTAGGACAGATCCTGTCACGGCGGCAGTTACTTTTATTCGGATTTGAATACTAGATCGTGGATACCGGTGTTCTTTGGTGGTTGGGTTTCAATTAACCACACATCTCAAAAATGGTCTACTTGAGACTGTACAAGACTACATTTCCATTACATTCACATATCATCCTCTGAAGTAATACCCTGACGGTGATTCCCGGAGGCTAAACAGAAAAAAAAGTTCCTATCACGGCTGCTGCTCTCTACCTTGTTCTGTCCTTTACTAATCTCTATGTTTCAGCATATTTTCCTTTTTCCATAATCCCATCCATCATTTGAAATCTCTTCCTTCCTTTTCTTTTTTTCCATTCACTAAGCCTTTTATCGCAATAATTCTGTGTTATGTTTGGTGTAAAATAACTTTATTAACGGGTAATAAACACGTTAAAAGTTTTAACAATACTTGTAGACAATTAGATTCTGAGTAAAATGGTATGGTATGAATAAAGTTCATAGAAACGGTAGATTTTATTCAAATATATAAACGTAATAATTCTGAAATTTATTAAAAAAAAACATCAAAATGTGGTAGATTTTAAATAGGTATTAAATGGAAAAAATTTCAATGTTGTAAAATAAAAAAATTAAATATTTTAGAAAAATAACAAATATATACAAACAATTAAATAAGTTGCTGAAAATGTCCCCGCCGTAGTGGATCGACGAACTTATCAAAATCTGCCACATTTCTATAAGTTTTACGTTTAATAAACTTAGAAATTCTTACCTTTGTATTTTTATTTATCCTTTTTTTTAACCACACCAGGTCAACCGGTAACCGCCTAAACGATGTTGCCTCGGTTGACCTAATGTGATGCGGCGATGAGTATAAAAATCCATTGTTTTTTTTCCCTTTTTTTTTTATATATCATTTTTTTTTACGGTACATTATTTTGTTTATTTGGTTTTTTCCAATTTTCTAACCACTACCCGTCAGCATTATCCATCATTGGACACTCTCCCATCGGGGTCCCTTCTGGTTCATTGAAGCATTAGACCTCAGCTTCTGGATGCCGTAATACCCCTCCCCGGGAGGTTACCTTTCCATTCCTTATCACTAGTCAGGGTCCGAGTATGTCCTCATGCATTCCCCCTCCCGACCCTCGCGCGACCACCCCCCATACTTCGAGGGTCCTTCATACCTCATCAGAGTGCCCCGACCTAGCCACTCTTGCGTGTGACCAGGCCATCCTCCGTAAAAAGGCTACCTCCCTGGCCCTTCACGATTCCGCGCTTCGTCCCCACTGGCTACATTATTACGTTTGTATTAAGTTTCTGTGAACTTTACTCATACCATTTTACACAGAATCAAATTCTCTATAAGTTTAATTTAAAAATTTTATTTGTTTATTATCCATTCAACAAACTTATTTTACGGAAAACATAAAATAGTTTGTTTTTCGCCCCAATATTTTGGTTTTTTATCCCACATATCTCAAAAACTATAAAAAATAAAAAGTTCTGGGACTTTTTTTTTTTCGATTTTTCAAGTCAGATTTTTCAAAACCTCTAAATTTACCCCTTCATTTGGATCCCAAGAATTACAGGTTGGCTTAATTTTACTGAAGGCGGAGAAATCAGGACAAAATCTTTCACCAGCCGACACTCAAAGCGTTTCACCTATGTTTATACCGCTTATGAAATCCAGGTGAAATTTTTCGCTGGACGAGACTCGATAACAAAACTTTTCAGACATATGTTTTTATATGAACGTTTTTCCTTATTTCAAGCTCTAGAATTAATTCCCAAATTATTTCCCTTTCCTCCAATATCAATCTGTGTATATAAATATAATTTTTTTTATAACTATGATACATATTTATTATTGTATTTGTTTCGAAAAAAATTATACTGCCGTGAAAAATTAATTTGGGGGTCGATAAAAACTGTTAAAATCCTATCCCGTTAAATTATTTTATTATTTGAAAATAATTAATTTAAGAACTTATTTGTTAAACACTTTGAAATTAAGTGGAATATATAGTGATCAGTAAATGTACAGTGGAAAATTCAGCGAAATATATTAACAGAATTATACTAACAAATTTTTTTCTGATTAACAAGATAAGAAGTTTCGAGTATTTTTGTAATTATAAAAAAAAAATATTGAGTATGACTAATTGAAGTATTGAATTATTAATTGTTATGAATTATTAGAATATTAATGTAGTTATGCAATGAAGATTTTTTAACAATTCTGGAACCTTTCACAAATTCTTAAAAGCCGATATTTGTTGAATATAAAATGATAATTCTCATTATTGATTACTGCCAAGATTGTAGAATCCTAGGCAATAGTTATTTTCCACCACTAGAATTTTATTTTTTAAATTAGCTACTAGTCTTGGGTTCAAAAAAATTCTCGTAAAGTTTTTTTTTGAAATTTTGTCCCATGCACTTCATTTTACCGGCTTAATTACATGCAAAAATGATGCTTCAGGTTGCATTTATCTACATTACTTAGTTTTTATAATTAAAAAGGTTTTATTAAGTTAAATTGCAATATTATACAACAAAATAATCTTTTATCATTATGCGTTATTATATTTTATATACATTTATAATGGACTTTATTTACGTAACCTTCACGCAGCGTTAATAATTCTCGACAATAGTTACAAAACACAATAAACTATAGATCATGTATTGTGTTGTACAATTCCATTGTTTTATTATTATACTTTTTCTAGCAATGGCTGACCTACCAGCATCTGCTGTTTTAATTCATAACCGAATTAACATTTTGGAAATGGAATTAGCACGCAAAAAAAAACAATTAGATTATCAATTCTTTTTCTATCTCGCTCACAAATGCCCTCTATCTAGTTACCATGCCATGATAAAACAATGATTAAACAATCCCGTAGAGATACATATAATGCTGAATAAATATAACTGAATGAATATCTGAACACCTGTTTGTAGATTAATATTATAGCCTAGAAATACCTCTGGAATACTGTAATACAAATAAATCTCGTATTTAATATATGAATATCCCAGCCAATGATAACCTAACAGTTCTAATTTTTAATCGTGCTTATACAACGTTTCATAATTTTATTTTATTTCAATCCCTGATTTTAATGTAATAATTTAAATAAATTGAATTTGCACAACCATCAACGTAACAGTTGAAGGAAACCGACAGGAGTCTCAAATAACCCTTGAAAACTACGTAGATATTCATAAGAATAAAAAAAAAAAATCGTTTCAGGCTTATAAAGGAAAATGAGAAAAACGTGTAACGGGTAGTGTATCTGTTGCCTTCTTCAATGACCCGAACTCATTTGCATTTAAACATTCTAATCTTATCGAAATGCATAATTATCTTAATTCTATTCAATACAGGTTCATATTGCACATTGGACACCATTACTCTCACAGAAAACAAATGATGAGTGGTGCTTCCTCTCCTCAGATCGTTTGCATGTCTCATTTACATAAAGAAATAAAATTAATGAATCCCTTTATTGCATAAAAATTGATACATATCAGAATGGTGTACCAAATGAATGACCCATTAAAAAGAATGCTAAAACCGTTTATAAATAGAAAACTGAAAATGGGGATACATATTTATTTCGATTCGATTAATCAAAATTCTCTAAAAATATACTATGCAATAAAGAAATAATTTCTTTAATTATATACTGTACTATTTATTAAAAATGTACCTCAATTGTAATGACACTGGTCACTTGCAAAAACAAATTGTGCATCCTTCAAGAATACAGGTCTCAAGACACGCAAAAGTGAGTGAAAGGTATGTATGTATTTTGATTTTTTAACGGTCTTCTAAAAAAAGCCGGTGCCTTTTTCTTTTAAAATCGTTTATATAAAGAAGTGTAATTTACAAAACTGAGATCACTGATACTTATATGAAAATAATTCTTTCCATCGTTTGTTGAAGATTGATAAGTATTTGGAAGAAAATAAACAATTGTAAAATATATTATCAATCGTTAAAATTAAACAAGTTCATGGAAAAAACCCCCTACAGAAATCCTTTATTGGCCAGTTCCAGCCTTCTTTTTTATGGAATAATTAATGAGAGTTTTACATTGCCTCCCTTCACCGAGATTAATGTTATGTTGCATATCGTCATAACCACCATCCCAGCGATGTGGATTTTTTTACACAAGTCATGTTCAACTTAATACAGGAATGTTAAGCACAACGATCATAATTTTGTCAAGAACGCAAACTGAATCATCTCGGCGTAATATTATTTTAAGCTGTGGCTTAAATATAACGTTGAGTGGAATACATGTGAAACCAACAAGTTTATGGTTTTGTTTTCGCATATACAAAAATCAAGACAATAAGCATCCAATGTTACTTATTTAACCTACACAACTCAAATTATCACGTAGTAAGACAATTAAAAGTTACAAAAAAAGTTCAGATTATTTATCAAATAGTCTAACCTAACATTCGCACAGACAATTACCGAGGCAGATCGCTACACCAGGACTGTCCGTAAAAGTAGACGGGCTGTCCACGGGACGACCTATACCTCTTCAAAAAATTTTAGTGCTAAATTAGCTTCATGAGCCAAGCGTCACCAAAGCTCTATATTTTCCTTACTCATTAGTTTAAGGCACGAATTGTAGGAGACTACAGTAAAAAGTATGTTTTAAATACATATTAACATATTTAACGAGAAGAATATAAGAAAAACGTTTATAAAAGTCATATTACAAAATAAAAATAAATAAAATTAGGCATTAAAGTTACATAAATATTTAGTAAATATATCTAATTCTAATCTACAAAAAATTAAAAACAAACAAGTTTCAAATAGAAAAAACAAATTAATAATATGGGTACATACAATTAACACAATCTGTCGGATTTATACTAAATTACCCATCCTCCATACTCACAGCGCTAACTGAAGTATGTTGCCTAAGCATTCTTTTGATAGAATCGTTTTAAAAACATTTTCGTTTTTTACCTCCTTGTACGAAGTACTGTGATCGTGAAATTAATCCGATGTAAATAATCCAGTGCTGCAACATCGTTTTAATATGTACCCATACCCATGTACTCTCCCTCAAACTGCTATGAAACAAATTTTATACAAATGCTCTTGTAATAATAAATAAAATCATAAAAAAATGAATACAACTTCAATTTCCTAAAAGTTACCCGTATAAAAAATGAACATAAATATTGTTTAGAAACTTCACAGCCAAATAATTATACAGGCGTATCAAAAAAAGGTTAATCATTTTCTGTAGTTTTATTTTTATATAATGACACTGTAGAGGATGATTTTTTTTTTTAACAAAAATAAATAATAAAATCCATAACTTACTTGATAAATATATTGTAAATTTCAGAATAATGTTAATAGCAGGTTACACAAAATACCAAATACGACACCAGTGATCCGCAAAGTTCAAAGATAATATAATATATCGTGAAAAAAACAATCCTAAAGGATTGGTCCCTATTGTTACGTTCTAAAAAGTAACAAAAAAATAAATAAACCTGGTTATAAACAATTAAGCAACAGGTAACATAAAATTTTTATTAAATTACTAAATTTAAACAACTTCATCTTTAGAACTACTATTTCCTTACAGTTTCTTTTACAAATATGTTGTGGATTTTCTTTTTTGATTTTATTCACTATTCATCTGACTCACTATTCCTTGTTACTATTAGACACTTGTCCTTTTCACTATTCATTATTTTCATCCAACTTGGATTTGATTGACCTAATCCGTTAGGTGCATTGTTGCAAGGTGAGTTGTCGCAATTCTGCTTGTTTAAGTAGTGGTTCATGGATGCAATTCAGTTAACTGAGATTGGAAGATATTTATTTCCTGCCCGCATGAAGCAGGGAATATACTAGTTTTAAGTTTTTTATGTCTTAAGTCATTTGACTGGTTTGATGCAGCTCTCCAAGATTCCTTATCTAGTGCTAGTCGTTTCATTTCGGTATATCCCCTACATCCTACATCCCTAACAATTTGTTTTACATATTCCAAACGTTGCCTGCCTGCACAATTTTTCCCATCTACCTGTCCCTTCAATATCAAAGCAACTATTCCAGGATGCCTTAAGATGTGGCTTATGTATGTCTTCTATTTAGCTATAATTTTCTAAATGCTCCATTCTTCATCAATTTACTGCAATACATCTTTATTTGTCACTTTATTCACCCACCTGTTTTTTAACATTCTCCTATAACACCACATACCAAAAGTTTCTAATTTTTTCTTCTCAGGTACTCTGATCATCCAAGTTTCCCTTCCATATAAACTACACTCCAAACACATACTTTCAAAAATGTTTTCTGATGTTTAAATTAATTTTTGATGTAAGGAAATTTTATTTCTGACTGAAAGCTTGTTTTGCTTGTACTATTCAGTATTTTATATCGCTCCTGCTTCTTCCTTCTTTAGTAATTCTACTTTCCAAATAACAAAATTCTTCTATCTCCATAGTCTTTTCTAGTCCTATTTTATATTCAATGGTCTATCTACTTTATTTCTACTACATGAAATGTAGTAACTTTTTTTTAGTTTATATAGAACTTTGGTTTTGTTCTTGTTTATTATCATTTAGTAATTCTTGCGAAGGACTTCATCCATGCCATTCATTGATTCTTCTAAATCATCTTTACTCCCGGCTAGAATTACTATACATCAGCAAATCGTAACATCTTTATTTTTTCACCTTGCACTGTTATTCTGGATCTAAATTGTCTAATCATTAACAGATAGTTCTATGTAAAAATTTAAAAGTAACTGGGATAGGGAACATCCTTGTTGGATTCCCTTTTTTATTACTACTTCTTTCTTATGCTCTTTGATTATTACTATTGCAGTTTGGTTCCTGTAAATGTTAGCAGTTGTTCTTCTATCTCTGTACTTGAACCCTAAACTTTTTAAATGTTGAACATTTTATTCCAGTTTACGTTATGAAATGCCTTTTCTAAATCTATAAATGCCATGTATGTATGTTTTTTTTTTAATCTTCCTTCTACTATTAATCTGAGCACTAAAATTGCTTCCATTGTCCCAATACTTTTCCTGAAACCAAATTGGTCTTCTCCTAACACTTCTTCCAGTCCTCTCAATTCTTGTGAACAGAATTCTAGTTAAAATTTTTTATGCATGAGTAGTTAAGCTAATTGTATTCTTCACATTTTTCTGCTCCTGCTTTCTTTGGTATCATGACAATAACATTCTTTCTGAAGTTTGACAAGACTTTCCCTTTTTCGTAAATATTACACACCAGTTTGTATAATCTATCGTTTCCTCACCTGCACTGTGCAGTAATTATGCAGGTATCCCGTCTATCCCAGGAGCCTTTCTGCCATTCAAATTCTTTAATGCTCTATTAAATTCAGATCTCAATATTGTATCCTTTTTATCCTCTTCGACTTCCTCTATAACACCAGTTTCTAATTAATTTCCTCCGTGTAACTGTTCAATATATTCAACCCACCTTTTCTTTTGTATTATAAATCGATTCACCATCTTTATTTAATACATTATTAGATTTTAACTTATGTACCACAAAATTCTTAATTTTCCTGTATGCTTCGTTTATTTTACTAATGATCATTTCTCTTTCCACTTCTGAACATTTTTCTTCAATCCACTTTGCTTTCAGTAATTTTCACTTCCTGTTTATAGTATTTATTGATTGTCAATAGTTCCTTTTACTATCTTCATCACTAGCATTCTTATAATTTCAACTTTCATCCATCAGCTGCAATATATCCTTTGATATCCAAGGTTTTCTAATAGTTTTTTTTGTTCCACCTAAGTTTGCTTCTGCTGATTTAAGAATTTCCTTTTTAACAATCCCCAATACCTCTAGAATGTTTTCTACCTTATCTTTTTTACTTAGACCTCATGTAATGTCCTCCTCAAAGATCCTTTTTATCTTCTCTTCCTCAAGCTTCTCTAAATATCACTACACTAATTCATCTGAAACTTTATCTTTAGGTTTTTAAACCCCAATCTATATTTCATTATCACTAAATTATGGTTGCGATCAGTGTCTGCTCCTGGATATGCTTTGCAGTCGATGAGTTGATTTCTAAATCTTTGATTAACCATGATATAATCTATCTGATATTGATTATATATATGATATCTATATCATCTATCATGATATAATCTATCTTGTAGATCACCCGACTTATGAAGAAATTGGTACAAGTAGTACCAATACTGCTGGAAAAATTTTATAAGGACAGTATGTGCGGACACACTTACCTGCTATTATTACTGTGTTACTCTATAACCCATTAATAGTAGGTAAGAATGGTATGAATATAGAAATAAATTAATCTATTTTTTCAAAGTGAAAATACAATATGGAGACAGTTGCTGAATTAGCAGAGAAGAGAAAGAATGTTTTGTACATACAATCCCCGATTGAACAAAAGATGCATTACCAGGTATTGTAAAGGAATGTATTACACCTGGGGCAACATAATTTCAGATTTTAGTGGAGTTTTAATGACATACTTAATCTGTAAGGTTACAGTTTTACACATCAAACTGTTTCTCACTTTGTTAACTTTCAAGATCCAATTACCAGGGTGCATACAACCACAATAAAGAGCTTATGGACAGCTGTGAAAAGACAGAATCACAAGGACGACATCTACACTAGATGAATTCTAATGTTTATACGAATTCATGTGTTGCCAATGTAACATCAAGGATCAGTTTCATAAAATTTTGCAGGATATCACCTTGTTTTGATCCCCACAATAGTGAACATAAGAAAGACTGATATTTTACTAATATAGTGGCAATTAATAAATGTGTCCTCTTTTGCAAAAAGACCCAATTTATTTTTTGTATATTTGTTTGTTGTATATTTTGCACTTAGTATACTAATTGTACATTATAAGATTTGTAATTTTCATGTTTGTAGTAAGTATTTTTATTAATTATGTTTTTGTATTAGTATGAATTTGGGAAAAAATAAATTAGTGTTTTTTACTTCCTTGTATGAAGTAAAGGAACTATTGTGATCGTGAAAAATTTCAGATTTCTATGGAAATATACATTTTGACCATCCCTGAACCCATTTTGACTAGTTTTGGCATGACATTTATATGTACATATGTATATATGTACATACGTCTCTCGCATAACTCAAAAACAATTAGCCAAATTAAGTTCAAATTTAGGATTTAGGACTGTTGTAACATCTAGTTGTGCACGTCCCCTTTTGATTGCAATCAATTGAACCAAAAGTGTCCAAAAAAGCCTTGGACTTTTTCTTAACTGCAATAAGCCCTCATTGAGAGCTTTTCAATGATAAATCATAATTTATACTTATTTTCTCTGGTTCCAGAGTTATAGCCAAATAAAATTTTAATTAATGAAGTATTTGGATCTATAAGGCACATTGGTTCAAATCAGACTTCATCTACTTTTTTATTTTCTTAACTTTTATTTTAATTTATTTTTTAACATTTTTTTTTTTTTTTTTTAATTAATATACTGATTTATTAATAATTATTAACCCGTGATTGTAAAAAGAATTTTACAATAAATAATTATTTTCAATAATAATAAAAAAATATGAAAAAAAATCAAAAGTTATTAGTGAAATAAAATTTTATATACGTTTAAAAATGTGTATATGTAATTTAATAAAAATTATTGCATATCTGTACATATAATAGAGTTGGTGAAACATCTGATTATTTAATATTAATCATATTATATTAGAATACAATTATTATTATTATTTTAGAAGCGTATTGATTTTGGATTTTCTGGTTTAATTTTTCTGGAATTTATGTCTAATTTTATCTACATTTAAGTTAACTACAGCGTGACTGAAAAATAGACCCTCACAAGAACAACATATACATTGAGGCATCCATGCTCGATCTTTAATAAATTATTGCAAAAAATTCTTATTATATTCTTACACCTTTTAGCTCATTACTACTCTGATATTGTTGGGCAATATTCTTCCTAAGTCAGAGTTGATTATCTTTCATTTATTTGTATTTTGATGTCAATTATTTAATCGTTCTTTGGCTTGATATAATTCTTCTGATCTTAATTTGTATACATGTTCTCTAGTTTTCAAATTTCTTTCTCTTTATATTCATCATCCTCTCTTAATCTTTTTATTCTTTCCTTAGTCTTCTTCTCTCTTTGAGTAAGTTCTATTGCAGTACTCGTTCGATGCACTTCATCATCCTATTTAATTCTTCATTAATATATACGCAAAATTATGTTAAAAGTTAATTATTTACAATTAATATATATCAATTGTAATAATGTTCATTTTATAAATAAAGTTCATGTTTGATTTATTAATAATTATTAACCTCTGATTGTAAAACAAAGTTATGATAAATTAGAATTCAATAAGTTACTAATTAAATAAGATTTTTTGTGCATTTCATTTTTAAAAAAATGTGTATATGTAATATAATATATGCAAGGAAGTCATGCGGTGTCCATATCAGATTTTTTTTTACAAAAATTATACAAATATCTTTTATAATATTATAGTTTTGATATCAAAATACTATTGTGATGTCATAAATTGTCAATGTATAAGTCTACCCCAAAATTTTAACCCATACTTCAATTCAAAATGACTGCCATAAAGTTTAGGAGGGCAAATTTCAGGTGATAAAACATCTTTTTGCGGAGAACTGTTTTTAACTTACTTTATATGTGGTTTCCAGGATATGTTTCCATTAATAACTATACACAAGTATTTTATTTTATGGAAGTACACTTAAAAATAATATACAACCATAATGATTTGACACAAATACACTCTGCTCCCATATGCTAGTATTAAATTCACAAAGCTATAGTGGATTATTATTGTAGAATAACAGTGCGGAACTGTTAAAAACCAGTCATACATGAATTAACGTTATTCATGTGTACAGTATGTATGTTTTTAGGGAATATGCTGATTACTCCTACTTTTGTCAACTGAATAAACAGTAGTATGCGCTACTTTTTTATTCTAACTCAGGAATGGGAAATTCAATTTCGATTGGATTTCCTCCTCAATTCATTTTCATCATATGCATATGTCTATTTAACCAAATAAATGTACCAAAAATAATTTTAACAAACTGTATTTTACCTGTTGTTTCTAAGAAACATCTTATAAAAAACCGTTAATCTACTGCTAAATTGTTTAAGAATTTAGGATGGTATTTGGATAAATTCTTTTCTTGTAAACTACAGGCCTATGCCCAGTTATCTATAATACTTTTATTTACACTGAGAAATGAACTTTGTAACATGAAAAAAAATTCCAAATATGACCAGGACTCAAATCCAGACAATTTGAATGAAATGGTCTAATAACATTAATGTATCTCTGCCACTGATGTTATTATATTAAAATAAAACTGTAAATTAACTAAGTTCTCATTTATCTTGTTAAATAATAAATTTATGTAAAAACTCTACAACGCGTATCATCCGTTTCATCAATAAGATGTAACACCATTTTCAGTAAAAATAAGTCATTTTTAATTTTAGTATGTTAATAGAAACCAAAATTTTTTGCCAGTTTTGAAAGTTTTTGTACAACCAAATTAATATTTTTTTTTTTGTCTAGTGTGAATGTAAATATTTGAAAATGGACAATGAGAAAAGCCAAAGTAAGAGTGAAATTATTATTTTTTTCTTCTCTTTATTTGGGTTTGTTTTCAGAAAATAAAAAATATTTTGTATATTATAATAATGATAATTACAACAAAATAAAAAAAAAATACATAGCAGCCATAAATTGAAAAATAGATATAAAATGAATATTTCAGCTATATTGGTAGCAGCCAGTTTCTTGATAACAAATAATTTTCAATTTGCTAATTAACAATTTTTCTTCTATATGTTTTTTAAAGTTAAAATGCTATTTTATGATCGACTCCTCATCTTTTAATTTTTATAAAAATAATGCTTTTAAATAGTTTAAAAAATTAAACTTTGAATGTTCACATATTTAATTTAATTTGGCAGCTAAGTTATTTACCAAATTGTATATGCATAAATATTTCGAACTATGAATCAACTTATATTGAACTACAATGATTTTCTTACATTGTATACATTACAAAATTTCTTTTTAATAGCATGTGCTACTTTTGTTTAGTATATGTCTGTATATGACAATTTGATTTTAATAAATAAATTTTACAGGCAGATAAGACGACAGCTACTGTTTAAAAAAAGTATTAAAACCTGTTATTTTGGTTTAGCCTATAAAGCAAGATTCATTTTTCTGTTTTGTTTTGTCTATTGTGAACATTCATATACTATCCTATCTTTTGTCTGTTCCAGCTACTGTATTACAAATGGGTTAAAGTAACAGAAAGAAGAAATCATTCTTACACAAAAAACTGTTGTGCTACACGGTTTCATAAATTTCTGGTAGGTAATATTGAAAAAATGAAAATAATTATAGGAAAACTAAAGTAATTACAGTAAAGAGCAAAGAGAATTTAGAGGTAAGAACAGAAAAAGTAAAAAAATAATAGATATTTAGCAACTATGGTGACAGAGGAGAAGAGTGAAATGGAAATAAAATGAAAGGATAGCTATGACAAAAGAAATTTTCTAAGCAAGAAAAGGAAATTGCTAGTAGTAAAACCCAAAGTTACAGAAAAGGTTAATTCAGTCACAGTGGTCTAATTTTTCCAACTAGAAAAAATAATAATAAAATCTCTACAGTCATAAATGTCAACTGGCAATTAACTTTATGAAAAATGTAATGTTAATTATCATGTATCACCACTACTAGAAAAAAAATCATGCTGTTGTTTTTTGGAGGTTTTGGTATTGGTGAAATAACAGAAAAATTTATTTTTAAAGGTTTTCACAGGTGATGAGATGTATTTATAATATGACATGGAAACCAAAGTACAATCATTACAAAGGTAGGAAATTATCCCTCATCCAAGAAACAGTACAGAAGCCAATCTGGCATCAAGAATATGTTTACTGCCTTTGCATTCCTGCTGTTGATTACAATGAAGAATTATTTAACAGTAAAATAATTAAGAGGCATGGAACACAACAGTTCATGGATGTTCACCTGTTAACAATGCAATTTCTTACAATCAGTTTTGGCAAAATAGGCTAAAACTGACATTCCATAATCCTCTTATCTCAGAAACTTGCCTCTGAAGATTTTTAGTTTTTACAAAATTAAAATCAGTTTTGAAACTGCTATTTTAAAACAATCTGAGATTAAAGAAAGTTTGTCATAGTGCCCACATTCTATAATACAGAATACCAGCAAGTATATCACAGTGAAAACAATGTAGGTGAATTACTTTGATGAAAATATGCTAGCATAAGGTGTAAATTACCAATTTTTTTTTTTAAAGGCTTTGTTTGTTTGTAAAAAGCTCTATTAGAGGGTAAAAACTATACATAAATTTAAAGTTCAGAATATTTTTAAAACAACTGGTTGCTTTTATATTTAATTTAAATGTTTGTACTGGATAAGAGAATAATTAACTACAGTAAATAATAATACATTACCTAAAAATTATATATCATACAGCTTAAAAATGTTATAAAATGTAGTTATGAAACAAAATTAGTATATGACTTTTCATATACTGTACAGTAGTGCATATATTGCTTGCTTATTTAAGGAGCTGTCATGATTTTTTAAAATCATTATTGCTAAAGTTTCTTGTTGGAGCAGATTTTTAAAAATTTTGCTGAAAAACTAAAATTTACAAAGGTTCAATCTAACAAACCTTACAAGTTTGATCTGGTGATTTTATTTTTCTAATTTTCTTTTGGTTTTTCTTGATCCTTCCTGATAAATATTGAAATAGTTTTTTTTTCTTGTAGGGTCAATTTGTCTGACATGTTCAGTATATGATCAAAAACATTTTATGTGATCAGTAAAAATATATAAAATATTGTATATAATCAGAACACTGAGAGCAAAAACATCCCTGTCTTCCTCATTCAACATGAGAACTGTGTAATCTGGTGTGACCTATCACAGTAATGTTAACTCCATTCAAGTCAGAACCAGTACCACAATAACATTACATATGTTTAAGATTGCTTATTTTTATCAATTATTATTTATGGCACGAGTTAAAAAGTCTGATATGTAAATAAGTTTTTTCTTAATATTATTTTTTATATTTAATTTTTTTTGCTCTTTTTAAATTTATTTTTAGTTACACTTGCACCAGAGGTTGGTAAGAGTACTAGAAGAGAATGCAGGAAAGGAACAGTCAAAAGAGATTCTTAGGAGATTCTTAAAGAAAAAAAAATAAAATGGAAGACAGAAGATTAATTATAGAACTATACACGAGTAAATTAGCAGAAATAAAAATAAAAATATGACTGTGGTGGATTTAAATACATTAAAAGAAAGAGAACAAATAAATACAGGAGGATGAAAAATAACATGCATAAGGTTTTGGTGATTATAAAGTAATTCTAGCATACAAGCATTTCAGAGATTTTTAACAACACTGGATGAAAGAATATAGGAAAACTTAAGTAATTACAGTAAAGAGCAAAGAGGATTTAGAGGTAAGAACAAGTGCAGGAAGAATAGAAAAAGTAAAAAAATGACAAATATTTAACGACTATGGTGACAGAGAAGAGTGAAATGGAAATAAAACGAAAGGATAGCAATGACAAAGGAAGTTTTCAAGCAAGAAAAGGAAATTGCTCGGTAGTAAAACCCAAAGTTACAGAAAAGGTTAACCAAATGCTATGTATGTACTGTTTTGTTGTATGGAAATGAAGCATCATTGATGACGATGAGGGATGACTGGTTGAAGATTTTTGAAACATGCATCTGGAGAAGGATGGAGAAAGTAAGATGGACAGATAAAATGAAGCAATAAACATGATTAAAGAAGAAAGAGCACTTATGCAAGTACACTAAAGAATTGGAAACTGGTTAGGGGAATGGAATCTTGACAATTGGATTGAAAGGTTGAGAAGAATAAGAAAGAAAGTTGAATTTAATAGATGAAGTGAAAATTGGAACTACAAGTAATGAAGTAGAAGGCTTGGGTCAGAATGGATAGAGGCAGCAATCATGGTATTTGTTAATATAAGGAGAAGGGATGATGGTGTGCCATAGTTATTAAACGGTTCATAAATACAGATATAAATCATATTTCATAGTTCACAGTTCATATTATCATAACATTCACAATATTAAGCTAGTTCCTACTGTAAACAGAATGAACATGTCACTTGTAATGTTTAATTGGCCAAAATATGCTGCTGAGCAGTAGTATATTTGACTCAGGGATAAATGTAATGGAAACCACTTCATTTTTTCTAATCTGAACAGTTTTCCTCATGTGCTTGGTTGTGCCTTTTTTAGACGAGACTTATTTCTAATGTTAGATTGCCTAAGACAGCAAGTTACGGCAATAATGAATCGGTAAAACTGGGTCATTGGCAAGAAATAATAGGAGGCCTAATTTTACCTGATAAGACACTTCAGCCATTAGGATGTCATGCAGTGATCACAATGCCTGAGTCAGCCCATAGGCTGAAAACCTACTGACACAAGATTGCACTGGTTTTCTAAGTCTTAGGATCCTCAACATGGAAAATGCAGTAGGGTCACACCTGCAATCACAGAACCAATACTGGGGGTAAGAATCAAGGAAAATGTAAGAGGGTTGGTAAGGAGGAAAAATGATCTATTCATATGACAAAAGAAGACAGTAATTACAGGTGACTATTATGTAGTAATGCTACATTCTTCAATTGTATCAAGTTTGTTTTTTGTTTAAATTATGGCTAGTAAATGTAAAAATTCTTTCAATAAAGAAAATTATTTAATGATTAGAAGAGATAAATTAACCAAGTTTATTTTTACTGTAATTTTAATCTGGCATCTACAGTAAGAACAATATGGAGGAACGGAGAAAAATTACTGAAAACACACCACGAGAGAAACAGTAATTGCAAAAAAGATACAAGATACAATTGCAAAAAAGTAATAGCAAGTACAAGAATACAGTAGTTTGGGCAGCAGGTTGTAATTTCTAGTGAAACCACTGAAGTAGTTTTTCAGAGGTTTCAGCAACAACAAATTCACATTTTCTGATAGTGGCTCAATTTTGAAAACTTAGTGGAATTCTTTGCTAAAATCTGGGTACAGAAACTTTTAAAGGTTTCGATAGCTAGCTGCACAGATTTAAACCAGTTCATGGTTGGGAAAATTAATAATAAATCAAAACATGCTGAAATTAATGATACTAGTCTTGACTTGAAGACGTGTGGCCTAGAATACATAAAATTTATAAGAAGAAAATACATTTTTTATGCTGATTTTGTTAGGATATTTTTTTTTAAATGTTGCTAGTATAAGACACTATTGTTTGAAGGTATATGCAGTAAGTGGAAAAATGCCAAAAGTAAGAGAACTGCTCTAGCTTTTACCCATATTACTGGAACAGATATGGTAGTTAGTAATGATACAGACATATAAAATACCTGCAAGTTTTAAAAACGTTAAATTGCTATGTGTAAAACTGAAACAATAAATCTACGTGGAATATTAGTTTTTTGAAGAAAAAGTACGAGAACGGGATACTGAACCAAAAAGAAAAGTTCTTTTACTGGTAGATAAGTGTGGCTTACATACAGATATTAAAGAACACAAATTAAACTCTATAAATGTACTGCAACTGATGGAACAAAATGTTAAAAATCTTACAAGCCATTAGATATTTCTTTGTCTCATTGAAGAAACAGAAAACAGTAACATTAACACTTTACCATGCTACCAATATTCTTCAAAAGGCTTGGGGCTTGATTACAGTTTCTGAAGCTGATGGAAGTGACGACTTACCACTCGGTGAATAGATTAAACATTTTAATGTGCTGAGTACTTCCTAGTACATTTACCTGATATTGATAAATGTCAGACCTATGGCAGGATAGTTACAACTGAATTTAATGTAATGTCGTTGAAAGCATCCTTATCTTCAGTAACAAATGTAGCCAAGAAGATAAAGAAATTACAAACTTCCAAACAAGCTTTGGATACTATTAGGTTTATTTTGATGTATTTTAGATGCCACTATATTGATTTCTGTTTGCAACAGCAGGTACTGAGTATAGAAAATATGATAAGTCGAGGATTATTACAGATTGAAATGTAAACAGTAAAAAATTACAAAGCGACTTCATCTCATTAAAAAAAAATATTGTTTTTTAGAAGTACATTAAATAAGTAAGGAAACTTAAAATAAAGCTGTGATTTTTTAAAAAAAATTACTTTTCTCATAAAAAATATTATAAATCTTAATTAAAATTAATTATAAAATAAAAATTAACCTTACCAACAATTTATATTATATAACTAGTGCTATTGATCATTTGATCAACCTTACAAAAAATTTTTAATTTTTTTGTAATTTATAACATAAAGCTATTTTAAAATATTAAAAGCATATTAAAACAACTGAGACACTCTTACTCAACTAATGTAATTATTTTTATACATGACGACCAGTTATGCTTTTAATATTTTTAATTTATGTTTTAAATTATGAAAAAAATTTTCTCCTTGGGATGGTTGAATGACCAAAAGTGGTAGGGATAAAATACAAATTGTTGGTAAGGTTGATTTTTATAACTAATTTTATATTCCAACGGTGCCTCATTTGAAAATTTAACTGAGTAAAATGTTTTTTTTTAACCAAGAGCCATCCAGAAAGTAACATAGATTTTGCTACTGTCTGCGGTGAAGGAATGTGGGTAGCAGTTCCATCTTTGAAGTCATGCCAGCCTGATTCACTATGAATCGAGCTGTGCTACGTTAAGGACTGTTGATTTTGTACATATTATCTTGTTAATTGTTTAAAATGTGTGCTGCTATAGAAACTCCTGCCAGTTGTAAAAAAGAAATCATTTATTATATCTCTTTTGGAAAAAATTTACTTAAGATTTCATGTAGTCTTTTGCATGAAGTTGTGACAAAAAGTTGGGTTAAGTTATGTTACAGGTTGGGTTGGCATAACTTTTGCACTAGATGAATATCAAAATTTCTTTCAAAACACAAATTACAGTGTATGCCATCTGCTTTGACTTTTCTTGAGGTATTTGTCATGAAAGTTAAACCCTGTTTGATTAGATAATAACAGATGAAACCAGAGTCTTGTACATGAATGTTGAAACAAAATAATGTATGAAATGGGGTCACACACTCTAAAAAAAATTGCAAAAATGATGGAATAGTGTACCAGCTAGAAAACTGATGGCTACTGTTTTCTGTGACAGAAATGTATTTTGAGACCTTAAAAAAGATACAGAATGCAATATAAAACAAAGCAGCATGTTGACTTCTGAGATTTTCTTCATACATGCATGTTCACATATGGCTCACTGTACTTTTGGGAGGGTTTGGATGGGAGAGTTTTTGAACATCCTGCATAGAACCCAGATCTGGCACTGAGCAATTACCATTTGTTCCATCACATGTAAAACTGGCTGGTAATTAAGCGCTTTGATGGTGATGAGGAACTCCAGAAAGGTATCACAAAATGGCTGAAAAACTAGGAGGCAGGATATTTTAATGAAGGAATACAAAAAATCATCCACAGATATGATGTGTTAATTTATTTGGCAACTACAAAGAAAAGTAGTTTAAGGATCTATTTTCAAATTGTATGTAGATCTTTACAGCAGCTATTATTTTTTTATACCAAAACCTGAGTTACTTTCTAAAGTATTTTTAAATTATACAGGATCTAGTATTCAATATATGTTTGAAAAATGGTTCTCTGCAAATACCCTGGAGTAGTTCACAGTCCTACATTCTTTGACATATACTTATTTTAATTAAGTCTAATTGTATTTATTTTTGACATAGTATTTTAGCAGTAAGCAACAGCATGTAATTTGTAAAAAAGACATTTTATTTTTAAACTGCAACATATTGTAACTACTCTAATTAAATTTGTCTATAAAAGAGAAATATTGTGGTCTAATTGGGTTTGTTACCGAGAATTTACAATATAAACATCAATGGAGAAGTTCAGAAAGTAGTTAAAGAATCAATATACGACCTTTTGGTAATTACCTAGCATTTAAACTCTGTTTCCTGTGCATGATTGCAAGCTGACAACATTTAGGAGCCACACATTAAAACAATTAATTCAATAAAATTGTAAGACAAAGAAAAAGATTAATGTATGGGACAATTGTTTCTTTTTAAATTAAATATAAAAAAACACCTTACAATTAGTAGAAGTTTGTACTTTCTACAAAGATTGCCCCATGAGCAAATTTTATCTTAAGTTATTATACATGAATTATTAAAAAGTGAAGCAAATCTACCTTATCAGCAAATTAATTTTGACTTCTTGAGATCTTTCAGTCCTTAGGCCATAGTCAGTATGAGTATACTGATAACTAGCAATCAGCTCATGACTGCTTAATCTTTTAATTCTTTAACTTTATTTTATAATAATATTTTAATCCCGTGATGATGGTCTAAGGACTAAAAGATCTCGAGAAGTCAAAATTAATTTGCTGATAAGGTGGATTTACAATTTTTAATAATTTATTAATATATCAGTGGTAACCTTGAGAAAATGATTATTAAAATGAATTAATCATATATCAAATCAGCAAAACCTCCCCAAATGGAAAACTAACAGAGAGAGGGTAAATTAAAGAATTCAAGTGTAAAAATACAGTGCAAAGTAAAATAAATAACATTAAAATAAAGAAATGTTTTATTACAAATAACAGTTCTTTTAGAATATTGCATAATCACTTACACTGCTTTCAGGAACATGCATTATTTGATAATGAATTATTTAAATAGTAAATTTATCAATCTGTAAATAACAAATTAACATAATATAAGTAATATTTAGATTTAATCTTATGTTTCATATACATTTATTTTGTACTGATTAAGTGTGATAAAAAATATAATGAATGTTCAAACAAAAAAATGGATAATGGTAAAAAACTTATTAACATTAGTCCTGCTCGAAGTATTCTCCACTTGAACAAACTTATCCCATCCTTTTTGCAGTAGAAGACTTGTTTTAGAAGTTGTCTTTAGTCACACTGCAATGACTGCTTCAATCTCCTCAATCAATTCAAAATGTATCCCTTTGTTGATAATCTTGATTTTGGGAAAGGGCCAAAAGTGCACAGCACCAGGTAGGTAAATAAGGTAGATGAAAGTGCATTATAATGTTTTCATTTGACAGAAATTGCAATGTTATAAGTGATGTGTAACACAGATCATTGTCATGGTGGGTGGATGAAACCTTTAACATTTACACATTTCTCAGATTGTTTTTAATGCTAATTTTATTTTAAGTATTCTAATAAACCCTTATAATATTTATATTTAAACATAGTACTCCTGGGTACAAACTTGCATCATACAATTTGATTAAGATTAGAAAAGGCAATCAACATGACCTTGATGTTAGATCCTAATAGGTTTTACATGATCATAGTTGTTTTCATGATATCTGACACATGTGAAGTGGCACAATCTTGCAACTCCATGAGACCAACAATAATGTTATTTTAAAAAGCACTGAACACATTTTGGACTTGCCAAATTATTTTGGACTTTTGGACATTTTGGACTTGATTGTTCAAATTATTGAAATGTTTTTAATGGAAACATAAGGTTTAGATCCACAGAAATTTCTCTAACAGTCAATTGCCTGTTTGATTAAATTATTTTGTTAACTATTTCAATATTTTCTTGGGTTTTTGATGTTGAAGTACATCCTTCCTCGTCTGTAACCAGAGTTTAAGTAATCCTTCCTCGTCTGCAACCAGTTCACAATCACTATGAAATCGCTTGAATCACTTGTAAATAGGCTTCATCATCACAATAAACTAATTTTATTATTTTATGCATTTCTTTATCACTGGGTTTTAGGAGTTTGAGAAAAGTTTCTTGTTAATGTTTTTTTCGCGATTCATGATTTGATATACTTTTAAAGCATACCTTCTTTCAACTCTCATTCAAACAATCTGACAGTACCAAAAAGTTGAAAACTTGTCACGCATTGTTACTAAGGTCTGATGTCTTACTTGTCATATTGAAGCTTTATAATCTTTACTGTTGGGTGGTGCTCAGCAGCAATAGTCATGGTATTTTGATTATAACTCATATTTATATAACAACATTAAACCTGTTCACTGCCTTGTATGTATAATGGATATTGAATAATATTTCTGAAATGCCATTAACAAATAGGTAAACCACTGTAACTCAAAATTTAGTTGCTTTGTGCCGCAACAATGGTTTGTATAATCCCTTCTATAAAATTATTTGGAATAAAAATATAATTTTTTTTCACTCCATTTAAATACATGATTCAGAAAAATATACTTCTATTCCAATCCAAAAAATAAATATTAATTTAATTTAAAATTGAAGTTACTTTACTTTTGTGATTGAAATTCATGACATGAATTAAATATTGTAAACCCTACAGGAAAAATTAAATGTACAAAAAAATAATTATTATTCAATGTTAAAAAATTTCAGTTCGCACAATCAAAAATATAAATTATATTAACATTTTATAATTATAATTATTATTATTATACCTTCATATATTTTTAAATTCTTCTTTTTTTTAATAAGATATATACTGAAAAGTAGTACTAGAAATTAACAATTACTTTACTAACAATTTTTTTTTTGGCAACCATATAGTGAGAAGTCAATCTTACTTTTCATAATAAAAGAGTTGGTAAAAACTGAACTTTAATTAGAATAATGAAGGAGTATCTTTCATATCAACTATAATGAGTTCCGTTCAAATAATCTACATGAAGTTTTCATAATTATTACTATAATCATGATTTCAATTAATTACTTATATAAATAAAAATAAATGATTACTATAATTAAAAATAACAAAAGATCTCTAGCAAACAAAACAAGAAATTATTTCAAATAAATTTAATCCAGAGGGGTTTTTTTGAGGGGGGGTAAAACACACTTTTGCATTATCATCGTCCTGGTCAAAATAACAAAAAGGCTCCTTCTTGGATACTAAAATATAGTTAAAAATATGATGAAAACTAAGACAATAGGAATAAAATTGAAATAGTAAAAGAAATGTAACAATTAGGATTATATATGTAACACGAATAACTAAATAATATCAAAATTTATGGCGGGTTAAATCTTACGAAGTATTTTGATTCTTCTTAAAAGTAACAATACCTGCTCCAGTACATTCTTATCATTTCCTAGGATGCAATGAATGTTTCTCGGTAATTTGAATTTGCGATGTAAGGTTGCATAACATATGCAGTCCACAAGGATGTGGTCCACAGTCAAGTGGCAGTCACATCATATGCACACTGGTGTGTTTTCTGCTGATATCAGGTATCCATGAGTAACACTGGTAGGTCCTAATTGCTATCAGCACATGACCACTTCCTCTCGGCAAACTTTCCTGCATGAAGAGTCTCCCGGTAACACCATATCTCTGAAGTGCCAGAGTTTATTATCCACTCTAGCAGTCCAGTCATCTTGCCACCTTCTTTGAAGTGTATGTTTAATGGAATTAGAGATCAGCAGAAACTCACTTGTGTTCTAATTATTTAACTAAGCGATCGTATTATGAATTTTGGTGACGAAAGAATGTCTAGAATACAAATCTTCTAACACTTGGAGTGCTCTACATGAATCACACTACAGATAAGGATCCAAAGATAAGGTTTAAGAAATTTATAATATGTAAGAAGTTAAAAGTGAGGTTCTTAGGTAAAACAAATGCAAAATTTTATATGCGAGTGTAAAAAAACAATACTTGAAAAATACATCACTGAATGGTACTTGAAGACTGGAACTGTTCAAAAGTGTTTGAACCTAATGCAAAAGAAGTTGATGCAACAACATCTGATAAACAGGTATTAGTTTGCGGAAGTGGTGGTTGTGGCTGTAATGCCACAGATTGCTGATCTTGCGGTTGATGTTGAGGTACAAAATGTAATACATGATATGTATGAGGTGTAGTTAATGTATCTTCATTGGTAATTGAATCAAACAATGACTGCATTGCAACATCATTAGTATGAACTCTTCTCATATGTTCTCGCCAATATTTTTTATTTTTAAAATTACGACCACATGTTGTACACTTAAAAGGACGATCAGTGGAATGCGTTCGTAAATGATCTTCATAATGACATTTTCTAACAAACCTTTTTCCACAAGTAGAACAGTCATATCTAGAAAAAAAATAAAAGAAGCAAATGGCCATTAATATTATGTAATTAATAATTTTTCATACTAAAGCAAACAAAATCTCTGTCTATCTCTCTCTCTCTCTGGAATAATATACTACTGTCAAACAAAAGAATAGAGGAATACTATTATACAAAATTTTATTGCTAAAATGAACTTCATGTTATTTTCTATATTTTATGCATATTAGTTCCATAAATTTAGAAATATAAAATACTTTTGAATAGAAATTTATTTTAAAATTTACTTTAAAAATAATTTTATATTTAGATAAATTTATATTAACAGTACATTCTTGTGCCAAATACCATAGCACATAAAAATACTAGAATAATCCAGTACTAAAGAAAAAAACAATTCCTTTAAAATTACTCCACTCTAAATGTTTGCAGCTGTACAGTTCTTAGTATATACAACACTCATGCTAAAACCTTTTTCTGTTTTCCAATATGGATAACTCTGTTATATATGCATACAATCATTTTTTTGTGAAAAAAATGAAATAAGTCACATTTGCATTAGGCTTGCAAATGAATTTGCATCATACTTGATTTGCGTGAATTTTCTAGTTTAACATATAACGTATAAAATTATGTTCTTCAGTTTGCACTGTAACAGTATCTCCCATGTAGAATGTGTTCTGCCTCCCACAGTTCAGTGTTTTAAAAAGTTGAAACATGCATAAATGTTACTTACACTTGGAGTAATGTTTGATATAATAATTTTTTTTCTTGGTAAGTACAAATAGGTTCAACTAACAATTTAGAAAAGTTGAATATTTAATACATTTAAATTTTGAAAAAAATATCTGTTAATTATGAATTATTGTACTATAATAAAAATGCATCTAATTTACTGTAACCACGAATAAAAGTTATTTTACTAGTTCTATGAGTATCTTTATCTCTGAAAAAGTAAATATCAGTAAATCAAGGTGTTATCTGAATATACAATCACAATTCACACATTGACTGAAATTTATAACTTTCTTCTTCAAATTGTAATGCAAGTAGTCAAATTTCAAATTTCACATCACATCCTAAGTGAAAAAAACTTGTTTGTTGAACTTTTTATCAATCTTTGAAAGCAAAGATTTCCTACATAATTAAAGAATTAGTAATTAAAACTCAAGTTTTACAGTTTGTACAATTTTTATTTTATTTATTTATTTTTTTGGTTTGATGAATTAACTCACTACATAAGTATGAAGCTTGTGCATGGGAAAATGAAAATGGTAATTTTCCAGCGTGTGAAAAATGCCATGACTTACCAAAATTCAAACCCAGAACCTCCGGGTGATAGACTGAGACAAGTGTGGTAGCGTCTCAGACTTTCTTATATTTTTGTCCACATAAGTATTAAAAGAAAGAGCTAAAAATAAAGAATACCACTATACCCTTGTTCAGCTCCTTGATTAATTAAAATTTCTCATGATTAGTTCATGACATTTGCATTTTTAATCTTTAAAAAAATTGATGGGATGGAAAGGACAGCCCGCCACCTGTACACACACACAACAGACAGAGAGAGAGAGAGAGAGGGAGAGAGACTCTATATATATATATATATATATACACATAAAATTTGCCAAACCATGTTAAGGTCAACTCTATTACATTAAATGTCTTTTCCAAATATACAAAGTTCATACAAACTGAACATTAGATTATAATCCTACCTCTTCTTAACAGGAAGTAGAAATAAATACATTACCACTTTAATATAAATACAATTTTTTTCAATGATAGTGCTTCCATTACCAGTTTATTATCTAAACATAACTGTTTTATTACTTAAATGAGCTCTAAAAAATTAAGACCACTGAAAAAGTAACCATGAATTATATAATATACACTGTAATACATACTAATAATAATAATTACTATTTTTTATATTTATAAAATATAAAAAAAAATTAATATTTACTGATAGTTTCCATCGTGTAGTTGAAGATGGTACATTAAACCATTCCTACTCTTGAACCCTTTCGTACATTTAGAACAAGATGCATTGGCAACAGCAGGTGCAGTTGATCGATCATTACTTATAGAAGAATGTAATAATGTATGTTTTTTGAATGAATCCTTTCGATGAAAGCTCTTGCTACAAATATTACAAGTAAATCGAGGTTCCTGTTTTGATAAAAATAAAAACAACAATAAAATCATCAATATATATCAACATAAATTTAAAAGATACCACCTCTTCCTATTAAAATTAAACATATGTTCTAATTATGCAAGCAGCCGATGCACACTAAATCGTTAACGCTTATGTTTCTAAACTTTCCAAATACATTAATAACTGATTTTTTAAAGTTTTATTGATAATTTAAAAGTATTCTTTGACATTGTTACCTTTACTTTTCTTTTACTTTACCTATTTATTATTCTGAATTGTGGTACTTTAGTTAACTTCTATATGATGATAGGTATTGACACCAAATTTAATTTAATTTTTAGTCAATAAGTAAAAACATGCCTAACTACTCGTAGGTCAAGTGTATGAATGAACATGAAAGAAATCATAAAAGTGATCAATTCAAAATTTAAATTTTGGGTCTAAATTTTAAGTCTTTAAATTTTTTTAAATAAAAAAAAAACACCAAAAAAGCACTTAAAAAACTGAAAAAAAGAATTTTTAATATTTCTTTAAATTTTGACTTTAAGAAGTCAAAATTAAAAACAAATAAACGACTTGATAACCCTTAATTTGGTACCAGTTCTTTCAGTAGAAATCAAATGAAGACTTGAAAATGTATAATTTTTATTATTATTATTATTTAAAAAAGGTTTGGTTAAGCTTTAAAAAAACTTTTTTCCATCTGAAAAAATAGCTGCTTGCAAGAACATAAAGGTGAGAATACCTTTATCTTTATTTTTCATGTGAAAATTTTCTTCTAAAGTTAGCAAGAATTGACTTCCTCCTAATAATATAAAATTGAAATCAGTTTAATTAGGATGGAATGTAGGAAAAAAACATTTGCATGGATTCATGTTGCAAATTGATTTAATTTAGAATCTCATTTTAATTTACTGAAGTTAAGAATATTGAAAACCTAAGTTAGATTTCTTCATGATTAGCAAGTCAATTCTAAGCAAAATGGTAAATCCCCCCCCCCCCCCAATGATGAATGTGGTTTAATTAAAAAAGGACATTTTTTCATCCGCATTATTATATTAACTAATTCAAAATTATTGAACAACTACTAGTTTTGTAAAACAGTGTAATTAAGTAAAAAATGCACAATATTATAAGCTACTTCCTATAAAAGGCCAAGGCAACCATTGGACTGGAGTGCCGAAGAAGAGGATGAGGAATCAGGAATTTTTATTAAGGGTGATGCAGGGAACAAATCTGATGAAGATGATAAAAAAGAGAGAAAAATTTTAGTAAGTGAACACTGTATAGGATTTGCATTACAATGAATGCTAACATACACAGAATTAGAAGAAAAAAGAACGAAGATTTGAAATGCTAACGCATCAAGAAAGGTTGACTTAATCAAAAGCTGAAAGTACCTTTTATACTAAAGAAAGAGAAATGAAGAATAATCTTCAATGATACCTGTCGCCAATGTAAATATGAAGATTTGACATGGAAAAGACAATTTATTTGATGTGTAAAATATTTAAAAAGTATGCAAATATATAGTTCTGTGTAAACTGGGACATGCAGGCAACTGCAGCCCTTGATTCTTGAGTAACAAGCACAGGCTTGTTACAACTCTGGATTGCTAGGCCTGAACTGTTAATTGAACTCAACAACGGAATAGTAGATAGACAGACAGTATCAAAATATAACCAAGAGTATAATAAAGTGACTTGTGGGTGACCCATATGTCATGTCACCCTGTCAGGGAGAATAAGATTAATGGTGTTAAGACAGCTTTTTTTTAAGTTCTAGGATCTGATTCTTATGTAGTGTGTAAAATTTAATTAAAAAGTATTTATCTTATATTTACAATGAAATATAATAATTCAAATTTTCAATTATTCAAAATCTAATTTCAACCAAGAATTTAAGGATAGTCTGCATATTGTGTTAAAGAATAGCATTTTGGAAAAGGAATTACTGTAAGGTTATTGTTTATGGTATATGACTACTACCTTAGTCAAATGCAATCAAACATGAGAAATCCATACAACTTACCATTATTATTATTATTATGCCTGTACACTGCAGGAAGATTTTAGTCTTGGTAGAAATTACAGATTTTTAATTAAGAGCTCTGTAATCAGTTGGTGTTATTTTATCACACCAACAGATAAAATAACATTTCCTAACTTGATAAAATACCTAGAATGATTTGATAAAATAACTAATATATGGGGGTGGTGAAAAGTTCCAAGCCTGATGGCATTAGTATGTCTAATTTCTTGATGGCATCATCACATGATTCCATTCTTCATAAATTACTGTAGGCATTTCAAGTCACTGCATCACTTAGCATAGTATTTACAGTCTATCAAAGTGGAGAATTAGGGTGTTCTTTGGAAAAAATGGAATAACTGGTAATTCATGCAGTGATTAAATAGTTTTTTCTAAAAGGCTTAAATGCAAAGGAAATTAAAGAAGAACTTGATACAACATTGGGAGACTTTTCTTCATCAATACAACAGTTAAACGCTGGGTCAACACGCACTAGTGATGAAGCACGCGTGGACACCCTTCTGAAATGACTACACCAGAAATTATGGAAAAATTTTATAAAACTGTTGTGGCAGATTGATAAGTGACAGTGAATGAGGTAGCAGAATCTGTAGGGATGTCAACAGAGCATGTGCACAATATCTTACAAGAACATTTGGGCATGAACAAGTTATGCACTAGATGGGTGCTGTGTGTGCTCATGCCAGCCAAAAACAGTGCTGAAAAAACATTTTAAGCGTTTGTCTTAAGCTCTTTCAGTGCAATCCAGAGAAATTTTCAGATAGCTTTATGAGAGCTGATGATATTTGGGTTCATCACTACACTCCCAAGAAAAAAAAAGCAGTCAAAAAAAATGGGTTAAGAAAGGTCAACCTGCTCCAAAAAAAGTGAAAATGACATTATCCTTTAACAAAGTTATGGCAACTGTTTGTTGGGATGCATATGTAATAGTTTTCATTGATTATCTTAAAAAGGGTAAAACAATAAATGGTGAATACTATGCGAACCTACTGCAGCATCTCAGCAATGAAATTTCAGAAAAATGACCATATTTGGGGGAAAAAAGTGCTTTTCTGTGAAGACAATGTTTGCAGTTCACACGTCAGTCATCGCAATGGCAAAAATCAATGAATTATGGTTTGAATTGCACCAACACCCTCCTAATTTACCTGATCTGGATCCCAGAGACTATCATTTGTTTCCTAACCTAAAAAGGAGGGAAGAGATTTTCAACCAATAAAGTTATTGCTGCCGTAGATTGTTATTTTAAGGAGTTGGATAAATCGACATACCGAACTGGCATAAGCAATCTTGTGGAACACTGGGCTAAGTGTATAGATCTTATTGGTGACTATATTGAAAAATAAATCAAACTGTACCCAGAAAAATGTTGCTTTCTTATCCAGGCCTAGAACTTTTCCCCCTGCCCTCGTAAAGAAATCGACTCAACATGAATTTATTTGGGCAGTTTGAGTGATTTTATTTTAGCTAATTCATTAGATCCTTTGAATTTATTCCATCTTGTCTGTCAATTACAGGGGGTAACTCTTGTCTGTTAACTCAGTTTATTTACATTTATGAATTTTATTTGCTTCAACAATTTCTTTTAGTTTTAAGTTCTTAAGCTGTTCTGGTAAGCATCTCAGGGGTGCTATGTTTAAATACCACTTATTGTTAGTCTGTTACTTGTGTTTTTATTTCAAATGTTGTTTAGTATTAAGTTTTCCTTCTGACTTTTAAAGAAACGATATTAAAAATTAATATGACATAATAAGTGACAGCTGAATCCATTGAAGAGAGCTCTTTAAGTGAAAAATGGAGATAAAATTTGGTCAGATGTAGCTAGAAGAGTTATATTTAGTGAAATTAATCACACTAAATCTATTTCTTTTAATTTATTGTTAATATAATATTTTCAATATATAGCAAATTCCAATAAATTATTACTTTTCTGAGTTGGATTTTGATGGCTGCATGTATAGGTACTCAAACACCAGTAATTTAAAGTTATCAATAAATAAAATCTTTCTGTCAGTTCCTTCAAATCTAAATTGACAAACTCCATTGTACAATGAATGAATAATATAAACTTATAATAATAACAATTAAATATACCTGAGAATGAGTGCGAATGTGAAAATTCAATTTAGATTTTAATGTGAAACGTTTTGAACAAATATGACAAACATGAGGTCTTAATTGTAGTGGTGTTAAACCGGCAGTATGTTTCTGCCTTTCATGATGCAATAGTGAAGCTTTTTCTGTGAACTCTTTGCCACATGTTGGACAATTGAATTTTCTGAAATATAAAAAAGTATACAATTTTTAATCCGTAAACATATGTATGTGTGTATATATATATATATCTCCTCAAAAACATGGGCAAAAAAAAAATTAATCATAATAAACTACACAAAACTCTCATGACCTCTCTCGTATATAGAGGTGTATCATGAAGTTCTCCTAAGGTGTATCAATGAAGTTGTCCTAAAAATTTCAATATGACTTCATTTCAACAGGGTATCTGAAATCCGAGTGAAATCTGTCACTAGCTGTAACTCATAAGTGAAACATTGTAGGACATATGAACTTTTTCCATTATTTTCACAAGAAGAATAAGGTGTGAAAGTCTCGAGAGAACCTCATGATACACTCTGTATGTACATTGGTAACATCATATTACCTTACTTTAATTCAGTACATAGTCTAATAAATAAACAATGAGATATCAAGGAATGAAATGGATCAATCATTACCTATACTAAAAAAAAAATCCCTCCTCCATCAATAAACTAGCAGCAACATCTAGCAATGCTTAGATTGATCTTTACAAGATTTCTTTTGGTATGACTTGAGACTAGATGTCACATTCTATTGATATCATAAGTGCAAGAATATACTCTTTTAGTTGCAGGAGGAAAAAATTGAAGTAATTTTGCAAACACATTTGTTTTAGAAAAAAAATTCCTGATCAATCATGAAGAGTGAACCAACTGCCAGCAGCTGTATTTGAATGGATACAATGAATCTTCTTTCATAAGCATTGCAGAACATTCACATAAAAATGTCTAACAAGAGAAAATCTTGTTCAATAATTCCTCTGCTGTAATAGAAATCCACAATACTTTTGGTAATCTTAATGATTTTAATTCAGTAGCTTCAATGTCAAATTGTAGAACCAGAGTGAAAACAAATTTCATCCTGTGCCATAAACAAATTTAAGGAAAGGTTTATTTCTACATAATTCTCTTTCTTGCATATTGCACTTGTCATATTTTTGATCAACTAACTAGTATATGATAAACTAGGAAGGATCATTTTAAATTTAAATATTTTTATTTTATGTGTGTGTATATATATATATATATATATGTACTAGGTAGTTTATATTAAAATTTTATATACAATGTTTCATTTTGATCGCCCTAGGCGATTTTGTAGTAAACTATACGCACAATACAAAAAATAGACCTAAACAAAAGTTACTCAAGGTCATATAGTTAACCATCATTGAGTGTTATATGAGTACTGGATTCTTTGCGCAGATATTTACAGTCACTGGTTTCTAAGTTGTAAGAAGTTGTCTGGTACTGTCTTGAATCAGCAAATTGTGTTAATTGGATACGTATGCGATTAACTTCTAAACCAAATTTATGGCCATATGACCTTCAAAAAAGTTTAAGGTCATATGTGTGACCACATATTCCAATGGAAAATGTTTTGCTCTTTACATTGGTGTGGTCAAAAACAGGTCATTCCATTTGAAAAAAAAAATAGTGTTAACCTTGAAATAAGGTCAAGGTAAAATCCAAGGTCACCATGAGGTGTTCCCCTCCAATCTGAGTAACTTTAGTTTAAGTCATTTTTTTTTATTGCGCACAGTTTATGAGAATATTGCCTGGGGTGATTAAAATGAAATGCTCTGTATAAATAAAATTTTCAATAAAAGTAAATAAATGAAAGTTGTTTCCATCACCAAAGAAACAGTACACAAAAGCCACAATTTCTTTTAGATATGAGTAGGTTTCATTTATTCTTTAATCAAAAACAAAAAATCAATAAAAACAATTAATAAACAAGAAAAATATCTACGGTGATATTAATTTTATATAACTCACAATGTTGGACATCTTCAATTTCAGTTTTATTATAAATAAAAATATAAAAATTAGTCAAGCCAAACTAATAATATTTTGTAATAATATATTCGCTAAAATGGCTGAAAAAAACTCTAAATATTTAGTTGTATGACAAATAAAGTTGGATGTATATTAGTAAAAATAATACACCAATTACAAGAAAAAAATGTCTCCAACAGAATTTATGAGCAATTCCATTACAAATAAATATTGTAAGGTAAATACCTAGGAAACAACTAAGACAAAGTAAAATGAATTGATATCAATAAACAAACCTGGAACTTTCACTATGATGACGTTTATTATGTTTAGAGAGCTGATTACGAGTTGCAAACGATTTAACTGGGCGATTACAGTCAGGAACATTACAATGATACCAAGTAGTAAGAGGATTATGCTTAGTTTTTGTGTGCCGCGTCAATGCTCTCTGTGATTTAAAAGTTAAATCACACTGAGGACAGGTAAACTGTGATACTTCAATCACCTGAAAAAAGATTTACATAAATAACTTATTTTAATTTTATTTTCAGCACGTTATTCTCAAACACATTATTTTCAGAGAGTGTAAGGTGCCAATTAAAGCTTAAATACCTCAGATGTTTTATCTAGTCATCTTTTGTCATTGATAAGCTAAAAATACATAGATTTCTCTATTGATTGGAATGTATACCTAAAATGTTTATTACTTTTAAGGAGAGTCTGAACTGTCACTATTGAAACCTAGGACTCGCCCTAGGCCTAGGTAATTTACTTCAAAGGGGAAGGAGAGCACTACAATAAATCAACAACAAAAGCCTTATTTTATATTCAAAGATTAATGACGATTTTTTTTTAATATTAGACAGGGACTTACCGATAGTGAAATGTATAATTTATGCTGGTATACTAAGCTGATTACATGAAAAGAAGATTCAGCTGGTTTCATGAAAAATACCTGTTATCTTTAATGGGTATATATCCATTAAATGAAATCCAGACTTTAGAAATTGGCACCTGTTCCATATTCAACACCTTTCCAAAGACAGCAAACCTAACTTTCCTTGGTCTATCTTGAAATACCAGATCAAGAATACTGTAGTTGATATATAAATGTATGCAAGTTTATATTATTAAAAGCTCATTTGAACAGGCATGTTTAACTGATTTAGAGAGGGAATCATATTATATGATCAAGTCATTTTAAGGTTTAGTTTGATCCATGATCCTCTGTAACGTTTTCTGTACATGAATGTATGGCCTTTCTAGGAAACTAAAATCAACAAAATTGTCTAGAGGCTTATGTTAATAAGCCTTATGTTAATTTACATATAAATATGAGTTTTTATAAATATGATATAAATAATCTCTCTTACTCTAAGACCATATTTATGAAGTGGTAGCATTTATATTTTAAAAAAAAATTTAATTTAAATACCTGCGTTCGAGAATTTTCAGAAACTGGGTCTAAACAACAAGGTGCAGCCTCAGTAGCAATATTATGAGATTTATAATGTGCATTTAAGTATTGTCTAGCAGAGAACTGTTTTCCACATAATGAACAAGAATACTGCAGTTCAGCATGTTTCTTTTTATGAAAATTTAATTTTGATTTTGTAGTAAAACGTTTAGAACAAATATTACAAGAATGTGGGTAGTTACCTGAAAAAGAAAAAAAGTAAAAATTAAGTTTTTTAAACTTACTTAAGAAAAAAAAACTAAAACCTCTATACTTTTAAGGAAAAGTGGTAAACAGAGAAGAATGAAAAATAATACCACACAGACAGTAAAAAAAGTATTTCTATTGTATGCAATTCATAGTAATATCAAAAAGCAATGAAAAATGCTGCATAGCTTGCTTGTAATTCATTAGAACCACACAGCATAAAGTAAAATTCTGAACAATATTGTCATGGGCAATATCCAAGACAAACATACTTGTACATAATACAAATGATTATCTCAGCAATAAAAAATATATTGATTTTTCAAAGGCAAAAAAACAGATGAAGGTAATTAAAAAAGTTAAGATATGAATGGACTAATCTCAAAAAGAAAACAATAACTACACACTAAGACAACTACTATCATTAACTAATAAAAAACTGAGAATTATGTAACTTGAAAAAAAAACCAAAACTGCAAGAATTTTGTCTTAGTTTCAACAATTATTTTAACACTAACAGAATTTGCAACAGTGAAACAACAGAGCAGAAAATCATATTCAAAGCCAAAACAATTTTTTTTCATAAATAATAAATTTCAAGAAAATTTTAAAACACTCACGTGTATGAGTTAATACATGTGTATCACAGGTTATCTTCTGTGTAAAACTTTTCCCACAAATGTAACAGGAGAATGGTTTGATACCTCTATGTCCAGCTAAATGAGTATCTAATGCTGATTTACGAACAAATAGTTTACCACATTCAGCTGAAAAATTAGATTTTACATTGTACATTACATAATATTTTAAGTAACACTTTATTACAAACTAAAGAAAAATAAAAAAATGTTAGTTAAAATAAAAAGTGATGTTAATTTTTTAACAAAAAGAAAATGAAAACACTTTTTTTATAAATTAATTTAGTAAAAATAAAAAAACATGATGGATTTTCATCAAGTAAAATAAAAAAATAAGTATCCAGAGATTAGTTAATTTTTTAGAAAAGTTTTAATATCAATCCATTTAAAATACATAGAAATATGTTATTTAGCTTCACTGTCATACTTCTATACAGATGAGTCCTATTAAAACTTTATAGAGTTGACAGAAAAGATAAAAAAAGTCAAAGAAACGTGCTAAGCCAAAAATATAACAAGTATCTGATTACTAGTATAAGCGAGAGTTGAACATGGAGGATACTTGTCACAGGCTGACCTTGAACACTACAATAAATCTGCCAAAGTGTCCTTCTGGTTTATTTGAGGAAGATTTAGTAGTGTCTTAAAACTGATGCAGTACCTCTTGTCACATCAGAGGATATTCAGCAATAAACTTGCATCAGACCTGGTCAGAACTTTGCAAAAAACTTACTTAACATTAAGGACAGAATTATGAATCCACAATGATGCCACAGTCTTAAAGAACCCAAAAATCAAAACTATCTTGATATTATATCTAAAGATAAATACTATTTATTTGGTTTTATTCAGTTCAATTCATTAATAGGATGTATCAGGCATGAGACAGATCTCATGTGTTTCAATTGTACCAAATTTGCATGAAAAAAACATTTTTTTTTTATCTGACGAATAAAAAAAACAGTGTCTTGTAGTTCACTTGAGCTTCTTCAGTGGATTAAAAACAACAAGCACTTAATAAAAATTATCATAATTGGTGTGAATTTATGGGTATAATCTTGAAACTAAAATCAAGTCTCCATACTAGAAGAGCCTAAAATCCACAAAAAAAAAAAAATGCTAGAGATGTCAAGATGATGTTGGCAGTGGGTTTCTTGGTCAAAGAGATTTGTGCATCATGAATATGATTTCAGGAAAGACAATCAACAAAGAAATATTACTGTCAAGTTTTGTAGTGTTTGAGAAGTGCAGCACAAAAACAACATTTGAATGGCAAACTTTGTTTAGCCACTACAACTTGTACAGGAATTTCTTGCTAATTGTAACATTCTACAAATTTAACTACACTATTCAACAGAACTACTTCCCTGTTAATTTTCCTCTTTTCAAGAATAAAATGACATTTAAAAGAAAACAGATTTCAGAATTCTTCAGAGATAAATCGGAATGAGATGCTATTTCCAAAAAAAAATATTTCATTTTATATGATGCATTGCTATTTCTAAAGATGATGTCAAAAAATGCTTGAGCATTGCAAACAGCGCTTGTGATGTTGGTGACATTGTAGGCGACTTGTAATGCTTGAATATTTTTTCTAAAAAAATATATAAAATCCAGATACCTTTTTAAAAATACAAATAAAAATTAAATTTGATTAAAAAATTATAAGATAATATAAAAACATTAAAATTCAAAGACCTTAATAAAGATAATTTTTTATACATAGCACAGATACCTGCACAATAAAACTGTTTCTCTAGTCCTGAAGTTCTGATTATTCTGAAATACTGAACTTTAATAATACAATAAATCATCAAAGGATATTAAGAACAATGGTAGTAATACTACTGAAAAAATTAATATGTTAATAAAAAAAGTGATTAATACTTACGACATGAATGGGCTGATTCAGTATTTAGATTATGTTGCCTTGTTAAATGGGCAGCTAGATTACAACTCATTGTAAATAATTTGCCACAGTGTTCACAACAAAAAGGTTTAACACCTGTAATTAAATTTTACAAACAATAGTGAAAAATAACTAAAATCGATTTAAAGAATTTAATGTTCAGTAAACACTTTTCATCTGACTGATACATAGCTACTTCAGCCTCTAACCAATCTCCTACAGTGATAACACATTTGTGGACTGTCTGGTAAAACTATAAACATACTGTCTTTTAGACAAATATGCTTTATAGAAAAGGTTTTCAATCCTTTCTTATAAGACAAAAGAGGCCAAAATTTACATGGCACACATCAAAATTTTATTTTGATTTAAAGAAGCTTGTTTTATATTTTAAAATATTACCACTGCTGATAATGTTCATTTACTTAAACAGGTGGATTAAAATACCAAAATAATATTCTCGTGGTGTCTCTGTAAGTGTGAAAATTCCTTTTTCGCAATCAACCACAATTACATTAATCCAGTATTTTTAGATAGGAGTTACATTGTGCGATCATTTTTTAAAATCAATAATTTCTCTGGGTTTTATAGAAATAACATCCAGATAGAATATTTCTTTTAACAGATAACAAATAAAATATAAACCTGAGCAAATTTAAATTCACATCAGTAATTTTAAAATAATGTTTTTTATTCTTCAATCAAACACAAATGACTTGTCCACTAATATTAATAATCTGTTTCATTTAGGATCTAAATACACACATTTTTAAATATTGCAATAGTCTGTTTTTCATTCATTTCAACAAAGTTGAATTTTAATATGAATGCTTTATCAGTACTGTTTAATGAATCTTCTTCATTCACTGTTTGTTTTTAAGAAATTCATTTTTTGAAGTGAAGATATCAATTAATGGGCTAATTTTTTAATTCAGCGATTATAATTAAAGATTTTGCATCTTGAAGATTATTTATGAAATATAACTTTTAATTCATTTTTCTACTCAAAAACTCTTGAATGAAATTATTTCTCTAGATAATTAAAACACAACTTTTTGTGGAAAATAAAGAATGATATTATGATCCAATTATATCCTACATACAGTAGAAAAAAATCTAGATCCAGATGTTTAGCTTTAAATTTACAGATGAAATTAAGAATGAATTGTAACTTAATGGGTAACATTTTAGCAGCAAGATGTTCTTTTATGAATAAAATAAATTATGTACAATTTATTATTTGATTTATAACTCAAACTGGATGTAAAATCTTTAAATTTTCCAAACATTGAATTTGTACCAACTTTAAAGTTATATAATTTTTCCAAAGTGCAATGTGCAATTTATAGCAAAACAATTCATGACAATTCACCACGATAATGCATCTGCTCACACTTCACTGCTTTTTTATGAATTTTTGGCCAAAAACTACACCATTATGATGTCTCATCCTCCATATTCACTAGACATGACCTTTGGCTTCTTCCTATTCCCCAAGTTGAAAAGAACCATGAAAAACATTTTGCCAATACTGAAGAGGTAAAGACAGAATGGCTGAAGGAGCTAAACACCATACCAGAAATTGTGTTCCAGAGGTGCTTTGAAGATTGTAAAAAGTATTGGTACAAATGTATTAAACCTGAAAAGGAGTACTTTGAAGGTGACAAAATCAATACCATCAATAAAAAAGATTTTTTGAAAAAAATAAAATTTTGCGTATTTTTTTATCAAACCTTGTAAACTATATTTCTATTAAATAAATCACCTAGCACAGAATATTGAGATTAGACATAACTTACCTTACTTTTCCATGAAAGTACTTTCATGGGATCCCGCATCCTCAAGTAATGACTGAAATAATTCTGTTACTGCATAATAAAAATTTAAAAATTGAAATCCTACAATAATGAAAATTACATATTAATTTAAACAATTGATGCTCTGTAACAGTTTTTGTAAGATCATCTGCTTCAAATAATTATTATGTGATTTTTCACTATATTATTTTTTTTTTAATTTTTATGATGCAATAATAGATTTATTTCCATCATGACTGAGGATGCAAAATCCTGCAAAAATACTTTCATGAAAAATTAAGGTAAGATATGTCTCATCTCAATATTCTGTGATTGGGAGGTTTATTTAATTAATTTAAATATATTTTAGCAGTACAGAGGAATAGTATGAATTTTAAAAAGATTAGTTTCAGTAAAATTATATTTCATTAGAATTTTACAATGAAATGTGAATTTCCTCAATTTACATTTTAAAATTAAGAACAAATTTTCAATCCCACATGAATTCTTAAGTAGTTAAAAAAATCTGATATAGAATTACCTGACGATACTGAAGATGGCAACATTAAAATAAATCAAAAGACTGTACAGATGGAACATTAAGAAATCCCTAGAGAGGAAACCTACTATTACAAAGACAAAATGAAAAGTTGACTAAGCAGATTCTGGCGTTAATGAAATTAACAAAGAACAAATTTTAGGAGCAATTAAAACACCTATTATCAGTTCAAATAGGCAAAACTCTATCAAAAGAAGTGTTTTGAAAAATAAAAAAAAAATATTCAAGAATAGCATTAAGTGGATTTAAAAGTGAAAGCTTAAACAAATTAGAAGATTAAAAATGAAACTTACTGTATGAGCTTCTCATAATTCATTCAACATGAAATTATGAAGGCTACATTTTTTACACTTGGCTCCAGTGATGTGGAATTATTTTAGAAAGTATCATTATAAATGAAAATAAAGTTATTAGAAAAGAGGAACGTAATATAATTTCAAACCTTTAAAATAAAAGAAATTGAAAAACAGTGAAGATATAAAGTATTAGAAAAAGAAGTGACTGAAATATTAAATGAAATTCAGATGGACAAGACTGCTTACATTTTGAACATCATTATATATATTTTTTTAAAAGCCGATTGTTAACTTATAAAACAATCTGTTTACTAATATAAATATAGTTATTTTTAAATAGTACCCTGGATATTATTTTGTTTGTAGATGCTATTCATGAAAATCAATAGGTTGCATGAGAAGTTTATAGTTTTTAAATCTACAGGCATAGAAAATTATTGGTTTTATTATTTTTTTTAAGGATTAATGGTGAATCAAGATACTAGATCATGATTGACAATTGAATTAAAAATGAAACATATAAAAACTTACCACTGTGTATTACACTGTGAGATACCAAACTTGATTTACATGATAATGTTTTATTACATATATTACAAGTAAAACCTTGTTTATCATTAGATTTACTTCTTCCAACATCCTATAAAAAATAAATAAATTGATAAAATAACCACAAGCAATATAAAAAAATATAAATCCAAAAATTTAATGACCTACAGGAACCAGTAAATGTTACCATTACATAACATTTCATAATTGGAAGTAACATCTTGGAAAATTTAAAAAACGTTGAAATATGAATAAAATTCAAATGGTTGAATTTACAACAAATACAGTCTGATCACTTTATGCTAGGTACAGTTTTTTTTTATAAATAGGGAATTGTAGTTTATTTATAGATATTTTTAACTACAGAGAACCATAAATAAATATTATAAAATGCAAAATGGAGACGATCTCATAAGATTATCAAATTCAATCTTTTTATCGTAACATATATGTAAAATACCCAGCCTTAACAATCTGAAACCTAAGACATTAAATGCTGTTGTATTCTTTTAATCTACTTACTATAAAACATATACTCATTAGATCAATCTTCACTTCATTTGGAATTATTCACATTTTTTTCAATGCTATGCAAAATCTTTGAAATCACAAAAACAAAATGAGCCTCACATTTATATTTAAGTTGAAATAAAATAATCATTTATGTTGTCTGCAAAGTCATTAATGCTTATGAGACTATTACTACTATCTATACTTTTTATATAAATAAAAACAACATTTATTAGTGATTTTATTATTATATTAGTTATGAATGAACACTGTTCTTAGTCTAACATGAGGAATTAATACAGCAACAACAAAACCGATTTGTGAGCATTTCTTAAAGATTCTGACTAGGCAATTTTTTTACAAGAACAAACTAATAATTTGAATATAAAAATCCACTATGAAAATTTGAATGATCCAATTTTTTATTTAAATTCAGAAAGTGAAATTGATGAGGATAAAGATGATACTGACTTCTGACGAATGTCAGGTATGGATCAATAACCCAACTCCCGTAGGGGAAGACACCCATTATTTCAGTAATAATGCACACCATGAGAAATGTTGATCGCAATGATGAAATTTAGACCTAGTTCCCTTAGTGATTTCAACATGATAAAACTCTAAACGTTTAACTAATTCCCACTCAGCTCCATTGCAGAGTTCCACGTGATTTACTTCATCAAATAATAAACTACCATCGTCAAGATGGTGCTACCCCCTCGCAAAAACGGCGCTACACATCTCAGCTGCATGGACTACCATACTCTCAGTAGTGCAGTCGCTGTCCCACCGACAGCAATTCTGCTACTTTACTTACAAACATACTTCAAACTAACAGAGGCTTGATGCCAATGCGCTCACTTTTGGCCAATCAACTGACCAGGCAGACCCTAACCACATGGGGTACTACTCTACCCCCTCAGCTGATCTGTACAGTGTGAGGAAACTGGGGAAGCCAGCCACTATCATCCATTCTCTGCGAGTCTTTCAACTGACCCGTAGATCCAGAAAGAAATTTACTCTCTAAAAGCTCCCTAACAACTTTGGTACGTTCTGCCTCGTACTGAAGACAGACGTAAAGAAGTTGGTCCAGAGTATCATTGACCCAGTCCAAGCAAAGGCCCAAATCAACCAAACCAAACCTAGCCAAACTTTTCCTAAAGGCACCATGTCCTGAGAGAAATTATGTTATATACTGATTGGGGGAAACCCACCTAAACACTTGCAAACCTCTAACATCTGGGAATATACCACGCGTATATCATCCAGTAGAAGATTCATTCCACTTAACTTGCCAAGATTCTAAATCTTGGTCTTCAATCTCTTGCATATGCCCAGGAGTAAGACGGCACTCCTTCTTAGAAATATAATGCTGGCTATGTTTCGTAGCTAGGATATTTTGTGCCAGCGATTACAGAGACTGTGTCTCTTGCAAGACAGTTCTGTAGCCCCCAACAATAGCTAACAGAAGATGCTAGGCTCATCCTATAACACTGAAATTGCATAAGATGATCCCAGAAGGGCACAGCATACAGCATTATGGCCACACAGACACCTTTGTAAAGAATCTGCATGGTACAGAAATTTAACCCCCAATCAGGATTGGATGATCCTACAAACACCAAAAAAAGCATCAATAGCCTTCCTTGTGACAAACTGAAGGTGCCCCTTGAATTGAAGTTTCTTCTTTACGGTAATACCTAAAGGGAATGCCGCCCATCACGACTCACGGGTGACGAGTCATGGCTAAACGTCCTTTCAGAAACATCATAGTGGTTTTCTCTGCATTGAAAATCAAATTATGTTGAAGAATTTACAACCTTAGTATCTTACATGCCTGGGTCGCTCTTAATTCTTTATCTCATTCCAAGTCTCCGTCGATCAGCCGCAATCCGATGTTGGCATAAGCAATGATGCGACACCACTGGGCAACCTTAACCGCATCAGTCAAATTCAACTATCCAGACGAGGCGATCTAGAACACTGTCCTGTGGACAACCTTTTGGCAGGGACTTCCCTACTTTTGTCCTTTGTCACAAAGGATGATAATGCTGTTGCTGAAATAGCTTGAGAGAGTATCTCATTTTGCGTGCAACCACACTGCTGTAACTGAAACAATGCAGAGGGCCACCACAAGTTACTGAAGGCCCTGGATATGTCCAAAAAGACACAGAGTATATATTTGCACTCACTGGCCGAAGCTACATCTAGCACCCTATGAATAGCATCCTCTGTGCCCTTGCCAGGGTGTGAAAACCATACTGGCCATCCATTAGGAAACAATTAGAGTCAATCTACTATTAATGCAGAGGTACAGGATCTTCTCGAAAACGTTACCTACAACAGGCAAGAGCATCAGAGGCTGGCAAGAAGAACTTACAGTGGGGTCCTTGTCACCACCTTTGAAGAGCAGTTTCAACTCACCATGTTTCCAACAAGCTGGGAAATAACCAGTGAAAAGCATTCTATTAAAAATCCTACTAAGGGGCCAAGAATCATAATGCAAATAAAGAGTTTCACCATGATACAATTATATCCGTGGGCTTTATCCCCAGCCAGGCTTCAGATCACTTGATGGACCTTTAACTCAGTAATCTCAGAAGACTGACCTCAGAGTGAAAACCTGTGACTTCCCTTCGAACACATTGATGATATGAGGTTTCACCAACCTCAGCATATCTTTACAACTCCATCCTTGGTTGAGAGAGCTGACAGAAGAGAATGTCTTTTTTCTTCTTAGCCCACGAAATCTGAAAACGACACCCCATGGGTCCTTATTTCCCTGCTCTTGTAAAAAAGAGTGCCAGGAATCATGGTTAGAAGACCTAACCTTATGAAAATACTCGGTCCTTCTCCAACAATAGTCTGCAAGCAGAGGTGCATGTGGCTCTCCAGAGCAGGCCCACAATCTGTTTCATCGCTCAAGTCCCGAGTCCACCAACCAGCAACTCTCCCTTGACCCATACCTTGGGGAATGGAATGGAATGGTTAGCAGCTTTACCTACTGCAGAAAAAAAACCCTCTGCCAGATTCTAACAGGAGTTTGTCCAAACTTCAAGCAAAAGCGCAAAGCCTGGCCGCAAGAATATTAGAAAACTTGGGCCAATCTGTTCGCCTGTGCAAGAGACACCCCTGCTGAACGATAGAAAGGAAGTGAAAGACAGTTAAACTTTTCACTGGTCATTTCGAGATAATCAGCCTGTAACAGTATCACAATTTGTTTACTTTTCATAATTACTTCATTTTTAAGGACTTTTTAATTTCTTTTTTATTAAGTAATTAAATATTTGTATTTTATGATGATATAATAATGTATAGGTAATCTACCTAAAAAGTACATAAAATTCAAAATTAATTTGTTTAATACCTCTAAGGCTCCAGGATACTAGGACCAAAGTTGGACAATTGACTATAATTCAAAGTGTTCGAATATTTAGTAATGATTATACCTTTTTGTCTACATTCTTGTACAGGTCAATTTTCATATGCAATTAAATTCATCTCTCATTCTAAAAAAATATAAGGCAGCTATAATTGGACGTTAGCTTGCAGTAGTGATTATGAGTAAATACTGGGTGGCCCAAGATAAACCAAAATGGGCACTGGAGAGGAGAAACCAAAAGTGTTAGTGTATCTGATTTAGCAAACAGCAATAACTTTTTGAAAGCCATGCGAGCTGTGACACATAATGACCTTGAGTGGCAAAAGAGGAAAAGCAAAGGAGGGGGAACATGACCTGTATCTGTGAAAGAAATGCAGTTGTGAGATAAAGCCAATCATCAGTACACAAGCACTCATGCGCGTGCACGCACACATATGAATATGTATATTTTGTTGTCAAAGAATATTACATACAGGGTAGAATATTACATACAGGTGGGTATTGAAGCATCAATACCCACCTGTGAAAAGACCCAAGGCGCAGAAAGAAGATATTTGCCAGCACATCCTAAAAAACGTGAACCCAAAACCATACAAGATCAATGGCTTTATAAAAGTTAAAGCTCATACACCACGATAAACATGTATGGTATAAAACATGGCTACTGCAGGAAATTGAATGTGATTTACTCAATCCAAACTTCTACTTCATAACGGATGAGGCGTGGTTCCACCTCAATGGCTACATTAATTTGTAAAATTCTTGATAATGGTCTGTCGAAAACCCATGATAAATATTTGGGCTACCACTGCATGATGTAAATATTGGAGTGTAATAACACTGTGATGAGGACGAGAATCATTGGATCTATTTTCTTCAGACACAGTGAATTCAGCGTGTTACTTTGCTGACGTCTTCCATCCCTTCATACAGCAACTGACTCCAGACAATGTTTTGTGAATTAATGTTTTTGTGAACAACCTTTTGCTGGTAAAAAGCTGTGAAAACTGACTCAGTTCAGTTTTCATAGCTGACAGGACTGTCTTGATGGAACTATGGCCGCTAAGGTTCCCTGATTTATCTAGTTGTGAATTTTATTTGTGGGGCAACTTGAAGGGCAAGGTTTATCAGAAAAATCCATGAACTCTTGACACACTGCAACAGAATATACGCAATGCAATCACAAACAAACATTCAACAGGACAAGTAACAAGTTGCACTTAATGCGATTCATCGAGTCAAACTGTGCTTGGACCATAGCAGTCAACAACTCTAGCAGTACCTGTAGTGACGGAAGAACCCATGTACATAGGTTTTTGTCTTTCACTTACTTGTATAATTACATCACCTTACAGTTCATGTGTTCTTTGCTTGCTTTGGGTTTGATTTATCTTGGGCCACCTTGTATTTTAAATATATGCATTATAAAGAAACTGAACAATATTCAGGATTTTAACCAAGTACGGCAAGTCTTAAGTAACTTTTCAATAGTTAAACATAGGAAAATGGAATTTAGCAAATTCTCCTACCTTTTAAATAATCAACTTTACATCATGAGACTACCAAACTATAAACACCTAAGGAGGGCATCTCAGAACTTTTAAATAAAAATGGGAAGATCATTTTAAAGAGAACTGAAAAATAGAAATTTTGATGTTAAAGACTTTGTTTCGGCTTTGGCAACTCTAACCAAAATGGTGACCCATTTAGTTTCACAGCTAGCATCAAAAGTGGTTTACAGTAACTTTAAATAACTGCTTAAGAGTGAATCATTAAAAAATAAAATTTAGCAATGTATCTACCTCAACACAATCCATTTTTTGATATGATCACTACTTGGGAGTGTACTTATCATTTAATGCAAATTAAAATTTTTGTTTTTCAATAGCCTTTAAGGTGCATTTGCTGAATTTAATTTTACTATGTATTAACACTGAAAAGTTATTTAAAGGTTGCCATACTTTAATAATATATGTATATGTATAAAATTTTACTGAAATTAATATTTTAAAATCATATTATTCCTCAGTACTGTTAAATTACACTTTAATTTCTATTCATATAAACCACCGAGTACAGAATATTGAGACAAGATGTATCTTACCTTAATTTTAACATGAAAGTAATTTTGCAGGATCCTGCTTCCTGTCATGATTGAAATATTTAATTAAATGCTTATTAAAAATTAAAAACACTAGAATAATGAAAATTCCATATTAATTTATTATATGAGTGCTGCTATCTGTTGCAGTTTTTATAAGACTGTCCCCCTCAAGCATTATATAACATTTATGAAATTAAAATTCTCTTTGTATTTATACATGTAATATTTTTCTAATATATTTAATTTTATCTAATCTTCATTAATTTCTAACATTTCTAAATTTGTCCCAAATAGAGCATTTATTGTTTATTAAATGGTCTGCCATATTAGATAAACCAATATTTTTTTTTTATATTTTCTATAATACTCAAGAAATCTTAAGTTAAAAGATTATTTGTTTTTCCTATAAAAATGGATATAATACTACTTTAATTAATAATATTTAAAAAAGAAGCAATTATCAAAACACAATAACTACCTTACAACCAATAAATAATCTCAAAAAAGTAAAAACACATACATAAAGAAATATATAAATACACTAATACCATTGAAAACCTTACTAAAACTTAAAATAAAGAAATATTTAAACCAGCATACAAACCTAATAGCCACAATAAAATATTTAAAAAACAAAAATAATAAAATAAACAAGCTGTGTGGAATTTATAAAATTAAATGTATTGATTGCGATGGTATTTACATAAGTATTTTATATATGTATAAGAATATATATATATATATATATTTATTTTATTTGCCCTGACACAAGAAAAAATGATCATAAATTTTTTAATTTTATTACATTTGTCATTAAAATTTATTTAAAAATATATTAAAAATTAAATTTAAATTAATTTATTTCATGGAATACCCATGAATGCTTAATCCTTGTGATTTACATACATTCTGTTCCTGTAACAGCAAAACAGCACAAGTAATCATATCAAATTCATCGAATACAGTGGACAACTTTGTTCTACCTTGACAGTAAATATGTTATGACTAATATCAATGCGACTATTTCTAAGGGTGAAATCTTAAGTAATAAAACTTTTGCATACAATTACATATTCATAATTTGAGATTAACTTACATTTTCTTTAGTATTATCACTTGCAATTTTCTGTGGTTCACTCCAGCTATTACTACTAGTACTGTTATTACTGTTTGTATTACTGTTACAATCAGTCTTACAATTTCCATTATCAATATTATCTTGATTAATGACATCTAATGAACGGAACGTTATATCTTCAGAATTTAATGGATCATCTTCATCTTCATGATGTGAAGTTTCCTGTACAAGACTCTCAATAGCTGATGATATTAACTGACTACCAGGAGTTAAATCACTCCCATGATGATCAATATATTGATTATCTGGTATTTTATTGCTTGAATTAATATTAAAATCTGTATGTGTAACAAGCGATGAAGTATTATCTGGGATTAAATTACTACTAAATGTAATACCATCCAGTTCATTATGATTTGCAATTAAGTGATTACTATCAACATGAATTTGATCACCATTACCAATTATATTTTCATTTGTAACAAGTATATCAGTACTAGTTGCAGCTTTTGCACAATTAATTGAAGTTTGAAGACTAGGGTAACTTTCAGAATTTGAAAGTTTGTTATTTAATGCAGCAGCATACTCATGCGTTTTTGCTAATAATTTACTTCTTTCATCGTACAGTCTCTCCAAAATTATCTGTAAATTAAAAGCAGTAGTATAGTTCTATATATATAAAGTAAGCATCACAAAAGAAAAAGGTTGTTCTTAAACTGTTACATTTTATGAACTACTCGATGGTAAAAATTTAATTTTTACTATACTAACAGGAGTACCTGTATTCATTTGATTAGCGGTAACATACTATAATCATTCATTGACATGGTAAATATTATTCTCAGAAAAACATTTAAGGCCAAACAGATACTAATATATTTTTCAAAACTTATTAAGTAGAGGAAGAATCATTTCACAATCATTATATATGGGGATCCTACCCATAAACATTCCATAATAAAAAATAAAATATTTCAGCAATGGTTTATAACTAACTTCCCATGTCCATTTTATTAAAACTGGTATTACTGGTATGGGATAAGAGAAAAAATCAACTGTCTTGGAAAAGTCAGGTAATGGGTTTGTTTGGAACAGGGGCTTTTTTTAACAGCAAGACGTAAAAAAAAAAATGCTCAAGGAAATAAGTAAACAAAAGCTTAATTTTATATTGTGTAAATTTTAAAAATTATTTTCACAAAAATTGATTTTTTATGCTCGTGGTAAAGATCCCAACAAATTTTCATAATTGAAGCGATATTGTACAACTAATTAAAAAAAAAACAGATTTGAATATCTGTGTTTTAAGTTCTTTTAACAGAGGGATAATAAAAGGGCATGATTACTGGGGAAGGTCAGAAGCACAAACCTGATGTCTTAGTTTTAATGCTTTGAAAGGAAGAACACATTTTGAAAAGAAATTTTAAATACTTTACTTCAATTTGAAGAGTGTGGAATAGAGGAACATGGATTATCAGGAGCTAAGATAAATAATTATTATATCCTTCTAGTAGCAGGAATTAAGTTAATATTGCATTGAAGAAGATTAAAGGCAGAAGAAATGTAATCTAGAAAAAATAATTGGAAAGAACTTTTGTGTGAAAGAAATAAAGAGAAAGAAAGAGAGAGAGAATGATTGATTTATTATCTGGCAAGATTGAGACCATACTGTACCCTCCTCCATCTAACCAGTTTAAATACTGTGCATTTCAAAGTTAATTATCAGGGTTTTAAAGCTACATAATACTTCTCAAGTTTCATATACATTGATTAAACATACATTAAATGAAAGAGAATCTCTAACAGTTTTAGCTGTGTGCAAGCTAACAAATGTTTCCTATATCTTTCGCTTGAAAGCGCTAGTAGCAAAATTGGCAATCCCTAAACAGGAATACGGCTCTTTCCTCAACTGCAATACGAACCACAGAACCTTATTTGGCAACAAGACAGTGCGCCTCCTCACTGGCATAATGCTATATATAATTGATATAATGAAATTCTCCTCAACTGCTGCATTGGTTGCTGGGAACCAAATGGCAGGGCTTGTGTGCTGTGCCTCCATGTTCACCCTATCTGACCCCATGCAATTTTTTTCTTTGGAAATTTATAAAGTATCATGTGTATGTGTCACCATTACCAGCTGATCTACCTAACTTGAGAAACAGGCTTGAATCAACTGTCGCATCAATTACTCCAGACTTGCTGATTAAAGTATTGGATGAACTCTTCTATTGGCTGGATATGTGTCATGTGATGAATGGGGGACAGTTTGAACACTTACAGTTAAACGTGTTTTGAGTTGTTCTTTCATTTCATGCATAACTTATCAATTTAAGTAAACCTTAATAAATATTACATAACTTTAAAATTCATTCATTTTGAAACACACTAGATATTCATTTTGATATATTAACAAAACATAATACATAACTGTTATTAGTTAACTTAAAAATATAATGAAATTACTTAGTCTAAATCTAACAAATATTATATGCAAAAATAAAAATCACTCAAAAATACATCTGTTATCAACTTACCTTAAAAATAAACAATTGATGAATAAAGTTATTTAAGTCTAAACTAAGTTCAAATACATACAAACATAAAAAAGGCTTAGTGTGGATAAATTCTCAATTTTAATTCAATTTCTATTTCAATTCTAAATTAAATTTTCAACCTCAAATCTAATAGAGACCCTTAAAAACAAAAACCCAAAATTATAATATATTAACCTTACAAATATACTTATTATGTAAAATTAATAATTTACAAGCCAAACTCAAATATTATAATATACAAAGAAGAAAATTTCTCAAAAATAGTCTATAAATAAAATCAATCCGTATCAAGGTCATTTCAATATTACAAAAATATCCCGCAATAATTTGTTTACTAGATACTTTACAAGATTACAATACACTGCAATTACTAAATTAATGCCCATAACGTCATATTTTTATATTTAACATTTATCATATCTTTTTATTAATAATTCCTTATAGAAAACTTTAAATCTTTTAACTTCACCAATCTTTAAACTATCAGTCTGCTTTACAATTTCATTTATTAGTCTCACAGAGTAAACATGAAAAGACTTATTATAAATACTCATTCGATGACGGGGAACTTGCAATAAGTAAACAAGTGCTTGTGTACTCAATACAAATACCTAAACTTTTTACAATTTACAAATAAATATGAAGGCTGCTCATTAAATATAATATTAAAAGCCAAAACAGCTACACAATTATCACGATTTTCGTTTATCTTTAACCAAACAATAGATTTATAATACGGTACTATGAGATTCAAAAGGCAAACTATGAATATATGTACAGGAATTCTGCAACTCTGCAAATCCTAAGTTTGTACACTTCCTACACTGATATATGCAACGATACATAATCAGAGAGAAAATAAAAGGCTATTTACTAATTTCTTCTCTAACAGGCATCAAGACATGATCAACTTAGAAATTTATATAATCCCTGATTACTTGAGTAATGTGTCTCCCAGTATAGGCCTTCAGCGATGTGCAAACCCAAATTTCTAATTATTTTTTCCAAGAGTTTATTATTAATTAATAAAGAAACTGAATCGTAGTCAAACTTGTTCAATAATTTACTGCAACCTAAAAACATATATTTACACTTATCAATAATAAGATCTAAACAATGATCAGAGCACCATCTAAAAAAATTATTTAGTTCTTCATTAATTATATTTATAGTGATTTATAATTGTTCAAAAATACATACAACTTACATATATTTGTAAGTTATCAGCAAACAAACATTAACCTTGCCTAGAAAACATTGTTGTAACTCAATCAAAACAAAAATAGTAATTTCTTGTCTGTCCATGGCACTTCTCACACCATCAAGGACTCTGATTAAGGCTATCTGAGTATTATGAAGTTTCCTATATCCTGACTGAAAAATAAACAGCATATTGCTTAACTATCTTAAAGTGATGAAATTACTTTGTTCTTAAGAATATAGTAACTGTGTTTTTTAACATCATTTTTAAATAAATATTTAAAGGTAAAAAAGATAGTAAATACTAGCCCCTAATTTGAGATTTTATTAAGTAAATACTTAATAAAAATATAATCAATATGAAATAACTAAGTAAAATGTAAATAGGTAAAAATTAATAAAAATAAAGAAAATAACTAAATTAAAAATTATAAGAAATATTGTTTTTGTTTTTAACTACAAAATTAATACATAAGAAATTTAGAAATAATGGCTTTGCTAACAAAAGTTAAGATCAGGTTAGGGAAAAACCACAAAGCACTCTTCTTCCTGTGTATGAAAAATATGGCTTGTGAATTCAAACTATGGCAAAACAAAAATACAAAGTATTCTTATAAAACAACATACTGTCAATATACCTTTAACTCTTCCAGCAAAGCGATAAATCCTTGTAAATATTTTTCCAAATTTGGATTAAAATTAACATTTGTATAACTGAAATTATATGCTTCCACTGCACCTACATTCTGGAACTGAAATAAAAAACAATTTTCAACAATAAAAGGAAGTAAAAGTATCGAAGATATTTACAGTCCATTGAAAAAACAAAAATTTTCATAAATAGCAAGGCATAAAATAACCTAATAAGAGTATATAAACAGAAACACAACACAATGTTAATATATCATGCACACTAACAAATTCATAGGCATATTCTTTACCACTAAATATGAATACGTAAATTCTTAAATTTCTTGAAACATAAAATCGCAAAATATGATCACACACACATTTAAAACAAAGCCTATTTACAAATGACCATATTCTTACAAAATTCTTTTAATTATTGCAAAAAACACTAATTCTCAATATTCAGAACCAGGTATTTACAAACTGAGTCAAATTAATAAAAATTATAATAACTACTGTCTGTCATAATTCAGTAGGACTAAACTTCTAACCTGGTTATAATAGTAATGCTGTTTTCTCTCTACTACTAATTTCCCAAATAATCTTTACATCATCAGACAGTAAATATTTTACATTTTTGAATGTTTTTAATAATTACATATATTTTTTTTTGTTTCTATGATTTATTTAATGGTTTTCAGATTCATTTTTTGTCTTATAACTTTTTTAATTTCTTGTAACTAACAATGCTTTACTTTTCCGTAGATATATTGCATCCCTTAATTTCAAACTTCTTCAACAAAACCAAATCATTAACTATAAAATTTATACCTAAGTAATTAAGAAATAATGGCCTTGCTAACACAAGTCAAGAACAAAGGTTAGGGAAAAACAGCACAAAGCACTCTTCTACCTGTGTATGAAAAATATGGCTTGTGAATTCAAACACAAAGAAAGAAAATATGGTAAAACAAAAATAGTTTGGCTATAGATAGATAGTTTGGCTATATTTTTTTTTCTCCAAAAACTACAAAGGTACAAAGTAAAATTCAACACAACATCATATATGAAAATAAAATTAATGACGCCTACAATGGCAAATTGACACGCTACAATTGTAATTAATATGGTAATAAAATCATGGAAAAGTTTGATATTCCTTGTACTACACTCCATTAATTTTTACATAGGTCATGGCTACACATTTACTATGCAGGATATTACTAATTAATACCTTACTTAACCATTATGCAAAAAATACACAAATGATTTAATGGTAAACGTTTACAATGCAGCACAATACTTACAAAACATAAAGCTTTACTAAAGATGTGAAGAACGTCCAGTGTACAGGATGAAAATACTTTTGACATTTTTAAAAACCTGAGAACAATTGACAGTAAATAACATCAAAATTTCAATAACAATATTTATTATTATTCCAATTAATCATAAATGTCCAACTTTTTATCACAGCAGCAAATAACACAACATTTCTCAAAAAACTTTATAACGGGATAACCTTAACTCTTATCTGGTTAGTGCGTTGTTTCAAAATAAGATATCATTTCAAGTAATTCTTGGAAATTAGATTACTAACAAAGATAAATATTTAATCTAAGTAAACGAAACATAAATGTGTTTAAAATATTCCATTAAAAATATAAATTTCAGTAAATAATAAGCAGTTTAACAATAACTAAAATGTTTATGTTTCACAAGTTGTTTAAAGTACTTACGCACTGGTTACTCAATTTCGTATTCGTTCGTGTAGGCTAGATCATCTGTTACTACTAAATCAAGATTGGTAATCACAGCGAAGAAAAAAAATGTTTAACGAAAAGTTTCCTGGGACATGTGAATTAGGTAAACAGTAACTTATTTAAACGTTTCGAAAGGTTTGTAAAAATTAGAAGCAGAAGTATGTTTCATTAATTCTAATGTAAGTGTTTTTTGTTTTTGTTTTTAAAGTTACAATTTAACACTTTGCATATGAGATAGCAATTGTGAGGCATATTAACATTTTTTTTAGGCGGGGTAAATGTTTTAAATAGGTTCTGAATAAAAATTTTAAATTGTTATAGTTTTACCGAATAGAAATTACAGTATGAAATAAATGGTTTTAAATCTATTTTCATCGCATCGCTTTAATTACAGTGAAATACCAATAATTGCGTAAATAAATCACATAGCCATAATAAATTTTGTAATCCATACAAGTTATTACAACAGTAATTGTAAATTATCCAAAATACTTGTTAATTTTCCTAAAGTTTCTGTATGAAAATTTCTCAAGAGAGTGAGCATCCCTTTTTACTATTTTCTTTTGTTCTTGCATTGAGCCCAATTTTTCAAGTGTTTTGGAGAAGTCATGATGAATACAAAAATTAGTGAATTCTACATTATTTTCATTTAAGAGCTAAGGAATGTTCTTCCTTGTAACAGCAAGAAATACTGGAGGATACAATTGTAATTATTTAACATGATTTTAATTGTTTTAATTTATTGTTGTCAACAACTTATTTAATTATACAAAGTGAATATTTCATTTTGTAAATATTAGTTTTTTATTCAATACTTATTAATATCACATAATGATTGATAACATTTGAGGCAACTTATATTACATTATAGCAGCTTGTCTTACTCTGAACAAATGTAATTACTTTTTGCCATTCTGTCACTAAAACCTGAAGTCCATTGTAAATATAGAATAATGCGTAGAGTTTTGTTACTCCTGCAATGTTTTACTAAAATATCAATAAATATTTTTACATGTATCAGTCATTCTTAACTATAAATTTATTTTAGCATATCCAGATTTTGAAAAAAAAAATGAAAGTGATTGGAATTGTAGTGTCTACTTTTTAGAAACATATATTAAGAACAAAGGTTTACTGATCATTTACTGTTTTTACTCAACATAAAAATAAAATATATTTTATAATAAAAAATAGTTTATAATTAAAATATATATTTTATTCAATACTTTTAGACTGAATAATTTTCTATTTTTGTTCGTCACCAATATCTCCCTTTTTTTGTTATTAGTTACATTTTAATTGTAGGCAAAAATGAAACTGCATCTCTTACAACCTGATCATTCTGCAACACCTGAAATGTCTGAGAAAGTAGCATACTATACGAGTATAATAAATCACGTGAGATGAAGTAGGTATTAAATGCTACTATCAAAGCCATATTTATTGAACTAGATATTATATATCTTTAAAATTAAATGTGTTGGGCACAATTAATTCTATTAATGCTAATAATATAAATAAATAAAAAATGCAAAAAAAATTATTTATTCATTAGTTTTCACTCTTTTAATTATTTGCTATCTGTTGCAATTTTCCACCAGACTCTGATCTTCGTTATTGTCTTTATTTCTATACTTGATTTGTTCCAAATATCTTTCATAAATTGCATTATATACTTCAGCCTTGTTTCCCCATCAAATTCCTTTCTTCTATCTCTCTCTAATGTTGCATAGTTTATACTCTATTCACCAATCCTTTCATGGTTGAATTATCTAGTGATTAGTCTATGAAAACATTATATTTTTTCTTTATCTGTTTTCTTGCTCTAGGATGTTTTGAGTTAAGCCACTCACAAAGTTTTCTCAAACACTATTTCAAGTACATTTTCCAATTTCTTCATTGATTGAATGAATCTCCATTTTTTACAATTATTTACTTATTCTAATAACAATTTCATTCTATTCTTACACTTTCAACAGTATTTGCTCCTCTTTCATCCCAAACCATCATTACTTTGTTTTAGCCTCAACACAGAAAAAAAATTGTAACTTGTAAATCATGTGTAACAATCTTAACTACAGAAGCCCCTGAATAATCCGTACCCTGGATAATCCAAACTCAAAACGAGAAAATGAAAAAAAATTAATTTTACATTTGGTATTTTCCAAATCTACAAGAAGACATAAGTTTGCTGAGTGTTTATCATGTCCCTCCCTATGTTGATTTTTTGACTAGATATTGATTGTTGTAAACTCTTGTATATGATTCATGTTTATTTATAGTATGTTATAGTACCAAATTACTTCCTTCCTAGAATTTGTTACACATTCTATACCGTAGCAGAGGAAAATGTTTATCTTGTTCCAATGTGATTTCAGTAACTGATGTGGATGTTTCTTTTTATTTTCTGTAAATCAGTTTGATGTGTGATTGCTATTCATATGGTTGAGGGTTTTGTTTTAATAAAATTTAAAATTTTTATTGAAATTGCATGACTTACTTTACTTTAACTAAAATAAATCATACAAATGTAAGTACGAAGTTAACAAGTTTTATACTGTACTTTTTAATTAAATTTTAAAATGGCTTCAAAAAGAAAGCATGTAACTTTATCACTTTCAGGTAAGTGTAATATTCTTCAACGTCTTGAAACTAAACTGACAGTTGAATTTAACATTGGTAAATCAACTTTTAGTGATATAAAAGAAATAAAGAAAAACTTCTGTCATACTCGTCATCACCTGAATTGGGGCCTAGCAAATGGCAAACACTGAAATTTGGTGACTTGACGGCAGTAGATGAGTCCATGTACTTATAGTTTTTACAGGAAAAATCACATCATACTTCAATCTCTGAAAAAATTATAAAATTTAAGGCAAAATTTCTTCAAAAACTGAACTTTGCCCAGACAAGGAATTTAAACTAGCACTGGCTGGTAGGAAGGATTTAAAAAACATTTAGGATATGCTGTCTATCAATTAAGGAGAAAAACTTTCTTCTGATCCTAGTGTTGTGCCATTTCAAAATAAACTTCTCACTGGCCTCCGTGGTGCATTGAGCTGAAGCTTCTGCTCCAGGTTGAAAAATATCAAAAGAGCATATTATATTCATGCCTTTTACCAAAATTTCTGTTAATCATAAATTACAGCTTTTAGTAGTAGGTAAAGTTAAAAATTCAAGGGCATTTAAAGATTTTTTATCATTAAATATAGAAAATACCTTCTTCTCAAAGTCATTTCTCAAAATGATGACATGGTAGCGTGCTTAAAAAAATTAATCTGAAAATATTGTGATTTCTCTTGCTGATGCTTGGGATTCCATTGACAGGGCTTTAATTCAGGCATCATGGAAAAAACTTTTACCTTCTATAATAAAAGACAATGAAAATGTAGACATTTTCATTGTTTATTAACTAAACAAATAGAAAGCATAGTAGAAAAAGTCAAAATAGAAATCATGGTGGAAAAGTGACTAGAACTGTTAACCCTGAACCAGACAAAAAAGATATGATGGATTAACATAGATGCGAATGAATGTTTCCAACTTAAATCCAATGATGTCATTATTGAAGCAATATGACTAGGGCATTACTGTACGTAGCCATTCTTGTGCCCTGTGTAAGAATTTGCATTTAGGCCTTAATTAATTAGGTTTGGGAGAATAAACAAATACATTACAATAGATTTTTAATAAGATTTTTGTAATAAGATTTATTGTGATTTATTACAATTGCACTTTTCTGGCTTTCATTTCAGCAAATTCATTAATTACAATATCATAATTAAACATTTTAATGATATTGTATTCTATTGACATAATAGAAAGATTGGATCATCATTTTTGTCTGATATTTGATCTTAAATAATTTTTTATTTCTACTTTCTAAACTTCTCTCGCACGAAGCATAGAAACAGGAAGAGTTAGAAATATTTGAAGAGCGACATTGATATTTTGGTTAGACTCAATTAAACCAAAATCATGAAGAGCCTGTAGATATTAATTGGAGATGCAGTTTCTATATTTTGTATAAAAGTTGTTACTTCAAACTTAAAACTTCTAATTTCACATGTGCTGTATTTTTTAAATCTTTGCTGTATTTAAAAGCAAGATCTGCGATTTTTTTTTAAAACAGCAACACTCATGTATTGTAAAGATGAGCCATAGAGAAAGCAAAAATCATTACAGTTAGTTTACATTTTTTGATAACATCAATCTATTTGAGACAATAAGAGTAACAAGTATACTGTAAATTTGTTTCTTTAAATAATTCTTCAGGTTCAACTTACTTTCTTCATCTGGTATTTCATATATTTCCATTATCTTAATTCTTCTCTTTCATTTATTAAGAAATCCCTTCTCTACTCCAATTTCTTCAGCCAAATTTTGTACTTCCTGGAAATTTTGTTTAAAACCTGCATCTTGAAGCCCTTGTAATGTACTACATAATTCAGCAATTAATTTTGTTCTACAATCTATTGACAAATCTTTCTGTTGTAATGCTTTATTTTTTTGATCGATGATTTGCAGAATTTTATTCCATCTAGAAAGATGATAAATCTATAATTAATTTGCAAAAATCAAACTTTTGCATTTGTTACAGCTTCCAGATTTGAAAAATCATTTATAGTTCTTCCATTACTTCAGCTAATTGTAAATACAGCGTCTTTATTGTACTGGCCCTTGATGACAACCTTGTATCAAAAAAAACTTTAGGTGATAATTTTAGGCACTTCATTAAAATGCCCCAATGTGTTGTTGAGGACGAGAAAAAATTAAATTATCTCTCCACAGAACCAAAAAAAAGTAATAATTTCTGGAGTTATAGATGCTGCATGGACACCAGCTAAGTTTAAATTATATGTTGCACTGGATTCAAATATTGCTAAATTATTAATTTCCAAAATATGTGCACTTACTTCCTTATAATTGCCATATTGGCACTGTTGTCAAATCCTGCAATCTTGAATATCCAATTTATCAACTTCTAGTTTATTTAAAATTTCATTCAATAAACCTTCTCCCATTTTTTCATGTGACTGAATAAAGTTGTTGAAACTTTCTTCAATCATTACAGTCAATATGGATATTCTTATCATCTGACTCATTTGCTCTTTTCTTGAAACATCAGGGGTGCAGTCAAGTAAAATGGTGTAGTACTTTGCTTTCTTAATTCTGCATATGATATAGTTTTTCTAGTTTTGTCCCCAACTAATTTTATTATTTCATTTTGAATAGTGGTTGAGAAATAAGAAATTGAACATATTAAATACCTATTATCTAATTAATTATCCTTATGTTTTTTTTTAATGTTTTTCAATATGTTCCTTTGAAGTAGTATTATAATAGCTAGCAAATTCAATCAAATTTTATAAAATTCTACAATTTGAATCTCCAGGAATTTCATTTGAACCTCTAAGAGTAATATTATTTTTGTCACAGAATAGAATAACGTCCAATATTATTTTCAATATTTCACGTGTTATCATTTTTTTCCTTGTCAATTAAATTAACTACATAATCATCAATTGCATTTCCTGATTTTATATTCTTTTCCATTTCACATATGAATTTTGATGGTCTGGAGAATTTTTGTGTTGGGGAATAACCAGATGAAGGTGCCTACAATCATGAAATCCTTTTTGTAGGTTTGAAAGATTATGGGATTTGTGTCCAAAAAGCGTGCAAGGAAAGCAAAATACTACATTTTAATTAATGGAATATAAAATCCATTTTCTTTTAACAGTTTCTCCATTAATTTGTTTAACGTAAAACCAGTCCTTTGTAAATTTTCACCCTGAACCTTCTGCTTTAACGTGTTAAAGCTAATGTTGTCGCATTGATCTGAACCATGTGTGAAAAGGAAATATATTAATTTATCTGTAATAGCAGGCCAAGAATGGGGATTGTTGTAATTTTGCAGTATTTCTTCTAGAACAGTAGAGCACATACTTTATAAGGTATTATCGATTTGTGAGACAGTAATTTGTACAGGCTCGTCCTCTTTTGAATTATTATGGGGCAACTGTAGTAAAATATCTGTCTAGTGCAGCAGTAGATTTTTCTTCTTGCAGGGGTAGATGTCAAATGTAGTGTTGTATCATTACCTTGTGAAGTTGTGTTAGATTTGACCTCTTCTGCAGTTCCTCTGTTCTCTGTTGTTTCTGTCTTAGCCATTTAACAAATTGTTGCGACATTGACTTGCATTCTTCTAATTTTTGTCTCCTTATATTTCTCTTTTGTGCACCAGACAATTGCTTGGATATTTTTAAACTAGAACTAAACAAAAATATTATTTTTAACATGATGCCTGTTCAAGTATAAAACTGTTATAAGATACTGTTATAGATACTGACTATTATTTATAAAGTGAATACAAGTGCGTCACAAAATATCATATTCTTGGATGCCCACATATCCCATATTCCCATGCTTTTTCCAATCAGACATTTTACGGAAAATAATAAAAACCAAAAAATTTGTTGCATATGAAATTAATTATTAAAATTTTAGTATAAAACTCAAATGGTACTTTAAAAAAGACTAAATGAAATAATCTACAAGTACATAAAAACTTAACATGGCAAATTACTTCACTATACAAATACAAAAGTATAAAATTATCCACAGAAATAACAAAAATCCAACATAGTAAAATTGATAGGGTTATCCAAACATGTTTGTCATGTGTCTGTTAATGAAATCCATAAATATTGCAGTCAAATAATATTAGTCTATAATTATTATTTGCACTCTTACCTGTTTTCACAAACACTTACATGTGAAAACACAAGTATAACAACTACGTTGCTGTATACAAACTGTAACCTAACATAAGTTAGGCAAGTAAGCACATTGAAAACATGCCAGTTCTGCCATTCATTTGAATGTTCATATTGGTGAGCAGAGATATCTAGGGTCTAAGTAATGCAAAATCTAATCGCCAAACTGTGTAGTAGAAAGGTGGAAAAATTTAAAGTTTAAAAATATAATTTCTTGTAAACAGTGTTTTGGTGCTCCCTTCCAAATAGGCCTTGTGTGGATGCACCTGCCTAGTTATGGCACTGGACAAGGGTTAGATGAAAATGCTGAAAATGATGATGACAAAATTGAAGTAGGAGCGAAGAGCATAAAGTATAAAGAAGCAGTAAAATATTTTAACACTTGTATTCAGTGGGCAACAGAGAACAAATTCCACCATATAAACTATTTTTGTTAGCTCAAATGTGAAAAGATACAGTGGAAAAATCGCTTCAATGAAAACTTCAATGGAACAGAAAAAAATTACCAACTTTTTAAAGAAATAATAGTAAAATCTATTTTTAAATTTTACAGTAATAAAAATATTGTTTGTATTCTAAGAAAAAGAGTTTTAGAACTAATTTTTTGACTTCCAAAGTTCACCTCAATACCTTACCCTGTATCTTTAAGTTGAACCCTTGGTAATCCAAATTTTTCATAATCTGAACAGCCACGAGTTTTTATTAGTTCAGACTATCCAGGGGCTTCTGTATTCTGTATATAATGCAGTAGAAATAATTTTTATTAACATCAGTGTCAAATTCTGTTTCGGGGCAATTAGTAGCGAAGTCATTCATACAGAAAGTTCTGAATTTGAATCCATGTTAGGGTAGGTATTTTTCATACACTAAAAAGTTTTGTAATATGTTCTCATGCACAAGCTTCAAACTTAAATGGTGGATTAATATTCTAAAAAAAATTTAAAACAATAGCTTTTGGAAATGTAAAACAAAAATAATTTAAAAAGAAAGATTGAAAGTGAAGTAAAGAAACAAATGACTTATAATAAATATAAAAAAAACAGAGAAATTAGCCCAATACTGACTGGAAACTAGTCAGTTAGCCCTTAAAAGTGTTTTGGTGAAAGATTACTACCACAAGAACTTTAAACAGTTATTCCCACCTCTTAATTTTCCCAATGGAGGGAGTGTAAATAATTATTATTTTCATATTATATTCTACTTCCTCATTTTCTACTGAAGATGTGTTTTCACAATCTAAATGACCATGTAGTATTAAAGTTATTTTTTTAAGCTGCCTGATTTTTTTTGTTTTATTAAAACTTTTAATGCTTAATAAAATAAATGTGGGTACTTAACGGATTAACACCACCGCAGCTACAGCTTTATTTAAAAACAAAGTAGTCAATCGGATTTCGGTAGAAAATGAACAGTCTCTTTATTAATTTTAATAAATTGTTATTTATATTTATTTATTTTATAAATATAATTTAATAACCAAACTTAACCTACGCTTGCTTCGTTCACTAACCTTGACTAATTAACACCGTATTTTTTGAGTATTTATTTAATAAATTCAGTAATTATTGCAATTATTTATTATTTAAATAATCAAAACACTCCCGTTAATTAGTCAAGGTTAGTGAGCGAAGCGAGCGTAGGTTAACTTTGGTTAAATTATATTTATAAAATAAATAATTATTAAAATTAATAAAGAGACTGTTTTGAATCTATGTTAAACTCTATATCGGCCCATTTTCCACCGAAATTTGTTGACTACTTTGTTTTTAATATGTAAGTACCTAAATGTGCAACAAATTCAATCAATTTTTTCTTGAATTATGAGTCACAAAACCTTCAATCAAACATACTTCTTTTTTTTTGTAATTAAATATTTCTTTACATTTAATGTTACAATTTATGACAGGATTTAAGAAATTTAAATTTTTTTAAATTTATTTTATGCTGTAAAACAAACCAATTAAAATTATTTCAGTTAAGAATACATTTGATCAGTAAATGTGGCTGATAAATTGATCAGTACATAAATAGTTAGATAGGTATAAGTTCAGCAGTTAACTCCATTAACAGTAGATGATCTGCGTTATTTTTATTTCAGAACATGAATCCTATTATAATAAAAAAAATATACTTTTAGTAACAAAATTTATCAGATGTAATACAAAAATTAAAATGCACCATAGGTTTCAAAAACCTGATGGAAGTGAAAATTATTCACCAGATTACAAAACAAATCCTTATCAATATAAATACTTAACAGATAATAATGGTTATATGTTTAGAAAAAAATTTGATGTGAATTTAAACAAGACTGAAAATTCAACAAACATTATAACTGATAATTCAGATGATTTAAATAAAATACCGAGTAATGATTCAAAATTGATATCAAGCTCTGAAAATGATAACAGTCTTGATGTAGTATTAAATTTTGAGTTATGTAAGAAAGGATCAAGGCAAAACAACTGTATCGAAACATATTTTACAGAAAACGATTTATATGAACGTAAATTATTTTATGAAAAGAGAAACAAAATTACAAAAACCAATAAGTCATCAACAAATTCTAATGTAATGGTCAGAGAAAATTTATGTAATAAAATTTCAAAATCTGGCAACTTACTAAAAAAGAAAAAAAATTTATATCAACCTTCAGATACAGAAACTAAGCTTCAACAATTGTTTAGATCTACCGGTACTGATTTTACAGCTATCAATCATGAAGACATATTTTGTGATTTAGACAAATATTGCAAACGAAAAGTAAGTAGTAAACAAATTATAAGTAGTCAAGAGAAATTTTCATTTAGATCACCACATTATTCAGATTTTTATTGTCTCAATCCAGTACAAATAGAAAAAGAGTTTAAAAATGAACATACAAGGATAAGTTTTTCTACACTAAGTAGGTCCAGAAGTTATACTTCTTATAAGAGTAGTAGCAGTAGTAGGGAGACACGATTTATAAAAAAAAAAAATTCTCGAAGTGTATTGCATGATTTATCAAGAAGTAATAGTTACATGATAAATGATTTTATACCACACAAACATAAGTTATTTCATTCAAAAATTGATAAACAAAATCTTAGTAGTAATAACAAATTAAACTTGGAGTCACGCTCTAGCTCATCCAATAAGTACGGTACACAAACTTCATACAATATTCATGAACATTTACAAAAATATAATTATAATAGAATTAATGTAAAATCAAATATTGATTTTGATGATGATATTAATGAAAATAATGATAAAAGGCTGAAAAATTATAAACTCTATAAAACAAACTACAATAATATCAATAATAATGAATGTAATAATCTACTTCAAGGAGAAAATTCAATTCTGCAACCAATTTCTGTCTCAAATCCAAACACTAGATATGTGAATAAAACAGACAGAGCCTATTGTAAAAGTTCGTTCAAAAAATTATACTATAATAAAACTTCAAAAAAAAATTTACATGAAAAAAGTATTTACTTAAATAAATATAAAAGAAATAGTTTTCAAAAAGTATATAATATAACTCTTACAGACAATGATTTACTGGGTAGTAATGAAATTGTTATATCAAGTGGTAAAAGTAAGATATTAAGTAAAGAAAATTCTCGAAACTCTGCATATTTCAAATGTAGTAATAATGAAGAGTTTTCTAATTTTAATAACATTAATTTATATTCTGGCCATAATTTGCTAAAACCTCCTTTAAGACATTACAATAAAGCACAATTTAATGAATACTGTGAGAGTAATGCCAGTAATGTGGATCATTTAGTAAAAATAAACTGTAAAACAAAAGATCCTCTCTATACAAAGAAAAAATTTACCTTTGAAAAACATAAATCACAAGGTAAATTTAATTTCAATTTTAACAACAGTTATAATAAACATGACACAACTGAAAAGAATAATGAATTATTGGATACTGAAAATGATAATAAAATTATGCTGAAATTATCAATACCTAATATTTATCTAATTGAAGATACAAGCTCTAAAAATATAAAAGATGATGTTAAATATTTAAAAACAGATAGATCAAAAGTTACATTAGAAAGGACATTTATAAACAATCAAAATATATCATTAAAGCAACTGACATTAAGTAATGAAATTAAAAATTTTAGACATGAAAAATCTAAAAATTTAAGATCTTTTATTAATAAAAATGATCCTAGTAGAATCATAAGTTTAGAAGTTATATTTCCACCAAAATCTAAACGTGATAATTTAAACATTAATAAAGTATCATTTGATAATTTTTCATCATCACAAAATACAAGTAAATTGAGATTTACTCAATCAGAAGAGACATGTAAAAGTGTAAGAGATTTAATTAATAATAATAACAATAAAACTGACAATAAAGATGATTTAGGTAGTATGAAAAATAATGTAAAATTTTCTAAAAGTTCTATATGTTTTAATTCTACTAAAGAAAACCAAAAGTTTTATGAACAGTTTGTGAAAGGTCAACCATTTAAAGAGGAAGTTGAAAAAATTATAGCAAAATATTTAAAAGAACATCTATTGTTTAGCAGTATAAAAAATGATAAATATGATGTCCTTGTATTTCCAAAGGATGGTAGAGAACCGTTTAAATTAAATAACAAATCAGAAAAGACCGGTAAATGTAAACTGATATCTTGCTGCACAAAAAAAGAACATAGAAAAAGAAAAATATACTCATATACAGTACAAAAAAAATTCTGCAGTTGTAAATCATTAAGGAAGAAAAAATCAAACAAAATTAATTATCATTTAAAATTTAAAAATGGCAACAAGAAAGCTGACAATCACAAATCTGTAAATGAAACAAAAAATTTCAAAATTAGAAATAATATACGAAAAGTACAATCTGTACCTTTAATGAAAAGAAGTTGCCTAAAACATTATAAATCAAATATAACAGATAATGTGACAAGTAAGAAATCAAAATTTTTGTTTGATTTAAAAGACTCTGATAAAGAGAAAGAAAAAGTTAATTTAGAATGTATGAATGATAAAATAAAAAGTGATAAAAAATGGAGACTGCAAAAATTAAAGGAACAAAATTACAAAAATGAAAATTCTGAAATATTTCTTGAATTAGATAAATTTAAAAAACTCTTAACAAAAGTTGAAAAGAAGCAAGAGTCCATATTTCATATACTAAATAATGATCCTTGTGGACTGCTATTTCAGTTATCTGAATCTGAATAACATTTTTTTAAACAATTTTTTTTGTCAGTGTGTTTTTGTGTTTGTTATTGTAAAAGTATTATTCTTCTGTTGTTAAAAAAAATTGTTTATGTATCAATGAAACACCGAAATGTTTTTAATTTCATGATGATAAATTTGTTTTTTTTATATGTATATATATATATTTATAATAATATATATACTCTAATATTAATATTTTTACTAACTTACAGAATTGTATTAACTAACAATAATGCACATATTTTTTGTATTCATATATTATTTGTTTCATTTATTTTTGTACATAATAGAGTTGGTTTGAAAAAAATATTTTTTTGACAAATGACTAATTTCTAAATATATATATATAATAGGGTTATCTATAGGGTATCTAATAGAGGTTTCCTAATTCAGGAAAACAAAAGTACTAACATTACTTGACAAAAGAGAAATAGCAATATTAGTCTGCAAAGTTGGCTATAAAAGCAACTGAAAGTATTATGATCTATTAAAGCATTAAAACATTTGTTTTAAAAAATTTTTAAATGTTTGTTTTTGTTGTTAAGGTTAATTTTTATCTTTATTTTCAATATAATTCTAATTTTCAGCAAGCTTTTACTGTTAATTAATAGAGAGTATTTCTCTTTTTTATTACTACATTTGAATGTTTTGTTTAATTTGAAAATTAAATTAAAAACTACTTAATATTTTTGGAGGTCTATATTTACCAAATAAAAAATAAGAAAATATTTTTATATATTTATTTGAAGCAGATGTAAAAATCCTATGTAATAATAGCTGCACATTAGTTTTCAGTACGATCTAAAAATCAGGTTGTATTACAGAGTCTGTAGCAAATGGCAAGTACATCTAAAAAGAAATTGTATAAATCCTAATTTTCTTTTTCCAGACCATGTGGGCCTGTTACCCATTTCTATATGAATCCATTGTTAAAGTATGTTCAGTATTATAAACTGCCAAATATAAAATTTGTAAAGTGATAAATGTTCATTTTGCTTGTTGAGACCAAATAGACCCGATTTGAGCTCTGAGTCCATTCTTTTAAATTTTTCTTTCAGTTAAGTATCTATTAATCAAAATCACTGAATATTGGCTTAAGTTCTTGTATAATAATGATAAGAGAATGGAAGTACTTATTCTGGCCATACTTTTAACTTGTCTATAACAATTTAATATACAGTATTTCTGTAGTATTAGGTGTCTAGTTTGAAAAACTGAAATGTGGCATCATTTAGTAAAACAATACATAAAATTATTTTTTATTAAATATATTAACCATTTATTTAGTAAATAATTTATTTGTAGGACCAGCAAACTTGTAGATAACTACAGTAATTGTAGAGTGGTGGTGCCATCAGCCTAACACAGGGCATCTTCAGTCATACATACTCATGATTAAAGTTAAAATAAGTTAAATTACATAATAAAATAATAGGAGCTTATAGCATTCATCTCATTTTAAAATTAAATCTTTTGGAAGGCATTAAATTCCTTCTATTGTAGATGGCTCTACTATTCTATCTTCTTTTATTTTGGTTCCAATTTCAAACAGTTCATGGCCATCAAACACTTTGTGATGATTCGTAAGATTGTGGTTGTCTAGTCTTTATGTCTGGACATGTAACATTTTGCCCATTGAATATCACCTGTTGTATTGTTATTATATTTTATATTTGACATATAATGCTCTCAAGGAAAAAAATTAAATATTGCATTTCTTGAATCAATGTTTATTACAATCCTAGTCATTACACTTAATTTTAAATGTTCCATTATTACCATATTTATCTTTTTTGTAAAAGTTTAACAGGATTTACAGGTTTGTTTGTTATTTTTTACTGATTTTTATTAAATATATTGAATACCCTTTCAGTATTATTATAAAATTTAAAAATATATTGATAACTATTGTTTTTATTCTATTTTTCTGAGGGCCTGAAGATGGTCGTATTGTATTTTTTCTGTATTTGTTGAATTCAAATTGAATTGATTTTAAGTTTCATTGTTTTTAAGTTTAACCTTTATTAAACTCTATGGAACTGATTGAATCTTTGCAAAGTCAAACGTTTTCCTTGGCAGTATAATATTTTTCATTGAATTGATTAATGAAATCTGATAACAGTAGAATTTTATGGTCCATACAACCTTTCAAAGTTAAGTAGCAGCACCTTCTTCACATGGGTTCACGCCACTGAAGTTTATTTTGTATATCCTGAATTATTGGGTTATCAGTTTGTATTTTGTTAATATTGTGGTGCACGATATGTGTTTTGTAATGTTACTGAAAAAAAGCTGGAACTAGAAAACTGGAAAAAAGCTACAAAAGATACTTTGGAAGAACAATTTACAGTATTTTTAAATTCAAACATTTTAAATTTAATAAATATAATTTAAAATTATTTTGAAAATGGATAAAAAGCTAATCAATTTTGTCTACTCAATGTATCCTAGCTGTCTAAAAGTCATAGATGAACTCCATATTGTAAAATAAAAAATAACTAAACTTAAAATACATGAAAGTATAATAAAAACAACAAAAAAACTTTTTTAAAAAACAATAAATTTTTTGTTATTACATCATAGCTTTTAGGACAAAAACAAAGTAAAACAAATTATAACCATACAGAACATACTTTTTAAACAATTATAAAGGCCTGGAAAAAATAAACTGAACCATTCCAACTAGACAAAATACTGAATGGAAATAACAGAAGAGCGAGTAACTCTTAGCATTGAGTACAAGGATCACATAATTGTAATCCATAGTAGAATAGAGTTATCATTTACAATTACTTTACTGAAACAAACAAAACAATATTAACAAAAATTTAGGGTGTATGTAAATAAGATGGAAACTGTCTCTTTTATAACTGCTAACCTTTAAAGCCTTGCAGTTCCACAACAGCTGGGTCATTTCTGGAAGTAGCTTCTGGGAAATAAAAGGATGTGAAGTAAAGATAGAGTGATGATAACTAAAATTGTATGAATAATTAGTTGGGTAAATGGTGGCCATATTTAATGAATGCATTAAACATAAATGTTTATTAACAACACAAGTTAGGATATTCACAACCATAATTCATAAATATGCTTAACAGATTTGAACATTATGTTTTTACTAAAATGAGAATATAATGTTGGTGTATAAGATATTATTAATGTTTACTAAAAAAATTATATTAATATTTAAAATATTAACAAGACTATTTTTATCAGTGTTTAACATTTTCCATCTTTTCGTAGATCAATAATTTTCTGTTGTGGTGGAGATAGGAAAGTTTATCCAGTAAAAACAAACCAATTATTTTTTTATTTATTCTTAACATATTATTACTTTGGTAAGTATACTTTATAGTTATTTATGCCAAGGATTAAAATGCTTCTTACAAGTGCTATTTGTGGTTTTGGTTAGTATTGTTAACTCTTATTATCTGAATTTGGTGATTTAATAATTGTTGGAATACATTTATTAATGTTAGATTCAGAGCAGTAGTATACAGTGAATGATAAATTAATATACACTTTGTATGTGAATTGAATAAACTCTTTCTCTCTCTCTCTCTCTCACTCTATCTATCTATCTATCTATCTATCTCTGCGTTTTTGTGTGTAATTTCTCTCTTCTCTTCTTTAATGAGATGAATATATAGTGACTGAGATTAGTCAATACCTCAAGTTCACCAAAATGAAGGTTACATTCAGTCCTACAAGTAGTACTGTTACTATCTTTACTTCAGGGACTGGCTGTATAATGTACATCATTACTCTCGGAGAAAATAACTGAATACTCAATGAGAGTTTATTACAAAAACATGTAATGTTAATATTCTAAACGAATTGACATAGTCTAAAATTTAATATCCTTTTGAATCATATTTCTAACATACGCTTTACCAGCTCAAAAAACTGCACAGTTTTACTATAAGTTAACTAACCTTTGATGTGCCCTAATGCGGGAAATGCTAGTGAATATTAGGTTTAAAGCCTTCAATCCTCAGGACTCGAGCTAACTTTGCTCGAATTCATTAATGTATTTGCTCATAATACACTCCCAAATAAAAATAACCATTCAGTTCAAAATCTACCTTACATGCTCACGACTCCTTCATACAACTGATCTAAATAAAGCCAGACTTTTCCAAATAACTTTCTTCTCAACATTAAACTATATCCTCTTGGCCGAAAGCAACTTTGCCATGATTAATAACCTCATACTACTACTACAAAAAAAATCAACCTCAAAAACTGACTACATCTCGTGAGATCTCAAGATGGTTGTGTAAAATTTATTTTCCAGGCTGTTATAGTATACAAACAGAGAGGGATCTGTTGCTATTTATTTTGTTTTATATCTGAATTATGGTTTAATTCACAACTGTAAAAATTGATGTGCTAGCTACATTTATTTGTACATTTTGAGAAACATTTTTAAAGATATTATGGTGGTAGGAAGTAATTATGGGAGTTTTGAAGATGGTTGGATTAAAAGACAATTTTGTAATTTATTACAAAAAACTTGTAAAAATTTGTAATTTATAGTAAATCAGAAGTAATATTAATAATAGCAATGTAAAACAACATACAATATTTAAAAAACATATTGTGTTCATTTCTCTTATGATGTTTTGTTTTAATTTTTTTTAAATTATTTCTCTCTAAATAGTTTTTATTTTGTGATATATTTTAATCTTTATTAGAGTATTAGGGTTCAGCCTACCTGAACCCACTGATTAGTTCACTGGTGGGTTCACCAGTGCCTGAACATGTGATCTTCCTTCCACTCTTGATGTTACACACAATTCCAGTGTCTTAACAGTAATTATGTATCAGATAGCCAGTCAGGAGGATTCACTCCCTGGACCCTTGACTGTTTCATATCCTCATGTTTGTAAGAACATTACATATTTTATAGATATTCATTAAAGAAAAAAAATATTAGTGATTTTACTTAATTATATTTCTGTTGCATGGTGACAAAATTAAAATGTGAGCACATTTTTATTCAGACAAACCAATGCACCATGCTTTTTTATTGGGTGAGATACTTCATTCTTATGTTTTTTACATTTATCTCGACAAATGAAACTGTTGTACTGCTCCTGTTGCTGCACGGCATAATGCTTTTCTAGAATATGTTACTCTCAAAAAAAAGAAGCAAAATACAAAAAAAACTCGAAACTATAGTGAAAAACTACCTTTTTGACTATTCAGTGATTCAGTGTCCCTGGAAACAATGTTTGTGAACATTTATTTGATGCTGTCTAAACCATTTACAAGCAGTCACTTAAAAACAGCAATTTTGTTTTTTACTTTCAATTGTTATAGTTCAGATCATATAAAATAAACATTTAATTATTGAAATATAAATTAGTAAGATTAAACCTTATTGTGAGAGTTATTGTCCTAAAGCAATATTCTTTAGAAGTTGTCACCAGGATAGCTGAGTGTTGAGTTGTTAAATATTGTTCTGATGTTTGCATTAAATTTTGAAGGATCTTTGTGGTCCATGATAATATGATTGAGTATCAAATAAAATGTATTTGTAGGTGTAGAATATTTTTTATGATTGTATATTTTGAGATATGGTATTTTATTATTCCAGTTAGGCTGAAAGCAAGATTATACTCTTATTTTGGCTATCTTCCCCAGCTCCAATTAATCATCTCTGAGAAAGAGACACCAATTTAACAATAACAACTAAAATAGAGCAGTAACAGATGAAAAGTGACTTGTAATCTTACAGTATAATAAAATACCTGTCTTAACTACTGATCAGTAGTGTGCTTTAAAAAGTGAAGAAAGACTATACCACTCACATTAACATAAATTATTAAACCATAAATATATAAAAATATTCAGCACAATTTACTTTTTTAAATTGTAATTCTTTTTTTTTGTATGGAAAAAAGGAATAAAATTATATGATGTATAATCTGGTAATTTTAGTAAACAGTAGAATGAGAAGAATGGTAAAATGTAAAGAAGAAAGGGTGTCGAGAAGACAAAATGAACAACCTGAGGGTTAGCAAACAATTTTTAGTCCAGCTGTTGCCCACTGAACCCACCCTACTCCCTCCACAGTCCAGGCAAGAGTTACCCCCTTAGCGTTTCTATACTACCATCATCGCCATCACATCATTGCAGCAGACTACCCTTCACCTTATCACCCTATCACCATCCCTTTTTCGTTGTTTCCTTTCCATCTATCTACACACAACATGTGTTGACATGGAATAAGTGAAATTTGAGTTGACGGTAACATTTATTAATTTCTATCCTGAGTGAGTTTCATTTTATATCGTTTGTTGTTATTCTTCAACAACCACTGCAGTACATGATATAAAACTCATCAATCTATGACATTGTATAAAGCTTTTTATTATAACTTTGTTCTACAAAAATATATAAACCAATATAATCTTAAAAATTTTTAACTGCTTTATTATTGTATTTCTGTTTTTTATAATCAAGATTAACACTAATACGATTGAGTATAGGTATTATATTAAAGATATTATTTTCTGATGAAAAGGCAAAGTAGGTTGTTAAATGCCATCTGTCCTGCCTTATAACTGCTATAATGTATACAAACATATGAGATACAAATTTTCTATGAGATTAATGTTGTTCACTTTATAGCCAGCCCCTGAACAGAATAAGGTGTCTCTTTAGTGTTAAATTATTGTGTATAAATGCATCAGAATATTCATCTCTGTGAAAAATATCATTAGGAAACTTACCACTCATTAAATAAAGTACAACCTGATATCTGATGCTGTTGTCTCAAATCTGGTCACCTGCACTGCTTATTAACCCTTAATTACTAACCTATGTTATTTTTATTGATACAGTGTTTTTTTTCTGCTATTTCTCTAATATAGTGTGGTAAGAAACTCCCCTTCCAGCTTTTCTCCTCAGTCATTTGTGGTAGAAGAGCAGTGAAGGTCAGATGTTATAACTCTTGTATATTTTAATTGGTTGAATATCAAAACAGGTGTACTAAGTAATTTTTATGCATAGTTGATGTTAATATCTATTATCTCTATATAATATTTATGCTAGGTTAGTATTAATGTTTAATATGTATTTTAATTATTTTCTTTTGAATATTAAAGATAAACTATGAATATTATTGTTTTGTTTTTTACATTATTTTGTATTTATTTGTCAGAATTAAGATGGAGAGAATCTGAGATGATATTATTTGTATTCTGCAAAAAAATGATCGTGGTAGGGATGTAAAGATAAAGATTGCTTAGAAGAAGAAGAAGTGGATGATACTGATGCCAACAACAATTATCTCCCTGAGGAGCTAGGAGAAGTTCCGAAGAAGAGATCATAGAAAAAATAAGAAGAGCAAAGATTAAAAATGATTGAAAAAAAAGATGAATGGCACTAATAAAAGAAAATAATATAGAACTGAGAGGACAAGTTAGTTAAGTAATTTTGATTCAAGAATGCATAGTTGAAATTAAAGGGGAAAAATGGGTTCATTTGAAAAAATTTCATCGCCCTATTTAACAGGAAAGATACCAGTTAAAAATATTGTTCATATTCAACCTGGACAAAGTGGGGAAGGCTAAAGTTGCAAAGAACCAGTGAAATGTTTTAAAAACTTTTATGGATGATATAATAAATTTAATCCTGCAACACATAAACAGTGAAACAAGTGAAAGAAAAACTACAAAATGCACAATAAATTTATTCTATTAATTGTTTCGATGAATGAGCAGAATGCTCTGTTTGTTTTGTTAATTTTAGCAGCTGCAATAAAAAATAATCATCTGATTGCAAAATTTCTTTTTGATGAAATGTATTTAACCATCAGGAAAATGTTGAAGAAAAAATTTAATTTTCTGCTGAACCATCTAATATTTAACAATAGAGATACTAGAAAAGACTCATGATGAATAAGTTTGCTCTTTCTCAGAAATTAGAGAAAAATTACTTAAAAACTATAAAACCTGAATTTCCTTAATTATTTTTTTATTCAAAATTTAACTAAAGGATTCATTTTTTTGTTACAAAATCATGAATTCTAATACATTAAAAGATTAACAATATGAAATATCATACTGTTTAAAATGCCAAAAATTCACTTGTAGAGAGCACTAAAGGAAAATCCACTTAACTTGTTTTAAATAACTTTAATATTAAAAAGACTATTATTTAATAAAAAATTGTTTTAATAATATATATTAATAAACTTAGTATTTTAAAAAAATTTACTTTTTTATAGTGGTGAAAATCAAACTTTTAAAAAGTTTTGTTTACTGATTATTTTAGATAATAAAAAATAACTAGAATATTAACAATGAAATAAACATGATAGAAAATAAATATTTTAATACAAGTAAATTTCTCCAAAAAGGTATGCGAGTGATATTTTATGCATGATTAGTAGTAAAAGATATGTTGGGAAGGTTAGTAATTAAGAGTTACTCAAATTTTTTTTTTAAATTAATAAAAATTACACAAATTCAATTTGTTTTTAATTGGTAAAATGAATCTAAAGTAAGATATTACCACTATTTTTCATTTTTCAAAAATTACAACTTTTAATTATTGATACACTGTGTATATTAATTACCACAATTGTAATGATTCTAGGTAACCTGAAAATCCTTCATGTCACTCCAGAAAATGACACAGCCATTCTTAAGAATAACAAGTATGTCATCCTTACTTTCAAGGGAAGTGAAAAGCAAGTTATTTTACGTTACTTTCTTTACTAAGCTGAACATAATGTTGCATATCAGCATGCAAAGCTTATCAAATGCAGGTAATATTTTATTCTAGAAATAAGAACCTGTTGTACCATAAAGATCGGCTATAAAACGAATATTTCCTGTAAAATTGATAAAATAAATCATTACCCATAGAGAAAGCAACTCTGACTGGTGCCATTTATACTTCAGGAGTGTTACAATTCTCATGGCCCTAAGAAAAAGTGGGGGTCAGACTGTGTAAAATAACAGATTGTATTTAAAAACAAGTCATTGCCTGCACGTGCGTGTGCATGAGACAGAGAATGAGAGAGTGTGTGTGTGTAGGGAATATGTGTGTATGTATTATCAAGTAGAAATTATGTAAATAAATAGGTTAATGGATGAAGTAATTGAAAATAATGTTAAAGAAAAGATAAATTAAGTCTAAGAATCAATAAAATGAGAATAGCCTAACAGCTCACCAAACATCTGTAGAACAAAAATTCTATTCCTTTCAGTACAAAATGAAGACATTATATAACAGTAACTTAACCTAAGCCCTTTACACAGCAGAATGTTTAATCCTTAGCAGATATGGTGATCTAAGTAAACTGAAAGTGGAAGAAAGAAAAGTACTTCGAAAAATGTTGGGACCGATCAAAGAAAGTGGACAGTACCGAAGATGACATAACAAAGACTTGTATACTCACACATTAAAAAGATTACAGACACTACATTTACAAAGAATGGACACCCAAATAGACTTGCAAACAAAATTTTCACACACCTCTATAACAAAAAATACCAACAATAACTGGTTTCAAGAAACAAGAAAAGATTACAAACTCTGAATAACTGATGCCGACATCAAACAACTATCACCTCTGAGGAAAAAATTACAAAGAATAGCAGGTTTTCAGGAGAAAACAAAGTATCTGATCGAAACAAATTGGACTGAAGAAAGGAAAGAGAAATACAGGAAGTTTATGATAGTAATGCGGAAGAACAAAAAGCTTTCCAAAATGAATAATTGAATCTCGTGGTCCAAAGTTGCCTATTCAAATAAAAGAAAATAAATAAGTTAATGAAGCGTGTATGGAAAAGTTTGGTCATGTTTGAACAAATCAAAATACATCGATTTTGGTTATTATGTTTATTAATTATTATTAATAAAATTATTATGTTTAGCAGTAAAATTTCTTTATTCAGTTTGTATGAAAGCCGAAAAAGTGAAATTTCTCAATGCCCCATGTATGTGTGAATGCACACATTTTTTTACATTTACGATGAGTACAGTTTAAAATGTTAAGGGAAACAATACGTTTTTAATTTAAAAAACCCTTTACTATCTACACTTAAATGATAAAATATGTGATTGAGATGATACATGGGGTCTATTTAGGTGTAGCTTATTTAGGAAGATGACAAAGGTAAATGGAAGGTCTTACTGTTTGTTGTTTGAGAGGTTTGATCCGCTTATTATGTGTAGTTTCTTTTTTATCTGTGTAATAGAATATCTAACCATTGCTGACATGATGTTTATTATGATCAAAAGTAAAATATAAATCAAAATTAAAATATTTTATATCAGATCCAAAGTAAGTTAGCAAACTGAATGAAGAAATTACAGTTTTAGATCACAAAAGTTAAATAACATAGAATAGATTATGTTTAAGTATTTTTTCTTTATGTAATGTTGTTTTAGTCTTCTTGGGTTTCCTTAGATGTTGCCTATACTACTTCCACCTCTCTCTTGATTTGTTAAATCTTAATTCTATTGAAGGTTTTTGATTTGATATTTTTCTTTAGCCCTTTATAAGTGACTTTTAGCAGTCATTATTACAACTAAAACAAATTTCCTGATATTTGAACAGCCCCATTGTTTCACCATTTAAAAATTTATAAAAATAATTGTTAACTATCAAATTCTGTATTATTATTATTATTATTTGAGTAAAATTTTAACTTAAACTATATTTTTATATTTTATTTTGGTATTGAGGAAGTAAAGTTACAGTAAAATGTATTAATATTACTTTACATTATATAGTAAATGTAATCTCAGTTTTATTGATAACTGCTTATGAGTACCTTGATTATTCTATATGAAATATAGGATGATTTAAAACTTATCCATATTTATAACTACCTTAACTAACAATAATTTAGATGGAAAGGAATTATTGTAGAGAATTCCGTTCCATCCAAATTTACAACATGAGTTAATGAATTGTTTACTGAAATTTTATTCCGATTAGTTCAACTATCAGCTATCTCAGAACTAAATGTTGAAAACTCTATTTGAATTATGGTATGGTATTCATAATATCCCTTCAAAAAGTATTAAAAAATACTAAGATTACAGGTAACCAGTACAGAGTTGAGTGTTTTTACATCAGTTTTAAAAATAACTGGAATGGACTTTAATTCTTCCACCGAATTTGTGATGTAATGGTCATAATAACTGAAAAATTTTATAAATTAACTATACATAGTATTCAATGTACACAAATTTAAATGTTGTATTAGGTGTTTTGAATGGATAAAAATCAGTAAAATGTCTGGATGCTTCACTTATTCCAGTGGTTTCTTGTATGGTTTCCAATTATAAATTATAATAATACAATTGTAATCTTAACTCTTTGTTAAAAACCAGTGTGGGATACTATAATACCTTTAATTGGATATCAGTTGGAGAAAATTCAACTTTAACTATGTGATAAAAAAAAGCACAATACAAAAATTGCATTAGAATTTCACAATTTACTGTCTAATTGTAAACATACAAAAAATACAGTGTGCCCTTGTTATTTTAACTGGTACTAAAGATGCAAAAAGCAATCTTACAACATGAATTAATAAATTGTTTGCTGAAATTTTGTTGCAACTATTTCAACTATCAGCTGTTTAAAAGCTATGAATATTGAACACTTTTTTATGAATTTTGGTATGGTATTTATACCCCGAAGAATTATTTTTTTTTTTGTTAGGATCAAATTTGAATATGACTCAAACAAATGAGAATAGGAGAAATAAATAAAAAATTTATTTAAATATATTTAATTTAATAATGTTTTTTGGCAGAACAAATTACAAAAAGAATCCTGAGTGATTAATCAAAAAACGTTTTTCCAGAATAATAAATTTTCTTTAAAGGTTTTTTTAATTTTATAAGTTTAATATTGTTTTTAAATTTATTTTTCATGAATAAATATCAAAAACAATTTTTTTCATCAACCACTATTGATTATTTTAAATTATAACATAATCAGGGATAATATGATTGTGAATGTACAGATGTCTCATTAGGAATTTGAAAGAATATCATGACGTTCTGCAAGTGAAAATAAAGAAATACGATTATATAAATATGAGTACGTAAAGCTTCATTTTTGAGACATGGCTTTCGAAAAATTTCACCTTGATTTCCATTCCAAGGATAACATTAAGCCATACTGAAATTTAAATTAAGGAGTAACTTTGATAGTTTTTGATCTGAAAAACTGAATAAACAGAGCCAATAGCTGTATTTCTAATAATTTTTGAGAAAATAAATACTTATGAAGCAATTAGAACATTTTTCGGCATTTTCAGAGTAGAAAAAGTTTTCCTTAATTAACTTGCATTAATTATTTTCATAAAATTACTTGAATCTGATTCTATTTTGGTTTTGTCATTTTCCTTTTATAAAACCCACAGTCTGAAATGCAAAATATTCTGTCTCATATTAAAGATTTTAGTTCTCACATTAATCTTATAAGATAGGCTAAAGAAAGATAAGATTACTTATAAAACATTTTTAAATCTTATAAACGAATTTCAAAGTGTAAAATGAAATAAAATTCTAAAAAGAATTTTCTTGTATATATTTAGGTGCTGTAGGTGGCTTTTTTCCTTTGTTTAGCTGGGGTACCACCGTTAGGTATTGCGTCAGAGGATGAGATGAATGACAATTTTTGTAGCGTGTCAAAATGCCATGCCTCAGGGTTCGACCTGGGACCTCCAGATAAAAGGCTGAGATGCTACCACTCACACCATGGTGGCCGGCACAGTAGGTGACTTGACAGAATTCAAAATAACTACTCCCAAAAATGGCATAGCTTTTCATAAGAATGATAACCACCCAATGCCAGGTATACTAAAGAGTGAAGAATGGAAATGGTTTCCTGTTGCCTTTTTCGATGAGCCAAGTAAGACCGCTGGACATCAGAAGCCAAGATCATTTAATTCAGGTAATATTTGATTATAGAAATCCATAAGGATCGGCTGTAAAATGAATAAAATAAACCAATACCCTTAGAGAAAGTCACTTGACTGGTACTATTTATAATTCAGATGTTTTACAATTCTCATACCCCTAAGAAAAATTGAGTTAGATCGTGTAAAGTAACAGATTGTATTTAAAAACAAGGTGTTGTATACATTGTTCCAAGTCAATATGAAAAAAAATTATTAATATTAAAATAATATAAATCATTTTAAATGTACTGTTAAAAATTATAATACCAATTTTTTATTTACAAATTATATTTCTAGCAATTCTTTAATTTGCTCATATTTACTTTGTATAGGTTTGCGCGTATGCATGTGTGCGCATATGCATGTGTGCACACATGCATGTATGATAACATGCATGAAGATGAAATACAGATAATGTTCAGCCTTAAATGTGACCTTTTCTCTCTTCATCATATGTACTTTTAGTATAATAAACATCATTACTCTCAAAGCATACAGCTCTGATTTGTCTTTCTGGTACTTGATTTACATGATTTACATGTATGATTTTACATTAATGATTTACATGCATTAAAGAAAGACATTGATGCAAATTATTGTGTCTGTGTTTGGTAACAAAGCATTTTTCGCTTTTTCCACTCGCTGAAGGAAAAAATTAGCTTAAATTATAGAAAAAGGAGAGTTATTTATAATATGTACTGGCATCAAGCAGCTGTGACAAAAATGGGAAACCAAGATAAGTAAGAATAGCAACAATTATCCATCAAGCTTTTCAAATTTATGTAGAAGTTGTAAGAATGGTTAAAAAAATTGATATTAATTTATGATACCAGAGGAAAATTAAGTGAAAGATTAAATTGTGTAAATGTAAAAATAAAGAAATATGTAAAAAAAACTACTCTACTCTTTGAGTAAGATTTTGAGTACAGGACAAATGGTGATCGTATCCCATCAGCTTCACTAATTATACGCAAAATTAAATTGTATCAAACTAAATTAAACTTAAATTGTATCAAATTTCAGAAGTCATCAAACAAAATCTTATACATATCAGTTAATCCCAAAGGTGATGATAATATCAATCAAAATTATAATTAAGAAAAAAGCAAAAGAAAATAGGTTAATTATTCCCATCCCTGAATGAAATTGCCTAAATATATAACCAAAATGATATTCTAATGTAATGGAATCATCTAAGTAATACAAGAATGTAGCTTCAAGTCGAGAAACAACAGAAAAAGGTTTGTCTCCTTCTTTATGTGGTTTGAATAAGACTAAAATTCATAAGAAATTAATTTACCTGCTTAAATGTTCATTAAATTATGTAAAAATTCCTTGGCTGATTCTGATAATATAAGGGCAACATCTTCCTGTCGATCAGACAAGTGGAAAAGGTCCCTCAGCATGCTTCAATTCACATCTAAAATTCGAGAGCCTGACTACCATTTCGACATTTGTTTATAAACAAAATAAAATTTAAGAACAATGTTTTTTTTTCACCGTTTTGGTTATAAGGCCTTAAATATTGACTTTACAAAAAAAAATCATCCTTATAAAAAATTTAGAGCGGAAAATTTTACACAACTTAGTTTTCAGACCCGTTCCGATCAGATGAAAAATAGACGTGCTACCGCAGTAAATAGTAGCGGTATATATTCTGCCTATGCGGAGAGATGTGGAGTAGTCGGTGGCACCGTTTCAACACGCGCACGCGTTAAACAAATACCTATAACGTTTGATTTACGATAGATAATAAAAAATCAAAATGTCATCGATAAATGATACCCAAAGGAATAACTTTTGGCAAATTTAAAAGAATTTGCTGCATTTAAGGATAACATAGTATAATGTTAGGTCGAAGTTTTTTCAAATTTGTTTATTAAAGGCCTGCAAATAAAAACCAAATTCTAAAAAAATCTATAAACAACAATGCGAATATATTTTTAAGGTAATTATCTATAAATGTAATAAGTCTGTAGCCCAATATTTTGTCGTTTTTTTTTCTTCAGATATTAGTGATTTTAAAATCATATTTCAAAAAAACGTATTTTTAAACTTTCACTAAATACAAAAAAATCTGATGTGGGTACCTCATGACCTCCTTCTACGCCTATTAAATTATATTTACACTTTTTTTTTAAATGAAAAGTATATAAAATTTTATTTCATTAAAAATCCTGATAATTTTTTCATATTTTTTTTGTTATGTTATTACTGAATTATTATTCATTGTAATTTTTTTTTACAATGAGCGGTTAATAATTAACCGCTCTAAGTCCTCTAAGATCCAAATATTTCATTAATTGAATGAAATATGAAAAAAAGTACCATTTCTGATATATCGTTAAAAAGATCTCAATGAGGGTTATTACTGCGATTAACAAAAAGTTCAAAATTCATTTTTTTTTGGATTTTAGGCATTTTTGGACACTTTTTGTTCAGTCGATTACAATCAAAAGAGAAAGTACACAACTAGATATTACAACAGTCCTAAATTCAAAACTTCAACATCCCATTCCTAATCGTTTTTGAGTTATCAGAGATAAATACGTACGTACAGACGTCACGCCAAAACTAGTCAAAATGGATATTTCCGATGAAATCTGGAAACCGAAATTTTTGGCGATCAGAATACTTCCTTTACTTCGTACATGGAAGTAAAAACCGATCGAAACTTACGAAAATTTTACAAAATTAAATATTAAACAATAAAAATAGTTAAGGGAAAAATATTTACTTAGATATATTAGTTTTACGTAAATTTTAATTTTTGACTGAGTTTTGCGAGCGTAATGTTTATAAAATGCGTCAGTGCGCACCAAAAAGCGAAAATAGCAATATAAATGTTTTTCAAAAGTTAACAAATACAGATTTTTTTTGTTAAACTTTGTTAAGTTATCCAGAAATATATATATATATATATATATATATATATATATATACACTTTATTGATTGTTAACCTTCATTATTTTTTTAAATTTAAAAAAAAAATTGTTAAAGATAACCAGTCTCACGTTTATTTATAATTTTATGAAAATGTTAGTAGAAGCTTTTTGTGTAAAGTTTTCCTTTCTACTTTTGTTTAAAAGATTTTTCGATAAATTCAATATTTAACTAGTTACAATCGAAAAACGGGTTTAAATCAATATAGAGAAGGTCATTTTACTAGATCCATCCGGATATCTCAAAATCTTTTTGGAGTTGTGGCTCTCGACTTTTAATATGTTAATTAAGGATTGCGTAGGGACGTTTTCCATCTGGTTTGATCGACAAGAAAAGTTTATATTCATGTTTCGAATAATACTCCTACTTTAGACCAAATTTAAATGACATTAATGCTTAATTTACTGAAATCATCGTGACAAATCATTTTTCATCCAGTCTGGAAATATTAAGCGAAAAATGGTCCAACGAACATACATTTTTTTTGGAATTCGTTAATGCCAAAATTTTGTTTTTTGGTTAAAAGGAGTCATCGAACATAAAGATCTGTAAAAACATGCTAAAATTTGACCCGATTAGCCGTATTGTCCTTTAAACGAGCATACAGTAATATACTGCGTCGCTATACAATATAATTTTATAGCTGGCAAAGTAAAAATAATAAATAAGTTCAGTAGTAATACTTCAGTAATAACTACATGAACGTAATCTTCTTCAATTAATTGGTTTTTCTCACCGTTTGCAGTTGTGATTGATTATTTGTCTGTTTTTAGAAACTGCCCGCATTTCTCATGTACAGTAATTATAATATTTTCCTAATTTCCTGTATGTTTTTATTTATGTTTTACTCTTTAAAATAATAAAAACAGTTATACAAATTTAAAAAATACGACTGCCAAAAATAAATAAAAAAATAAATTGAATTAAAAAACGGCAATACATTGAACTAAAAAAAAAAAAAAAAAAACGAATACAAGGTATGGAAATAAAGGACTAAATATAGTTAAGAAATATTTAATTAAGTAAAATAATGGGTGACCAATCAACTTTCAGACAGTTTTAATGTGTTTAAATATATTTTTCATGTTGTCGAAATAGCAGGCATTTGAGATCGTCCTACAAGCCATCTTTATCAGGCAATAGGTCGTCTTACATCGATAAAAAAATTTTCTACTTCAACTTAATTATTTAAATGCCGTCGGTGGGGCTGGGGGGGGGGGGTCTCTTTAATATAGAATAATTACTATTGAGAACTTTTTAATATAGGACAATTACCATTCATAGTCCACCACGATTTATTTATTTAGCGTATAGCACCAAAACAAAACACCAATTAGTCAAAATTACAAACAAAGATTTAACAAATTAATATATGCTACTGATTCTGGAGTCGCCATCAGGAAATCTTCAGGATACTCTTCTTAAGCTGTCCTACGGCAAACTTCTGTGATGTGTCTGACAGTTTGATTTTCACCACACTCACAAAGGGGCGTCGGTGTTTTACCCCATTTATACAGGAAATAGGCGCACCTACCATGCTCAGTCCGTATTCTGTTTAGCGTTGACCATGACTTACGTGGCAAGTCAAAACCCGGCGGCCTTTGAGTAATACATGGGATTTGGTTATTCCGCTTTGTGGTCCATTCTCGACGCCAGGCGTCAGTTAGGTTAAATCCGTCCTCTGCGGCAGCAATTGCTATTTGATGGTGGCTTTCTAGATCGAAGGCGATCACGATTGGCATCCTCAATGTCCTCATGTACTGGCAGGCTTCGATTGTCCATAATCTTACTATCTCTCTTACAAGAGTATTCATAGGGCGCATCTTCGGGGGTGGTATGTGGTTCAATACCGGGAGCCATTCCACGGGAGTAGACCTGATAACCCCGGCAATCATTTTCATAATGTTATAAGTTGAGCATCAATATTAGTGGCAGAATACGCCTTCTATTTTGCCCTGTCCCCCTAAAACATCAAATTCGATAGTAGTGGGCTAAATCCGATGTCGAGAGCATTACCTCTAATCGTACTGACAACCAAACTCTGCAAAGACCGTTTACGGTAGCTCGCCGGATTAAAGCTGGTCTCGGCGTAGCGCAGGCCATTCGATTTTTCTGAGTATGTCAGTTAATTATTGTTCTGTATTAATTTTATCGTGATTTTGTATTATGTTAGCAAATACCCATTTGAATTTTGAATATCGGAAGATTGGTTGCGAAGATATAACATTCCGAATAACTGTGATCTGTTAGATCGAGAATGTACCCGATGTATGTAAACGTTAGCCTTCAACCTACTAACAAATATCCCGTATGAATTTTGAAAATCGGACGATTATTTGTAGAGATATGACAAGAGCACCCCATTGCACCTTCCAAAACAACGCCCCAGGGGCATCACGTTTGTTACCAGTTGATGTTATGATTGGTTTAACCTCGCACGAGAGGTGTTCGCATCACCTCATTACTCTAGCTTCACACACAGTCCCCACGGGAAGTCCATTATTATTAAACAGAAAGTTTTTAATTTTATTTTATTTAACTTAAATTTAATTCTATTAAATATAATATCATTCATAATATTGTAATATCATTCAGTGATATTTCAGTGTTTAATGTAATATCATTCATTAGATAGATTTGAATCATTCAGTTCAAACCTAGCTAATACGATTGTATTAGCTAGGTTCTCTAACGCAGGTTCATACATCTAAATCGGTTCGGCTGTTGAGCTGCTTCGGTAGAACATGCATACATTCATACACACTAAATATATTACACTCCATTAAGGGGAGTCGTGTAAAATATGTCGCGTAATGTGTTTTTAAAAACAATATATTTTGTAAAAATTATTTACTTTCACTCTTCAGTTATTTACTATCTATTTACTAATTTCTTATTTAATATTGTGTAAACTCTCATTATTCTACTCTGTTATGCGCTATTTTTATTCACTTATTCTTTTAAAGTTACCGTTAAGCAAATTATTATTAAAACAAATTTGTAAAGATATAACGCTACGCGTCCCGTAAGTATTACTAATAAAAAAAAATGTTACTATGTTAGCGTGTTATATTCACGACGAATGGTTTATAGGTTCAAATCCTAGTAAAACCATAAAAAAAATACTGGTTTCTTATTTCTTACACGATCACCACTTCTGCTGTAACTTAAAATTTCACATATGTGAAGCTAATAAAAATATTATGAAATAAAAGAAATGAGAAAATGGGGAAGAATGACAGAACGTTAAAATTGGAAAAAAATGTCAGCTGTCTTACTTTTGCAGATTATCAAGCAGTTCTCGAAAAATCAGGAAAAGACGCAGTTTCCAAATTAACGACCTAAAAGTAGAACGCAAATTTCCTTCTCTAAAACAGAAATCATGAGAAACCTCAAAGATTAATCAAAAAAATTAATAGAGATCAAGTATAGAAAAATAAATTTCACACGCCAATTTAATTTTTTCTCTCCGTGGATAGGCGTTCAAGGACTACGCAAATATCATTTCATGTATTTTCTTTTTTTCTTCCAGAAGTTATTCATTCTTTCGGACTGTTTAGCTCTTCCCTCTTCAGTCCATTCCATTTCTGCTTAGGTTTTTCTGTTCACCTACAGGAACCTTTAATTCAAAACTTTTCTTTCTGTATTCTTTTCGATATCTAGACAGTCATTTTCTATATTGTTGAACTTTCTCAGCTCTCTTTCATCTGTTTAACATAGCCACCTTGACTTTATAACTCCTGAGCTTATTAAAAATCTGTTTGTTTAGCCTTGATTGGTTCATTCGGACCACGTGTCCGTAGAATTTTAGTCGTTTTCTTAATGTAACTTCCAGGTCTTCAATTTTATCGTACATCTGTTTATTTGTTTTCAGTCTGTGAACTTATTGTGTTCTTCTTGGACCACAAATCCTTGTTAAAATTCTTCTTTCTATCTTGAGTGGATTTTCTGTTCCAGGATAGTTTCTATTATCGTACAATATTACTGCTCTTACAACTGTGTTATAATGCCTTAATTTTGCATTTATAGAAAGGTTCTATTCAATGTAAGTACTTTTTCTGTAAAAGTTTATTTGTTCTAATTCGTGTTTTTTGGTCTCAATCACTAGTTTATCTCTTCCATTTTTACTAGTTATTTCTCCGAGATGTTTAAAATGGTTCGTGAACTTAATTTTGCCATACTTTGTTTCTATTATCCGTTTGACATATTTACTGGCACTTATCATCATTTCTGTTTTGAAAAGGAGATCTGCAAGCCTGTTTTTCAGCGATTTCTTACAGTCGGTTAATTTGGTTGATTGCTTCTTACTCTTATTCTGCCAGTGGCGGCTCGCGTGTAGGTACTGTAGAATTGCAGCACCCATATTTCCAATTTATATTATCGATAACATTTAATATATCGTGTCCTTTTTTTTTTCTTTCTTTATACTTGTTTAATAAATAATTCTTAAGCTTAATGTCAGTAGCCATTCGCCAGTTTATAAAAAAGATACGAAATTCTTTGTATAGAACTGTGCGCTTCACAGTTCCAGCGGTGTGGTGTTTGGCTGATGTGCGCTTGGGCACATAGTAAGCTGCACGCGATGCTGCAAGTGTGAGTGAGCACTGTCGTTCCCGCAGTGCCGACCCTGTCGTGCTGATGGAAGGTAGCTTTTTTTTACTCCATGTGTGTATGGAACGTTCCTTGTTTGTTCCCTTTTCTAGTTTAATAGGTGGAAGGAGTATGAAAGTGGTTTAGTTGTTTTTTAGTAGTTGTCAGAAAATGAGAGAAAGCAAGGGGTCTTTGGTTGCCAAATTTGTCCAAAAACACTTTGGAAGGGTGAAAGAGAAGTGATTAGAAAAAAAACTAATTGTGTATTTTTTCTGTGTACATAGAAATTTAGATTAAGCACCATTGGACTGTAATGTTTTTAAGCGGACATTTTATTAAGTTATTATCTAATAATACTAAAAGTATTGTCTATATTGACATTTTATTATTTATTTGGGTTAAACCGAATAAATTATAAAATATCAATCAATATTAATGTAAATATAAATAAAATGTCGGTTTTTAAGCACAGTGTGTCGAAGCTCAATGTGTTTAAAAACTGTGTACTACATTTTTAAATGTGATAAAGTGTAGAATTAGATTATTATCCTGTTTCCAGCTATTCTATTTTATTAATTGTTTTCCGGCTCTTTTATTTTACATAAAACTTTACCCATGGCCTTAAAAAGACTCAGGAAACACTTTTCTGCAGCACCACCCCCACTAATTTTAGCTACGAGCCGCCACTGGTAAACATTACTCAACATAGAAATCAGAAATTTTCTTTATATTCGGATAAGAATCAAATATGCAATGTCAAAACGTAAGTAGGGCATTTAAAACATCACAACATAGAATAATATGCAATTAGCCGTGTTATAATTTTGCCGTTAACTTTGAAAAATTTATTATTAAGTTTTTATTAATTAAGTTTTATTAAGTCCAGACATCCATCTGTAGCAGCCACCGACCGGGTCAACGACTTCAACACAAAGGATCACTGGACATCACTATGGAACGGAACGAAAGAATGGCGGGAGTTTCAATATTTCTACCTATAGATCGCAGAGCCTGGACAATGTCCCTTGCTGCTGTATCTTTCTATCGGGCGGGTTTCATGGGTTATTATAACTATGGCAAGGTCAGAATATTACTAACTCCAACGTTGTGACAGATCAAACTCTGAGAGTACCAGGATTTATTCTTTCTAGAAGACAGTGGTGTAATACCAACAGGATTCGCGCAAATCAGCAATAAGAGCCTGACTCAATGGGAAGATGCGGAAAGCCAACGATGCGACCGATGTGAAGCTGAAGAGCTAAACGATCGCCCACCTGGCCTTGGTTTGCCCAAATACATCTTTTAGAGGATCGCTACAAGATATCCATGATCTTACCCCCGAAGCATTGGAATGGCTGACCCACTGTGACCTGTTTTTGTGATAAAAAGGTGCAACAGACATATTATGGTTAATAATAATGTTGACATAATATTGTTAAATTATTTTAAAAATTGCGATGTTTGCAAGTTCATTCGAATATATATATATTATTATCTAATAATACTAAAGAATATTATCTGTATTGACATTTTATTACTTATTCGATTAAACCTAATAAACTGTGATTAAACCGTGTGCCATATTCTTGAATGTGACAAAGTGTAGAATTATATTATTATCCTGCTTCGAGCTATTCTATTTGATTAATTTTTTTTCTGTTCTTTTATTTTACAGAAAATCTTAACTATGGGCTTGAAACGGCCCAGAAAAAAATTTTCTGGAGCAGCACACCCACTAATTTTAGCTATAAGCCGCCACTAGATTCTGTAGATTGCTAAGTCGTCGGCAAAAGCTAGACATTAGATTCTTGACGTTCTGATTCTTTGTTCCTATTTTTGCACTTGAGTTATTATTTTCCTAAAAGATTAAATTATATACTTATTAAAAATAATCAGCAAAAACGGGTCAGACAGAACATGTATGAAAATCCGAAAATTGAAATTAGAAGAATTTGATTTCCTAACAAAATGATTTACTACAAAAAGAATCTTCCTTTAAACGAAAAATGAAGGCATTACGGTACTGAGGTCAAACCAGTGATCTTATACGGAATTGCAACAGCAAATTTGGTTGGCCTTCTCCTCTTAATCAAAAGGAAAGGCTTGGCATTTTTTATACGCTACAAAATTTCATTTACCACGCACAAGTTACAAGCTTATCTAACGAATGATCAAGCCAAAAAATAAGGTCGTAGATAAATATTTTTGTAAAACTGTTATGTTACATTGGTTGGCCTGTACTGCTTACAGGTAAAATAGCGATCTGGTATTGTTTATTTGTACACAGTGTTAATTTCTCGTTCTGTGCAAAAAAAAATCTGTGTGGACACCACATGACTTCCTTGTACGACTATTAAGTACAGTTTACATATACACAGTTTTATAAAATGATTAGTACATAAAATTTTATTTCATTAACAACTTCTGATATTTTTTCATATTTCTTTTTTTATTGTTATTATTGAATTATTATTTATTGTAAAAATTTCTTTACAATCACAGGTTAATAATTATCAATAAATTAATAAATTAAAAAAAGAGATGAAGTCAGATTCGAACCAATGTGCCCCCTTGTAATGTGTTTCCCTTGTAAGATCCAATTAATTAAACGTTTATTTGGCTATAACTCTGGAACCAATGAAAATAAATACCACTTATGATATATCGTTGAAAAGCTTCCAATGAGGGCTTATTACTGCTGTTGAAAAAAAGTCCAAAATCCAAATATTTCTGGATTTTGGGGTTTTTTGGACACTTTAAATTCAGCCGATTGTATTGAAACGGGGAGGTGCTCAACTAGATGTTACAACAATACTAAATCCAAAATTTCAACATCTTACGGATAAGCATTTTTGAGTTATGCGAGATACTTACGCACATACGTATGTATACATAGATGTCACGCCGAAACTAGTCAAAATGGATTCAGGGATGGTCAAAATGGATATTTCCGTTGAAATCTGAAAACCGAAATTCTTCGCGATTACAATACTTCCTTTGCTTCGGTACAAGAAAGTAAAAAACAGCTGATTTATTAAACAATATCCCGCTTCTGATTTCACAGTGGCTGAATACAGTAGGCTTTGATCGTTTGAAAAACTGTATCTTAATGAAAATCTGTTTCATAATGGCCTTCATTATGATACAGGTTACAGTCGCGTAATTCAAACGTTATAATACACTCGTAGGTAAAAACACTTTATAGGTTATTTTTTTCCGGATGACAAGTTTGATTTCGGGTGATCTAATTTCAATATGTTTAATGAAAGTTTGCACTTTCTTAATATTCTACTAAGTTATATTTCTTTGTAAAATATAAGTTATATAAGTTAATATCTAAGTTATATTTCATTAGTTTCCGTTAACAGTACGCTGTAAAATCATTGATGAAAAGCGTCATTATGGGTTAAAAGTTGTACTGTTTTACTGTAAATCTGAAGTGTCCGATTGGAAAAGTGCCTTGTCTTCGAGTGGTCGTAGGTTCAGCGAATATGTAGCAAAAAATAATTCATAAATAATGAATAAAAAAAGAGTGCGGAGTGTATAACATAAAAGACCCAAAAATCTAAATATTTAAAACTAGCAGACCCGGCAATGCTTCGCTATTGATAGATTTAAGTATATATATGTCGGAGAGGCGAGGAGATTTGTCAGGGATTCAACGTTTTGTGTTTCACTCACTTTTATTATTACAAGTGGAGAATATATAAGACTATAATAAAGCTCAACCAATAAAAATGAGTAAACTCGTACAATGAAACAATTACAAATGATAACTATCACCCATCAATAATTCAGCAGTACACGAATCATAATATAAGATTAATTTAATTTAGAACTCAAACAATACTAAAACAACTTGCGATAGACCGAGGCTCAGGGAAATAACGAATTCGCGACCACCAGGACGTCCGTTCGATCTGGGTTCCAAAGCAAGACTACCTTTTCTCAATATTATCAAATAATATACCTACTGCATATTTCCTTTTCCTTATTAATTTTATGATACCCCTATCGTCCTGGGATCCCGACTACGTTGACAACCATGTGCCTACCTAGGCCTAAGCCTACCGCAATAAAACAATTTAAACCTTATTTTACAAAACATTACCAGTAATAGTACATTTCTTAAAACTACTAAAAATACAGATATTCTAAAGAATATTCTCATCGTTTTGTCGGAAGATACTCCACTGTACTTTATTCTCCGACACGGCCATTCTGACAATTACACGCCCTCGGGTGTATCTAAAACGTTGAGTTACAGTGGTATTTTAATTTTTGTTTTCAACTGACCTCGGTCATTATAAAGCATTTTACAATAGTTAAAGTACAAAAGATAGATTCAGAAGTCCTCTCGAGTAACAGAAATCCATTAATTATTCATTATCCTAAATAGTCATCGTACAGTACTCAAGAGATCGAAAAGCCATCAATCATTATTCCTTATCAGTTAACTGTCAAATAAGATTTTATTTCCTCCACCAATAGACCTCTGCACTATCTCTAGGCTACCCTGTATGCCACATACAGTATCATGCATATTCTGTAGTTGCCACAACTACCTGCCCGACACATCATCAGGTGCCCATCGCGCCCTGATCAAACTAACATTAGCCACTAATTTAGTTTGCAGTTACGACTACACACTGATGCATGTGCGAAAAACAAAATGCCAGGTCCACGACCTGCTGCCAGCCATTAGTGCATTGCGTCATTGGTGGTCTCTTTTTAAACCATAGTCCCTGTTTCAGGACCAACATCAACAGTCTCCTCGGCACAACTTTCATTGTCCGAGGAAACATCCAACTCATTAGGAATATAATTCTCAGGCATTTCTCTCAACTTATCATGACTATACTTATAACTTCTACTACTACTTAAAGATTTTAGTGTGTACCTGTCGGTATCAAGTAATTCTCTTACTACGAATGGACCTCTAAATTTCCTATCGAGTTTCGTTTGATTACGTTCTTCGTTCTTAATCAAAACGTGATCTCCTATTTTAAACTTATTAACCTTCGCTTTATTTTTATCAAATCTAATCTTCTCATAATTAGCATTTTCCTCTATACTTTCAATCGCTCGTTGTCTTACATTAGAGATATCAATTTCATTTTCGTTGTCATCAACTAACAACCCGTAAGGTCTTGCCTTCTTACCAATTAATAATTCTAACGCACTAGATTTGGTAATACGATTCGCGGTTGAGTTTAAAGCTAGCTGAACTTCACCAATGGCGTCTTGCCATGGACGATTATTAGACTCAACAGCAGTGAACATATTTTTTAACGTACTCATTACACGCTCTACTTGACCATTTGCCCTACTAGTACCTGTAGCTATTAAATGTAAATTAATATTTAAAGATTTACAGATTTTAAAATTATTTTGAGAAATATTTAATTCAAAACCCAAGCTCAAAATTTCTCGACCAATTAAAATATTATAACTCAAATATTCATCTGGGACAACGTGAAAAAGAATCTCTAATGTAAACAAATCCATAATTACAATAGATAAAATTTGCATGCTACAATTTACTACAACATTTCCGATGCCTTTCAAAATTATTAATTCATTAATTCTACGTCCAGAAAACTTAATCGCTATCGATTCCTTTATTAATGAGCATTCCGCTCCTGAATCAAAACAATATGGAAACGACTCACCAAGATGGTTTAGAATACCAGTAGGAGCTGCAACTGTGCAAAGGTTCACACGGCGTTCGACGCTACCAGTCTCCTTGTTGTTCCCTGGACCGCTACGGCTGTTACCTGGAGCCGTACAGTTTGGCGCAATATGACCAGCTACTCCACATTTGAAACACGTCACATTGCGCGATGAAGAGGATTTTCTAATAGACACAGTTCTGCTGCAGAGCACCAAGCAACAGAATCCGATCCCGCACTCTCTGGATTAAATCGTGGTAACGCAACACTTTTCTTTGTCGATAATGGCTTTTGCATACAACACTTCATAAACTCAAACAATGTATTCCACTGATCAGGTGGTGGACCAGATGGAGACGATCCCACTTCTGATGTCGGAGAGGCGAGGAGATTTGTCAGGGATTCAACGTTTTGTGTTTCACTCACTTTTATTATTACAAGTGGAGAATATATAAGACTATAATAAAGCTCAACCAATAAAAATGAGTAGACAACTCGTACAATGAAACAATTACAAATGATAACTATCACCCATCAATAACTCAGCAGTACACGAATCATAATATAAGATTAATTTAATTTAGAACTCAAACAATACTAAAACAACTTGCGATAGACCGAGGCTCAGGGAAATAACGAATTCGCGACCACCAGGACGTCCGTTCGATCTGGGTTCCAAAGCAAGACTACCTTTTCTCAATATTCTCAAATAATATACCTACTGCATATTTCCTTTTCCTTATTAATTTTATGATACCCCTATCGTCCTGGGATCCCGACTACGTTGACAACCATGTGCCTACCTAGGCCTAAGCCTACCGCAATAAAACAATTTAAACCTTATTTTACAAAACATTACCAGTAATAGTACATTTCTTAAAACTACTAAAAATACAGATATTCTAAAGAATATTCTCATCGTTTTGTCGGAAGATACTCCACTGTACTTTATTCTCCGACATATATATATATATATATATATATATATATATACTTAAATATAATATAATATAATACTTATAATATAATATATATACTTTAATATATATATATATATATATTAAATTAACGCAATTGAAAGTTTGATAAAACATTAAAAAAATTAACATTACGGAACTTAACAAAATTTAACCTTTTCATTTTTCCCCGCGGGTAAATCGGTCCAGTAGTTTTTTTAGTGTATAACGGACACACATATCGGAAACATTGAAATGGAATCGTAAAATATTTGGTATATCATATGTTGCTTTTGCGTCCAAAGATAGCGCTGTTTTTAAAAAAAACCATGTTTGTATCTGTCACAGGTGTGACATCTTAGGTTTATAAATAATAGGTACATAAAAACACGCGCGTGTTCGAATGCAACGTTGTGTCAAAATTTCAAAGCAATCGGTGAAGAACTTTCGGAGATTTAAGATGTTGAACAACGAACATTTTTATTTATATAGATAATGTTGTAATTATTTTTTTTAATAATGTTAGGATTAGTAAATAATTTAATAATTACACAGGAAGGTGAAAAAGTGAATAATATTATACGTAGTTATGTACTTAAATTATATTAAAAATACGTTGGAAGAATTGCAGCCAGTAAGATTTCTGTCGGTTTGTATTCCTACCTTAGAGCAGTAATGTTAATACAGATGTACTGTACGCATGGAGCACGGACAGACTAGAACAAAATTTGAGTAGAGGGGATGAGACTAGACGACAGGTTGCAGCATGTAGCAAAGGCGACGCGTATAATCAGTTTGTAAATACGTCTCGTGTTTGTCGGTTAAATGATGTCTATCTGTGTAGATGGTAATTGTTATTGGCAGATTAAATTATTTTTGGATGTAAGTATTTTTTATTTAATTCAATAATATTAATTTCAGAAGGATTTTATGTACATTTATTTATAAATATATGTAATATTTTATCGTGGGAATTTATATATCCCGCTTTTTTTTATTGTTAAAATAAAACTATTATTTTCTCATTTAAATAGAAACCAATATGTATTACTACTGATTAGCATAAAAACTGTTTATACTTGTTTACAAACGAAAGAAAATACTCCAGTTTAAATTTCCTAAATTTTGTAAATAAAAACTATTTTAGAAAACTAAATGAAGTTACTACTACATGTCGAATAAAAAATTTCTATTATGTTTTCAGTCGTATATTAACCAATTTTGTTTAATCATAATGTTTAATTTGTGATAATATATTTTTACTTACCAGAACCCTTGCTTTCCACCATCGTCTGATAAAACAACTAAACCGCTTTCACATTCCTTCCAGCGACTAAACTAGAAAAGGGAACGATCAAGGAACGTTCCATACACACGGAGTAAAAAAAAATTACCTTCCACCAACACGCCAGGGTCGGCAGAGTGGGAGCGACAGTGCTCTTTCTCCATCGCTGCCTCGCCTGCAGCTTCCTATGTGCGCATGCATACATCAGCCAAACACCAAGCCGCTGGAACTGTGAAGCGCACAGTTTCATACAAAGATTTTTGTATCTTTTTGATAAACTGGGGAATGGCTTCTGACATTAAGCATTATATATATATATATATATATATATATATATATATTGTACAAGTATAAAGAAAGAATTAAATATAAAAGATATAAATATCTTTATATTAAATGTTATCGATAATATAAAGTGGAAATAGGGGTGCTGCAGTTCCACAGCGCCTATACGCGATCCGCCACTGTTGATTAGGTTATGTTGACATACGTACGATTCCGTGTACCTACTGACAAATCGTACGTATCTTCGTACGAAGAACCTTTCAAATCGTACCTTTCTTTCTTTTTCCTGTTTAGCCTCCGGAAATTACCGTTCAGGTATTATTTCAGAGGATGAATGAGGATGATATTTATGAGTGTAACTGAGTCTTGTACATTCTCAGTTCGACCATTCCTGAGATGTGTGGTTAATTGAAACCCAACCACCAAAGAACACCGGTATCCACGATCTAGTTATTAAATCCGTTTAAAAACGTATGTCGTGCCTATGTTAACCAAACATAACCTTCGTTCGTTAACCTCGTCTAATTAATGTTAAATATACAAATTTCAATTTTTTTTTCTGTGAAATTCTAAAACCGTTTTTATTAAGAAGTGGGAGATAATAAACCTATTTTTTCGTCAGTTTTGTTTAAATAATTGATTTTTATGATTTTTTTTACGATGATTTTTGAATAATGGCATTTAATTTTAATTTGATCAGTTGTAACCAAAATGACCGAATCGCCTCATCCCCTTGTTAGAAAGTAGATTCTGTATTCAATATTTTATTTAAATAATTAATTTTGTTTTACATGTAATTTTTTACTTTATAATTACATATTTCAATGTTCCATTACATTTTCCTCGTAAGTAGTAATTTGTCGAAGACATCAAAAGTACCGCATTAAGCCTCTACTGGGCCCTAGATTAAATTTAAATTTGGAGGAGCCCTATTTGTATAAGTTGCGGAAAACTTCAAACAAAATTTGAAGGGTAGTCGAGAAATTCTCTTTACGGCAACAGAAAAAAAAACAAAAATAGCGTCCTCCCATATTTTTATTTGGTCTTAAAAAGAAAAATAATTTGTTGTTTTTACATTTTTTTACAGTTTTAAAAGTATTACTTATTTTTTATCTTTTAATCTCCAAGGGGGGCATGGCCCCCATAATTCCAATTGGATTCATCAGTGGTACTAATCCGATTTTATTACTTTGTTATTAATTGTGATGAGATTTATTTGTATTTTTTTCCTCCTTTTTCCCTTGCCTCCCAGGGTCGGATCCTCATTTAAGCGTAAACACGGCCCTAGAAGGTGCCATCGCCTCTAACCACAGGGAAGGAGCAGCGCCAGGCCAGGCTATGTCGTTCCCAGTCGCCCCAACCCAGTAGCCAGGATTTGGTCCTTTGATGTCGGCGGGGGTGCCCTCCTGGGGGAGCTGCCCTGCCGAGACTCGATCTTTTCAGCTTGGGGGTCATGTATTATTAATAAATTATAACATAACATTTTATATTATTAAAGCCGGGCTCCTCCGAATTAGGGGCCTAAACATTTTTCTTATTTGTGTATCGGTCAATTTGGCCCTGGTATCAAATACAATAAATATTGTTTATAGTGACCTCTAAGGAACCGACGATTTTAGGTCATTATAACCGTTGTTTAGATAGTTCAGTGGTATTACTTTAATATCCATCTACACAGGTATTGTAAGTAATACAGTAAAATAATAATCATTAAAAATAATAATAATTTATTTCCGTAATAAAATAATGTAAAAAAAAACAAAAATATGCAATAATAAATACAAATACTGTAGAGTACAAGAAGATAGAGAAAAATTGTAAAAATTTCTTTTTATGCAAAATTCTGTTATTTTGCTTTGTTTCGCACATTTCGTGTTGAATACATTTTTTGAAGGTTCTTTTCTAAATCAAAACAAACACTCTTTGTTTGTTCACTAGCAATTTCTGTAAAACTAAGAAACCGGCAAACGGTTTTCAATGCCGATAAAACTTCTGGAAGATTTGGCCGGTTGATGTCTTCGTCGTTGTCGCTATCGTTACCTTCGTTGTCATTACCTACGTCCCCGACTATTTCTGCTAGTACTGAAGCCACCACAACATCATAATTTGTTACAGTTTCATGAGTTTGTTAACCTTCAAACAATGCATTTGACAACAATTGGTTTTACAGACTATTGCTCTATTCCGCTAAAGACTCGTCTTCGCATGCGACGTCAGTAACTTCGCCAGCCAGTGGTAAAAATCCTGCATATCGAAAGGATTTTTTACAGTCAGCGGAGAAACCTCATTCCACGATCTTTCTAACATAATTATGGCATCCAGAATAGTTACTCGTTTCCTTTTTTTATCTAAATCCATTATCGTTTGTAAAATTAGTTGTTTTTTGTAGTGGACTTTTACCGACTTGATCACGCCGTGATCTAAGTGTAATGCTTTTTCGGGAATTCATAATTAAATCACTATTAAATGAATTACATAGGATACATAAAATAAAATACTGTACCCGCACGATATGATACGCTCACAGCAAAAGATTAATAACAACTAAATGTAGCTGCTTCATTTTACAGTAATATGGTACACAAGAAGTTAAACAGTACATACGTAAGAAAAAAGGAACTGTTAAAATATTTCTGAAGCTACAATGTAGATATACCACGTTACTGACGAGTCACTTCCGTCCGTCGTTATAAGCGATAAATTTTACATTGCAGTAGAAAAAATGTTGTAATAACCGATATGTCGCTACATCGATGTAATTTTAAACAATATTCACACTATATTTATTTATTAACAGCATATCAAACCAACCAAGAGACAATTTTTTGGTCACTATATGCAATGTACACTATAAACGATACTACGGTAGTATATTCTTAACTATTATTATTTCAACCAGTTTTTCCAGCTGCTGCCAGATCAGTGTGTGTGTGTGTGTGTGTGTGTGTGTGTGTGTGTGTGTGTGTGTGTGTGTGTGTGTGTGTGTGTGTGTGTGTGTGTGTGTGTGTGTGTGTGTGTGTGTGTGTGTGTGTGTGTGTGTGTGTGTGTGTGTGTGTGTGTGTGTGTGTGTGTGTGTGTGTGTGTGTGTGTGTGTGTGTGCGTGCGTGCGTGCGTGCAGCTGCAAATGTAAGTGTAAATATACCGGTAAATATGTAGTCCTGTACAGACTCAGGTCGATGTTTTGTAGTTAATTGAAGCCCAACCACCAAAGAACACCTTTATCCACAGTCTAGTATGAAAATCCATATAAAAGCAACTGTCTTTACAAGGACTCAAACCTTAATGTTCGACTTCGAACATTAGCTGATTTTACGATGACGAGTTTAACCACTAGATTAACTCGGGGGGTTATATACTTAATTAAAAAAATTTGATGTGGACACCACATGACTTCCTTGTACGCCTATTAAATTACATATACACACGTTTTTTAAAAATGAAAGTACATAAAATTTTATTTCATTACTAACTTCTGATATATTTTCATATTTATTATTTTACTGTTATTATTGAATTATTATTTATTGTAAAATTTATTTACAATCACATGTTAATAATTATTAATAATTTATATTTAAATTAAGAAATTAAAACAAAATGAGATGAAGTCAGATTCGAATCATTGTCCCTTCCCCTTGTAAGATCCAAATATTTCATTAATTAAACGCTTATTTGGCTATAACTCTGGAACCGATGAAAATAATTACCACGTATGATATATCGTTGAAAATCTCTCAATGAGGCTTATTACTGCAGTTAAGAAAAAATAAAAAATCCAAACCTTTTGGATTTTCGGCTTTTTTGCACACTTTTGGTCCTTTCGATTGCAATCAAAAGGGGAAGTGCTCAACTAGATGTTACAACAGTCCTAAATCCAAAATTTCTACATCCTACGGCTAATCGTTTTTGAGTTATCCGAGATAAATACGTACGTACAGACGTCACGCCGAAACTAGTCAAAATGGATTCAGGAATGGTCAAAATAGATATTTCGGTTGAAATATGAAAACCGAAATTCTTCGATCACAATACTTCCTTTACTTCGTACAAGGAAGTAAAATTACTTTCATTTAAAAAAAAAACAAAGCAAAAAAATATTTAGGTTAAATCATTTTTTTTAAAAATGGACATTTATCTTTAATCAGATCAATTTTTTTAACTTGTTTTTTCAATTGTTGTTAACAATTTATTTAAATTTGAGTTAGTAAAAAAAAGTAAGAGGAAATTTAAAAAAACTTCAGTAAAAAAACTTTCAATCGACTTCCTGTGCGCCGTATATTTAAAGTACATGAATTATGCTTTAAATATGCATATTATAATGCTTTAATTATGCTTTAAAGTACCCTGAATTATGCTCGTCGCATTTTAATTTTACCGATAATTTTGAGAGTTAATAACGTTGCTTCATCATAACTGTAGAAAATTTAGAGCAGTCTAATTTTATTACTCTTCCACATTTTTGTTAATCTTTAATTATTTCAGTATTGAAATATTTCTTCAAGAAAATGAAAAACCTTCAGAAAAATAGTTTTTTTTATCAGTAATCTTACTTAGCCTTATACACTTGTAAAACAGGAAAAAAATTCTAAAATTATGTATTAATTAATTGCATTATGATAATACGTTTGTATAGAGAAACTTATATGCTTTTTGATTAGTTTTCCAATTTGGCCGTAAGTTTTCAATTAATAACCATTTCAGTGAGGAACGAATTTTTAAAATAATAATAAAACCCGTTATATTCGTAAAAAAAAAAAAAGTAAAAACACGGGTGTATTGGTACTTGTTAATAAAAATGCGATAAAATATTTCATGGTAGTTGTAAATAAAAATGCGATGTGTAGACACGTTTTTAAGAAGATAACAATCCGGCGCATTTTCTTAAAAGCCTTAAGCGAAGTGAATTAAATTGAAAAATAAAATTTTTCCGTTAAAGTATTTTTGTGTAGGATTCCAGTATTTATAAATAGTTTTCCGTGTTTACTATTGTTCATTATTAGTAATTTTCTTAACAGCATGATGAACCGCATGTTCATCATGCAAGTTTACCTAGACGCATTCTAGGTAAACTTGAAACTTTATTTAGACGGTCGCTAATTTTACTTTTCCGTCTAGATAGCGTTATAACGGTAGAAGGAAAAATATTTTACGCGGTCTAATTTGGAATTATGCGGTTTTCATCGGATCTTGACGTTTTTGACACCTAATGAACCCAAAAAAACCGGATGGAATTTTTCCGGATATCCGGATGTTATTTATGTACGTGTGTTCAGTGTTGGCCTTTAAATCACCTTATATTTACAGAACTACTGGACCGATTTTGACCAAACTGGTCAGATTAAATTACGGGGCATCGATGCCATTAAATTTTCAACTTAAAAAGTCAAGGGAGTGAGGCTGCAGAGCAAGGTCACCCACAGTATCTTAAAATTTCACGAAATTAAGGTCATATTTTTCTTAGGCACATTTGTTAACAATTAAAAAATTACAATATTTGCAAAAAACGTTTGGTGAAATCGCATCCTAACCCCAAAAAAAGTTTTGTTGTAGTCCTCTCTGCTATGCTGTGACGTCACAGGTGAGAGGTAGAATTAAATAAATGAATAATATTTAAAGTATAAAAAAGTAAATCGCCCTGGGTGGATCTCGAACTTTATCATCCGGTCGACTCGGTACCTGGTGCGTTAAGATTCACGGCTACACCAGTCTGCCGACCGTACAAGCGAAATTTGTTATATGTAATTTGTGAAATTATATTAATTAAGTTAATGCCGACAGTCTCCGATAGTACTGCCACACCCGCTCGAATAAAATTCGGAAGCGCGCGCGCTTTAGTTAAAATCATTGAATTAAATAAACGAAAAAATATTTTATTTAATTAAAATTATAAATATTTTTAATTAACTTGTGTGTGCATGTGTGTATAAGACGTGAATTAGAAACAACCCACAGTTGTAGGAATTTACCGGAACGCGGCTTTAGCCGCATGTCGGGAAAGTCCTACAAATGTGTTATCAGCTTTTTTAAAATAATTCTTAAATTACTTAGGAGCTAGGAGTAATTTTACTTGAAATAAAAGAAATCGATTACAGCAACACATTTTTATTTCAGGATGATTTTACACTCTTGTTACTAGTTTATGACCGTTGTTTTCCTGCTCAATTAATTCGATAATTTGTCCTTCGTGTATGACGCCACGATCCTTCTCGATGTTTCCATGTGGGTACTACATCAATCCTCGACTTTTTTTTTGAATTCATTTTCGATGTCTACCGCGTGGGTAACGTCTTCTTATCTTCGTAAAGCTTGTTTTTATTTGGTCAAACTGTCTTTCGATAACTGATCGCTCTTTTGCTACACTTTATTGAAAAATACTTTTTCACTGTTGCGGGATTTCTTGGAAGGTGTTATTAACTGCGGTCTTATTACGTAACTTCCGTTTCCTAAATGATAAGCAACATTATAAAATTTATCTTTAAACATTACTTTGTCTCCAAATTTGACTATTGCGGGTGTTGTACTGGAAAGAAGCATCGATACTTATTAATTAATTATATCCGCTGCGTCACACGTTATTTGTATGTTGGTACTAGCGTGTCCGTTTCTGATTATATAATTGTTTGTACATGAGTATAATTATCTGCACCGATTACACAAGGCATTTTGAACAGCGAATTCCAGTTTTGTTTTACTATATCACTTTCAGCGGCAGTTTGCGGAGAATAAATCCAATTTGGGACTTTCTCCGTTAACTTTTGCAAAACTGTTTCATAGACGGTTGTTCTATGCAAGCCACTATCTTCACTGATGCAATTTTGATCAAAGAGATATCCGAGAAATATTTTCATCTTTTGATAAGAATGTAATGTTCATTCCTTTGCTTCATTTACCTCCGGGATCTTTATTTTCTTTTTCTGTTTAGGCTCCAGAACCACCGTACGGTATTACTTCAGAGGATGAATGAGGATGTTATGTATGAATGTAAATGAAGTGTACTCTTGTACAATCTCAGGTCGACCATTCCTGAGATGTATGGTTAATTGAAACCGAACCACCAAAGAACACCGGTATCCACGATCTAGTATCCAAATCCGTATAAAAGTAGTAACTTGCCTTTACTAGGATTTGAACCGTAGAACTCTCGACTTTGAAATCAGCTGATTTGCGATGTCGAGTTAACCACTAGACAAGCCCAGTTTGCTTCATTTACCTCAGACAGAAGTAAATGATATAAATATTCAACTGATTTTTTTTTGAAAGCATTGACGTTCTTTATATTTGCTAGGGCTGATAAATCTTCGCTCGCTGTAGTTTTTATGACTACGCACGAGTTAATCATAAACTCAGCTATTTTACTACTTACAGCAATTCCTATTTTCCAGGTTGGTCTAAGGTAACATTAAAAATTATTACGTAATTATTACTAAAGTAAAAGGACATGTTTATTCATTCTATTTTAATTATTTACGGGCACAAAAAGGTTGTGTTGTCTTTTGAGTAATATAAAGTAAATACTCTGGAAGTTACAAAAACGAAAAATATTTTAATTTTAGAGAAATAAGAAACAAAGCATTTATTGAAAATTATTATTTTATTTTTTTATTTACTTCATTCAATGTCTACGACTGATCTGTTATAGTGCTTTTTCTTCTCTATGGAAATTATTGTAGTATTAATTTTACAACATCTTTTCATCTATCTCTTTGTTACTGTCTTAATAATGTTTACATTTAATTATAAAATTCTCTTATTCAGATTTTCAAAACAAAACGAAAAGATTACATTAGTCAATAAAAAATGAACAAGACATTTTTTAACATTTCACAGATGTTTTCTTCTTTATTTTTCATTACACTTTTCATTAAGAATTTAATAACAAAATGAAATAACACAGTTTTTCAGAAAGAAATTGTTGTGAAATGGAATAAATTAAGTTGATTTTTTTTACCGTTATTATGAATCATGTTATTAAATTTTCAAACTTATCGGTAAAATTAAAACACGGCGGATTTTATATTATTTTATGTTGCGATATTGTAAATGCCCTACTTACGTTTTGACATTGCCTATTTTATTCTTATCCGAATAGAAAGAAGACTTCTGATCTCTGTGTTGAATAATGTTTACCAATGGCGGCTCATAGCTAAAATTAGTGGGGAGGCTGCTCTAGAAAATTTTTTTCTGGGCCTTTTCAAGGACACTGTTAAAGTTTTCTGTAAAATAAAATAACCGGAAAAAATGAATCAAATAGAATACCTGGAAGCAGGATAATAATTTATACTTTATCTCATTCAAGAATATGGTACACCGTTTTTAAGCCCACTGTGGTTAAAAACCGTATTAGTTTAATCGAATAACTAATAAAATGTTTATGTTTAAATAATAAAAAGACAATATTTTTTAGTATTATTATATAATAACTTAATAAAATGTCCGCTTAAAAACACTATAGTCCAGTAGTACTTAATTTAAATTTCTATGTACACAGAAACAAATACATATTAGTTTTTACTAATTACCTTCTCTTTTGCCCTTCCGACGTGTTTTTGAACAGATTTCGCAATCAAAGAGCCCTTACTTTTCACCATCTTCAGATCACTACTGAAAAAACAACTAAACCACTTTCATATTCCTTCCACCGACTAACTAGAAAAAGGAACGAACAAAGAACGTTCCATACACACGCGGAGTTAAAAAAAAAATCACCTTACACCAGCACGCCAGGGTCGGCACTGCGGGATCGACAGTGCTCTTTCTCCCTCGCAGCCACGCGAGGAGTTTTCTATTTGCGCATGCGCATAACAGCCAAACACCACGCCGCTGGTACTGTGAAGCGCACAGTTTCATATAAAGAGTTTTGTATCTTTTTCATAAACTGGGGGATGGCTACTGACATTAAGCTTAAGGATTATATATTGTACAAGTATAAAGAAAGAATTAAAGATAAAAGGACTCATATTAAATTTTATCGATAATATCAAGTAGAAATAGGGGGTGCTGCAGTTCCACAGCGCCTATACGCGAGCCGTCACTGCTTTTTACCTTTCTCAGTTTCATTCTTTTATCACATGAAGACTTGTTTCGGAACCACTGCATTGACATAACTTAATGTACTGGTACTTTTAAATTCTGTTAATATAGCGTTTAGTCAACGTCATCCTTATATTTAACACAATACCTTATCTGACTTTCTTCTTGTTTATTTGTTATTAATTATTATACTTATTTTATAATTTTATTTATTTATTTACGGAAATAGATAATAGTAATTATTATTTTAATAAAAACATATTTTTTAGTTTCTGATCTACAAAAAAATATAGATAGATTTATTTCTCTTTTTTTTTAATAAACATGGTATGATTGTACAAAAACAAAAAGCACATAAAAATCCTAGAACCAAGACAAATTGGAGATGAATGGAAATACAAGGAAAACAATTAATTTATTTTTTAATGTTTGAATAATATAATAAAAAAAAATGTTTGTTATTTTAACAAGAGAATTCCAAAATGAATAACAGAGTACATTAGGTATCTCGCCTAAAATCTGAAATTATGTTCGTCCCAGGTCTAATACACTCCTTTATAACACGTAGTGAGATATCTTCGTTCGATCAGGAATCGCATATACGAGAGAAACAAAAGAATCTTTCGTTTGTTTCTCTAAAAATTCCCCCAAACACCTTCTGCTGAGAGTAAACCGTCCCCACAGTACATTTTTGCCTTGAAAACAAAAGATTCGTCTATTTCCATGTTCAGACCGTATCTGATTATTATTACTAGATTACGGAGTAACATGTCCGCACACACTTTCCTTAAAAACCTTTTCTAATCAATTACAGCGGCATTATCCATACCAAATTCTTCATTACAAAACATAACTGCTATATTCCCTTCTCCAAGCGTATATGACATAAACAACAACTTCAAATTTCAGTTTGCTGGATTGCAGCCACGTATCGTTCCTTAAACGAGCAGAATTACAAACAACCCGCCTTTGCATAAAGCAATTTATCTTCCACGTCGCTTAACGAATGAAACATTTCATACCCTTTACGCAAAACCTAGGATTATGTAAAATCCATTCGGCTTGTAAAAAAAACGAAAAGCAAGTTATTTATCTGGAACCTCACGGATTAAATCAATCAAATCCACGTCGGATGAAAATAATGAACAGTGCCAGGCACAGAAAATACATGCAGTACACGATTACAGTAATTAAATGCACCGACTAGTATACAGTCAGCGGTATAATTATTATAAGATAAAACAGGATGAAATGTAATTACTGCAGTAACAGATAGATGAACATTAGCAATTTAATATTATATATTAACCAGTAAATAATTTACGTAATGATATTAGTAATTCAGTTAATGGAAATGAAGGAATTTGTCCACTTTCTAAGTATGATTCCCTACCGGAAGAGACGAAAGAAACAGAAATCGATAATGATCGAAATCTGGAAGAAAATAAAACAAAGAAAAATCAAAGTTTAATTTTGTCGTGCACGACTGTCAGCAAAAAGAAAAAAAACTAAAAAATAAATTTTTAAGTTTGTGGAAATTTTTAATTTCTGTTTTAAAGGTATTTGTTATTGTGAAAACATCGTTTAAGTAATTCCCTTGAGTTGTTACATCTTTTTAAAATTTGTTTTATCCAAATCATGGAACTTTGAAATCGTACATAGAGAAAAAATAGACGTAAAAAATCGTTTTTTTTTTAATTTTTATTAAATTATATTAAACACGTTTCTTATTGTTTAAAAGAATTCTTAAATAAATAATATTTAAAAAGAAAATGGGCTTTAATTTCGTATATAAAAAGAATTTTTTACAATTTTTCTTTCTTTTATAAATCTATATCGAAAATTCAGATGATTTCATTAGTTAAAATAACTATGTATATAAAACAACTTGTGAGCGATTCATAATCAACGCCCAGCAAAATTACGAAAATAAATCAATGAAAATTTGTATTCACTTTCCTTTTATAATGTAAATAAATACTAAGAAAGGATTTTTTGAAATTTCGAGTTAAAAGGATTAAAATTTAGTAACAATAAAATTTATTATATTTTTTACTTCCTTGTACGGCGTAAAGGAAGTATTGTGATCGCGAGAAATTTAGGTTTTCAGATTTCAATGAAAATATCTATTTTGAGCATCCCTGAATCCATTTTAACTAGTTTCGGTGTGACGTTCGAACGTACGTATGTGCGTTCGTATATATGTCATATAACTCAAAAACTATTTATTAGTCGTAGGATGTTGAACATTTGAATTTAGGACTGCTGTAACATCTAGTTGTGTACGTTTTCTTTAGATTGCAATCGACGGAACCAAAAAATCCCAAAATCCAAACATTTGAATTTTGGACTTTTTCTTAACTGCAATAATAATCCTTTATTGAAAGCTTTTCAACTATTTATCATACGTGGTACTTATTTTCATTGATTCCAGAGGTATAGCCATATAGAATTTTAATTAATGAAATATTTGGATCTTACAACGGGATAGCACGTCGGTTAGAATTCGATTTTATCTCCTTTTTTTTAACTTTTTAAAAAAAATTTAAATATATTTATTTATTAATAATTAATAACCTCTGATTGTAAAATAAGTTTTACAATAAATAATAATTCAATAATAATAATAAAAAAAAAATATGAAAAAATAAAATTTTATGTATTTAAAAAAAAAATGTGTATATGTAATTTAATAGGCATACAAGGAAGTCATGTGGTTCCACATCAGATTTTTTTAATTTATCGGTAACAAATTACGATATCAGTTTGATTTTTGATGAGGTAATATGTGAATATCTAAAAACTAATTTTTAGATTTTTCAAACGAAGAAAATGGAACTCGCCTTTACAGAACTCTATTTATCTTCCCCGTCGCTTAACGAAAGATATATTTCATAACCCTGTACGCAGAATCTTGGATTATATAAAATTTCTTTGGATAGTAAAAGTCGAACCACATGTTTATCTGGCATCTCACGTATTAAATAAATCAAACCCATGTCGGATGAAAATACACATGGGTTTGATGTGAAAATACAAATGACAGGCACAGCAAATACAAACCCACCGGGTTGGTCTAGTGGTTAACGCGTCTTCCCAAATCAGCTGATTTGGAAGTCGAGGGTTACAGCGTTCAAGTCCTAGTAAAGCCAGATATTTTTACACGGATTTGAATACTAGATCGTGGATACCGGTGTTCTTTGGTGGTTGGGTTTCAATTAACCACACATTCAGGAATGGTCGAACTGAGAATGTACAAGACTAACACTTCATTTCCACTCATACATATCATCCTCATTCATCCTCTGAAGAATTATCTAAACGGTAGTTACCGAAGGCTAGACAGGAAAAAGAAAGAAAGAAAGAAAGGCACAGCAAATACACGCAATACACGATTGAAATAATTGATCTCGCCGATTAGTACACAGCCAGCGATTTCACAATGGACAAAATAAGACAGGTTGAAATATAATTACTATAGCGACAGATAAGGTACACATCAGCAATTTAATACTGCCTGTTATTACTTACCCATAAATAATTTACTACAGGATATTAGTAATTCAGAAAATGAGAAATTAGGAAAGTATCATCATCCGTTCTCGTGCTGCTGACACGGAAATAATCTATTGTAACTTATTAGAATTCTGTAATACATTATTCTGTGTGCGAAGGGGATTATCAAACATATATTTTTGGTAAAAGTTCTATTTTCAACTGATAAGACACTTTTTTGTGAAAACTAAATGCCTTTTTTCACGACTGCCAAAAAAGAAATGTAATGTTTTTAGGGTGTATGCATGTATGTTTGTTCCACCGTAGCAGCTCAACGGCCGAATCGATTTAGATGTATGATTCCGCGTTAGAATCCTTACGTTATGGGGAGTGTCATAGGGTACATAAATATGAATATATGTATGTGTTCAATTGTAAATACAAGGCCAAAAAAAATCATATATACGATTCTAAATGGATAATCGATCCTATTTTCAATATCGATTTATTTGTATCGAAAATAGTTGTGTTTTAAGAACTGCTACGATACTGAATGAATGAATTATGGTAATAAAATTTATTTTATAATTATTATTACCATTGTTTATAAGTATTAAAAAAAATCTTATGATTTTATCACAGGCAGTTTGTTCTATCATGTAAGAATGTTTTGCTCTTATTTGTTGGTGTTGCTTCTTGTTACTTATTATTTATAAACATTTAAGAAAGAAAAAAAAATATTTTGAGTGGCAGAATGTTCGATCATGGAAGTATGTTCTTTATTGCTAAATATTAACTAATAATCCCTTATTTTTATTACACGACTACCCAAAAAGAAGTCTAATTCATTTACGGTGTTTTTTTTTTTGTTTAACCTCCGGGTCCAAAGTTAAGCAATTTTTTTTCCCGCAGAGGATGAGATGAATGCTTTGTAGCGTGAGTGAAAAATGCCATGCCTGACCGGGTTTCGAACCCAGGACCTCCGGGTGAAAGGCCGAGACGCTACCACTCGCGCCGGTGTCCGTGGCGTCCGATAGTGGAGATTTGCCGATTGAAGCACAGACTTTAATGAATTGTGAACTGTGAGCTCTTTTCACTGTGTGAACTGGGTTTGAATTGAATGATTCTAATAGATCTAATGAATAATAGTATAAAAATAACAGAATTAAATTTACGTTAAATAAAATAAACTAATATTAAATAAATTTCATAAAAAAATTCTGTTTAATAAAGATTTTTATTTAATAATAATGGGCTTCCCTTGAGGGACTGAGTGTGAGGCTAGAAAGGTGAGGTGATGGAAACACCTCGTGCGAGGCTAGACCAATCATCATCATGAGTTGGTAAGAAACCGGGTGCTCCTGGGACGCTGTTTTGGCAGGTGCAATGGGGTGCTTTTATAATATATCTGCAAATAATCATCTAATTTTCAAAATTGAAACTGGGTATTGAAGGCTAACCTTTGCATACATCAGGTACGCTCTCGGTAATAGTTAAAGATTATTCGGAAATTTTATATCTTCGCAACCAATCTTCCGATTTTCAAAATTGAAACGGGGTATTTGCTAATTTACAAAATAGTGATGGAACCAGATCAGAACAAAAAGAGCAATGTTTGTCAACAATTTTTTTTTCGGTAGTCGTGTTTTTTATTTTTAATATTTATCACTTGTTAGCTGATTTTTATTTATGTTCTACTTTAATTACTGCTATAAATGACAGAAAGAGCTAGAAAATTGGTTATTAACTAACCTTTACATTTAACCCCAGCGGCCATTGGTAGAACGGCTTATATATTTCAGTTGGATAATTATTCTACATGTCAGACAATTTTGGGGAGGGTTATGGGGAGCTGGTTAAAGCAAAGTTGTCGACCCCATTTTAATTAAAAGATCCCGTTGCCTGGAGATAGCCTTAAGGTACTGTTCTGGGTTAGTCTATTGGTCTCATCTCGCGATCCCCAATCTATAGAAACTCAGTTTACCATCGCTCAGTCCACCTCTATCGCTTGTCCTTTATGATTACTTCCTATATGTGGTTCTTTGTATGGTTATGGTTAAATTCTGACCGCGTTGATGAGTAAAACGTTTGTATTGAAAGCATTTTTATTATTAGAAACATATATTGTCATCTGTTGACAATGTTAATTTGATAATTAACAATTTTGTATATTGTAGAATTAACAGATACGCTTTATATCTTCTGGTCTTAATAAACAAGTGCGTTACTCAACGAGGTTCACGGCCGGATGTAGTCGTATTAAACTTTAAACGGTTATCGGTCATTCAGGTTCAACAGTTATGCATGTTTGTATGCGCTATTTATTACCTTCAAATTGCGTTTCTGAGAATAGTTTAACTACGTATATGTAAGTTTGTAGAGCGTTTGTATTACAAGTGGACAAAGTCGAGTCGGTTTTGTAAAATAGGTAGAACGGAAAAGGTTGATTCGTAGAGTAGGATGATAGAATGTTGTAACGATAGAAGTGTAGTAGGGGTTTACGACGGGAGGAATAGAGGGGGGAAAGAGGCAATTATCATCACTTTAATAGACGGTGGTAAACAAGTACTATTTGAACATGCGCTGTGGGAAGCCAGCCTGTGGTACCCTCTGGCGGCAGCAACGGTATATCACTCAGTCGCTGGCTTGTCCCTTCGCGAGAACGCATCGCCTTTTATATTCTCTCTATCTCTCTTTGTCTGTTCCCCCCTCTTATCTTTTTATCCACTCCTTCAAAAACTCCCTTCCTCTCCCATAATCTCCTTTTAACTTCAGACTGTCGAATATCGTCCATTACTAGTCCGATTTATAAATAATTAGTTATTTTTATTTTTTTATTTATTCGATGATATATATATATTTAAAGAAAGTATAAATTCGGAATTCTGAAGTTATTTGTCGCGGTTCAGCAATGTGTTATCAATTATTATTATTATTATTCATAAAACAAAATCATTTTTATTTTACTATAACACGTTTTTATTGATACCGTAAACGTTATAATTATTTGAACCAATGGGAGAAAAGACTATGGATAACTTATCGACCAATCATAATGAAGATATCATCGGGGAAGTAATATAATCAAACATGTGAAACTTTTTTTTTGTTGTCAGTGTTCTTATTAGTTGTAATCATTTTGTTCAGTTGTGCGTTCGTTTTTTAGTAAAAAAGTTCTTTAAAATAATAAGAAAAATATATAACGTAGTGCCGTCTTATATTAATTTACACTGTGTTAATATTGTGTGTTCTACATATTTATTATATTACATATACAAATATTTATTATAATCTGTGTTATAAATGTGTGCGTTGTAATTTTTGTGACATTGTATTTTTTATCTGCAAAATATTTTTTTACAAAATTCTGTATATAAGTTATATATAAAAATTATATTTATATAATATACATAACGTATGTACATATGTTATCACCGTATAGCCTTCAAATAATTAATAACAGTAATATTTATTTTATACATTTTTCCTTTTTTTTTTCTTATTAATTTTTAAAATAAATTTTTTTCTAAAATAATAGTTTTGAAAAAAAAAACAGTAGGACTATATTGTTAAAATATATAAGTGAATTCTTGATGGGTTGTCAGGGGTTCCTGAGCCCTTTGAAATGGCAGATTTCAACGTTGCCAGAGGTGGAAGAAGGAAACAAGCGAAGCCCCAACGGAAAAATGGTCAGTTTTTTTTTTTTCATATATCAATTTAGGTTTATTATTATATTTTATTAAACCTGTTCATAAAATTGAGGTTATGTTTTTGTTTTCAATTAAAATTTGATTTATTATTTAAGTCCACGTGAGTTGAAATCATTAAAATCTAAGATTGATTTTATCCGGTTGTAATAGTTTTTATTTTATTTCTGGGTACATGCAGTAAATTAAACATTCATGCGTATAAAAAATAATTACATATATATAGTTAATGTAGTTTTGTTATACGTATATAGTTTTCTATTATTTATATTATACCTTTAAATAAATATATAAATAAGTTTTATCCAACGTAAATGTATCGTATGGTAGAATTAAAAAATGTTTCTACTGTTATTGTAAATTTATTTCTAATATTAAGAAATAAATATCTGTTTAAAAAAAGATTTTTAACTAGGCCGGTTACTATTCGTAATATCTTTATTTTTATTTTCAGGTTAAATACATTTTAATTTAATGAGTTGAATTTTATTTAAACTGAAATTACATATTTCATTGTTTAATAATGCCCAGTGTATTTTTTTTGTTGATAAAATTTTTGTATTAATTTAAATATAACGTGTTAGTAAATTCGTAAATCGGGAATTTAAAACAACAGAAATTTCAATTTTAAATTTCAATTTTTTTTTCATGTATAACTTCCAGTAAATATGGAATATTACGTGTTTACCCTAATATTTTAGGTAAATAACTGCAGAATCAAGATTGTAAAAATTTCCTTATTTATTTAACGTATTTTCGTAATTTTTTTTATATAATGCTTTAAATGTTAATTTCTAATTAATTTAATTAAAAAAAAGAAGCTATTTTTTCTTTATTACTGTTAATAATTGGTTAATTTTACTAACAGTAAAACACGTGAGTATTTTAAAAATGGTAAATAGTACTTACACGCAAGCGCTAACAATTTAAGTACAAAAAAGGAGACTGTTATTAGACCTAACGTTAGGCAAGAACGGTTTTTTTTTTATTTAATTGCTCATTAAACTTACTTTTTTTATACAAATGTTTTTGTTTAATTTAATACGAATGGAGTAATTTAGCAAATTAATTGTACTTAAAATATATTTAGCGAAGCCTTTAATTAAAATAAAACATTAATAATAAAATTGTTAATTAATATTTTATTTTTGAATTTTTATTTAACCATGTTTTTTTTCTTTTGTTCCACGAGGAACATTTTTTAGTAAATTATGTACTTTGCAATTTCTTTTTCCGTATGGCTTATTTTTTATTTTATTTTAAATTAATATTTTTTTAACCTCGAATTTATAATCTTATGTAAGATTTTATAAGTTAGGTTTCCTAGAATTTTTTTTCTTATCTTTTATTCTTTATTAAAGTCATAAAAATAAATCAAAAAATGTTCCTATTAACCCTGAAATTGGATTAAGTATGTAAATTTTTATATACGAGTAACGTTTTTATGATTTATAAAATGGTAAATCAAATTAAATGACTTGAAAAATGAATTTATGTACGTGATAGTTCTCTGGATTAATTAATTAAATTATAAAAAAAAGATTGTCGATAATCAATAGAAATACTTAAATTTTAGTAAAGTTTTTAGCAATTCATTTTATTAAAAATATTATTAACTTGTTTGATTACATATATTTTTATAAAACAATTACGCTTCATGTATTATTTTTATGATCTTTTCCTTTATCTATCATGACGAGTAAGTTTTTATATTGTTTAGAATGTGGAAAGAAAACTATCTTTGTTATATATATATTTAATTCATTCCGAACAGATGAAATAACAAAAAAAATAATTGTTTCTTATTTCGGCAAAAAAAAAAATTTAATCTATCTCTCATATGGTATCTAATTCCAAAATTTTAGTTTTACATTGGCTATGGATCAAGAATTAACGAAAAACTTTCGAATGATTACCAAAAATTCATTATTATAATTTGTCAGAGCAAAAAATAACAAATTTATAAAAAAAAAGTTAAAACTTTAGTGTTATTAATCATAACGTAAAAAAAATCGAATTAAGTAGAAAAATGTATTTGTATATACCCCCTTATAAACAGCTTTTTTTTTCTTCTTTTTTTTAATTTCCGGTACCACCGTTATGTATTGCTTCAGAGGTTAAGATGAATGATTATAAACAGTTTAGGAATAACTTTATTTCATTACATATTTTTGCAGACAAATTAAATTATTTTTTATGTATTTAGGAATTTGTATTTACTATTTTTACCAAACCTCATGTACCTATTAAAATCTGGTTAAAAAAGTCATTAATCACATAGGATTTTCATCATCTATGGTAAATTCATCACTAGTTCATTATCCATTTAGGTTACTTAAATTAATAATAATGTAAATTTTAATAAAATAAGTTTATTAAACTGTAAATAATATTTTTAAATAACTTAATGATTTTTAAGCAAATGTAATTTAAAATGATATTTCATTTAAATTCAACTCCTATTTAAAATATTACTTTCCCTAAGTTCTATACAACAATTTTAAAAGGAACGTTTTAAGTTATTATTTTTACGGCTGTAATAATTTTTTTTCTATTTTTTTATTATATATATATATATATATATATATACAGATTAATGTTATACGATGTTTTCGATGGTATTTTTTTTTGTAATATGAAATTAAAAAAATAATCTTAAAAATCATTTGATCCCATATTTTTCATCGTATGTAATCATTAGATATTTTAATAAATTTACCAACTTAAATAACAGATACGAATTTAATTTACAGTAATTAATCGTTGATTGTTTATTAATAAAAAAAAATTACATTCAGATTAGTACGCAGTTATATTATTTTTAAATAGATCAATTTACGGATAGGTGGATATGCAGAAGCATACATACGTATTCCGTCGAAATCATGGAAGTAATTTTTCTAGCATTAATCTAAAAATATGTTAAAAACTATTGCAATAAAATGAAATATTAGTAATGTTAAAACTGTGTGATAATTATACAAAAATAAAATCATTTCTAATAAAATATAAATTTTAAAGACGTTAATTGATAAAAATATTTGAACGTGTATTGAGTTATAATTAAATGAACAAACAAAAAATTCAGATTTATATAATTAGCACTATTTAAAAAGTCATTAGTGCAGTAAGTACTCTTTTGTTTTATTTATTATTATTATATTTTTTAAGGAAATATTATCTTAATTTTAAACAAATAATTTAAAAGATCAAAACCGATAGATTACAATTTCAGTAAATATCGTTTATAGTGACCACCAAGGAACCGACGATTTTACGTCATTATAACCGATAGTCATAATAACCGCTAAGGTAGCTTAGTGGTATTACTTAATATACCATTTTCACGGATATCGTAATACAGTAAAATAATAATAATAATTTATTTCCGTAATAAAATAATTTAAAAAAACAAAAATATGCAATATTAAATACAAATACGTTAGAGTACAAGAAGATAAAGAAAAAATTACTTTTTCTGCAAAAAGTAGGTTATTTTGATTTTTTTCGAACATTTCGTGTTGTAAAACAGTTTTTGGAGGTTCTTTTTTAAATCAAAACGAACACTCTTTGTTTCTTCATTAGAAATTTCTGTAAAACTGAGAAACCGGCAAACGATTTTCATTGCAGCTAATACTTGTGGAAGATTTGGCGGTTTGATGTCTTCATCGTTGTCATTAGCTACGTCCCCGTCTATTTCTGCTAGTATTGAAGCCAGTACATCATGATCTGTTACAGTTTCATGAGTTTCTTGTTAATCTTCAAACAATGGATTTGACAACAATTGATTTTACAGACTATTGCCCCATTCCGCTAAAGATTCTTCTTCGCATGCGATATCAGTAACTTCGCCAGCCTGTGATAAAAATCTTGCTTGTCGAAAGCAATTTTTCACAGTCAACGGAGAAACCTCATTCGATGATCTTTCTAACGTAATTACGGCATCTAGAATAGTTGTTTGTGTTTCCTTTTTTGATCTAAATCCTGTATCATTTGTAAAATTAGGTGTTTTTTTTTTGTAGTGGACTTTTACCGATTTAATCGCGCCTTGATCTGAGGGCTGTAAGACTGTGTCGTTTTCGGTGGTAAGAACACTATCTTTGTATAAGAAAGATTTTCAACGCGTGGATGAGCCGGACAGTTGTCAATGAGCAGCAGTATTTTGACATTTTCAATCTTTAATTCACGAACCCATTTTCGTAACCAAGATGTAAAGATATCACTTGTCATACAATTTTTCTTGTTACTTTTGTACATAATAGGAAGCGATTTCAAATTTTTAAAACATGGGGATTCAGCACTTTTTCCTATAAGCAGAAGTTTTTTTTGCCAGTTCCAGATATATTTGTATTATTAGTCTTTTGATTATTTTACCCTCCAACACGTTTCGCCTTTAAACCGAAGGGCTCTTTCTGGCGTCAGTTTAACAAAAAAATACAGGATTCAGCAGCAATATGGAGTTTTTCGTCCGAGTAGGCCTCTTTTAATTTTAGCAAAATAGTTTCTAGCCATTTTCTGACACACCGATTGGAGCTGCTGCATCTTCGCCGCTTATTCTCCCCGACACAATATAGTGACGCTGACGGAACCTTTGTATCCAAGCTGAAGTAATTTCACGTGGTTTACCGAATTTTTCAAAAAGATCGTTCGCCTTAGTTTGCAATATAGGACCGCTAAGAGGGATATTACTAGCCTCCTGGTATTTAAACCATTTTAGCAGCTTGGTCTACATCATTATGTTGACTAGGACGTATTTTTTTTTATTTCATAGAATTTGTTTTAAAATAGTTCTTAATTTGTTCTCAGTTGTTCCATATCACCCATATTGTCGAATGAGCTACGCCTAATTCTTGGGGAAATCCTTCTTAGTCTCACCATTCTCTAACCGCCAGATATTGCGCTTCTTTACCTTTATCGTGAATGTTTTTCGCGAAGTCATAATTAAATCATTAATAAATGAATAACACAGGATAAGTAAAATAAAATACTATACCCGCACGAAGTGATATGCTCACAGCAAAAGATTAATAACAATTGAATGTGGCTGCTTCAGTTTACAATAATCTGATACAGGAAGAAGATAAAAAAAACAAGTACTATAGTACATATGCAGGTAAAAAGGAAAAAATGACTTATTTTAACCGTCAAATTATTTCTGTAGCTACAATATATTATACTACGTTACTGACAAGTCACTTCCGTCCGCCATTATAAGCAATAAAATGTTGCATTGCAGTAGAAAAAATAAGTCATTATAACCGATCTGTTACAACACCGATGTAATTATAAACAATATACATAATGTATTTATGTATTAGCAGCATATCAAACCAACCAAGAGACAAGGTTTTGGTAGTTATATCTGATTTCACTATAAATGATACTGTATTTAATAAAAATTTCAACGGAAGCAAAGTATGGTCCTTTCGCGGCTGAATATTATGGTATGTAATGCAAAATTCGGTCTGTTATGTATTTTGATAGAAGTTGAATATTATTTTTGTACTTTTTTTATTTATAAATTAATTTTTTTTAACCAGAACTAAAACATTGTAAATATAAACGACCGGAAATGTTAAAATAGTTATTATTAGTTATCGATCTACATTGAAAACAAATTTTTGATTTCTGAAAATTCGTTTGGATTTTTTTTAAATAGCCCCAACATTATTATTAATCGTCAAGTTAGACTAGAATATTGATAGTCATAATAATTATTTAATAATAACATCAAGTGATCGATTAAAATTCTTCAAAGCGAAACAATACAGTTTGATTTTGTCGTAAATGAAACCAGTTTAATCATCCTTGGGGTATTTATTATATAATTAAATATTTTACCATATAGAAATTAAAAATACTGCACTATTTCTGTTATTAGTTTTCTTTTAGTAATACAAATTTATGAATTAAGTTTCTTGAAAAATTAATAATTTTGGTTATTAAAATTTATCATTTGTTTTTTTAATTTTTTTACTTTGAAGTCATGTAACTAATAATAATTAAGAAAAACATTAGCAACTACGTTCGAGATAGATTTAAATTTGTCCAGGTTTTAATTAGGAATCGAAACTAGGAATTTCAGTGTTATAGAAAAGCATACTTCTGCTACACCAATGAGGGGATTAGTTCACAAAAATATTAAAAAATATATATATTCTTGAATCAATGATTCAATTTGATATCAGTTACACTTATTTAAACAGAACGTGGATATCGGTGTTCTTTAGTGGTTGGGTTTCAATTATCCACATATCTCAGGAATGGTCGTCCTTTGGGTTGTACAAGACTACACTTTATTTACATTCCTACATATCATCCTCTGAAGTAATATCTTACGGTAGTTCCGGAGGTTAAACAAAAAAAGAAAGAAGTCAATGTAAATAATAAAAAAAATTATTAATAAATTTTATAGTCGTCGATGAATTTTAATTTTATTTTGTTAGGGGGTTTTAAATTTAAATTGTTGTGTATAAGTAGTTTATTATTTTAAACAGCAACGTCAAATTCTATTTAACGTTTACCTATTACCAGTATATCATAGTATTTATTATTAATTTCGAAGATACTAATGTATACAAAATCGGTAGATAACAGACGATTACTTTACGAAATTAGTAAATTCTTCGTCGGTTGTTCAAAAAAATCATTGACTGGAAGATGAATGAATCATCATTCATCAAATCATGTAAAAAGATCAAAGATCCTTTCAATCCAGACCTTTTATTTAAAAAAACCCATTACCGTTGATGAGTTCAACAGTAAAGACTCTTCTTTCAAACTGAAAAACACAAGACAAGACCAGTTCATTTTTCAGTAGGTAGTTAAAACAAGAAAAAAACTGTGCTAAATTGTTATTGAGAAACGAATGCGTAGGGTGGTGTGATGGTTAAGAGTTAAATAGTTATTGAGAAACAAGACTGCGCTCAAAACAGTTTACAAAATGTTTCTTAAAAAATAAAAGTTGATGGTTATTTCGATTACTGGACAATCATCATCAGTTGATAGGGAGGTAAATTATGTATAAGAAAATAAATAAATGAAAAAAAGATGAAAATATTAATTGAATAATAAGCAATTCTTGTTTTATTTTATTTTTTTTACATAAATAATTGAGTATTTTTGGAAGTGCTTTTAGAATAAGAATAAAATATATAACAAATATCGTTTTATGAAACCCACGGATTAGTTTTATATTTTAATGCTATTAGTACAAGGTTTTTTCCTCACAGTTCCTTCCAGTTAATTACTGTAGCAATTACTTTTTTTCTACGCAGTAGTATATCAACCATTCTTGATAAGTATGTAGTTTTTAAATGTAAACAATCTATCTTTTATTAGTACATAAATTCTTATTAAAACTAAAAACGGTCTTGACAGTAAAATCGAAAAAATTCATGCGCAAGATGAACCGATTTTTCGTTTCCGTCGCCATGAGTATTTCGTTATCAGAAACGCACTGATTTTCAGAGTACAAAGCACTATCCCACCGGGTTGGTCTAGTGGTGAACGCGTCTTCTCAAATCAGTTGATTTGGAAGTCGAGAGTTCCAGCGTTCAAATCCTAGTATAATCAGTTATTTTTATACGGATTTGAATTCTAGATCGTGGATACCGGTGTTCTTTCGTGGTTGCGTTTCAATTAACTACACATCTCAGGAATAGTCGAACTGATACTGTGCAAGAATACACTTCATTTACATTCATACATATCATCCTCTGAAGTAACACCTGAACGGTGATTCCCGGAATCTAAGCAGGAGAAAGTAAGTAAGAGTAAAAAGCACTACAGACTTTCAATTAAGTAGTTGATTTTCATACAAGGATCAGGCTTCATAGTAACTGTAACTTTCATAGTAACATAGTATAAGAACGTTTGAAAAATACACCATTAAACGGTCAACATAACCTCAAATTCTTTTAGCCTTAAATAAAGCATAACTTAAGAACGACTCTACCAGTCATCATCAAATCATCTGCACAATTTCAGATACACTACTACTGTTTATCTGAATTTCTTTGATCTAGTAGTTTTGGTGATTTTTGAGCCACAAAATGTATAGGCCTATAAATGTATAAGGAAACCCCAGTTTAAGCGACTAGTATTTCCGTACTTCTAATACCTCAAAACGTAAAAAAAAATAAATTTCAAACCCCCCTCATCGCGTACACTAGTAATACCGTACTTTTCTTCGAAAAACCTGTAAAAAATCATTACGGGTCACCTGAATAGTATTTTTATTGTTTTAAGCAAAATGTAATTTATTTTAGTATGATTTTAATTTGTGGTTTTCTAATTTATAACTGAAACCGTGTGAGATAACAAAAGCGCTATCTATTGTATATGTTTTTTTTTTTTTTTTTTAACTAAATAATATATAATTTTACATATTAACGTATTATTTATGAACTGATTTGAATAATGTATTTATTTATTAAATTTTCCATAATTTGCTTTGTTTTATTTTTAAAATGACAGCCTAAAAATTAAGTTTAAATAGATTTCTCACATTACATTAAATTATATTACTTAAATAATCTGTTTAATTAATATTCTTATCGTTAAATAATTAATTTTTTTTTTATATTTAATATGTTACAAAATTTTAGATTCATTCTACACAGAATGATTTTTTGTAATCGAATTATAGCTTTTTTTCTTTTTTTTTTAAGGATTACTCTATTTGTATAATGTTTTTTTTTTCTCTTTATATGCATTCGATTTTCCTAATGTTCAATGTAATCACTTTTAAATTCGACTTAACATTCAGCGTATTCTAGTAAAACATAGAGGTAAGAGATATCAATTGGAAAACAACTGCAGTAGGTTGTTATTAATAAAATTTCCGTACTATTATTATTTCATTTAAAATAAATATTATTTTTATTTTTAACCTTTTTTTTTATTTCTTATGTCAGTTTAAGATTGTTTAATAAATCCAAATCAAATATTTAAATAATCTCTACGTAATAAAAACTTGTTATAAAAAGTCAAATAATAATCTCGTAAATTAACGGGAAAAATTAGTTATTTTTACGTAGACGTTTCTTACTTTTATTTATTTATTTATTGTTTTATTACTTATAAAATTCAAAGATTTAAGTTAATCGTAAATTTCAGGCCAAAACTTGTTTATTCTAAACTTGTATAAAAAAATTTTGATCTAATATTATACATATATTTTTTTTCAAAATTAGCCATATTAATTATGAGTTATTAAAATTATATATTTATTATGTTAATTTTTATGAACGGAATACGTTAATTAAAAGCTCGAAGAAAAGTTCACGGTTCATTTCTCGTCCCTTATTTCTGAATAATAAAAAAAAACCCGTTGATATAATATTTAGAAATTAAATTTTTACTGTTATGTAGTTCGTATTAAGTGAGAATATCATAAAGGGGAGTTGAGATTTTATGGCTGTTTTTACCGAGGGGTAAATGAAAATGCAGTACTACAGTTGGTTGGTTCTTAACTTCCATTTTTTTTTTTTTGCTAGATATTTAGGACTGTTATGTCATTGCCATCATAGATAGCGCAAAGCTTTCGATAAAAGTACCCTAGAGATGAATATAGGATGCAGATTTGTGACGATTTATTATTTTGGAGCCGAATCTTTATTTTTATTTTTTTCTAGGGTGTACAAACATGTTTTCTATTATCCTGTTATTGAGTTTTATGCCTTAAAATGTCGATTTAAATTCAAAACTGTTTTTAATAAGTAGTGAGGTAGAAATTTCAAAATATAGATTTTATTGAAGCTAAATTTATATTTATTGAAGCTAAATTTATCTGGGTTTTAACAGCGATAGACAGTGATAATTTTAGGTTATATTTTTATAAATTGTAAATATATTATTTTTTTCCTTTTTACTTGAGTATTTAAATATAATTTATGATTTTCTTTATCCCTACTTTAAATTAATCTGGCAATTCTATCCAAAATATAGTTGAGAAATATTTGCAAAAAGTAAATGAGTTTTTTTTTTGTCTTCAGTCATTTGACTGGTTTAATGCAGCTCTCCAAGATTACCTATCTAGTGCTAGTCGATTCATTTTAGTATACTCTCTACATCCTACATCCCTAACAATTTGTTTTACATATTCCAAACGTGGCCTGCCTACACAATTTTTCCCTTCTACTTGTCCTTCCAATATTAAAGCGACTATTTCAGGATGCCTTAGTATGTGGCCTATAAGTCTGTCTCTTCTGTTAACTATATTTTTCCAAATGCTTCTTTCTTCATCTATTTGCCGCAATACCTCTTCATTTGTCACTTTATCCACCCATCTGATTTTTAACATTCTCCTATAGCACCGCATTTCAAAAGCTTCTAATCTTTTCTTCTCAGATACTCCGATTGTCCAAGTTTCACTTCCATATAAAGCGACACTCCAAACATATACTTTCAAAAATCTTTTCCTGACATTTAAATTAATTTTTGATGTAAACAAATTGTATTTCTTACTGAAGGCTCGTTTCGCTTGTGCTATTCGGCATTTTTTATCGCTCCTGCTTCGTCCATCTTTAGTAATTCTACTTCCCAAATAACAAAATTCTTCCACCTCCATAATCTTTTCTCCTCCTATTTTCACATTCAGTGGTCCATCTTTGTTATTTCTACTACATTTCATTACTTTTGTTTTGTTCTTATTTATTTTCATGCGATAGTTCTTGCGTAGGACTTCATCTATGCCGTTCATTTTTTCATCTAAATCCTTTTTACTCTCGGCTAGAATTACTATATCATCGGCAAATCGTAGCATCTTTATCTTTTCACCTTGTACTGTTACTCCGAATCTAAATTGTTCTTTAGCATCATTAACTGCTAGTTCCATTTAATGATTAAAAAGTAACGGAGATAGGGAACATCCTTGTCGGACTCCCTTTCTTATTACGAGTAAATGAGTAATTTATATATATATATATATATATATATATATATATATATATATATACGGCGTTATTCATTTTTCACTAAATTTTAATTATTAGACAGTACAATAATATATATCTTATATAGTTATATCTTTGCTGATAAGTTTTAATTTTAATACTGGTTTTATAATAATGATAAAAATTCAAGGAGATTGTTATTTTTAGTCCCTAATAATTTTTTTCTATGTTAACCTTTGCAATCTGATTTTATTATAGAAATTTAAAAAAAATTAAAGAAAAAATTTATGTAGTGTTTTTTTTTTTTTTAGTTTAAATTTCCTAAAATATCTTTGTTTTATAACCATATAAACCCAAAGAACTCTACGGTCATGAAAATCACAAGAAAATTCTGAAAATATGTTTAATATATACTTTTTATTCTTTTTATCGTTCATTGTGCGTTTTTCGAACAATGTATAGAAAAAATTAACGTTCAGTTAAGTAACTAGCTTTCTTTTACTTTTCGTTCCGACCACTACGGATCAAGTTTGCATATTTTCATTCCTTTACTCTGTTGTCGCTTTCTTCTGTCCATCTATTCAGGTTTATACCCTTATTTTTCTTTTTCTTTTAAAACTTTTAAATTCTAAAATCACTTTTTAAATTTTATCTCTCGCTTTACAACGATCCTTAGAAATGCTTAATGTTTTTAGATCTATTTCTATTTCTTTAAACCAGCTGGTCTTTGTGGCTCTGTTTATATAGAAATAAAATATTTATTTGATCAATCATTGGTTGTTTACTCTATATAAATGTCAATAAAACTGTAATCTTCTTTCCGGGATTAATTTCCCAATTTTTTTTTCTGTATATTTGTAAATTTCTTTTTCACTTTTCAGTTTGTAAATTCCATCTTCATATTTTGTTCTACAAATTTTTCTTAAAATTCTTTTTACTATTTTTGCTATTTGTTTTGAAGAAACTGCAGACGTTTTGCCTAATACAGTACTTCTAGTAGGACTACAGTTTTATAGTATCTCTATTTGGAGTAATTAAATTTATTAGGTATAAAGTATACTTTCATCTTAAAATCAGAATATAATTATTTATAAAATAAATATTTTTTTACTTACTGGTTTCTTTTATGTCTCACGATAATACTTTTATGTAGATCTCTATTTCATCAAAACGTTTTATTGTGAAATTAAATATAATTTTAGTTGTTAATATGATTTAGTTGGTAATTGTACTTCTCTACAATTTTAATATTTTTAATTTAATACTATAATAAGATGTTGTAATGAAGTAGACATCTTTTTGAAGGTATAAAATACAGATGAAAAAACAAAGCAGTAAATTAAAAAATTAATTTTATAGATAATATGCAATTCTAACTTATTTGTTTTGTATAGGCTTTTAGTTAAATAGTTTTAGGTATAGATTATTGCAAAATGAAATGACATAATATTTAAAAACAAATAAATTCTGATTCTTATTTCCATTAGAATTTTAAAAAGTTTACACTAAAATATTATCAGCATTATCCAGTCTATATTTGGCTCACTAATGTGGGTTCCTATTATAATTTTCATTAGTTAAATGATATGGAAAAAATTAATAAATATTTTATTGCTGCAAAAAAAAATTCTATAACAGGTAAACTATAGCGCGCGTTATAAAAACAAAATTTGTCTTTGTGAAAGTCATGTCCTATAAACCATCTAAGTTTAAAAAAATTAGTTTTACACCAAATTAAATCCTTTACTTACTCTGCATTACTTTTGAAAACTGAAATCTATTTGGGAAAAATCAGTAGGAATTATGAAAAATTACTTATATATGAAAATTTCTTCACATTAGTGTAATTTAAAAAAATGTAACATCGTTTAATAAATGTTACGTAATAGATTAGTAATGTTTACGTATATTTAAGAAATATTATACGTAAAACTTGACTATAAAAAATAAATTTTTAAATAGTCTTTTTTCTAAATGACAACTTTTTAAAAAAAGGCTATTTCAATTATCAATAAAGAAAAGAGATTTTTTTTTACTGAACCATGTGTTTTAATAATAATACTACTGTAAATTTCATAATTAAAAAAAAAAAATTGGTTGTGAAGGAACAAATAATGCTTAATAAAATTTGGAATAATCTCGACCGTCTTTTACTTTATACTATTCTATAGCAGAACAGTATAAAGTAAAATAATGAAGTAGAAATCTTTTTGAAGGTAAAAAATACAAACGAAAAAACAAAGCAGTAAATTAAAAAAAATAATTTTATAAATATTATACAATTCTAACTTATTTGTTTTGTATAGGCTTTTAGTTAAATAGTTTATGACATAATATTTGAAACATATAAATTCCTGCGGGTTGGCTAAGTAGTAGCCATACTACTTAGATCTATGTTATGATGTACACTTATATGAAGCTTTTGAAGTTTAATATTTGGATAAAGCCTAAGTTTGTCTCAAATAGTAATAATACAAAAGGTGTTTGAACATAAAACATTGCTTCAATGTTACAATGAGTCTTCCCTCGAGAAAAGCTTTTGCCACAGTAAAACAAATATTGTTCAAAAGCGTAAAACTGATTTTACAGGATTCATTTTATTTTAAACATAATACGTATGAAATTAAGTTTGCTTCATCAATCCAAGGTATGTAGTATTTGATGATATTTCTAATTTGATTATAATTATTTTGAATATTTTATATGTTATATGATCTGTTTCTAATCGAGATGTTACATATAAAATCAATAGCTAATACAGATTGTCATATATTTATCCAGATGCTTTGAGAATAAAAGATATAATTTACTTTTAGCTTTACATTTTCCTACCCAACCTCAAGCATTGAGAAATAGAGAAAATTCAGTGAATATTATAGCAGTTCTGGGTGCGTTAGAGGTAGAATCTTTTAATACATCTACCACTGTAGTTTCGATAGAAACGAACAGTTGTGCAATAGTTTGTTAATAAAAAATAGCCTAAATTTTATAGTATAAGTACAATACCTGAGCTGAAATTTTGCCCCTCGCCAACTGCTGTGCCTATTGTAATAGTCTGCGGTGTTTGCGTTTTATATACAAATGTGTTATGTTATTAGTAATCGGTTGATGTCGTCTGACCCACCGTGTTGGTATGGTAAGATGAACGCATCTTCCCAAATCAGCTGATTTTTAAGTCAAGAGTTCCAGCGTTCAAGTCCTAATAAAGTCAGTTATTTTTATACGGATTTAATACTAGATCGTAGATACCGGTGTTCTTTAGCGGTTGGGTTTCAGCTAACCACACATCTCAGGAATATACGAACTGAGACTATACAAGAATACACTTCATTTACACTCATACTTATCATCCTCTGAAGTAACACCTGAACGGTGATTCTCGGAGGCTAAACAGGAGAAAGTAAGTAAGGATGATGTCGTCTGGTTAGATAGTACAACAAACTCCGCTTGCTCGTCCCGCCAAAGCCAGCCGACAGGTCGGTTGACAAAGACATGACCCTCAACTCAAATTCACCGGGTTGGTCTAGAACGCGTCTTCTCAAATTAACTGATTTGGAAGTCGAGATTTCCAGCGTTCAGGCCCTAGTAAAGGCAGTTATTTTTATACGGATTTGAATACTAGATCGTGGATATCGGTGTTCTTTGGTGGTTGGTTTTCAATTAGCCACACATTTCAGGGATGGTCGAACTGAGACTGTACAAGACTACACTTTATTTACACTCATACATATCCTCATTCATTCTCTGAAGTATTATTTAAACGGTAATTACCGAAGGCTAAACAGAAAAAAAGACATTCAACTCAGTGTACGACCTGTACTAATAGTAAATCGCACAATTTCCTATTCTCTCTTCTACATAAAACAACTCGAAGCTTAGATTCAACTAATACTTAGGTATTCAAAAAATTTCGACTATAAAATTGTTCAAAATGGTGTTTATATTATGATGGAAAAGTATAATTTACATATATTTAACTATGAACTCGTCGTATGAGATATATAAGGCAATTGAAATTGCCCAAAGCGCTTGGTTTTTTGCATACCGCCTAATAGTTGTGTTTCTTAGGTTTCTTCTCAGCTTACAAGTTTGTCTTCTATTACTCTGATTAATTTTACATTTTAATCTATTGACAAATCTTTTTAATTTCATCATTTTACGTAGTGTAGTACATGTAATGTTTGTTTATTGTCTCATAAAATTGTATTATTATTACTAGCAAATATTTTAAATAGTGTTCTGGTTCAACTGATTACATTCATAGTTGCACAGCAAAACTCTGAAATGGTTTTCAGCTAAATATTAACATGTTTTTTTGTTTTAAAATAGTTTACGTTGAACTCTTTGTTTAATAAATAATATTTAATGTATAAAATAATCTTTTTCCCCCCCCTTTTTTTTTAATAGTGAGACATGCAAACATAAGAATTAAATTCGCCTTAATTAACGAGGTGATGTTTTGTTTTATGCTGTAACAGTTTTATTTGGTAAGAAATTGTTTATTCTCGTAATTAAAAACCGGAAGTTCTGTTATCTATGTTTGTATACGTTTAAAATTTGTTTCAATTCATGCTAAGAATGAACATTCTGTCATATCTTAGCATTTCGTACGATACCAAACTAAAATGATCAAATAAAAATTTATTGAAACTTTTATCTCGATTTACATCCATTCGTGTTGAATTTATTTTAACTAAAATCTCCGCTTTCGTAACTTGATATACAAAAAGGAATTTATTTCCCTTGGAGAGATATTTTTAAATTATTAATATTATAAAACTTATAAATATACCACAAAAAAATTCTTTGTCTAATACCAGTATTTGAAATAAAGTTTTGGAATTTTTTTTACATGGGTACCACCGTCAATTCATTTATTTATACGATAAGTTACAGAAACTGCAAATCACCTAGGTCGTAGGTGCTAATCTTCTTTTCGTAGCAAGGTATATTCCCATTTATTGTTTTTATTATATTAACTAGGATGAGATTGTGAATGTGTTAAATTGCATGTTTTTTTTTTGCTTCCTTTTAACGACTGCATCAATTTTTACGAAATAAATATCAATTGATTCGTCTTATATCATATTATGTCCCGACGATTTGAAGATTATGTAGCTCGGGACGATAAAATTTATTTTTTTAAAGTAAAAAGTAAAAACATTCTTAAGCAGTTCTACACAAGAAGACTATCGATATTATAAACCTATAACAACTTTTCGATATTTCGTTTCCTTTTGTCCCGCTCACATGAACTTCAAAAATTTAACGCTACGTGAATACGCCGAACTGTATTGTTAACAATAGATAACACAGATAAATGCCATTTTCAACTTGCAGCATCATAACGAACCACGCTTTTAACTTGCCCTACTCAAATTTTTTGATCTTAAATTGAGCGTAAATCAAGAACGGCTGAACCAATCTTCATCAAATTATCACATGCATAACTTCAGATACAATACTACAGCATATCTAAATTTCAATGAAATTGTCGAAGTAGTTTTGGGGATTTTCTAGCCACAAACCTTTATACGTATAAATATATAAAGAAATCCCAATTTAAGTAAATGGTATTTTAGTATTCCTTATATCTCAAAACGAAAAGAAACCTTCCATTTTCACCTTCCAATCTTACCATGTGACCGTTCTTTTCTTCGAAAAGTCGGTAAAAATCAAAATTCTTTTGAACCAATCAAATGAGATACAATAATTAAAAGAGAGATTTCAATGACATATACAGTTTTCCACAATGAGAAATTTTCTAACAGTAATGGTGCATAAAAATTATGATAAAAGTTTAGAAATTTATTTTAATATGACATGAACAATTAGTTATTTTTCTATGACAAAAGTAGTTATTGAATCAATGGAAATAAAAAAAAGAAAAATAGCTGGAAATTAAAGAAATAAACCAATTTAAAAAAAATGATTTGTACAAAATAAAAAAAAAGTTTGATAAAAAAAGTTTAAACCCACAGGGTTGGTCTATTCGTAAAATTCGTAGTAAATCTGGTGAAGTCGAGAGTTTTAGGATTCAAATTTTAATAAAGCTAGTTGCTTTTATTTAGATTTGAATACTAGATCTTGGATAACGATGTCCTTTGGTGGTTGGGTTTCAATTAATCACACGTCTTAGGAATGGTCACCCGAGTCTGTTCAAGATTACACTTTTACCGGTACATTCATACAGTTATACAGTCGCTAATGACTTTTATTATGGATGCGACAATAAAAAAAGAGAAAAAAAATGTTTATTTTAATTCTTGTGTGAAAATATCTGAATCTTACGAGTGATATAGAGTAAAATCAGATTAAAAGAAGAGATTTTTTAAAATATTTACCATTTATAAATTTTATATGATCATTCAGGATTAAATTTTTTTTGTAATAAAGATAAAACATAATTTTAATTTTATTTCTTTCAATTAATTGATAATAAATTAAAAAGAAATAAAAAATAAAACTATTTATTTCATCTGTTTTATTTCTTTAATATACATTCTATCCCAACTAATAGAAAAAAATTGTTCCTCACCTTCTATATTTGATATATTTACGTTGTTTCTTTGTATTCTATTTTTTATATGTTTTTTTGAAAGATCCATTTTGATGGCTTTATTTCTTATCAATATTTTTTTAACAGCTTATCCATATTTTTAATGTTATATTATTATTCCTAAATGTATACGTTGAATTTGTTTAATCTTTTAACCTCCGTAACCATCGTTAGGTATTACTTTAGAGGATGAGATGATCATTTGTAGCTTGTGTGAAAATGCCATGACCGGAATCCGTTCAAATAGTGAAAAATAAGCCCACCTGACTGATCAAGTGGTAAAGTCGTAGTTGGAAATCATTTGTTTAACAGCTGATTTTCGAAATCGAAGGTTCTAAGATTCAAATCCTAGTAAAGGTTAGTTACTTTTATACGGATTTGATTAGTAGACAGTGCAGTACTTTGGTGGTTGTGGTTCAATTAACCACACACATCTAAGGAATGGTCGACCTGAGTCTGTACAAGACTACACCTCATTTACGTGTTATACAAATTATCCTCACCTCATTGAGCCGTGAGGGGTTTATTTTCTTTTTTAATCTAGTTCAACAGATTTCAACGGACATATTAGGAATATTAATATACATATTTAAAGTAAAAAAAAAAACATTTAAAATTACCTTTAAAATATCAAAAATTTTACTGTTTTTTAAATTTTGATTTAATTTTGAATTAAATCAAAATTAAAGTTAAATTAAATTTAAATCAAAGTTAAATATCAAAGTTAAATTTAATTAGTTGATAATTTTTTTTTTTAATTTGTCAACAATTTTATTTTGTCAATTTCATATATTTAAAAAAAATACCATGGGTTATTAATAAAGTATTAAATTTTGTTAATTATTTTACTTCTGTAATAGGTTATATAAAATTATGAGTTTTAAGTGATATAGATTTATTCCATTAATCAATCTTATTCTTAAAAAAAACAATTTATATATACTTAACGGGAAAATAAAATAAAACTAAATACTTTGTTGATAAAGTAATTTATTTATAAATTATAATTATTTATTACAAATATAATTTTAATTTTTGACAAACAAATGATCTGATTAATTGGTTGTGCGCGCGCGCGTGCGGGTGTGAATAAATTCTACTTTTATTATTAATAAACATATTACACTTTCTTAGTTTAGAATTTAAACCAAATTACCATTTGGCAGTGATTTAATAACAGTATTAAGCCAACTAATCCTAAGTCAGTGCAATAAGTTGATCACTAAAAAACTGTTAATACTTTTACTTACAATCAAATCCGATTAAAAGTAATTGTATATAATTATCTATATTTGAACAATGGACCTTTAAAATCATAAAATAATCTAAAACTTGTTTTTTTTTTCATGTATGTATTATTATAATAAATATGAAATTTTAATGTTGATTAATAGAATAATCGACATGCCAATGTTTTAGAATTTTCATCTGCATTGATCTATATTATTTTAATACTGATGATATACGCCAATACAACAATGAATATTAAGATTCTCTTTGATGGTATAAGACCTTGGTTCAAATCTAGTTGTTCTTATTTTTAATGTACTGATTTTTATTACCCATATTATCTATGTACTTTAGCCTCATTGAGACGACACGGGCCGAATGATTATTCAGCTATATTATTCATTTCCTGTCTAATATCTTATTGTAAAAGTCATTAATTTGAAATATTAATTTAATTTATTTTTAACCCAATTAAAATATTAGTATTTGGTTTTATTTAATTTATTTATTTTATTTTATTTAAAACTGGTTAATAATTTTTATTGTAATATAAAATTACAACTTAAATTCTATAATTTTAACAACTGTAATCCGTAATAAACGTAAGTAATTCTGTAACTGTAATAACCTGGTTTTCAAGTTCATACCCTGTAATTTTATATAGGTTGTGACATAAATATTTAAGAAGTTTTTCCACAATCTAGTCCATTGATTCTCAAATTCTATCGCTACCGCTCACATTGAGAATCAAAAATCTTCTAGCGCCCCCGACAATTTTTAAAATTACCATCTGTTAAAAATAATAATGGCAATTATTGTTTTTATGATTCCCTTTTTTATATTTTTTATTTAGTCATTTGACTGGTTTGATGCAGCTGTCCAAGATTTCCTATCTAGTGCTAGTAGTTTGATTTCGGTATACCCCCTACATCCTACATCCCTAACAATTTGTTTTACATATTGCAAACATTGCCTGCCTGCACAATTTTTTCCTTCTACGTATCCCTCCAATATTAAAGCGACTATTCCAGGATGCCTTAATATGTGGGCTATAAGTCTGTCTCTTCTTTTAACTATATCTTTCCAAATGCTTTTTTCTTCATCGATTTACCGCATCACCTCTTAATTTGTCACTTTATCCATCCATCTGATTTTTAACATTCTCCTGCAGCACCATATTTCAAAAGCTTCTATTCTTTTCTTCTCAGGTACTCCGATCGTCCACGTTTCACTTCCTTATAAAGCTACGTTCCAAACATATACTTTCAAAAATCTTTTCCTGAATATAAAAATAAATTTTTGATGTAAACAAGTTATATTCCTGATTGAAGGCTCGTTTCGCCTGTGCTATTTGGCATTTTATATCGCTCCTGCTTCGTCCATCTTTAGTAATTCTACTTCCCAAATAACAAAATTCTTCTACCTCCGTAATCTTTTCTCCTCCTATTTTCACATTCAGTGGTCCATCTTTGTTATTTCTACTACATTTCATTACTTTCGTTTCGTCGTGTTTATTTTTATGAGGTAGTTCTTGCGTAGGACTTCATCCATGCCGTTCATTGTTTCTTCTAAATCTTTTTTACTCTCAGCTAGAATTACTACATCATCAGCAAATTGTTGCATCTTTATCTTTTCACCTTGTACTGTTACTCCGGATCTAAATTGTTCTTTAACATCATTAACTGCTATTTCTATGTAAAGATTATAACTTAATGGTGATAAAGAACATCTTTGTCGGACTCCCTTTTTTATTACGGTTTTTTTCTTATGTAGTGTTGCTGTTTGGTTCCTATAAATTTAGCAATTGTTCTTCAATCTCTGTATTTGAACCCTAATTTTTAAAAAATGCTGAGCATTTTACTCCAGTCTACGTTATCGAATGCCTTTTCTAGGTCTATAAATGCCAAGTATGTTGGTTTGTTTTTCTTTAATCTTCCTTCTACTATTAATCTGAGCGCTAAAATTGCTTCCCATGTCCCTACAAGGGAAGCAATTTCCCTTGAAAAGTATAGGGATACTTTTCCTGAAACCAAATTGGTCTTCTAACACTTCTTTCACTCTCCTCTCATTCTTCTGTATAGAATTCAAGTTAAGATTTTTTATGCATGACTAGTTAAGCTAATTGTTCTGTATTTTTCACATTTATCTGCTCCTGCTTTCTTTGGTATCATGACTATAACACTCTTTTTGAAGTCTGGCGAAATTTACCCTTTTTCGTAAATATTACACACCAGTTTGTATAATCTATCAATAAGCTCTTAAAAAGAGCAATTGCAGTTATTGTTTTTAAACGTGGTATATCCTATTTCTGAGTTGAAACTTATATTTTACTTCACGTTTTAGTTTGAATTATCAGGAAAACATAATTTTTGCCTTTTCTTTAATCAGCCACGCTTTCCTAGACCGTTGTTGCTCCGCAGAGTTATTATTACAAAGTAATGTTATATATATTTTTTAAATAGCTTAAAATATATTCAATTTTCAACATGTCTCACCTCCAACCACCTTGTTTTTCTCTTTCCTTGCTCAAAATCTATTTCAGTTCGTCCTGACGTTCCACTGCACGAATCGGGCTTATCGGTTTTATACTGCCCGGAATGATCCGCAAATATGTCATCAAGCAACGACAGACCTTCAAAGTGATTTTCTTGTGAATGAGAATAACCTCGGAAAGTTTCACATTTAAGAAATTAATGAGGGTTATTTGAGGAATTCTTAGAGAAGACTCAAGTTTGGGATCCGTAATGACGTATATTTATGTCATTTGTATATCTTTATCTTAATGACAAAGACTTATTTAAATTTACGCTTAATGATATATCTTTTGAATATGATATATTTAAATGAATTACATGTTTTCTTGTATCATGTATCCGTATGTATTAACTGTACAGAACTATTATCCTATTGATATTAAATTTTGTTTTATACCTTTGCCAATGAGTCTAAAGGTAAATAAAACGCTTCATAATATCGATAAAAATTCTAAATCGGTTTTATTTTTTCTAAAACATATTATTTTTTTAAATTTACGCAATTTAATTTCATTATTAAAGTTCGTCTTCAAAACAAAAGGTAAAGAAAGACTAATGGGGAAGTATTATTTTTTTAATCCTTTTATTTGAATTACGCCTGTATAAAACGGGGGAAAAAACTATATCTTTCAAATAAAATTTTCTCATCAATTTTTGGTGTTTTTAAACCAGAATCTTTCGTTCATAACCATTCTTCAAGTAATAGCTATTATCTAAATAGAAAATACTTTTTTTTTAAATTCTGTAATAAATCAATTAGTATTTTGACAAGCTTTGTGAAAGATAAAAAGTGTATACTAATAAAAAACAGCCATTATTACGTAGGGGGATGAAGTGATATTGGTAAATTATAATGAACCTACAATAATAATTTTTGCAAGTGATAGGCTGGCGTCTTGTGCCTTGCAGAGTAGTGAATAATAGCAACAGTGTCTGTTAATATGTGATGTAACTGTTCTTTTTTTTTCTTCAATAGTTCTGAAGCATTGTTTTTTAACATATTTTTTTCAAGAACCACTTCGTCCCTATAGTAATAATGGTTTCATTGATATTTTTTACTCATTATAACTAACATAACAGCTGTTTTTAATTAAAGATAATAATAAAAAAAATGTTAAAACATGATTTTTTTAACTTTTTTGTTTTCTTTTTTTTTGTCTTCAGTCATTTGACTGGTTTGATGCAGCTCTCCAAGATTCCCTATCTAGTGCTAGTCGTTTCATTTCGGTATACCCCCTACATCATACATGCCTATTTATCCTATCCATTTCCATCTTTAAATTTTCTAACCTACCAACCCTTTTTAAACTTTTAACATTCCACGCTCCGACTAGTAGAATGTTATTTTTTAATTTTCTGGTGACCCCTTCCTTAGTATTTCCCACCTAGAGATCCCAACGGGGGACTAGTTTACCTCCGGAATATTTTACCAAGGAAGGCTCCTCCATCATTGCTATATGAAAATACAGAGCTACATTTTCTTGGAAAAAAAGCGCTGTAGTTTTCCATTGCTTTCAGCTGCGCAGTACTCAGAGGACTGAGTGATGTTGATATGGCCGTTTAAGTCGTCCTGACTTACGCCCTTAAAAACTACTGAAAGAGTTGCTGCCCTCTTTCAGGAATCATTCCTTAGTCTGGCTCTCAACAGATACCTCTGCGATATGGTTGCACCTTCGGTCCAGCTACCCTGCATCACTGAGCACTCAAGCCCCCTCACCAACGGCAAGGTCTCATGATTCATATATGAAGTATAGTGCTTTATACATATTATTTTGTTGAAAACAAAATAATATGTATGAAGTTGTCTATTTTTACAAGACCACAATGAAAATCATGGGGCGCGACCTCAGTTCTGTTTTGCACCTTAATTTTAGTTCATTTACTAGGTATTGTATATTGAAGCTATCATTTCCATTTTGCATCAAGACCTTTGTCTTATTTAAAGAATTTATGTAGGTAATTTGAAAGTGTGCCCCGTGCTTTTCATTGTGATATTCCGAAAATTGACAACTTTATACATATTATTTTGTTGAAAACAAAAACGTTTAAAAGCATGTTTTCAATTTTTTTTCTCATGATATCTTTGACACCTTTTCTGTAAGCTTACTTCGTGCTGCTCTGGTATTTTGTTCGCCGTGCGTTTCAAATAGCGCTGGCGTTCACTACCCAATTGAGCCTCACGCTTTTCAATTGACTCTACTGTACGAATTTTCGAATAACCCTGACGTCTAAGCGCCAATTCAACCTCTCGTTCTTGTGGTGTTCCATTAGTTTTAGGCTGTAAATAGCGTTGGCGTTCACTTTCAAATCGAACCTTGCGTTCTTCAATTGACTCTATTGCACGAATTTTAGCTTTACGCTTTAAATAGCTTTGGCGTTCACTTTAAAATCAAAGCGTCGCGCTCGAAAGAATTTAAAAATATGAAAGGATAAAAATAATTTTTTTTATTATCCCCAGAACATAAATATAATTTCAGATAAATCGTTCGTGCATACCTACCTACTGCGCATGTGTACTACACCGTGGAACGAAAGTGAATTAAAGAAAAGCATGTAAAAATGACTATTATTGATTGAAGAAATGAATTACTTAAAGAAAAACAATAAGTATCTGGAATATAATTGGTCGAAAAATTCCTGCATTGAAAAGGACTACAAAAAAATTTTATGCATTTAATAAAGTGTATATTTAGATTTAAAAAAAAAATATTTTTAAACTGGTTTATCATCAATTTATTTCAAAAACTAGTCGAAATAAGGGTAGTTTTCTTTACTAATTATTTTTTTTAATTTTACAAAGGGGGAAATAAAAATATTAATTTTTTTATCCTATTATGAAACAAATAAATTAAGCTTTAATCAATCGTTAAAAATATATTGCGAATAGTGTATTTTTAAACTTCGTTGGTTGGATACGTACGGGTATAAAGATTTTTATAACTTTTTTCAAGGACGTGGTACTAGAAATAAAATATACCTATAAAATTTCATTTATTAAAGAAAAAATTATTATTATTTTTTTTAATATTGTTTCATTCTTAGTTTTATGAATAAAGTTGATTATTTTACTTGAAATTAATTGTAGTTTAAAATAAATCAGGAATAGAACCTAGGGAAGTCATACGCGTGGGTAACACGAACAATTTTTTTTTAATCGAACTGCAGTCTCTAAATAAAGCGGGAAAGGGATATTGACCCCACATATGCAGATCTAGTTTCTAGCCTTTTTTAGTTCTCTGGTTTATTTTTTATTTTTTGGTTTGTATAATATATTATATATTGTTGGCACGCACCTTTCAGGTTTTTGAATGAGTAGGTTTAACAAAAGAGTAAGGGAATAAAAGGGGAGGGATTTTTTTTAAAAATAATTGTATAAAAAGTACGCCTTGTGTATAAACTAACAATACATTTCTTATTTACATTGCACGAGCGTGACACACACACACACACACACACCAATTATATTTATTTATTCCTTTTGTAATACATGTACAACATTATATCAATGAAATAACTTTTCGTTTACAATTTTAAGTTGTTTATCGTTCCATTATATATAATTATTATTATTATATCTTTCCTTATATGTTTGAAGTTTAATAATAAACTTCATAATGATGGTAAAAATTCCTAAGGTATCTTATTTTATTCTCCAATCGCCTTCCCCGTAACTTCATTCCGATCACTAAAACGTTTCTTCGGAAAACTTTTTTTTTTACAAATCCTTTAAATGTTAAAGATTAATATTTTAAAATAAAATATAATAATAATAATAATAATATATAATATGATATTATTATTATCATAATATTTAAATAAAATATTAATAGATTAATATTTTGCATATTTTTTTTTTTAATTATGCGTAAAAAATATGAAATTACATCATGTAATCAAATGGAATGAAAATACTCTTTGAGCAGGAGGATAAAAAAGTCCTGGAATGTATAGTTTTTGTGTTATATAACTTAATTTTGATTCAGGACTTAAAGAAATGCTTCTTATGAATTTAATTGACAAGAGATGGACCATGTTATTATCATACCTTAAAGGATATAGAGAGGCGAAGTCTACCTTTTTTCTATAAACAAGAAATTGTTTATAGATAGATAAAAGCTTAATGTATATAATTAATTTATATCGTGACTTACTTTCCCTAGTAGTGTGCTTATATTATTATCATTCTAATTGTAATTATATCGACAGATATAATGAACCAGTAATATTATTTTAGTATGGTTTTCACACCGTGCTTTTTTTAAAAATGATATTTATTTTATATAAGCCTTATTAGTTGTATTGGTATTCTGTGGTATTATAAAACACGATAAATATCTCAAAACAATAATAAATTAAATCTCAAGGATAGTCATAAAGTATTATCGAAATTACGATAACACTAACAAATATAATGTACATGTTATCCTATAAGTAATCAATTTATTTTGTGGTGACACGTTTCACACTTAAATAAATTAATAAATATATATTCAGATCGATGTATAATTCATTATATTTATCATGTCAAAACACGGGTTGATACACTATTTATACGGATAAAAAAATCTGACGTGGACACCACATGACTTCTTTGTACGCTTATTAAATACAAATTTATTTTGTACAATTTTTTTTAAAAACGACGTTAAATTTTATTTAATTTATAACTTCTGATATTTTTCATATTTTTTTATTGTTATTATTTATTGTAAAAATGTTTTTATAATCAGAGATTAATTAGCTGTAGGATGTTGAAATTTTGGATTAAGGACTGTTGTAACATCTAGTTGTGTACCTCCACTTTTGATTACAGTCGACTGGTCCAAAAAAGCCCAAAATCCAAAAAAAAATTGAATTTTTGATTTTTTCTTAACTGCAGTAATAAGTCCCCATTGAGAGCTTTTCAACTATATATCATAAGTGGTACTTATTTGCATTGGTACCAGAATTAGTCAAATAAAATTTTAATTAATGAAATATTTGGATCTTAGGGAAAGATCTGAATCTGACTTCTTCTCCTTTTTTTTTAACTTTTTCTTAATTTATATATATTGATTTATTAATCAAATTATTAATCTGTGATTTACGTATTAGTTTGAATTATTCACGAATAACAATAAAAATAAAAAAAAATAAAAAAAATTAAAAAAGCAAAAGTTTTTAGTGAAATCAAATTTTATGTACTTTAAAAAATGTGTGTATTTAATTTAATAGGCGTATAAGGAAGTCATGTGATGTCCACATAAGCACGGTAGTTTAATAAAGAAAAGGATTTTTATTGCTTAATAAAAATTTATTTAAATAAGTTACATATACACTATCTTAAATGTAGTATATCAGTTACCGTAAAAAACCGTAATTAGAAAATGTCAATATTCTCCGATGAATGTCTACACATACCAGATACGTCGGTGAAAGTCCGAAATATTTGCTTATATTATTATAGATTCGGACCTTCGCCGGTGCCGAAAAACACAGATAAGCTCCGGTGAGGACCGAAACTATAACTAGAAATTAAAAATAAATCACCCAATATCAACCTTTAAGGTAAATAGATTACAAGAAATCCTCGTAAAAACAGGAAATTTAAATTTAAGTCAAACATAACCTACGCTTGCTAACCCCGTCTAATTAACGTTAAATATACACATATATGTTATTCTCCAACATTGGAGGTGATTAATCAAATTCATCGCATGTAGCAAGCGCTTATGGTGCACGTTGAATAAAAATATTTTTATAAAAAGCTGAATAAAGGGCAAACCATCTGACCATTTATTTGTATCGTTATCGTCGATCTAAACAGTTAACATATTCGGGTACATCCTGATCGGCCGTTCCAATTTATAAATGTTGAAAATTTAATTAATTTTTTTATATATACGTTGAATTTGATTAATCACCTCCAATGTTTAAAAATAACATATATAATTTTTATATTTAACGTTAATTAGATGAAATTAGCGAACGAAACGAGCATAGATTAAGTTTGGCTTGAAGTTAAACTAACTTTTTTTTACGGGGGTTTCTCGTAATCTTTTACCTTAGAGATTGGTATTGGGTGATTCCTTTTTAATTTCTATTTATTGTTTCGGCTCCTACCAGAGCTTATCTATGTTTGTCGACACATATACTGGTGAAGGTCCGAATAAGTAAATATTTCGCTTTTTCACCAATTTATTTAGTATACATCGACATTCACCAGAGAATATCAACATTTGTCAGATATCGGTCTTTCACTGTAATATATCTATGGGGAAAATACTTAAAGCTATTTGGGATGTGGGGTCGGGAAACTGATCAGTAAAAAACACAAATATTTAGTAATTAATTAGATGAAAACTATATTTTTGTGAAATGTTTTTACTATACTTTTTGTTATTATTGTTAGAAAAAATCGTATTTCAACAGTTTTTTTTTTTTGGAGGAGTGGACATTTTTGCATGATCTTGACGGTTTCACTTTTGTTTGTTAGTAAAATAATAATAGTAAGATCAATTAAGGAAAATAATTATTTTTTTAATTTGACAAGGTACATTTTTATCAAGAATAAAAAAAGGAAATGATATCTGATTATTTTAATATCTTTTATTTTATTAAGTATATCACACTCCTATCCGTATGTAACAGAATATTTATTATTACTATTATAATTATTTATTTATTTAATTTTTAAACACTGTGTGTTATTATATGAATTCTAAATAATATCTTAACTTTTATAAAATATTAATAATATTTAAATTAACTAAAAGAAAAATGTGAAATAAAACATAAAAGCTAATATGCTAATTTAAAAGTAGAAACAAAAAGTTGAATGAACCAAATAATTATTATTAAAAGAATAAAAATAATAATTAAGCTGCTTTTTTAAAGAAGGCGAAGAAAAAGATGAAGGAGTGGAAAAAATAAAAGATCAAAGAAATTTGAATGAAGAGATTTAGAAATGGAAAGAAAAAAAAAATAAAAGACGTGTAATAAAATGGTGTTGTCTTGTAATTAAAAAAAAAATTAGGTTGATTTTTTTTATAATAAAATATAAGATTAAAAAAAGTGGTAGCAAGAAATAAAACTAGACGAAAACAAAACCACAAAGAGAGTTTTGCTTACTGGTGAAGAAAATGATTAAAGAGTTATTACAATAACAATAGTTCTATATGTAAGTATTTTAATAAATCTAAAAAGAAAAAAATATAAATTCATACATATATATATTTCTTTCACCTTCTTTTTAGAAAAAAAAAAGATTTAAAACCTTTATTTGCATGCTTAAAAATTATATCACAAGTATTAATTAATAAGTCTCAGTTTTAAAATTTACCTCTGTAAAAAATAATTCTTTTTTTATTATTTAAGCCTTTTTTATAATGTCAAATTTAGCAATTTTGTTTACCTACATGATAGTTATAAAATAAATTTTAGGAAATTTTTTTCATAAACGTTAACACTTTGCAAAATACATTTAAATTACAATAAAAATAATAATTAAATACTCAATTATTAAATAATTTTTTCCTTTCAATTACAAACAAAAATGAATAAATTTAATAATATCTTATCTAAATTTACGTCAGACCTCCAGTTTTTTATGCAGTATTTCTAATAGATGAAAAGGTGTATATTAATAATATGGCAGAATTAGAATGTCTGGTCTCGCGTTCAACTCTCAAAACCATTCTTATTATACACTTCTCAAAATAATTTCCAAAACAAAATATCATTTAAAAAAAACTTGTTTGTATTATATTAAAATATAAGGATTTTATTTTGAAGAAGACGCGAATTGGAAGGGAGATATTCTCTTACGAAAATTTTTAATAACAATGATAATAAAAAAATTACAAAAATTTTATTTGCTTGCTATCTAATATTATCGAATAAAAAAAATATTAAGGACTAACCAAACATAATTGAAATAAAATTTGCCTTTTTTTAATTGCTAGCAGTAATTAGCCCACCGGGCTGGTCTAGTGGTTAACTCGTCATCGCAAATCAGTTGAGTAGTAAGGTTCAAATCCTTGTAAAGCCAATTGCTTTTAAACGGATGAATACTAGATCGTGGATACCGGTGTTCTTTGTTGGTGGTTGGATTTCAATTAACTACACATCTCAGGAATGGTCCACCTGAGACGGTACAACACTACACTTCATTTACATTCATAGATTTACATTCATTCATTTACATTCTAAAGTAATTTCCGGTAATGGAATTATACGTTTAAACAACTGAATCATGCGTAGGCAGTTCAATATTATAAACCAACACACACATTCTTAGATAAAGAATGAATGTGGAATTGCCCATAAAAAACCTTTTTATTTATTTATTGGAAGACCTGACTACCCGATAGGTATTTCAGCTTAAGTTGAGTTATTTTACAACAACTAAAAAGAGATAATGAGTTTCCTGGAAGCTCCAAGGGCTGAAATACTTCACTAATATAAAAAGAAACACAATAATAGTACTGTTACTCTATTTTTAATACAGATCCAGCGAAATTTTAGGATAAAATCTATCAAAAGACTTCGAGGAAGAACAAATCAGGATGGTTACAATAATGGGGGAGTTCCATAACCGTAAGAATAATGTAGTTTATTGTAAGGTAAAAGTAAGATTTTGAAAAAAGAATGAGAGAGAATGGGCATATTATCTAAGAAAGCAAAGGTGTGGCGTATTCAATTATCTTGTTCCAAAATAACTGATGGTAGATCGATAAAATGAAGCAATAGAGTTATCTAAGTTGTTCTAGTGTTTCTTTTTTAGCTGAAAAGTATAGAAGTGGGGAAAAAGTGAGTTCAAAAAAACACTATTATGAGAATATTTACAGTTGATATGCCTACTGTTGTATGGTTGTGTGGTTGTTGTATGGAGTTGAAAGTCTATCACTACTTGATAAAGTAGATTAAAAGAAATTGAATTGTTTTATCTAGAAAGTTGGAAACTAAAGGAAGGGTGGAATAAGGAATAAAATTATCAGAGATAAATTTAAGCAAGTCCGATTTAAAAAGAAGGATTTGAATTGGTGTGGAAACCTGATGCACATAGATGAATCCGAAGGGCTCTGAAGAGTCATTGAGTCAAGAATGGATTCATAGTAAAGACGAGAAGACGAAGAATATTTCGGTAGCTGTGTGTTTGTGAGTGAAAGGGAAACTAAAAACTTAAGAGATTTCAGACAAATTGCTCAGTACATAAACGTATACTATACATAGATGAGGAAGCTAGACAATTAGCAGGAAAAATGGATTTAAAAGTAAAAAATAAATCTGGGATAAAGTAAAAAGATGATTAGGGATGAGGGAACGATCTACCAACGAAATTAACTACAGAGTCTTTCTAAAATGGTGGACTGGCTTCTTCGGATTTTACTTGTAAAACTAAACAAAAAATATCCTTGGAAAAAATGGCAATTTCTCCTTTGTTCTCCCACTGTCCGCCATTTTCTTATTTTTATATAAAAATTTATATCTCAAGTTTGGATAGACGACTCACATTAATATTTGATAAGCGTCTTGGTTATAAAGTTTTGAAATTAGCAAAAAATCAGGACTTAAATACCTTCGTAAATTACAAAATGGCAGCCATGTTTATTTTTCAATCCGTTATATCTCCATGAATATTAGTTTTATCAAAATTTATCTTATTTTCTAAAATATTAAGCCTTTCACTTTGAACAAAATGGCATTTTACTTTTTTAAATCGGTTTACAAATAGCCGAGTTATGGGAGAATATTGATGTAATTTTGTGTCATAATTATTAGGTCTGTTATTGTGAGAAAATTATTACTTAAAATTATCAATAGATAAAACAGTTAATATTTCATCGAATTGAACGTAAAGTGGAGGATATGAAAACAAACACTTAATTACAACATCAATTTTCTGCCACAGGTCGGCTATTTGTTAACCGATTTTCAAAAGTAAAATATCATTTTGTTCAAAATAAAAGGCTTAATATTTTAGCGAATGACATAAATTTTGATAAAACTAATATTTATGGAGATATAATGGATAGAAAGATAAGCATCGCCGCCATTTTGTAATTTGTGAAGGTATTTAAGTCCTGACGTTTTGCTAATTTAAAACTTTATTATCAAGACGCTTACCAAATATTAATATGATTCGTCTATCGGAACTTTATATATACATTTTTATATAAAAATAACAAAATGGCGGACATGGAGAGAACGAAGGAGAAATTGTCATTTTTTCGAAAAACAGTAAAGTAAAAAAATAGTAAAAGTAGAATCCGAAAAAGTTTAGCCAGCTCACCATTTTAGAAACACTCTGTATAAATCGGTTATTCCAGGTTCCATAATGAAGGGTATCTCGGACAATATAACCAAAAATTCATCTTGTCTCTATTTTGTAAACTCACTTCCCTTAAAATCTTTATCTTAAGTAAATCATCAGTCAGTAAATCAGGGAGAAACTATTTCTTCCAAAATAATTTTGAACAGTCGTAACGATTTAAAAAAATTTTTTTATCAAATCTTTGGCGCAGTAATGGTAAAGCGTTGTAAGCAGCGGAACGAGAGGCATCTATTACACAGATAATTTTCATAATCTTTCGTAAGAATAACAAACATCTCATGCCAAGATAAAAATGAGGAGTGAAGTGATTTCCAACGGGAAGATAACAAGAATTACTTCTTTACTGTGTCAAATATTATACTGTTTCACATCAGCATGGGGAATCCACCGAAATATAAATAATATTGAGCTCTATATATGTGACAGTTTTACTATGTTAACCTAAGATATTGATTACATAAAGAACACCATTATTCTTAACAGAAAACAATTCTTATTATTTCTGCTTTTACTTTGGAAAATTTATATTCGTCGTATAACTACAAGAAATACTGGAATAAATAGTGTGTAACAACAAATTCACAGTTTTTTTTTCTTGAAAACAGTATTTTCATTTAGTTCAAAAACATAGTGGTGATTTGATATTATTAATTTATTATGATAAAGATTCATATTGAGTGAGCAAATTCCAAGACTACTTTCTTATTGAAGAACAAAAGGATTTGTTATATTTCCTTTTTATTTCGTTTATCAGTCCAACCGTTCTTTTTTAATGCATGAATCAATATTGATAAATCAGGATAATACACTTATTTACGTGTTAATTTAAAACGCAAAGATATCTTTTAAAATTGGTATTTTCTTAGGAATATTAAAATAAATATCTATATTTTATAAAAATATACGTAGATTATTATATTTACTGTGGTTTTCCTTATTTATTAAGGTAATACTGTAAAAGGTAACCTACTTACCTTTAGACCACAATTAATGATGGGTATATTTATGTTATCCTTGTATTTTAAATCCACAGACTACCATTTCCGGTAGTTGTTTGTTCTATAACAGATTACTTCTAGTTATCAAGAAAAAGCTATGCGCAAAATTAATTCGATAAACTTATATCACGTAATAGTAGATATATATTGTTTTATTAGAATTAGTTTAATTTAAAAACAAAATTAATTATAATTTTATTAGCTTATTCTTAAAACTATCATTTAAAATGGAAAAAAGATTACCGCAATACTTTTTTTTTGTTCTTAAATGTTAATGTAACATAAAATAAAAATATTACTCATTAATTTAAAATTTAATTTTTTTTTTTAACGTAACATTTTTTTATTTACATTGTGTAAATTGAAAGATAAATTCTGATTCCAAGTCATATATATAATCTGTGAGAAGTCATAAAGTTGGATTCTTAGTTAATTACAAAAACTTTTAATAAAAACAATGGGAAAAGCTAAAAAAAATATATCCGAATTCGTTTTACACTTTTCGCGCAGGCAATCCTGTAAACCCACCGGGTTGATCTAGTGGTGAACGCGTCTTCGCGAATCAGGGATTTCGAAGTGGAGAGTTCTAAGGTTCAAATCCTAGTAGAAAGTTACTTTTATACGGTTTTGAATACTAGGTCGTGGATACCGGTGTTGTTTGGTGGTTGGGTTTCAATTAACCACACATATCAGAAATGGTCGATCTGAGACTGTACAAGACTACACTTCATTTACACTCATACATATCATCCTCATTCATCCTCTGAAGTAATACCTGACGGTGATTCTCGGAGGCTAAACAGGAAAAAAGCTATCATATAGTACGTGCAGTTTACGTCGGATTTTTTTTTTTTTTGGTGTAGGTATTCTCACAGATTTTTAGTATTTGCTAAATTTCAGCCATGTTGTTAAAGGATATCAGGAGTTAAAAAAAATTAATTCCGTTCCTGAGGTACAAAGAGAACAAACAGTGATAAACAGTGATATTAATAGGAAAGGCTGGAAAAACTTTTAGTGCATTTGCATTTTTCCCCTTAAATAAATGAAGCCAAAAAAATGGAAAAAAAGCTTTATATTAAATAACCGCGACTGTACGTAGACACAGCCACTGAGTAAGGTCATATACGATGAACTGTAAATTTTAAACTACAAAATATTATATTTTACAGTTTTTTTTTTTTAAAGAAGCATTTTAGTGTTTTAATATTAAAAAAATTAATTGATGTTATATTTTTAAAATTGTGCGTAATATGTCTTATGTTTTCTCACATACTTCGTTAAATGTATTGATTCATTGAGTTAAAAAAAAATAATTAAAAAAATAAATGCCGATCCCGATCTCGGCATGTGTGTTAGAATCTCGGCTTTTCATACGGAACTATCCAGGATTCGAATCTTGGTCAGGCATGGCGATTCTCATAACGTTACAAATTTCCATCTTCTTGTTGCCATGTACAAGTTTCTTTTTCTAAACTTATGTGATAAATTAATTCAACATTCAAAAAAAAAATCAACACATTCTTACTATTTTCTGAAACACAGAAACATTATCTGAATTAGAATTGCTTATATGTATGTATGTATTACTAATTAACAACTCTATCATGATTTCTCGTGCTATTACATTTTCATTAAAAAATTTTCAATTAAAAAAAATATATATATGTAGAATAGCAAGCCCGTATATATATATATATATATATATATATATAAAATCGAACCCCGACCGGCGTCTTACTAGAGCTCTCCGTCCCCTGGATCCCCGGAACCCTCCAGGGGTTCCCTCTCCCAGGCTCCTAGGCCGGCACCAGCTCTCCTCGGGGCTTCTGAGGAGCCTCCGATCTGGTAGGGCCACGCTTTATTCGCCCGACCGGCTCCTGGACCCCCAAAACTTGCTTTACTTGCTATAACCGTCTAGAATAATACTGATAAATAACAATTAAAATATTTAAGCTTTATAGAAACCTGAAAAAGAAATTAAATTACAAAAGAGACGAGTATTAACTGCAGTAACTAAAGTACAAACACCTTTGACGAGGAAAACTTCAAAACGTATTTCTGTTTCCATAGTGATAGAAAAATAACAATGAGATAAAAATATTAATTCTTTTTCTTTAATGAATATCTTTAATTGACAACATAACCCCTATTGGGACTTCGATCTACGGTTTAAAACCTTCCCTAATGTACCCGGCAAATTTGAACGCAATTGGTTGGCTGGTTCTCGCGATATTCGAAAAGAAACAGACAAACTTTCGGCAATATTTATATGATATACTTCATTCTAAAAAAAACATATATAATTAAATGTATTTATTACAAAGAAAATGTTTTTGGTTGTAATTCGCATGAGCTGCATTGTCGCTAAGTCGACTAAGATGAAAAATCATGCACTCTATTCTTTATTAATAATTCGAAAAGTTCCAAATCATTATTATTAAAAATATCTCACAATTTTAATTAGAAAAAGTACAAACTTAAAAAGAATTATAAATCCCTATTCTTCTGAATTCTCTCGTTTGAGATAAGTGGTCTCGAAGTCAGGTTTAATCTTTATTTTTTTATGTACTATAGTTGTTTTACGTTCAAAACATTGGTAAAAATAATAATAAATATTCTTTAACTACTCGTTTAATGAACTGATACCATTTCTATGTCATTGACCGATAGACTGTTTTTTTTTTTTTTTTTTTTGTATATGATGCCAATTAATTTTAACGTATGTTTTATCTTTTAAATAATAGCAGACTAATAATAATAATAAGAGTAATTACGTTTCGAAAATTCTGTTACAGAATAATTTGTGTTTGAGTTTTTATGTATTAATATACTGTTTTTTTTTTATAAATTCTAGTGTGTTTTACTTTAACGAATAAATTAGATGCTTAATTAACTCACTCCATAATATTGGTAAAAAATAATATTTGTTTATTTCTTATTTATTTATTTTTTGTTAACCTGTTTAAATATCTTATTTTATTATTGAAATTATTCTTAAAAAGAAAAATAAAGAAAAAATTACCTTTTGCTGATTACTTTTTAACCGTAGATATTCGTATAAAACAAAACAAAAAATCTGGAAAAATAATGTACAACTTTCTCGGCTATTAATAATACAAATTAAAAGAAACAAAAAAGAAAAAAGAATACGATTTAATGATTTTTGTCTGATTTATGTATTTTATTTTGTATTTATTGTTGTCACTTATCTGTGTTTGTTATTTATTGTTCCTATTTCTTTTTGTTTATTTTTATTCTTTATGATTTTTGTTATTTTATATAATACTACCTGATAATATTACTGTAGTCGCTAATGACCATAATTGTTGATGCGACTATAAATAAAAGCATTAAAAAAAATAAAAATACTTTTTAAAAGTGGGGTATAATTTTAATAAATTTTTATTTTTTTAAATATTCATATATAAATTAAGCCTATTAAATTTGCCTGAGTTAAGTTCTAACACCTCCTTTAATAATGGCTAAAATAAGATAAGGATAATTTTCAAAACAAATAATTTTAGGTCAGGGATCTATAATTTAAAAAAAATTGTTGATATTTCTTGATAGCTCTATATATATAATATATAATACCAAAAGTTTTTGAAAATTATATAAACCAAAAGGAGATATAGCAATAAACATATATTTAAATTTTAAGATTGCTGGTTATTTTTCTGGAAAAATAAAAATTTTTCTTTTAAATAGCTCTGAAGAAAATCGAAATTGGTTTCATCGCGATATTCCCATCCCCTTAAAGAATTTTGGAAAAAAAATAATATGATTAATGCACCATATATAGTAATATTTGAGTGAAATTTGAAGAAATTCGGTTCGGTCAATCCTCAGATATATCAAAAGCAACAAGGCAACACATACGTACGCCCATATAGACATACGTTTTTTTTTGTCTTTATGAACTAGTAAAATCCTAAAACGTAAAGATTTGAAAAAACCCTAACACCATTTTTGAAATCATCCTACTTTCCTCTTTAATATTGCTATTCAAGATATATTCGACTGGAAAATAAAAATCTGATCTATATGAATCTAATGATGTCTGTTACTCTTTCATGCAAAAACCATTCAACCGATTAAGCCGAAATTTTGTTTATACTTGGAAAGAACTTTGTATTGATTATTGTTACGAAATGTTTCACCGTTTCTAGTTGGTGGCCGTTATAATGACTTGTGATGACAACCGGATTATGTTACTTCCAATATTCAACTTTACTATGGTAAAATCGAATTCTGAGACCACTTATAATATTTGAAATTAAATTCTCTACAAAAAAAAGATCCTTCTTTGTCTTCTTTGATTTCTCTAGGTTATTAAGAAAAGTAGCCTTTAAATTGCGATCGTGTACGACACAGCCACTGCCAGTACTACTATGGCGCGCGACGTGCCGCGCCAAAATAGGTTGCAACTGCCATCGGTTACTTGACAAAAAAAAGGAATGAAGTACAGTCATTTTCTCGTGGTGTTTTTCGGGTTGCGCTAAGAAGCGTTCAAATACCTTTTACCCGTTCGAAGCTATAACCGGTTATGTCTACTAATTTTAAGATGGGAGCTCACTAATCTTACACCCGCATACTTCAACCCACCGGGTTGGTCTAGCGGTGAACGCTTCTTCCCAAATCAGCTGATTTGGGAGTCGAGAGTTTCAGCGTTCAAATCCTATTATTTGATACGTTATTTTATACGGATTTGAATTCTAATTCGTGAATATCGGTGTTCTTTGGTGGTTGGGTTTCAATTAACCACACATCTCAGTAGTGGTCGAACTGAGACAGTACAAGACTGCACTTCATTTACACTCATACATATCTTCCTCTGAAATAACATCTGAACGGTTATTCGTATACTTAACTTAATGCGTACCCGCATACTTTAGATCACTCAAAGTTTCAAGTCGTCAGCTGACCAAATTGTTGCTCTAAAGAAATTACAATAAACTGATTTTTTAATAAATTGACCAGGGTTTAATTTTTATTTACCAGTATTATTATCACAAGCGTGAGGATAAGAACACCGTAGGGGTCTAGGGGCTTCGCTCCCTGACCGATGGAATGATTAGATTTAAGTTTAATCGGTGTAATTAAGTTTTAAAACTCATTGGGAAAAATATTACCTGATATATTAGTTTTTTGTTTTTTTTTTTAAATTAAAATGTAATATCAAAGTGATCTGTAGTTAAAAATTTCATTTAAAATTATATTAAATAATTAATTTCTTTTGTTGACTGTGAAAAATATTACTTCTTGTTTTTTGGTCTCTTCAATGGTCTACACTTTAATTGTGGGGTATTTCGTCTTCAAAGTTCTCCTACAAAAGATCTACTGTAAGTAGGTTATTTATAAACGTATTTTTTAAAAAATTATCACAGTAATTGTGAAAGAGTTTAATACAGGTGACCGTAATTCACGAGGAGTTACTTTTTCCTCAAACAACTCAAATTCAAAAAAGCATTCGTTATATGAGTTGTTAGACTGTATGATGATAGAGGGTATCTTGTTTTTTTTTTTATCTTCAGTCATTTGACTGGTTTGATGCATTTCTCTAAGATTCCCTATCTAGTGCCAGTCGTTTCATTTCGGTATACCCCCTACATCCTACATCCATAAAAATTTGATTTACATATTCCAAACGTATCCTGCCTGTACAATTTTTCCCTTCTATCTGTCCCTCCAATATTAAAGCGACTATTCCAGGATAGGGATGTGATTCCAGGATAGGATGTGGCCTATAAATCTATCTCTTCTTTTAACTATATTTTTCCAAATCCTTCTCTCTTCATCGAGTTGACGCAACACCTCTTCACTTGTCATTTTATCCACCCATCTGATATTTAACATTCTTCTACAGCACCACATTTCAAAAGCTTCTAATCTTTTCTTCTCAGGTACTCCGATCGTCAAAGTTTCGCTTCCATATAAAGCTACGCCCCAAACGTATACTTTCAAAAATCTTTTCCTGACGTTTAAATTAATTTTTGATGTAAACGAATTATATTTTTGACTGAAAGCTCGTTTCGCGTGTGCTATTTGGTATTTTATCTCTCTTCTGCTTCTCCATCTTTAGTAATTTTACTTCCCAAATAACAAAATGTTTCTACCTCCATAATCTTTTCTTTTCCTATTTTTACATTCAGTGCTCCAACTTTGTTATTTCTACTACATTTCATTACTTTCGTTTTGTTCTTGTTTATTTTCTTGCAGTAGTTCTTGCGCTATCTCGTTAAAGCTGATAATCTTATTATTTAGTTTTTAAAATGGCAAAAACATTTGGTGATTATTTACTTGTAATTATATTTCAGTAATAAACTATATTTATCATTAATTATTAATTTTTTCGGAAAATCATAGCAAAGATCGATCTTGGGGTTTTTCATGAAGTACGCACAGAGGTCAGACCTTGATTTTATTATATCTTAACTGTTATTCATAACTTTATCACGTTTTCGTAAAAAAAAAACCTTCATAAAATGAAGTATAAATTATTTTTTTTTTATTATTGAATTTTTTATTAATTTATAGCAGAAGTGATAATTTTGAATTACTACTTTTGTAGAATAGAATTTTTTAAAACCTCTTTAAAAAAAATGTAATTTAAAGTATAAAAGTAATATTTTTACTTCCTTTTACGAAGTAAAGGAAGTATCGTGATCGCGGTTTTCAGATTTCAACGGAAATATCCATTTTGACCATCCCTGAATCCTTTTTGACTAGTATCTGCTTTGACGTCTTCTTCTTTCTTTTCCTGTTTAGCCTCCGGCAACTACCGTTTAGATAATACTTCAGAGGATGAATGAGGATGATATGTATGAGTGTGAATGAAGTGTAGTCTTGTACATTCTCAGTTTGACCATTCCTGTGTGGTTAATTGAAACCCAACCACCAAAGAACACCGGTATCCACGATCTAGTATTCAAATCCGTGTAAAAATAACTGGCTTTACTACGACTTGAACGTTGGAACTCTCGCCTTCCAAATCATCTCCTTTGACGTCTGTACATACGTATGTGCGTATGTATCTCGCATAACTTAAAAACTATTGTTAGTGAAATTTTGGATTTAGAACTGTTGTAACATCTAGTTGTGCACAATCCTTTTGATTGCAATCGACTGACCAAAAGTGTCCAAAATATTGGAATTGGATTTATTCTTAACTACAGTAATAAGCCCTCATTGAGAGCTTTTCAACGATATCTTATAAGTGGTACTTATTTTCATTGGTTTCAGAGTTATAACCATGTAAAAGTTTAATTAATGAAATATTTGAATCTTACAAGGGAAAGGCACTTCAAGGGTTCGAATCCGACTTCATCTCCTTTTTTTATTTTTTTTAAACTTTTTTTAAATTTAAATATATTGATTTATTAATAATTATTAACCTCTGATTGTAAAAAAAAATTACAATAAATAATAATTCAATAATAACAATAAAAAAAAGAAATATGAAAACATATCAGAAGTTATTAGTGAAATAAAATTTTATGTACTTTTCATTTTAAAAAGATTTGTATTGTAATTTAATAGGCTTACATGGAGGTCATGTGGTGTCCACAATCAATTTTTAATATTTAATTTAAACTAAAGTGTGTGATTCTACAATTTGTTAAAAAATATTGTAAATTTAAGTCGTAATTTTTTACGCGTAGAATATTAAAATCACTTTCTTGTATTATGTTTACTTCTTTTCTTGCTATTTCGGAAAGACAAGACAATTTCTAATTTATTATTACTAATCTGTTTTATAATTTAAAAAAAAATAAAAATATTTTCCTTTATATGTTTAGTTATTATGGATTTTATTAAATAAAAAAAAATAGATGCACAAAAACTGTGGTAGTACGAAAAATAGATCGGTTATGAAACTGAAAAACGATATATCAGTCCCTGCAAAGAGTGAGCTAAGGTTCTTTAAAGTGTTGTTCAGGTTTATCTTTATGTATGTACCACCATTTTTTCAGTAATTTTCTTCAAATTTCTCATGAAAATAATTTTTAATAAAATAAAAACAAAAAGAAAAATATATTATAATCGTTTATGTAGATAATTTAATTTTTCATTAAAAAAAATTGATTTAAGTTATCTGAAAAAAGTATAATGTGATTATAAGAGAAATTTCTTGTACGAAATAAAAACAGAATCAAACAGAACATTTTTCCACGTGGTGAAGCATAAGGTTTGAAAAATCATACGAATCGAATGAAGACCTCCTCCTTTTTTTTTTTTTGAAAGTATTAAAAATAATTTTTGGTTGCTTCAATAAATTAAAACTTAAATATTTAAATTTTTGTAAACGTTGTTTTTGTTTTGAAAGATAATAACTTTATAGTAAAAATTATAGGAAGTACAAGATTCAGTCACAAGAAAAATTTATTATTGAAAATTTTAGCATTCTTATTATTTTTTAGTCGAGGGAGATTGCTTAAGACACCCGTCTATTAATTATCTACTGTTAATACATGAGAATCAGTAATTAGAATGGTATATAATTCAGTTAACTGTTTAAAGCATTACTGTTGAAATTTTCAGTTGGCCGGTTTTTTTAGAACTTACACCGAATACATCTTTGATATAAATAATCTGTTCGTATATTTTATATTAAAATAATAATAATAATATTATATATATTTAAATTTTAGATTTATATATAAAGCTTAATGCAAAATTTTTAAAATAATAGATTAATAATATCTGTTTTTACAACTACGTTATGCATGAATTTGATGACAACAAACGGTTGGGACTATATTTTTGATTTTATAAAAGGGAAATATTGATCGATGTTTTCAAGAGTAGCCATGTGGTCTATATCACATTGCGGACTATCCAGATAAAGCGGTACTAACTGTTCTGACGATATTTGTTTCGAGGACATCCTTTAACCAATAGGAATATAACGTCCGTAAACTCAATGCTGCCGACGTTTTCTTACACTTTATACTCTATACTGTTGCCAAGTTTTACTGCAGTTAATTTAGTTGATTATTTTCTTTTGTGTTTTTTTTTCTAACTTATTTTTAACTTTTTTAATTCAATACATCTTATAATATTATTACATACTTACGTATAATATTTTAAGGTGTAGTGTTCTTTTTTCTGTAGGTTCTATTTAATGTTTAGATTTTTTTAATTTTAAAGTATTTTTTTTAGGTAATTAACATTGTGGGTGGTGAATTTTTTTATATATTTATCAGTATAAACATATTCATTAAGAGAATCAAATACACAAATTTATAAATAATTTTATCGGTTTACTAAGTATTACGTCATTTAATCTCTTATCTAATTAAAAAAAAAAAAAATTAGTTCATTTTTTACTATTTTAAACAGTAGATTTACTTCCTTTCAAAAAAAAAGTTTGTTTTATTCCTTTTTTACTTCGTGTAAAACTACGATAAATGTGATATTTATGAAATGTATTTACTAAAACTTGACAAAGGAAGTAAACCACCCAGTAGTATTCCTTCAATAATAAATATTTATAACAATATTCAGTTTAAAAAAATTGCATTGTAACTTTTTAAGAAAAAAATGTTTCTATTTTATAACTATAACTTTAAAACTCTATTTCAGAGAAAACTGAAAAAACTTTCCAGTTTTTGTGATGTATTACCGGCCATTTGTAGTGTATATCCTAATTTACAGTGAAATATTTTATAAAATTGATAATTGTTTCATTTGTAAATTATATTTTTATACCGTGAAAAATAGTACCACCTCGTATGTTCCATTATGTTATTATAGTATTTTTCTTGAAAGTAACCAGATTGGTTCTGGCGCGTCGCGCATGCGTAATGGGTGGGAAAACTTGTACTTGGTTGTCTTAGCAACATAATCGTTGTTGACTCCGCGTCTGTGTCACGAGATCTCCGACAGCTAGATCTTCCACCATAGCAATGCGTCGAGCCAGACTGCGTTGATGAGGGAGTATCTGACTAATTAGAAAGTGTCAACGCTGCTAGAGCCCCGACCTGTATCCCTGCGACTTTTTTTTTGTTCTCCCGGCTGAAAAGATACATGAAAGGACACAGATTCGAAAAATTTGCCAGCACAATTTCTCCCTTCTACCTGTCCTTCAATATTAAACCGACTATTCCAGGATGCCTTAATATGTGGCCTGTAAGTCTATCTCTTCTTTTAATTATATTTTTCCAAATGCTTCTTTCTTCATCATTTGCCGCAACACCTCTTCATTTGTTACTTTATCCACCCGTCTGATTTTTAACATTCTCCTGTAGCACTACATTTCAAAAGCTTCTTCTAATCTTTTCTTCTCAGGTACTCCGATCGTCCAAGTTTCACTTCCATATAAAGCTACGCTCCAAACATTTCAAAAATCTTTTCGTGAATATAAAAATAAATTTTTGATGTAAACAAATTATACTTTTGACTGAAGGCTTGTTTCGCCTGTGCAATTCGGCATTTTATATCGCTCCTGCTTTAGTAATTCTACATCCCAATTAACAAAATTCTTCTACCTTCGTAATCTTTTCTCTTCCTATTTTTACATTCAGTGGTTAATCTTCATTATTTCTACTACATCTCATTACTTTCGTTTTGTTCTTGTTTATTTTCATGAGATAGTTCTTGCGTAGGACTTCATCCATATCGTTCATTGTTCCTTCTTAATCTTTTTTACTCTCAGCTAGAATTACTGTATCATCAGCAAATCGTAGCATCTTTGTCTTTTCATCTTGTACTGTTACTTCGGATCTAAATTGTTCTTTAACATCATTAACTGCTAGTTCTATGTAAAGATTAAAAAGCAACGGGGATGGGGAACATCCTTGTCGGACTCCCTTTTTTATTACGGCTTCTTTCTTATGTTCTTCAATTATTACTGTTTGCTGTTTGATTTCTTTAAATGTTAGCAATCATTCTTCTATCTCTGTATTTGAACCCTAATTTTTTTTAAAATGCTGAAAATTTTATTTCAGTCTACGTTATCGAATGCCTTTTCTAGGTTTATAAATGCCAAGTATGTTGGTTTGTTTATCTTAATCTTCCTTCTACTATTAACCTGAGCTCTACAATTTTTTCCCTTGTCACTATACTTTTCCTGAAATCAAATTGATCTTCTAACACTTGATACAGCGCTCTGAGATATGCATTTAATAAACCAGTAGAATCAAATATCCTGATATATAAAAAGTACAAAATCAGATTTTACGCATTTAGTTTAATTTTCCCTGATATTAAAGCCAAAGAGAGGCCAATACATATTTATATGCGAAAAAATTTATTAACCAAGATTTTAGGATTTTTAAAAGTCAAAGTAAGTAAAACCTTTCTGAAATACTGAAATTTGAGATATTTTAACAGATAGAATATTTTTCCCTAGTTGTACACTATAATGTAACACATGAAAATAGTCAGAAATAAATTACTATTTTATCGTTATTTATAGAATCTTTATTCTTCGTATAAACGGGTTGAGGTGTTTTCTTGCAATCATTTTCTTTATATCTCTGTTATGGTTTTATGTCTTTATAAATATATACTTATATATACATACATATACCGCGTGCATGTGTGTGTTTCTAAGACACGCGTACGAAGACGTATGGTATTGATATCATGTGCTGCGTATTGTACGTGATTATATAATACTCAATAATACACCCGTATATCGTATTGCAGTTTCTACCTAACAACATTATATATATATATATATATATATATATATATACACACACACACACACACACACACACACACACACACACACACACACATAGACAGACAGACAGACACCCGCACGCATATTACACGCAGAGTACTTTTTTCTTAGTATTTTCTTTGAAGTGTTCAATATCAACGTATTATAATAATATTGTTTTTCTATAGCTTTAAATTCCGATTAAAAATGGGTTTTCTTTTTCACGTTAGTTAATGCAATGAAAAATACCATTCCGTATGGGTATATAATTGATATACTGGTTACATTATATTTTTATCGATGATTCTAAAGCTCGATAACTCGCTTCAGATGAAAGAAAAAATCGAGGATTGTATATTGTTTCTCAATCTCTCGACTTTTTTATTTCTTTTCTTTAATTTCTCTTTAAATAATCAAACGGAAAACTAAAAATACTTCGTTTTTGAATAAAACTATTTTATTTCCTTTTTGAACAAACAGGACCAGTTGAATTTATGCCCGGTTGAAATATATAAGAAATATTCCTACTAACTAGTAAATATTTTTTTTTTATTTTCATTTTAATTTCCTTAGAATTGTGTTATTAAATCTAAAATTTATTATCGATGCTTTTCCAAGTTTTAGAGTTTTAAGTAAGAAACTTTATTTTTAACAATTTAAATACCGGTATGTTCATTTTTGCAAGGTGAATAAGTAAATTTATGTAGTTATTACATTTAGGTAACTATTAAAACGAGTATGAAAAAGCATTTTAAAATTAAGCAATTTATAATGTTTGACATTGTATTTCAAATTTAGTTACAGTAATAACTCCCGATTAATAATGTTAAAAATAAAATAAAATTTGTTTTTTTTTTGTTCATGTAATATTCAGAGTTTAATAATTTCGAAATTTACCAACATATTATACGCACTTAGGTATTTATGTACATAATTTTTTTTTTATCAGGTGGTTTTACAGTAAGTTTATTTTTCATGTTCATTTAAGCAATACGTTTGGACGTTCCCCTTGTGCTTCTCTGACTCTCCCACTTTCACACACACACACACACACACACACACACACACACACACACACACACACACACACACACACACACACACACACACACACACCCACACACACACACACACACACACACACACACACACACACACACACACACACACACACACACACACACACACACACACACACATATATATATATATATATATATATATATATATATATATATATAATACACACACCTTTTTTTACTTTATTATCGATGACGTAGCCTCCCTTCTCTTCACTGTCTTCTAAGTTTTTCTAACTTTATGAGTTATTCCAAAATTAGCTTTCAACACATTTGTAACAAATTATTAATCTATTTTCCTTTTACTTTTATTATGAACATATTAATTATTTTTCAATAATATTACTTAAGACTGTGATTTTGACATCCGAATTTATTATTACATGTAAATATTAAATTTATTTTGAAAGTTCTGATGAAAAACGATATGGAATTATTAAAAATTTACCTTCATTTTTAGGTAAATTTTCGTATTTATTTATGTAATATAATAAATGTTTTTTTATTTTTAGTTTTCATTTTTTAAAAACTAAAAAATAAATATGCTGGCGCATTAACTCTTGAGTGTTTTATTTTATAGAGAGTCCATTATTTTGTAAAATATAGAAATTATTATTTTTTATTTATAGTCTAGCTCAGTAATACAATTTTTTTAAGTTTTGTGATTCTATTTAAAACATATAGATTACTCTTACAAAATATTTTATCTAAAATGTATATTTGAGGAAATTTATGAATTAATTAGGCTGTTATTATTTGGTAACTTTACTGTATTCAGTAATTTCGGTTCACGTTAGTAATTTTTGCGTTAACATTTTTTATAACGAGGAAAACTAAAATATTACATAAAGTGTTTTTTTACCCTTTTTGTTTTATTATAACAATAATTTTAGTTTATTTTTATTTTATTAAATATTCCTCTCCCCCATAAAAAAGACTTAGAATGACGGTTATTATAATTTTGTATATTTCTTTTTTAAATATTTTATAATAATCGAAAAATTATTTTTATGTTTACAAAAATCTATAAATAATTTTGGGGGGTTTTGCAGATCAGAATTTATATAAAAAGTTAAAATTTTTCTCTTTCATTTATAATAAAATTATAAATTACTACTGTTATTATAATCTTACAGTCATTCTTCAGGAAAAAAGTTTTTATAATGATTTATTAAACCTATAAAAATTAATAGAAACAAAATTCAATCCTGTGCTGTAAATCAAAATAGAATTTAAATCCACTCATTTATTTTCTCAGAAGTTGATCGTTTCTTTTTAGTGTTTGTAGTAATTGGTGGTTTTTCCACAGTAACTATTAAAAATTAACTTTCCATTCTTAAGTGACGTTCCTTTCGAAAATTATGTTTATATATATATTTACAACCTGAAGGGTGGACCCTCCATATTAGATACAATTCAAGCTGTATCCCAACCATCCTTACTGTATTTAACCTACAGTCTATATCGGTATTCTTCTTTGGAAAATCTTTTTTCCTTGTGATTTAAAGTCATATCAAGATATAAATAAATCTCGCTTTAGGAATAACTTAAGTCATTCCTAAAAATAGTATTCCGATTCTATGAAATAACCGCATACCAAACCTACTATGAAAAGTGAGGGGTAAAGTGGTTTCTTATTGCTTTCCTTATCAAATCGAATTTATTTTTATATACGTGAGATTTACTTAAATATAATCAGATAATGGTTTGTTCTAATTGTTCTTGATCTTTGTTCATCTTTCTGTTCTCCATAGGAGGTGTTCTTTTACCTGTTTAGTGAAGTTACGTATATATTTGTATAATACTAATAATTGGAACATTAAAGAAAAAGTTTAGTTTTTAGGAGAAATAAAATTAAGTTATTAGGAGAACAAAACCGTATAAAACTTCATTACTGTATCTGAATGAGGCTTACGAAAGAATTTTAAGTTTTTCTTTAATTTTTAATAAAAATTGACACTATAGACCACTCTATGAAATCATTCTAGATCAGTCTATGAAGATTTACAAAATATATCTTGTAAATTTAAGATTTGATTTAAGGAATTCAAAAAATTGAATACCATAATTGTATATCAATAAATTTTAGTTTGACGTGCAGAATTTGTATCTGAAACATATGTTTCCGTATGGAATATCCCTATATTTATTTCAGTTTAAAAATAAAAATTTAAATAAATAAATAAGTAATAATAATAATAATAATGTAAAAGATTATCCTGTTAATAAATTTATTAACCCACCGGATTGGTCTAATGGTAAACTCGTCGTCGTAAATCAGTTTTGATTTCGAAGTCGAAGTTTACTGATGCTCTATTCGGATTTGAATCATCCGTGGATACCGGTGTTCTTTGGTGGTTGGGTTTCAATTAACCAAACGTCTCAGGAGGTCGGCCTGAGTTTTTTCAAGACTAAACATATACCGGTACAGTTACAGTACTAACTACTGATTAGTCGTTAGTGACTAATTATTAATGAAACTACTCCTGTAAATAAAAGTATTAAAAAAAGTAATTTATTAATTTTTTTTTTATTTTCAGAAAAATCCAATAAATTCATATTTAATATTTATTTTCATTTTTGTATTATATGAAATACGAAACTTATTTTTTCGGTAGAAAAAAAAATTAAACTGGAAAATATAAGTTAAATTGAACATAAAATTCTTCAATTTATATTTAAAAATGTATGTTTTAGATCTGTAAAATAAATTACTAAATAATGAACGTAATAACTCTCAAAGAAAGTAGCTCTAATTGCTGCCTCTTCTGCCTTAGGTGCTTTACAAATGTCACAAAAATATGGTGTAAATAAGTTTAAAAAATATATAATAATGTATTGGGTTTGTTTTTTAAAAAAAAAAAATGAATTATATCGATTTACCTCGCTTTGTCGTGGAAGTAATTTATTAATAACGGAGTTATTTGGACGAATTGAAATTTAATATAAAATATACACGAAATTTAATATATATTGATGTAAGGCTATAACCAAAAAAATTGTAGACAACATGATAAGAGATAAAAACACTTCTAAAGTGGTTAAGTTATTCTCTAAATAATAAGCATCCCATGCCAGGTAACTAAAGAAACTGAAGATTGACGTGTTTTTCTGTTGCCTTCATTGAACCAGAAATATGGTTGTAATTCATCATTTTAAGCTCATTAAAACAAATCAGGTGTTCACTTGACAAGTGCTCTTCACTCTGTTATATACAAGAATTGGATAAACAACAAACATTATTATTATTCTCAGAAAAAAAACCTTTTTGTATATTATCTCTTGTATCTTAGATGGTTTATACATTATCTTGTATCTGAGATGATCGCCTTATCATCTCAGCGATCCTGAGATGATACGGAAAGCCACCGGAAATATTTTACTTCGGGCAAAGTCTTATGTTATTTGTGAAGGAGGGAATTTCGAACCGAGGTTCGAAATTGTAACTGTAACTGAGGTTTGTTATTCTGTTACCATTTATCATTTCATGTATTTTATTTATTTATTTTTTTGCTTTGCTGTATTAAGTTTTTATTAGGTACAGAAATAATAAAATTTTCTGTCTATTTTTTGTCTGTTTTGCTTCAATAAAAAACCGATTTAAAAGTTTTTATTTAACTTTTATTGGTTGTATATATTATTTTCTCAGTATTAAATTTTCTACAAGTTTCCTACTAAATCTTTGGCATTTGTTACTTATCTAACAACGGTATTGTACTGCAAAACTAAAGAAAACTTGTTTTTTGTCACCAAATGTTGTGTTTTACGTCGGATATCTTAAAAACTAATGGAGTTACACTTCTGGAACCTGTTTATTCTATTTGCCAGCTCAAATTAATTAAGAACCCACCAACTTCTAAGTTTGAGTCCTAGAAATTACAGTTGGTCTTCTTTTTATTAAAAGAGCTGAAATCCGGGTGAAATTTTTCGCTAGCCGTAACTCTAAAACAAAGAGTTTCCAGACCTATGTTTATATGAACTTTTTTCGTAATTTTCATCTGTAGAACATGACCTGAAAGTTTCTGCGTTTCTTCACGGGACACTGTATTTTATAATGCCTGAAGACAAAGAACCTTATAATAGAGTTACATTTTCGTAAAAATATTTTACAAATAGATCTTTTTAAATAGATCTGAAAAAAATTTTCAACCGAGAAGAAAATAAGTGTTACATATATTTTTACTTTAAAATAAAATTTATCGTATTTATTCCACGATAGATATTACCACTAAATTACAGATTTATAAGAAAATGTTCGTAAAGTAGATTTCAATTGATTTGGGTATGACTACATTATTTAAACACCTGGTGTAATAGTTATGCATTGTAAAGAAGTTATAAATCTGATGATTTTATTGTGTTTTTAACAGTGAAACGATCTTTTTGAATTTATTGATGTAGAATAAATTTATCTCTTGGAAAATCCCATTCGGACTATCAACTCGGTTAGATTATAACACCTACTGTAATAACAAGTTGCTATAATTCTAATATTGTGTTTATGTAAATTAAGTTGTGATTTATTTTCGCTTAAATGATTTTTTTCCTTCTTTTCTCTTATCTTCCCCCTTGAAATTATGTTAGATTGGCATAAAACCTAACCTAACCTAAAAACCAGGTGTGTGCACAAACGCTGGATGAAGTCACCGCTAAGCCGCTTTCTATGTTATAATACTACTAGTCCCAATAATAATAGCAATAATGCTAGTAGCGGGTGTGACAAAAGTATGCAAATTGTCGACTGGGGTAGTTTAAGGAGGGTGGATTGGGGTGACAGCCAGACAATAGAGAGCAAGATGGCCGCTCCTCTGTGCCATCTGTCACAGCACAAAGGCAATTTCTCTTTTCCTCTGGCCACGTGCGCGCGCGAGCGTCATTGCATCCATAACCGTTATATGAAAGTCGTTGTACTATTTTTTTTCTTGATCATGTCTAGTGATGATTCAATCCTGGTACATAATACTCGTATTGTAATTTTTTTTACGTAAGACAAACAGTGTTTTGAAAATAAATAAAACAAAATTAATAAAGTATCGTGTAAAGGAAATTATCATGAATTAAATATTAAGATAACAGATCATAATAAATTAGAACTTGAAAATATTTTACAATAAATTGAATTGTAGAAGTAAAATTATAAAAGCTGAATCAATTAGAAAAAATCTGATGTGGACACCACATGACTTCCTTATGCGCCTATTAAATTACACAAACGCATTTTTTTTAAATGAAAAGTACATAATATTTTATTTCACTAATAATTTCTGATTTTTTTCATATTTTTTTTTTAATTGTAAAATTTAAAAAAAAATAATTTTTAATAATTATTTAAATTTATTATTAATAAATCAATATATTTAAACTAATAAAAGAGTTAAAAAAAAGAAAATAAAGGCGGATTCGAATCGATGTGCCTTCCCCTTGTAAAATCCAAATATTTCTTTAATAAAACTTTTTTTGGCTATAACTCTGGAACCAATGAAATGATGATATATTGTTGAAAATCTCTCAATGAGGGCTTATTACTGCAGTTAAAAAAACCCAAAATACAAATTGTTTGGATTTTAGGTTTTTTTTGGATACTTTTAGTCCAGTCGATTGCAATCAAAAAGGGAAGTGCACAACTAGATATTATAGCAGTCCTAAATCCAAAATTTCAACATCCTACGGCCAGTCGTTTATGAGTTATCCGAGATAAATACGTACGTACAGACCTCACGCCGAAACTAGTCAAAATAGATTCAGGGATGGTCAAAATTGGTATTTCCGATGAAATCTGAAAACCGAAATTTTTCGCGATAACAGTACTCATTTACTTCGTACAAGGAAGTAAAAACGTAAAAAGCTGTATGACGTAAGCAAAAATTATCTTCATTCAAAAAACGTTTTCTGAATTCCATTCTACAATAGAAAATATCTGTATTTAAACGTTTACATTTTACAAACCACCTGGTTTTTTTTCTTTGCTTGTTTGATGCATATTTTCATCCTACACATGCTACTTTCACATCCTACACCTTATTGTCTTTTTATATATTCTCGTCTTTTTTTTTCTTTTATTATTTTTACCCTCCAGATTTACTTTCAAAGCAAATTCACTATTCTTTATTGTCTTAATCTGGTCCAAAAACGTTTTTGTTTAGTTATTTTTTCTACAATTTCTCTCATTTTCAAAATATTTTTAAGCCTCTTAATTTCGAATTTCAGTTTATCTACTTTTCAAAATTCTGTTGTTATATCATAATTCGTTAACCGTTTCTCTTATATCTTATCTTCCGCATCTCACTTCTATAAAAAGAGGAAATATCTTTTTATTTTTTCCCAATAACCGTGAAAACTATGATAAACCATCATTACGAAATTTATTTATGATCCCAGGAATATTTACTATAGTTCAAACCTCAACAATCTCACTTTTATATAAATGATAAATAGAAAAAACATAATTAAATAACCTATAACTTCTTTTACTAAATTTAACATCGTTACGTATAACGATTTTCATTGTTTATATTGATCATTTTCTATATTTATATCAAGTTCTTCAGAAAGTGATGATTTGCTAAATTTAAAGCCATTGCCGGCCTCCGTGGGCAAATGGTAGCGTCTCTGCCTTTCATCCGGAGGTCCCGGGTTCGAATCCCGGTCAAGCATGGCATTTTCACACACCCTAAAAATTATTAATCTCATCCTCTGAAAATACCTAACGGTGGTCCCTGAGGTGTAAACAAAAGAAAAATTTAAAGCCATTGTCTAATATGTTGGCGACCAGCGAAAACACATCTTTGCGCAAGTAAAGTAGCACTCTGTAGACATTTATATCCTGAATTAAAACGTTCTGTCAGAGTAACCCAAAGTATAATTACCGTAGACTCGATTTTGAATATGGTATTATTATTTTCAACGCCTAGATCGGCGAGGTCACATGATAAGAAGAAGAATATTTATGACTACTAGATTTTACGATCGTTGACAACGTGAATCTACGCCAGAGCGTTCTCAAAGACTTGTAGAGCAGCGTATACGCTTAGCTCAAAATCGACTTCAACATTTCAGAAATATGTTAGGTCTCAAAACAAATTTTGATGATCGCTCTTAAGTTAACAATCTAACTTTAAAACATATTCATGTAGGTAACATGATTAAAATATGTAAACATCAATACAAAATATAAAATGATGAAATTTTGGACATTTCTATAATGGGAGCAAAGTAGTTCTTGAACGCCTACAATATCCTGCTGATCTCATTAAAAATTTGGTTTTGAAATACATCCTTTTATCAGAATCCTTTATTTTATTGATAAAGGTAGTAATAGTGAATAGCGATAACTCTGAGAGAAATAACCCCCATAAATTATTACTAAAAAAACTACTTTCAATTTTTAAAGTTCTACACGTATATAGAGCGGGCGAAGCCACGACAGGGGTTGCTAGTTATTCATGTTTCTCGGACAGAAAATTTTTAAAATAAAAGGAATTGCATAATCATGAAAAAATTGAAGTTATTTATTTATTTATCATAAATGATTAATACTATAATTACATGGTGTATAGTGTAAAGCTAATCTGAAATTTTATGTGAAACTTCAAGAAAATTAAATAAAATACTTCTCCATGTTTTACTAACGTCAATGCTACAGTAATTTGTTGCCGTAATTTCTCTGTATTCCTTTTTAATTTTAATTTTCATGCTTTTTGCATTTCATTTATTGAATTTGGGCAGCGTTTTTGTTTAGGTTTACTCACGTTAAAAAAAAATGTTTAATATTTTTAAATTATATAAAAATGTAACAGGTACAGCTAATAAAAGGGAATTAACTTTTCAACTAACGAAAAACACATATAACAATCAGTTTTTATCATGGAACTCAAAATTTCGACACCATAAAACTGTGATAAAGCCAAAAGCACTCTATGCGGCAGAAACCCTAAGACTGTGCAACAAAGATCTACTAAAAAAATCTAGAAATCAAAGGAAAATTATAAGAGAAAGTTTAGGTCCTAAATTTCAAAATTATCAGGTAAAATTAATTCTAAAAAAACAAATTTTATACTAAAGTAGAAAAACTTTCATAAACGATAAGGAAAAGACGAATTGCATTTTCTCCCGTTTATTTAGAATGAATAGCAGTAGACTGACAAAACAAATTTTTGATTTATTTAAAATTAAAAAAAATTAAAGCCAAATGGTTCACACAAGTCCAAGAAGACCTAAAAAAACTGAAAATAACTGAAGAAATTATGAGCGAAAAAGAAATTTGAAAGAGAACATTAAAAATGGAGGATAAAAAGTTCTAAGAAGCACCAAAACGCAAGAAAAACGTGGTTGAACTTTCTGAAAAACGAAGGAAAGATATCAGAAAGAAAGGGTACTGGGCAGATAAAAAAAAAAACAAAAAGAAAGAAACAACCGCAATTAAATAAATTATCTAATACGTTCCGAGTTGAAAAAAACGCTTCATTTTTTTTTTAATTTGAATTTTTTCGTCAAACTCAATCAAATTAAGGGTAGGTGTTTTTAATTTATTAAAAATCAATATTCATTTTTTTTTTTTTGTTTTTAGCATGTCTTTTTAACCTGTGATCAGTTTCTTATTATTCAGAATAATGTTTTTTAATACTTGCCTGCCAGTATTTTTCACTTTACCATATGATTATCTGTGTTTTTTACCATGGTCTTTCATACTGAGCTCCATTACCATTCCTATTTATTTTTTTCAAAGATTTCTAAGGTGAAATTTTTAAATTCTGATGTATAATTTTGTTAGGAGTTTTTTAATATCTACTTCTCAGTTTTAAAATTCTAAATTTTTCTTTTACGAACACCTCATATGTATAATAAATCTGATAATCTGGGTTTAACCATTCATACTAAAGATGGAAATATATTTGTATAAATAGGGTAAGGATGGGCTTCGTATTGATTTAATATTGAGTTTTTAGTCTTATAATTATTAAAAAAAAAAAACTTAGTCGAATTAGTATAAAATAATTGCACTAGAATACTTTTACTCGCGAACAAATATGTACGTAAGATTCTTCATCGTGTGATCTTATATACAATTTACAAATACAACGTTTGCTTAATTTACAAGTTATACAATTTCAATTGTTTAATATAAATTATTTTTAATTTAATCAATGAAGGAAGTGTGAAAATAGGCTTAAAATTCTCACGACTGCATAATTTTTGCGATCCATTTTAAAAATTTCAGCCATACTCAGCTATACATCAACCGATTTGAACAAATGAGGCATCAGTTTGTTCACAATAAAATGTTTAACATTTTATACAAATGACATAATTCGAAAAAAATTAATTTTTACGAAGTTATTAATGAATTAAAAATTTAAATAGCTGCTACGTTTGAATTTTCAATGATAGAATTTTTAAACTAATTTTTTTTGTAGAAGATGCTGTTAGGTATATGTAATTCTAATTTCATTAAAATGTCTTAATCCGTTGTTAAGATATCAATTTTTATTGTAAAAACACAAAATTGAGGATAGAGAGGAAATTAAAAGAGGTACGGTATTTGTTCATGAGGTTGTTTTTGTACATTTTGATGTTCAGAACCAGTCTCTTAAACTAGGCAAAAAGTTATCGGGATATTTTGTATATAAATTGATTTTGTTGATATAAATTATGAAATAAAAACATAAATTTTTTCCGGAAACAATGGAAATAATATTGTTTATTAAAAATTAACAATACTTTTACAAAAAGTGAATTAATTTTTAAATTAGAAAGGTCAACAGTGATTTTTTCTAAGGTTAATTAAACAACACAAAGGAATAATTCTTTCTTTTCTGCTGATTTTATTTTTATTTGTTTTTAAATAACAATTAATTATAATATTACGTATACATGAAATATATTTGATTGATTTTACATTTTTTCTTTTTGTAATAGATATAAAAAAAAGAATAATATTTATATATACCTCCTGTATTAGTTTATTTTGTGTTGTTTTATTTTTTTGTATTTATCACGAAAAAAAGAATTTTAAAGAAAAACAATTTTTTAAATAATCCCGTTAATCTAAAACGTGGCTAAATTAAGGTTATAAAAGTTATTTTTAAAAAATCTGTCAAAAGTATTGCATTATTTTTCCGGCTATGCCGGTCAAATAATAAAGTCTTTTGACAACATTTAAATAATAAAGTCAATCATAATACAAGTGCCAAAGCTACTTTAATTTTAATGGCCGTTAAAGAAAAGAAAAATACAAAAAAAGTTTAATAATAAAAATCAAAAGAGTAAGCCCTAAAAACAGAATATACATTTTTTAGAGGCGGGGAATAAATTTTGAGACAAAATTTTTGAATAATATTTATGTATAAGTTAGGTTTAATAAATTTGCTTAAGTAAAGTTTTCTTTAAATCTAACAACCTTTTCAGTAAAAGCTAAAATAAGAAAAAGAAAATTTTTCAAAATACTTATCTGCAGTTTAGATTCATCATCTAAAATTAAAAAAATTGTAGGAATTTCTACATACCTCTATATATGAAGCATAAACTTTCAAAAAATTTTTGAAAAAGTATTTAAACCGATGTGAGACAGAGCAAAAGAATAAAAAACAATATTTCAATTTTAAGAGGTGGGGGTTGATTTTCGAAAAAAAATTATTTTATTTAATTAAAATGTTATAATTTAATTTATATATGGATTGTAAGTAATAATTTTTTTTAATTTTCTCTAAAGTGCCTCTGAAGAAAATTGAAATTGTTTTTTTTTCCGCAATAATCTTCCAAACTGGTTTAATGAAGCTTTAAAGGATACGAGAAAAGTAAATTTTTTTTTTTTTTGTCTTCAGTCATTTGACTGGATTGATGCAGCTCTCCAAGATTCCCTATCTAGTGCTAGTCGTTTCATTTCAGTATACCCTCTACATCCTACATCCCTAACAATTTGTTTTACATATTCCAAACGTGGCCTGCCTACACAATTTTTTCCTTCTACCTGTCCTTCCAATATTAAAGCGACTATAACAGGATGCCTTAGTATGTGGCCTATAAGTCTGTCTCTTCTTTTAACTATATTTTTCCAAATGCTTCTTTCTTCATCTATTTGCCGCAATACCTCTTCATTTGTCACTTTATCCACCCATCTGATTTTTAACATTCTCCTATAGCACCACATTTCAAAAGCTTCTAATCTTTTCTTCTCAGATACTCCGATCGTCCAAGTTTCACTTCCATATAAAGCGACACTCCAAACATACACTTCCAAAAATCTTTTCCTGACATTTAAATTAATTTTTGATGTAAACAAATTATATTTCTTACTGAAGGCTCGTTTCGCTTGTGCTATTCGGCATTCGCTCCTGCTTCGTCCATCTTTGGTAATTCTACTTCCCAAATAACAAAATTCTTCTACCTCCATAATCTTTTCTCCTCCTATTTTCACATTCAGTGGTCCATCTTTGTTATTTCTACTACATTTCATTACTTTTGTTTTGTTCTTGTTTATTTTCATGCGGTAGTTCTTCATCCATGCCATTCATTATTTCTTCTAAATCTGTTTTACTCTCACCTTGAATTATTATATCATCAGCAAATCGCAGCATCTTTATCTTTTCACCTTTTACTGTTACTCCGAATCTATATTGTTCTTTAACATCATTAACTGCTAGTTCCATGTAAAGATTAAAAAGTAACGGAGAAAGGGAACATCCTTGTCGGACTCCCTTTCTTATTACGGCTTCTTTCTTATGTTCTTCAATTGTTACTGTTGCTGTTTGGTTCCTGAACATGTTGGCAATTGTTCTTCTATCTCTGTATTTGAACCCTAATTTTTTAAAAATGCTGAACATTTTATTCCAGTCTACGTTATCGAATGCCTTTTCTAGGTCTATAAACGCCAAGTATGTTGGTTTGTTTTTCTTAATCTTCCTTCTACTATTAATCTGAGGCCTAAAATTGCTTCCCTTGTCCCTATACTTTTCCTGAAACCAAATTTGTCTTCTAACTTCTGTATAGAATTCTAGTTAAGATTTTTGATGCATGACTAGTTAAACTAATTGTTCTGTATTCTTCAGATTTATCTGCCCCTGCTTTCTTTGATATCATGACTATAACACTTTTTTTGAAGTCTGACGGAGATTCTCCTTTTTCATAAATATTACACACCAGTTTGTATAATCTAAAAGTAAATATCACGAAACAAATAATCTTAAATAGAGATTAATTTAGAAATATTATTTTAGAAAATAAGGATTTCCAGGGAAAGCCGAAAAAGTAATATAACTACGGATGGAATGGGACGAGAAAGCGGAAACATGGAGAAAGAATGAAAAATTGTTGGGAAGAAAAGATATAAATAAAAAATGATTAAGATATTTATTTGTGGTTCTAAGTTGACCAATACACGAAGAAAATAAGTATTAAGTCTTTATATATCATTTTTAATTTCATTTATAAGTTTTTTTCGTACTAATTTTCATTTTAATATTTATTAATTTAATAAAAATTCTTGCCTTACGTAAAGTATAAAATCCATTATTTTTCGACAAAAGGGACACGTTGATTGTTTCAATTTATCTCACAAACATGAAGTATGTAAAATATCTTGAGTTATAGGAATTACTAAAGTTGCTTTCTCTTAAAGTAATAATGTTTGATGCTTACTATAACGACAAATTCCTTTTCTGAACACTTGAGTGTCCTTCTTTCGGGCTGGAATCACTAGCAGCTGGTAAACTTGGGTTATCAATGAACAACATTATTTTTCAACTTATGAAGACAACGGAACACTTTATATTTTTAATAATATTGGCATGTTATGACTTAATTTTAACATTGCCTGCGCCCGTTGACTAACTTATATCACGCATCAAGTCGTCTGTTTATACATACATATGTATATTCAGAAATCTTACATTTTTTTAATCTTTTAATTAATTTTACAGATTACTGTTCTTTTTCCCCTTCAAATTACTCTCCTCCCTATTGAAATACTTTTCCCAGCGGTGTTTCCATTTCGCGAAGCAGTTCTGGATATTTTTATTTAAATTTGCGTTTAAGGTCCGCGACGAATTTGCTTTTATGTTATCAATAGTCTTACAACAGCGTCATGTGATCACCGATTTTAATTTCAAAATAAGACAAAATCGCAAGGAGCCAGGTCTTCCGATTAGGGAAGGTGAGAGAGAACAGTCATCTGATTTTTGGCACAAAACTGACGAATTGACAAAGCTGAGTTTGCGGGCGCATCGTTATACTGAAGAAACTGTGTATTGTCTCGCCATATCTCTGGTTTCCTTTTGCGAATTTTTAAAAATAACCGTTGTAAAACGTCTTGATAGTACGCACGGTTAACTGTTTCACCTTGAGGGAAGAATTCAAAATGCACGATTCCATTAAAATAAATTTAAAAAAAAAACAAAGAGCATCACTTTGACATCGGCTCGAGACTAACGTACTTTCTTGGGACGTGGAGATCCATTGCCGTTCCACTGTGATGATGAACTTTTGTCTCGATGTAGTAGCCGTAAACCCGGCTTTCATCTACCGTTATGATCCTTTGCATGAATGTTTCATCGTCATCGGCTTGTTCAAGAAGTTGCAGGAAAACGTCCACTCGATGTTCATTTTATTGTTCGGTCATCAAACGAGGAGGAACAAACTTTGCTGTGACTCGATGCGTGTTTAATTATTCCGTCAAAATATCATGGTATAATCCAATCGAGATGCCAACCAATTCTACAAGTTCTGTGACAGTCGATCAGCAATTTGCACGCACCAGATCGTTAATTTTCTGAACGCGGTTGTCATCAGTTGAAGTCTATGCCTTCCTGGTCGAGGGTCACTTCAATCGATTGACAACCACTTTTAAATCGTGAAAACCATCGGTAACATTCGTTCTATTTCTCTTCTATTAAAATATTTTTAAAAACTTTTTTGAAAGTTTATACTTCATATATAGAACTATCATGAAATTTTACAATTGTTTTAAAATTACCCGTGACCTAAAATCCAGAAATGTTTTTTTGAAAATTTATTTTGTAGCCTTTAATGAAGGAGTAATTCGATTTAGAAAAAATATTACTTAAGCATATTTGTTAAGCTTCACCTACATTTGAATATTTTTAGAAAAGTTTTCTCAAAATTTATTTTCCACCTCTAAAAAGAAATTACTCTATTCTTTTCTTCTTTAACTCTCTTAAGTTTTATTATTAATAGGAAAATCATGCAACACTTTGACAGCTTCTTTTTCATAATAAAAAAGAATTAATTTACATAAATTGGTATGTCGTAATAATTTTATAAAAATCGACTAATTTTTAGTAGATTTCATAAGAAATTACTACCTATTGTAATAGGTAACATGATTCGACTTCCGGAAAATTTCGACATATCTTCGCGTTTCACATCCCCAAAATCACCGTCAGCTCAATGCCAATTTATACATACATATATATATTTCACTTTTTTGTGAACACGATAACTGCCGTAATTTTGCGCCAATCAGTTTCAAATTGTTTCTTAAAAATAAGTCGTCCCAAATTCTGGGTCGAGTTTGTTAACGACCAAAATCGGACCATGGGGGTGGATATAGGAGGGCTTTTTCAAAAACGCAAAATATCGCTATAACTATCTTATTAAGTAAAATATCGAATTCGTTTAAAGTTGCTACTGTTTTTTGGATAAAGGCCTAAAACTTATCGAAGTAAAGTTTTTTGATATCACCAACCATTCGCCCAGGGGGTTGAAAAAATGGGGTTTCAACGACAAAAACGAATCGTACTTCCCTTAATAGGCACAGTATCGAATCGGTTTAAAGTGGTCGTTAGGCCTCTAAACATTATCTAAAATGTTTGTCTGTAAAAAGTTTTAATATGACCAATCCGTACGGAAAGGGATGACCAAACTTTTGCTGGAATTGTAAGAAGGTGGGGCTTATCGTATACTAAACACGTGAAACTTTTCACATGTAACCATTGTCGTATTGAATTAATTTGAAGTTTTTTTTAAATTTAAGGTGGAAATATTTTTTATCCTCTACTTAGCACCGATGAAATCTACGTACACCGTACGGCGTGCCGAAAGGGATTTTTTTTATTACTGGTAGGAGTTAGAGCAGATGAATGAGTAATTTAAACCAAAAAGTAAAATTTTATTCCATTTTTAATTTAATTTCGATTAATTAATAAATTCAGTTAATAAATTAATTAATTTCGTTGCCCTTCAAATTTAAAAATTGAAATTTAAAAAAATGGAAAAGTTTTTTTTTGTATTTTGTTTAACTTTTGTTTACTTTCCTTTCAAATGGAGGTAGATCTACAAAATTAGTGCCCTGTTAGAAAAAAAGGTGCTGTGAATGAAATAAAAATATTTATGTAATTTACATCTATTTTTTTCATAAAAGAAATTGTAAATTAAAGAAAAACTTTATGGATTAAATTTAATAATAAAAAAATTATTATTGAGCATCAGCTAAGGTTGTTTTGAATTCAACAACATATAAATTTATAAATCTGTCATTTTTCTACTAAAACAGTATTTAAAATAATTTTTAAATGTAAATTTAATATTTAGGGCCATTTAATGCAAAATAATTTACTATCAGCTCATTTTCTAGTGAAATTTTTTTTTAAGTTTCACATGACGTTTCATTCCAATTCTAAGCAATAATGATGTTGATGTTAATAAGACAAATATATCATAAAATTAGAGGTTAATTATTTTTAACTTCGTAGTGAATAGGGGAATATCATGGCTATCATAAATCTGTCTTTCCAACGAAAAATTTTTAAAACCTTTTAAGTTATGTAAATAAAACTAATATAAGATTCACCGGGTGGAATTTTTTTGTATTAAAAAAAAAAAAAAAAAAAAAAAAAAAAATTGTGACTGAAATCGGTTCGTTTGCTCCAAGAATCAAATGTGAATAAAAAAGAATAAATCAATCTAATTGAAAATTTTCTTATTTCCGTAAAATTACATTTAATTTTTTAAGCTGTAAGTATAAAAAATTTGCGTATAAACGAAACCGTAGTTTTGTTTTCACAAACTATAACTTACGTATAATATTTTTATTTTTTTCATTTAAAAGTAAAATTGCCGCACTAAATCAACAATAATATTATAATCGAGTGTAAAGTGTAAATAATAAACAGTATTAATTTGTGAAAAAGTGTTTTAAGTTATAGAAATTGGATATATATTTGCTTTTTTCATTACGGTTTTATCTTGAGTCTAAAAAATTTTGTCTGCCAACATCTTACCGGTTACATAATCATTATAATCATGTGGGCCCCGCATTCTGTACTCAATCAAACCTATTATCAGTGACACTAGACTCCTTTGTTCAAATTATCTTCAACCTCTCCTTTTACATTTCCCTTTATCTTTGTCTTTATATATTTATTACTGAATATCTCTTATTTTTTTAATCTTTTAATTTGATTATATTTTCTTTTTAATATTATTTATTTATACTATTATTATTTTACTTTTTATACTGTACAAGCTACACGTCTGGCGTCAACCGGATCAAATTTCATCTTTTTTTTCTTCATTGTAAAAAGTAAAGGAAGTATTGTGATCGAAAAAAATTTAGGTTTTCAGATTTCAACGGAAATATCCATTTTGATCCATTTTTTTGAAATATCCGTCTGTACGTACGTATGTATCTCGTGTAACTCAAAAACGATGAGCCGTAGGATGCTGATATTTTGGATTTAGGACTGTTGTATCATCTAGTTGTGCCCCTCCCCTGTTGATTACAATCGACTGGATCAAAAGTGTTCTAAAAAGTCCAAAATCCAAAAAAAAATTGGATTTTTTTGATTTTTTCTAAGCTGCAGTAATAAGCTTTCATTGAGAGCTTTTCAACGATCTATCATAACTGGTACTCATTTTCATTGGTTCCGGAGTTATAGCCAAATAAAATTATAATTAATGAAATATTTAGATTTTACAAGAGAAAGACACATCGGTTCAAATCCAACTTCATCTCCTTTCTTTTTTTTATTTAAATATGAGGGCTATTCAGAAAGTAAGGAACGTTTTGGAATTTTAAAAAACCAAGTACAAGAAAAACGATTTTATTATATACATGTTAAAGAGGGACTAAAATACTACTTTTCAACATAATTACCATACAAATTCAGGCACTTATCATAGCGGTGGGCAAGCTTTGAAATTTCTGTCATAGACTTCTGCCGCCTGTGATCTCTACCACACAGTGACGTTTTGGCACCCATCTTGCACAAAATTTGTGATAGCCTAGCTTCTGTGAAACAATTTCAAACAATAAAGTCCGTGAAACTTGTGGGAAACATAGAGAGAGCTCAGTTATTGTGAAACGGCGGTTTTCACGAATCTTTTCGTCAACTTTGGAGACCAGATCGTCAGTCACAATGCTCGGATGTCCACTCTTCTCTTTATCGTGAACCTTTGTTCGGCCATTTTTAAACTGAATGCACCACTTCCTGACAGAACTTTCACTCATTACGTTGTTCCCGTACACTTCACACAGTTCCCGATGAATTTCTATTGGTTTTAAGTTTTTTGCCAACAAAAACGAATCACAGACCGCACCTCAAAACTGGCGGGATTTTCGATTCCAGCACATATTTAAAATTTGTATATTAAAAAAACGGGCAGGGCGGAGATGTGCACTGCCCGTTTATTTATGCTGCCCGAGCACGAGCACACCAATATATACGCGATTGGCGTGCGCATGGCGGCGTCAGGTGGAAACGTTCCTTACTTTCTGAATAGCCCTCGTATATCGATTTATTAATATTAAACTGTGACTGTAAAACAGTTTTAAGATAAATAATAATTTAATAATAACAATAAAAAATAAAAATAAAAATATGATTTTGATATGTTTTCGTTTTAATAAATTCCAAAATTATTACGTTTTTGTGAATTTTATTCATACCATTTTATTCAGAATCAAATTAATTACAAATTTTGTTTAAAATTTTTACTTATGTATAACACATTTAACAAATGTGTTATACATACGTATAACCCCCAATCTTTGAAATTTCTCAAAACTACTAAAAATACACTTCAGGGTCCTATTGTTTAAAAAAAATTTCAAGCAGATTTCATATAAAATCACTAAATTTAACTCTTAATTTGGGTTCCAAGAATTTATTTATGTATACCAGGTTACAGAGTAACAGTACAATACCATGAAATCGACAGTACACTACAAAAATGCCGTGGCATCTCTGCAGATGCTTGCTTTATTTTCACCAGAAGAAGATGAACGGTTTTTTACATTCTTCGTGAATTATTGTGTATATAAATAAGTTTTTCTGACAAATGTTTTGATTGGTACTTTATAAATGTCGAAGTATTAATTTGTTTATATTTACGTCAATAAACAGAAAGCAGAAATACGTTAATGCAAAGAAATATAAATAAATAAAAGAACAAACAATTACATCATTTAGGTGTCGTTTATAAATTGATATCATACTCTAGTTAAAACGTTTCTTGTATTCCGTTGATACATAATTTTTATCAACGTAAGCATTTTTGAAAAGAACTGTTCCTAATGTGAATAAGGAAAGGAAAGCGTTAAACAATACTGCTTGTAATTTTCGTAGAATAAATCTGAAAATATTAGGGTTTATGTATGGGAAATTAAGAAATAATGTTTTGTTAGAGCTGACGCTGATACCATAATTAGTGCCATGTCATTTCTTCCAAATGACATCGCTAGATATTTTTTGTTGAAAAAATTTAAAGATTTAAGAAAAAAAAAGAATTATACTTGTATTATTTATGTTGGTATTGTTATAAAGTAATGATTAAAATATACAGTCTGAAGTCATTTTGATATTTGTTTTAGCATAACGTTTAAAAAATAAATAATTACAAATTGTAAAATAACTCATATTTTTAAATTTTTATCCAGCCTTAGCTCACTTTTAATATCTAGTAGTTACTTATTTTTACTTCCTTATATTCTTTTACCAATCTTTACAAAGTCACAAATTCTCGTTTCTTACGGACAGCCTGTTTTCATTCAGCATCTTTTTTGTAAGTCTATACGCATTTTTAATAATAAATAAAAATAAATAAAAAATAAAATAGACTTCAGAATGTTTAAAAAACTAGTAATAATACGTCAATTCATTAAATTTTAACTTTCGAAGTCGGCGCCAATTTAAAAGATAAATCTTTATTAATTGTATTTATTTATTTTTTTAATTTTGAGACTACTTTAAACGACTTTATTAATCCTATTCTTGTTCTGAATTTTCTGTAATGAATGTTTTTTTTTTTATTTTATGAAAGTGGCAACACAGTAAGAAAATAATAGGAGAAAAATTTACGTAGATGTGTTTTTATGAGTAATATAGCTTAAATTCAGTGGTAAAACCAAATCATATTTCAGCTATCAGTAAAAGCAGATGTCATTATTGAATGTTGCTATCTCCTATTGTCTTTCTTCTATTTACATTAGTATTATAAAATTATGCACACCCATACATATACAAAATAATTATTTAAATATATATTTATGAATATATTTTAAATATAAAATTGAACTAATGTACGATATTATTTTGAGATAACTTTGCGTAAAATATTTTATCTCGAATGTGTTGCCCATTAAGAAATTCAATTAAGTTAAGTATTGCAGAAAAAAAATATCAGCACTGTATTTTATTATTACAATTGCATTTTGTATATAATTATAATATTTATTAATTATAAAATTATAATATTGTTTTAATATTTTCAACTAGAAAATTACAATTCTATTTTGCTCACAGAAAATAATTTTATGTAATTATAATTTTAAATAACACATCTATATTATTAATTATTATTTTGTTATTTAATTACTAAAATTAGTACATATAAATATATTGTATAAAATTGGGTAATTTTGTGAAATTTTTTTATTTTTTGTTATTAGAAAATAATTGGCGTAGTTATATGTATGTACATTTTTATATCTGATCGACCTTTCTTCAATGATATGGGGAAATGGGGCCGCTGAGGTCAACTAATATTCTTGATATATATATATATAAAATTTTATTAATCATCGGTAACCAACACAACTATTATCTCATTAGTATATAAATTACTGTATTTATTTATTTTTAGATATTCTTAATTGTATGAATCAGATAAAGTTTAAGAAAAATTGTATAACGTGTTCTGCGTTTGTGTGAGCATACGTAGAAAACATGTAAACTCACATATACATACGCTTTGAATAATTTATGATATGTTATGATTAATCGAGTGATTTTCATAGAATGAAGGAAATAGTTTTTTAATTTTATTAAATCAACTATAAAGTAACTTTATTATTAAACCATAAAACCGAACTCATTCTGGTCACATCCTGTTTCCTTAAAATAGAGATCCGTTTTCCATTAAATTTTGTTTAAGTTTAAATCAAATTTTTAATAATATAGAATAACACATTTCTAAGTAAAGTAAATACTATAGACCATTCGTTCTCAAAGTGGGTGATAACGCCTCCTTGTTGTCGCTGATGGCCAACCGGTGGGGGGGAGGGGGGAAGTTGAGAAAGCCCACAGAAAACTGGGGAAAAAGCACATTAGATTCCTCCTCCTTCAAATAAATGTACGTGTAATTTTTTGATTGAAAGCTTTGTTTTAATTATTGTATTGTTATTTATATTGAATATGCTATCACTATTGTTGTTGTATAACTATATAGATACAATAGTAATTTTTTTTTGAAAGCAATTTTAATAAATATACTTCCTAATATGATTAAATAAGTGTTTTAATTACTCTCATTTAAAATGTAAATTTAAACTCAGAAATAGGATATGCCACGTCAAAACAGTAATTGCAGTTGCTGTTTTTAAGAGCGCATCTTAGTTTAAAAATTTTGGGGGCTAAAAAATTTTTGAGAATCAATGCTTTAGACATATAATTAAAGAAAAAAAGTTATTTTAAGCATATCGGTCCAAAAATGTCTATCGATTTTTTCAGGTATAAATTTTCGATCTTCCGACCGAAAGATTTAATTTAAATTTTAGCATAAAAATACTAGAAATGATTCAATTTTTTTGGAGGTTGCTTTATGGAAAAATTAAATTACATTCTAACTATAAATTCAGCTGAAAATTCAGAAATATTTCCAAAGCGTATAGCTTAAATAGTATTTCTCAATAATGTTTGTAAATGAGTACTGGAAAAGGAATTTGAAAAATGTTTTTTTTTTTTTTTTTTATTATTGATTAATAAAAAAATCTCCCAAAAATTAATTTTATGAAATAATGAAAAAATCCGAAATGCCAGTTAATTTACGTGAGTAAAATTAGTAAAGCAAACGTAAAAAGGAAGAAAAAACTATTTTTATTTTCCCGGTTATTATGTGGGAAAGTATTATGAATAGGTACAAATTTTTGGTATCCATTTTTGCATTTTCTAAGGTTATTAAAAAAAAAATTACGGTAAAATTTACAGCTATTTATGGATGTGTGTGTCCGAGTGTTGATTCTTTTTGTTGAATACGTATGGATTGGATGTGCATAAAATCTTCAAATTTCATTTTCTGATTCCTGTGTAGGAGATAGTAGTAATGATATACAATTTATTGATAGATATTGTGTTTGTTCGGTTATTCTGTAATAAAATATTTTGCACTAAAATTCTCGTTATCTGTATTTAATTATATTACGTAATACGACAGATTATAATGTAATTCAGTATTTCTTTTAGAAAAGGTTCTATACACTATTCATTGTATTTGCTTTGGTTACTTAGATTATGTCATCTAAATAACATAATTTTTATTTTACTTTGTTCAGTAGCCTATTTGTGCTCTACACGACCACCATGTCTAATTTTATCTCTTTTACTTTTCTATTCAGTTGGTATATATATATATATATATATACATATACATACACACACACACACACACACACACACACACACACACACACACACACACACACACACACGAGTGTACTGTGTTACTAATTTTACGAACAAGCAATACTAAAGTTTAGAATCGGTTTGATTTATTTGACGGTTAGAATGAATGATGGTTAGTCAGCTTTTATGGAGTTGTGGAAGAGAGAGGAAAATCGTAGGAGAAATGGGGAAAACAGAATTGGGTGATTGTGGGAGAGTTTGAGCTCAAATCATTTTGTCGAGCGGAAAAAACATTCTAACGCTTTTAAAAGTTCCCTTGACAATGTTCTTAGTTCTTAGTTGGTCCATTTCAAAAGAAGAGAAGTTTTTTTTGTTATGTTTTACTTGTAATTTTAAACAGTTTTTATACTAAGCCTAAAGTCTAAAGTTTCATGTTTCTTGAACATGCATAAAATAGTGTATATCAATATCAATGCATGTTTTGTATGTATTTATTGTATTATAGAATAATCTTAATAAATTGATAATTAAAATTAAGAGAGAATTATTTTCGATTCTAATCGACTACGGATTTTTTTTTCATTTTTACATAAATTTTTAAAATAAGATGTTTGTATAGAAAAAAACAATTTTATTGAAAACCAACATAAGATTAAGCATTTAATAATGCACTTAGAAAAAACATTATATTTTTCAGTAGAAAGAGAATGGTTTCAAATGTAATATTTTGATTTAAAGACGGGGTGTATAACGTGATAAAATAACCTTACGCGCAATCCTGCTTCGAGACAGACTTGAGTTGTCGCAAGTTTTCCCGTCAAATATAGATAGGATTGATCACATATTCAGTTTGTCAGCAACAATGGCTTGGCGTCGGAAATTTCCTATCCAGTCTTCCTCCCTGCAACCCTATCAATGAAAGCCATCTTTTAAAATTGACAATTTTATTAAAAAAAAGTTGCAAAATCGTTTGAAAATTTAAAAAAAAATTTGAAAACACGTTTGACCTATCATTTTATTGTGTAGGTTTGAAACTGCGTAAAAACAAATAGTTCAAGTGTCAAAAGATTGAGTTAAAACAAGATTTTGCTTGCTCAATCAATAACTGGGTTCTAGATTAAACTGGTCTCAGTTTGATTCCCGGTAGGTATCTGGAGTTTTCGTTCAAATCATTTTCGTTAAAAATACATTAAACAAGATATCCCTAGCAGGAATAATAATAAAAATTATTTTAAGAAAATGAAGTGAATTGGAAGATAATATTGTCATAAATAAATTATTATAAAAATAACGTATAATATAGATAATTTAATATAGATTTAAGTCAAATCACTAGTAACTATTAAAGAAATAATATTTATTGGTCTGTCTCTTATGTGCCAAATCAAGCGGTTATGGAGTTGAGGATCTACCTTGCTTGAAAGAATCATTAAAAAACCTTGATTATTTAGCACCATAAATAAAAAATTATGATTATAAACCGATGTTATTTGCCATATTATACGAGATAAAATTCGTTCATATAACAATATTCTTAAGAATATAAAGCACCCCGATGGTAGATTTACAAGGAAGAGTAATAGGAGAAGTTGTTTCTTATAAATTACTTTTTTCATTTAATTATTTTGTGCAGTTTTATTTAGAACAAGTTTGCTGTATTAGTAACAATACAGGTTGTGATGTCATTTATTTTGGTATTATAATATTTTGCAATATATGACTTTTTTCCGAAATATTTAATTTTTTATCACATCTAAATCTGTTCTTATTTTTAAAGATGACTGTATAAACTAAAGTTCATAGAATATGCAAAACTTGTAGAATTTTTCCTTACGTTATTATTGATAATATAATATTTTAATTTCCGCCATTTTGTTTAATTTAATTTTTTTTTTAATATTAAATTGTTTAAAAGAACAATTACATTTTTTTTTGTTTTTAGAATCAAAAAAATACATTTTCTGTAATTTTCTTCTCTTTTTTTTTAACTAAAAAAATTGATATATTGCTCAATTATTTTATTTTTATTTTTTGATAACCTTGATGAATTGTTTCATAAATCTTTTTTTTTAGTAATTGGCAAAAAAAAAAACAAAAACAAAATACAATTGTAAATTAGTATCCGTTAAATCATTAAAATAATTATTATTTATTTACAAAATATTGAAGAAAATTACTTAAATTTCTCCTATTGTTTCATAACAGCTTATTCGTTTTACTTTTGTTAAGATAAGGAAATTCTATAGTTTATCAATCATTCTATTCTAGTTATAGAAGTACAGTATATACATTTTTTATTTGAAAAATTTAAACAGTAATTTTTTAATCTTTATCGTAAATTATTTTTGTTATAACATAAAATTTCGCGCGCGCGCGTGAGAGAGAGAGAGAGCACGCACACACACACACACACACACACACACACAGTATCTCTGGTGGAGTATAAATCTCTGGATTGAAGGATTAATCTTTTACGTATAATTTTTATGAATTCTCGATATTTACAGGAAAAACTGTTCATAGATTATACCAAAAATATGCCATATTTTTTTTTTACTACATGCCTATGTTTGTAACGGAATGGAAACGTCTCGGCTTTTCATCGGGAGATTGTGGGTCCGAATCTCGGTCAGGCATGACATTTTTTATACATTAAAAAATTTCCATTTTTTGTTCCCACTGCACAATTTTCAAGTTTACATGGTGAATTCATCAAAAAAAAAAGAGTGATTAAATGATTGACAACAAAAAAAAATAAACTAAATGATCAAGTCCAACTTAGGGAGAATATTGTCTGACAATCTCAGAGTAGTAATGAATTAAAAGATAATAATTTTTTAAAATTTATTAAAAAACGGGCATGTTTGCCTTATTGTATATGTTCTTGTGAGAGTCTATTTTCTAATCCCTCTGTAGTGACTGGAAAATATAATTTTAAAGTAGATAAAATTAAACGGAGATTCCACAATAAATACATAAAAATAAACAGAAATTAAACTAGAAAATCCAAAAATAATACGATCCTAAATTATAATTTTCAATTAATATTAAATAATCAGATATTTCACCAAATCTATTACATATACACATATGTAGTAATGCCTATTAAATTACATAAGATTTTATTTCACTAATAACTTCTAATTTTTTTATTTTTTTTTTATTATTATTGAAAAATCTTTTAACAATCACGGGTTAATAATTAATTATTAATCAGTCAATATATTTAAATTAAAAAAAGTTAAAAAAAAAGAAAATTAAGTCGAATTCGATGTGCCTTCCCCTTGTAAGATCCAAATACTTCATTAATTAAACTTTTATTTGGGTCTAACACTGGAAGTAATAAAAATAAGTAACACTTATGATATATCGTTGAAAAGCTCCCAATGAGCTATTACTGCTGTTGAGAAAAAGTCCAAAAAAAAATCTTTTTTGGATTTTGGGCTTTTTTGGACACTTTTAATTCAGGTGATTGCAATCAAACGAGGAGGTGCACAACTAGATGTTACAAAAGTCCTAAATCCAAAATTTTAACATCCTACGGTTAATCGTTTTTGAGTTATGCGAGTAACGTATGTACGTACGTACAGATGTCACGCCGAAAATAGTTAAAATGGATATTTCTATTGAAATCTGTAAACCGAAATTTTTCGCGTTCACAATACTTTCTTTACTTTGTTCAATTAAGTAAAAATAGCTATGTAAAATGATTCATGAATTTAATTAGAAAATAAAGAAACAGTCAAAACACGTTCATAACAAATTTTATAGTTAAGTCTAAATTACCGTTTCGCTTAATAAAATGTCTTTAAATGTATATATATATATACATATTATGCTTTATATACATTAAGTAAAATAATAATAATACTCATTAAATTAAAATTATATAATACTTAAGAAAAATTATAGAAAACGATATTTTGAAAATAATGGAGTTTGGCCAAGTATTATGGACAACTGGACATAGCTGTTAAATTGTAAAATTACCTCTCAAACACGAGGAGGACGCATGCGTTTTCACCAAGGACAAAACTCTAGTCAGCTATAGAGACGGTACAGTCATAGTCATAATTATTGATAAGGAGCTTCTGCAGTTGCATAGTTTTTTAGGGGATATATTTACAATTTGATATAAATAGGAATACATATGTGTTATTAAATACAGAATATACAAGGTAATTCGCGTCTCACTTTTTGTGCTGATTGTACAAGCACTGACGTTGACAGCACGAACCCAGTTACGGAATGAAATGCGCACGCGCTACTACTGCTAACCTCTAAGGAACGCCTTAAAGAAAACTCTCCGTAGCCTCGCACCAGGTGCCTGTCTAAAATCTAATTGTTAATAACGAACAGCCGAACCCTGCGACTGTTGTTTTAGGCAATCCCAGTCAAAAACAAAGAATTTGGTTTAAAAAACATCCAAATAACTAAGAGTTTTACCCATGGTGATCGTTTAGTTTCTTAACCTAAATTTATGATTTCTACTGGAATTGCTAGCCTAAGATGATCTTTTCTTTAAGATGTTCTTTGTATCTTTTGTGTTGTTCTAGAAAATCGGTTAAAAATACTATTTTATAATAATTTATAGTCGTTATACTGGTTTCATAAACATTCTTTAGTATTCAACTAGTGTTCATTATTGTTTCGTTTAAATAAATACATTTTTTATATTATTTTATTATATTTCGTGACTAATGAAATGAACCTTTAGTTTTTTGTTTTAAGTAAATTATTTTGTAAACTGTCTTTTATCGTTTTGTTGTATTCCAATCTAGTACTATATAATAATTGCTTAGAACATTCTCTACTTACTCATACACACTTGTGTGGTTTATCCTTTTTAAAATTACGTGTACGTTATTTTTTTATATTAGTATATTTATTTTTTCACTAAGGAATTCATTACCTTGCATAATTAGATCTTATTCTGCATATCGTTGGGTTTAGCATATTGATAAATAACAATATGTTTGTCTAAGTGAAGAATGTTTAGTGATGTAGAAAACCACTTCATCCTTCATTTGCCTTAATAAACCTGGCATGGAACGCTTGTCTTGAAAACTGCTCTAGGGATTTCGGAAGTTGCTCATATCTAATGTCAAGTCATCTACAATCTTTTTATTTACAGTACTTAAGTGTGGATAGGTTTCTTACAACACCTATCTTTTTTCCGGCCTCCGTGGCGCGAGTGGCAGCGTCTTGGCCTTTCATAAGTAGGTCCCGGGTTGGAATCCCGGTCAGGCATGGCATTTTCACACGCTACGAAAATTATCATTCATCTCATCCTCAAAAGTAATACCTAGGCGGTCCTGATCGTGACTTTGTAATCCCACGCGAGATACCATGATGGGACCGGATGGTGATGCGGGGTTGTCCCCGGTTTGTGTACGGACCGAAATGAGCTTACGTTCCCCTTTTTAGATGACTTAATTTGGTCGACTTATTTGGGTGTAGGTCTGAATTTCTATGTTGCGTAAAACACAGTTTTGATTGGTATGAGTGTAGCATTGATTTAACTTTAAACTCGTTCGTTTTCTGAGGCGTTCACAGTCACGAACGGTGTTGTCAAATCTGCACTAGGCGCGGGGTCCGCGCTTCCGCGGTTTCGGTTAGTTAGTTTGAGGCCTACGTGAAGGCGAAATTTGAAATGTATTTACCGATGCAAATGTCTGCCGAGGCATTTACATTGGTGGCATCCCAACTGAGACCTGGCTGATGACTGTGAGATGTAATCAGTTAGAGGGTCTAAAGACGACCTCCGGTAAAGCCCCTCAGGGCTTGGAATGGAGGGGGTAGTGTGGCGACCGGTAACGTCGTAAGGTGGATGTCTTCCCCCTACGAGGTTGGGATGAAGTAATACCTAACGGTGGTCCCGAAGGGTAAACAAAGAGAAAAAAGAAAAGGTAATAGGTTTCTGTTCTTTATTTTATAAGTGGTTTAGCTTACAATCATGCAAGTTGGTTTGCAGTCTTGCTGTGGGGGATTAATTCAGTTAAATTAAAAAAACAAAGTGAAACGAAAAGTGAAATTTTGATGATGATGCTTAAGGGATCTTTATCTTAATGTGGGTTAGTGCTTATAAAATCTTTACTCGTATATTTTGCTTGCCAGAAAATAATATTACTTAAAATAATACCACTGAAAAATTAAAAACAAAATCATTAAACCGCTCCCTACTGCTAAAAATATTTGAATCTTATAAGAGTTAATACAGTTTGACTGTTCACTGTTCTACCATATCATTTACATTTAAAATATATATATATATATTATTTTCTGTTAAATCACGTTTTATCAACGTAGTAACAATGGTGACACTGTTAGTCTTTATTAATTTCCATAGTATTATGGGATATGAACTCCGTATCCTTAAAATTAGGAAATAAATATTTTTTAATGTTTTCCAACTAATCTGTGAATTTTCAATGTACGAATATTTCGTTATTGAATTCATAGGAATGTGTGTGAATACTTTTTGTCGCGGATTTTGATTTTGGATTCGGATTAAACATCGTTAGAGGATTATAAAAATATACGAATGGCCACGATCACCGGTGTCTACTTCGCATCAAAATTAAAATTTTGTAATAGTCATTATGCAATAACTATGTAAGCTGTCAAGTTGGTTCAAACGCACAAATTTAAGGTTTATTAAAATGCATAAAATACATGAATATTAATTTTGTAAATCAAGTGTAAGATTCCAAAATTGCGAAAAAACTAAGTTTTTAATAATTGTAAAAAATATGTCATAAACCACCAAAACACGTAATAAACAAATTATATTAACTTAGCGTATGTAGGACTCAATAGAGGTTTATTAAAACCATAACAAACTCATTTGCACCAGCTGCAGATTTAAAAAAAAAATTTTTTTAATTTAAAATTTAAAAAATGTGTAATTTTCTAATTGTAACGGTCATATAAGATCATAAATTATGATTAAGATAATATGCTAGTACTGATTTGATCGGGCGCCAAGTAATGGTCACCTGACCTAAGGGAACTTTAAACCTAAAAATAATCCCTTAAAGACCCCTTAAATCCCTTAAAATCCATAAGTCTCTGGAATTGTCACCTTAATATACAATAATAGCACTATTCAACTAATTATTTTATAATGACATATATAAAATATTTTATATATATACTCGGATATACTATATATACATATAAAATGTATAAATATCAATTGCATTATATCAAACAATAATACTCAAATATTTTATACAAACATGTAATAATCTGAGTTAAGTAAAAGTTAGAGATAACTTTGTTAGAAATGAATTACTCGTAATAATTTAGAGAGCAGTAATAGTGATAAGAATATTCGTTCACGAAGGTCTTAACTAGACTTTTCATTGATAACTCGTTTTAAATAATTTTTTTCTGATTGAGGATTTGTAACATAGGAATACAGTACATTTTATCATAGGGATTAGTGAAGCTCTCAATGTTAAATAGTAAAGGAATTTTTACCGTTTTTAATTACTGACTAGAATTAATATTTTTTAACACATCTAAAATAGAGTGGGAAATGTTTTCATCATGTTTAATGTAATATAAAAAAGAGAGTTAATTATTTGTTCAAATATCTTAAAATATTTCTATTTTTGATTTTTTCATACCGTAAGATTTAATACTAAACAAATATTATAATCGTGTATTTTAAATATAAGATATTAACAGTTGATTTTCGAAGCTGAATATCCTGAGATTCACATCCTAGTAAAAGTAAATTAATTTTATACGGATTTGAAAACTAAACGATGGATACCGGTGTACTTTGTTGGTTGGGGTTCAATTAACCACACATCTCAGGAATGGTCGGCCTGAATCTGTTTAAGATATTTCATTTACATGTCATACACATCATCCTCATCTCATTGGACCACGGGGTTATTTATTGTTCAAAAATTGAACAAATTGCAACGTACACAGGAAAAATAGAATTAAATTTTTTTAAATTTTTACTGATTAATGAATCATTTTTAGCGTTTTTTAGATAAAAAAAATAAATAAATAAGATCTTAAGGTAACAATTTTGAACTTTATAATCGGTTAAATTTTTAATTCTTTACTAATGAAAGAAAATTCCAGTAGAATCTTGCAAATATTTTGAAAAATAATTTTAATTATTTGATTCTTAGTTCGTCTGCATTTATGTTATTATTTTATAAATTGAAATAATTTTAAATGATGTTATGTAATGTCTAGTGCAGCTATAACTGTAAATGGTTAACAGTTATTTATATGCTGATATCACCATAGAATCTAATTTTAAATAACATAAAAATAATAATTTAAATGATATAAAATCCATTTTTTCTTCTCTTTATTGCTGTCAGAATAAAAAAAAATATAAATTCTATATGCACTCTCCAAATCGTATTACTACATAAGAGGCAATGTCTCGTTTGTCTGATAACTATGAAAACTACTGAATCAATAACGAAATTTTAACTGTAGTTTTTTATGACCTCCGGAATGTTTACCATAGTTCAAACTTCATTATAATAATTAACATAAATCGTTAATGATGAAAACTTATCAATAAATAACCTAGAACTTCTTTTACTAAATTAATTATCATTGTCTACTTCGATCGATGTCTGCATCGATTATCAAATTGATCGTTGTCTATGTCAGTATAATTTTTTCAGACGGTTATTATCTGATTTACTAGATTTAATGTTATCGTCTAATCTAGCCCACCAGGCTAGATAATAGTAGTAGTATTATCAGTAGTTAATTCATTGTCCCAAATAGTTAATTTAACAGCTGATTTTTGAAGTCGAAGGTTCTGAAGTTCAAATCCCAGTAAAAGTTATTTGCTTTTATACGGATTTGAACACTAAACGGTGAATACCGGTGTATTTTGGTGGTTGGGGTTCAATTAACCATAAGTTTCAGGAACGGTCGGCCTAAGTCTATACAAGAATTCATCTCATTTACATGTCATATGCATCATCCTCATCTAATTGGGTCGTGCGGGGGGAGGTTGCTTACTGTTTAGTAGTTGAAAAGATTGCCGGCTTCCTTGGCGTCTCAGCCTTTCATTTGGAAGTCCTGGCTTCGAATCCCGGTTAGGCATGGCATTTTCACACACGCTACAAATCATTCATCTCATCCTCTGAAGCAATACCTAACAGTAGTCCCGGAGATTAAAAAAAAAAAAATTGAACAGATTGCATCGTACACTTTAGGAAAACAAAAAAAAAATGTTTAATCTCACCCGCGAGAACATATCATCCCGCGAGTAAAGTAGCAATTTGTAGATTTTTTATATTATCAACTAAGAAATTCCATCAGGGTCAGCAAAACACGTAATTGGCGTAGATTCGACTTTCAATTTGGTATTAATATTTTCAAAACGCCTTATTCTTCTAGGTCACTGATAGGAAGAACCCTATTTCTAGGGTTACTAAAATTTATAATCGTAGGAAATTTGAATTTAGAACGTTCTCAAAGACTTAATTAGCAACAGATATGCACGGCTCAAAGTAGAGTTCAACCTTCGAGAAATATATTAGTATTCAAATCAGTTTTTGATTATCACTATGAAATTGACTGACTATTGAAATATATACAAATAGTAACATGATTAAAATATGTGACCGTTTCAGAGGTGAAAAAATGGAATGAAGAAAATCCCGGATTTTGCTGTGCTGGTAGCAAAGTTTTTGAACAACTTCCATGTCCTCTGATTTTATTAAAAATTTTGATTTTTTTAACGTCCTTTATCGAAACATTTTATTTTATCTGCTAATCTACGAACAGTGAAAACTCTTGAGAGTTACAGCTCATACGTAATTACTAAGAAAAAAAGATTCCCACGTTTTGAAGTTCTATATTTAGTTCTTTATTTAAAAGGAAACCGCAACGGGGGATGCTAATTTATAAATATGATTAACAAAAATCTTTGTTTAATAATTATTTGTGTTAAGACGATACTTTTTTCTATTAAAATGTCGCCTATTTTTTAATTATATATATTTATGTTTATTTAAACATTGCAGCTGTGATTATACCGTATATATTATGCTGTTATTGCTGAATATTATAAAAACATAATAATAATAAAAATAGTAATGAGATAGTTAACAAGCAGGTAGGCCTATCATCAGAATTCATCATCTAATGTAATCCGCATACAGGCCAGGCCTAGCCACGCAGTTGTCAGCAGTGATTTCTTGGAATGAAAAATGATGTCATACTGTTTTTATATTATATGCAATTATTAACTATACACGTAGTTGATTGCTGAGGTATATTATCATTATACTATCTGCAATTTTTTCTCTCATGATTTTTGCATTAATTTATTTAATATTGAACTCGATTATGAAGTTATATTTAATTTGAATTTCATTAATACAATACTGCTTTAGAATTAAAAATAATATTTTTATCGTTTGTCTTCAAAAAACAATCTATAAAGGTTTGAACTAAACTTTCACATAATTATTTTTGAAACCTTTTTCAAGTATATTTATTAAGTATATGAAGAGGTAATATACTTTGAGAGTAGTTTCTTTATTCCAATTTAGAAGTATTCTTAATTGTAATGATTCAGCATTCTAATTATTATTTTACAAATTGTCAATATTCTGCATCACGATAACGGAGATTACATTTCGTCAAACTGGAAAACAATTTTTTTTTTTTAAGTTATCAGTCAGTTGGTTGATTTGATGTTATGCTCTATTCTATTTTGTTTTGTGCTAATATTTAACCTCACCATATTTACACCCTACAGCCTCAATTATTATCCCACTTACGAATAAAATTATAAAGTATAATCAAAGTAATACAGAAATCAAAAGCAGATTGGTATAAGGAAGTGCAAAATAGAAGTCTGTTATATTGCAGACTATAAAATTGCAAAGCATTGCATTGTAATTGCAAAAAGCTGACAAAACAATTGTAGGACTTTTCCCATCACGCGGCTAAAGTTGTGTTCCGGGAAAGTCCTACAACTACGGGTTGTTTCTGATGCACAGCTTAAACGCACAACTAAAGTAAAAATATTTATCATTTTATTTAAATGTAATATTTTTCCCCTTTATTTAATACAATGATTCTAACTAAAGCGCGCGCGCATATCGTATTTAATTCGCGCAGTTATGGCGGTACTAGCGGCGACGGTGGACATTAACTAAACTAATGTAATTTCACAACTTTCATAGAACAAATTTCGCTTGAACGGTTGGCAGAGAAGTTAACCGCGAGGCTTAAATCACCAGGTACCTTGTCAACCGGACGATCGAGTTTGAGACCCAGGCAGATCTAGTTTTTGTTTTTAAATTATATTGGTTGTTCAAACTAACATAATTTAAACTAAAAATAAACAGCAACCAAAACAATAAAGAAATAATTAAACCTAAAATAGGGAAAAAGATCAAATAATTTCTAAAAGAAAGATAATAAAATTCCTTTCTAAACAAGTTTAAAGTATCGTTAAAAGGCTAACACATTAATTCTATTAAGACACTTTTTACACTTTAAGTATTATTCGTTTATTTAACTCTACTGCTCACTTGTGCCGTCGCAGCATAGCAGAAGTTTAAAGCATATTTTAGGGTGAGGGTGTTATTTTACAAAAACTTTTTTTCAGATATTATTATTTTTTAATTATTAACAAATGTGCTTAAGAAAAATATGACCTTAATTGGGAGAAATCTCGATACTGAGGGTGACCTTGTTCTACAGCCTCACCCGTTTGACGTTTTAAGTTGAAAAATTTAATGGCATCAATGCCCCATATATAGAAGTGATCTGACTAAGTTTGGTCAAAATCGGTCCAGCAGTTTTTTTAGATATAAGGGATTTAGAGGTCAACACCGAACACACACATGTACATACGAACGTTAACATCCGGAAAATTGCATTCGGTTTTTTTGGGTTCCTTGGGTTTAAAACGCCAAGATCTGGCGAAAACTGCTTATGTCTAAATAGGAGTTATTACATTACTTTCCCTTCTAGAGCTATAGATCTATCTAGACGGGAAAGTAAAATTAAAAGCAGCTATATAACTGCAAATAGAAGTCTGCTACTTAACGTCATAAGAATTTATTTCATTTGTCTTCAATTATTGTCCCTCAATCACTAAATTAGCTAAAACTTTTTCTTTTTTAACCTCCAGGACTACCGTTAGGTATTGCTGCAGAGGATGAGATAAATGATTTTATAGCGTGTGAAAATGCCATGCCTGACCGGGATTCGAACCCGGACCTCCGGATGAAAGGCCGAGCGAGACACTACCACTCGCGCCACGGAGGCCGGCAAATTAGTTAAACCAGAATATATACAACAATTTTCACCATTTTCATTTGTCTTGGTACCACTTCATCATATCATATAATTTTCAACATCTTCCGACAACATCACATTTCAAAAGCTTATGTTTTTTTTTTACTTTTTTTTTGTATTTTCTGTTTTCGATGTATATACACGCCACGCATAATTTTACTCAAAAAGCTTATTTATTTCTAACAAATTCTTATGCCGTTGTTAAATAGTAGACTTCTATTTTGTAAATTCTCCCATTATTTTACGTAGTGTTAATATTTAATTCCTCATTATTCCCCTTTCAATTAAATTTTATTACCGATGTTTCTAATCTCATTTATTTTCATCTCTTCTATCAATAAATTCATTGTCATTCATCGTTTCTTCTAACACATCTTTGCTTTTTCCAAAAGAACAACGACTTCGGCGAATCTTAATATCTTTATTTTTTATCCTTGGGTAGTTATTTCACTGTGAAACTACTCCTTTAATTCTTGTGTTGTATCTTCTATTTATAAATTGAAAAGCAACCTCGTTCCTCTTCTTCTTTTTTGAATCCAGAGTTCGTCTTTCTTCATTTTCTACGTTTATTACTGCTACTAGAATCTTACTCGATTACATATAACTCTTCTCTCCCTATATTTTCTATAATATTTTAAACATTTTATTATTTTTTAATATTTTACATTATAAAATGCTTTCTCCATAAAACTGTGTGAGCTTCAGTTTTTTATACAGCCATTCTTTTAAATAATTACAAGAAAAAATGAGGGGACTTAATTTGATCTTTATAAATCAATAAATATTTACTTTCACAAAGGAAATATAATCTAGATAAAATGAGCGGGTTTCTTCGGTTGCATTCATCTACAGGATAAGGTATCTCTTCTCCAGATATAGAATCGGATATCAAAATTCCTTTTTTCCGGTTTTTAGCCGGGAAATGATAAAAACGGATATTTGATCAAATCCCTAAGATAGATGATCGATTCACGGAAGGTTAAAATTACAACACTGTGGGTGATTTCCCTAAAGAAAGTAAGTGATTTGATCAAATCCCTTAACTGTTTTAGTGAGAAGATGAAATAAACAAGTCAGGACTCAAATAACGAAGGGTAGAAGGTGTCACGATTTATTTATTTAGTAAACCATACATTATTAAATATACACTAGATAATACAACAATAGTCATTGAAACACAAATTATTTATTCGAAACTAATTGAAAAAAAATATGAAAAAACTTAAAACTTAATTATTTAACTTTTCTCTCTTTTTTTTCTATTTAGCCTCCGGTAATTACCTTTCAGATAATACTTCAGAGGATGATATGTATGCGTGTAAATGAAGTATAGTGTCAGTTCGACCATTCCTGAGATGTATGGTTAATTGAAACCCAACCACCAAAGAACACCGGTATCCGAGATCTAGTATTCAAATCCTTGTAAAAATAACTGACTATATACTAGGCCTTGAACGCTGGAACTCTCGACTTCCAAATCAGCTGATTTGGAAAGACGCATTCACCACTAGACCAAGCCGGTCTTTTTCCTGTTTAGCCTCCGGGAATTACCGTTCAGATATTACTTCAGAGGATGAATGAGGATGGTATGTATGAGTGTAAATGAAGTGTAGTCTTGTCATGTTTTAACTTAATTAAGTTAAGTAAGTTTTTTTTCAGTTAGTTTCGAAGAAATAATTTGTGTTTCAATGACTGCTGTTGTATTATCTACTCTACATTTAATACTGCATGTTTTACTAAATAAATACTTTTAATATCTGAACAATATTATTTCATCTTTTCATTAAAACAGTTAAGGGATTTGATCAAATCACTTACTTTTTTTAGGGAAATCACCCACAGAGTTGTAATTTTAACATCTTCCGTGAATTGATCATCTACCTTAGGGATTTGATCAAATCTCTGTTTCATCATTTCATAATTTTCCTGCGATATATATATATATATATATATATAAAAGATTTTCAATGTTTGAAACTATTACAATCGAATTAGCTGGCAAAAATTTCTGGAATTTAACTTATTGAACTTAGTTAATCTGTAATCCGGGGTACGTACAGTGGAATCTTTACAGGCATCTGCAAAGCGTCCCTACCAGGAATGCAGTAGAACTATAAACGATATTTTACCATCGTGTCTGCGTATTTTTGTGACGTGGACTTAACAATAACAGTAATTTATCTGAAGGAATATGGAAAGGTTAATTTTTTTTCCACTAAATTCCTAACCTTCACCTTATTATGCTAAAAATAATACAATATTTATTTTCTAATGTTTTACCTATTTTTGTTAAATAATAGTTTTTGACTGAATCTGACTTATGTACTTATTTCAACAAGTTTTCATAATTTTACAAACATAAATTTTTATTTATGGGAAAAATAACACAAAAAGATCGAATTCTGTGTCCGTTTTTTGTTATTTTAAAGCGTCATGTTGGATCGCTTTTGATACTATTTCTTGAAAATATGTTCTGCCATTACAATCGTATTTAAAGCCATGCTTTCCTTCTTATGTTAGTCATTTTCATGTAAAAATAGACCTATCTAATGTAATCTATGTAATAGACCTATCTAATTATTCAGGTTTTTTGATGATGTACTTTTTTCTATTACACCAGTCAACCATAATTTGACCAAATTAATTGACAGATTAAAATGGCGACGTTAATTTTTTTTTAATTTTTTTAAAGTTATTTGTTTTCATTAGTTTATAACAAATCATCATTGAACGCTACACGCCTCACCAACGTTCACAAATCATAAAAATTTATTATCGAAATATGTAATCGGTTACAACAACGTATCCTGCCATTCGCGATTTATGGTTGATAGTCGGCCAAATTTCTGTTTGATGTAGATTATGTGATGGTGGTATCACACAGTTTTTTTTTCGAAAATGAGCAAGGAAATGCTATTAGAGTAATCGTGAATGCTATCGAGCTATAATTCTTGATTTTTTGTTTGAAAAATGGAAAATTTTGATTTAATGAGATGTAGCCTCAACATGATGGTGCCACATGCAACACAGCTTCTGAAACAATTCAGTTATTTCGTCAAAAGTTAAAAAAATTAGTGATTTGATAATTTAATGAAATTGTAATGTCGAATGGCCGTCAAGATCGTTTGATTTGACTCTCTTAGGCTTTTTTCTCTGGGGTTATGTTAAATCAAAAGTTTATAGCAACAAATCACTAACGATTGATGACGTAAAAGCAAATATTGACGCGGTATTAGTGGAATTTAAGCGGTTTGTGCGAAAGAATCAGGCAAAATTTTGTTGATAAACTTCGCTTTTTCAAGGAAATGAATGATTTTTTTTCAAAAATAATGTAATTTTATTATAAACTTCAAAATAAAAAAAAATAAAAAAAAAAAAAAAAAAAAAAATGGTTGATACACATACTTTTTGTTTTATAGCAATATTACTTTTTTAGTTGAATGAAAGACCCTTTATTTTATATATAAGAAATTGTTAGATTTTTTGAAATATGTTATTGAATTAAACTATGAAAAGTGTTATTTGAAATGAAGCATTTTTATTTCGTCAATGATTAAATTCAAGCTTTTATAATATTATTCAACAAATATATATATATGTATGTATATATATATATATATGTGTGTGTGTGTGTGTGTGTGACATTGTTCATATTATTTTAATAATTAAATTATCTAATAATACTTTGAATTTCATTGTTTTCAATAGTACGAATATGCATTATTATCTTTTGTTGTAGTGGTAGTTGTGTTCACTTATATGGAAAGTTAAGTTGGCAGACCTTTACTATATCAACTACAGTACAGTATGTTGTTTTTGTTACTATCTCATCTCACAATTAGAGAACGTGGTTTTTGTAAGGTTAAATCAGACTTTCCTTCCTGTAAATATATTTTATGTCATTCCTAACTTAATTATTATTGTTATTACTATTATTTTCTTTTTGTAACTTAAATTTTGGGATATAAAATAAAGAACTTTACCCGTTATATTTCTCGTTTATGAAAACATATTTATTTACAAACATCTGTTGTTATTTTCTTACAAACGTTTAATGATATTTGAAAATTTAATTTTTTTTTTTTTTAGTTGGTACATTTTTTTTCAGTACTAAATAGGACATTACCTTTTCTATCCCTTGTATTATTTTATAACATGAACAGAGAAAGAACCATTAGATTCGGTCGACCGGAGACCTATCCTGTTGTCCCATTTTACTCCCAAGCAATTCACCATGCGCAACGGAATATACCGTCCTCCCTTTGCAATGGACTTCTATCACGCAGAGGTAGAAATGTTTTTATTCACGAACTCTTTCTTTTTTCTTTTTTTCTTTTTATTTTATACGTATTTTATCAACGTATAAAATACTTTTCTACTTTTTAATATTATAACGTAATTTAAAAAAAAAATCATATTGGTATTTGAACCTTGACTGACTTAAGTACTAATTACATAATTGATTTTGATTCAAAATATGATCCCTGTTTCAGAATTTTATATACTTGTGTGTGTGTGTGCGCGCGCGTATTTCTATGTCGCATTAAGTTAAAATTATACAATTTCGTTGAGACGTAAAACAAATTACTTTCCCTTAAAAATATTAGATTTTTTTTTTTTACTCAGAACAACTGTAGTCAAAAAATTTTATATGTGTTTTAATGCAATTTTTAAAAAGGAAGTCGTTATATTAATAGCGGAGTTCGTTTGAATTAATAATGTTTACAACAGTTGCCTTTAATGTGGTAATTTCTTTGCAAAAATCTAAGATGGACACCACATGACTTCCTTTTACCCCAATTAAATTACATATACACATTTTTAAAAGTACTAAAAATTTTATTTCTCTAATAACTTGTGATTTTTTTTATTGTTTTTATTGAATTAATATTATTTATGGTAATTTTTTTTACAAACAGAGGTTAATAATTATTATTAATATATTTATATTAAAAAAAAGGAAATTAAGTCGAATGCAAACCGATATGCCTTCCTATTGTAAGATTCAAATATTTTATTAAAATTTTATTTGGCTATAACTCTGGAACCAATGAAAATAAATACCACTTTTGATATATCGTTGAAAAGCTCTCAATGAGGGCTTATTACTGAACTTAAGAAAAAGTACAAAATCCAAACGTTTTGAATTTTTGGCATTTTTGACACTTTTGGTCCAGTCGATTGCAATCAAAGAGGGAGGTGCACAACTAGATGTTAGAACAGTCTTAAATCCAAAATTTCAACATTCTACGGCTAATTGTTTTTGAGGTATGCGAGATACACATACGTAACTACGTACAGACGTCACACCGAAACTAATCAAAATGGTTTCAAGGATGGTGAAAATGGATATTTTCGTTGAAATCTAAAAATCGAAATTTTTCGCGATAACAATACTTCTTTGTACTTGGTACAAGAAAATAAAAATGAGAGAAAGTTATTTAAATCATTTAATTCTAATGATTCAAAAATCATTATTATAATTGGCTGTGTTATAAGGGTACAAATTCTATTAAAAACAATCTACTTTTTCTAAACAAACTTTCATCAATTTATAAAAAAAAATTATTGTCAAGATTTTTACGAAAAATTTATTAACCTTTTTTTAGAGAAAATTGCTATGACAGCCTACAAAACTCAAAAAGACAGAATATGTGAAACATCTTCTTTTCGAAGTTATTTGAATCTTAACTCATTAACTGTTATTGTTTCTTTTTTCTCTTTTTTGTCTGGTGCTTTTATCACTGGGAACTATTTCCATTGGTCATAAAGTCAACTATCTAGATTGTTCAGGTTCCCCTGAAATAAAAAAAAAAACCTTAAAATTCTAATTTAAATATTTGTATATGTATGTATGATGTAAATAAGGATACATATACGTTTTTATGTATGTACACGTTAAATTTTGTATCTCAGTATTAAGATTTAACCAAAATTATAAAGTTTGGTAGTTTGTACATTCGGGATAGATTATATTAAAAAATAAGATAATAGATTGATCTTCGATTGGCTTTGCTTATTCAATGTTTTTTGACTTGGAATTTTATTTTTTAATGAGTTTTATAAGTTTGAATAGGTTTCATTACAGAAATTGAAGGGGAAAATTTTATAATAAATTACCAACTTTTCGAAAAAAGTACGGAATTACTTTCGGTCGCACGGTGGAATTGGTGGTGAAGTTGAATTTTCTTCATGTTTGGAAATATTAGGAGTACGAAAATACCATTCATTTAAAATGTAATTTCCTAATATATATAATATACATTATGGCTCGAAAATTTCCAAAAATATTAGATCAATTTCGTTGGATTCCCAAAAGTTTTCGCGAATGGCATTTCCCGAACGACCAAAATCTCGAATAACCAAAATTCCGAGGGCCCTTTTCCCGAAGGTTTAGTGGTTAATTCGTTATCGCAAATCAGCTTATTTCGAAGTTGAGAGTTCTAAGGTTCAATCCTAGTAAAGGCATTAATTTTATTCGGATTTTAATACTAGATCGTAGATACCGGTGTTCTTTGGTGGTTAGGTTTCAATTAACCGCATATTTCAGGAATGGTCGATCTGAAATTGTACAAGACTACACTTCATTTATATTCATATATATCATCCTCTGAAATAATACTTTACGGTAGTTTCGGAAGCTAAACAGAATAAGAAAGAAAGTCCTTTTCCCGAAGGTATTGTTTCCGAATATATATTAAAAAAAAAACATTTTTAAAACAATATTTAAAATAATAAATATTTATTAAAATAAAATATAATTTATAAGTAAATATTTTAAAAAATTCTTTCGCACTGATAACTGGTTCAAAATTCCACTAGACACTGCGACTAAATCCGCCCTTAAGATCGACGCAGGGGGCTGTTCCGGATACTTCGCAGCTCGACGTTTCAATATGTATATTGTAACTTCGGTCTCAGCTTCTGCTTGATTGGGTGGATGCTGGTGTGGTGATTCATTAGGGCCTTTTAAAACGATTCCATTCAAACTAGTGATAGCATTAGCGCTACATTCCTTCATTCGCAAACGCTTACAATCCCAGTATGTACAGCACTTGTCCCTTTTTGACCTCAATTAGACATATCTGTAAATAATTAATCTTGTTTCATCCACAACTGTTGCTTGAGCCATATTTATTTGAGTTTTAGTCATTATAAATACTATAAATTAACTTGCAAAAGCGAAAAAATGGAGTTACAAAAGATACTACATATTTGTGTATTTTGTAAATAAATCGTAATGTCAGTATAAATCTTAACCATTGTCGACAGCAGACAACATAAACTCAATTTGAAGTTATGTTATATAAAAAATTCTCCATTCAATATTTATTTCTTCAAAAAATGTGTAATCTCTAGGTCCTATTTATTTTTAAATTCCTTTGTAAATTAACTAACCTGCGTGTGAGACTGAGAAAAATTTATGCAAATACCCTAAATTATTATTTAATAACTAATAATTTCTCATTTTCTTTCATATATTTGGATGTTTTTTGGATCAATAATTTTTTGTAATTATTATTTTAAACAACTTTAAAGGGTAAAAATTATAAAAATTTTCAAACTAGTAAATATAAAAAGAAAAATTAATACCTCATGTTTTTACACAATTATAACGGGTATTCCTCCTCTATGAATCATGAGACCTTGCCGTTGGTGAGGGGGCTTGAGTGCTCAGGGATACAGAGTAGCTGGACCGAAGGTGCAACCATATCGGAGAGGTATCTGTTGAGAGCCAGACTAAGGAATGATTCCTGAAAGAGGGCAGCAGCTCTTTCAGTAGTTGTTAGGGGCGTGAGTCACAATGACTTAAACGGCCGTATCAACATCACTCAGTCCTCTGAGTACTGCGCAGCTGAAAGCAATGGAAAACTACAGCTGCTTTTTTCCAAGAAAATGTGGCTCTCTGCATTTTCACATATCAATAATGGAGGCGCCTTCCTTGGTAAAATATTCCGGAGGTAAAATAGTCCCCCGTTCGGATCTCCGGGTGGGGACTACTAAGAAAGGGGTCACCAGAAAATTAAAAAATAACATTCTACGAGTCGGAGTGTGGAATGTTAGAAGCTTAAAAAAGGTTGGTAGGCTAGAAAATTTAAAAAGGGAAATGGATAGGGTGAATGTGGATATAGTAGGAATTAGTGAGGTTCGGTGGGAAGAGGAAGGCGACTTTTGGTCAGGTGATTTTAGAGTAATTAACTCAGCGTCAAATAATGGGCAGGCAGGAGTAGGTTTTGTGATGAACAAGAAGATAGGGAGGAGAGTGGAGTATTTCAAAACGCATAGCGATAGAATCATTGTAATAAGGATAAAATCAAAACCTAAACCGACAACGATTGTTAACGTTTATATGCCTACAAGCGCCCATGATGATGATGAGGTAGAGTGTGTATACGAAGAGATTGATGAAGCAATTAAACACGTAAAAGGAGATGAAAATTTAATAATAGTTGGAGATTGGAATGCAAGCATTGGAAAAGGCAAGGAAGGAAATATAGTGGGTGAATACGGGCTGGGCAAAAGGAATGAAAGAGGGGACCGACTTATAGAGTTTTGCACGAAGTATAATTTAGTAATTGCCAACACCCAATTTAAAAATCATAATAGAAGAATATACACTTGGAAAAAGCCAGGCGATACTGCAAGGTATCAGATAGATTATATCATGGTTAAGCAAAGATTTAAAAATCAACTCGTTGACTGCAAAACTTACCCTGGAGCAGACATTGATAGCGACCATAATTTGGTGATAATGAAATGTAGATTGGGGTTTAAAAACCTGAAGAAAAGTTGTCAGATGAATCGGTGGAATTTAGAGAAGCTTGAGGAAGAGGAGGTAAAGAAGATTTTCGAGGAGGACATCGCAAGAGGTCTGAGTAAAAAAGATAAGGTAGAAAATGTAGAAGAAGAATGGGAGAATGTTAAAAAGGAAATTCTTAAATCAGCAGAAGCAAACTTAGGCGGAATAAAGAGAACTGGTAGAAAACCTTGGGTTTCAGACGATATATTGCAGCTGATGGATGAACGTAGAAAATATAAGAATGCTAATGATGAAGAAAGTAAAAGGAACTATCGGCAATTAAGAAATGCTATAAATAGGAAGTGCAAACTGGCGAAAGAAGAGTGGATTAAAGAAAAGTGTTCAGAAGTGGAAAGAGAAATGAACATTGGTAAAATAGACGGAGCATACAGGAAAGTTAAGGAGAATTTTGGGGTACATAAATTAAAATCTAATAATGTGTTAAACAAAGATGGTACACCAATATATAATACGAAAGGTAAAGTCGATAGATGGGTGGAATATATTGAAGAGTTATACGGTGGAAATGAATTAGAAAATGGTGTTATAGAGGAAGAAGAGGAAGTTGAGGAGGATGAAATGGGAGAAACAATACTGAGATCTGAATTTAAGAGAGCATTAAAAGATTTAAATGGCAGAAAGGCTCCTGGAATAGACGGAATACCTGTAGAATTACTGCGCAGTGCAGGTGAGGAAGCGATTGATAGATTATACAAACTGGTGTGTAATATTTATGAAAAAGGGGAATTTCCGTCAGACTTCAAAAAAAGTGTTATAGTTATGATACCAAAGAAAGCAGGGGCAGAAAAATGTGAAGAATATAGAACAATTAGTTTAACTAGTCATGCATCAAAAATCTTAACTAGAATTTTATACAGAAGAATTGAGAGGAGAGTGGAAGAAGTGTTAGGAGAAGACCAATTTGGTTTCAGGAAAAGTATAGGGACAAGGGAAGCAATTTTAGGCCTCAGATTAATAGTAGAAGAAAGATTAAAGAAAAACAAACCAACATACTTGGCGTTTATAGATCTAGAAAAGGCTTTCGATAACATAGATTGGAATAAAATGTTCAGCATTTTAAAAAAATTAGGGTTCAAATACAGAGATAGAAGAACAATTGCTAACATGTACAGGAACCAAACAGCAACAATAACAATTGAAGAACATAAGAAAGAAGCCCTAATAAGAAAGGGAGTCCGACAAGGATGTTCCCTATCTCCGTTACTTTTTAATCTTTACATGGAACTAGCAGTTAATGATGTTAAAGAACAATTTAGATTCGGAGTAACAGTACAAGGTGAAAAGATAAAGATGCTACGATTTGCTGATGATATAGTAATTCTAGCCGAGAGTAAAAAGGATTTAGAAGAAACAATGAACGGCATAGATGAAGTCCTACGCAAGAACTATTGCATGAAAATAAACAAGAACAAAACAAAAGTAATGAAATGTAGTAGAAATAACAAAGATGGACCACTGAATGTGAAAATAGGAGGAGAAAAGATTATGGAGGTAGAAGAATTTTGTTATTTGGGAAGTAAAATTACTAAAGATGGACGAAGCAGGAGCGATATAAAATGCCGAATAGCACAAGCTAAACGAGCCTTCAGTAAGAAATATAATTTGTTTACATCAAAAATGAATTTAAATGTCAGGAAAAGATTTTTGAAAGTATATGTTTGGAGTGTCGCTTTATATGGAAGTGAAACTTGGACAATCGGAGTATCTGAGAAGAAAAGATTAGAAGCTTTTGAAATGTGGTGCTATAGGAGAATGTTAAAAATCAGATGGGTGGATAAAGTGACAAATGAAGAGGTATTGCGGCAAATAGATGAAGAAAGAAGCATTTGGAAAAATATAGTTAAAAGAAGAGACAGACTTATAGGCCACATACTAAGGCATCCTGGAATAGTCGCTTTAATATTGGAAGGACAGGTAGAAGGGAAAAATTGTGTAGGCAGGCCACGCTTGGAGTATGTAAAACAAATTGTTAGGGATGTAGGATGTAGAGGGTATACTGAAATGAAACGACTAGCACTAGATAGGGAATCTTGGAGAGCTGCATCAAACCAGTCAAATGACTGAAGACAAAAAAAAAAAAAAAAATAACGGGTATTACTCCATATAATAAAAGGAGGTGCGTGGGATTGCTTGTTGGTTGTATGCGCTCACATTTTTACTTCTCTTGTACGAAGTAAAGGAAGTATTGTGATCGCGAGAAATTTCAGTTTTCAGATTTCAACGGAAATATCCATTTTGACAATCTGTGAATCCATTTTTACTAGTTTCGGCGTGACGACTGTACGAATGTACGTTTTTATCTTGCATAACGCGAAAACGATTAATTGTAGGATGTTGAAATTTTGGATTTAGGACTGTTATAACATCTAATTGTGCACCTCCCCTTTTGATTGCAATTGACTGAATCAAAAGTGACCAAAATATCCCAAAATAAAAAAAATAAAAATTGGATTTTAGACTTTTTTTAACTGCAGTAAAGAAGCTCTCATTGAGAGCTTTTTAACTATATATCAGAAGTGATACTTGATTTCATTGGTTCCACAGTTATAGCCAAATAAAACTTTAATTAATGAAATATTTGGGCCTTACAAGGGGAAGGCATATCGGTTCGAATCAACTTCATCTCCTTCTTTTAATTTTTTTTTTTAAATTTAAATATATTGATTATTAATAATTATTAACCTCTGATTCTAAAACGAAAAAATACCATAATTTATTAATGAAATAAAATTTTATGTTCTTTTCATTTAAAAAAAAAAAGTGTATATTTAATTTAATAGGCGTCCAATGAAGTCACGTGGTGTCTGCATCAGATTTTTATTTTAGCTGTTATTGGCGCAGAGCGGAAAAATGGTATTGCGCCGGGCGGCTGTGCGCAGCGCACAAACGATTTATTCGTTCAACGTTTTATACTTCTCGATCGAATCATTCGTTCGAATGATTTATACTTCTGGATAAGAACGATTTATTTAAAATCATATTTGTTTTTTGGTGATAAAAATGGAAAACATTAAGGTTAGAACTGTGTTAAAAAATCACAACTTAAAAAGCGGTTAAAAATAATCGGGATTTTGAAGCTTTAATTTTCTAAAAGTTTTTGTTGTTGTTAGTACGTTAAATTTATGAAAGTTATTTGGTTACAATTGGCAAAAAATTAACAAAATCATGTATAATGAAAACATTAACCATGTAATATTTTCGCTGTGGACCATAGGTTCACCTTTTTTCTAGTTTTTCTTAATTTTTTAAAAATAAGTGGTTTTTTTTTTTTAAAAAAAATACTGTGGGATTATATTTTATTTCTATGAATATTGCAAATAAATATAAAATAAAAAAATAATGGAAATTTATAAACTTATATATATATATTTTTTCCTACTTATTTTATATAATAACAATTTTAATCTGATGCGGATTTTTAATTCCAAAATTTAAAGAAGAGAAAAAGTTTTTTTTTAATGCAAATTTATTTTATTAAAAAGAAATAAATAAAAATAGAAATAAATAAACATAATTAAAAGTAAGTAAGATCGTGATAGTAATTATACATTTTTGAACTTATCATGGGCGGGGTGGTAAGTTAAAAATGTAATATTACGAACATTTTTAACAGTTCAGCAATATTGTTGCCATTAAAGTTACTTTTATCAATCTAAATTTTATATTTATATAATTTTACTTGTAGAACGATGTTAAATACGATAAATGTAATACAAGTGTATTACAATACGATAAGCATTTTATTTTATATAAGATTTGTAGTAGAAATTATACGCTAAAATATATTAAGAGATTTGAGTAACAGTTGTATATATTTTTTTCGTTTTAACTTTTTTTTTTTTACGTTAATATATTAAATATTTTATTATCAGAATAAAATATATTACGTTAGGTAATGCGAGTGGACACCTTAATAAGGCCTCAAATTTTTCTTAATTCCCCGTCTTATTCCTACATTTGGTGTAGTCTACAGCGAACGTCGTTGCTTGTTGCCTCTCTTGGTTGCTTATCACATAAAGGTCACAGAGCGTGAGTCTGATATCAGCTCAGCTAATGGGTTTCCCGCGCCTCATTCACTCGTTCTTTCTTTCTCTTACACACATATTCATTATCTCTCTTACTTTTATTTTCCTCTTCTTCGTGCCGTCACTCATTATCTCTTTTAATTGAAGTCGCCTTCAACAACAGCGGTACAGGCAATCGTACATTTATACAAGATAATCTTTCTCAATTCCTCTCTTCTATTTTTTCAACCTCTCTTTTCTCTTTGATATACCATCAAATTTTATGTTCTCTAAAATCTCTTTGAATATTTTTCTGTAATTTCTGTGTTTGATAAGCAAATAATTAATGTATTGTCTTTCTTAAAAGAAAAAAAAAATTGATTTATTTTTTTATCTTTGAACTAGTCGCATTACATTTACCGATGATTTTAAAAATATGTAATTAGCACCATAATAACGTTAAAACACGAAGGTCATTTTATTTCATATACGATATTTTTTACGTTTTTACAAAATTTTATTTTGTTTAAATAAAAAAAAAATCATTTAAGCAATACTAAATAAAAGTCAATTTTTTTATTTATTTTAAAATTTACTTCACATTACATAATTATGAAACGCATAAAATTCAATAAATATATAATTATAATTAATAATTTATTTCTTCTAACTGTAGTTGAAAAATTTGAACCAAGCTTTTCTTGTAACGTATTATTTCAAACATAACGTGTTAAAAAAAACACCGAACTAGCGTACATAAGAAGTGCTACAAATACTGTTATACTTTTTTATGTCCCAACTAGGCGCAGGAATTTTATAAATTTGGTTGAAAATTTGTTTGGTACAGAATAATATTTTTTATTACAATTAATTAAATGAACTTTTATTTTCATGTATCATTCTGTTCTCATATTAATAAAGGTTATTTAAAATTATTTTATTTAATTAATGAAAAATCCATCAGGAAGTTTTATTTTCAGAAATTATGATTGTTTTTTTTTTTTTAATAACCATTGCTTACTACTAAATTTTCAATTTTCGGCAACGCTTCAAAAATTTATTTTTTATTTATTGTATTTAAGATTAATTAAGTAATTAGTAGAATGTATTAAATATTTTATTGAATTTCATACGTAAATTCCAGTTAAAGTTTTTAAAAAAAACCATTACTATAGATAAAATTAAATTTTACTAAATTATCAGAAATTGGTAGGAAAAAAGAAAGAGATTGTAGTTGATACCGTCTTAGGACAGATTGATTGTTTTTGTTATCTGGGGAGCACCCAATCACGAATGATAATAAATGTGGGATTGTTATAAAAAGAGTTGGCCTCCGTGGCGCGAGTAGTAACGTCTCGGCCTTTTATCCGGAGGTCCCGGGTTCGAATCCCGGTCAGGCACGGCTTTTTCACATACGCTAAAAATAGTTCATCTTATCCTCTGAAGCAATACCTAACGGTGATCTCAGAGGTTAAACAGGAAAAAAAATATAAAAAGAGAGAAAAAAGAATATTTTTTGGTTATCAACCATATATGAGCCTGGTGGTAAGGAAAAGCTTTGTTTGGAGCCTTCTAACTTAAGGATGTGAGACATGGACACTTGGCAAGGTAGAAAAGAAAAAGCTAGAAGTAGTTGAACTGTGGATATAGAGGAATATGACAAGAAGAAGTTAGGTGGATGATAAAAAAACTAATAAACAAGTACTGGAAAAAGTAAATGAGGATAGATCAGTTATAAAGGTCACTGGAAAAGGAAGAGCAAAATTGATAGGTCACGTGATACGAGATGATGATGGTTTTTTACAAATATTGAAGGAAAAACGTTATGGAAGAAGTCAAGAAGTAGAATTAGAGCATCCTTCTTTAAAAGTGTTGACAAAGAGATGGACTTTGAAACATACTACAATTTAAAGAAGACAGCGACGGAAAGAAAGGCGTGGTTAATGCGACAAGGCCTTTATTATATGAAGATGATGATTATCACAAAAGTGAAGGATAAATAAAATAAAAATAATTCTTAATTTTTTATAGATTTATGAATCAAGATGCATTAAGATTTTCAATTTATCTGAAAATACACGAGTAAATCGTGACTACGATAAGATACAGTCGGGTACAATAAATATAGCTGATTCACGAAAAATGTAACAAACTTTCAGAACATGTTCTTTCTGTTGGTGAAAATAAAGAAGAAAGTTTACATAAACATAGATTTGCCACGCGAGTGTCAGCTGGCGAAAGTGTTCGTCCTGATGTTTGCGCCTCCGGTAAAATTAGACCAGAGTGTAATTCTTCATTCAAATTAAATCCAAATTAAATACTATTTTTTTGATTTTACATAAAATCTGATCTGAAAATTAGACCTCAGAACTGTACTTTCAAAATCTTCCACATTGCAGAAGTGTTTAATAAACTTCGAAATTCTTACGTTTGTGTTTACCTTTTTGGACTTTATTCATACCATTTTACTCAGAATCAAATTCTCTACAAGTCTTATTTAAATTTTTTGCGTGTTTATTATCGATTTAATTAGTTATTTTACGCCAAACATAAAATATTGTGTTTTTCGACCCCAATCTTTCGTCTTTTACCCAAGATTTCTTGAAAAACTATGAAACGTACAGTTCTGAAACCTATTTTTTTTCAGGTTAGATTTCACATAAAAGCACAAAAATTATCTCTAAATTTGGGTATTAAGAATTACAGTTTGGCTTAATTTTACCAAAGGCGAAGAAATAAGGGAAAAACTTTCACCAGCCGACACTCGTGTGGTGAAGCAGTTTTGAAGATATTTTTATACGAACTTTTTTTGTTTTCACCAGTAGAGCATGTATGAAATTTTGTCACATCTTTGTGAACCATGATGTATTTTTAAAATATATTATTTTTTATTTATTTATTCTATCTCTGGTAAATACAGGTTTACAATCAGTTACAGCAATTTTCTTTTATATATATATTTTTTTCATTATAGTCTCTTTTATATATATATATATAAAACATGTATTTTATTGTGTGAAAGAATGCCAAGCCTGACCTGGATTTGAACCCAGGACTTTCAGAAAACGCTTGGTGATTAGATTTTAAAACTAGGTAGGCATATGTAATGAGTGTGCGTTTACGTCTTTTTGTGACTATCAATACAGTTTCTATCCCCTATAAAGATGAATAATTAATGGTTTTTCTCTTTCCAATTAAGTCTTGAGAAATTGTTAAAAAGTGATTTGCGTTACAACACCTCTTGTGACGCCAAAATCAATTGTCTTATTCCGATAAAAGTACATTATTTGAGTAATAAAAATAATAAAAATATAAACTGTGGATTTATTTCGGTTTGGAGTTTTACACAAGAAAGTAAGGGGAGAATCTCAATTATGTAGTTACTTCGAGGTTAGGCTAATGATCTCATAGGTTAACAATATTACTTAATAATAAATAGGTATAATCCCGATTATCCGAATTAATCGGGACGGGCTGATTTCTGATAAGCCGAGTTTGCAAAATAATAAGGAAAAACAAGGTTATTTTATTGAAAAAAAACAGCATTATTCTTTCTAAAAAAAACTTTTATTTAAGCGATTTCATTCAAAAATTATTTACCGTAGCGTTTTAATTATTTCTTTTAGTAAAAAATCAGACATTTTTTATTTTATTTGATCTTCTACCTGTTTTCTTGCCGCGCCAACATTTAATTAACATTACGTCACTGGGTATCGACTCATTACTTTGTTCGATGAACCATATCGATACCTGCAATGATAGTAATACGGCATTGAAGAAATTTCAGTGCGTAATTTATAAATTTTATAAAACCTGGCTGTTTAATGCAAAACAAATTAATTAACATAGTAGACATTTTTTTCTTGTAAAGCACTGAACGCCTCTGCTGTTCCTCTCATCATCTATAAAAGGTTTGTCCCCATGTTCATCTGCTGGTACTTCTGCTTCCAACAAGGCAGCCACTGTTTCTTTATCAGTAAATTCATGCTCTCTATCATCAGGTATTTACCATTCCTGAATTTAATTTTCATCAATAGTCTCGCACCCGGGAATTTGCCTTATCAGCTCAATAACGCTGGAATTTCCTTCCGAAGTGATGGCATCTTTGGTAGAAGTAATGACAGACGTTTTGGCGAACAGTTTGTTCCATGATTTTTGAGATTACTTTAAGTTATTTTCTCCCATTATTTGGCACTCCAGAAAACAACCTTTTTCTTGTTTTTAATAAATCTGGAACAGTGACATTCATCTAAAAGAGAACGCAAAAAAAACCCGGCGATAATGTCGTTCAAAAACTGCAAAAATACTTTCGAACATTGGGTGGAAAAAAATCACGCAAATATTACCACTTGCTAAATTTTGTGGATGCACTGCTGCATTGTCGACAAATAAAATCGCTTTTCGAGGTAAATTTTTTTAGCTCACAATTTTTCAACGCTGGGTACAAATTTTTTATTAAACCATTTTCAAATAAATCACAGGTCATACATCCATTTTTTTAATTTTCTTAATTCACCGGAAGTGCATTTTTAAAAATATTTTTTATTGCTCGGGGATTTTTGAATTTACCGATACACATTAATGGGAAACGAAAATTTCCCGATTTCCCGAAGCATTACTGTATGCTAACATCGTTATTCTGTCCTTGCTCATTTCTGATCCGGAACTTTTTACCTCTCAGTACAAGTGACTTCTGGGTAATAACTAATAATTTAGTCCGGATTCATCAACGTTAAAACGTTAATCTTTTGTGTAACTGTCTGTTATTTTTTTAAAATACAATTTTGTAAAGTTCGGCTGCATTTTTATCAGTCGATAACTGCTCACTACAAATAGGTAATTGACAAATTTCGTATCCGCTTTTCCACCTGTACAACCATCCTGAACTGGCCATAAAGTTCACATATTCATCAACCAAAAATTTCTGCTAACATTCCAGCCTAATCCTAAATCATAATATCTGATATGGAGAGTTCTTTTTCCCTATTCCACGTGGACCACAAGACAGATTCATTTACTTTTTCGAATTGCGATGGTTTCATTATTTTTCTATTCGATGTTTTAAGATTATTCTGTTGGTTTGTCTTTGAATTTAATTCAGGCTGAAATCATTGAAATTCCGACACTGAAATCTCTGGAAAATTATCACGGTTGTGAACCTTCTACAGCTTCAAATTTCTATTCAACGGTTATAACTACCCGTTTACATTTACACGATTCTATTGTTAGATTTTAATCCATTCTATAAACGAAAATTACCCCAGACGACATGAAATAAAAATCATATTTTATCTTTAAGTAAAGATACTATATACGAGTACATTCAACCATAATTTAGGACTACACTCCTTGCAACAGCATGATATAATACCGCAATAAGGAAATGACTCGTGCAGTTATTTCAATAACATCCTGTCTGAACATAAAGTAATGTATAGGCTTCTGATTAGAGAAATAGTTTTTGAGTGCATTTTGGTTTTAATTTGTTTCTTTCTGCGGTTTTTAATAACGTTATTTAAATTCGTCTCTTTTTTTTTAAATACGGAATGTAGTAAAGATTATTTAAATATATTGACGTTTTGGATAATCTAGGTTTCGGTTAACCCGAATTTGGATATCCGGGATTTTACTATATATATATAACTTTTTTAAAAGTTTTTCAGCATCTAATTCGTTTGAACAGTTCTTTTTTATTCTGAACTAATAATATCTTGTGGATTTCATAACTCCTAAATCTTCAATTACTTGTTTCATATAGTCTTACTTTTTAATCTTCCTTCCTCAAATTTGCTTACTATGGATGTTTTATGGCCAATCAGCCTTGTTGTTTTCTTAAAAGATTCTGCCATAACTTCTCTCTTCAGTTCATTTAAAAATATTTTCATTTGTATTCTATCAACCCTCCTTACTTTTGACATTTTATAAATCACATCTCAAAAGCATCTACTCTTTGTTTTGTTGGTTTCTCTATTGTTGATCTTTACTATTATAAATCATTACACTCCATAATCCTAATAATATAATAAACCTATAATAGGTCAATTTAAATTTTCTCTCTTTAAATTGACTTTAATTAAGAGACTTAATTTGACTTTAATTAAGAGAGAGAAAATTTGAAAAATTTTCTCTCTTTATATTGATCATCTTCTTGTAATCTTTTTATTCTTTTCGTGCTCTTAACGTTTTCTTCCTCTTTATATTTATCATCTTCTCTTAATGTTTTTATTCTTTCTTTGGTTTTAACAGCTTCTTCCTCTTTATATTTATCACCTCTTGTTAATTTTTTTATTCTGTTGTTTCTAACATTTTTTTCCTCTTCATATTCATCTTCTTGTCGATTTTTGAGATGTATTTCTTCATGTTATCTTTCTTTTTCTTGTATGATTTTTTGTTTTTCATTTTTGATTATTCACCAAATAATCTAATAATAAAAACTGAATATTTTACACCGTAAGGTCGAAATTAACATTTGTAACCAGTACACAGGAGTACACTAAACGGAAATTTTTGATTATTATTAACATTTATTTATTCGACACATCAGAAATCTGAAATATTTGTTAATCAGTAACTCACGAAGATTCGAATAATATTGATCTAGTAGTACGAGTAATAAAGGGGCTTTTACACTATCCTAATATCTCATGTAAGATTGTTAAATTGATAACTGTATAAATATTTGATGTTAATAAAAACTAATATTTCAGCAATTGTATTACTATCCACATTATCAAAAAATTGGAGGATCGTATCTCACTTTCCAAAAAAATAAGTTAAAATGAAGCGCAACAAAAAATGTGTATATGTAATTTAATAGGCGTAGAAGGAAGTTATGTGGTGTCCACATCATATTTTTTTTAACCTTCTTTCTTTTTCCTGTTTAGCCTCCGGTAACTACCGTTTAGATAAATATATATATTTTTTAACCTGTCATCTCTTAAGTGATTTAATTAATCAGAAAGTTAAAACTGCTTTTTGTATTTTCATACTTTTTTTTTAATGAAAATTGAATTGGTAAACTTTTAATCACTTGTTTATTTTTCTTATTAATAATTTGTTAAAACATATAATGCATTAGTTTCCGTATTTACGTGCTCCTACTTTACACTGTACGTTAAAAATAAATGTTTATAATAAAACCTGATATTACTTGTACAATATTATACATTTTGGGCTATTATAATTATTTTCAATTTTTTTTCATTGTGGTTATTTTATGTAAATTTGCGTAATATGTATTATCGATTTAATCCTATTACTCCTTTGCTTTCTTTTTCCTGTTTAGCCTACGGTAATTACCGTTCAAATAATACTTCAGATGATCAATGAGAATGATATGTATGAGTGTAAATGAAGTACAGTCTTGTACAGTCTCAGGTCGACCATTTCTGAGGTGTGTGGTTAATTGAAACCCAACCACCAAATAACACCGGTATCCACGATCTAGTATTCAAATCTGTGTAAAACTAACTGACTTTACTCGGACTTGAACGCTGGAACTCTTGACTTCCAAATCATTTGGTTTGGGAAGACGTGTTCATCACTAGACCAACCCGGTGGATCAATCCTATTACTCCTGTGAGAATGTAATGATTTAAATAGACATTCAACATCGTAAAATCCACTACGTACTTTAAATTTTATGAAGAAATTTGGTACCAAATAATAAAGAATTTTCCTTGTAACGTTTGTAAATTTATACCATCATAGCAAGAATAAATTAACTTATTAATTAATCAGTTTATATCGATTAAATTTATTTTTAACTAATTAATCTTCTTAATTAATATATATATATTTAAATAAAGTTAGTAATAATGTTTACATATAATCAGTATATGTTTGAAATGAAATTAAGTTACATATATTGGAATTTCTTCTACTATTAATTAATTCAAGGTGTTATCATAATACAATATTAATATTTTGGTTTCATGTAACAAAACAAGGTAATGATTTTCATTAAAAGTATTATGTTAAATATCGTTGTATAATAATTTAAATATGCTATACTTATTATTTTTTTTTAATAAATAATATATCGGTGTATAATATAAATAATTATAATTATTAGGCTATTCAGTTATTATTGTTATTATTTTATCGACGCAATAGAACCTGTATGAAAGACTTGATTTTTAGTGCTAATGAGTATACTGTATATTGTATAGTTTGTATTATAGGTTATCACCAGGGTGAAAGGGGACACACGTCATTACGGTTCAACATTACGTAAGGCAATTCTTACCAATATTTCAACCTCGAACATTATTCAGCACGTGGAATGAAATTATTTTATTTTCATTTAATTTAATTATTGCTATTATAATATTAAATAAATAATTGGGTTAATTAATATTTATATTTCTAATTAAAGAGGTATTGATTTATACATCCTTTCATTTATTATACACATATATAATTTATTTATTAAATGAGTGAACACTAATTAATACATGAACACATCAGTGCATTCGATTGTGTCTTTTGGATTTTTTTTTTAACCTACGTATATCGACCTAGTTTCAAAGTCCTGTTATTGGCAGCATATTAATTTTTACTTTTTTCTTTACATAATTAATTATTTTATAATATTAAAAATTATATTAAATTATTATTATTATTTTATTATCTTTATAGATAAAATGTTTCTTTTTATACACGGCCTGATCACGATGTCTGACTACAAATAGGCTGCTTACTATTTTATTTGATTTTTTTAGCGATACGAAATATAGTTATTTATTATACAGCGTGTTTTAAAATTATGTAGCCAAATATATTAACCTATCAATATTTCTGTTATTTTTCTTGTTAAAACCATAATTAAATTTTTTTTTACCTATTTTAACGAAATTTAGTAAATTTAAACTGAAGGTTTTTTGGAAAGTAAATATTTATCTTAAAAATTATATTAAAAAAAAATGGCTGCCGTGTAATGCTGGTATTTTTTATCAAACTGTCCTTGTCTACTCTACAAGCACAACTAAAGAAATTTTTTATAAGATGTACACCAATTATAACAAAATTATTTGAAATGTTGCTAAAATCTCTTATATGTTTCTCTTTATAGAATCGACGCGGATTTGAAATATCCACTTGTATAATACGTAATTTAATATGTATTTGAATTTACCTAGTACGTGCGAACTTTATATTCTTCTGTCAAATATTTATAATTTTGTTATTATTTCTATGAGTAATGCTATTAAAAAAAAATGGATTTAATTGTTGATAAAACGTTTCCTGGTAACCATATATAAGTTGAAAAAAAAACATGTTTTATCATTTGAATATATCTATCCTAAACTGTTACAGGTAAATTAATATTAATTTATCTGTAACTGTAAATAATCTTAATTTATTTAAATTGGAGTGAGAGTTAATAGTTTGGGACTGCAGTTATTTATCGATTCAAAATATTGTGATTTTATTAAAATAATTTATTAGACTGATATCTCGATTTGTGATTGTAATAGTCATTCAAATCTGTTATCTTTAAATAATAATAATAATAAAATAAATAAATAAAAGGGATGCATTGCGTTTGTAAGAATCAAATAATATCGTATCGTAACAGTTTTTTTTTCAAAATTTCACAGATTTGTTCCAAACAAAATAGAGTTCGTGGAAGATGTTAAAAAAAAAAAAAAAACTAAAATCTGATTATTCACACTCATAAGAGGTAACTGAAAATTTTTAATTAGCATTATCACAGAACTTTAACCCTTCTACATTTTATTAAAAAAACAGGCGCGCGCGCAGACATATTCATTTTATTTATTTTTTTTTTTTTACTAAGGAAACGAAATTTGCACAAAATAATTTTTCACACATAATATACAACGTTGCTCGGTTATTTGATGGATTTAATAAAACATGACGTTAATTTATTAACAATAAAATGCATAAGATTTTTACTAATGGTATATAAATTAATCGGAACTAATATTTAAAGAGATGTTAGTGATCTAGAGAAAAATTTCGAAAGATGTAAATTTCAGATAGAATTCTACTTTGTTGGTGCCAGAAAAACTTCTTTTTTCTATTACAGTATCAACACACTTTCGAACTTAACTTCATTAAAGAAGGAGCTTATTAATTCGTTTTGTACATAACATATTTTTTTAAAATATATTTTTAAACCTTATTTACGACCAAATGCACATTTTTTGATGATTATTTATTTCTGTGGGAAATTAATAATAATCAAAAACGGTGCACTTGTTCGTAATAGAAGAAATTGATAATGGTTTCATAAAATGTATCCTCGAGATAATGGAATCAATAGAATAAATTAAAAAAAAAAAAATATATATACATTGTTATATAAACGATTTGAAAATATTTGTCATCATTGTTGCATTATATTTATATGGCGTAATGATAAAAAAGCTAAGATTTATTCAAAGAATTATGAAAGAAATTTTCCATTTAAACCTTTATTAAAGTTTAGTAATTATTACTTAAAATTGGGTTTTATTCATTTCTTTATTTATTCTTATTTAAAATGTTTCTTTTAATCTTTACATTTCTTACGACGGCTGTTTATTTACAAGTAATTTATTCTTTAAAATTCTATTTCATATTAAAAACTGAAAAAATATCTAAAAATAAATTTAAAAACGTACGAAAAATTAAAATATACCATCCTTTTTTAAATTGTTAAATATTTTATTAAAAAAATAAGAAATAAAATATACATTTGAAAAATTGATTAATATTTCGGACAAAGCTCTCTCGTTCGTCAAGCGGTTTTTTTTTTACTGTTAAAAAATATTTTAGAGGCTAAAATTAAATCAATTTACAATCTTAGCTACTTTCAGTAGAACTGATTTATATAAATTTTGATTAAAGATCACCTTTCGGGTAATTAAAAAGAATTTATTTATAGCCATTTAATGTACTAGGTAATTAAACTACATAATTTATATAATTAAAATTATTTTATTACATTAAGATATATCAAATACGTTTTTGTTTCGTAATAATATTAAATATTTCATTGTTAATTAATTAATTAATCTACCTGTTTAGTTTTTCTTTTCTTTTTTTTTTGTTATTTGTAATCTTATACTCCAATATCGATATCAGTAACAATATGTTACGTATAATCTAATTGTACCGGATGTGTTTAATTGTTATGTTAGGCAATTATTATATGACTCATTCATTAATAGAGCCAACCTATATTTTTTAATACTTTATTTCTGTTTAGCTGTTTTGCAAATTGTTTAAATTGTTAATCGATTATTGAAGTATAGATGTGAAGTTAAGCCATTTTGTTATTGTATAATTTTAAAGGTAAATAGAGATAATTTGTGTTTTATAATTACCTGTACGTGACATATGAATGACAGCGGTTGTAGTAATAATAATTTACGTAATTAAGTGATTTATTCGTGTATACAATACTTATTAGCTGTATTCAATTAGTAAATGATTGTTATGTACATAAACAAAAAGTTATAAATATTTTTTTCCTCATTTGTTATATAATAGTTTATTTAAAAAAATGGATTACCTGTTAATAATTTTTTACCTGTTAATAGTAAATTTGGAAATATCGTATAAGTTACTACTTAAAAAAACTGTTCGATAATTTTTTCGGAAGCCCTTACGGAAAACTTTGATTATATTTAAAAATGAGAAATGATCATAATTGATTATAATGGATGAAATTAATAAAATATCTTGCCGGCCTTTCAGACCAGAAAGTGGACCCTCGGGGCCCAGGTCAGTCCCGGGCGAACTCCGGAGCTGACTCAGGGGCTCCTCGGAGCCTACCCCTGGGCAGAAGAGCTCGCTTCGCTCGCCATTCCCGTCTACTCAAAGGGCTCCACCCCCTGGATCTCCACACTGTTCGTTGTCCTCATTTTTGGGGGAATAATACTGATAAATAATAAAGTATTCAGGCTTTAAACCTCATAATTGAAACTAAATTACAAAAGACAAAATTGTATTAGCTATGGCAGTGATTCCCAAACTGTGCGCCGCGGCGCCCAGGGGGGCGTCCTGGGGAGTCGCCCCAAGGAGTATATTGTAAATATATCGTAAAGGGGAGCCGCAAAATATTGTAAAAGCTTCATAATTAATTGAACCAAGACATTTATAATTATTAATTTAATGTTAATAAGTAAAAAAAACAATGAAGATACACGAGTTTTATTTTTAACTCTTAACGAATAGTTATACTTTTACTTACGGTAGGACTCCATGGAAATATTTTAACAGAAAAAGGTCGCGGCGACTCGACAAATTTTGGGAACCACTAAGCTATGGTAAACAAAGTACACACACCTTTGACGACCAAAAATTCATAACTTATTTCTTTGCCATAATAATTATTATGGCAGAAGTATAATAATGAAGTAAATGGATTAATATTTTTTTCCTTAATGAATATCTTTAATTTACAATTTCACTCTTCTTGGAATGTAGAAATAATGAATATTTTTATTGTTTTAACTTTCAAGGGGCTTCGGTATTGGGCTTAAAATCTTCCATGGTGTGGTACGAATGTATCCTGATAATTTGAAAGCAATCGATCGGTTGGTTCTACAAGATTTTTCGAGATGAAAGATATCTAAAAATCTTGTCAGTTATGCCAAGAAATTTGGGTAAAATTTGATTGCGATTGATCGAATAGTTTTTTTGTTTATCTCAAACAAACAAAAACCCTGTTCTTCTTTATGTAATCTTATATATAGATGTATATTTTATTTAACATAAATTTAATTCTATTATTTTTCTAATATTATTTATTCGATTGATTCGAATAATTTTATTCAAATCCAGCTGACAGTGATAGATACTCTCAGTTCAATTCAATTCGGCAAATCTCCACTACTCCTTTTTTTCTCTTTAGCCTTCGTATGGTATTACTTCAGAGTATGAATGAAGATGATATGTATGAATGTAAATGTAGTGTAGTCTTGGCACAGTCTCAGATCGACCATTTCTGAGATGTGTGGTTAATTGAAATCTAATCACCAAAGAACACCGGTATCCATGAACTTTTATTCAAATCCGTATACAGATAATTAAGATTTGAACCTTAGAACTCTCGACTTTAGTAATTAGATGATTTGCGATGACGAACCCAAATCCATGGGGTTAAATCTTCCCTACTTCATCTATATATATATATATATATTTTTGAGATGAAATATATCTATAACTCTTCTCAGTTACGCCAACTAACATGGGTAAAGATTTGGTTGCGATTAATCTAGTAGTTTTTTTTTTATTTCGAACAAACAAAAACCCTCTTCGTCTTTATATAATAGAATAAATTTTAGTTTCCATAAAAAAAAAAACAAACAACGATTGTAGGCTACTTTTCCGTTCCGTAAATATGTACTACATTTTCCCGTTGTTGCAACTGATACAACTATTTTCAAGTAAAATAGGTATCGCATTTATAATGTTTATTAGGTAAAATAAGGAATGAAATACTTTCCCATAGCCTTTTTCACTAAGCCAAAAACATTATTGCAAAATTAATTAAATATTATAAAAGACTCTTTTTTATTAAAAGTCATATATTTTTTTATATTGACCACTTAAGAGGTAATTATAAACACCTCTTCCGTTTAAGAGTTAGTGGTACCGTCACGTTTTTTTTACAGCTCATTTTGAAAATAATAAGAAACGATTTTCGTATGTAATTTAATGTATTCCAACAGTGTTATAAATGTTTTATACGTATGCAGATTTAATATTTTTCACTTCCGATTTCGATTAGCCGTATATTTTTTTAAGAATACATCCAAATACCACACATAGCAGGATCAGTTTTTGTTAGTCATGTCACATAAACAGGACACATATATTGAAAGATATTAAAGACATCAGGAAGTTCAGCTAATATCATGTTATGTCGGTGCATAATGAAGTGGTAGCCGTCAACATTCATCTAGTCTGAATTCCAGTCATATTTTATCATTTTTCTTACATTATAAAATTTTAATTCTATCCTCACAAGTACAAAATATGAATTGAATTTGATAAATTAATTATAAAAACAAGATCTTTATATATTTAAATAGTATGAAATTTAATAAAAACACCGTTAATATTTGACATAAAATTTATATCGAATATACTCGTATTATTTGAATATATTAAATAAATTTCCTAACCATTTTATTACGGAAGCTGATAACGAGTTGTAAAAGGTCCTTCACAACTATTTCAATATAATTTGAAAGCGGTTGGTTCATAATTTTTAGTGTTATCACGTTTCGTCATACTGTACAACAAATAATTTTATTAATTTAATTGATAACATGTAGTCTTTTTATCTATTACTACAAATTTAAATTATCATTACTCTTCTAAATATTTAAATTTATCTTTCAGTATTAATTTTTACTTCCTTGAACGAAGTAAAGGAAGTATTGTGATCGCGAAAAATTTCGGTTTTCAGATTTCAACGGAAATATCCATTTTGACCATCCTTGAATCCATTTTGACTAGTTTAGGCGTGACGTCTTTACGCACGTACGTATGTACATGCGTACATACGTACTAATGTATCTGGCGTAACTCAAAACCGATTAGCCGTAGAGTGTTGAAAGTTTGGATTTAGGACTGTTTTAACATTTAGTTGTGCACCTTCCCTTTTGATTGCAATAAACTGAACCAAAAGTGTCCTAAAAAGCCCAAATTTAAAAAAAATCTGGATTTTGTATTTTTCTAAACTGCAGTAATAAGACCTCATTGACAGCTTTTCAACGGTCTATCATAAGTGGTACTTATTTTCATTGGTTCCAGAGTTATAGCCAAATGAAATTTTAATTAATGAAATATTTGGATCTTATAAGAAGAAGGCTCATCGACTCGAATCAGATTTCATTTTCTTCTTTTTTTTAATTGAAATATATTGATTTATTAATAATTATTAACCTCTGATTGTAAAAAAAAATTACGATAAATAATAATTCAATAATAACATTAAAAGAAAAAAATATAAAGAAATATCAGAAGTTATTAATGAAATTTAGTTTTATGTACTACTCATTAAAAAAAAAAAAAAAAAATGTGTTTATGTAATTTAATAGGCGTACAAGGAAGTCATTGGTGTCCATATCAGATTTTTACATTTATTTTAATTTTATAATTTATTTAAATGATGTTTTCATAATTCTTTAAATAAACGGTTTGTAATGTTTTATACGTTTCATTGTAGATTTATATTGATTATTTACTTACTGGTCTTTGCAAACGGATAAATGAGAAACGTTTCTAAACGTAGATATTAAATTGAACATTTCAAACGTCTATATGAATGAGTGGGTTGATTTTTCCCTACACGTCGTAGGTCAGTGCTTGCTTTATCGACTAGAGAGAATTGTCTCTAGGGATCGTCGTGCCCTTACCCTTCCTTATAGTCGTGTACAGTAGCCCCGGGCATGTTGTCGAAGGGGAATACAAAAACTTCCGACTCCCGTTGTTAAGTAAAGGGGCTGAGAAGCGCCTTGAATGTACACACACTGCAGGAATATTACCAGGATAGAATGGACTATAAAGAATATAATATTGATAATGTATGTAATAATTCTTAGTTAATTACGGTATATCCATTCAGTAATAATATTAAATTCTTGTATTGATATGTCTAATTATATATGACGTTATTTTTTTTTACCAGTTAAGTTGGAAGCTTAATAATTCAATCCATATTAATAATGAAAAATCAAGGGTGATATTTAATATCCAATTACTTTGGATGCAATTTCAGTTTATTACAAATTTTGTTAGAAAAACTAAATAAAAGTGCCGTTTTTTTGTTTACTTTTTTAACCTAAATCCAATTTAAACTCGTGTGAAACACGCAACAAATTTATTATTTTATTCACTTATTTATTTTTTACAATTCTCCCAAATATTGGCATCTTTGGGAAAAGTTTTTTATATATAAGCGATTATTTGTAAAAAGTGTATGTTTTTCCTACAAGGTGAGAAAATATGTTTAAAATATAAAAAAGCTGGCAAATTATTGCATGATATTCTCGGCTTTAATATAATAATTAAAAGAAAACAGAGAAATATAATATATATTTTTTAAAGGCGAGGAAAAAATTTTCAGAAAAACTTTTCTAAAAATATTCATTATAAGTTAAATTAACAAAATTGGTCTTCGCTAAATCTAATACCTCCTTCAGTAAAGGTTAAGATAAGAAAAATAACATTTTCGTAAAACATTTGCTCCATTTTAGGTCTGGGGTCTATAATTTAAAAAAAATCGTATGTGGACCCCACATGACTTCGTTGTACGCCTATTAAATTACGTATAGACATTTTTTTAAATAGAAAGTACATACAATTTTATTTCACTAATAATTTCAGATTTTTTCATAATTTATTTTTATTGTTATTGAATTATTATTTATTGTACAAGTTTTTACAATGAGAGGTTAATAATTATTAATAATTTATATTTAAATTAAGAAATTAAAACAAAATGAGATGAAGTCAGATTCGAATCATTGTCCCTTCCCCTTGTAAGATCCAAATATTTCATTAACTACAATTTTATTTGCTATAACTCTGGAATCAATGAAACTCAGGAACTCAGGAATCGCAATGAACTTAGGAATCGCTTGTGATATATTGTTGAAAAGCTCTCAATGAGGGCTTATTACTGCAGTTTAAGAAAAAGTTCAAAATCCAAATGTATTGAATTTTGGGCTTTTTTTGGACACTTTTGGTCCAGTCAATTGCAATCAAAAGGGGAAGGTTATATTATAAGGCATAACTAGATATTACAACAGTTCAAAATCCAAAATTTCAACATCCTAGGGTTAATCGTTTTTGAGTTGTGCGAGATACATACGTGTGTACAGACGTCACGTCGAAACTAGTCAAATTGGATTTAGTAATGGTCAAAATGGATATTTCCGTTAAAATCTGAAAAGTGAAATTTTTTGCGATCACAATACTTCCTTTACTTCGTACAAGGAAGTAAAAATGAATTAATGATTTTTATTTCTCGCTAAATAATTTACGTCATACTTAATACTATTTTATAAAATTTGACATTTGAAGCTATATCCAAAACTATCTTTAAATTTTTATATCTTTTGTTCAAATTATTATTAAACATAGTTGTAGAGTATTAAATCTAAAATACTGAAAACAGATTGCGCCAGGTTTCTCATTTTTTAAAACCTCTAACTCAAAAATAGTAAATTCTGCTTACTGGTTTAACTATACGTAGAATAAACAAATATTTATCCCTTCTGTCTTTCAGAATGTTTATTTTATTTTAAATTTATTTTTATTTAGAGTATATTACTGTTACATTTTTGAAACTATTATTTCATATAATATTTTTTTTTTTAATATATTGTTTATGAACTGTAACCACTTCCTTTTTATTCATTAATTATTTACATATTTTATAATGTTGTTTTGAGCAAGGTTTTCCTGAATTTTCTTTAATCCTAGATGAATAATGGAGCAGATCCTTATAATGTTACTGGAGGAATAGCAGATTTCCATCGTTGATACGATCTGTATAATGATATATCTGAAAAAAGTGCTTAATCACTTACTGTTTAATCTATTTATAAAATTCTTTATATCTAGTTATAAATTCATTATGCAAATTTTTGACTTTTACTGTTCTAACTTATCAGACTTCAAACTATTCTTTATTACATTTTTTTGTTTTATGATATTACCAAGGTGTTTTAAACTTTTATTTTAAAAATAAAATTATATTGTATTAAAGGATAAGGAAAACATGCTTTATCCGATAACATAAAATTTAGTTTTTTGTACAATGAACAAATAAACAACAGAATCCACGAACTGGTCCACAGGGGATATCACGTAACCCGGATGGATCAAGGAAAAGGAAAGGGTGTGAATAGTAGTTAATAAAAGAACGATTTACTTATAGGATGACGAAAATTGAGAAACCTAATCCAAAGAAGTGTTTTAATTCATCTATCACAACACATTTACAGGCATTGGATTCCCATTACCCTGTAATCTTTCGGATTTTCGGGATATCTTTAAATAAAACTGATTACTAATCAACGACAGCGTAGAATTCCTTTAAATCCATTTAACTAAAGCTTTCATTAGTAAAAACAAACATTCTACTCGTTTATTGGTGGGCTGTGTCCTTGAGCTCATTGAAAATGCTTAGCGCGGGATAACCCCGTATTTTTTCTAATTAAAATTAGATATAGGAAGAGTTTTTATGTGAAACCTTCGGTGTTAGTGGAAAGCGCGCGATCCCCGCGCTTCCTCTAACACCGAAGGATGGTAAGTTATGATAGGTGGTCGTGGTTGGAAGAGGACATACGAAGCGAATAGAATAGGTTGTGTAAGTACACTGATGGAAATGTGTGCCGAGGCATTTGCATCCTGACAGAGGCAAAACTGATGACTGTGTTGTGTTATAAAGTTACGAGGGTCTTAAAGACGACTTTCCGTCAGGGGAGCCTATAAGGGCTTAAAGCCCATTAGGAATTGAAGTGTGGTTTGACGACTGGAATCTTCATAAGGCGAGTGTCTTCTACGGGTGTCAGGATGTTAAATTATTTATACATAATTAACATTATACATAATTAAACAAAACATGAAATTTTATGTTAAATTATCTATGTATTTTTTTATTTTCTTTATTCTTTTTCTTATGGGCTGCCTGATAATACAGTGAAATGGGGGTTATATATATTTCTATTCTGCTGGCCATGAGGAATGGATTTTACCAACACTTTGTATTGGAATCTGCTTTTTAAACTGATATTCATGAAGTGAGGTTATGATTTCTATAAGGAAAACTCTTAACCTGTTCTCAGAATTGTGATATGTAAAAATACTCAACTTTAAACCATATATCATTAAGATCTGACCTACAGAATATAAAAATTATTTTATTTTTTTATTTTGTAAACAACTTAAAATATTTTCATTTTTAGGTGTTATTAACTAAATTTCAATTAATGATAAATGTAAATAGAAAAGAATTAAATTTTTGGTAATTGTTATAACTATTGACTGATAACAAATAATTTATAAAAAAAAGTAAGATGGTGTGACCGATAATAAATTAAAAATTTATCAATAAGGGAAGGGTTAAATTTTAAAATTTATTCAAACGCCTGGAAATTTAAGCAACATTGTTGCCAACTTTATTAATTTTTTGTAGAGGAACGACGTTTTTGTTGTCTTGTTCGTATATTTTGTGAGGCAAAATTTGTAAATTAATATTTTGTTGTTTATTAATAAAAAAATTGTTAAATCCATTTATGTTTTTTCTTCGTATCAAGGAACATCCGTTTTAATCTTTTGTTAGAAAGGATGTATTGAACTGGTCGTTGAACTCAATATAAATAATTCTGGTGGTGATATTAAACTGACTGTAAGGTCAGGGCGTTTCAATCAGCTTGATGATGATGGTGTTGTATTTTGTGAAGTACTACTGTTAACTACTAGTATAGTTAGTTCACTGTTTAGGCTGGACTGCTTGCGGTTAGGCTTTAGCCAGTGTATATAACCTATACTGTACGACATTACTACTCTATACAAAGTACAGTATTATATTGTGACGTAACAAGATGGCTTCTCATCTGATTATACTTGATTGCACTTGGTCTCGGTCATTCAGTAACAACTCTCTTTCAACTCAGAACACCGACGCTCACTCAAGTAAAAAATGACGTCATATAGACAACAAAGATGGCCTTACTCTCCCACTCCTCATTTCTTATAATCAGTATCGGTTTAATTTTTTATTTCGGTTTTTTTTTTGTGTTGTATCAAGAAAACGTAACTTTTAGGAATTTATTATTTTTTTATTCTTAAATTAATAGTGTTTACAGATTTATTCCGTTATCTGTACACATTACATGAAATTTATTGTATTCATTAGATAATTCAATTTTTTTGCCAACTTTTACGTTAGTTTTTTTTTTTTTTTAAAAAAAAGGCTATTAATTACAAGAATTGTAAGGCTAAGTTGATTATTAGTTTTGTATTGACAGTCACTCATTTTGACTGAGAAAAGTGAACGAAAGTTTTAAGATTTAAAACTTAAAATTTGTAGAAAAGTACGCTTAACAGTGGCACGATAATGATAGAAAAATTAATGTTCCTTCATTATCAGATCTTCAAAAATAGTCTACTAAATAGATAACCATATCTATAGTTTTTTAGTTATTTTGTTTATAAATTTAAACTTGTTGAAGTTAGCACTAAATTAAAAAAAAATTACTCTAATCAATTTACTGATTCTTAATTTAAAACATTCAAAATTAGAATTTTCTTTACGTCGTATATATTACTCTTTTTTAAGTTTATTTTATCATAAATTCTTTAAATGTATTTTTATTTAAAATGTATGTATCGGCTCGCAAAAAAAAAGTTTGCAATATTAAAATAAAATACAATTTGTAAGAAACTAAACGTTAAAAAACTAATGTGTTAATGAAAATAAGCCAAAGAATCTAGAGAAAACAAATACCACCGAGTGTCTACTAATGGTGTCTTGTATGTGCCGTATTATTTAATCTTAAATTTTCAGTTAAATTTTATAGATATTTCTCTTGAGAATACTCAAAATGTATATTATTCTACACTATTATATTACTATAATACTATTCCACTGAATATTACTCTCTCTCTCTCTCTCTCTCTCTCTCTATATATATATATTACGAAAACAGTTAAATAAAAAAAAATTATGAAATAAAAAAAAAATTCTTCCTGAAAAAACTGCGCAAGAAGCCCGATTTTTCGTTATTTTATTTCATATATATACTTTTTTTTTAAATTAAAAAAAAAAATAAATAAAACTTTAATATTAATAAATTTAAAAAAATAATATTTTTTAAATAAGAAAACTAAAAGAAGTTATAGGTTTTTTACTTATTTAATGTAAAAATACATTTTCTGTTTTTTAAGAAAATTAAATTATTATAACCGTAATTTAATGAAATAATTAAAAACAACGAATAGACCCTATAATAAACATAAGCAACAAATTTAATCCACCGGGTTGGTCTAGTGGTAAACGGGTCTTCCTAAATCAGCTGATTTAGAAGTTGAGACTTACAGCGCTCAAGTCTTAGTAAAGGCAATTACTTTTAAACGGATTTGAAAACTAGATCGTGGATACCGGTGTTCTTTTGATGGTTGGATTTCAATTAACCACACATCTCAGGAATGGTCGACCTGAGACTGTACAAGACTACACTTATTTACATTCATACATATCATCTTCATTCATCCTCTGAAGTAATACCTGAACGGTAATTCCCGGAGGCTAAACAGGAAAAGAAATAAAGCACCAAATTTAAAATTACCACTGTGACTCGCCTCATAAGCACGTATGAAAATACACAAATTCAACATAACCTTAATTTGAGGTTATGTTGTTTTTAGTCTATCTTAAATTGAGCGTAACCGAAGAACGACTTGACCAAACTTCATCGATTTTTAACAGTTTCAGAACATATTTAAATTTTAATGAAATTGATCTAGTAATTTTGGTAATTTTTGAGCCAAAAAATTTTGAAAATGAAATTTTCAAGATACATTATTACAGCATACACAAATTTCAATGAAATTAATTTATTTGAAATTTCCAAGCTACAAATTATATACATAAATGTGGTATTTTTTCTATTTCTCATACCTCAAAACGTAACGAAAATTCATTTTCACCTCCCTCCCGACGCCTTCATGTGACCGAAAGTAATACCGTAACTTTCTTCGAAATGTCGGTAAAAAAATGCCTTGATGCTTTTATTTAATAATTTTCATTAAATAAAATTCTTTACTTAAGTTAATGTGAAGGGAAACTGAAGGATAATGATAATAATATCCTCCCCCAAAAAAAATCAACAAAATTAAGTCTTAAATACAAAAAAATAAATATACGCACACACACTGAATCAAGAAACTTCTTATTTAAAAAAATGTATATACATTTTGTTAGAAAAAACTTTTTTTCTATATTAGATTATTTGAATAAATATATAAATAGATGATTTTATTGTCTTATAAATTAAAATAAGTTATTTTCCAACAATAAAAAATGAAAAGTTATAAATATTGTAATTTTTTTTCCTTTTTTTGTTTGTCCACCTTTAGACATGTTTCAGAGAATGAGATGAATGCTTTGTAGCGTGTGTGAAATGCCATGCCTGACCGGGATAACATGCCAATATTGTAATATTAACATGTCTAACTGAACCGAAGATGAAAAAATTATTCTACGAAAAACTTATGAGTTGTTTATAAAAATAATTAATTCTCTGATAAATTCTACGACATAATTTACATTTATTATTTGCTAGTGTTTTAACAAGCCATAACCCATTATACCAGTTAATAGTTCATTGCCTAAAAATGACTCATTTGATTCTCTGTAAATGTTTCATGCTATGTTTGCATCGGATTAATTCTTTAGTGAGAGTAAAAGTAAATATTTCCTTTTTATTGTAAATTTTCTTTAAATAATTCAATCAGACAGGTTTGAATATTGCAGTTGTAATAAAAAAAATAAAAATTCAAGGTAATTTTTTATTTAATCAAACATTCACCAAACTAGAATCCATATAGTTCAATCAAATTTCTGTTGTATTATTAATTTTCTGGATGATTTTTAAAGGGAATTTAATAATATACAAATAAAATGTACACATCTTTACGTTAATCCATTATTGTCTATTTACTGAATTTGGAGCTTCATGATACACATTCTTATAATTACAGTTTATATTACACACATCTTTCTATTATAACTAAAACTACAATACTACTTATGCTTAATTATAATTTTGTATTTGTTAAAAAGTTATTTTAATCAAATTATTTTGATTTCAACGTTGTTGAGGTTGCAAGAATTGTTTGAAATAATTTTTAAGTATCTTTGTTAGTTGCCAAGTAGTTATAAATGACCTTGACTTGAGAGTAGTCATTCCCATATATGACACAGCTATACACAGAAATAGCAAGCTTATGAAAAAAGGCGAAAATTATAGAAAGTTATCATCTCTTCTACACTAATCTGAATTATTGTGCAGATCATTATACCAAACCCATAAAAATGCTACTTATTAAAAACGACACTTTAGTAGCTCTATGCATTACGGGATTAGCGGTATAATGAACGTAATTATTCTTAGAGAAAGCTATTCCTATTAGTGTTTCTTGTACCACACACATTTTAAAGCTATAAGAAAAATTAAGATAAATTTTATAAGGCAACAAAGTTTAAGCCATAGAAACATAACACCATTGAAGTATTTTTTAATCCTCGAAAAATTTTAATTTGATAAATTTTTAGTACTTTACTTCACAGAAGTCAATTGTTTTAATCCATATTACAGATAAATGATGCAATGATTATCATTCTATAAACAAGGCATTACCTGGTGAAAATAACTCTCAAAATTTATTACGGAAGTGCAACATAATTTAAAAAAATTCTTACACAGTTCTGCGCAAGAAACCCGACTTTTCGTTATTTTATATCATGTAATATTCTTTGTATTATTTTTTCGGCAAGAAATATAATCAAAACATAGATTAAACGAGAAAACTAAGAGATATAATCTTATTTATTTAATATGAAAGGATTAAATAAATTATAATTAAATAAATAATACGGAGGATTTGGTGTACACTTACACAGGTTTAGAAGAAAGGAAATTTCCCAAATTGTGTGTACTGCGGTCAAGAGAAGATTGCCTGCCACACCTTTTTTGAATGTGCACGTTGGGAGGATCTAAAAGCAAGATATAACATACGAGAGATTACCCCGGAAACTACAACGAAGTATATGCTGAGAGATAGAGAGGAATGGCTGACAATATAGGGATTCGTGGCTGAGGTTATACGAGCAAAGAAAGTGGTGGGAGGAGCTACTTAAGAAAAAAAAACGACACAGACCCGGCTGCTGGGGCAGGGCCCGAGAACGGCATACCGGGCCCGGTGTCCCTGGCCTTAGCGGTTAGGGGTAGAGGCGGCAAGATGAAAATAAGGGAAAGATCCGGATCCGGTAAGCCTACTTGCCACACCGGACGTAGAGCCGGTAGGCGAGGAGGCTCGAATTAGAGTCACAAGGACACTTCCCTGGACTGATTAATACTTGATTGTTGAGCCGGCCCGGGGGAGAAAAAGAACCAAAAAAAAAAAAATAAAGTATATTTTCTGTTTATTTAAAAAAAAAGTTTTTGGCTTCAGTCATTTGACTGGTTTGATGCAGCTCTCCAAGATTCCCTATCTAGTGCTAGTCGTTTCATTTCGGTATACCCCCTACATCCCTAACAATTTGTTTTACATATTTCAAACGTTGCCTGCCTACACAATTTTTTCCTTCTACCTGTCCCTCCAATATTAAAGCGACTATTCCAGGATGCCTTAATATATGGCCTATAAGTCCGTGTCTTCTTTTAGTTATATTTTTCCAAATGGTTCTTTCTTCATCAATTTGCCGCAACACCTCTTCATTTGTCACTTTATCCACCCATCTGATTTTTAACATTCTCCTATAGCACCACATTTCAAAAGCTTCTAATCTTTTCTTCTCGCATACTCCGATCGTCCAAGTTTCACTTCCATATAAAGCGACGCTCCAAACATATACTTACAAAAATCTTTTCCTGACGTATTTCTGACAAAAAGCTCGTTTCGCCTGTGCTATTCGGCATTTTATATGGCTCCTGCTTCGTCCATCTTTAGTAATTCTACTTCCCAAGTAACAAAATTCTTCTATCTCTATAATCTTTTCTCTTCCTATTTTCACATTCAGCGGTCCATCTTCATTATTTCTACTACATTTCATTACTTTCGTTTTGTTCTTGTTTATTTTCATGCGGTATTTCTTGCGTAGGACTTCATCCATGCCGTTCATTGCTTCTTCTAAATCCTTTTTACGCTCAGCTAGAATTACTATGTCATCAGCAAATCGTAGCTTCTTTATCTTTTCACCTTGTACTGTTACTCCGGATCTAAATAGTTCTTCTAATGTTTTAAACTTTTAATATTTTTTTTTAATGACTGAAAATTTCTTTGGAGTAAAATAGGTTAAGAAAAGTTACGTGTTAAAAATGAATCAAATGTAAATTATCACGTATTTAAATTGGTATTTCAGCCTTCTATAAAATCATATTTGTTGTTCTTTATAAATATAAACAATTTAATCAAATACTTACTTTCAGAATTAAAAATTTTTCACGTAAAATAAATGGTATGTTAATTATTATTTCAAATTAAAATAACATAAGTATCTTTATTAATAACAGGCTTACTGATTTTGCTTATCAATTATTTTCTGATTAAATGCTTTCATCATTATTTAATCGAAGATTTATTATTTATAATTATGTTAATTTCTAGGTTTGTTTTTTTACAATTAGTTAAGATTTGATTTTTATCGTACAGTTTTTATCATTAATTTAATTAATGATAAAAAATGGTATATACCTAATATTTTTCCTTAATGTATTGGAATTTATTTACCAGTTCCTTTCCTCGTTTTATTGTAGCGAAGCTATCTAAAATATTCAAAGAATTGATAAGATCGGATTTATTTAATACATTTAACTTAGGAATTAATTTGAGGGTCAGTATAGTCAATTTAATCGTCTGTATTAGTTAGTCTGTGTATAGTTAGGGATTATCTATAAAGAAAAAAAAAGTTATGCAGTTGCCTGTTATCGTATAATATTTTTATTATGGATGAATTCTAAAAAAAAAAATGTTATAACAACGATACTACAGCACAAAGGTATTGACGACGAGGTAGCGAAGGAGCGATGGACAGACTCCTGAGGAGTGAGGAGTCGTCATTCGTCCGGGCTTGTCGGGATGGGCGACGACGATGAGACACGAGGACTCTGTCGCCCTCAAGTTGTTAAGACCGAGACCCGGTGTGAGTCCCCTTTGTGGGATACTCACATTGGAATCACTGGCGTCAAGACCGAGTTCCGGCCCCTAGGAGGGGGTTCAGGAACGACACAGTCGGGCCTGGATACCTTACCCTGGAAGTTAGAGGCAGGCACTAAAGTTATCCGTTAAAGTGGACAATCCCCTGAGCTGTGCTATCCTTCACGGTGAATCCAGCCCAGAGGGGTAGAGAAACAAGCTACAGAAAAAAAAAATACAATAGACAAACCCACCGGGTTGGTTTAGTGGTAACACGTCTTCGCAAATCAGCTGATTTCGAAGTCGAGAGTTCCAACGTTCAAATCCTTGTAATGACTTTTATACGGATTTGAATAGTAGATTATGGATACCGGTGCTCTTAGGTGGTTGGGTTTCAATTAACCACACCGACCTGAGACTGTACAAGACTACACTTCACATACACTCATACGTATCATCCTCATTCATCCTCTGAAGTAATACCTGACGGTGATTCCCAGAGGCTAAACAGGAAAAAAATTACAATAGTACAGACAGTAATATGACGTAAGTAAAAAAAAAAAACTTCCATTAGAAATTTGATTTAGTTGATATTTAGCAAGAAATTAATAGTTTCGTGTTACTAATGAAAATGAGTAGAAAAAAAATTAAAATAATTTTTTTTAAATATGTATTCCTGAGATTTGTGTAAAATAAAAAATCCCGTAGAATTATAAGGAAGTTACATAGGGAACGTGCGAAATGTAAATAATATACAGATAGATTTCTGCGTAGGTTATATTATAGTAAAAGCTACGTGCTACGTGCGTCATTGTGTCGTAAGTTGGATTAAGGACAGTGTATACTATAAAGAATACGTTGTGGAGGTTGAAAGGGGTTGAAACCGCCTGTCGGAGAATAGTTGGGGGTAAGCCAGCATCCAGCAGCCTGCCACCCTCCCTACAAACAGTCTACTCTTATACCGTCTGGCTGTTGTTCTGAATGGGGGTGATTGTCATTGCGCATTTTATCCCCCCGGCCGCTTGCGTACTCGCTCACTCGCTTTCTCTTTCTCTCTTACCAAGTGTCGCCAATTCCCAACAGTCAGTAACCGTACCCCAGACTCGCACTTCATCCCTTCCTATTCAGAATTACGCGTCATTCATAGGTAGAGAATGTTTTACAACTGTACCTCCGCAATTTTTTTCTAAGTTTTTTTTTAAAGAGTGTTGTTTAATGTACACTAAATATTTAAATTATTCTTACATTTATTAATAATTGTTTTTTCGATCAATTTTTTAACTTTGCGTTCTCCAATTACATAAGATTTGATACATTTTATGCCTAGATTCTCATTGTAGTATAAAGGTATATTTTTAATTGTAGATTAAAATTTTTCAATACAGATGAATAATTCGAGTGTAAGAAATATTTTCTCTGAACTTAATTGGCCGTATTGTTGTTTTTCCAAACAAAATCTTCTTATTTCGATTCCTGATTGTAAAATACTGTAAAGTGTGACCGTTAGGATCACTTAGTTATATTTAAACCCGAATGTATCATTTTGCTGGAATCTTAATTTTTTTTCTGGAACTTAATTAACAAAAATATTTGCCCTGGAGATGCTAGTTATATATAGACTTACTACATGAATAAGGACAACAGCTACCTACCGGGTATAAATCAATAAAATCCTGGAGATTTTAGGTTCGATACAAATCAATCAAGCAAAACTTCGTAATAAATAGTTCCGATCATTAAAAGGCTTTCGGATTGAAATAATTTAAGCAGTACGATATTTAATTTTCATTTTAAAATTATTAGATCAGTTATTGTCAAGTATGTTTAACAAAAAAATTTAAAAAACGAACAAACGCCATAATGGAGGTTTATTAGATTTTTACTAAATTATTGTCATTTTCGGGGGCAAGTACTATATTATTTCCTTTAGTTGTCGTTTTTTGAATTTTTTAAAATACAATACCATTAAAAAAATTTGCAAGAAAACTTTTCAATCAAAGAGGAACGAAGATTATGTTAGAAATTCCAAAAATAGAATTTCCTTATGAATATTATTCATTAAATTATTCTCACCAAAATGTAGCCTTGCTAAATAAACAATAAAAATCAATGTTTCCTTGAGAATATGTAATTTACAACAGTTTTGTTTAAAAGTATTATTAAGTTTGAATTTTTTTTAAATATAAATTTTAAGTAATTTAATGAGTATTTTTGGTTAAATACATATTAAGTAATTAAATATTACGAAAAAGAATTCTTGGCAACCTAGGGGCGAGCTTTATGTTAATATTTTTAAGTTACGACCTAGCTACCAAGTATTTAATCTGTTTTAGGAAAAAATCAGCCTGAAAGTTTTGCTGTTTAAAGTGGGTTAGGTCGTTCATGTGTGATATCCAGACAAACGTAAATAGAGATAAAAGGGTCATCTGCTTTATATAAAACAGAAAGCAAGATACGAAAAAACATAATATGTAAAAAAAATCTCTGTGGGTGTGCGTGCGTTTGTTATAGTTAAATTTAATGTCACTTGGTAGAATTTAAGCAGTCAACATTTATGTAATATTTAATGAATTCAAGATTAGCCTCATTGGTAAATACTACTTTAACGGATTCGTTTTTAGTATTTAAAATAACAGGTTTAATATAAAAAAGTATATATTTATAAATAAATCATATATTGTATTTTTCTTTAAAAATGTCTGTTTGATCTGAAGTTTTCTTCAAAGTCAAAAAAATTGGCTGGGCTCGTCTGAATAATTCCTTTACTAATATTTTGTTTAAGATTTAAGCATGGAGAATTTTCGGTGAGAATTTGTTCAGATTTCATTATTAGGTGAGCAGTAAAGTTTAAATAGTGAGCGTGATGCTTACATCGTAAATTCTCTTTTAAAAATATTTTGAGCTGTCGAATATATCAAATTCTGTAATAGCAAGCTATTGTTCCGGCAAGTAAAATTTATGAAAAAAAAAATGAGTTTTATTTTTGTAGTAGATTTATTAAAATCAGGTAAACTCTTCTTGAGATATCAATTATTTAATTTAAATCTACATTTTCGTAAGTTGACAAGTGACGTAATTTTTTGTAGCGAGCGTTATTTGTTATTTATGTGTAATTAAAGTTTCATATATGAATTGCATTAAGTCTTTTGCTTCAATGGCTTTGTTTATTTCAATGTTCATTAGAGTTTTCGTCTGTTTTATTATTATTACCGGATGAAATGTGAATTGTACAATCTATTTTACGAAGTTTGAAGAATGAACCTATTTAAAGTGTAAATTTAATCGATTGAAATTTTAGCAATGCTAACTTCATTTGAAATATTTTCCTGTCGTCTCTTTATCACGAAAAATAAAGTTTTAGCAACAGAAGTTTACTAAATAGGATAAAACACTTTTTATCCTTCTTTATTTTTGCTAAAATCTTCATTTTAATTTACGTGTTCAGGATACATTTAGTTATCAAGTTTAAAGCGAAGAAGAATAAACAAACAAAATTTATGTAACATTTTTTGAAGTTATTTCATACATGAAATAACTTCCCCCATGGGGGGGGGGGGTGTTCCTTCCCCCATCTTAAAAAGTCCTCGGATAAAATTAATTAGTAAGAAAATAATCCATAAGTGGTGATAAATTTTTTTCTCAATTATAATTACAATTGGCTCTCCTGCGGAGCCATAAGTAAGTTTCCTGACAAAAGCACGTGATAAGAAGGTTCTCAAGGAACCCCCAAAATAAATAAAACACAATAAACAGTTGCAAGCAAATTTAAGTCAAATATGAAATTTCAACCTCAGTCATAAATCACAAACCAACAATTTCAGCACCATATAATCCACAAAACAAACATTAATAACAAATAAAAAAGAAAAAGAAAGAGAAGTAACAAGAAATTAGATACGACACCACAAACTAGACGGTGTTAGATTCCAAACCGTTACGCAGACCCTAAGTCGAGTACATGGGTTCGTTTCAACCGTCGGACGTCTCTGCTGTTGTCGAGTAGATTAATTGCAAAGTGGTTTACATGATTCTCAAGCCTCTGCAGGTATTTGACATTGCGCTGTTGTGCAATCTCACGAACCTATGGGAGCTCCAGATAATCCTAAATCTCATCATTCCGCGTGAACCACGGAGCTTCGGCAATTTCCCTCGCTACTTTGTTGTGAAACCGTTGTATAATTTCCACATTACTAGTACTAGCCGTTCCTCAAATTTCCATACCGTACGTCCAGATTGGGCGCAGGATAGTCTCGTAAATTAAGATCTTGTTGGATAACGTGAGGCCTGAGTTCCTCCGTAGCAGCTAATGAAGTTCCCTGTACCTTGCGTTTAGCTGTTTCTTCTTCATCCTCATGTGACACTTCCAGGTCAAACGCCAATCCAGATGAAGTCCCAGATACCGCATAGTGACCGTTTGCGGGATCAAAACACCATCGAAGTACACCGGGACAGTCACCTCTCCGCATGGGAAATAATAAATTTAAAAATATATTTTTGTAAAATTGTTTAAAACATACTAAGATCCAACAATAATTCTATACAAACAAAGTGTAATTTTCTGCGAAGAGGATGAAAATGTTTGATTAATTTTTTTTCCTCAAGAATATTAAAGAGTAAGAGCTATGAAAAAAAAACATTTTTCATTCTAAATGAATTGGTAAACTTGGGAGATAGATTTAAATCTAAATTAATTTTTTTTTTTAATTTTTCAAAAATTAAATGCCTGTCTTCCAAGTTTGAGGAAAATTGGTCAAATCGATCAAGATTTATATGATCAAATACAGGCCATTTTACAGGTTCATTTGTACAAACATACATACATACGCACATATATTTGTACATTCAAAAGTCCTCTAACAAAAATATATCTAACAAAAATATATATAGACTTGGGAGTATTGGAATAAAAAGGATTTTCGCAGATTATTTACAATGAATTTAAATCTACTTTTTTTAAACAAGTTTCTCCTTAAGGCACAAAACTTAATAAAGACAAATTTTTTTTAGATTTATTTTTTATATCAATAAGGTCGTTAGAACTTCGCCGGTAAGAGTTCACAGAACTGGGCGGCACGGCGAAGTGAACAAACTATGATTACACTTCTAAACATGACCTAACCTAAAAGTGAAATGAAAATGTGGAAAAAAAAATAAGCATGAAAACATTATTTTCAGTTTAATTAGATGTTTTTAGTAAAGAATACTTTCAAAAAGTACCTCGAATTTTGTTAAACAATGTTTTTTCCTGCATTTGATGAACCGCTGTACTCGAGTATGTCACTTTTCCTCAAAAAGATGGGATTACGAATCGTGCCACTAGATAGCAGTACTTAGTCCTCAAAAAGGTGGGTTTACGAATCGTGCCGCTAGGTAGCAGTACTTAACGGCGCCTTTGAATTTACGCTCGAACAAAAACTTGATAATGTACTTGAAGTAATAAAATTTAAAAGAAAATATAATACAGCTTGTTTTAATAGAAAATATTCTTATTTAAATGAAAGTACTGAAGATGAAACAGTTTTTTTAATTACCATCAGTTCATTAAAAAAAATAATAAAAGTATTAGTTTACAAGAGATTATAGGTGCTAATAAAACACACAAAATACGACAGGAGGAAAGTGTTGCAAATGTGGCAACAAAGATTGGTTAAATAAAACAGAAGTAAATTCGATTGGTAAACTTTTTATTCTAAAATTATAACTATTTGAACTAACTTATGGACAAAGAAAAAAAAGTTCATTTAATAATAATATAAAAAGTGTCCACGATACACTTTTTCCGGAGGATAAACAGAAAAAGATTACATCACGGTCTTCGATTCGTGAAGGTAATTTATACTAGTTTTATTATTAAAAAAGGAAAAATATGGTATGAAGTGAATGATATGACTATCAACAAAAAAAAAAGTGTTTCGTATAATAAGAAAAAAATAGAAAATTTTGTTACAAAATTTCTTAGCGGCCTTATATAATTTATTAAACAACGAATAATCATAAGAATTGTATCTTTTCTGTAAATGTGATATTTATTACACATAAATGAAATCGGGCCGGTAAGAGTTTTATAACAAATTTTTCTATGTTTTGCTTATTATATGGAACGGTTAAACATTGTTTATTATCTGTTATTGTATTTCTATTGTCTGTTAACATATATTTAATGTGTAATCTTTAAATAAAATTCCAAATTAACAACAGATTTTGATAATAGAAATGTTGTGTCTTACCTTTTTTATATCAGTATTATTTTGTTAAAAGTATTTTTATTTATATTGCAGAAATTTTTGTTTTTTGAGCTGAAGAAATGATATCTGCGAGACTCTTACCGTACGGTTTACAATTACATTGTAATTTTTTATTTATTTATCTATATACTTTCTTGTTATAGCTACGGCAGCATATATCCCTGAAGACTGGAAAGAAATAATGGAAATCATTTCATTTCGACACTTCCTCTTTAATCATTAATCAAATTATTATTTTACATAATGTTTATTAAAATGATTAAGTAATTGATAATTTTTTGATTTTAAAAGTTTTTTCTTTGCTTTATTTATTAATAAATTAGGAAATTAATATCTTAATAAAACGCAAATTATGCGTTCATAGATAAATAGAAATGTACATAAATCTATAAAATTTTATTTTTAATTATTTGTTATTAATAATATTAAATACACTGTAAGAAAATTTTTCCCATTAAACATTCATTAATGCTTTGATTATTTTTCACTTTCTTCCTAATACTAATTTGTTTCATTTAACGCCAAGAAATTCTTGGCCCAGTTTCAGATAATTTTCAGGTCACCCATGGACACCTTCATAACAACATTCTGACAGATTTATTTCTTTCTTAGAATGTTATGGTTTAATATATATCTTATATGAATTTTATAAGTGTTATTCCTAAACAGGTAACGAATAAATAAACTTATACATAAATAGATTTCATAACTTATTTACTGATGGAAAAATTTTATAAATATTTTTAGTAAGGTAGAGTATATAAATAGTATTCTCTTGATTAGTTCAATATTCTATTTATTTATTTTGTAGGATTGGCAGCATTGTTTTTGCGTATTTTTTGTCTAATTATTTGCGGTTTTTTGTATCATAATTTATCACAGCAACAACAGCCTTACGCCCACTTACAGTTAAGTGATAATGAATTTTATAGCATGCTAAAAATTTCATGCTTAACCGGGATTCGAACCCGGAACCTTCGGATGAAAGGCCGAGACACTATTACTCCGATCGGCATCAAAACCGAGCATTTCCTGATAGCATAGAAATTTGATGAAATGTAGTACAGAGAAGGAAACATATATGAATAAAAATAAAACAATCACGATATATATCTTTGTAAAGGGAATTTATAGAAATTTTAAATTCTTTAAACTTGAACTTATTTCAGTTATGTTACAATATTAAAATTTATTTACTATACGACCACCACTTTTTTTTGAGCGACACATATGTTCAGTTGAAGCTGATTATAAAGGTAATCTGGACATAAGCTTACTATATATTTTAAAAATTATAAATTTATTATTTATAAATATTTTAGAAAATATATGAGAAATATTTTTGTTGTTTGAAGATTTAATTTATCACAGAAACTTAGAGAAGCTTCATATAATCCCACGTAAGTGGGATTATATGAAAACGAAATTATTTTGTAAATTGAAATTATGAAAAATCCCATGCTAAACGGGATTTGAACCCGGGACCACCAGATGAAAGGCCGAGATGTTACCACTCCGCATCGGAGATCGGCACTATTAGAATGAACAAAAAATTTAATTTCTTGCTTGTAAGAAAACAAATTTAGTTATAAATTATAATGATCAAAAAATTATGTGATGCAAAATTTAAACAATTTTTAATTTTTTTTACCCCTTGTTTTCTTAAAAGTATTCACAAAGTTTCTTTGCAGCAGATTTCTTTATTTACTAGTTTGTTGTTTTAATAAATATATAACAATTTTATGAAGGAGACTGGCAAAATAATAAAATTTTAATATTAAGTTAAAAAAAAACAAAACAAAATATGAAGGAAGGACGTCCTTACTGCAGTCTTTCAGCCTCAGGCAGCTTCGCTATCTCCAAAAACTTGATATGCCTGCCCCGACGATCCTTGGAAAGGGAATAGAATGCGGCGCCCCTTGGTTATGCGCGTCTCCAGAGATCGTATACTTACAATCTAATCTGGAAGTCGTAAATGGGACCGAGGTTTCCAATCTGCTAAAGACCAATTTAACAATATGGCTAAGAAGTCCAATGGGCGCACTCTCATCTACACAGACGGCTCTGTCTCGGCCGACGAAAATGACTGTTCCATTGCACTCTGACACCGAGATATTTTATAAGCTTAGTGCCTGTTCTTCTGGGTTGTGTTGCGTGGCCTATGCTATTTACTCCGCCTTGAAAGTTATCGAAACCCGTAATGATGACAGTTTCCTAGTAATTACCGGCTCTAGGAGTGTACTTGAGAGCTTGAGCTGCAGACGTTCTGAATCCTTCGTCCAGATTATTCATGATATCCTTTCAAGGATAAATAAGACTATGGCACTGGTATGGGTCCCTGGTCATTGTGGCATCCTCGGAAACGAACGGATCGATGAGGCTGCCAAGAGAGCTGCAATAAATAGCATCCGAGTACAATCGACATGTTTAGTCGATAAAATTGCATGTAAAATCGTTTGTGTAAAATTGTGGGCTCAGTGGAATAGGTTTTGGCTGCTGAGTTCTCCCACGGCATTACATAACACCGGGAGAATTTTTTATTTATGATCAAGTAGTGTTACTTTGCCAATGAGTTGTTGATGCGACTGTAAATAAAGTATTAAAAAAAAATATTTTTTTAAAACAAATAAGGTGGCTATTTTCAAAGGAATATATGTTTGTTTCAAAAAATTAGACTTATAGCACATATGCTCTCTCTCTCTCTCTCTCTCTCTCTCTCTCTCTCTATATATATATATATATATATATATATATATATATATATATATATATATATATATTTTATATCAGAAAGTAAATTTTTGAATCTATTTTTCATCAAACATAACATTAATAGAGCTTTCAAATATTTAAGAAATTTTCCTGGGTTATTTTACATCCATTATTCCCAGTTTTTTTGTTTTTCGGCGTTAGGGATTTAACGGTATTATCGCGATTGAATACTTGTTCTATCGCCAACCTAAAGGAAATATCGTATGTAAATTTATAACATATGAAAGATGTAACGCCTAACTGGGATACGAATTCGACTTTTGTATGAAAACGACAATTATTAACTTTTCACTACTGAGGTCCGAGATTTTTTAATAAAGTAATATTTTTTTATAAAAAGTAAACAAAAAAATTATTTTTTTTTTTTCTGTACTTGAACAACGAATTTTATATTCATGCAGAGACGATGGTTTTTTTATTGCATAAATTTCTTTTAAGAACTTATTTTAATTAATTTTACATAAACTTATTTGAAGTAGTTGCACAAGAAATAATAAATACTCCAATACACGCCAGAAATGTTGAATGAAATCTAATATTTAGTTTAATTATCTAATACAGTCTCTTTCTGCTCGCATTGCAATAATTAATCTTTGATCTTTTCCTTTTTATCTTTTGTTTTATTGTTGTTTTTAACTGCATAGTTTATCGTTCATATCCTTTTATATTCATAAGTTATTCAGTTTGCATACTGTCTGATATTTTTATAAATGTAGGCTGTTTCATATAAGCTATTGTTTTGTTGGAAAATAAAAGTCAATGTTCGCATTGTGATAAATAAAATTTGAGTAAAAGATATGATCATATAACAGGTTAAAATTATTTTATCATAATTTCTGTATCGATATCGATTTATTGTAAAAAAAAACCAACAAACATATTTCTGTAATAATTCTAAAATTAGAGGTTATCCATTCGACCTGTTTATCTACTTTTTTGTCTTTTTGTTTTCTTTTTACTGTAAATTATTTCAGATCGCTTAACTAATAGAGGCAAAAATTATTGTGATGATTTATCGGAGGTATACTAGGCATAACACTGCTTGTCTCTAATTCACTGGAGTAATAACATAAAATGTGATTTTTTGGACATCTGTTAGTTTTCAGCTGTTTCTTATGTTATTGGCAATATCAACTGTTGAAATTAAGGTCAAAACATACCTTCATCATTAATACTTTTTTTATTTACGTCAAATAAAGAAAAAATGCGTTCTTTTACATCGAAAAAAGGAAATTATTTTTCGTTGAGATTTGTTAATTAAACAAAATACAAAACGATAACCGGAAAAACTTATGTAACAGTTTATAAGAAATAAAAATTAAAATATGCATTTCAGTTGTTAACCCGTTTTTATCAATAGTATAATGGAATTACAAAAAGTAATATAAAAACCAAAATAAACATTTCGGTCTTTGATATTCCGAAAAAAATGTGTAAATATGAACAGATATAAGAAGTATTAACCGGAAGATGAATGATCTAGCATTCTTCTCGGGAGATATTTCATGACGTATTACCTGGTAGAGGATTCGTGTTCAAAAATTTTAAGAATGTTTACAATGAAAGTTTTTCATTTATTATTTAGGCTAATTTAAGATTATGAAAAAATAAATTATTACTATTGAAATGGGTCAGAGGGTTAGCGCTAACAATATCTGCTAATCGACACCAAACGATAATTCTATCAGATCGTAATTCAATACATCCTAGCATGGGGATTCATCAATCTAATCATACACTTTATGCGAACGAGATGCAGCTGTCTGCCGGCCCCGAACCAATAAAGATGTATTATATATTTGAAGGTTTCCAGAATATCTTAAAAATAAATTGATCAATTTACTTAAATCTTTTTCTAAACGCATTTAATTCACTAAAAGAGAGATATTAAACATTTTTACCACAGGAGGAACGGATCCTTTTCAAAAAGAGTGGAAAATTTGAAGACTTAATAATTTACACACGTACATGCGCTCGCTTTTTTGAATAAAATTCATTAAAAAAAAAAACAAACAAAAAAACGTATTCATCAAAGTTTCGGGCCTTTATATTGCTTTGAATCTCAACGTACATTAGATTTTATGTAACGTTATAATAAATTCATATTAAAGTTACTTTAATGTGTCCTGCTATTTTGAAATCTGTTATGCGAGATCAATTAAACAAACACGAAATCTATTGGGATTCTTAGTTTTAGTTTTAACGAAATTAAAATATAAAAAAATAAAAACTTATGCGCCGTTCTGCGCAAGAAGACCGACTTTTTGTTATTTTATTTTTTTTACATAACAATAGATGTTTTGCTAACAATAGACATCGTAGATAAAGAAACGTCAACATTTCCAACTTGCAGAATCATGACGATCCAGCTTCTAGTGCCCCGTTAAAATTTTTTCAACCTTAAATTGAGCGTAATTCAAGAATCAATCAACCAATCTTCATCAATTTTTCACGTGCATAACTTCATATACACTACTTACTACAGTATATCTAAATTTCAATGAAATCAATTTATTAGTTTTAGAAGTTTTCGAGCCACAAAAGTTTATACATAGCCTATAAATAAATATTTATAAAAATAAACCACAATTTAAGTAAAATTTTCATACTCCTCATACTTCATTCCTTTATCATTTCTCACTGTATCATTTTAAAGTTCAGGGAAATGAAGATATTGTAAGATTACTAATCGCATTATACCTTTACCGATAGATTTGAACTTTATAAAGTACTTCTTATAAATTTAAAAACATTTGACAGTTGTCTTGTCTTCAATCAGTTTTTTAACCTAAAATATATTATAAAAGTATAACTAAAGTAACTTATGGGCGTTTTACGACTAAAAATTTTCCAGTTATCGACCATCATCTATGAAATCTATTTTAATCAGAAATGATGATTTTATTTTACCATTAAAATAACTAATATTTTTTTATAAGCTGAATAAGACAATTTACTATTACGGAAAAAATTACAATAACGAAACTTAACAACATTGAACCACAAGCTGTTGTTGTGGAGTACCGTTCTTAACACAGTCTAATAATCATTTACTTGGAATAATATTGAGATCTTCTGCACTGGAGTGAATATTTATTTACAGTTTTATTTATTAATTAAATATCAGGTTTAGGCGGTTGAACTGGTTATTAGGAAGAAGGTCCGTGTTATCGTTAAATAACAAACTGTTGTTGTACAAGGCGTTTTTAAAGCCAATATGGATCTACGGGATACAACTTTGGGGTACAGAAAGCAATAGCAATATAGACATCATCTAAAGGTTCTAGAACAAAATGCTAAGAAACATTTCATGACTCGCGAAGGACAAGGAGATCCGCGATTACCTAGGGATGCCATCTATTCGTTAAGAAATTCTCCGGTTAAGCTCAAAGTTCAAAGTATGTACTTAAGCTTAACGCGCACGAAAACCATCTGGCTGTTAAACTTTTAGTGAAAATGTGTGACGATTGAAGAGGCTGAATGTATTGGATCTAGAGGTTTTTGTGCGTTGAATATCATCAGTTTGTCAATGAAACTTTGCTGATACTATTTATAAATTAAGTTTCATGGTTTCGACTTTCCTTTTTATGGGACCAGTGTTAATTTGTTAGATGTCTTCTTTTATTCTCATGTATGACTTGTGAAAATTTCTTTTTATACGCAGTTGCTTGTTCTGTTTTGTTAACCATTTAAGTTTAGGGTTTTCAGAACCTATATGTATGTTAAGTTATGTTACCATTTAACTTTTTTTTTTGTTCTAAACAGTTAATTGTCGAATTTTTTGTACTTTGTTATATTTTTATTTGTTATACTTTTTACTGTACTATACATTGTTTAAACCTTTATATTGTCGTGAAAGGTATCACTTGATGCGTCCCTTTCACGTCGTTAGTACTCTATGCAATTTACTTATACTTTCATTGTTTACGAAAATGATAGTAAATAAAGCAATACACAAAAAAATAATATTTATAAATATTGATTTGTCCGCAAAATTAATTAATAAGAAATTTTTACTTCCTTGTACGATGTAAAGGAAGTATTGTGATCGCGCCAAATTTTGGGAGAACAATGAGAAAAGATAAGTTATTTTTAGAACATTTTATTCGTATTTCAAACGGGCCTTAAGTTCGATTTTTTTTAAAAAAAAGTATACTTAAAAAATGTTTTTTTATACAGAAAAAAGTTTCTTTTAAATTTTTTTCAGTTGTTTAAGACAGATTTTAATTAAATTCAATTTTACAAAAGAAAGGTGATTGGGAAATTAATTAAGTCTACCTTTATTATGGATCTTAAAATTCATCGTCCCAAGATATAATGAAAATATTATTCTGTTTTGATTTCATTCGTACATTATAATTTAAAAAATTATTCTTTGCAACAGTGTAACTTGATTTATTAATTTATTATTGGTTATTTACAAAGCTAAAAACATTAATTTCTTTTTGAATTGACCTAAATATCTTAATTAATTCTGTATATTACTGATTGCTATTTGCCGAAAGCAATAGAAGAACCTTGTGATTGAACAGCTGTGCTACTTGTGAGTGTATATAGCTGTTGGGTGCTCGTGCTGGTTTACTGCCGTATGTGTGCAGGGATCAGCAAAATCTGTAAATAGCCTACAATGAAGAAACATTGTACCGCACATTTACCACCCCAATCAATCTACTACAACTCCCTTATTTCGTCCCCTAACTAAACCCTTTTTATACACATAGATATATATATGATACCCGCACGCGTGTGCACACACATTCTACAACCATTACACGGTTTTATTTAAGTATATATCGGTTGATTGTTTAGGAAAAATTCAATTTTTTAATTCGAGTTGAAACATACTTTGTGCACTTATATGAATTGAATCATCTAACTGTTTTTCAAATATTTTCTTTAAGGTTAAGAAATTAACCTTTTAGTTCTCCAACTAAAAATTTTAAAAAAGCACTTTGATCGGTTTTACGAAATATTATCTGGCAATTTCCCAAAAACTGTTACAAATAATTCTCATTGAAAAAAAAGAAAACATTTAATTCGATTTTTAATTAATGTACTTTTTTATTTACCCTACATTAAACATAACACATTTTTTGACAGGTTTTTTTAAAAAAATAAAGTAATTTTTTTCTTTTGTATTATCATGTGAATGTTTTGATATTAAAGGGTATTTATCTGTTGTTACAGCAGTGTACATTTCATTTTATTTAAATTGTAAGAATTTTTAATAATTGTTAAATACTGTAATGATTAACCTCAAGATATTAAAGACCTTAGAATTTGAATTAAATTACTGTGGACAACAAAAATGGTAAGGTTTATTTTACATTTTAATAGTGTGAATTGAGTTAAAAATAGTAGACCTTGAGACAAAACTTTGGAACTGATACTGATAAAAATGTGTGATAATACTTTTCTCTCTCTCTTTCTCAACCTCTCTCTCTCTCTCTCATAGGTATCAACCTGAAGATCTTCCATATTACAGATAAACTTCTTCGCTACCCCGATAAACACACACACAGAGAGAGAGCGACTGATAGAGAATGTAACAAGCATTCAGGGCATGTTCTATTGGTGAAAATAAAGAAAAAAGTTCGTATAAATGTGAATTAGGAAATGCTTCGTTAGTGAGTTCCGCTAGGGAATGATTTCATCCTCATTCTGCCCCTTCGGTAAAATTAAGTCAGATTGAGAAAATTTTAATTCTTGAGCAAATTTAAAATTCTAGGGTAAATTTAGTAGTAGTTTTATATGAAATCTGATTTTATAAAAATAAGAAATATAGGCTTAGAACTGTATTTTTAGTATTCTTCAAGAAAACTGGAGAAAAAAAAAAATGAGTTCGAAAAAAATACTATTTTATATTTAGCGTAAAATAACTTTGTTAAATGGATAATAATTATAAAAGTTTTAAAGAAAACTTGATTCTCAGTAAAATAGTATGAAAACGTCCACAAAAACTAAATACAAACGTAAGAATTTCGAAAATAAAAGAAACGAATTAAATATTTAAAAAAATAAATAATCAATATTTAAAAAATAAATGTGAAAATTTAAATAAAAGAACATATCATTTTTCAGGTAAAATTTCATATTAAACCACTAAATTTGAAATTATATAATCTGAGGTGTGTGTTTAATACAGATTACATATAGGATTAACACAACAATTGAAAACAATTTTTATATTTTATAACCATTTTTTTCCGTAGTGTTACTTCCTGCTGTGATGTCACTTAGTTGTATACTTATTTGAAAAGGTATATATACATGAGGCTTGGCTGATAAAATTTGCACTCTAGCGTGCTACACGGATACAAAAGGTATTATAGAGTTGGACGTGGCAGGACATGATAGCTAAAATTCCCCTTTACAAACCTGTGATAATGCGTTGAAATTCGTTTCCCGGTTTGTTTTCAGTAGCAGTTAAAATGGAGTCAAGTACGGCCAATATATGAACATGTTTAGAACAGCGCGCAGTGATCGAATTTTTAACAGCAGAAAATATGAATCCTACGAATAATTTTCATCGTTTAAAAGCGGCTTACGGTAGTGAAACTGTTGACAGGAGTACTGTGAGTAGGTTGGCGTTGAAATTTCGCGTATATGAAGCTGGTAAAGCGATAATTGAGGACGTACCTAGCAGCGGATGACCAGTTTCTGTGACTGACGAGAAACGTCGAAAGGAGGTGAACGATTTGCTTCAAAGTGACCTGCGAATTACCCAGCAACGCATCGTTATTCAGTTAGTCATATCTAAAGAACGAGTAGTCCATATTATCGAACAATTGGGTTACCATAAAATCTGTCCACGGTAGTACCGCGCAAACTCTCTGATGGCTCTGCGCAAGCTGAAGTTTGAGCCTATTCCGTATCCGCTATACTCGCCGAATTTGGCTCCGTGAGACTTCTTCTCTCATCTCAGGAGGGATCTCAAAGGTAATAATAACACCACCGACGATGAGGTGAAGGAAGCTGAGGCTACTTGGATCCGAGAAATACCGCCAGAATTTTTCGGAATGCAAAAACTTGTCAAACGTGGGGAAAAGTGTATCACTGTTTACGGGGATTATATTGAAAAATAAATACTGCATTTTGTAGCGTTGCGTATTGTAATTTTATTCATTTTTTATTTCATCCCAGTATCTCTTTTCATTCCCATGTTACGCATATATATGCAAAATTTATCAGCCGCGCCTCGAGTATACGTATATATTAAAACTATACACATAACTTATAAACAAAAAAGAAAAACTGTAGAACTGAATTATTTGCTGTCAATTTGTAAATGCACCCTCTAAGTTGAACGACTATTTATTAAAATTTTATTATTTGTAAATATATTGAATAGAATAAAGTTTTTTTTTTTATTTAAAAAAGAGAGGGTGAAATTTTATTGAGGGATTTTATATTTAGTAGATTGGAGTACATTGAGCGAGTACGTCGGTCAATTAGATTTCCAGGTGTGTTTTTCTATCACACAAGTAGTTATAACCTAGTAGGGGATTTTTAGAAAAGACCGAAAAGGGGGTTGTAGGGTGAAAAGGTGGAATTCAGTTAAAAAGAGAAAAGAGGGGTTTTAGTTAGGCAAACATTTTCTCTGCTTTAGACACACTCGAACGCGATTGTACATTGTACGTTGACGCTGCTGCTGCTTGTCCACAATAGATCCGCTACTAATCGCCCTTCCCTTCAATACGCTTATATGTACTTACTGTTCGTGCTCAATCAAAGAGCAGACAATAGTGAATGAATTTGTATGTGTTTGTAAAACTCTGTAAAACTGCGCATGCTTCTATTTTTTTTTTTCAGTTTTATTTACATTTCTCCTTTTATGGTAATTTTTAAGTTCTTTTATTAAATACAATTTCACCTGATTCATTTTTATTGGTTTAGTTTGTCTTTGCTTTTAATCTCATATTCTTAATTTATTTATATAAAATTGGCTTTTTTTTTTCAGAAAAACTTTTGTAATTTTATATTTTATTTTATAAAGACTATTTCAAAAAAGTAAATTTGAAAAAATGCTTTAGAACATTTTAAAAATTTTCTCTTTTTTGCTTTTCGTTCTGACCGCTACAGATCACGTTTGTTTGTATAGTTTTGATTTCTTTTTCTTTTCCAAAAAGGTTTTCTTTTGTTCTGTTATCGCCTTTCTTCCCTCCATCTATTCAGGTTTATACCCTTCTTTTTTTTCTAGAAACTTAGATTCTGGATCACTTTTCTAAATTTATTTCTTTTTTATCTTTAATTAATTATAATTTATTTTACAAATTCATTCTCTGTAAATAAAAAAAAAAAAAAAACTCTTTTGTCTTAAGGAAAACTATAATTACTAAAGTTTGGGAAAAGTGGTATCTATCCCACTTTTTCGACTACTACGGTTATTATCTGCTAATAAATGCCAAAAGTATGCGCATTATACTTAGGTTAGCGCTGTTAAAATTCAGGAATTTAAAAGACTACATCATTAAATGTGTTCGGGAAGTTGCATTTTCATTACTTTTTTCCTTTCTTGTAGATTTAACTTATTATTTTAATTGATAATTTTTTTCTGAGTTTTTTTTTTGGTGATAATGTATAATGGAGCAATTAAATGAATTATAGAAAATCAGTTAGAAAAACCTAACATTTTCTACGTTTTGTTTTGCCGATGAGTTTGAAGTTTATCATTTCTCTTCATAATAAGAATTAAGGTCCTTTATTCTATTTTCTTTTTACCTTAAGTGTAATTCTTCTGTTTAGTATAAATTTTATACTGGCTACGTAATTGATAGATCTTCTTTTCTTTTTATTCTCTAGAAAGAGTAATACCCAATTTCCTAAATAGTAGAAAACTGTCCGTCTATTGATTTAAAGATTTAGCAATGAAATTAATTTTTTAATTTTAAATTTTACTATACAGAATCCAAAACTGAGAGTTTTCAATCTTGATTAATGACGATTGTCTTATAAAATATTCAAATTATCATACGGATGCATTCTTCATTTCAAAAACATAATAAACCATATCCGAAATTTTAATACAGTTTTTCATTTCTTTAATATAAATTTTCATTCGTTAGTGATAGCTTTCTTCATAAAACTCAAATTTTTAAGAAAATTACCCATATTTGATTACATTTTAACCTAATCTACTTTTGGGTTAATAAAACCTAATTTTTATTAGGTTAAGCTTGCAGATAATAAAACTGCAAACGTAATCCTTAAGAACATTGTGCTTAAAAACCGTATTTGGTTTAACCGAATAAATAATAAAATGTCAGTGCAGAGATATTTTTTAGTATTGTTAGATAATAACTTAATAAAATGTCCGCTTAAAAACACTGCAGTCCAATGGTGGTTAATTTAAATTTCCATGTACAGAGAAAGAAATACATAATTAATTTTTACTAATTACTCTTCTCTTTCACCCTTCCAGCGTGTATTTGAACAGATTTGGCAATCAGAGAGCCCTTGTTTTCCGCCATCTTCTGTCCACTACTGAAAAAACAACCAAACCACTTTCATATTCTTTCTACCAACTAAACTGGAAAAGGAAATGAACAAGGAACGTTCCAGACACACGTGGAGTAGAAAATAACTACTTTCTACCAGCACGTCAGGGTCGGCACTGCGGGAGTGACAGTGCTCTCTCTCCTCGCAGCCCTATGTGCGCATGCTTACAACAGCCAAACACCACGCCGCTGAAACTGTGAAGCGCACAGTTCCATACAAAACGTTTTGTATATTTTTCACAAACGGGGAATGGCTACTGACATTAAGTTTAAGGATTATATATTGTACAAGTATAAAGTAAGAATTAAACAAAAAAAGGACTCATTATATTAAATTTTATCGATAATATCAAGTGGAAATAAGTGGTGCTGCAGTTCCACAGTACCTGTACGCGAGCCGCCACTGGTTGTTATGGTGAACGAAATGTAATAATGAAGTAAAAGGATAATCTTTTTTATAATGTAATTAATAGTCTATGGCTTAAAATCTTCCTGTAATACACAAATGTATCCTGCAAATTTGAAAGCAATCGGTCGGTTGTTTCTCGTGTGGTGTGAGAACAAACGAACATATCAACTTTCGGCTTTGTACGTATTTTATATATATTTTCTTATTATATTTCATCTGTTTGCTTCAATAAAAAATCTTTTTTTAAAAGTTTTTATTTACTTTTTATTCGCTGTATTTACATTAATTTACTCAGAATTAAATTTTTTACACGTTTTCTTACTAAAGTTTTCGCATTTATTAGTCATGTAATAAAACTATTTTACTACAAACCTAAAAAAAACTTGTTTTTCGACACCGAATAGTGTGTTTTACGTCGGATATCTTAAAAACTACTGAATTTAAAGTTCTGGAATTTGTTTTGTCCTATTTTTCAACTCAAATTACAGAAGAAACTACCAAATTTACTCCTTAATTTGGGTCCTAAAAATTACAATAGGGCTTCTTTTTATTAGATAAGTTGAAATCCGGGCGAAATATTTCGCTAGCCGAAAACTCGAAAACAAAGCGTTTCCAGACCTATGTTTATACAAACTTCTGTCATTATTTTCACCAGTAGATTATGTCCTGAAGATTTTTCTGTTTCTTCGAGAGTCACGTTGTGTATAATGTGTATCTTTTTAAAGTGGAGAGCTGATTATACATTTTCAGATTATAAGTGTCAAAATTAGCAAACTATATTGATTTCCCTTTCGTTTTCCTTCTGATCGTTATTTTGCGTTTATTAATGAAAACTTTTAATTCAAGATCGGACTGAGGAATCGCAATAATACTGGTACACATATTTATATCAGCATTGTCTAGTCAATAAAACATAGTGTAAATACATGCAGAAAAATGGCAACCATGTCTATTTTTCAATCTTTTATATGTCGGTAATCCTGAAGTTTTATCGTATAACATTTATTACGAAAATGTTAAGCATTTTATTGTGAACAAAATGAATCCACCCGGTTGGTCTAGCGGTGAACCAGACCAAGTCGAGAATCCTAAGGTTTAAATCCTTTTAAAGGCGGTTACTTTTATACGGATATGAAAACTAGATCGTGGACACCGGTGTTCTTTGGTGGTTGGGTTTCAATTAACCACACATTTCAGAAACGGTCGACCTGAGACTGTACAAGATTACACTTCGTTTACATTTATTCATATTATTCTCATTCATTCTCTGGAGTAATACTTTACGGTGGTTCCGGAGGCTAAACAGAAAAAAAGAGAGTATGAAAAACATTACACCTTAGTTTTGAAATTCGGTTGACAAATAGCCAACTTATGACAGAAAATGTATGGCATAATTTTCTGCCAAATTTCCTTTCCTTCACTATTAAAACAGTTACTTGATTTATTATGCTATTTATTATTTGCTATTAATTATTACACTAATTACTTTGAGTTTTTATTAATACTTTTAATACTATTTCGTTAATTAGTTTCAAAGATTGTAATAATTACACGCGATAAACCAACAATTTTATTTTCAAAGCAAAAATAATTAAAATCATTTTAAGACAGTTAACTTTTTTTTTATTACCAAATATTATTGTGATTCCTCAATCCGATCTTGAGATAAATTTTTCATTAATAAACAGCGGACAGAAGGAAAACGAAGGGAAAATCGATATTTTTTGTTCATTTTGACTTTTAAAATCCGAAAATGTACAGTTAGCCCATAATTTTAGGTATACACACACACACACACACACACACACATATATATATATATATATAAATCACATGAATAAAATGTTACATAGCTTTATGAGATAAGTACAATATAAAAAATAAAATATCGTATTATTAGTTGTAATAAAGAAAAGTGGGAGGATCGACTAAGGAAGAATTTTGAACGGGATTACTATTTTTATTATTAATAGTATTAAAAAAAGAAGTTACGCCGACCACACATAATATTATATACAGTAGAGGATAAAAAAATAGACATAACATATTGGACTAGCAAAAATTATAAATGGGCCTAAAATTGAGAACATTCTTAAAATGTAATAATATTTTTCATTTTTGGAACGGTTCCAAAAGCTTTTCTTATAATAATTTTGTTGTATATAAATACAAAAAAATATGTTAGGTCATTCAAAAAAAATGTGGGCATTAAAGTCTTTTAAATTATGATAAAAGAGAATACATTAGACATGCGCTGTTACTTCGACTTTATAATAGTCAATTCTTTTGCCAAACTATGTTATATCCAAAGGTATATTAATAGTAGTCAGGGATCTTCAGTCACGGTAATATTAACATTTATGTCAATAAGTAATTTTTGGAATATTTTAACACGTAAGTAAATTAGATTTTTTGTATGTTTCTTTGAATTAAACAGATCTAGAATACATTCAAGTCAGTTAGGTAATAATTATGAAGACTTGTCTACCATAGTTTTTTTTAAATTATACGTATCAAAGTCTATTAACAAACATGTATTTATTTTTACTATTTTGATGATTTTATTATCTTTTGTGCATTTTTTACTCGGAGTAGTTTTAAATTATGAATTATTCAAAATGTGTGGTGTAGATTTTTATAAATTTCCAAAAAAGTAAACAACGCTTGGTAAAAGTAAATTATGCTTGAGAAAGTAAATATTTGCTTGGAATAATAATAATATCTTTGCCCACAGGTATACACCAATAACTCTTGTTGAGAATTGCGTTTCTTTACCATATAATTTTCTTGTTATTAAAAAGTTGCATTAATTGTTTTTTGTTTTTACTGTATCAGTTATTAAAAAAGGAAAATTCTAAAAATTATCGTCTGAAATTTCATATTTTTCGATGTTTTGAGATCCATTGAATCTAAAAATAGAAAATTATTTAAAAAAATATTATTTACTGTTTTCTTATACTTATAATCTACGCAACAAAAGAAAGATAAATAAATTTATTGCATTAAAAGAGAACACATTTCGAGAAAACTGCTCCCACAATTCTCTCAAAGTAGTATAATTGAGGAATCTTCCTCAGAATTTTCTCAGAATAGTTTTAATGTTGTGAAACATAAACGATTAATATATTTTAACATTATATTTTGATGCTGTTTGTCTTTAAAATCATCGTCATTTTTAAAAAAATTTTTTTTTTTTATAATCACAATGTTATATATATATATTACTTTCCTGGCATCATAGCTCTAGAGTTATGCTGCAAGAAAGAAAGTATGGTAATCAGTCAAAAAATGGAGTACGGGCTTTTTCCCATTTCACTACTTTTTATGACCCAGGGACTCAAAAAAAAAGAAAAAAGTGAGAGATAATGTTCGTGCATATCTACGTACACATTCGTTCATTCAAGTACACGCTTGCACTTGTATGTACACTTTCACATACAAACACGTTCGTACGTACACGTGTGTTGATGTTTTTGAAGCTTAATAACTTTTGACTGGATGAACTGATTTTGATGAAATTTTCGACAGAAACTCGTTTGAAGGTGGAATTTTTTTGGTAAAAATTTGGGGTCAATATCTCCTTGAGGATGGGGAAGATAGTTTCTTTAGAGCAAATTTTCTCGAAGTTTTTCAGACTGCATTTAGTTCAATACATGGTACATGCTTATCTTATCATTTAAAAACAAAATTTCCCAAAATTTTCTGTACTCCAAAAAATTGAAAAATCTATCTTTTTATTTATTGCATCTTTTTTAAACCAATTTTTTTTTTATGTCCTCCTAAACAAAGTAATAATAGTAGTAGTGCAAGTCGCCCAAAACAAAAAAAAAAAATTAGAAGTGGGAGTAGAAAAAAGTAAAAAAAATATTATTTGTTTTTTATTTTTAAACTTTTTTTACGTATCATTGTTTTTCGACTGTATAAGAACAAATAACCAATACCAGAAAAATATAACAACTTTGATGTCAGCTTTTTCTCACTTAATTACAATGAAAAAATTGTTTGAAATTAAATCTATGTTAATTAACACAACCACAATGACAATACATACAATAAAATAAGTCGGCTATATTTTTTTCTTTTTTATCATCTATATTAAATTTTATTAAAATAATAGTTTGGATGATATTAGTCAAAAGAGTGTTATGCTGAGTGTCCCGGTAGCAGGACCACTCCTGCTACTTGCGTCCTGCGCAGGACAGCCGAAGGGATTAAGTAGAATAGCACCCCGGGTGGCTAGGGACCGCCTGGACAGTTGATTGGCCGAAGGTAGGCAGGCGTATTGCGACGAGCCACGGTTAGTTAGAATTATGGTGATTATTAAATTGTATAAGCTGTCGGCGGAACGGCGACTGCACTGTCGAGGGCATGAATTCCATGCAGCCGTGAGATATAGCTGCATCTCGACGAGGTTAAGCAAGTGAATGTCACGCGGGACTCTGCGATGGAGCTGAGGGGGAGTAGGAGGTCTGTCCGCCTCCCCCTTGTAGACCAGGGATATGAACTAACGTATGACTTCAGTAAGAGAATTAGGACTAAATTTCGTTGTTGCTAGCAACATTTTTTGGCGGTATAATGTGTTAATTTGCCTCGAATTTCGAGACATTCACAGAAATTGGCTCTATAAAGTAGAACTAGACGCGGGGTTCGTGCTTCCGCGAACTCGGTTAGCTAGTTCAGAGGGAAACGAAGTAGGACATTCAAGATGTCCGGACGAGGTCTACAGCGAAGGCAAAATCTGAATTAATAATCACCGATGTCTACTGGGGTATTTACATCGGTGGCGTCCCAACGATGTTAGGCTTATTACTATGAGATGTAAAAAGTCAGAAGGCGATAGACGACTCCCGTTAAAGCCCAACACGACTAGGAACGGCGAGGGTGGTGTGGCTACCGGAAGACACACCTGTCACAAGACAGGTGTCTTCCTCTACGGGGTTGGGATGTCCCGGTGGGTGTTGGCCAAACTTAAAAGATTGATACAGATCATCAAAATAAACAAAAAAGGCGCCTCAGCCTTTCATCCGGAGGTCCCGGATTCGAATCCCGGTCAGGCATTTTTGATACGCTATAAATTTTCATATTCCCACACAGAAGCTTCTTTGTTAGTTTCTGTGGTGAATTAATGCATCAATCAAAAAAAAAATCACCCATCTTGCTTTATATTCCCTCTGTCCGTCGTTTCGTGGTTTTTTTTAATCGGTATTTATTTATTAAGAACGATTTGAGGTATTTTAATTAAATTTGTGTGTCAAATTTTTAGACTGACAGGTTTGTGTCCGATTTTAGATACTAATAATACAAATTATTATTAATAACGTTTAATTTAATTACCGATTAATTTTTGAAACATTTATTTTGTAGAAAATTGTTGATGAGATATAACAGATTTCATTAAAATATCAATCCATTGTTAATATTTACATTTTTATTGAAAAAACACGAAATGAGGACATAAGCAAAATTCAATAAGGTCCATTTACCAAATGGACTTTATTTTGCTTGTTTTGATGTCCTTAAGTTTGATCATTACTTCTCGGAACATTTTACATTCTAGAAAGTTAATGACCAAATAATTTTCGTGCAAATTCAATGATTTATTTATTCCTTAGATAATTATGATGATATATTTATTATCTATTCACACGTTTATAAATTAAACAAATATTTCTAAATTTTATAAAAAAATATTTTAAGGTTTAAGATTTTAACAAAATTATGATCATACAAAATTCAATATGAATCGATGGATTATTAATCATTTTTAAAGATGTATCCTAAACATCTTTTAAGATAAAGTTTAAAGATAAGTTTTTGTAAAATATGGTTTTGGTTTCAGTCCGATCTTATTGATCTGTCTGCTTGGAAGCGAATAATTTTATTGAAACTGGTCACCGGTTTTCCAAATGTTATGATCTTACATAAAACAAACAGCACACTAAGTAAAAAATTCGTTTACGTCCAAGATATCATGTAGACTTTGTCCGATCAGCTTAAGGTTGATATAAAGTTTATGTATGTGGAATTGTTGGACCGTAAATACGTGATCTTCTGTAACCTAACTGGTATTGTTTTAGTGCTGGTTTTCTTTCTCTATCTTAAAAGTAAAAGAATTGTATCAGGAAAAAAGTTTATAAATAAGATAATTCATACTTCGAAAATGTGAAATTAACCCCAATGTGTACCACTGTTATAGGATATTCTTTTTTTTTTCAAAGATCTGTGATATAAATAACAGCCCTTATTTGGTTGCTGTAACAATTGGTTTGTTTATATGTTTATTAAACTAAACTATCATTTAAAATGTTTATATTAAACAACTGTTATTAGCTGTCTACTTTAATTGTTTTCTTAGCAATTATCGCATGAAATTCGGCCTTTTACTAATATTCAAACTTTATTAGAATTTCGCATATAGTTTATTATACTCGTATGTTTTTGAAATGAAAATGTATCTTTGAATTTTTTATAAGATAACTGTCTTTAAACAAGTTTGGAAATTATCAATTTTGGATTCGGTATAGTATAATTTAAAAATAAAAAAAATCATTCGTTGCTACACCTTTAGACCAATAGACGGACAGTGTTCTACTGTTTAGGTTATTAATAATTGCCCTTTCTAGGGTATGGAAAAAAGAAATATTGTCAACTGCTTACCAATATATATATATATTTTGTATATATATAAAATCATAAATGAAAACTTCTCGGTTGTTTGTTATAATAAACAACAAATATTTTGTTTTATAAATCTTTAGGTAACATATATATATATATATATATAATAATAATAATAATATTGTAATATAAAATTGTTATGTTACCTAAAGATTTATAAAACAAAATATTTGTTGTCTATTATAACAAACAACCGAGAAGTTTTCATTTATGATTTTATATATATACAAAATTATTATTTATTACTATTTATATTATATATATTATTTATTATATATATATATATATATATATAATTATTAATGTAATAAAAACACAAATATATTACATCGTTTCGCTTTAAATTCAAAGCTTCTTTAAGTGTAACTGAAAAACATAATCTACTTAATCATATATGTTCAACAATATTGGAATGGTCTTACTGTTCACCCAAACTAGAAAATTATTGATAACGAATAATAATAAATCATATCATTCCACTCCTAAATGGAGTGATAAATGATTAATATATAGGATTAGATATATTATTATGTAAAAGAACTTCTATTTAGGTATATGTATATGATTTATTATTACTTATCAGATCTCCAGTTTGGCTGAATAATAAGATCAGTCCATTATTATTGAACAAATGATTTTTCATTTGATAAACGTCGCCAAATTCTTCGAATTTGGAGAAAAACGTCGTGTTATATCTTTTGCATTTTTTTTTTAATATAATAATATTGTAATATTATAAAGTGGTTGTATTACCTGAAGATTTATAAAATAAAATATTTGTTTTCTATATATATTATTTATAAAAATAATAAAAACGGGAAAAATCCTAACAAACACATTAAAACAAAAAATACAAAAATTCATTAATACAAAAATACAAGCTACCGGCTAACATAACATAATACAGAATAACACACACACACACACACACACATAATTATATATATAAATATTGAGTTTCATTTGTGGCTGTAAACTACCGATACATATGAGGATATATGTATATATATATATATATATATATATATATATATATATATATATATATATATATATATATATATATATATATATATAATTTATGTCCCAGGGACCCAAAAAAAAAAAAAAGTGAGAGAAAATTTTCCATATGTACGTATACATAAAATACAATATATATATATCTTCATATATATCGGTAGTTTACAACCACACATGAAACTCAATATTTATATATATATATATATATATATAAATAAAAGTGTGTGTTATTCTGTATTATGTTATGTTACCCGGTAGCTTGTATTTTTGTTTCAATGTGTTTGTTAGGGTTCTTTCCCGTTTTTATTATTTTTTTTTCATCATTAGACAACAAAACTCATTCATTTTTTCGTATTTCTTTTGATTTTAAAATTAAATAGTATAATGAAATTATTATTATTATTTTTAATGTTTTTAATTTTTAATTAAAAATAATAATAATAATAATATATATATATATATGTCGGAGAGGCGAGGAGATTTGTCAGGGATTCAACGTTTTGTGTTTCACTCATTTTTATTATTACAAGTGGAGAATATATAAGATTATAATAAAGTTCAATTAATAAAAATGAGTAGATAACTCGTACAATGAAATAATTACAAATGATAATTATCACTTATCAATAACTCAGTAGTACACGAATTATAATATAAGATTAATTTAATTTAGAATTCAAATAATATTAAAACAACCTGCGATAGACCGAGGCTCAGGGAAATAACGAATTCGCGATCACCAGGACGTCTGTTCGATCTGGGTTCCAAAGCAAGACTGCCTTTTCTCAATATTCTCAAATAATATGCCTACTGCATATTTCCTTTTCCTTATTAATTTTATGATACCCCTATCGTCCTGGGATCCCGACTACGTTGACAACCATGTGCCTACCTAGGCCTAAGCCTACCGCAATAAAACAATTTAAACCTTATTTTACAAAATATTACAAGTAATAGTACATTTCTTAAAACTACTAAAAATACAGATATTCTAAAGAATAATCTCAATGTTTTGTCGGAAGATACTCCACTGTTCTTTATTCTCCGACATATATATATATATATATATATATATATATATATATATATATATATATATATATATATATATATATATATATATTCCTAGTAGCAAAATTACAGGCTTATACCTATTTTCAGAAACTTTTTATTTTTTGGATGAAAAATATATTCTGTAATGTGTGAAAAATGCTATGCCTGATCGGGAATTAGAACCTAGGGCCTTTTAACCAGTATTAAAAGCTACCAACTCTTCTCGCTGTGATATAGAGATGGTATTACGTATAAATATTGTATATTACTTTTGTGATAATGGGCTGAAAAAAAAAAAGTTTAATTTAACATCAGATTGACCTGTATTATTTTTGGAGGAATTCAAAAACTATACGTGTTTCCAATAAAACCCTTATTTATCCAGAAATCGATAGAAACTAATTTTTTTTTTATTATAAGACTTTTTATTATCGTTAGTGAATATTATAAAACAAAATTAAAAAAAAAAAACAAAAATGAAAGTTCATGAACTTTTTCTGATACGTGCCACAATCATAAAAGTTGTAAGCGACCTGAAAAGTCATTTTGAAAGAGAATATTCCACGGAGACTTATGAAAAGTAAGGAATAAAGTGGCTATCTGTTGCCTTCTTAAATAGAGTAATTTCGAGCCCGTAACACATTTTATAATTTTGTATAGTTTTAGATAAAAAAGTAAAAAAATTAAATATTTATAAAAGATTTTACTTTCAGGAAATAATACACGATTGTTTAATATTTTCATAGATTTTTCTTTACTGTTAAATTCTAAAAAAATATCAGCAAGCACTGATGAAATTTTTGAAATAGTTTTCAAACAAAATTATCATATATAGGGGACAACTCATACTGTTTGATAAATAAGGTTACCGATTCTTTTTTTAAATAAATAAATAAATAATCTACAATGCTATTACAGTTACGTGTTATTAACTTATTTTAATAAAGCCAAATTTTTGTATTATATTATTAAATTAATTTATTAATGTAATTAATGGTCTATAACAAAATATAGTTTAGTTGTTTTGACAGAACACCTTACTTACGAAGTTACAAGATAACAAATCAAGTTAGCTGTGGAATGAATGATTATAGACATTAACTACATTAAATCAGTCTAAAAAACACATCTGGTTAAAACAAATGGCTAATTTTGTGTCTAGTACCCGTAATAAAATTAATATATATCCGTAGTGTACAGCCACAAATGATACTCAATATTTATATATATATAATTATGTGTGTGTGTGTTAGTCTGTATTATGTTATGTTAGCCGGTAGCTTGTATTTTTGTTTCAATGTGTTTGTTGGGGTTCTTTCCCGTTTTTTTTTTTCATCATTAGACAACAAAACTCATTCATTTTTTCGTATTTATTTTGATTTTAAAATTAAATAGTATAATGAAATCTTTCTTAGAATATATTTATCACTTTTATTAGTTGTATTTTTGTTTGACTTAAATTATTATTATTATTATTTTTAATGTTATTAGGAGTTGAAGAAACAAATATAGTTTTTTTTATGCTCATATAATCATATTCTTTAATGTTTCTTTTATAATTAATATGAATTTGCTAAACCAGTATGGAAAACCCACACATAAAGTAATAAACACATTTATATTTTAAGAAAACAGCTGTTCTTGCAGCGTAGTTAATTTAAAATAAAATTAAAATAAATAAATAGTACCAAATTAAAAAAAAAAATACCCTTAAGCAAAAGGTGATAATAATCTGAATTTTTAAAATTTAAAAATTTCGTTCTATTTTAAATATGAGCAGGCGTACAAGGAACGCTACCCATATAAAAATTATCGTAACTCTGTTAAGTTGCAAATAAATAAATAACAGTTTTCAACAAAATTTGTAGAGATTTAATCCGAAATAAATCTACTGGTAGAACATTAGATTTAGTTCTACTTAAAAAATTTGGTTGCAGAAACGGGCTGCGTCAGAAGGGCGGATTTCCAGTTAATTATTAATGTGTTAATAATTAAGAAAGAAAGAATGCTGCATTGATTGTAATGATTTTTGAAAATAATATCGCTTTCGGCGATTTTTTTTTTATCTTTTATTTCACGTTATTTTAGTACCATATGTTCTTTTATAATAATACGAGATATTTGTATTGTTCCAATAAATATATTATATTTGTATATTTTTGTTTCTTTCATCCTTAATTTCATATAGCTGTTGAACTGTGATTACATCAAGGGCTGTCAACACTATTACTTGCCAAACAACCCACTTTGTTACTATTACCCGTAATTTTTCTGATTTCGGAACCGTGCTCACAAAAAATAAAAGTTTTAAATTTACCTGAAACGATTAAAATTTAAAATAGTTTTTTGGACACCAAGTCCCCTTCTTTATACCAGATCACATTTTGGATTATTGAGGAACTAAACTATTATAGTGAAACTAGCTCGTACCTTGCAGTGCTCGCAAAAATCAAATTTTGGCTTCAAACATGAAATTTTGAATTTGAATCACTGCGAAATTTGCTCGGTACTTGACGGTGCTCCCAAAAATCTAATTTTGATTTTCTAACATTTCCCCATAAGTTACTTATGGGGAAGATTTATTTCTAGGTTTTCACTAAAACCTTGTAAAAAATCTAATCTTTTGCTACTAATTCCGGTTCCTCTGATCTAATTCGTTTGAAAATTAGTTGGGTTCTATTCCCAGTAGATGTACAGCACCCTACTAAGTTTTATAAAAATCGGTTAAGACTTGGTTAACGTTTGATTTTTTGGTAGAGTGGACCAAAGAATCTTATACATACGTATGTATGTATATAAACATTGCAGAATCGTGTTCAGAAAACTCCAAAACATAAAAAAAGTTGGTTCCCCCTCACCGCGGACACCCGCTTAGAAATGTCGCAGTAGCGATTTCTACAAATTTTTTGGAAATCCACTAAAAATTCATTCAACGAATTTATTGAAATAATCGTTATAGAAAGCTAATATCGTTTTTTTTTGTGGCCGGATTTTTTTTTAGTATTATATAATTTATTATCATTATGGTTTAATTGTCAGTTAATTGATTTTGTATTGTGTTAAACTATTTAATCTTTTTCTTTTTTTCAGGTAAGTGAAGAAAATTGTTATTTTCAAAAATTTCTCATATGTAAGTACTGCGAAAGTTTGGTATACATTTTGGTAACTTTGAAAAAAAAGCAAGTTATCTTATTTAACTTCTTTTTCTCTTTCATTTTTTGTTTAACCTCCAGGACCACTGTTAAGTATTGGTTCAGGGGATGATGAGATGAATGATTTGTAGCGTGTGTGAAAATGCTATACCTGTCCGGGATTCGAACCAGGGACCTTCGGATGAAAGGCTGATACGCTACCACTTGCCCACGGAGGCTGGCTATCTTATTTAACTAAATAATCTATTCTTAATTTAACTGTATAGGTATACAGTTAAATAATAATTTTTGTATATATATAATTATTAATTTTATATATATATATATATATATAAGTATTACTATATATATATTACTATATTATATAAGTATAATATATATATTACTATTAGTATTAAATTCGAAAAAAAATTAACAAAATAGTAAAAAACAGTAAGTAACCTACTTTTTAAAATGGGCGGTTGGAATCTAAACTTATTTATATTTATTTACATCATTGTAAATTAAATTATCAAATCAAAATAATAATGATTTTTATATTTGCATAGTTCCCAGTCTTTACCCATAATTATATTATAACTTTTTTATTCTATAAAAAGTGTTTTATCTGCTAATTGTTTTAGAAGTCAGCAGATGATCCTTTAAAAATCCGTAACTGTTAGTTTCATATGAATTTGGTCTACCTGGAAATTATAACAGTTAATTTTATACTACTTTTTAATAAACATTCCTATGTTTTATAATTAAACTAGTTTAATTATAAAAGTATATCTGCTACGTACACACGTAGTTACCAGATAATCCCTTATACAATTTCACTAATTTCCCATTTTTATTCATGATAATCTGCCATAAAAGTTTTACGTAATTAATTCCTCACAAAAAAATCAACAGTAATTGAAAAATAATTGAAAAGATCAATTTACGTTACGCTGTAATTATTTGAAATTCGTAAGGTTCCATCTACTTAACTTATTATGCAAATAACAAATGATACTTAAAATATTATTTTATTTTTTATAATACATGCGAATGGTTGAAAAATGAACTGTACCGATCAATCGCATTTAAAAAACAAGAAATTTCCGGTTGGGTTAAATTCATATGCAACAATAATTACTTTAGTTTGTAAATTTCATCTGTTAACTTCTTGTTCAGATGGCAAATGATCAATTTTTTTTCCTTTGAAAAATTATTGACGTAAAAAATTTCTCGTAAAATCATAGATAAAAACAGAAAGTTGTTACATACAATTGACTTTATCTGTTCACTGAATTTACTTCGTTTTCTAAATTTAAATTTCAAATTATACTGTTAACGTGGGGTATTCATTTGGTACAAAGTAATAATATTTGTAACATTGAATTTGAGTCCTGCAGTTATTATTAACAACTTTACCCTAATCAATGAACAGATTATAAAACCTGACCTTGATAGAAATAATGGATTTAATTTTATATTTATATATATATTGCTTCTGTTTGTTTAAAAAAATCTGAGCTGATAAATCATGTTAAAAAAATTATGAATTTGTTTTTATTTTAACGTCTTGCATTTAACTATTATGCAAATTAAAATGCGAGTAAAATTTAATCTCTATAAACTCAAATCTTTCATTTAAGAAATATTGAAAAAATTCTTATTCTCATTGACCTATGTCTACGAGTACAGTTTTTTTCAGTGGTGTCAATTAATTCCTATATTAATTTGTGTAACTATTTCATAAAAACAATGAAAGATAAGTATTTTTCATATCAATCTTAGACTAAGAACCCTTCTTTATTAAAGGAATGAAATTTTCAGTTAAAATTATTATTTTTTCAATAAGTATTACATTTTATCTCGTTAAAAAAAGAGTAAATTTTTTATCTTAGTTTATATTAAGGTTCTATTTTTTACAAACCCTTCGTTTAAAAGTTGTAGTTATCTCCATAGAATCCCCTACCGAATCTCAAAATTATTTTTTCACGAAAATTTAGTAAAAGAAAAATTAATTCAGGAAGATTAAATTTACGGGAAATGAAATTAAATAAAACTAAACGTTTTAGTATTGGTTGCTGTAAACTTAAAATTAATTCATTCCTGGTTAAAATATTAGATAAAAAATAGCTTTCTTTTATCAGACAATTTCATACGATTTTAAGCAGTTGTTTTTACTAGGCACTTGTTAAATTATAAGAGAATATCCCAATACTTTAAAATTAATCACTTTATTCAGTGATCACTCATTGTTTCACATAATTCTTATCACTATATATTCTTACAATAATTTTTGTTTGTTAATGTGTAAACCTAAACATGATGATTTGTTTAAAATTTTAGTTTTTTATAAAAAAGTTTGTTAATTAATGAGTTCAGATAAATTCTTAAATATAGATTTAGTAAATAATAATGTATTTTTTGCTGAGTAGAAATGTATTACAGCATTTAAGTATTATGTACTGTTGCGATATCATATGAGACCCAAAGAATAATCTAATTCTAATTAGAAAATTGGTACTGTTGTGTTAAATTTTGAGGGGGGCACTCGATTGGCCCCCCCGCGCTGTTTTTATCTGTTTACTGTTGCTATTTTGTATGTTAATTATTGTATTTAGTTTAAATATCACTTTTGTTATCAATACGTTGTATATTTAATGTTAATTAGACGAGGTCAGCGAGCGAAGCGAGTGTAGATTATGTTCGATGAGGTTATGTTGATATATGTACGATTCATCAGTACGCAGAATCAGCAAAATTTAACCAAACATAACCTACTCACGCTCGCTTCGCTTGCTAACCTCGACTAATTACATTGAATATACAAATTATTTATATTTTACACCAAAAGTAAACTAATACAATAATAAACTATACTTAAAAACAGCGCAAATCGAGTGCCCCCTCCACATTAACACAATAGTACCGAAAATTGTAAATGAAAATATACTCCCACTTTTCACAGATATATTTTCTTTTTTAGAAATGTTTTGAATTATTATTCCAGATTTCCATCTTATTACTTTTGTATAATTAAGATCCAAACAACTGTTAGTTAATGGAAAATTTTCAGCCACTATTTAATTTAATTATTCTTCCATCTCTTAATTTGAAGTTAGTTTATGTTAGATTTATAATTTAATAGTGTATACAAAACTCTTGTTTATTCATCATTTCTTCTTTCTTTTTTTTTGAGTGACTTACGTGTGAAAATTTTGTTAAATTTATTGTGTTTTCCGAATGTACTACATTTATTGTCTTTGAATTGTCACTTTCCAAAGAGTAAAAATTTTAAACAATAAAACTTAACGACAAATTAATAATCTTGTAATCGATTAAAAAAAAACCTTTTTAAAACGTTTATTGACCATTGTAATGTAGTATTTTAAAGAGAATTAAAACCCAACCTGCCGACTTCCGTGGCTGAGCAGGTTGCGTCTGGCATTTTCGTGCGGAGGTACCGAGTTCGAATCCCCCGATCAGGCTCGGCATCATTACATACGTTACCAATTTCCATCTGGCTTATTTGTAACTGGTGATGCCCGCTCTTTCATAACGAAAATAAACATAAATCTTAGTTGTAGTTTATAAAAAAAATTATATTCTATAATTTCATATTCACATCACTGAAATTTATACTTCGATACACTTCCTGTAATATTTTTCTAAATAATAACAGCTGTTTTGATATTAAGAAATTATTTTGTTTTATTGGTTAAAAATTGATTTGAGTTGAATAAACTGTTAAAATATTTTAACTGTGGATGTATGGGTATATGTTATAAACACATGTGTAAAATATTACCTTTTTTTTATTTTAGGCACACAAATAGTATAATTACTCAGATAATTTCTTTTGATAACATAATAGAATTTATATAGATAACAATCATTTAGATAACGTGGTAAAATGGGTTGAGATGAAAACTATGTCAATATAGGATTGTATATAAGATATTCCGTTGATTGTTAAATAATGTTAATTATATTGCTAGTATGTTTCTTATCACTAATACTGTATCTTTTTATTATATGTAATAAATTTTTATCTTTAAATTTACAAATTGTTTTCAAATATAAATGATCATTATTTAAACTAATAATTATTCTTAGGAATACATTTTGGAATGAATGGAAATATTTATTTGTTAACTTCCGATTTTATTGTTTATGTTTACGTTTATTTTAAGGAAAATTAATTTTTATAGTGTGATATTTATAAAAGATTTTAAAATTATTTATTTCGGCTTTATAAAACCTATTTAAAAATTAAATCTTTAAATATATGTTAATATTTGTAGCCAATTATAATGAGCCAGTCGTCACATAAATGTGACTCAATTTATTATTTTGACGAACTGAATTACCTGAATTTCTCATGGTACCAGTTTTTGTTTATTACGTAGCTAGAAAGGAACAACCAATTAAAATTAAAAACCTCCTGCTCAGTTCTGCGCAAGAAGACCGACTTCATTTCCGGCGTTCTCGCTATCTGGCAGTCTGATTAACGCACTGATTTTCAGAGTACAGCGCACTGCATTACGTTCAATTTACCAGTAGACCCAACACACAAACATCGAGTTTCAATTCGCTCACCGCTGTGACCACTGCATAAGCGCGTATGAAAAATACACCACTACACAGTCAACATAATCTTAAATTTTTTCGACATTAAATTGAGCGTAACTCAAGAACAACTCTACCAATCTTCATAAAATTTTCACATGCTCATTTTCAGATACAATACTACAGCATATCTAAATTTCAATGAAACTGATATAGTAGTTTTGAAGATTTTTGAGCCGTAAAGTTTTATATATAGGCCTACATAAATAGGAGTTTCCTTATTACCCTAATAATAGTAATAATATTAATACTCATACCTCGGAAACGTAAAAATAAAATCATTTTCACCTTCCCCACCAACCGTGCAACGTAATACATTCGATTACTGTACTTCTCTTCGAAAAAAAAATCGGTAAAAAAAGAAAAAACCTTCTAATTTATTTTCGTTAATCGTTATTCCGTGTGAGTCTTTACTATTTACATCCCGTGTACACAAACATAAAAATATTTACAGCAAAATTGGAGAAGAACCGTCTTTTGAAATAAAGAAAATTCTATTTGCTTCACATTTGATTCCTTGAATATTTTTCTAAAATGTCTCATCAAGTAGTAAATAATTTAAATGGTTTTATCAAAAGAAAGGTGAAACCTATGTCAACCGTTTGAAATGTAAAAGTAAATTTAAAAGAACAATTTGTTAAAATCCACTATGAATGAATAAATGAAAAAAAAAAAAAAAAAAAAAAATATATATATATATATATATATATATTTAACGTCAAAAAGGGACGGGCTGCAATTAAATATTTCAATAGAATATACAATAGACATACATATATACCATTAACAAATTTATCTAGTTAAAAGAAATATTTTTTGTAAATTTTGTTAAAATGAGTTTTGACGTTCAAATACGTAATCTGATAAAGCAGAAAATTAGATACAAATCTAAATTATGGGTTTTAATACTGTGTAAAAAGAGGGATAAAATGGAACTAAAAATAATTTTTAATAATTTGAAAATAAAATGTAAATTATGAGTTCATTAAATATTGGAAGCTTTTATTAAATGTATCGAGGGAATTTACATAACTCACCTTAGAAAAAAAAGTGAGAATAAATTTTCCATTAAATCTCTTATATCGAGAGTTTACCCGATTTTTATAAATGAAATACCAAAATAAAGTACGGTGTTTTTCTAAACTAAATTTAATTCAGAATCGTATAGATATTTCATGATTTAATCGATAACTCAAAGGTATTGTCACACGAAAATGATGTAATGTATGTTTCCGGTCTTGCTTTAACATTTTCCTTTATTCCAGTCGTGAAGTTATTTAAATTTATACCTAATATCTTACGCAAAAGTACGATAAATATTTCAGTAAAAGATCACCACTGCCGTTTCTGAGATTTAAGTGAACATTTTTGAAAAAAAAAGTAACTTGGCCTTTTGATTTTTATCGTAACTTTTTAGTTTTTAATTTCACTCAAAATTTCTAAAATATATTTATTAAAGTCGTTTCAATTTTTCATTTGTCTTCTTTTTCCTTATTTATTCCATTTCTTTTCTTATTCTCAATGTATTTTCTTAAAATAACTTTCTAAATTGTAATCAAAACAATATAAAGAACTCTTGCGCAAGAAGATATAATTTTCTTTTCCGGCGCCTTTAGTATTTCGCTATCAGAAACGCATATTTTTAGAATACAACGCACTAAATGCTTTCGATTAACGAATAGACTCTACAATCAAGCATTAAGTTTAAACACCTTAACACACTGCATAAGCGCGTATGAAAAATACCCCAAAACAAAGTCAACATAACCTCAACTTGAGCGTAACTAAACGACACAACCAATTTTCATCCAGTACATCTTGTAGATCCTACAAATTAAACGGTCATGCGCCCGGAGGTCGTGGATGCAAGTCGGGTCCATCTGCGTCAGGTGTTTTCACAGTAACGTCATGTTGTCTTTGAGAGACAGCTCCACCCAGGAGAGTTCGGAGATATTGGTCTTTCACCTTCAATGATCGAGTGGGGACTCCTTTGAGATGCCATTGGGAAGAATGTAGTCCCGGTGGGCGATCCCTTTGGCAGTTCCCAACTAGAGGCGAAGCGTCAAGATAGGAGTCCCGGTTGAGAGTTCCCTTTGGGAGCTCCTCATTTGAGGCATGGCACGTAAAAGATCAAGTCCCGGCTGCCTGGGCGGGGCCCTTTGCGTTCTTCTGAAGTAGTTTGAGGCGAACGCTTCCCCCCGGAGCTGAGTTTATGCTCCGGGGGACGGGAAAACTACAGATATATAATAAAACAAACAAAAAAAAAACAATTTTCACTTGCACAAATTTTGAATGGACTACTACAGCATATCTAAATTTCAATGAAATTGAAGGAGTAGTTTTGAAGAACTTCGAGCCACAAATTTTCTGCATATTTGTATGTATATATACACAAGGAAATTTCATTTTAAGTGAATGGTATTTTCGTACTTCTCATTTCTCAAAACGGTAAAGAAAATTCGTTTTTACCCTTCAATCATATTGGGACTGGAAGTAGTAACTTTTTTTCTAAACGTTGTTAAAAAAAGAAAGGGAAAAAATATTTTCTCAAAGGATTGATTAACTAAGTTATTTTTAAAATGTTTCCTACTAAAATCTTATATTTTACTTTTATTCCGCTTAATTTTACTTTCTCGCCACAGTACTCTAGAGAAGTGATAAGTGTGACAAAAATATAGCAAAAAACGGGAAACAAGATTAGATTTCGGATCATTTGTATTTAAAAAAACCGTTTTAAATAAAATCATAACTAATCCGGTTTTTGAGAAATCGTTATTTAAATTCTATTTTGCTTGGTTTGGCAAAGTGCGTGCCCTTAACGTAATATAATAATTAATTTTTTATACAAACTTGAATATGAACATGTACTGTAAATAATATTAGTTTATAAATTAATATAAATAATTATTTTATTACTTGAGTACTTATAGTGGGTGGAGGGGAAATAATATGTTTCAATGAACCCATTACTTTTTGTAATATGTATAGATTAGTATTTTATTTTATTTATCGTAAAGATGAGTGTTGTTATCAACAATTTATAATTATACATTAGTTAAATTAATTAACCTATACAAAATATTTATGTTATAATTGTATTAATTATAATACAAATAAATTGTATAGCTTCGCCAATATTTTGTTATAACTTTCTCACAACAGTATTATTACAGTAAGAATTTCAACGGGATCATTATACTTATATACGTTTTAATTATAGAACAAACATTTATGTTATCAATAAAGCCCATATAAATGTGATGTGACGTAAATACCAAAACAGCCTTTTTGAATAAGATGCATCATTCACCTGATTTATTTTATATTTATCCCGATACTTAAAAAAATTTCTATGATTTGATTCATCAGTTTGTTCGGACCAAAGGCCTAATCACTCCTGAAACTGTAAGCGCTGAGCTATATATTTCAAAATATCGTGGACTTTTATGCGATAAAAACATTTGTAGTTTCGAAACTATTACGCAGATCGTGCATTTGTTGATCTACTTTTACCGTCGTAAAGTAGCGACTCATAATTATATCTACAGCTTTGAAAACAGAAAGAAATAAACGGCAACAATCCGAGAGGTCTAAGATTTCTACAAATTTCAGAATCAAGAAGTTTGTCGGCCTCTTTTAAAAACTTTCTGTATTCGTTACCCTCAAATATATCACCTTCATAATTTTTGGGTACAAGGTACATTTTGTAAGGCTAAAGTAAGACTTTTTCTGGCCAACAAGAGGGACCAATCCATCTCAAAATAAATGGTTCAAATAGCCTTTTAACATATACAGCTTGGGGAGAATGCATTTTGGAAGGACATAAATATCGGTGTTTTCTTCGAAAATTGGATTTACAGTACATTCTTTAGCGACTTTTTTGTCGTTATTCATTGAACAAAAATTTTCATAATTTCACTTCAAATCTACATAAGTTTTCAAAGCAACTTTGTGGTCAACATCCTGTTCCTGGTCATGAGGAACGTCCTGTTCTGTTATGATTTGATATCCGTTTTATGCTTCCTCTTCTTATTATTATTTCTTAATTCCGTCTGTGATACATTCTAAAGCAATAAGGACAGGAAAAAGATGATGCTGTTTGTTGACCATTTACAATAGAAGGATTTTAAAATCCGCAGCAAACTTGAAGGGAATTTTATTTAGATTGATCATGTTGATAATGTTTGTGTATATCATCTACACAAATAGATAATCGAGGCATCACGCTTAACATGATCAATCTGTTACACACTAGTCGCATACATTTTTACCTGTCGTTGAGTATGGATTTTGTTTACTTGCTTTTCAGATTTTCACACTCTGGAAACACTGAAATTCTTACTTTAAAAAAACCTTGACCACTATTTGCCATTACTTTAACATGAACACTGCCGATCAAATTTTTCTTTTCTATAATATATTCCATTAATTCTTTGGCATCCGTCAAAATAACAAGTCATTTTTTCTTTTACAGCGCATTTTCGATTTTAATTCATATACACTCTCTTTAAAAATATGTTCCTTGATTGTTCGATATTCAATCATATGTTTTTCATAACGCGTAGGTTTGGACTTTTTATCAACGTTGTACCTCAAGAAATTAGTAAAATTTTTATTTTATTATATAATGATCTTGTGTGTTAACTTGAAAATTATCTAAGCTTTCAAATGAAAATGCGTTTTCAACTTTTTTTGTGCCTTTGGAGTTACAGCAATTCTCAATTGTGACCCTTCGGTATTTAGTAGCAAATCACGATTTTGTAAACTACTAGTGTCAAACTACTAGTGTTTGTAAACTACTAGGATTTAGAAGAAACAATGAACGGCATAGATGAAGTCCTACGCAAGAACTATCGCATGAAAATAAACAAGAACAAAACAAAAGTAATGAAATAACAAAGATGGACCACTGAATGTGAAAATAGGAGGAGAAAAGATTATGGAGGTAGAAGAATTTTGTTATTTGGGAAGTAAAATTACTAAAGATGGACGAAGCAGGAGCGATATAAAATGCCGAATAGCACAAGCTAAACGAGCCTTCAGTAAGAAATATAATTTGTTTACATCAAAAATTAATTTAAATCTCAGGAAAAGATTTTTGAAAGTGTATGTTTGGAGTGTCGCTTTATATGGAAGTGAAACTTGGACAATAGGAGTATCTGAGAAGAAAAGATTAGAAGCTTTTGAAATGCGGTGCTATAGGAGAATGTTAAAAATCAGATGGGTGGATAAAGTGACAAATGAAGAGGTATTGCGGCAAATAGATGAAGAAAGAAGCATTTGGAAAAATATAGTTAAAAGAAGAGACAGACTTATAGGCCACATACTAAGGCATCCTGGAATAGTCGCTTTAATATTGGGAGGACAGGTAGAAGGGAAAAATTGTGTAGGCAGGCCACGTTTGGAGTATGTAAAACAAATTGTTGGGGATGTAGGATGTAGAGGGTATACTGAAATGAAACGACTAGCACTAGATAGGGAATCTTGGAGAGCTGCATCAAACCAGTCAAATGACTGAAGACAAAAAAAAAAAACTAGTGTCATTGTCTTCTGATATATCTGAACCAGCATCGATTTTTCATTTCAAAACAGAAGTAATAACTTGTTCCTGTTCTTTCTCCCTCCCACCGGTTACCATGTACCCAAATAATCATTATTTATATTATTATAGTATATATTTATATTCAAGTTTTGATTGAATATTAAGAAATTTTTAAGTTTTTATGTATTATTCAAGTTTTAATAATACACACGCTAAGGGCTCGCTCTGTGCCAGTACAAGCACGATGAAATTTAATAACGATTTCTTGAAAACCAGAACAGTTACGATTTTATTTATAACGAATATTTTGAAAGTATAAATGATACCAAATTTAACTCTGCTTCTCGAATTTTTGTTATATTTTTGTCATACCTATCACTTCTTCTAGAGCACTGTGCCTGCTTGGTTGATGTAAAGTAATTAAAGTGATGTTCTGGATCAGTGTAATTTTTAACGTCTCGAATTTTTTTACTTCCCAAATACAAAAATATGAATACGTAAATATATATATATATATATATATATACACACATACGTAATGACTGCATGACTGTCATGCTATGTTTGGCTTTATTATTTGAGAAACATTAAATTTGACGTTGTAGCTCTAGTATGAATGGGTTGAATATTTCAACTTTTATATAGGATGCTGGTAAAGGGAAGATATTGAAGTGATATATTTAGAAGAGAATGCACTTTTACTCCTCCTTTTTTCGCAAGAAACCTGTATCGTCACTAAATATTCTATTGGAAATAATGAAATGGAAATATATTCATAAAATATACCCATTACAACTAAAAATGATATTTTTGTAATTGTTTTATTTTAACATTTTACTGTATCATCCTATCAACTTTTATTTTATATTCCACTCAAATTCGCACAGACTTTCTGTCTTCCTTTCAGAAAATAATGTTAAAATTACCAGAGGATTAGGGATAGTTATTATTCCATACCTAAAAATAATAGCTTGTTACATTTTTCTTTTATTTTTCAACTTATCCGCTAGTAACTTTTTGAAATTTCATTTTTATAAATTAGATTTTATCAAGGAGTACATAGTTTTCAAACCTTATCACGTACGTATAAAATAGTATTTGCTATGATAGGATACGTTGGAATAATTTTATAACTGCTTTAACAAATCACGGTAAAACTTTCAATTAAATTTCCTTTTTATTAGAAAAAGGTAAAACATATATATATATACATTTATATTTAACAAATTAGGTAAAACAGAAATGGTAATAATAATTTTTGAACTTTATTATTGGTGAAAAGTTTAAATTTATTACTACGTTAATAAACTTAAATTTAAACTAAATTTAAGTTGAAATGTGAACTTCTTTACAAATACTAGGCAAGTTCGACTAGGCAAGTGATCGGTAACCTTTTTCTTTGTTACGTATTTCCTGAGAAAGTAAATTCTGAAAAACTATATTTTATTAAGTAGAGGCGGAGTTCATTCTTGCGAGTATTTAAATAAATTAGACTAATAAAATTTGTCAGAAGTAATTTAAATCTATTATTAAATTAAAGTACCGTTCAAATCGACTGAACCGGTTTAGTGAGACGCATAAAAAATAATAATACTAAAAGACTTGTGTTGGCTGAATCTGGGGTACATCTGTAAGAATTTACGCGATTAAATCTATTTGACCGATCTTGCGTAACACATTCAGTTAAAGTGAATACCGAACCTTTCTCGATTCATCTTGTGACCGGTTCTCTTGTGTCTGTTTCCTTGATTTCTGATTATCTAATCAGGACATTCTAAAATAGATTTTTTTTTTTTTTTTTTTTTTTTTTTTTTTTTAGAAAACGCTAAATAAATCTTATAAAACATATTTTATTTTTACTAGTTGTAGATTTTTATAATATTTCAGATTTTAATCGTTTAAAACTTAATTTATTGCAATCGGACGTTTATTTGGAAGTGACTATACGATGAAATTTAAATATAACTTGCAAAGCGCGTGAGGAAATGGGCAGTACGAAACTGGTTTCACATAAATTTTATCTTTAAGCCGAGATAAAATTTGTTTTGCTAAAGTTTAATTTTTCATGTTTAAATTTGCGACTCAAATCTATCATGGTTTCTTTTCATAAAATTTCTTACATGCACTTTCACTCATGTGACAGTCCGTATGACAATCATGTAAAAAAAAAAGGCTAAGTTCACACCAGGATTCGAAATGTCGATTTTTGATAGATTTTATATATTAATTTGCCAAATGAAATTACCGAATTTAAAGACCTTCATTACATTACGTAATTTATTTGTAATTTAATACTGTGCTAGACTATTTTGATTTCGTATTATAGTTTAGTTCACTGCTTGAAATGTTAATGGATAGTTCTACGGTGATCTAACTTGTTTTGACTGTGGTTAATGCGTACTTTATATAGTTACGTGATAAATTCTAGACACAATATTAAGAGTATATATAATACTGTTATGTACTTCTATGATGATAAATGTATTATTATTTATTTAATGTTGGTACACCTGACGTGTGATGAATTTTATAATTGTTACTTCATTTAACATCATGTGTTGATGAATCATTATTTTCTTGTCAACTTTTGATAGCAAAATAAAAGAGTGTTGATTATTTCATGACAGATATTTTTATTTTTTATTTACGTCTGTAATTTTTTATCAGATACTTTCGGTATGTTACTTTATTTATTTTTTTCAGTCGTGACACCTGTTATATATGTATTAAAATGAGGGTTTTTTAAATTTATCAACCATATCATTACTCGTATTTTCATCTCTTTATACAGCGAGTTCGGAAATTTGCTGTGGACTGGAATTATGGAAGTGTAACGACAAAACTTTCTTGATTAGTGCTTGTTTTTTTTTCATTATTGTGTAGTAACAGATATTACAATAACTGGAATATTTTATAAAAGGTATTGAAAATGACCTCCTCCAATATCAATACAATACTGCACACGATTTCAATTTGTTTTCAAACACTTTAACCAGCAGATGTCCCTAAATGTCTCGTACGAATGCCGTTATTGCGGTTTTTTAGTTCGTAAATAGTGCGCGATCTGTTACGATAGTCTATTTCTTTCGTTGCCTTCCATTGAAAGTAATGTGGTGGATTCCGATCGGGTGATCGTGAAAGACAAAAACCTCTTGAAATGATTCGTTCACCAAAGAAATTTCGTAAAAACGTCATTGACCAACAGGTCAACAAGTTGCGCAGAGCTAATAAGCTGTGTGCGCTGCTGCTTTATCTTGTTGGTACCAACCGTGATTGATTTCCACTTCCGTGAACTGACTAATGAGATTTGTTAAAACAGCACATAACGATCGCTATTAATTTATTATTAAAAAAGATTGAACCCACAATGCCCGATCTACTCACACCGATCCAGACTCCAATTTTTGCTTCGAGTAAAGATTATTAATGGAGGTTAGTTGTCGACCACAGTCGTGTATTTTGTGAGTTAATTTACCCTCCTAGATGAAATCATACTTCATCTGTAAAAAAACGTAATGTCGAGAATACCTACGAAATTTTGATTAATAAAATGTTTAAACCAATGACAATCATTTAGGCTTTTAGCACGATCTGTAGGTTTCACTTCTTGAACACATTTTAAGTTTTAGGAGAAAAAATTCAGTAATTTTCGTACAGCTTTACATGCGGTAGCAAGTTCGGTATCTTCTCTTTCTCTCTCTTCTTTCCTGTTTAGCCTCCGGGAATTACCGTTCAGGTATTACTTCAGAGGATGATATGTATGAGTGTAAATGAAGTATAATCTTGTACAGTCTCAGTTCGATCTTTCCTGAGATGTGTGGTTAATTGAAACCCAACCACCAAAGAACACCGGTACCCATCATCAAATCCATAAAATAACTGCCTTTACTAGGACTTGAACGCTGGAACTCTCAAGTTCCAAATCAGCTGATTTGGGTAGACGCGTTCATCACTAGACCAATCCGATGGGTTAAGTTCGATATCTTGCTGTTGTGCTAACTTACGCAATGACTTTGATGGACTTCCGACCATAGTATCCGAAATATTGAAGCAGCTTCTGTTCGTTTAGTTTAGGTCTTCTACTTCGATCAACATCTTCAAAAGAGCCTGTTTTCCGAAATTTTTCGATAAGAGTTCGAACTGTAGTGCGGTGAGGAACAGGAGTATTTGGAATTTTTTTAGAAAACTTGTGCTTCACTAAATTTGTATACTGTTCACCTTCACGAAAGATGTTTTGATGATTGTCACGAGCAAAATTAATTCCGCTACCGAAAGAACCATTAATTTTCTTTCAACTATTGGTTCCGATAAATGAAAACACGAAACTAAGCACGTTTAATCACAATTCAACAACTGACGTCTTGGTTTTTTACTGAGCAACGCCCAACGAACCCTCAGGGGGCAACCAACCTATCGCTGAAAGAACAGAATGGACCACATAATTGATATTACTTGTTAAAGTTTAGGAAGGTAAACAAAGATGTATAGCAGTTGTACCTGGAGTGTCTGAAGTAGTGATGGCATAGCTAGTAGTATAGTAATAGAGAGAGAGTTTTATGCACAAAACGTTGAGGCTATAATCTCCAAAAGTAATAAATCAATTTAATTGAAATTTAGATGTGCTATAATAGTGCATCTGCAGTTGTGCATATGAAAATTGAAAAAAAAAATTAGTTAAGACTTTGTTGAGTTACGATTAATTTACGGTCGAGAAAATTTGAGTGGGGCAAGTTAGAAGCGCGGTTCTTTATGATGCTACAAGTTGGAACTTTGCAATATCTATCGTTAGCGATGTTGTTGGGAGTATTCAGGTAGCGTTACCTTTATCGAAGGTCATCATGTCTGGGTAATTATTTTTTTTTTATCTTAGGGTTATGTAGATTGTGCAGTGGTGTATTTTTTCATACGTGATTATGCAGTGAGTGACAGTAGTGAGTGAGTGAAATGTGATACTTGCGTGTAGAGTCTACTGGTTAATCGAAAGTATCTAATGCGTTGAACTCTGAAGATTAGTGCATTTCTGACTGCAAAATGGTGAGAGCGTCAGAATCATTAACTTATTAATGATTTTCTTGTTATAGTACAGTAAAAACTATTTTATTATTATTATTTATATTTTTATATAGTTTATTTTATTTTAATCTGCTTCTAGATTTTTACTTATTTGTGTTTCTTATTTATTTTCTTTGTAAAATTTTAAATTAGAATGAGTTGATACTTTTTCAAAAGGAAACAAAATAAAATAACCAAAAGTCGTTCTTCTTGTGTAGAACTGCGCAAAAGTTTTTAGGTAGATTTCATAAGAAAGCTACCTATTGTAATGAATACCACAATTCGACTTCTGAAAAATTGACATATCTTTGCGTTTCACGTCCCAAAACCACCGTCAGTTCAAAAGTTTATATATATATATTTCAATTTTTTGTAGATACGATAATTGCGTAATTTTGCGCCAATCACTTTCAAATTTATGCAAAAAAATATATCGACCCAAAATTTCAGTCGTGTTCGTTAATGGGAAAAACCGGACCGTTGGGGTGTAAATAAGGGTTTTTTTTCGAAAAAAAATATCGCTATAACTTTCTTATTAAGTAAAATAACAAATTCGTCTGAAGTACCTACTATTCTTTGGATAAAGACCTAAAACGTATCTAAGTTAATTTTTTTGATATCACCTACCATTGGCTCAACGGATGGAAAAAATGGGGTTTTGAAGACAAAAAAAAAAAAGATACCTCCCTTAATAGACACAGTATCGAATCGGTTTAAAGTGATCGTTAGTCCTCTAACATTATCTAAAACAATTTTTGATATGAGTAACCCTTACTTCAAGGGATGACCAAAATGTTGCTGGAATTGTAAGAAGCTTGTAATATGCTAAACATGTGAAACTCTTTTTCACATGAACCATTGTCGTACTGAGAAAATTTGAAGTTTTTCTTAACTTTAAGGTGGAAATCTGTTTTATCCCCTGCTTAGCACTGGCGAAATCTTCCTCACCTTCCGGCGGCCAAAAGGGATTTTTTGTAGTTATATTCGGAGAATTGGTTATTTGTAACTGGTTATACAGACTCTTTTACTTACGATATATTTATATTTTAAAAAAAAGAAAATAATTTGAAAATTTCCTAAGAAAAGTGGAAAACAATAATTTATAAAAAATAACGATATACTTATATGAAATAATAATATAATTCCGTTAAATTTCACACTTTTATTATGTAATAATCTTCCAACAAAAGACGTAACATAAAACCTAAATTGTTTTTATTATTCGAGTTGTATTATTTATAAAACGTTTGAAAAAAAACTTAGAAATCTTTTTTAAACGCAATGGTCTTTCTTACTAGTGTAAGATGTGCTGGTACAGATAAACCATACTTGTATAAGGGGAACGAACAGATTTCAAATCCCCCTACATTCCTCCTTCAACATTAAGTTAAAGCTTATCAGTGACACGCCAGCCAACATCATGCGGGCTACTGTCCGTTTCATATTATAGAACGGGCTTCACTTCCTCCTGTCTTGAAATCTACGCTATAATACTTATTACAGTTAAACCTTCTATGTTATTTTTTTTATGTAATAATATTATTTTAATTTAGTTTAATACGTTCACAATATTTACAATTAATTGTAACTATGTATGTTATTGTTTGAATAACACAGTTACTTATTCTTTTTTTTATAAACACAGTAGATAAATTACATAATTTAAATAGATAAATAGATAAATTTATAGTAGATAAATTACATAATGCGTAACCTAATGTATCAATTACTTAAAGAAAAATGTGTTTAATCTGGCCAAGTAATTTTTAGTTTACCTTTTTAAAGTACGAATATATGAAAATAGATTGTCCAGCTTAGTAAAATATCTCTATTGTTAAGCATGATAGTAATTATAAAGAAAGGATTTCATACGAAGTTTGGTTGAAAAAAATTCCGTTTCATATTATACAAATTTTTTTTAAAGAAAATATTTACTTAAAAAGAAAATAGATATAATATCTTATGATTAAACACAATGTTAACTAAAAATACTCATTACATCTCATTTTAGTTTTATTCTTAGGATTTATTTTTACTTTACATTTATTGTTTCATAATTACTATAAGTTTATTATTATTACTCCTAATGTGTACGTTGCAGTTGGTTCAACTAGTGAACAGTAAGCAACCCCTCCCCCTCCATGACCAATGAGATGAGAATGACATATAACACGAATGTGAATTGTTGTAGTCTTCTATAAACTCGGGAATTTCCTGATATGTATGGTTAATTGAACCCCAACCACCAAATTACTATAGTTTAAAAATAAAATTTATTTTCATTAAAATCAAGAAGAGTTGTATAAAAGATTTATATCAAACCAATCTCTGGAGTTGAAATTTTAAAATAAATGGGCTATTTTTTGTTGTAAAAAAAGTAAATAATTGTATTCATTATAGCTTGATATTAAAATAAAACACAAGGTATAATTATGGAAATGGATTTTAAAAATAAAATTAATTTAAAATGATATTTAAATACTAAACCCGCTTGTTTAGTCTAATGGTTAAACTGGTCATCGCAAAGTCAGCTGATTTTCGAAGTCGAGAGTTCTAAGGTTCAAGTTTTGTAAAGGCAATTGCTTTTATATGGATTTGAATAATAGACTGTGGATACCGGTGTTCTTTGGTGATTGCGTTTCAATTAACCACACGTCTCAGGAGTGGTCAACCTCAGTCAGTTTCAGATTACTTGTTTACCCGTACATTTACACTTATACTGCAGCTACGTCAGGCTTGGCAAGCTGGTATTGGTATTTGCATTTGCATACACACACCCATACACCTACACACACACACACACACACATATATATATATATATATATATATATATATATATATATATATATCCAGACTTGACAGTAGCTGGTTGGAGAAAAAAAAAATTTAAATACTAATTGTTAAAGTTATATTTAATAAGAAAGAAGCTGTAATAAGAAAGGGAGTCCGACAAGGATGTTCCCTATCTCCGTTACTTTTTAATCTTTACATGGAACTAGCAGTTAATGATGTTAAAGAACAATTTAGATTCGGAGTAACAGTACAAGGTGAAAAGATAAAGATGCTACGATTTGCTGATGATATAGTAATTCTAGCCGAGAGTAAAAAAGATTTAGAAGAAACAATGAACGGCATAGATGAAGTCCTACGCAAGAACTATCGCATGAAAATAAACAAGAACAAAACAAAAGTAATGAAATATAGTAGAAATAACAAAGATGGACCGCTGAATGTGAAAATAGGAGGAGAAAAGATTATGGAGGTAGAAGAATTTTGTTATTTGGGAAGTAGAATTACTAAAGATGGACGAAGCAGGAGCGATATAAAATGCCGAATAGCGCAAGCGAAACGAGCCTTCAGTAAGAAATATAATTTGTTTACATCAAAAATTAATTTAAATGTCAGTTAAAGATTTTTGAAAGTATATGTTTGGAATGTCGCTTTATATGGAAGTGAAACTTGGACGATCGGAGTATCTGAGAAGAAAAGATTAGAAGCTTTTGAAATGTGGTGCTATAGGAGAATGTTAAAAATCAGATGGGTGGATAAAGTGACAAATGAAGAGGTATTGCGGCAAGTAGATGAAGAAAGAAGCATTTGGAAAAATATAGTTAAAAGAAGAGACAGACTTATAGGCCACATACTAAGGCATCCTGGAATAGTCGCTTTAATATTGGAAGGACAGGTAGAAGGAAAAAATTGTGTAGGCAGGCCACGTTTGGAATATGTAAAACAAATTGTTAGGGATGTAGGATGTAGAGGGTATTCTGAAATGAAACGACTAGCACTAGATAGGGAATCTTGGAGAGCTGCATCAAACCAGTCAAAAAGAAGACAAAAAAAAAAATTAATAAATTGTTCTTATAAATCTTCTAAGTTGTATAAGAAGATGAAGATTAAGGTTATAATTTTGTTAAAACTAGCGAACTGTAAAGTTAAAATTAAAAAAAAAAGCTTAGTATTTCTTGCTTTTTGTATGTTTGGTTTATTTATTTTCCTAATTAATTTTGATATATAAATACAAATAATTTAGAATAATTATTATGAATAACATATCTATGATAATGTGGATTTTATTTATTATTTCAATACTCATCACAAATATTTTTTTTCGAATTTGTGCAATTGTAAACAAAAAGAAATAACTTAATTTCTTCTTCTATTTCACTTTTTTCAGAATTCGATTATTATCCCACCTTATTTATTTCTCTCGTCCAGGTTTCTTTGTCTTGATTTCTTTTACGTTTACTTTTAGAATTCCTCAAAATTTGTTACTTAAGTAAAGTTTCCCAAATTCCATATTTCTTTGAATTTTATTTGTTCAAGTCTTGTTTAAATTATTTAATTTATTTTGTGTTGTCTTTTATGTTGAAATAAAAAAAATTATTCTCATCAACTTTTCCGGATTTTTTTCTTATTAATGTCCATAGAAATAGATTTTCCTTTTCCTTATCTCATTTAATGATTTATCTTTTTCATTATAGAGTTCATTGTTTTTGTTTGTAATAATAATTGTTAAATTGTGATTTTTATAAAAATCGTACAATCGATTAGTTTTTCTCCAGGACATTTGGGTTTGAAATAGTAGTTGATGTTAAAAAATTTGAAAGGTATATTTCTATATTCAGATTTTTTTTTACCAATGTTTCGAAGAAAAATGCCGTATTACTTTCGGTCGCATGGCAGATGCGGGAGTGAAAATGCGTTACCTATACGTTTTTAGGTAAGAGGAAAAAACTATCATTTCCTTAAATTGTTGTTTCCATATATATATATATATATATATATATATATATATATATATATATACACAGTAAGTATCGTTTATAGTGACATCCGATATAATAACATATCTGATACAGTGACCAAAAACTTGTCTCTTGGCTGGTTTGATATGCTGCTAATACATAAATACATTATGTTATTGTTTATAATTACATCGGTTGTAGTGACTTATCGGTTATTATGACTTATTTTTCCTACCGCAGTGCAACATTTTATCGTTTATAAGGATGACAGAAGTGACTCTTCAGTAACGTAGTATATCTACATTGTAGCTACAGAAATATTTTGACGGTTCCTTTTTTCTTACATATGTAGTGTAGTTCTTTTTTTAACCTCTTCTTGTACCAGATTATTGTAAACTGAAGGAGTCACATTCAGCTATTATTAATCGTTTGCTGTGAGCGTATCATATCGTGCAGGTACAGTATTTTATTTTACTTAACCTGTGTAATTCTTTCAATAGTGATTTAATTATGAATTCGCGAAAAACATTCAGGTAGAGGAATTTATATTTATTATTGCGTAGTTGTTTTAATAATATTTTGCGAAAATAAATTATTATTTTTAATAATTATTATTATTACTGTATTACAATACCCGTATAGATGGCGTATTAAAGTTACCTAAACATAGGTTATTGTGACATACGGTTATAATGACCTAAACTCGTCGGTCCATTTGAGGTCACTATAAAAGATATTTACTGTATATATATATATATATATATATATAAAATAAAAAATATAAAAAATTATAATATAATTAATATAAAACATTTATACATCTATTTTTTGGTAAAAAATACTTTACATGGTAAAAATTTATACCATATAAAAAATTTTGTGGTTCGAAAATCTCCAAATATACTAGATATGATGTAGTATAGTATCTGAAGTTGTACATGTGAAAATTTAACGAAGATTGCTTGAATCGTTCTTGAGTTACGTTCAATTTAAGGTCGAAAAAATTTGATTGGAGCAAGATAGAAGCGTGTTTCGTTATGATGTTGTTGGAACGTGGAAAGAAAATAAAATACCGAAAATTCGGCCTTATTGCGCAAAGCTGCACAAAACATTTGATTGTTTCAAAGCTACAATAATTTAAACTATAAAATTGCTTGTAAAATTAATGGTTTTGTATCTTTATCTCTTTCCGTATGAAAATTTTTAATAATTATATTCTATTTATAAAAATCTGATTACTTAATTAATTTAATATTTTTTTATTATAAATAAAAATTGATTTTATGTATAGTTTAAGGGAAAAAGCCACAATTGGTAATCAGCCTTCACAAATGTTGCCAGTATCTGATTGAACGCTTTGCTATAATTCAGCTGAATACTTCTAAGGATACACAATTCCATGGATAAACGAGGTTATTCCATTAACATCTCTATACTTATTCTCGGATGACTCTAATTTCTAGAGAAAAAACGATTTGTTGTAGCATATGAAACATAAATTTATCGTGGATCAGTAATATATTGCTTTCATCGTGAGAAAAAATTTCTCTTTTTCCCGAGTGGACGCAGACAAGATGGCGTCTATTACCTTATGTGATCCTTGAGTTGGCTGAGTCTTTTGTTAACCGCTGCGCTTCCTTCGTGGGCAGACAATTCTTACTCAGATTCACAGTTTTCCTCATATCCTTTTGATTTTATTCTTCCCACATCAGATTCTTCTTGTATTGTTAGGAATAAATCCGTGCTGATCTTGCCGAGATTTGAAAAGCCAATGCATCCTTGATGTGATCTGGTTTCGAGATTAACTGTGAACCGATTTGGGGGACTGGTTCCCTACTCCTTCTAAATGAAAGTACAGAATGTTAACACGGTTGGATTGGACGGTCTTTATATATAACTCAAGTATTGTAAAAATGTCAAAGGTTTTTTCCAAAACACATAAAAATGTAAAACTGCAATTCAGCCAACAGTGTTTGGTTGAGTTTACAGTGAAGCAGTCGATAAAATGGTAACCCACCGGGTTGGTCTAGTGGTGGACGCGTCTTCTCAAATCAGCTGATTTTGAAGTCGAGAGTTTTAGCGTTCAAGTCCTAGTAGAGTCAGTTATTTTTTACGGATTTGAATACTAGATCTTGGATACCAATATTCTTTGGTGGTTGGGTTTCAATTAACCACACATCTTAGGAATGGTCGAACTGAAACTATACAAGACTAAACTTCATTTATACTCATACATATCAATCCTTATTCATCCTCTGAAACGGTAATTCCCGATGGCTAAACAGGAAAAAGAAAGAAAGTCGATAAAATAGTACAAATTGTTTTTTTTTCTCTTTAATTGGTTTGTGCTTTGTTACATCTATGATAATTTATTGAATAATTTAGCAAGAATTACAAATTTATGTTAAAAAATCTATGTCTGAACAACAAAGATTGTTGTAAAACATATGGTATTAAAAGTTGTTAAGAATAAGATTGTAAATAACAGAAAAGGTAATTTTGATATCACACCAATATCATATGGAAGTAAAGGAAATATGGTTTATCGTTGCCGCATGGTATCCTACAATCGTATTTCATGAAGATACTCCTGATATAAAAAAAAGGGAATTTTGTTTCCCTGCATCTGGCAGAACTGTGTCTAGCAGGTGTGTTCATACACATAACTTGCACTCAGCACATAAACTTCCCTCTCTTTCCCTTTATTTCATTGTACAATCTTTATTCTGTCTTTGTCTTTGTCTATCGACATTCCATTTCAGATAAATGGAATTCTGCTTTTCTTTTCTTTTTTTTTTTTTTATCTGTTGTACATTTTCCAAATCTATTTATTGTCCAACACGCTACTATGGTATATTTCTCCTATTTCTTATTTGTATGTGTGCTTGTGTGATTCTGTGTTTTTTTTTCTACTTTGTTTCCTTTATTCAATATTTACATTCTTCTACTATAAGAATATAATAGAAATTTATACTTTCCTCATATTTTTATTACAATTTCACGTCACGTTTTACATAACTGTCTTTTTTATTGCAAACATACATGTACCTTAATGTAAATATGTATTTTTATATTGGCCTATATGTTACCGTTTATACTCTTTTATTTTATTTTTTTTTAATAATGAATAAAAAAACATTCATTTAAAGTTTTATTTTAAATTATGTTTCTATTTAAATTTATATAGCTGAAAAAAATATTTTTACAACTACGTTTGCGCACGTGTACTTGAGTACATTAACACTGATTTGTTGATTTCATGTTACCTCACGTCTTAAACATGCACATTAGTTTCAATTATGAATGAATCATTTAACGTTTAAATGCTATTAGGTAATAAGTTACTTATGATGAAAAGTACAATTACGCAAGGATATTTTGTAATATAATTTTTATTAAAATTAAGTGATATTACTATTATTTTTTCGTTATGCCATTGAAAACTGTGGATAAAGATTAATCGTTTACTTTAATAATTATTATCACTGTATATTACATTGTAAAAGGTATGTTTGATATACATGTCATAAATAACATATTTTGTATATTATTATGGTGTTAGCATAATATACATACATACTACACATATAAAGTAGGATATCTGAGGTTGGTAACACAGCAGCCCTTCCCCTTCCCACCAGTCCAATTGCTACACTAATCTCTTCAACTACACGTATTTCTTGATGAAGATAACTGACAAACAGGCTGGTTGGAAAAAAAACTTGCTTATATAATATGACATCACCAGTACATTATTTTACATGAAAATAGATTATTACAGATTTGATTTTATTTTTAGTACGTATTTAACCTCCTTCAATATTATACACTAATTTTTTATTTAATCATTTCTTGTTTTACACGATGATTATTAACTTTCAGATATATCAAGTATGACTTGATTTATTCTATTAATAAACGTAACAATTTTATCATTGTATTTCTTTTAAATTCACTGTATTATTACTCTTGTTTTTTTTATGATAAAATAATTTCAGGTTAATGATCAGTTTAACTAAAAATAAATAAAAAATCAGAAAAGTTAGTATAGCATATAAATAAATTTTAAATTACGAAATATCGATATTGGTTATATCGATTATGATATAACCTATTTGTATAAATGCAAGAAAATATTGCACTACAGTTTATTTCTCGTTATGTTAACATAAATGGAACTATTGTTGTTCTCTTTCTCTCCTTTTGATAAATTGATAGCTTTGTTAAAATAATGTAGTAATCGGCCCGATTGCTGAACACTAATAACCCTAACCTCTAGTAAGTATATATAATTTATTAGCCATCCTAAAAATATCAGATTTCGATAAATGTATTACAAATCACCACCTTAAACAAAAGATAATTGCAGTAATTATTTTACTAATGTTTTTAAAACGTATATATCTAAAATAACATCAATAAATATAATAATTATTATTATTTTGAAAAAATAAAAACTTTAATTTGTTATTATTACCTCCGTCTAGTAAACAAGAACCCTTTTATTCTGTAAGAAAACTTACTAACGTTTGAAAAGGAGATAATTTGTAAGGAATGAGTATCAAGGAGAAACCAGAATCAGGAATGATTTTTGAAAAGAAGGAACAACCTTATTAAAATTTGTTGAAGGAGCAAATTAATATTAAATTAAAAATGTAAAAAACTTAAAGATTTTTGATGTTTAACGTCTAAATTCGTTAATTTATGATGTATTATATATGTTTTTCTATTTCAATACTTCACTCCGAAAAATCACCTGCATAACTAAAAATCATTCCCATGTAACTTTATTTTATTCATGCGGTTATCACTTTATGTTACGGTTAAGCGCAAGATTTTATATTATATACATACTAGTATAAAAGAAAATCATTTTGTAATAAATAATATTTAATAATTAATTATTTATTATATATAAAGTATTTTGTTGATTGAGTTGGACGAATAAATATTTTAGATTAGAATTTTAATCGAACCATTAAAATAATAAAAACAATTTTTATAAATATTTATCCAAAAATGCTTAGGTTTCCATCTGTATGACTGTCTTTTTTGAATAGATAATCATACTTTAATAATTGATTAATTAATTATATAATTAAATAAATAAATTATTCATTTAATTACATTATGTTTTATTTGGTATTTGAAGTGCATTGTTTAAATTAATTGACTTTCCAGTTATTAAATAGAATTTCTAATAATCGAGTTGTGTTAAGGCATTTTTGTAGGATGTAGATGCTATAAAGTCCAAAAACAAAGCGTGGAAAAGTCAGCTTTGTTTTGAATTAGATTTACTTTTCTCCACTACGAAAAAGAAAAAAAGGTTCATTAATAAAAATTACCTATAAACATTTATTATTTGTTTATGTTATTGTTTAAAAATACAATTTAATTACAGACATAACATAAAAATATATTCTACTGATAATGTCGAAAAATACTTTGCGTTCATTGTCTTTTGTGGTCTTTACGTTCTTCCAAAAGTTTTCGTCCATTTCCTTTTTTCTTTTCAACATTCGGTTGTTAACTAAAATATCTTTGTTACATGATGGGCAAGCATTTCCCACGCAACCTTTACTTTATCTTTTATCCTTTATTTTAATCCCTATTCTATCCCTTAAGTCCTTGTACGATCTAAACACCACTATCACCGCATCCTTTTCCCACTGCCACCATCATCTAACCGAGGAAAATTCTCTCTCACTCACTCTCTCTCTCTCTCTGTCTCTCTCACACAAACACACACACACACACAAATTCTCTTTCTCTCCAGCCGCCAATTAACGTACGAGCAAGCAAGACGGCCGGTGTTATGTAAATTGGCCTTATCTGGTTACTATGGATACGAGCAACTCAATCGAATCTGCTTTCTGTTGTAAAGGTGTTTCTCTGCGACTATGTCTACCTGTATATATTAAAACCCACAACAGGCTTCGTATATAAATGCATTTGTGAAATAGAAACATACGCGTTTACTAATTTGTATATATGTATATATAACAGTGGGGGAAATCTTCTATAATGTTTAGATTAGCTACATTCTTTCGGAATTTTCCATTAAGAAAATGTAATGGCGTTGTATTTTTATTTAAAAACTAAAATGAGATTAATATTACTTGCTTATAATAAACAGTATAATTTATTCAAATATGTAAGTAAATTAGTGGAAAAGATTCCTTCCAAAAACTGTTTACGAAAAACTTTACTGAAACCCGTAACCAGATGATCATTTTGATTATTAAACGATCTCAGAATAAACTACTGGAAAAGTTTATATACTGTATATTTATATAAAAAATAAATGGATAATAAACATTAATAATTGTCAACTAAGTATTATTTACGAAATAACATAAAATAAATATTTTTAAAAAAAGAAGTAAAAGTAAAAGAAACAAATAACTGTTCTAGGCAGTTTCAGTAGAAAGTATACATATATTTTAAAAACCTTTAAACCTCAAATCAGACTACCCATCATGACTTAATGCACGCCTATTTATAGGTGGGGGTAGATAAAACTTATCTCAAGAAAGATAAATTAATCATGACCTTAAACCAATCAAACAGATATTCCCGTCCATAAATAAAGTCTTATAGGAGGAGATAACGGTTTAATGTTTTTATAATTTAAAACATTCTCAAAAGGATTTTTAACAAATCTAAAATTCAAATAGGCTATCGAATGTACGTTATTCAACAATGACGCTTCTGTTTTACTGTCAATAAGTTTTCCTACTATTCAGCTTCTTTTTGTTACATACAATTTTTAAAAACGTAGTTTCTAATAAATTGATTTTACTTCCAGAAAATTTGGGAAATTTGATATTTCCAGAAAATAATGGGGTACTGTCAATTTCTCTGGTCATTTACATTTATAACGATCCAGATTCTCCTTTATTATAACTACAGTCTTTTAAGTTTGCGCTACTTATTCTAAATTACAGTTATTGTCTTTTACTTATATAATAGTTTCTACTTGCCAACAATCTTTAATAGTATGTTCGAGCGCTTTGGGATTAGTAATCCATCCTCAGGACCATTGATGTGTTATAATTTTAATTATTTACTTCGCACATCATTAATTATACTAATTTGAATTTTAAAAACGAAAATTATAATATAACAACTGATCGTCAAAAGGTAAAATAGTGTCAACGTTATCCGTCATGTCGGTATGAAGGTCTCAAAATTGTTTGATAACAATTGTCTTCATGGCAAAGTTTAGGTTAAGATCTTAGATGAAATTCTTTTGTTTAAATAAAGTTTTTTGAAGCATTATTTTGTTTTTAAATTTATTTCAACGTAGTTCACTGCTTGTAAAAAAGTCAATCATTTTATTTTGAAATCGGCCAAAACATTTTATCTGTTTTGTATAGATTAGATGTTTATGGAACATACAGTGTGTTTGATATATTAACTGACTTCCAAAAAAAGAGGATCGAATTATTTGACCCTAACCAATGATATTGCTGTGTTTCCGCGGTTCGACCAGGTTATTGAGATACTAAGAAATTAAAAATATCTTATAAATATAATTTATTACTGTAAAAACATAGAAAATAAAATAAATAAATAAATAAATAATAATAATAATAAATAGATGTAACATACAGAATAGTAATTGAAATAAAAAGACAAGATTCGTTTAATGAAAGTTAAATTATAAAAACCATAATTATAAATTATGGTTTTTATAAAAATTTAGTAAAATCGTTATAATGACCCTAATACCTAATATTGTATTAACAATAAGATAACAATAGAAAGTCTAAAGTTCGTACAATTCAGTTTTTGCAATTATTATTACTTTAACTGTTTATAAAAGAACTTCCTTACGCTTTTGAATGAATATAATACTGTCAGTCACTACTGTTTACCAATTACTCACCAAACAACTTCTTGTACTCTTTCATTATCAACAAAGGAATGCTCGTGACATACTCTTCACTCGTTGTTACCACACGCTTACTGATATCGCTGTTATCACGACTGCACCGATATCACGGCCTCGCCGAACTACTGACTCTTTCCGCTGGTTCTTGGTAGTATTTATACCTCTGACTTGCAGAACCAGTCCGTGCCTCATCCCTTTACTTGTTGAAGCGTAATAATTTTCAACGTTCACGTCCTTACGTTTTTCTATAAATTCTTATTCTGGTCAAACAATAGTTTTTGGAGGTGCCATTGTCTGCATTGCAAAGAACAGATTGTTAAAGTGACTCGTTACTCTGAGAAAGAAAGAATCCCCTTTAATTACTTCTGGATTCTTATTTTCATTATTTTCTCTTTCTCTCTTCTTAATTAGAAGAAATCCGTTACTATAGTCTGATATAATGGTCCTGTTACACTATCCGTAGGTATTATTCTGTACTTAAAGGTTTTTGTCCGGAGGGGGGGAATTTAAGAAACTGTTGGAAATATTTCTTGGATAATAAAATGTTAATATGTTTCTCAGTATTCCTTTTCTTTTTTGTATTTTGACGCATTTTTCTTGTCATCGCAATTCTTGTGAAAAACGGTTTTTCATATTAATAGTATATTTGGCCTAGAAACATCCATATATTAAATAAAAATAATATTAAAATGGCAAAAAAAAGATAGAAGTGAAAACAATGTTTCTTACTTGATTTCGAATTTTTGATCACGATTTTATTTTATTAAACTTTTCTATTCAAATTTGTTTTTTAACTATTTTTCAAACTATTTGATTTTACAATGGCGTCCATTTAATTACACAAAACTTAAATCAGGAACATAAAAAAGGATCGGTAATTTAATAGTTAATGATGCACTGTTTATTTATTTTTTATTTTTGCATTTTTGTTAAGTCGAGTTAGGTTAAAAAGTAATTAAAAAAGGACATTTCTTTAATATTACTTTAGTTTTTTGAAGATAAATCTCAAAAATGAAATGAAATTTTATATTTTAATTGAAAAGTCTTCAGGAATATATGAATAAAACTTGTGTTAATTTTTTTTCTATTATTGGGAAGCGAGTTATTAAGTATGTAACTCATTAAAAAGTATATATAATATTTAAGTAAATATATTATATAAATTTTTATTATATTTATAAATATATATAATCAAAATATATTATTTAGATTAATATAATGTAAATTCTATTTTTTTTAACGTTTTCTACAATAAACCCTTTTATAATGTTCCATTTCATTCGGAAATATAAGACAAAACAGTTATTTTCTCGTATCGGCTTAAATTAATAGTTTGAATTATATTTCTACGAGATTTTTGTAAGCTTTACAGTGTATACTAAAAAAACTAAACTATAATAGGTTTCAAATAAAAATATAAAAGAATATTTATTATTTTTTTTATACAAATAATCTCCTACTGTTATTTTTATCATTTGAAAATTAAAACTAGTATTAATTATGTCAATTAAAATAAGAAATAATGACCACCTATAAGGAAGATTTTTTTTTAACGACGATCAACATTATTTTATCTCGAACTGATATCGAGAGTGCCTACTAATTAGTGGAAAATTCTTATCCTCGTAACAAACTGTTGTCAGTGTTCCTAATGGAACGTTTTATTGCATTAATCATTTGATTGTACAGATATTTTTTAACATAGTTAATAAATCATGATAATTTCAAACCGTACTGGAATGGAAATAGGTTTTGGACATAATATGAATTATAAAAATGATTGTTTAATTATTGTCCCATCTTCCGAAAAATTTTAATTTCAAAGAGATTTTGATAGTATGTAGTTACAATTTACTGTGACACATTGCTAAACGTAATTAAAGGCTATTTCCAACATTTTCATAAATAAATTTCTCAAAAATGTTTTGAGTAATTTTGATGAGAGATTTGTTTTTTCAATGAGTATTTTATATTTTTATTATTATATGCTTACAATTTAAAAAAAAAAACTTTTTTTACTATTCGTCATTAAGCTAACGGTTATAGCTCGTTAGAAGTCACAAATCAGGAGTCACTAGCGGTGTAACACAGCATTCTCAAGTATAACAAGGTTCCATGCCAGGATCGAAAAAAGTGTGAATAAAAATGATTTCCTTACCTTGTTTACCGTGCCAAATTTACTGTTGTACATTAACATGACAAACTCACCAAATTCCAGTCCTATAAGTAAATATTTCCCATATCTACTACTGTGATTGGATGAATATAATTAATATTAGAAATTGCATCTTATAGGTGCTTATATCTCAGACAAGAAACTGAGGCAAATGGATTAAAGGAATATACTATACTCTTTTGTATTGTAAAATAACAAATACTTTTGAAAAGAATTATATCTTCATACTTCTTAAGATTATTACATTTTAAAAATTATGTATGAAAAAATTATTAATTTTTATAGAATTTTGACATATTTTTAAATGTAGAAATTACAGTATTTCTGGACATATTCTATTTATAATCCAGAAAAGGATGAATCTCATTGTGGGGTTCTGCTCCAGTCAAACATCTATACAAGGACAAGATCCTGAATTGTTACATTGAAGATGTGGCTCATGAAATCTCCTTAACGATAAATCCCTACTCTCTGTATTTTTCACCGTGACCGGACCGAACACAGCTTGACAAAACAGAACAAGAAGAAACAGAACTCTAAAAAAAAAACAGAACATGAAGAAACAGAACAGCAAAAGAACAGAATAGTGAAGGAACAGAACTACGAAAAACAGAACATATCATATTTACATTCGTCTAATTTCAGTTGATTAAAGAAAATACAGTATTTTTTTAAGGGAATAATTAGAGAAATATAATACTTACTCACATAATTATAATTAAATTTTCTAATGAAATTTATTTAGGATTCTTGACACAAAACATATGTTTAAACAAAATAACGAACGCAAATGATAAAAAATAAAATATTTTATATAATTATTTTGTATTTATTCATTTATTTTTATGCCATATTCGCAGAATTGAAGAAGAAACAAAATGTTTATTATTAATTTTATTGTTCAATTGTACCTACTTTAAAAGTAATGGGATAAAACACTTTGGTTTTAGTACATATACTAATAGACTGTTTGCTTATAAATAAAAAAAAACATTGCTATTAATTTAAAATTAATTTTACAATCATAACAATTTTTTGACGATTAGGTTTTTTTTTTATTAACCTTCGGGACCGCCGTTAGATATTGCTTCAGAGGATGAAATGAACGATTGTAACGCATGTGAAAATGCCATGCCTGACCGGGATTCGAACCTGGGACCTCCGAATGAAAGGCCGAGACGCTACCACTCGCGCAACGGTGGCTGGCTAGAATGTTATAGGTTGAAAAAACTTAACTGTAAGTAAAATTACAATTTTTAAAGACTATCAGGCAGTAAAACACTCTACAATATTTGACTGGTTTTTCAAAAAATAATACAATAAAACGCAGGTAACTTTCTTAAAATCCTACTAGAAACATTACGGATTAATAATTTCACGAAGCCATAACACGGATTTTAATGTGCTTTTCCAAGAAATAAAAACTACCTGTGTTCAGATCACAGATTCTCAATTTGAATTTTTTAATTTTCATTTCGTCTTCGTAACGTAGACAAATGTCAGCAATAAGTCTGCCTAAAGAAAATCTACTTATGACATTTTCACAATTTTATACCATCGTATTCTCTAATTATTCCCTTCAATAATCTTTAATTAATCAATTGAGATTAGACGAATGTAAATATATGTTCTATTATTTCTTTCTTCTGTTTCTTCATGTTCTGTTTTGTCAAGTTTTGTTCCGTCATAGAATCATTTTTCACGTGTGGAAGTATCCAACTAAATATACTAACCGCTTAGTTATATCACTATTAGTGCGTCGCTATAAACGAAAGTTTTACACTAAATAACTGTTTTAAAAAAGCAGTTGATGACGTTTTAGATAATATTATTGATAGCGTAAAATGTAATTTTTAATTTAATGAGCTGTTAAAAGGGTAGTAGTCTACCTAAAATATTTAAATGTTTGAATTCAACTTTTGCTATAGATATCTCATCCTTTTCGAGTTGAAAAATATTAAAGTTTTTCCATATTTTAACTAAAGACAATATATTATGTGGAAAAATATTTTTTTCTTAATATTTTTAAGTAATCATTTCTCTTCTACCTCCAAAATAAATCACTAAATCAAAGTGACTGATGATTGTACATATAATGGACTTTATTAATCCCTGAGACAGGAATGCCACTCATTCCTCAATTACTTTATTTGCATTGTAGCAGTAATAATTGGAAAGATTGTGTAAAGTAATAAATTGATGTAACTTTTCATCGAGAACAATGCCTTATGTCGGCTGCTCTGTTTGTTTCCAGTAGTAGATGTTTTCTCTTTCGTATTTTTTTATTTCTTATTCCCACTTAACTTTAAATGAAACATTACCACTACGAACTAAATTAGATGAACTAACTACAAATTACCTCCCGCAACTTGATTAGCTTCAAAACATTTCGTAGGTAAACTTTTGAAAACATGATTTATGTTGGGTAATAAATCATTAAATAATCTTAATCTAAAATGTTAATCTTAATCTAAAAACTGTTTTAATGATTTGTAACAATGATTTTACTCTTGTAAGTAAATTTTTATTTTTTTCTATTTTAACTTTTAAAGTTTATTCAAAAAATGGAAGAAAAAGTACTAGAATATATGTTGTCTTTTATTTTACGAAGATTTATTGTTTTATACAAGCCTCCTTAATATGAGTATTACTCCAAAACTATCAAAATTCGAATTTTCATCATAATTTAAACCTAATTTAAGGAAATTAATACCACAAATTTTGACGATGATTTATAAATGTTATACTATTACATAAAATAGGAAAATTAAAGAAAAATAAACCAATATACATATCATTTATAGACGTAGAAAAGATATTTGATAACGTAGACTGGAATAAAATTAATAAAAGTTTAAATAATAAAGTTTAAGTTCAAGTAGAGAGATAGAAGAACAACTGCTAACATTTACAGGAACCAAACTGCAACATTATTAATCGAAGAACATAAGAAAGAAGCTGTAATAAAAAAAGGGAGTCCAGCAAGGACTTCCCCGTTACTTTTTAATCTTTATATAGAACTAGCAGTTAATGATGTTAAGAACAATTTAGATCCGGAGTAACAGTGCAAGGTGAAAAGATAAAGATGCTGCGATTTGCTGATGATATAATAATTCAAGGTGAGAGTAAAACAGATTTAGAAAAATAATGAATGGCATGGATGAAAAACTACCGCATGAAAATAAACAAGAACAAAACAAAAGTAATAAAATGTAGTAGAAATAAGGAAGATTGGACCACTGAATGTAAAAATAGGAAGAGAAAAGATTATGGAGGTAGAACAATTGTGTTATTTGGGAAGTAGAATTACTAAAGATGGACGAAGCAGGAGCAATATAAAATGCCGAATAGCACAGGCGAAACGAGCTTTCAGTCAGAAATATAATTTTCTTACCTCAAAAATGAATCTAAACTTAGGAAACATTTTTATAAGTATATGTTTGGAGCGTCGCTTTATACGGAAGTGAAACTTGGACGATCGGAGTACCTGGGAAGAAAAGAATAGAAGCTTTTGAAATGTGGTGATATAGGAGAATGTTGAAAATAAGATGAGTGGATACAGTGACAAATGAAGAGGTATTTAGACAACTCATGAAGAAAGAAGCATTTGGAAAAATATAGTTAAAAGAAGAGACAGACTTACAGGCTACATATTAAGATATCCTGGAGTAGTTTTCTTGATATTGAAGAGACAAGTAGATGGCAAAAATTATGCAGGCAGCCGATGTCTGGAATATGTAAAAACAAATCGTTAGTGATGTAGGATGTTGGGAGTATACCGAAATGAAACTGCTGAAACTAGAATGAAACTGGATAGGGAATCTTGGAGAGCTGCATCAAACCAGTCAAATGACTGGAATATATATATATATACATAAGTCATGTCGTATGCAAAAATAATCATGCAAAGTTGCTTAACCATGCGTGGTGTTGTATGATTTATTAGTGGGAAATCGTCTTAACATAATGTTAGTTTCATTTCTACTGCTCTGGAGTTAAAAAAAAATAAATAAATAAAAACATAGTTTCTTTATAACGCTGTATATAAGTTTGTTGAAAAAAAGTGAAGTATAATCCACGCTATGGATCAGGGAATTTTATAGTAGTTAAGCAAATTAAAGGTAGATGTTTTAACTGCCGACGAAAAAAAGATACGTAAATGTTTCGTTTATATTTAAAATATTTTCGTACATAAATTATAATTCTGGAAGACTTTTCGTTAAATTAATTTGGTTTTAATATTTCTTTAATTTGACTTAATTATAATAACAAGAGATACCGCAGATTAAGAAAAGTCAATGGAGTAAATTACAGCATCATAACAAACCACGCTTCTAACTTGCCCCCTCAAATTCTTTCGACCTTAAATTTAGCGTAACTCAAGAACAATTAAACCAATATTCATAAAACTTATACATCCAAAACTTCAGATATATTACTGCAGCATATCTAAATTTTAATGAAATTGAAATAGTAATTTTGGAGATCTTCGAGCCATAAAATTTTGTACATCGGCCTATATATATATAAAGTAGTATATAAATAAATATATATATATATATATATATATATATATATATATATATATAAAGTAGTAAGTATTTTCGTACTCATATCTCAAAAGTTAATCAAAATTCATATTCACCTCCCACTCCACCATGCGACGCGACTGAAAATAATACCTTACTTTTCTTTGAAAAGTCGGTAGAAAAAAAGCACTAGAGGAAATTTATAAAACTATTTGTTATATGTAATCAAGTAACGCCCACTTTGTGGTCATTTCCATTCTTAAAAGGTTTTCTCATAAATTTTCTTTTTTTTACGTTCTAGACTCCACCCTTCTGCTTACAGTTATTTATTTTATTATATTTTTTGTAAAGTTGTTCTTTTATATTGATTTTATGTATTGTTTAATAAATTTAATTAAAATTGTTTTATCATAAAATACATAATTTTTTTTTAATAGAAAATATAACGGGAACGTAGAACTTTTTATGGGTAATAATATTAATATTTGAAAATATAAGTGTGCTCTTTTGATGAAATACTTTTCCATTATTTAATTTTCTTTTAACGATATAATTAATGTCATGTCATATCTGACCTGAAGCTGGTGTCTTCATTATCACTGTCTGTATTCTTCTGTGTTCCAAGATAACTATTAAGATCCTAATAGTTCCCATTTCCTTTTGTAACTTCTGTATTATATACTCTTCTTCGGCCTCTCTTTTCTACATCTATTAGTATTGTTTTAATCCATCCTTTTATTTTCAACATGCATACCAGCAAGTAGCTTTCTTTTCTGAAATGTTCTGATTAAGCTGTTATTCTCGTTAATTCTGTACACTTATATCTTTAGTTTTTACTTTGTCCATTTAAATTTTTCCAGTCTCCTTTATGTCCACATCTTAAATGCTTCCAGTTCTTTTTTTCTCTCCCTTTCTCAGTGTCCATCTTAACATCGATAGAGAAATATACTCAAAACATAACATTTCAGCAGTCGCTCCTTCAGTTCTAATTCCATCTTGGTACTTAATAATTGTCTCTTTCTGTTAAATGCTTCCTAACATTTAGAATTCTAGTTTATATTGCGTTTTGTATTTCTGTAATCTACCGTTGGTATCTATTATATTGTTTTACTTGATATTTCCCCCCCCCCCTCTTCTTTTGTGACGACATTCATTGGTTTATTGTTTCTTGTTCTCATTACTTTAGTTTTCCTAACATTCACTTTTTTAGTCTAAAATATCGTATTTAATTAATAATGTACACTAATGTAAAAAAAATTAGGGATTCCGGATTCAGAATTCAATTATTGCACCCTTTTGATTGATATATGCCGTCATAACATTTTTATCTGAACAAATTTAATTAATAATTTTTTCGTAAAAATCATGACAATAAATTTTTTTTATAAATTGAAGAAAGTTTGTTTCGAAAAAGTCGATAGTTTTTAATAGAATTTGTACCCTTATCTGAACCAGAATTGGCTCAGTTGTAATAATGATTTCTGTATTATTAGAATTAAATGATTTAAATAATTTTCTCTCCTTTATACTTTCTTGTACGAAGTACAAGGAAGTATTGTAATCACAAAAATTTTCGGTTTTCAGATTTCAACGGAAGTATCCATTTTGATCATCCTTGAATCCATTTTGACTAGTTTCGGCGTGAAGTCTGTACATACATACGTATGTACATGTACGTAGGTATCTCGCATAACTCAAAAACGATTAGCCGTAGGATGTTGAAATTTTATATTTAGGACTATTGTAACATCTAGTTGTGCACCTCCACTTTTGATTGCAATCAACTGGACCAAAAGTGTCTAAAAAAGCCCAAAATCCAAAAAAATTGGATTTTGGACTTTTTCTTAACTGCAGTAATAAGCCTTAATTGAGAGCGTTTCAACGATATATCATAAGTGGTTCGTTTTGATTTTCATTGGTTCCAGAGTTATAGCCAAATAAAATTTTAATTAATGAAATTTTTGGATCTTACAAGGGATCTTACGAAGATTTGAATCTTTTTTTTAACTTTCTTTCTTTTTTAATTTAAATATATTGATTTATTATTAATTATTAACCTCTGATTGTAAAAAAAAAATATAATATTGATTTTTTTTCGTTTAGGCCATCCATAAACCACGTATAACTATTCGGTTTCTCACATTTCTTCTCAATCATACCACTTCTCAACCAACACCTCTTTATTCTAACGCTCGCTGCTTTCTTCTCTACTCTATGTAGCTGAATCCTCCTCTTCTGTTACATTCCTGAAAATCTTCAAACTTTATGACTGTTTCTCTGTACCTTTCTCTGTTCAGAATTATTTGTTCTTCAATGTCTATCTCTTTAATATCCACTGATATTCAGTCGTTCTCTCTGTCCACTGATTTTTACTTTTAAGTTTCTTTTTGTTATAGAGGTAGTTGAAGATAATTTTAGTTATTCTTCTTCCATCCATTCGGTATAAGTGTTCAAAGTAGTAGAGCCTTCTTTTTCTCATTGCATCTTCTATTTTGTCCATTCCTTTTATTATATACAGCTCTTTTGTGGTTTTCCTTCTGTATTATCCCCCTCTCATTGACTTTAGATCCCATAATTTTTCTTAGAATTCTCTTCTCCATATTGTTAGTCCTTTTAATATGTCCAATTCCGTTAAGAAAATGGCATTCTATTGAGTGAAATATTTCTGGTCTCACTACTGTGCAATAATGTTTTATTTTTATCTTGACCGGAATGGATTTTTTTGTTGTAAATGTTTTTTAATAATTTATGTTAGTTTAATCTACTGATTTTATAAAATTTAAAAAATTATAATTGATTTTACATTAAAAAAGAAATAATGGAAAAAAAATTAACTAATTTTTTCTTTTGATGAAAATGATCTTCATAGTTTTGTAATTTGGATTTAAGAATTTCATTTAATTGTATATATATATATATATATATATATATATATATATGACAATATTTTAAGAATATTTTCTTTTATTTGATTTTAAGAATCAGTTTTTCGTTAGAAAACATTTTAAGCTAAGTCATTCCCCTCGTGTTACGGAATTTCAAATTTTCGTGTAAATGACATTATGCTGCGTAAATAAGGGCTATTTTAGTAAACATATATCTTAGGAAGTTCAAAAATAATATAGAACACTGTTTTGTTTTGTCCTTTACATTAATGGATTCTTTTGTATAAATTAAACTAATTCTCGGTGTGTGTGAAGTTTAAAACAAGAGAGTGTGTAACACCAAACAATGATTTACTATAAGTTATTGCGTTTTGAATTTACTTGAAATTTTCGACGTGAAGAAATTGTGTGTGTGTGTGTTTATATATATATATATATATATATATATATATAATGTTGGTTAACATGCAACATCTAAATCCACTTAAGCTGTTTATTTATATCTTCTGCTTATTAAATTTGTTTCACATTTCCAGATCATTCATTGCGTTTCTTTTCCTCTCTTGCTTCTTTACCTTCCCTTTCCCCGTCATTCATCTATTTCACTTCAAATATTTCTTCCAGTTCTACTTTTATAAATAATGACCTAAATTTGTTCGTTATTAATATTTCAGTATTTTTACGCATCAGTTTCTTATACCTTTATCAATTAATAAATAAATTTATTCTTACAAGTTTTAATTATGTTGCAAAAAGAATTTCGTGAACCGCTACTCCGAATAATTTAATTTTTCATTAATTACCAGGAATTAATTAATTTCATTTTTTTTTTTATTAATTAATTTTTATGATTATTATTTTATTGTTTACTAGCCCGGTCAGCACTCGTTCGCTCATCTTTCCCTTACCAAGGGCTTCACCGGCTGGCCCCCACTGTGTTTGTTACCCTGATTTTGAGAATAATATTGAAAAAAATAATTAAAATATTCTGACTTTATAGAAACCTGAAAGAGAAACTAAATTACAAAAGACAGATAACTATAGTGATTAAAGTACTCAAGACTTTTAACGAGGAAAAATTCACAACTTCATTCCCAAGGGGGCTAGGGCCTCGATATATGGCGTAAACCTTTCCTGGGAAAACACAAATGTATCTAGAAAATTTGAAAGCAATCTGTAGGTCTACGGATTTTTTTTTTTTTAATATCTTGTTTCCCTACCCTCTGGACGGAATTCACCGTGAAGCATAAGCACAGCCCTGGGGATTGTCACTCTAACGGATCGTTTCAGTGCTTGCCTTTAACCCCCAGGGCAAGGTATCCAGGCCCGACTACGACGTTCCTGAACCTCACCGTAAGGGCCGGTACTCGGTCTTAATGCCTTACCTTGTGGGATATGAGTATCCCACAAAGGGGGCCTACAACAGGTCTCGTTTTTTAACAGCTGCCTTCCTCTAACCCGGTTCCCCGAGGGGGCCCCAGTCGGGTCTTGGTCTTAACAGCACGGAGGTTTACACATGCCACACCTGACCCGGTAGCGACGGATGACCTTTAATTTTTCTTTAATCCGGCATAATTTTATTATTAAAGTTCGCAGATGATAATAATAATAATGTTTAACTTTAAAACAGATTAATTAAATAACAGTTTTTTTTTTTCATTTGAGAAATAGCGATATTTTCAGTACCGTATTATTTTATATTTTCAAACTAGAATTTTTTTTTAACATAGGTTTACCATAATAGTTGCCCATTACACTACTAGTTATGAGCAGAAAAAATGTTATTTGTAAGACTGAATGTCGTATGAATTTAGACGTTAGCTGGGTTTGGTAAGTTAATATTCCAATAGTACACTCGGCTAAATGAAGTAAGTAAAGTATATTTCACTTTTCAACTTATTTTCCCTTGTAAAACTATTGTATATGACGCTTGTTACTTTTCAGAATGGCTATGCCATATTTTTAAAATTATTCTATCTCATGACTGGTCGCCTACAACTGTTTCAGTTATTTTACGTAAAATATACTTAGATTACTTTATTACCTAACATAACAGAATAAAGTAGAAAAAAATTAAGCCTTATCGTAACAGTTATTTTTTATAACATAAATAAAATAAATATAGGTAATTTTATCGCGTAGTAAATCAACCAGTATAGTTGTTGTGTAGTCCCACTGTTTATATAAAAAAAAATTAACGAAACTGATATTATGTATAATAGTAGAATTATTGTGCTTCAAATTATTATAATATAAAGGAAGGGTTTGTACGATACAGATGAAATTTTAAACCTGAATGTAGAGCCTACAGAGTTTATGAACGAATAGTTTTCTGATGATGTCATGACGTTTCCGTTTTACTTAATTGGTTGGCATTTTGGGCGATAATCCATTTCATTCCATTTACATTCTGTGAACCTACTCTTCATTAACCCTTGACCTAAAACATACACATGCATACATTACATGCACACACAAACGCGCGCGCGTTTAATCTTACAGCATAATATATACACAAGGTATACAGAATAGGAGGGTTAACAGAACTGTGTCTCAATTTGGTCTCTTGTTTTGTTAGAATGAACCTTTTTATTCTTATAATTAACTGTACTGAACTACTTCCTGTTCCACTCAACGATAACGACCCCCTCTCATTCTCATAGTTGTTTTTACTCAATCAGTCTCTCTCCTTCTCTCTCTCTCTCTCTCTCGAACCCCTAACGAATCACGCACTATATAATGACTCTTTACCATACACAAGTTTTAGCTTTAGTTGATATTCTAAAGAGGAAAAATTGATAACTGAAGCTAAAATGATTACCAAACTATTGAGATTAATTTGACGGAAGTGATGAGATTTAGGAAACAGATTGTTTTTTTTGAAATCATAATAATATTTTTAGTGAAATTAAGGTTATACATATTCCTTTCTCTGTATTCAGTTTAAATTTTAACACATATCCTACATCCTATTTTATAATTATTTTCGTTTTAGTAGTTTTTGGATTTAAAAAAAAAATAAAATAAAATTTTTTGTTTACTACAATCTCTCTCAAATTTCATTTTTTCCCAATTCGTCTATTTAAATTTCTTTATATTTCTTGATGCCTTTGATTTACCTTTTATAAAAATCCATAGCATACCATCAAAATATTTTAAAATATCTTTCCAGTTTCAAAATCTGCTAAGATGATATGAAAACATTAAAAAGATAAACTCTACATGATTTTTATTGCTGAGTCTTCCTTATTTCGACTGTAAGTAGTTATCGTAAGAAATATTATTGGCTCCTAAATAAAATGTTAAATTTCATCATTTTATAACCTGAGTTCTATCCAAGCATCATCCAACAGAGATTGAAAGATATGTAATAACTACTGATTTCACAGTGAATCGACTGAGTTGGGTCGATTCTTTTTGGTTTCCCGTCTACATACCGCTATAGAGAGCTCTAGCTCTAGAAGGGAAAGTATTGTAAACGGTCCAATTTGGGCATATACGGTTTTCATCGAATCTTGACGTTTTGGCACATAAGGAACCCAAAACATCGAATAAAAATTGTTCGAATGTTAATGTTCATATATGCGTGTATTTAGTGTTGGCTTTTTAAATCACTTTATATTTACAGAACTACTGGACCGATTTTGATCAAACTTGGTCAAATTACTTCTATATATCGGACATTGATACCAATTTAAATGCATCAATTGCTCTTCAGCCTCACTCCCTTGACCTTATAAGTTGAAATTTTAATCTCATTTTAGGTCAAGAGAGTGAAGCTGAAGAGTAAGGTCACTCAATATCTCGAGATTTCGACTAATTAATGTTATATTTTTCTTAGACACATTTGTTAACAATTAAAAAATAACAAAAAAAGCTTTGCAAAATCATACCCTACCCCCAAAAAAAGGCTGTTGTAGTCGACTGCCACGTTGTGACGTCGCAGGTGAGCAGTAGAATTAAATAAATTAATAATATTTAAAGTGTAAAAAAGTAAATTCCATCTGTTTGACACCAATCTACCGACCGTACAATCGAAATTTATTCTATTTAAGTTGTAAAATTATGTTAGTTTAGTTAGTGCCGACCGTTGCCGCTAGTACCGCCACACCCGCGCGAATTAAATACAGTATTCGCACGCGCTTTAGTTAAAATAATTGAATTAAATAAACGAAAAAATATTATATTTAAATAATATTTTAAATAAAATGATAAATGTTTTTAATTACTTTGTGTGTGTATACCGTGCTTCAGAAACAACCCACGACGGGAAAGTCCTACAACTGTGCCGTCAACTTTTTTTTTTGAAACTATTACTTCTGTCTAAGAGAATGTATTGATATAGCGAACTGTGCTTTATGGGGATGTCTGACAATGTTTCTAATTTTTTTGTAACAGTTGTTTGCTCTATAAAATTGTTAATGTTAGTCCGATTGGTTTTTAGTTAAAATGTCATTAATTTTTTTTAATATTATTATACCATCCGATTTCTATGGCTTAGTGGTAGCGACGCTGCCTTTCATCGTAAAGTTGTGAGTTTGAATCCCGATTAGTTCAGGAATTTTTTGTACTCTATAAAATTCATTTCTTGTATATAACTGTAAATAAGTGAGTTAGCATGTAGGTAATTACTAAAATAAATTAATAATTAAAAGATTTATTAAAAAGTTTATTTTATTTTGTCTTTGTTACAGGTGAGTTTTACTGAAATGCTTTTGAAGATTCTTGTGTCTTGTAGGAGAAAAAATTTTATGAAATTGTATAAAATTCAATTCCATAAGGTACATTTTAAAAATATTTTTTAATTATTTTGTTTTATATCATTTGCATGTTTATTATGTGTCTTCTAAAATAAATGAATTAATTTGTTTGATTTTACAAGATTAAATATATATATATATATATGCATTTTTTTTCAACCTAATTAAAATAGTTATTTTTATTATTATTAAACAACTATTCTACGTAATTAAAGATTTTTATCTGTTTATTGAAATGTTTTTAGCAGAAATTACTTCTTTAATTAATTTTTAATATTAATATACATAAATAATAATCTAAAAACGTAATAGTATTTTAACGCGTCATTAGTTTTTATTGTTTTATTGTAAAATTTCTACTTTATGATGTGTTTGAAATTTTTTTCCACCATCTTGAATCCGCCATATTGTATCAAATTATTATTTTTAATAGGAATATGGATATGTGATATATGATTTTAATGAAACGTTTACGAGAAAAACGACGATGTAAACCATTTTTCGATAAATCTCTTCGTTTCTGAGTTATAAGTAATAAATTTACAAAAACGAAAAAACTAGTAATAAAACGAGATAGAACGGCCTAGAAATATTTTATTTCGTATTACCTTCAGAAATATTAGTAATTGTGTACTTACTAATGTTTGTATTATTTAATTATTGTGAAGGTTATTTATTATTAGTGTTTGAACCATTAATTCCAACAATTACCGTTTTAAGTTAAATTTGATATTAAGTTAATTAAAGTATCAAGTTTAATGAATTTCATACAATTTTTTTCTCCTACAAAATAATTTAATTAAGGTTTAATTTGTTTTAGGTTAATTTTGTTATTTGTATTTATACGGATTGGTATTAAAGTATGGAAACTTATTCTTCAAAGCTGAATTATACTAGGAGATAGAAAGAAGTGCGGATCTACATAGTTACAAAATTACTACTGTATAGTGTGTTTGTAAAAACACACCTTTTTTTCGTACCTGGTTATTGTATGCAATAACGAAAGTAATACGAAATAAAAATGTTACTATGGAGGTTTTACTTCGTTTTATTGCTAGCGCGATTTTCCGTTTTTGCAACTTTGATTGATTGTAACTCGAAAACGAAGGTATTTATCGAGAAACGGTTTCCATCATCGTTTTTGCCATAAAGATTTTACATTAACATCATGTAAAAAAAAGGTTTTATTAAAAAATTTGTTTAAAAAAACGTTTGATTCATGTGGTGGATCCCCAGCGTGGCGGAGAAAAATTTCAAACGCATAATAAAATAGTAATTTTGTAACTATGTAGATCTGCACTTCTTTCTATCTCCCACTAACCCCAGTTCAGATATTCATATATATATATATATATATATATATATATATATATATATATACCATTTTAGCATATTTCTCTGTCGTAAATAAGTACGGCATTACTTCAATGGTAAATCGATCACATTCAATCTAAAATTCAGAGAATACCTTCACTAACCACAGCACAGTTCACAGTACCCTATATACTTGTTCTTACAGAATGATTTTAAACCTTTTAATAGAGTATTGCGTTTCGTGAATCAGCTATTGCTATTTTATTGCCAACTTTGAAATAATAATTTTTCAATTAATTTATTTTTGTCATTAATAAAAAAATTATCATCTAAGTAATTTTTATTTATTTATGTTTATATTACAATTGTTGGGCATCTTCCAGTGATTTAAAATTTTTTAATAGTAAATTTTTCAAATCATCAAAAACGAATTTGGTGTTTACTTTAAATAAGTACTTTTCGGACAAATGTAATAATGCATTATAAAATTCAAATTTTTCTAACATTTCTTTGCTTTATTCAATTTATTTTTTTATCATTTTGTTCGGAATAAATTTTCTATAAGTTTTGTATTAAATTTTATGTGTTTATTATCCATTTACCAAAGTACGACAAACTTAAAAAATCTCATGTGGACACCACATGACTTCTTTGTACGCCTTTTCAATTACACATGCACATTTTTAAAAGTAAATAAAATTTTATTTCACTAATAACTTCTGATTTTTTTCATATCATTTTTTAATTGTTGTTATTGAATTATTTTTTATTGTAAAAATATTTTTACAAAAACAGGTTAATAATTATTAATAAATCAATATATTTAAATTAAAAAAAAGGAAATTAAATCAAGTTCGATTCGATGTGCCTTCCCCTTGTAAGATAAAATAAATATTGTCTAATAAAATATTTTATTAATTAAAATTTTATTTGGCTATAACTCTCGAACCAATGAAAATATGTACCCCTTGTAATACGAGTATATCGTTGAAAAGCTCTCAATAGGGCTTATTATTGCAGTTAAGAAATAGTACAAAATCCATTTTTTTGGATTGTGGGCTTTTTTGGACACATTTGGTCCAGTTGATTGCAATCAAAAGGGAAGGTGGACAACTAGATGTTACAACACTCCTAAATCCAAAATTTCAACATTCTACGGTTAATCGTTTTCGAGTTATGCGAGATACATACGTACGTAAAGACGTCACGCCGAAACTAGTCAAAATGGATATTTCCGTTGAAATCTGAAAACTGAAATTTTTCGCGATTACAGTACTTCCTTTACTTGGTACAAGGAAGTAAAAATGGATAGCCAACAATGGCATAAAATTAGTATAAACAAAATCAGACCAATTTTCTAGTTTTACCACCACGATTGATTTATTTGACTTCACATTATTTCGATTCCAAGTACTACAAAAGATGACTTTAACGGAGAAATAAATAAGTTTCTCATTTAAAAAAATATAATATCTCCTCCAATAATATTTTACAAGGCAGAGCTTTTTTAGCTTTAAATTGTTGTAATAAATTAAATCAAGTGATTTCACTAATAACGAAATTATTTTTACATTACTTGTATTATTTAATTTTAAAATTATTAAAAATTTCATATCACCAGTTCGGATTAATAAAAAATACGGATTACCCAAGTGCGGATTAAAGTTTTTATAAATATTAGAAGTTTTATTATATTAATTTTTTGTTAATATTAAAGTTTCAGTTGTTGTAGGAAAAGTTTTGAGTGATTATAATCTATTAGTAGATGCGGTTGTACAGTTATAATTTTTTTTTTGTTATAAAAGAGTTTAGGGTATAACTCTGTATTAGGTAATATGTATTTTTTCTTTTAGATTAAAGTTTACAAACTTCTATAATTTAGTTGATATCATTACTTGATATGATTGCTATAACCATCGGTGGTTTACCAACAACTTGGCAGTACTCTAGTTTTTTAATCTTTTAAAAAGTGTAGTTGAAATGCTAACAGAATTAAAACTTTACAATATTAGGTTATTGAAACAAATGTACGTTTTCTTTCCCCCTTGTTTATAACATTATTACTAAAATTTCCTTTTATACTAATTGAAACTCTTAAATTTTACTGCTCAGTACCTTATCTTATATTACGATTATTATTGTTTATATTATTATTATTACTATCAATGTTTTAATTATACCTGTTTATACTTTTTTATTACATATTAAAGGATAACTAGATTATCAGTTGCGTAGTGGTTATTTAAGTTTTTACCAACAAACATTTACACAATAAAAAGTTGTTACATTATTTTTAACTGTATATTTAAAAGAGTAAAATAAAATAAACACTAATGAATTCAGATTATAAAATCACTTTTTGTTTTGCGATTAGGTTGATTCAAACATAAATAATACAAATGAGGGATTACTGTTAATTTAATTTTGTTAAAGGAAGCAACCATTTGCTATTTTTATTTCAAAAATCTATTATGATATTAATTAAAAATTTCAATTAAAATTTTAGTTATATAACTAAAGTTTTAAACTGATTATTTGATTAAAGCCGGTGTAAAAAAAAATCTTTTATTCTATCAATAATTGAAAAAATATTGATTTTAAACCGGTAAATAATTTCTAGAATTTAACCTAATTATGAACCCACCATATCATAGGGGCTGCAATCCCGCCATACCAAAGGTAGAGGTAACATAAGACCCAAAGCGAGACGATCTTCTATCCCAATGGAAGAAGAAAGGACTGGTGCTCTGGAACTAATCGCTCAGAGATTTGGGCGGCTTGCCAAAGAACTTAGGATGAATATTGACAAAAAAGTCGTCAAGAAGAGCATTAAAGAGCTAGAAACCTCAGCATCGCTGTACAGGATCTGAGGAGACTGGCTGATCCTAATAAGAATAACCCGACGGGTTAGTCAAGTGGTTAAATTCGTCAACCCAAAATCAGTTGATTTAAGAACTCGAGAGTTCTAAGGTTCGAGTCTTTGTAAAGGGAAATGCTTTAATATGGATTTGAATAATAGACTGTGGATACCGTTGTTCTTTAATGGTTGGGTTGCAATTAACTACACGTCACAGGAGTGGTTGATCTGAGTTTGTCCAGGACTAGTTTACCGGTACATTTACAATTACATTTGCAGCTACAGGCCTAGCAAGCTGGTAGGAGTAATTACATGTGCCTGTATACACACGCACACACACTCACCCAGATTTGGCAGCAACTGGAAAAACTGGTTGAAATATAATTTTCAAAACTTGTAGCAAGATTCGGCAATTTATTTAGTCTTTACCGATTGATGAAACGGTAACAAGTTTCTATGATCGTAAATGCTGTTTTCTCTTTTTATATATGGTTCAGTATTCATTATTAAAGCTTATAGATTCTGATTAGATTATATCAAAAGATATGTATCAATTCATTTCTAGATATACAGAGCGTTTGGAAAGTCACTGGTATTATACTTTAGAATTATGTGATGCAATCTGTTCTTTCGTCGTTAGATTGGTTGCCGCGTGGGTTCGTTGGGCGTTGATCAGTAATAAACAAAGACGTCAATTGTTGAGTTGTGATTGAATGTGCTTTGTTTTGTTTCGTGTTGTTTCGTTTATGGGAATTAATAACTATTAGTTCCTAATTAATAACTATTAACTATCAACTGCAAGAAACGTTATGTTTCTTTCGGTAGAGGAACGCATTTTTCTGATTTTTTTTTTTTGTCTTCAGTCATTTGACTGGTTTGATGCAGCTCTCCAAGATTCCCTATCTAGTGCTAGTCGTTTCATTTCAGTATACCCTCTACATCCTACATCCCTAACAATTTGTTTTACATATTCCAAACGTGGCCTGCCTACACAATTTTTCCCTTCTACCTGTCCTTCCAAAATTAAAGCGACTATTCCAGGATGCCTTAGTATGTGGCCTATAAGTCTGTCTCTTCTTTTAACTATATTTTTCCAAATGCTTCTTTCTTCATCTATTTGCCGCAATACCTCCTCATTTGTCACTTTATCCACCCATCTGATTTTTAACATTCTCCTATAGCACCACATTCCAAAAGCTTCTAACCTTTTCTTCTCAGATACTCCGATCGTCCAAGTTTCACTTCCATATAAAGCGACACTCCAAACATACACTTTCAAAAATCTTTTCCTGACATTTAAATTAATTTTTGATGTAAACAACTTATATTTCTTACTGAAGGCTCGTTTAGCTTGTGCTATTCGGCATTTTATATCGCTCCTGCTTCGTCCATCTTTAGTAATTCTACTTCCCAAATAACAAAATTCTTCTACCTCCATAATCTTTTCTCCTCCTATTTTCACATTCAGTGGTCCATCTTTGTTATTTCTACTACATTTCATTACTTTTGTTTTGTTCTTGTTTATTTTCATGCGATAGTTCTTGCGTAGGACTTCATCTATGCCGTTCATTGTTTCTTCTAAATCCTTTTTATTCTCGGCTAGAATTACTATATCATCAGCAAATCGTAGCATCTTTATCTTTTCACCTTGTACTGTTACTCCGAATCTAAATTGTTCTTTAACATCATTAACTGCTAGTTCCATGTAAAGATTAAAAAGTAACGGAGATAGAGAACATCCTTGTCGGACTCCCTTTCTTATTATGGCTTCTTTCTTATGTTCTTCAATTGCTACTGTTGCTGTTTGGTTCCTGTACATGTTAGCAATTGTTCTTCTATCTCTGTATTTGAACCCTAATTTTTTTAAAATGCTGAACATTTTATTCCAGTCTACGTTATCGAATGCCTTTTCTAGGTCTATAAACGCTAAGTATGTTGGTTTGTTTTTCTTTAATCTTCCTTCTACTATTAATCTGAGGCCTAAAATTGCTTCCCTTGTCCCTATACTTTTCCTGAAACCAAATTGGTCTTCTCCTAACATTTTTCTGATTAAACACGTCTTTCGTGAAGGTGACAAATATATTGATTTAGTGAAGCAAACGTTTTCAAATATTACTGTTACTCACCACGATGCAGTTCGAGCTCTTATCAAAAACTTTCGAGTACCAGGCTCTGTTGAAGATGTTGATTGGAATGGAAGGCCACCTAAACTAAACGAACAGAAGCCCCTTGATATTTCGGATGCTATGGCCGAAAGTCCATCAAAGTCAATGCGTAAATTAGCGTAGCAGCAAGATATCGAACTTGCTACTGCACATAAAGCACGTAAATAATCTGAAACTTTTCCCCTACAATGTAATGTGTGTTCAAGATCTGAAAACTACATACAGATCATGCCAAAACATTAAATTATTGTCAATGGGTTAAAAGTATTATTGAAAAACATTCCTTAGGTATTCTTGACATTACATTTTTTTACAGCTGAAACGCAGTTTCATCTGGGAGGGTATATTAATTCACAAAAAACACGACTGTGGTCGGCAACTAAAACCCATGAATTACAGAAACAATTTTTACTCGATGCTAAAATTGGAGTCTGGATCACGATAACTGTCGTAATTTTGCGCCAATCACTTTCAAATTGATACATAAAATATAACGACCCAAAATCTCGGTCGAGTTCGTTATTGGACAAAAACCGAACATGGGGGTGGAATGGGGGAGCTTTTCGAAAAAAAAACAAAATATCGGTTAACGTTTTTATTAAGTAAAATATTGAATTCGTTTAAAGTTCCTACTATTCTTTGGATAAAGGCTTAAAACTTATCTATGTAACGATTTTTGATATCACCAACCATTGGCCCAAAAAATGGGGTTTTGAAGACAAACAAATTCATACCTCCCTTAATATGCACAGTATCGAATCTATTTAAAGTGGTCCTTAGTCCTCTAAACATTACCTAAAACATTTGTTTGTTACAATTTTTGATATGACCAACCCTTACTGCAAGGGATGACCAAAATGTTGCTGGAATTGTAAGGAGGCTTGTCATATGCTAAATATGTGAAACTCTTTTTTACATGCAACCATTGTCGTATTGAGCAAATTTGAAGTTTATTCTAACTTTAAAGGTGGAAATCTTTTTTGTCCCCAAGTTTTTTTTCCTGTTTAGCCTCCGGGAATCACCGTCAGGTATTACTTCAAAGGATGAATGATGTTTAGTCTTGTACAGTCTCAGGTCGACCATTTCTGAGATGTGTGATTAATTGAAACCCAACCACTAAAGAAAACCAGTATCCACGATCTAGTATTCAAATCTATATAAAAGTAACTGCCTTTATTAGCAGTTGAACGATGGAACTCTCAGCTTCGAAATCAGCTGATTTGCTAAGACCCATTCACTACTATACCAACCCTGTGGGTTTTTTTACCCCCTACTTAGCAACGGCAAAATCTACTTCCGTCTTCCGGCGTGCCGAAAGGGATTTTTTTTATGTATTTGGAAGTAAGTCTATTGCTTCACATTTTTAATTTGAGTATTTGCATAAGAATGTAAACATAAAAAGTTATGCGACAATATCTGGTTCAGTGAATTAACTGTTCATGGATTTTTATGGCTAAAATAATAATAACGAATTTACATAACCCTGTGATTAGGAGGTTAACTCAGTTATTTTAAAGTGAAGTTCATTTTTCATATGAAATAAATATCATTCTTCTTTAGTTATAATAAGTGTTTTTTCTCTCCATTTTTCGTTTCGTAATGCATCTACACAAATAGCATTAAAATCAACTTTACTTAGCATTTTGTTTCCTTTTCTTTCCACCTATTTCATTCTTTGAACCTCATCTGTTTCTTTTTGGGAAAATTTTCTTCCCCTTTTTCCTCTTGTTTTTTTCTGAAAACTTGAAATTTTTTATTTTATTTGTGAAAGTATTTTGATTCATAATCTTTCTTTCTTTAACTCCTTTACATTTTTTTTTTTTTTTAATTTCTTGAAACCAGTTAGTTTTAGTTATTAATTTAGAAAAATAATTATAGATTCTTTTTATTAACCTGTTGATCTTTTTAATTGACCTTTAAAGTCTAATCTTCTATTTCTTAATAGAGTTGTTTTTTTTTCAATTTCTTGATCTTAAAATATTTTTAAATTTATATCCTAAAATCTTTCTTAAAACTTTCCTTCTTTTTTAATTATCTTTTCCTCTCCCCATTCTTTGACTGTCATGATTTATCTGCAGCATATAAGCGTTCAGGTTTAATGGTTGTGTTGTAGTGCTTCAATTTGGTATAAATAAAAAGGTATTGTTTTGGGTTTATATAAATCTGTTTTTAATTGATAGGCAACTTCCACTTTAGTGTGTTTGTGTTTGCGCGCGCTCGTTAGTATATTTTTTATTGTAATTCCTTATTATATCTTGTGTTTACATTTTATATTAAATACCGTTATGATTTAGTTATGTTAGATTTACATAATAAATATTAATAGCTATCGGCTTATTTTTGACTTCTAAACAAATAAATAAAATCGCGTCTGAACTCTGACAAAGGTCACTAATCATTATCTATTTCCATTATTTTCATTTTATCTTAATTTTAAGGATGTCAAAATTATTTTTAATTGATTTTTCCTTGTATCATTATTAGTGAAGATAATTTAAATTTTAAAGTTATGAAGTAATACGTGGAAATAGTTATTGTGTCTATCGCGAATGTACGATACGTAATTTGATTTCATGATTCTTTTTCTTAGTATTTTTGTAAAAATGATCAGCTTCCTGAAAGTTGTTTATTTATAACAATTCTTATCTTATTACTAAAATATTAGTTTCAATAATATAAATTGTCTATAGTAAGGAGTTAATTGTACTGATTTTAGAATGTTACATTATATGAAAGTTACATTACTACAAATTAATAAATTGTTATTTGTTGCAATAAAAAAGAAAAAATTACCGATTTTTTATTGTAGATACTTAAGAATTTTTTCTTTTTATATTCATAAAATATATTTAATTTTTTATCTTGCTATTGATTATTTACTTTTATAAATTGGTGCTTTTGGAAGTCAAAGCGCTTTCATACTCAAAAGAAATTTCCTTGTGAAAAATTAGTTCATTTTATTTTTCCGTTGTATGAACCAAGCAGATGCGAGTCAACACATCTCCAAATTCCACAAAGTTTTTTACCGTGATACTTGCGCAATAACAATTCCGTGCAGCGAAATATCTAGCAGGTCTAACCCTTTTTTTTTTATTCTCCCTCGATTTCCCCGCCCCTTGGAGCTGGATCCGCGACTAAGCATAAGCTCAGTTCCAACGGGTGCCATCGCCTCGATGGTACCTGTCGATGTCATGCCTCAAATGAGGGGACCCAAGTAAAAAACCTAGAATCCCAAAGACCTTGCTTTGCCATCCTTGTCTCCGAAACACCATCCCTTAACGCCTTGCCTCTAATGAGGAAACCCAAAGGGATTTCCCACCGGGACTACGGTCTTACTTTCCTCCTCAGCGGAAGTACAAGAGAGTCCCCACCCGATCATCAAAGATGAGACGCCGGAGCCTTCCACCCCTTCCGGATGAGGTTTTTCCTTGCAGATACATGGCGTAGCTGTGCCCATATCATGGCGCTAAAGCAGGTGAGGCCATCTTACATCCTCAACCTTCGGATGCATGTCCGCGCGATCTACATGACAGACAGCGGGGTTCCTGTTTTCAGTCCCTCTTTTTTGTGGCCGGCCATACCACAGATAAAGAAATGATCTCTTCGGTCTGGGCCAAGACAAAACTTGGCCCTATACCCTGTACCCCAACACCGAAATGAAAGGTCATCTGAGGCATCGAGTGACCCGACAAACCACCCAGCCAATGAGGATACGCCCGTCGGATAGTAGTTTCACCGCAGGTATAACCTTAATATTTTACAGGATTACAGACTATTTACAAGATTTTCTAGTTATTATATTCATATTTGTATTTACAATTTTATTTTTTACATTAGTAAATAGTTCATGCTTTGTAAATAATGAAAAACCGTTTTATACAACTTAAATGATATTGCAGGGTAAAACTTTTTTTATTGAGGTAATTATCTCAAATATTAACATTTATAAACTTGTTGCTCTATCAACTATCGCGTAACAGTATTTTATTCTGCAGTTCGCTTACCGCCCACATAAACTCAACCGTCTTCTTACGATTGTCAATGTGCAGCCAGATGAAATTTTCTGAGTGGTGCATAGTTAAGTTTTCGACGTTCAGTGGCGGAAATGTTTTCACTTGCATGATATTAATCTCAAAAAATTGAAATAGTAGTCATACCTGGGATTGATATATTCGTATATTATATTAAAAAGAGTATCGTTTTTGTCATTTTGAATAAAATACAAAAAGTTATTGGTTATTTTCACGACAACCCTCCTCATTACATCCACTGTTAATAGATGTATTGCTAACGGTCATGTTAGAGCCTACAATGTTGATTGGATTCTTAAAAAACGATACCGTAAAAACTTTCCTCAAATAATTCCTCAAACCGTTCACTGTGTGCGTTCTTGCGTTTAGTTTGTCTGGACGAAACTTCGAAGTGAAATATTTCTTAATTTATAATTAAATGAATAAAAGAAGCGGTTCCTTAGACGTGAATTTAGCCCCTGAGCTAAAGGACACCTAATATTTTCTAGCAATTTTTCGTGACCCAATATTGATCATTCGTGACATTTTACTATATTTCTCCGGTAAAATTAGAAGGTTATTTTATGATGAAATAATATTATTTTGATTCAACCTGATTGATGCACCGTAATTTACTTAATATTTCGAGTACGATTAATCGGAACCTCCGGCAATATCACATCTGATATATGCTGCTCAACTGTCACTTACTAGACTCATAGTACCTTCTTGTAAACGATATAACAGAATAATATATAGTTTTGCTCAAAAACCGTTATACTCGGTTACCTATCAAATTCCACTACCGTACTTAGCATACTCACCCAAGTCGAGTAAATCAATCATTTTCACTTCACGTAGAGCTTGTCCCAAATGTAACGGAGTTTTATTCTGACGATCTGGTTCTGGACCTATTATTAGCTAAGGGCGTAGCCAAAAACTACCGTAGAGTGGTGTCACGACTATAACCAACTCATTTTGCAGATGAGGGAAAAATGAAAAGGACGTAACCGGACTGGAGCTATTAACAACATGCGTGATATCTATAGAAACGTAAGGCAAAGGTCACAATTCATAAAATTAGGCTAAAAGACGATAAGTCTAAGGTAAATTCCCACCGGAAGTGAAGACAATACCATGATATTTTACGACTATTGATATAGTTGTTTTATTTGTAATTTTGTTGCAGGTTGAATGTAGTATTCAAAAATTTATTCGTGTATAGCTTTTGTTGTTTTTAAAATCTAATTTAAATTGACAAAATCCTAAGGTGCACGATAAAAATCCAATAAAAATTAAATGTGAAATTTTTTGAAAGAAGCCGTCTAAACGTACTTTTGATATATACTTAAAAATATATGTTAAATTATAATAAAGAATAGTGTGACATGTCCATTGTTTTAATTTGTTCCGAAACTCGTTTATATCCACACATGGTTGTACGTTCAGGTCAATTATTTATTTAAATAATCGTTCGTTAACAGCGTTATTAATTTCTATATCAGTGTTTTATATAATATATATATATATTTCTGATTTCCTCTCACTCTGAACTGTCAGCTGTAGGGGTGTAAAGGGGGGTTATTAGTAATGGTAGGAGAAACGAGGTAGTGGAAGGGAGAAGGGAAGAAGTTAATTAAACACCTTCTCACCTTCACTCACGTGCAACCTCTTTAACACTTCCCCTTATCCACAATTCCTACCGCCCCTCAATTCCATCCACCTCCTCATCTATAACCTCTACTACGGCTTCATTTTCCCTTTAATCCCATAGGATCTCAGTTCTAATTATGACAGGAACATTTCCTAACCTGACCCAACTTCATCTACAAACTTGACATTTAACCTCTGCAGTCTGAACTCTGTTTCCTTCGTGCAGAAAATCTCTTTCGTGTCTACCTTTCTCTTTTTACCTTTTCCGCTTTCCCCTTGTAGCATTCTCTCTTATGTAATTTTTATTTTTTTCTCTTTTTTCAAACTGTTATATTAAAGTCTGTTATCGATTGAGTTGAGTTAACTGATTTTCTTCGTTGTAATCTTGTTATAACAAATGGTTTGTTTAACATTTTCTATAAAATTCTTAAATATTGGCGCGCGCTTTTTCGCATGTTTGAAAGCAGAATATGGTTGGAAAATTATAAAAAACCGGTTGTAGGTATCGGCTAGATTTTACACGCGGATTCAGAAATTTTGCAAACCATTATTCCTATATAAATAGTCGATTTCGTTTAGTGAAATGTCATTGATTTTCTATATTGTTAGCAGGTATCTTGAAGTAATAAAAAGAAACTTTAAAAATATAACCGGTTTTAAACCTACTAAAAAAAAAATAATACTTTCTCAATTCTTTTTCAAATTTAGACACTTTTTAACCGGCTCCAGATTAGAATCATACAATTGATATTCTCCTAATTTTATAGATTTACCAAAGTGAATTTAAAACAGGAAAAATATTTATTTTAAATCGATTTTACTTTTTTTTAAACTGCCAACCTCCGTGGTGGAGTGGTTGTGTCTCTACGTTTTATCCTTAGGTCCTGGATTCGAATCCCTTTTCACACTAGCGTCGATAAGATTTATTTCTCACTAGCGTCTGTAATTAGAGGGGTAATCGATTTAAAAAAGAAAATGTATTTAACTTTTATAAATTAGTATTTAATTTTATTTTTATTTAAAAATAGTTTTGTGAAATATGGTTGAAAACAGTTCTGTGAAAAAGAGACCGTTCAAATGAAATTAAAATAACGATAAATCACCGTCTAAAAATAAAAAAATGAAGTGATATAATCTTAAGTACCAAAGAAAACATGGGTCAAGCAAATTGAGGACGACCTAAAACACCAGACACTAAATGTAGCTGACGCACAACTCGCAGCTACCATCGGGAAACAATAGAAAAATATCGTACACATGCTTGTTTTCCAGCGGCAACCACAACACACTGGCTCCGAGCCACCCTCGCCCACGTTCGAACAAAACTAATAGGGAAAGGGAAAATTTTGCCGAATTATTTTTTTTGTTACTGTTTGTTTGATGTAGTTATTAGTGAATTTGAGGTAAGGTTATCTGAAATGCGGGGGAAAAGTATTTTATTTTTATATTATCAATAGATGAAGCTATCGTAATAAAAAGAAAATAAATCAAAATATCGTTATTTGGTTTTTACAAAATCAATAAAAAAAATTGCGACAGTTGTTTCATTATACATTAGTTTTCTCAGATATTACAAACAGAACATTTGATTTAAAAGTGAATAGATTTCTATTCGTAACGTCTGAGGAAGGTACAATGTACCGAACGAAACAAGTTGTGATTTTTTTTAAACGTTTCTTTAAAAATAAATTGTGTTTTTTTATTATGCCTTTGCTTTTAGATTCCTGTTTTTCTTGAAATTTCATTTAAAAATACTATGAATATCAGATTTAACTAAATAATAATAAACAAAACTTGAGAAAATTAGAACCGAGATTTAAAATAATTCTTTTAAAAACCAAGCCCGATTAGAATGATCCAGCAGCAAGGGACTCTGTCCAGGTTCTGCGATAAAGTAGAGAGTAATAAACTCCTGCCAACTTTGCATTCCATCAGATTTAATTTTGAATTAAATAATAATTTTAGATGACACAAGGTTGACGATGAATCAATTCCAAAATATCTTCGACATCGTTTCCGTTACCATCATGTTTTTTCTTAAAAACATTTTATTGTTATTATGAGGAATCGCATACTGTGCGACTACCAAAAGGAATTCTACATAGAAATTAATAAAAATCGCAGTATTAATTTTGAATAAGACTCAAAGTAAAATAAGGGTGGCGAAGATGGGGAATTTAAAAATCTTTTAACCTATCCTTTCACTCTCGACTTGGACTGTACAAAGCGGTATTGTATAATTTTATAGCTAACAGTTATTTTATTATAATTTTCTTAAAGATAAGTAGAAATAGTCGTTTCATAATTACTATTTTGTTTTTTTTTTATTGTTTGTAACAACTTTATCTTATTTATTTTTATACTTTTGATAAAAATCGTATATTTATTGATTTAACAAAAGAAATACGTAAATAATTTATTTTTGCTTTTTTGAACGATTTCATAACGTACGAGGATTCTACTTCAAATGAATATAATGTTTTATCATAACTGAATCGTTGTTATTACATTATCGTGATTTTATTTTGAGATACTAATTTTTATAATTTTATTTTATTCAGTTTACCTTTCAGAAAGTAGATTATGTTAATACGTGGAAAATTTCCGAATTATTTTTTTAGATGTTTATTATTTGTTACTCTTTTAATTATTGTTAAAATAAACTATGTATTAATGCATTTCAGTATTAAAACAGATTTTTTTTTTGTTCAACTGATAACATAATAAAATAGAATGGCCGATTGATTGTTGTACCAACATTATCATAAGTAAAAAATAAAAGTTCCCTTCCTGTACTGTAGATTGTAATACTACATTCTACAATTTGTGTGTGTGTGTGTGTGTGTGTATCTGTGGTATGTAGATGTGTAGCAACATTGCTAATAATATTAATAAATGATATATGCAACTTATTAAATCAGTATTGCGTTTGTTTTACAGTGATAACAATGTGACCCCGTCTTTCTGTATTAATATATCTATCTATGTTTATATATTTTTACATATTACATGTGGCTAATTGTAGTTAATAGCGTTATTAGTTATATCAGTGTTATTAATTATCATCAGTTTTATTTTATAAAACATCAAATTAAGAAAACTAGTGTTTATTACTCTTTTTTTGTGTATGTGCATGTGATTTTTATATTTCTCAAAGTAATATCAGATTTTAAGTGTTAATTTAATTTCTTTTTATATTTTTATTTTTTTTAATAGTAATAATAATAAAAAAAAAAATTAATATGGGTACTTGTCCGAAATGTAATTTAGAATTAACTGATCCAGAAAAAGTGGTACAATGCAATTTGTTATGTAGGAATATTTTTCATATATCATGTACAAATTTATATAAAGTATACGATGAAAATGGTTTAAATGAATATTTATATAAAAAAAATAAATGGTTTTGTGAAAAATGTGAAAATGATTACGTACTTAATGAGTTTATTAATAAATATGAGTTATTAGATTTTATTGATAATATTAAAGATAAAATTTTAATCCATTTAAATAATAATAATGTTAGTAGTAATGAGGATAAATATTATTTAAAGCACGTATTTTATTTATATTATGATACCTTAACAGATAGTTTTAAAAAATTATTAAATTATAAAAGTGAACTTAAGAAACTAAATGATAAATTTAATGAAGAAAAAAATAACTTAATTAAATATTTTAACGTAGTTATTGGTGGACATTGCAATAATTATGATACGGAAGCTAGTGATAATAGTAACAGTTATGGTGATGATAATGTACCGAAAATAAGAGTAAAAACCTTGAATGAATTAGTTAATCGAAATGGCCGTGATGACTGTGTTCAAGGTATGTTCATAGTTTATCTTATTTTTAATTACTAGGTTATGCTATTGCGTATTATTTGCAATAATTTACAGTCTTTTGTATACATATATGTATGCTGTAATTTAGTTTGCTTGTGGATTATCTGGTTATTATTTTTTTTCAAATAACGATAATCCAAAAATAAAAAGAACAAAAAACATATTACCAACCGTAAAATTTTATCAAAATTCTCATGATCTCGCTGGTCAGTTGCATTTTATGATTATTTCTCAGAATTTTTTTTAGCAGGTTTTTTATAAAAAAAAAAACTTGACTGTAAACTTCAGTTCATTTTACTATTCGTAAAATATGGTACTTAATTTCTTGATTAAAAAAAAGATTTTATGGTTTAATACCAGTAAGTTTAATTCTCAAAAAAATAAATTTGTAATTTTCTCAAGAGTTTATTTTATTTACAAGTAAGTAAAATTTTATTCGAAGGAAAAGGTTTATGCTATTGCATAATTTGAAATATTATGTATAATAAATGTACAGATTCCTTGAATTTGTGTTCTAGTTCTTAAAAGCATCATAAAATATATTACTTAACCAGTTATTTCTGAATGATATTAAGAAATATATTTCTAAGAAATTACTTAAATCCGTTAAGAGGCTATTATGTATTGAGAAAATTATATTTTTACTTCCTTGTACGGAGTAAAGGAAGTATTGTGATCTCGGAAAATTTCGGTTTTCAGATTTCAGCGGAAATATCCATTTTGATCATCCCTTAATCCATTTTGACTAATTTCGGCGTAACGTCTGTACGTACGTACGTATGCATCTCGTATAACTAGAAATCGATTAACCGTAGGATGTTGAAATTTAGATTTAGGGCTTTTCTAACATCTAGTTGTAAACCTCCCCTTTTGATTGTAATCTACTGAATCAAACGTGTCCAAAAAAACCCAAAATCCAAAAAAATAGGATTATGGACTTTTTCTTAATTGCAGTAATAGACTCTCATTGTGAACTTTTCAACGATATATCATAAGTGGTACTTATTTTCATTGATTACAGATTTATAGCCAAATAAAAGTTTGATTAATGAAATATTTTGATCTTGCAAGGGTAATGCACATCGGTTCGAATCAGACTTCATCTCCTTTTTTTTAATTTATTTATTTTTTAACTTTTTTTAATTTAAATATATTGATTTATTAATAATTATTAACCCGTGATTGTAAAAAAAATTACAATAAATTATTAGTCAATAATAAAAATAAAAATAAAAATCAGAAATTATTAGTGAAGTAAAATTTTATGTACTTTTAAAAATGTATATATGTAATTTAATAGGCATTATTATATACTCTTATGTTTACTAGTAATGGATTTGCTTAAACATCTTATTATTTAATATTAATTGAAAATTATAATTTAGAATCGTATTATTTTGTGATTTTCTAGTTTAATTTCTGTTCGATTTTATTTATTTATTCTGGAATTTCTGTTTAATTTTATCTACATTAAAGTTAAAAGTACAGAGTGACTGAAAAATAGACCCTCACATGAACTATATATACACTTAGACATAATACCCGATCTTTAATTAATTGCAAAAAATTCTTATCTTTTAGTACATTACTCCCCTGATATTATCGGACAATATTCTCCCTAAGTCGGAATTGATCATCATTTCGTTATTTATTTTTTGTTGCCAATTATTTAATCGCTCTTTGGTTTGATAATTTTTTTGATCTTAATTTATGTACACGTTCTCTAGTTTTCAAATTTTCTCTTTTTATATTCATCATCCTCCCGTAATCTTTTTATTCTTTCCTTGGTCTTAACGTTTAATTCCTCTTTATATTTATCATCTTCTCTTAATCTTTTTATTCTTTCTTTCGTTTTAACATTTTCTTCCTCTTTATATTTATCATCTTTTCTGAATGTTTTTATTCTTTCTTTGTTTGTAATATTTCTTCCTTTTTTTTCATTTACCTTTTTTTTAATTTGAATATATAGATTTATTAAAAACTATTAACTTCTAATTGTAAATTTTTTTTAGAATAAATAATAATTCAATAATAACATTAAAAAAAATTAAAAATCAGAAGTTATAAGTGAAATAAAATTTTGTGTACTTTTTCATTAAAAAAAAAAAATGTGTACGTGTAATTTAGTAGGCGTACAAAGACGTCGTCTGGTGTCTACATCAGATTATTTCTTTAAATGTGATCTACGATTACGAATATATATATATATATATATATATATATATATATATAACTAGCAGCTCCATCGCGGCTTTATCCGAGATATACGATGGTTTCTTGTGTTTCCTGTCGCGGTAGTTTTTTTTATTTTTGTATTTTAATCAAGTAACCGGAGGAAGGTGCAGCCAGTTACGTTGCACAATAGTGGTGGTGGCTGTGTTGGCTAAGCTGCCGCGCCATTCAATATCGTTCCACTTAAAAAATTGAAATTCATACAAAACCGAAAGTGGTCTTTAGATAATATCTGAAGGGTATTTGTAAGTCCAGTTCTTGTGAATATTTCGTTTAGTATAGTCAGAAATGGGGAAATTTTTAAATATTGCTCAAAATTGTTTTTATATTTCTCCACCTTTTCAAGGTCGAGTTTCGAAAAAAACTAAAAATCAGTTTTTAGATATTCATATTAAGATTACACACACCTAAAATCAAATTGATATCTTTATTTTTTACCGAGAAATTAAAAAAAAAAAACGCAGAAACTTTCATTGTTAGTTCATTTTTACCTTTTAAATTCGGAATTTAAAATTCTTTTCTTATTGTGCACTTACACCGTAGGAAGAATTTGCATAAAACGTTTCATAAATTTATCTTCGGTAGTTTTTGCTGGGCGTTGATGAATCATCACTACATTTTTTTTATATATATTCTATAATCAGTAAATTTATTTATTTCATATTCTACTATTCTCCACATTTCCTTTTTTCCATTTACCCTTAATTTTATAATTTCTATTGGCTTTGTAATCTTTCTTTGATTTTTCTCTTTTTTTAATTAATATCTTAATTTTTGTCAGTTTGTCCACGTGTTAGATCAAGAGTGCAACAAATGTAATAGGTGTTTAGATTGAAATAAAGTTCTTTCAACAATAGATTTGTCATGAAGTTTTCAAGTGTATTCTATTCGTACTATCCATTGCTATTTTAATTACACGTCTTTCAATTACACAACATTTTCTGCTGAAGTTCTTCAGTAGATTTTTCTTTTAGAATTTTTTTTTGCTTTTTTATTTTTTTTAATGCTTATTCTATGTTTAATTTACAATTGATTATCAATAAGGAAGGTAAATTATTCGTTTTTCAAATGTATTTAAATTGTGTGACATAAAAATAACGTTTTATAACTGCTAGGAATGTCTAAAATTAGTATTTAAAAACATCATCATAAAATCTAATTAATTAATCACTTGTAAATTCCATTGAAAATAAGTTGTAGTCATTAAATTATAATGGTGTAATACTATGAAAAGATTTTTGTACCGACCGAAAATTTTTAACATTAAACTTTCATTTAAGAAATCTACTTAAGCGTGCATACATATACACACACACACACACACGCGCGCGCACACACACACACACACACACACACACACACAAATAGAAAGAGGAAAAGAGAGATTGAGTGAGAAAAGTATGTGCATCATGTAATGTTCAGTATAAAGGGGTTCCTATGTAGGTCTACTTGAGGGTGATGTTGTATGAGTCAAGCCTCTATCAATTGAGAAACTTTCCTCCATGCTTTTAACTAATCAAACTTAAATAGATTTAATGAAGACAGATTAGAATCTTATCGTTACCATCATCATCATCATCCTTTCCATTCCACCCTCTCTTTTATCGTGTTTTATTATTATTATTATTATTATCTTCTCGACCTACAGGAGGGAATTTAACTTCCATTTATTCTCTTTGTAATCTGTTCTTTCTTCTCTTTAACCTTCTCTGTTCTTCTGTATCCTTTTTCAGCGATTCGTTTCATGGTAGTAATAATGCGTGGAATAGATTTTATTTGTTTAATTATAATACTAAATTTTTTGTTGGTTACTGGTTACAAATTTATGAGTTCTTTTTCCCGTCCACTTTTATAATCGTAAGAAATTACCTCTTCACTGTTTTATTTTATTTTCTTAAATATGTTAGTTTACATGCATGAATTGTAATTTATATTTTCAACTGATAGAAATTTTTTCACTTAAATTTCTTATTTTATCCTTATCTAACTTAAAAGAACTATAAAACCTAACTGAACTATAAAACTGAGAATATTCTGAAAATCTCTAGTTCCAAAATGAAGTAAAAATAATCTGATGCATGAATAATTCTCAAAAAAAAACAAGGAATGCAATCTAAAACAGACCTATACGAGGTCTGTTCAAGAAATACGTAGACTGTCTGAATTGCTCGGGTCCAGTTGGATCCAGTCAAATCCGCTTGGCGTCTCCATGTTTGTACAGATCAGCTGATTACAATGTAGTATTGTGATTGCAAATATCATTATTAGTTGCTTAGCTACGCGGTTGTTTGTGAAGTGTGTTTTTTCGTTTGGAGGATTTTAGAATGAGTGACTTAAACAAGCAAGGAGTTGCTGCGAAATTTTGTATTAAACTCGGAAAATCTGCAAGTGAAACTTTTAATATGCTCAGGACGGCTTACGGCGAGGTTGCTTTGAAGCGTGCGAAATGTTTTAAGCGGCACGGACGTTTTAATGATGGTCAGTCGATTGAAGACGATGAGCGTCCTGGACGTCCTTCCACGTCAACTGACGACTCACACGTAGACAACATCAACACCCTGGTTCGTGCAAATTGAGGTCTGACTATCATGGAGGTAGCTGAAGAGTGTGGGATATCAGTTGGATCATGTTACGAGATTTCGAGATCATTTTACGAGAGTGGTGACTGGTTTTTTCATCACGACAATGCTCCAGCCCATTCAGGCTTAAGAAATCGTGAGTTTTTGGCCAAACACTAGATCACTGTTCTTTCCCACCCACCCGACTTACCTTTCGCTCCTTGTGACTTCTTCTTGTTCCCCAAAGTCAAAAGACCTTTGAAAAGAAGAAGATTTGAGACGATTCCCGAGATTGAGGCAAATCAGACGAAGGAACTGAAGAACATCTCAAAAGAAGCGTTCCAGGACGGTTTCTGAAAGTGGAAACGCCGTTAGGATAAGTGTGTGCGTGGTTGGGGGGAGAGTACTTTGAAGGGGACCCAGACAAGTGTAACTTCTAAATAAAGTACATTTTGTTTTATGACGCTAGTCTATGGATTTTTTGAACAGACCACGTACATGCATTTGTATTTAATATACTTCGAAATTCCTATTTTTGTACTTTGTTTCTGTAGACTTTATTCATAACATTTTAATCAAAATAAAGTTCTCTACGGGTTCACACTATTTTATGTTTATTGCAAACATAAAGTAGTGTGTTTTTCAACCATAATCTTTGGTACTTTATTCCAGATTTCTCGAGGTACTAAAAGTACAGTTTTCAAGTCAAAAAACCATTAAATTTACTTCTTAAATTTAGTTCCAAGAATTGAAGTCTGACTTAATTTTACTAAAGGCGCAGAAATCTAGTCGAAATCTTTCCCACTCGCTAATGAAGCGTTTCTAAACCTACGTTTTAATCTAATCCGATGTTTTTCTTTATTTTCACCGGTAGAACTTGTCTTGAATGTTTGTTACATTCTTCCTGTACATAAATTTATAATTCCTCGTTATTATATGCTGATCGATGATAATATCCGCTGATCTTCTTGATGAGGAGAGTATGTTTATCTTTCATTCAGAAAGTTTTGGATTCAAGTCTAGGTTAGGCTTAGTATTTAAAATGTAATTAGTCTATCATAAAAAAAAGAGAAAATGGGAAAGGCTAATAATTTTATCCCTTTATTATTGCCAAAATCAATATATAATATTTATCATAATACTTCAATATTGGGTTCTTTTTTAATGAAAAACAATTTTTCATTGATGTGAAAAAAATCCATACCTGGAGCCTGAGAAACTTCCTCAAAGAAGAGATTAAAAAAGGATAATTGGAAATCTGTTCATATTTGGTGAAAATAAGGCTTGTGTACAAATAAAATAAATTTTCTACGTGCTACGAAATGCCATTGACATATTTCTATATACAAGATTCAAAGCTTCTATGGTGAATTAATGAATTAATTCATCATTAAAAAAAAAAAATAAATAAATAAATGAGGTTTCTTTTACTGGAGTTGGTGAAAAAATAAATCAATACATGAATAAATATATAACCTGCCGGATTAATCTAGTGGTTAAGTTCGTCATCGCAAAATCAGCAAATTTCCGAAATCGAGAGTTCAAAAGTTCGAGTTCTTTTAAAGGCAGTTGATTTTATATGGATTTGAATGGTAGACTGTGGACAGCGGTGTTCTTTGGTGGTTAAGTTCCAATTAACCATACGGCTAAGGAGTGGTCGACCTGAGTCTGTTCCTGACTATGTGTTTACCGGTACATTTGTTTTTTTTTAACCTCCGGGACCACCGTTAGGTATTACTTTAGAGGATGAGATGTATGACAATTTTTGTAGCGTGTGAAAATGCCATGCCTGATCGGGTTACCGATCAGGCATTTACACTTACATTTCATTACGCTTGTCCAGCTGTGTCAGACTTGCCAAGCTGGGTAGCAGTAATTGCATTTGCCTACACGCGCACGCGCGTACACACACACACACACACACAGAGAGAGAGAGAGAGAGAGAGTGACCCGGCAGTAGCTGGAAAACTGGTTGGGGAAAACAAAAATAAAACATGAATAAAAACAAATTGAAGTTTTAAAACAAGAATTCTTTACTTCAGTTTATTTTAGGCAAAACTGGTTTTGTGATTTACACGCTCAGGAATGCAATTGAGAAAAAAACAATCAACATGAAATTCTTTATCTGCTCAGTTTTGATATAACTGTTTATATTATTATTGGCTTTTTTATTCTGTAAATTAACGGTGAATTAATTAAAAAATTTATGAAAAAATATCAAGTAGAATTTTATGTAAACATTCCAGAAATTAAAAATAGAATCTATCTGCAAAAAAAAAAAACAAATTTTGGTAATACTTTGTGTTTTGTAGCCACATTTCTACTTTTAATCTTTCGTGAAATCTGTTAGTACAAATCTTTCATGAAAACCGTAAGATATCTCAGACAACCACTTTCTGAGAATTAATTGATCATCAAATGGAACACAAGTTCCATTGTAAATAATTAAAAACTTTAAAAAATATTAAAACGAAATTTAAAACCATCAAAATCATATCAGTTTTACAAAAAATAAAACCGAACAATGTTATTCATTGGTATTTAATTAAAATGTATAATGATTTTCCTAACGCTCAATAGATATCACTCGTTACAGAAATTTTCATCTAAATTTCCCCTAGTTCAGAATAATGTGAAACAACTTTTCTAATAAATTTTGTTTTTATAGAATACGTCATCTGAAATAAAAAAAAAACCATTCACTTTGGCATTTAACTTTCATTTTTAGAAATCATGCATTAAAACTGCCACAGAACATTTTTTCCTATTCAAGCCAGACTAGATAGAATAGGATTTTCAAGTCGTTGAATTAACCATTGAAAAATCTTAAAAAATGGATATTTATTTTATGTGATATTTTCAGAATTTTAGCCTTATTGTTTATAGAAAAGTAAAGTATCTGAATGAATGTATTTAGTAAGTACAGTGGTATAAATATATTATTACAAATAAAATTTAAAAAAAAACTAAAAAAATAAAATAAAATCAAACTTTCTGGCATTTAGATAGATATAATTTAAAGAGTACTAGCTAATAAAATTTTAGGATTATTGTATGAGCTTATCACATATATACAGGAGGTATAGATGCCTTCTTTACTCCAGAAATATCATCAGGAAATTAAATTTTCAAGCAAATAGCAACAATACAAAGTCAGAAAAATACTCACTCCAAAATGTTTGAGCAATTATTTAAACCGATTTTTTTATTCCTGAGTTTTAGGTTAACTCCTTTGTTCTAAGAAATCTATATATAAAAAATTAATTTAGATGTAAGTTTTGTTTTAAATGAAAAAAAAAAAAAAAAAATTATTTATAATTATAGTACGGTTTTATTTTACAATTGAATGGATGGTAAATACAAAAAATTTATTAGGTTAGATATTACATTATAAATTTTTGAAGTATGTTTTTATTCTGATATATTTTTGTCTTATATTTTCCGAAGTGTTTTGGTTATGTTTAGCTGAATACATATAATATATATATATATATATATATATATATATATATATATATATATATTTGTTTGATATAAGTGGTTTGAAGTGCATAAACCATCAACTAGCTGTACTAACCAACCTTAGTTGTTTGTATTTTTCTCTCGCTTTGTCTTTTATACTTTCTCTTATTTCTCTCACACATTCTCTCTTATGTATACTCAACTCATTTCTCCTCCTCATACTCAAAACTCGTCGGTTCTTTTACTGACTTGACTTACTTATTCATTCTATGCCCTAAAGGGAGACCCCCCTTCAGACCTCCATTCCCTTAAGTACCTTGCAAAGGGTTTCTTTCCCTCCACCCCTTTCTACATTTTAGGTTAAACTTTATCTTCAGTTAAATCTTTATACTCACAGCTTTTTACTTATCGTGTCATACATTCATATATTCAATCTTTTATTCTATTTTTTTTTTTTTTTTTTAATATATCTTTACAACATTTTTTTCCACAAACATTTAAAATAAATAATAATAGCAGTAATAAAATAATTTTAATTAATAGTTTAATTTACAAATTAATTTTTCAATTATTAACGTATTGGTGGAAGTTTTTTTTTATATTAACATATCCTCTAAATGAAATGAAACAACATTTTATGAAATATTATTTATTTAAAAAAAATGTCTAAAGGGACAGTTTTTTAAATTGATTTATTAATAGTATTTTAAGAACAGGTAATAACATCTACTAGTAAAATAAATAAATAATAAATATATTACGTTGTATAATAATAAAAGTTGATAGCAAAGTGGTAATACTTTCCTGGCATTGGTTATTTATTCTTATATAATGGAAAAATAATTATGCATGAAAATAAATTTCCAAAGATTTCTTTTTTGGGATGAGAGGTAATTGATAGAAGTTTTATTGTAAAATTATCATTATATATTTAAATAAACCAAAAAACGTATTAATAATTTTAAAAAAATCAATATTTTTTTCTTCTCCTCATCTTCAAAATTACCTAACAATTTTGTTTGTTTTTCTTTGTTTACTATATTATATGAAGAAACTAAAAAAAATTCCATTAGAAAATCTACAACCAATAAAAAGTTACCGGAGGTTTTTTTTGGGGGTGGGAGTAAATTATGATGAAATTTTTATTTTATTTCTAGAAGTTTAAATAAACCAAAAAAGTTTTGAAAAATGAAAAAAAAATCAATATTTTTAAACTTTGATGGGCTCCCCTCATCCTCCATATTGTCCCAAAGTATTATTTTGGGTCACTTTCACTACTCCTATGTCTAAGAAAACATTTAAAAAAATTTCGGTTAAAAAATATGCAATAAATAAAAATATAGCGTTTTTGATTTTTGGGGAAGGGGTGAGTTATGGGGAAATTTAAAAAAAAATGGTATGTTAATCATACACATATGTACTGAGCTTAATGTAAAGTGGGGGGGTTATTTTTGAAAAAAATTGAAAAAACTGACCCCTCCAACCCCCTGGAGATATTAACCCCAAAGTTTTACCAACAATTGTCCCATATACACGAGTACTATGAATAATTTCATCAAATTCAGTTTATCCAGTCAAAATTTATTGATTTTTAATAAACCAACATACGTACATATGTACGTACGTAATGTACCGTAAAAATGTTTTTTTTTTATTTTGTTTTTCGTTTTTTGAGGTTCCAGGATCATGAAACATCGAGAAATACAAAAAATTTATATTCCATTTTTTGGCTAATTACCATATTTTCCTTCTTGCAACATAACTCTAGACTATGATGACAAGTAAGCAGAATAAAGGAAAAATGTGAACAAGGAAGAAATTAAATGAACAGACAAAGCAAAAAATAAAAAAATAATGATTTCTGAACGAGAGTAGAAGATTAATCAAAACAATTCAGAATATGAAACCTTTCTTTCTTTTTCCTGTTTCGCTTCCGGGAATTAGCGTTCAGGTATTACTACAGAGGACGAATGGGGATGATATGTATGAGTGTAAATGAAATATAGTCTTGTACAGTCTCAGTTCGACCATTCCTAGGATGTATAGTTAATTGAAACCCAACCACCAAAGAACACCGGTATCCACGATCTAGTATTCAAATCCGTATAAAAGAAACTGCCTTTATTTGGCCTTGAACGCTGGAACTCTCGACTTCCAAATTAGCTGATTTCTGAAGACGCATTCATCACTAGACCAACCCGGTGGGTTAGAATATGAAACTTAATTTGGCTGGGATATACCATAATAGGAAAAGGATTGATTAAAACAATATTATAATAGAAAACACAAAAAAGAGTAAAGATTATGGGGTATTTAAATGGAAATGAGATATATGTAGTTCCCAAAAGAGAATGAAGATGCATATGAAACAATCTGTTTGTAGATACCATTTATTGTTGTGTTCGTAAGGAATAAAAACTAGGAACACAATTTTTTATATTATACTGTATAAAGTATTTGAGCTTAGTTAAAAAAAATAAAATAAAAAATAACCTTTGCAACTGTAAAAAAAAGATATTTATAATTTTAATACTAATTCCTTTTTGAAATTATAATTTAAATATTACTTTTTAACTAAAAGAACTTTTCCGCTGATTTTTGACTTCAGTTGAAGTATAATTTAATAAATATTCTCTGGTTGCATTATTAATATTTATTATTTTTTATAATATATGTGTTATATTTTACAAGCACTAAAATATTTCCGAATGCTACTGACAAATTATTGTTGAATTTTATAAAAAAAATAATTAATAATGCAGAACTAACTTATTATGAGAGTTATGTTTATTATATAGTAATCTTTTTTACGTATTTTATTTCTAAAAACTCACGACTAAAATTAATTATAAAAATAACAGAAAAAAAATTAATAAATGAATCTAAATCAGTAACTCATCAAAAAGAAATCCTTAAAATATTAATCTAATAATAAAATATTAATACCAGTTAACCATTATATCTTATGTTGTAGGATGTACACTAGTTGGCAAATTATGCTTTTATCTGACATTTAATACAGTTTAGTGGTATAGAGTACATTTTGATGTTATATATAGACTATTACATAAATAATGGTTAGTTTATATGTCATTAGCTGTTAAAGTTTGGGCGTGGGAATTGGTCGAGGGGGGATGAGAGAAAGGTTGGGTAAGAATAGATGACGATGGTTATTGTATGGCGGGGGGAGCAGTAATTTCACCGTTACAGTTTTGTAGTCATTATGCTGCACGTTAGTAGTTCAAATGAACTAGTACATTATTAACATTACTACTAGTAGCATTATATAATGTTGTATTATAGAGTAGACACATCGATCGACGCTAGCGACACCTGGTGGACGAGAGTCGACTATATACCGGTGGCGGTGTCTAGGTGAGAGTGTAAATTAGCGGCCTTTAATGAGCTGTCATGTGGAGTTATGGGACTAGTGCTGTCCCACAGATTGATTTATTTTAGCCTGGGATTGATTGTAATGTTCATTCTGATGCTAACCGTACCTCACTCTACATATTATATACATGCATACGTACATATGACGTGGTACTACCTCTGTGTATGTTGCTCGCTTCTATACAGTCGGTGTGTTGTACATTACAGTCATGGGAACAAATATGCATACATATCAACTAACCACCTAAAACTGCCAGAAGACACAAACATACGCATTCACTTTCTGCCACCCTACCCAACTCTATTATATCAATCAAATATATTAACAACCCCTTTTTAGTCGCATGTCATAACTAAAACCACCAGTATTTCTTTTTTGTTGTTGTTATGTTAAAATCATAAAAATTATGAGTTTATAAACAAAGGCATTTCAACCCTTCACTTGTTTTTCGTTTTTTGTGTTTTTTTACTTAATTATTTTTTGTGATTCTTTTTTACTCTTATTTTCGTCATCATGAAAATGATAGTAATTGAAATATTACTATAATATTTTTTTTATTGTTATGCAATTATGTACACTAAATTTGTATCGTACTAAAGTCATCTTTTGTATAACTAAAATAGGATTCTAATAAGACAAAGGTACGAAATATATAGTAAAAGAAAATTAATACATACTGAAAGAAAATATTTTCCTTTGATCGTATACGGCAGTCTTGATAGATATTGAAAAGTGATAAATTACGAATTCCTGATGAAAATATCATACCCCGTTGGTAAAACTGTATAATAGATGAGGAAATTTTTAAAAGTATGGTAGGATAGATATTCAAAGGTTGAGATATTAACAAAATAGGCGAATAAAAATGTATAACATAAAATCAAGGGATTTGAGAACATCCGTTAAGTAATAAGTGATAGTTGTGTTGGAGGCATCCCAACCCTATAGGGGGAAGACATCCACCTTGTGACGTTAACGGTTGCTACATCACCCCTCCATTCCAAGCCCTGAGGGGCTTTACCAGAGGTTGTTTTTAGACCCTCTAACTGAATACATCTTACAGTCATTCAGCCAGGCGTCGGTTGGGATGCCACCGATGGAAATGCCTCGACAGACATTTGCATCAGTAAATACATATCAAATTTCGCCTTTTTGTAGGCCTCAAACTCTTCACATCCAACCTCTTCACATCCAACCTAACATGATTCCCTCAAACTAACTAACCGAAACCGCGGAAGCGCGAACCCCGCGCATAGTACAGATTTGACAACACCGTTCGTGACTGTGAATGTCGTTTGTGACTGTGAAGGAGTTTAAAGTTAAATCAGTGCTACACTCATACCAATCAAAATTGTGTTTTACAGACAAAAACATAAAATTTTTTAATCAACATAGAAATTCAGACCTACACCAAAATAAGTCGACCAGTTTAGATCACCTAATAAGGAAAACGCAACCTCATTCCGGTCCGCGCAGGAGCCGGGGACAAACCCCGCACCCTGGTCTCACGTGGCATTACCATGTCACGCCTGCGTGGCATTACCATCTGGACCGCCACCGGCGGAGGGAAGCCACACCTTCGGTCGCACGGGCTACCATACCCCGGCAGCGCAGCCCAACCCACCAGCGGGAGCCCGCTGGTGAATCGAATCACAAACAATACAAATATAAATGTAGCACGATGCCAATGCGCCTACCTCCAACCAATCCAATGCCTAAGCCGGAACCCTAGCCACCAGGGATTCTATCCACGATCGAGTACCTCGATCAAACTCCCTCTGCATACCTACGCAGCACAAGGGCTCGAAGAAAACCAGCCACTAAAGACCATTCCTTGCAGATCATCCAATTGGTACGGAGATCCAGAAAGGAATGCATTCTCTCTCAAGTTCCCTAACAGCTCGTGAACGTTTGAACTCGAATCGGGGACAGTCGTAGAGGACGTGGTCTACTGTACCATCAGTCTCACAATCCGGGCATTGACTCGAATACACCAAACAAAACCTAGCCAAATTCGCCCGAAAGGCACCATGCCCGGAGAGAAACTGTGTGATATACAGATTGGGGGAGACCCATCTAATCGCACCTAAATCAGACACTATAGGATATATACCATGCGTGTAGCGACCTGTTGGGGATTTCTCTCACCTGTGAAGGCAAATTAAGGGCTTTTGAAAAGTGATTAAAAATTGAGAGTTTTGATTTTTTTGGGTGGGAAAAACTATCTCATTCTTTAAACTTAAGGCAGATAATTTTATCCAAGATATTCTTCATTTTGTTGCGAAATTTGTTTATTTAAGCTCAGATTTATACACTATGATTAAAATATTATACACTATAATAAATTTAATATGCTTTCACTTCCTCGAATCAATTTTTGATAAACAATGTTTGTTGAACGTACAATTTTTGGAATTTTCCTTAATTAATTTTACTTGATATTTCCTTTTCTGGCTAGCGCTATAGCAGAGATATACTTTAGAAGCGAAAGTATTGTAATCGTTCCAATTTGGGCATATGTGGTTTTTATCGGATCTTTACGTTTTGCTACCTAAGGAACCCAAAAACCGGTAGGAAATTTTCCAAATATTCGTATGTACGTGTGCGGTTTCGGTGTGTCACACCTTATATCTTTAGAATTGCTCGACCGATCTTGACAAAATTGGTCATATTACTTCTATATATGGGGCACTGATGCAATTAAATTTTTAAATCAAAAGATCAAAGAGGTGCGGCTATAGAGTAAGGTCACCCTCAGCATCTCGGGATTTCCCATAATTAAGGTCTTATTTTTCTTAGGCACATTTAAAAAAAATTAAATTATAACAATATTTATGTAAAAGAAATTTTGCAAAATCGCACCCCCACCCAAAAAAAAAGCTCTAAATAATTTAAGTGGGTATACTGCGTCATTAGCCTTTCACCACAAGGAACGCTAGTGTAGCACTGACGTACAGTTACTGTAGTTGTATTTTTTTACTTTCTTTTTTGTTTAGCCTCTGGAACCACCGTAAAGTATTACTTCAGAGGATGAATGAGAATGATTTGTATGAATATAAATGAAGTGTAAGCTTGTACAGACTGCTGTAGTCGTCTGCTAAGTTGTAACGTCACAGATGAGCGATAGAATTAAATAAATGAATAATATTTATAATGTAAAAAGTGTTTAAAGTGGCCGCTTGTACCACCATAACCGCGCCAATGAAATACGGTATGTGAGCGCGCTCCAGTTAGAATCATTGAATTAAGTAAACAAAAATATTATATTTAAATAAAATAATATTATTTTAAATTAGGATATTAGGATGTAATATATTATCACTTTTTTATTTGTAAAAATTATTATCATAGAACAGAAAAGAATTGAAAGTAGCGTCAAATCAGTCGACTAAATTATGTTCAAAAAATAAAAATGAAGGACGATAAAGCTTCTCTTTCAGTTGAACGGTGTGAAAAATTAGACTTTTATTATATTATTTACAATCTGTATATATAAAAATCTGAAGTAGACACCATATGACTTTCTTGAACGCCTATTAAATTACATATACACATTTTTTAAAAAATAAGTACATAAAGTTTTATTTCATTAATAACTTTTGATATTTTTTTATATTTTTTTTTATTGTAATTTATGAATTATTGTTTATTGTAATTTTTTTTACAATCAGAGGTTAAGAATTATTAATAAATCAATATATTTAAATTAAAAAAAAAAAAAGTTAAAAAAAGGAGATGAAGTCTGATTCGAACCGATGTACCTTCCCCTTACAAAATCCAAATATTTCATTGATTAAAATTTCTTTTTGTTATAAGTTGGTGAAAATAAGTACCTATTATGAAATCGTTGAAAAGCTCTTAATAAGGGCTTATTACTGCAGTTAAGAAAAAGTCAAAAATCCAAATTTTTTGACACTCTTGATTCAGTCGATTGCATTCAAAAGGGGCGGTACACAGCTAGATTTTACAGTAATCCTAAATCTAAAATTTCAACATTCTACGGCTGATAATTTTTGAGTTATGCGAGATACATACATACTTATGTACGTACAGACGTCACGCCGAAACTAGACAAAATGGATTCAGGGATAATCAGAATTGATAGTTTGGTTGAAATTTGAAAATTTCGTGATCACAATACTTCCTTTACTTCGTGCAAGGAAGTAAAAATTTAATAAAAAATCATTACAAAGAGTATTTTTATAATAAAGAAAGTATTTTTAAAATTAAAAAAAAATACAAAAAACTATTTGTCGATCTCAATATAAATAAAAATTTTAATTAAAAAAGCTAATAACAAAGTTTCAATACTTTCGTGACATTGGTTATTTATTCTTACTTGAAAAAAAGTGGACCCGCAGTCCACCGCGATAATATTATATGGTTTATGTTTTATTAACCCACTGGGTCGGTCTAGAGGTGAACTAGTCTTCGTAAATCAGGTGATTTGGAAGTCGAGAGTTCCAGCGTTCAAGTTCTAGTAAAGTTAGTTATTTTCACATAGATTTGAGTACTAAATCGTGGATACTACCGGTGTTATTTGGCGGTTGGATTTCAATTAACCACACATCTCAGGAACGGTTGAACTGAGACTGTACAAGACTACACTTCATTTACACTCATACATATCATCCTCATTCATTTTCTGACGTATTATCTGAAAGGTAATTACCGGAGGCTAAACAGGTAAAAGAAACAAAAGGTTTTCTTTTTTATAAACCACTTAGCTTGCCTCTTACCAGTTTGAATTTGTTTTTAGCAAACCGCGTTGGAAAGATTAAAAAAATGTCAGACCCTGATTGAAATCATGTGAGAGGAGACGACAATCCTGCTGATATGGCTTCACGAGGAGTTTCAGCGATCACTTGTTAAAGTTAACATTATGGTGGCATGGGCCAACGTGGTTGTCAGATTCTTCCACATGGCAGCAACTATTGGATTTGGAGTTCTATGAAGATGACATACCTGAACGAAGGTCGACGTCTCCAGTTAATGTGATCACTTTAGATGATGAATATTCATCCTTTGTTAGGGTTAAGCGCGTATCAGCATATATTCTTCGTTTTATAAATAGTGCAAAACTGAAAGTTTACAGTTTAAGAATAAATGGATTATTAAAACGAATGAATTAGATCAAGCAACGATCACTCTTGTCAAGACAGTTCAAAAAAGAACATTCATTGATGAGTACAATCATCTAAAAAACGGCAAGGAATTGAGCACACATAGCAAGCTCTTATCCCTGTGCCCATTTACTAACAAAGATGTTATCGATGTTATCGAATACACAATTCAGATTCAAACTACTAACAAAACATCCTACTGTTCTTCCATAAAATCATCACTTTACAAAACTGGTTGCAAAACATGAGCGCATTAAACAGTTACATTTGAGACCACAAGCATTAGTTGCTTCCACTTCGGCAACAGTTTTGGCCTGTTAACGGACGAAAACTTGCAAAACAAATAGTTAATGAATGTTATACGCTTCAGAGTAAAACCAAGGTTCATTCAACAACAAATGGGAGATATGCCCATATGCCCACCAACTGTCTAGACCGTTTCTTAATATCGTAGTGGACTACTGTGAACCATTTGAAATTCTGACATCATACACACGAGAATGTAAAACATCCAACGGATACATTTCATTATTTGTTTGCATGGCCACGAAATCTATTCACTTGGAGCTTGTTCAAGAATTAACCGCCAAATCCTTCTTGGCAGCGTTATAACGCTTTATTTCACGGAAAGGAAAATGTTCATGACAACGCAAAGAATTTCGTTCGAACCTCAAACGAATTAAACCAACTTTTATCATCAATAGCACATCTTGAAACGATACTTGATACCCTCGCTGAAGACAATATTACCTAGAAATTCATTCCTCTCAGATCTCCTCGTTTCAGTAAAATCTGTAAAGCATCTCTTGCTAAGAACAATTAGTAAGGCATCACTGACATTCACGATTTTATGTAGAACAGAAAGTTGTTTAAACTCCCGTTCGTTAACTTACCTTTCTGATTCTTCAGACGTGTCCCCTTTAACCCTGGGCATTTTCAAATAGGTCAGCCACTCACTATGATTCCAGAAGCACACGTTCTGAAGGTCAGCATTAATTGCCTCAGTAGATGGCATCACATCAATCAACTAACCATGCAATACTAATAAAAACATCATGTAATTAAAGGTAAAAAAGAATTCTTTTGAAATTGTGACAAGAAAACCTGAATCTGCGGAAACAGAGGTGCAAGTTATTATAGGAAAAGCACCAGGCGCAGATGAAATAAAACCTGTACCAATAGAGCCTCCCAAAGCGCAAAGACCAGCTTCGGTGAGAGCATCTATTTCAGCCGGACCCAGTACTGCAGTAGACATAGAGTCCGGCTCATCCGCCGCGGAGACATCATCGCGCATTAATTTAGATTCTTTAGCAAAGATGCTAACAGCGCCGGCGAAAGTTTCATCAACTGACGTCAGGCGAAGAACGTCACTGGCATCCGAAATAGAGGAAGACGATGCCATGTCTGAGGCCTCAGATACGCTGTCATCAGAGGTTGAGGCCGTCAGAAGAATGGAGAAACGTAAAAAAGGTTGGCCGAAAGGAAAGCCTAGAAAGTGATTTTATTGGATCAGAAGTTATAAGAAAAGTAAAATTTTGATCATTTTTGACACATGAAAATGTGAAATTTTGAACCCTTTTTTTATTTTTTTTTTTTGAAGTGGGATGGGGCTAATGACCAAAGTAGTCGATGCCCCTAAAAACCTCAAAAAAAAAAAAGAAAAGAATTCTTAATATAATGCATCCAACGGAAGTTAACAATGAATTATTCTATCTACTTTTTTTATTAATCTGAAAGTCTGTTGCCGTGCAACAGAATTATTTTATATTTGAATTGTTTACTTTACCTAATTCATTATATTTTTTCTACTCATAGCTATAAGAAGAATTTTTATAGCGGTTTAAAGAAAAATGTCGCAAAATAATCAAACTGAACCAAGTCAAATATTTAAAGGAATCATAGAAATTAATGGCGAGACTTACAATACAATTCAAGAGATATATATCAGAGACAACATTATAAAGAGGTTGAAAACTGAAATACTTGAATTAAATCGCATTCAAGAATCGAAAACCAATATTTTAAAAGATTTAAATGAAAAAAATCGTCGGTTCCAAGAAGACATAAAAATACTAAAAACTGAATTATTTGAAGCAAATGAAAAATACATTCTACAGGAAAAGGTCATGAAAACAAATAAAAAAAGAATGGAAGAATTAAGTGAAGATTATGATGAAGTGAAGGGTAAACTAGAACATTTCAACGAATTATACAAAAAACAAGAATACACTAATGCATTTCTCAGAAGAGAAAATGAAAATCTGAAACGTGATCTACAGATACAACATTTGGATTCTATTAGAGCAAATAACAAAACGAAGATAGATTATGAAAAACAACTGGCTAGTTTTAAGCAGGAAATGGTCTGTCATGTCCAGACATCATCGAAAACAACAGATAACAGCAAAGAATCGTATTCTGATAGACCTGTTTCATCAGCCCTGAGTAACGACGTGACCATAGAGGTATTCGAAGATAATTCAGTTGAATTAAAGGAAGATAAATGCATTATGAAAACTTCTGAAAATAACAACAAATTTATAAGTTTACTGCATCATGTGCTTCTCAGAATCAGTTATCATTGGAATCAATGGACAAGGACATCTCCTAAAGTTTCGCATTTCGAAAATTATATTTAATTTAAAATTAATAGTGGCATATGTGACTTATAATACAAAATTCATCGTATTATCTTCAATATATACATCTTGAACTGTTAGAACACTTCAAAATTGTAATCGTGAGCTACGAAGATTACTACTGGATCTAGTGTTATTTTTATAATTTTATACCATGACAAACACTCAGATTTTTACTTAATTCAACAATTATTTCAAGGACTTCAATAATCTAAATGAAAGTGAAATATTTTTACTAAAATCAAGAAATATGTCTAAGTTGTTCTATTATAATTTCTTGATGATGAAATAAATTGTTTCGTTTGATATTTAATTAATTGTAATGTCTTTTTTTGCGAATATTAATTTAAGATTCTAATTGCTAGTTAAGATTCTAATTGATAGTTGTTATTCAACGTCTTCTATGATCACTGTTTATTTACAATGTTACTTGATCTTACAAATATAAAAAATGAAATACATATACACACCCTAAAAACATTACACTCCTTTTTGGGCAGTCGTGTAAAAAATTGAGATATTACTTGGAAGATAATAATTTTACTTCCTTTTTATTGCAATTGACTGGTACCAAAAGTGACCGAAAAATCCCAAAATCAAAAAAAAAATGAATTTTGGACTTTTTCTTAACTGCAGTAAGAAGCCCTCATTGAGAGTTTTTCAACGATATATCATATGTGGTACTTATTTTCATTGGTTCCAGAGTTACATCCAAATGAACTTCTAATTAATGAAGTATTTGGATCTTACAAGGGGAAAAAATTGTAAATGTATTGAATTTACAAGATTTAGTGTTTCTTTTTATCAGTATAATTTCATGTGCTCCAAATCATTTGTAATGTTTTGTGCAATATCTTATTTATTCGATCTTATCAACATAATTACATTGTTTTTCAGCTTATCACCTATCGCTTGTAGTCATTTCAGTAATTTTTTATAAACTTACTAATTCAGTTTTACCAAATGTATTTACAGATTAGAAATTATTGAAGGTCTAAGAAAAAAATCGTTTAATATTTTATAATTGTGATACACAGTTCTGAATAAATTAACTAGCAAAGCCTAATGGATGAAATATTTTCTTTCTGGGTGCCAACTGCTTAAATTTTTTCAAAGTTTGCTTATTAGTATATAAAAATATATTCTGTGAAGAATATAGTTTTGAATCAGATTAGATTTATTTGTTAATTTCTTTTTTTTATGATAATATATTATAAACTTTTAATACTCCAAACAAAAAAGTAATTCTTTGAGCACTATTCAAACTATGCACAAACTTCAAACATTCAGGTAGTACAAACAAACAACTCAGACTAGTAAACTTATCTACAGTTAATTTGGTAAGTATTAGTGAGTATTATCTAAAGTAAGATTCAAATTCAAAACTATTATAGACTAAAACAACAATAATGGTTTTTTCTATTTGCATGTCCCAAAGTGCTTTTGTAAATGAATCACTCAAAATGCAGTATAAATGCAGTAAAAATGAAGGACGATAAAGCTTCTCTTTCAGTTGAACGGTGTGAAAAATTAGACTTTTATTATATTATTTACAATCTGTATATATAAAAATCTGAAGTAGACACCATATGACTTTCTTGAACGCCTATTAAATTACATATACACATTTTTTTTAAAAATAAGTACATAAAGTTTTATTTCATTAATAACTTTTGATATTTTTTTATATTTTTTTTTTTATTGTAATTTATGAATTATTGTTTATTGTAATTTTTTTTACAATCAGAGGTTAAGAATTATTAATAAATCAATATATTTAAATTAAAAAAAAAAAAGTTAAAAAAAGGAGATGAATTAGGATTTGAACAGATTGTGCCTTCCATTAGTAATATCCAAATATTCCATTAATTAAAATTCTATTTGGTACTAACTCTGGAACCAATGAAAATAAGTACCGCTTATGATATATCGTTGAAAAGCTCTCAATGAGGGCTTATTACTGCAGTTAAAAAAAAGTCCAAAATCAATTTTATTTGCATTTTGAACCTTTTTTGGACACTTTTGGTCCAATCGATTGTATTCAAAAGGGGAGATGCACAACTAGATGTTACAACAGCCCTGAATCCAAAATGTCGACATCCTACGGTTAATCGTGCCTGAGTTATGCGAGATTCATACGCACGTACAGACGTAACTTCGAAACTAGTCAAAATGGATTCAGGGATGGTGAAAATGGATATTTCCGTTGAAATCTGAAAACCGAAATTTTTGGCGATCGTAATACTTCCTTTACTTCGTACAAGGAAGTAAAAATGAATGTTTGTTTGTTTGATCCGTATGCGCTACTATATCATTTATCCAATTGCGATAAAACTTTGGTGAGTTGTGCGCACGCCTATGAAGGTTTCTGAATTAGTTTGGACTCGCTATTTGGGGCTAGAATCGAGATATTTTGAAAAATTGTATTTATGGTCTGATGTGGCTCATATTCAGAATATATATTCGGAAGTAAGACATCTTACTTTTAGAAGTATCTCTGCAAAAAATGAACCTGCTAGGTGGCGCTGGGGTTAAGATATTTTGAAAAATTTCATTTATGTCCGATTTGGCTCGTATTCAGAATATATATTATTTACCTGTAAAGAAAAATTTTCGTAAAACCTATACCTGCTAGGTGGCGCTGATGACGAGATATTTACGAAACAAACAAAAAAATATTCAAACAGACTTTCTTCTTCTATCTATATAAAAGAGAATGTTAGTATGTGTGTCCGCCATAGACTAAAAAACTACTGGACCGATATACGTGCGGGTTTTTTGCAAAATGGTCCGCGTTGTCCGGAAAAGGTTTAAAACTATTGAAATCTTCGACCTGACCAGTAGAAAGAAAGTTAGGGGTATTTTGAACTGACTACTGTGTTTAGAGAGTAGTTTGAATTAAATCTGATAGTGCTGTTTTGATAATTGGATTTATTTACGTTATGTTTTTTATAAAGTGTAAGGTTAAATTTTGTGAAGTTCCGTAGTGTTCAGTTTGTTAATGTTTTATCAAATTTTCAAATGTGTTCTTTTAATCTCTCTGTGTATATATATTATATATAAATATATATACTCAAATCTAGCAATAGCGAAGCATTGCCCGGTCTGCTAGTAATCATATAAAATTAATGTATTAAATGAAAAACTCGCTCATTTGTGAGTATACTCTTACAAATGTGTAAATTTTAGTTTCTGAGTAGAAGATATATATATATCTTCTATCTATCTATATATATATATATATATATATATATATATATATATATATATATATATATTGAATTTCGTATTTTACAAATAAAACAATCACAGCAGTTTCTGAAGTAGCAGCAATTTAATTGAATATACTGTACCTATTTGGTCAGTCTTATCAAGTAGCTCTAGTCATTGTGACTGTGATAAGATGCAAGGTTTAACTGACAAATGGAGGTACCAAAACCTTCGCTCATTCTATCTCTTTCCTTTAAAATCCAACTCGCTATCACTCTCTCTGTTTCTCTTACAAACCCCTTTTACCCTTAACCATAGCTACCCCTTGTTTTACCACTTGCCCGCAGTGGTCAGATAAATCCAATTGCAACAGAGAATTGTCTGTCAGTCCTTAATTAGATAACAGAATCGCCCTGGTATCCTACCGTCCATCCACTTCCTTCTATTCTTGAATGCCTCCTCCTCACCGCTATCGTTGTATGCAGTCTTGTATGTACGGTTGCCAATCCTCTCTTTTATCCCATTTCCCTTTTAACTGTTTTACAAGATAGAACAGTTTCTGTCGTTGTAGTTGAAGTACAAGAAGAGTTGAAATTAGGTCTTAAAACAAATTTCAGAACTAATTCTTCTTCATTTTATTATAAACGTTTTGTAGTAACGATATAATAGTTACCTGTTTGACTTGTGTAAAAAAAATATTTTTATTTTATTATTATCATATAATTGATCATATTTATTGATTTAAAAAAATACTATTTCCTAATAGTAATTTTTTTTAAAGTAAGATAAAAAACTATCTATTATTCAGAAGCTACAGGTTAATATCTCGGTCGTATTTTCATTTGTTACAAAATCCATTTCATATTCCTAAGTACAAGTTTCAAGTTGTATTAATGAATTTAATGTAAAAAGAATTTATATGCACCATATCATCTGAAGTCAGATTGTAGGCGTTGTTTATTCATGTTTGAATTTTTTATTTTCTACTATGTATACCATTACATCCAAATTATATTTAAACTAATTTTTAGTAAAAGTCATCTATTTAATTTCTTATCTTTTAAACGTTTTTATTTTAAGATAAATAGTTTTGAAGTCAGGGGTAATATTATATTAATCGAGTTTCTATTAATCAATAGAAACGTACTCTGTAAATGTAAAAGTGTATCAGTGAAATTCGATATTATTTATCCTATAAAGTTAAGATAATACATTTTCTTAAAATTAATTCTTAATATTCCATTAATATTAATTAATTATTATTCTTAATTCTTTGGGTTAATTCTGTTTGTATATAAAATGATACGAACAGGAAGCAAAACAAAAAAATATTTTTACGACAAATTGTGTCAGTAAGGTACCCTAATCAATGATAAAAAAATTAGATACCCTTCAATTTTTAATTAATTTAATCATCTAAAAGAATTATTAAATTCAGCTTTTAATTATTTACATATTTTTTTCTTTAAACAGTCATCCAGTTTATGATAAACTTGTTAATTTTAATTGTAACTATTTGTGTTGAAAGGATTAAGAAAATTAATCCTTTTAACGCTAAAGAAAAGATTAAACTGTTCTTAAATTAAACATAATTAAACTGAAGAAAACAGTTTAATATCTTTTGCTAAAAATTATATTAAATTTAATCGAGATATAATGGTGTACGAAGTAGAAAATACAAGAATTCAAAAATGAATAAACCACGCCTACAAGCTGACTCGAGACGACCTGTTGCATTTAGTTTCTTTTTACAATATAGTCATTAGTACATATATACTTGAATCTTGCGCTTGGGAATGTGGAATGAATTTTTTAGAAAATGAAAATATGATCGGGGTATCATCCTGAATCTTCTGAATAATAGGCAGAGATGCTGCCACTTCGTCCTTGATAATCTATAAATATGAGCTTAAATAAAAATAAAATTTTTTACAATAAAGAAAAAATATTTGGATAAAATTATTGCCTTAAGTTCGATGAAGAAGGCAGTATTTAGAAGGCAGTATTTACATTTTAGTCGTTGAGATGGAGCCGTGGACGCTAGACCAACGCCTGTACGCGTATGACAGTTTTGTGCGAAATGACCGAATCCGTAACTGCTGTTCAGCGAGATTTCCGCCGTCAGTTTAATATCCATCGTAATGCAAGTGTCCCTTCTCGTAACACAATATTGCGACGGGTAAACAACCTTCGAACAAGTGGTTCAATATTGAAGAAAAAACCACCGGGTCCCCGACGAACTGCTAGCACTCCGGAGAACATGGAACGAGTAAGGGAAGCCATTGTCAGAAGTCCACGCCGTTCTATTCAGAGGCATTCAGCAGCGCTTCAAATGAGCACAAGTACGGTAAGACGAATTCTGCATAGAGACCTGCATTTCCATCCTTAGCCGTCGTGCAACAGTTAAACGAGCAAGATTTCACGCAGCGATTACAATTTTGTCGACAAATGCTTACAATTTTTGAAGAAAATGAAAATTTGTTATTGTTAATGAGTGACGAAGCCCATATTCATCTGAATGGATACGTCAACAAACAGAATTGCCGGTATTGGGCAGAAAGAAACCCACATCAGCTTCACGAGAGACCACTTCATAGTCCAAAGGTGACTGTCTGGTGTGCAATAGGAAAGGTCGGTGTTATTGGGCCATATTTTTTTGAAGAAAATGACGCTGCCGTAACTGTAACAGCTGATCGTTACATTGCGATGTTGAATACGTTTTTCATCCCTGAGTTACGAGACCGGGGAATCGATTTTCAAAATGTGTTATTCCAGCAGGATGGAGCTACAGCGCACACAGCGAGGCCAACGATGGCTGTTCTCCGTAACTTGTTTCCAGGACGGATCGTTTCCAGATTCGGCGACATTCCTTGGCCCCCTCGGTCCCCCGACTTGAGATTAGTTGTGATTTTTTTCTGTGGGGGTTTCTGAAATCGCGTGTGTACGGCAATAAACCGCGTACATTGGAGGACCAAAAGATCGCAATTCGTCATCACGTCACCCAGATTGATGTAGACATGCTGCAAAGAATTGAGGCCAGTTACCGTGAAAGGCAACAACAATGTATTGCCTAAAATGGACATCACTTGCCGGACATAATTTTTCGTTCATGAGTAAGTAACAAATGCTTTGATTTAACAAGTGTTTCAGTACCAATAAAACTTTTTTAAAGTAAATATTCAATCTTTTATGATTATTATAAAAACATCCGGTTCCCGTGAATGACCCTGTATAAACATTCTAAATTGTCAATCTCTCAATATCCTGATCGAGCCGCGAACACGCGACAATTTATTTCATAGAAAACATTCCAGTTTTTTTGACTTTATATATAAAGTCAAATCCATTCCTATTCCCGCATTTTCACTTAATGTCTCTTCCTTTTAATATTATGTATTATCCTGTCACCATAAAATATGGGTAAACATGCTTTTCAATTTCCTCATCTCTTACAACATTTTATCAAAGAGATACGATATTTTCATCAGAAATTTGTAATTCATAATTTTCCAATAATTACCATGACTGCAACCATACAAACAAAGATAAAAGGGTTTTCTATTAATACATATTAATTTTATTTGACTTTAGAACTAAATTTAGATATTTCATACCATTTTATCTTATTAGAATCCTAATAAGGAATTGGAAAATAAGTTAAGTTTCACAAAATAAAGCTTAAAGTGTGATACAAATTTCCTGTACATAAAAATACTTTTGATTTATGCTTTGTTTGGTTAAAATAATTATCGGTTCACAATTTTATTTATTATAATTTTTATTTAATCAAATTTACCTTTTACATCACTCACAGGATTTACTAGAAGTTTTTGATATTTTATTCATGAAATTAGTAGTTGAAAATCCATTTTGAAATTCTGGTTCAAATTGTACGAAAATACAATATTTTTAAATATAATACGTACCTTTGGTTAGTGGATAATAATATAAACATTAATAAAAGTGTTTTTAAATATAGGAATTAAATAAAAGGAACGACAGAAAACTGTTAAGTTTTTAAATAGCTAGTAAGGAATTAGTGATAATTAATTACTAAAGAAAACACAAAAAGAACTTGCTGAAACATTTATATTTGAAAAAACAACTAAAATAAATCGTTTTTTTTATTAAAGAAGATAACACATTCTATTCGTCGTACATATTAAAATAGAAAAAAAATTCCACTGGCCGCAGATTAAAACAGTTCGTTTTCAGTCAACGGTGTTATGATATTACAATTACTACCTTTACTGTTATTATTACTGTTACACCAGCGTGTTATTTGTATTCATTTTTAGCGGGTAACGCCTCATTCCTGTCATTTTGATCTCATACCTATAGAGTAAACAGTTTATATTTATTATAAAATATCTTTAATCCTTATTTTTAATATTTCATAAACATAATATATATATTTTTTTAATTTGTTTTTCCTGTTGAAAGAAAAATCAACAAAGGAATTAAAAATTATTGCACAGTTACGACTTGTTTTATTTATTATATACATATATACTTAAAAATTTTAAAACATAACTTAAAAAAAATAGGATTTTTTCAGCGGGAAGCTTTTTGTTATTATTTATATCACTTTTAACTAAAAATAATGGAAAACATTACAAAAACTGAAATTGATGATATAATAAAAACCGTTTTCGATGAATAAGGTTGAATGTTTATGGGAAAAATCTTTTTTAAACGGGAAAAGTTAGGGGGAAAACATATTTTCTAAAATATTAAAGTATGTAAATTCCTTTATTTCTTTTACGGAATCCTTCTTAGAAAAGTCTGAAAATAATCGTTTGAAAAATAATCATAAATGAAAAATAGATGACGCCAAAATTTTACATTAGCAGTGATCATTGACCAGTTTCTGCAATAAAATAATTAAAAAAAAAAATTGTGCGTTAGCTGTAACATGAAGTATGTGTTGTGTAAATTGGAGATCTATATGAATCAATATTACGTGGGAATATATACTATTGAAGTACAGTTAAAACCCAAAGTATTAAATTCATTGAGTATTCTATCAATAAATATTGCAATAAGATAATACAAAATAGTATTCTTCCTTATATAAATATCAATTAATATTATTTAGAAAAAAAATCCTGATACATGTTTTATCATTTAAGTAGTATAATTCTGGTGTGTGTTAAATGTTGTTCAGATGGTATTATGGGTGTGAGTGAGTGTGTGCGTGTGCGCGCGCGCGTATGTATATATATATATATATATATATATATAAAGAGAAATAAGAACTGCACATAGATAGGATAGGCGTCTAAAAGGCAATTTAGAAATATATTTCTTACAGATAAATATTACAATTATCTTTATTTCCAATAGATATCTGGAGAAATAGTTTGTAATTCACTTGCATAATTCCATACAGCAGGTAATCCTGGGGGTGAGTGAGAGTCATTCTTAGAGGAGCCTAAGCCAATTCTCTGTTAGCTCTTTACTATCTAGTAGAAAAACTTTCGCAGCAGATATTTTAGCAATCTATAACAAAGTGATGTATTTTGAATAAAGATCTCCTGAGGAATTGAGATCTGGACGGGTATGTACCACTTTGATAAAGCAATGAAGCGCTCTTTAGACGGTTTGTTTGTCTTGTTATTCATGTTAGGGATAGATAATTTCTTTTTCACTGTCCATTCCTTGCCCTTATTTGCAACTTTTTCAACCGTAGTTGGCATTCATAGCCTAGGAACCTATTTGAAGATTCTATCTTCTATCTGACGTTATAAATAAAAAAGAAGTCAAGTATCTTTATAACATAAAATTTGACCTCCCAGTACCTTCTGACAAATACATATAACTCACTCAAAAAAATTATCAAAACAAAGATTAATTAAGTATAAAATTTTAAAATAATTTTGTTAATATTTTTATTAAATTTCTGTATTAAAGAACAATAAGTGTATATTACACTTATGGAAACTAATACAAATATCTAAACAGGAAAATTTTGTCATAAAATTATTAAAAATAAATGGAAAAAAGGCACTAAATTTTTCCATATTAAAATATTCTTAGGATGAATAATTTTAAACAAACCAGTTTGAAACCAAAATATTGCGCTTAAAAACATTTTATTTTTACTGTTTTAAGCTATAGTTTTTATCTTAACCAGTCTTTGACCAGGAGTATCGAAAACAGTGGTATTATAAAGCACATTTTTTATTAAAATACAGTATTTCTTCAATATTTTGCATTATTACCAATATAATTATCTAATTTCACTTCATAAAAATAATTTAATTAGTTAAAACTTATTACTCTCGCTTATTTGTGTACACGAAACAACTCTCTTTCATATCAACAATGAATTATCCTACAGTGGTGCATCGTAGGCGTGGTTTAACCGATTTAATTAATCTCTTTAGATTATTTTACAATTATAAAATTTATATTCTAAAACGTTTAATAAAAACAAGAAATACACAGCATAGAATATTTGTTTAATTACTGATAAATAAGCATAAATTGTGTGTTATCATAATATTACTATTATAAATCAATCATCTTTTTTTACAATTTTACTTTTATCTACAATTAAATCTCTTTAGTCCTGTCTTTTTTGCACTTTTTCCTGATCCTTCTAGTATTGTTTGCTTCAACGTCCACAATTTTGTTCTCCTCACCTTATGCCTTAGATAGTTAATTTTTTAATTATTTATATAATATTTTCCACTTAACAACAATCACTAATAGTAATGTTAGAGCGCTTTCGGATTATTAATCCATCCTCAGGAACAATCATGTGATTTACATTACAATTACTTACTTCACATATCATTAATTACACTAAATTGAATTTTATAAAAATAAAAATATAACAATTGATGTTCAAATATAAAATAAAGTTAACATTACCCGTCATGTCAGTGATAAAGGTCTCAATGTTTGAGATCTAGATTGAGTCCTTCAAATTGATAACGTTAACTTTATTTTACCTTTTGACGATCAATTGCTATATTTTCAGAAAATTAAGTTTAGTATAATTAATGATTTGTGAAGTAAATAATTATAATGTAAAACACATCATTGTTCCTGAGGATGGATTAACAATCCGAAAGCGTTCGAACATTAATATTAAAGATTGTTGGTAAGTAGAAACTATTACATAAATAATTTATATATTAATATTAACGGGCCTTAATAAAATTAAGATAATTTTTCCAATTCTAAATTGTTTTGATTATTCTTCTATCTTTATTCGTTCATCTCCGTATTACCTCATTTTTCACTTTGTCTGCCCGTTTAATCTCCAAGAATCTCCTTCATGCACCCTTTTTAAATGTTTGAAGCTTTTCGTGTTTTATTTTGTTTTAGTAACAGTGTTTCACTCCGATATAGATTTACACACCAAACATTACACTTTACAAGACGCTAAGTTCAAAATCTAATTCCATCTTATTACATAATAAATATAATTTTTTTCCACATTGATATCCTGATTTTTATTCCTACTTAAATTTTGCAATTTTGTTTCTGAAATATTAAAAAACATCATGAAAAAATATTTTAGTGGTAAAAGAGAGGTTGAACATTTAAAACTATTCACCATTTAAAAAGAGTTTGTTAAGATGTAGTTAAACGTAAGTTTTAAGCTGATTTAAAAAATAATCTGGAATGAGATGATGTCACAATATATTTTTAAGAGTAGTATATAGTCATGTACTTTTTCTTATGATTTAAAAAAAAAAAATTAATTAAATACAAATATAAATATTTGTAACTAAACAAAAACTTTTCTGTTAATTAAAAAAAAAAAATTATAATAAATTTCTAGTTATTTAAGTTTCGATTGACTATGTAATTTGAAAAAATATAACTTTTAGATGCGTATATATTGTCATGTGTTCGCGGTTCGACCACGATATTGAGATACTAACAAACATAAAAATTTCTTACAAATACAAATTATTACCATAAATATATATTAAAAAAAAAAAAAAAAAAAAAAAAAAAAATACGTGTATATATAACGTACAAAATAGTAATTCAAATAAAAAGGATAAAATTTAGCTAATTACATTTCAGTGATAAAATCAGAATATTTTCCGATTTACTAAAAACGCTATAATGACCGCTAGAACCTAATATTCCATTAACAACAAAAAGTTTAAAGTTTATACAGTTCAGTTTCTGTAAATATTCCTACAATGAATGAATATTGTGCTGTCACTTTCACTACTGTTTACCAATAACTCACCGAACAATTCTTTGTATTCATACATTGTTCACACTGGAATACTTGTAACGCGTCGAACTCAGGCTTCCGAAACTATCTTGTTATCGCTTGTTATCACGACTGCGGCGAACACGGCCTCCTCAAACTACTGGCTCTGTCCGCTGGTCCCTGGCAGTATTTATATCCCCTGGCCTGTAGAACCAGTACCCTTTAATTGTTAAAAAGTTATAATTTTCATCGTCCGAGCCCTTACTTTTTTCTATTAAAATTCATATTCCGGACGGGTAATCCTTCTGGTCAAACAACAGCTTTTGGAAGTGCCATTGTCTTTATCACAAAGAATAAATTTAAAAGGAACTGTTACTCTGAGAAAAGAATCCCTTCTGGATTTTTCTTTTCATTATTATTATTTTTTTTTTGTTCTTAACTGAAAAAAAATTGTTACCCTGGTCCGTTATACTGGTCTAATTACAATATTTTTGTTTATTTTATATGTGAATACATGAACTTAAATTTATAATTAGGTAGCACAGGTAAACTATTTTAATTTTAAAATGAATAATTTATAAAAAAAAATAACAAAAAGAAAAATCTATTTAATATTAAAAGGAATATTTAATTTCATACAACATTTACAGTAACAGAAGGTTTAGTTCATAACAAAGAAACTAAAACTATCATGTTAAGTTTACACAAACAAACATACGAACTTTCTCACAAGCGAAATCTAAAAATAAAATGTAACAATTAACTTGGTAGGTAGTTTTGAATGAGTTAATTACATCATCGTATTCCTCATTTATCCATTGTATTAAAACGATGTGGGACATCAAATAGTACGGTTAAAAAAGAAAAAAATTAAGATAAAATCTGGGGAGTCTTCGTCATATTGTTTGGCAGTTTAATGAAGCGATGCTAACCATTCTAAGGCTCACTTCAAAGAAACAGTAGAATAAGTATGTTGAAGAATCTTATCTCCCTTTTCACTTTCACTTACTGTTTATTTTTTTCTCTCTCACTCCCTCTTTTATTTTACTTTTTACCTTCCACACACACACACACACACACACACACACACACACACACACACACACACACACACACACACACACACACACACACACACACACACACACACACACACACATATATATATATATATATATATACACACACACCAGTATTCATTTCTTTTCGCTAGATAGTATTCTCTTAAACTCTCTTCCTACATGATTGGTAAGCGTACAAATGTTTGAGCTTGGCGTTTGTTTGTGTAACAGAATCACTATTACCCAGTTTCATGTATGATACCATAGCCAACTACATCAAACAGAGTGAATCTATATATTGTAGCGTAGTAATTAGCTAACCATCTATTACTACAGTAGGCAATTCATGACCCAAAGATGGTTGTTATGCTACTAATTATACTAAACTAACGCTAATATTTATGTATAATAATTAATAATTATGAAATAAAATAATTTATTTTAAATTGTTCTTATTTATGTATGGCACATTTTAGAAAATAAATAGCATTACATAAAAGTTGTTTTCAAAAAAATAATTTCTCATATTTTATTGTTTGTTCAGGGGATAATAAATCGCAAAATATTTTTATCTATTCCCAGATTGTTACTTTTATTGAAAAAAATTTACCGTCTAAGAATAACCAACAATTTTAATATATATACAATTAATGTCAGATTTTCCTATTTTTTTTCCATCTAATCAAATATAAGTTTCTAACACATTTTTATCCATACTGGCCGTTTGTAATTAGATTTAAAAGTTATTATATATAAATAAAAATGTAAATGCTCGTTTGTTCACCGACTGCTTTGAAATTTTGACACAACATTGCATTCGAATACGATCGTGTTTTTATATACTTACTATTTATATACCTAAGGTGTCACACCTGTGACAGGTAAAAACGTGCTTTTTTACCAGATAACAGCGCTATCTGTTGGACGTAAAAGCAGCACACCCTATACTAAATATTTTACTATTCCATTTAAATGTTTCCCATATGTGTGTCTACTATAGAATAAAAAACTACTGGACTGATTTACGCGCGGGGAAAAAGGGAGAAAAGGAAAAATCAGAAAAGGTAAAAAAAAGAAGGCAAACGGTAAAAGGGAAGAAGGGTAAAATGGAAAAAAGAAAAAAAGGGGAAAACAGGGAAAAGAAAATGAAAAGGGGAAAGGAGAAAAAAGAAAAATGAAAAGGGGAAAAGGGAAAGGGGTAAACAGGAAGAGGAAAGGGGAATAAGGGAAAGCGAAATTGGGGGAAGAAAGGTGTATGAAAAGGGGAAACGGAGGAATGGGAATATGGTAATAAATGAACATGGGAGAAAGGAAAATGGGGTAAAAGGAAAAGGGAAAAACGGAAAAGGTGAAAGGGAAAATGTAAAAGGAAAAGGTTAAATTTTGAAAAGTTCCGTAATATTCATTTTGTTAATGTTTTATCAAACATTCAATTAATCTATAATTGAATAATCATTTAATCTATACAGTCAAATCTAGCAATAGCGATGCATTGCCGGGTCTGCTAGTATATATATATATACACGAAAAAAAGATATGAAAAAACAGACTATGTAAAGAGATCTCATTTCATAATTTAAAAAATTCAGATACAGGATTAAGTTCATTTTAAGTTTTTAAAAATGGTTTTACTTTGAGTTTACATGCGTTTCAAGCACATATTGAAATGTTTAAGTTTGACTCACGTTGAATTATGGTCAAAATTATATACATGACAGAATTAAGAAAAGTTAAAGATAAAAACAGTTTTACGATCAGTAAAAATTGATTAATTTCCTTGTTTAAATTCTTATAACTTCATTTTTTTTGTTCAACAAAAACTTTCGAAAACAGTTACCATTATCAATCATCAAATGAGTTTATACTAATTCATTGACAGGATGATTCAAAAAGAGTGTAACAAACTTTTAGGACATGTTGTACTGGTGACAATAAAGAAGTTTATATAAATATAGTTTCGGAAAAACTTATTTAGCGAGTGTCGGCCAGCGAAAGATTTCATCCTGATTTCTGTACCTTCGGTAAAAATATGCAAGGTTGTAATTCTTGAGACACAAATTAAGGGGCATATTTAGTAGTTTTTTTGTGAAATTTGACCTAAAAAAAAAAAAAAAAAATTTGGTACCTGAACTTTATTTTTATAATTTTTAAAAACTTTGGGGTAAAAGATAAAAGTTTAGGGGGGGGTCGAAAACACACATATTATATTTGTTGAAAAATAACTTTGTTAAATAAGTATTAAACATATATACATATACGTATACAAATTTTAAACAAAACTTGTAAAATTTAATTTTGAGCAAAATGTTATGAATTAAGTCGTCTATAGAAACTAATTCAACCGTCAGAATTTCTATAAAAAAACATGTTAAATCGTGACATATTCTAATTAGGTATTATACCAAACAAAATTTTAAATATTACAGAAGAAAAAATGAAATATTTTAGAAATATAACAAATACAAATACAAACACAAACAAATGTTTTGTTTTTAATAAACTTCAAACTGCTTTGCCAATACTAGTTGGGATTATCATGGCATCTGAGATTAAACGTCATTATTCAAGACATTATTTACAAGTAACATAGAATTTTTGTTGTACGTTTTTTAAAATTTTTACCTGAGATTAATAAATATTTCTCTTTTCTTATGTTTTGCATGTAATCTTATGTTTGATTAAAGTAAGGTATGATGTCAGTTTTAATGGACAGTATTGGACAGCGTAATCGATGTTACTTTAGATTCTCCAATTACCTTGTACATCGTACATCGCGCAGACGCAACTCTATTTCTAGGAAAACTTTCCTCACCTAGAGAGAAAAACCCGCCTCTGGCTAAATAACCATGCAGCGTAGGCTTTAGTTGTTCTTAAAGATTATAACTTTTCTGTCTTGCTCATTTTAGAACATTATAAAATTTCTTAAAAAAAATTTTAACTGCTTTAGCAGTTTATTGTAGCAAATTATAGGAGAAATTTTCGTAAACATTTTAATGACAAATCTAGTCGTAAATCATAAAACTTTATAAAATAGACTTATGTTTATTTATATATATATATATACTAGCATTCACGTCATGGCTTCGCCCGCACTATATGGTTACGAGCGTTTCCCTCACGGTTAGGGAAAATTTAACCGGTCAGGACTTTGCCCCCTGGACCCCCCTGTGTTCGTCAAACTTATGCTTGTGAGAATTACAATGTTAAGTAAAAATTAAACCTGTGCAATTTATAAAAAATATCAGTGTATTGTAATTTCTTCAGAGCAACACTTTGATCAGTACAGGAGCCACTAATTATTTTCAGATTTCCCGTGGCGGCTTATCTCGCTAAGTACATAATCAGAATTATAAACATAAATTACCATAACAATGTTACTAGATCTCATAAAGATTGATTCAATAGCAGTAGAATAAAACGGTAAAAAATATATCAAAAAATTATGTTTATTTATTCCTTACAATATAAAAATTAAAAAAACCGGATAATGGTATTTAAATATTGATTTGAAGAGTATTTGCAAGCCCAGATCTACTGAATATCTCGTTTAGTATAATCGAAAATGGGAAAATTTATAATCATAGTTAGATTTTTTTTTTACCTTTCTTCATCCAAATAACAAGGTTACATTTCAAAAAATGTACAAATTAGTTTTTAGATATTTACATGTAGATTACACACAATAAAAATCATTTTGATATCTTAATTTTTTACCGAAAAATTGAAAAAAAAGTAAAATTCATTGTTACTTCATTTTAATTACGTATTTAAACTCGGAATTTCAAAAAATCCTTTCTTAGTCTGCATTTACATTGTAAGAAGAACTTGTATAGAAGTTTCATGTATTTACCTTCAATAGTTTTTGCAGGGCGTTACTTTTGAATCAATTACTATATATATATATATATATATATATATATATAAGAAAAGACCTAAGGGATCACGGGAAAATTATGGGAGAAAAAAGAAATTAACACGAAATTCAAAGTGGAAAATAAGCAAAGTAGACAGAACATAGGAAAACAGTAATACAGTCAAAGAATAAAGAGATTCTGAGAAGAGATTAGAAAAAGAAAACATAAGATCGCATAATCATGAAACATTTAAGTTCAAACAGTGTCCATAAGGGAAAAATTAATAATAATATATACTTATTATATATATAGTATAATAATAATAATATATATATATAAATCAACACAATATGACGTGAATTTAGTTTTGTAGTTAGTATGATGTAGATGATTTTATTTTTTATTATTGGAAAAAGTCATTTTTCAAAATTTGTTTGTAATAAATGAAAAATGTAAGAATTGGTTAGTAGAAATATGTTCAGATCTATGTCTAAAAAATTAATAATTAACTTGAAATAAATAATCAACAAAAAATTGAAACTCCAATTTTGATTTAACTCTAATCTTTAAAGGTTATAATGTTTTAAATGGTTGTCGCAGTTTTTTTGTTTTGTTAAGTACTCCCGGGAAAAGAGTAAAATAATTAGGTATTTTATTTGTTCGTTTTTATTTTGTTTCCTTGTACCTGAAGAACGGCAGAACCGATTTTTCAAGAAATCTGTAGTAAGCCATTTTCTTAATCCCCCTAGTGAAACTGGATACATAAGAATTTAAAGTTAAAAAATTGTGTAAATCATGAATAATAATCACTAGTTTGTTTCTTTCGAAGAATTTATATAAACTAATAAATTTGCAATACGTTTTTAAAATTAAAAAAAAACTAAAATTTTTTTTTGAGTGATGATATCGCCCCACGTAAGCTTATGCGTGGGATATGGAAATTAAATTTTGTAGCGTATGATATAAATGCCATGTCTGCCGAGATTCGAACCCGGCACCTCCAGGTGAAAGGTCGAGACGTTACCACTTGCGCCACAGTGGCCGGTGCGTGAATGTATTATATGTTTTTATAAAAATTTCAGTTTTTTAAAACTTTAAATACAGTATATATAATATACATGCTATAAAATCTGTGGATTTAAAAAATTTTTTTCGGTTGAAATAGTAATAAAAATGACGACTTTATTTTAGTATTTCGACATAGTTTAACGGTCACTAAACCTATTCAGGTGGTGTTATGTATAAATTTAAAAGTTTAAATGACTACCAGTCGACAATTTTGAGTTTTAAAAATAAGTAAAAGAAATATAAAAGTGTTATATATTTTTAACAGGTGTGGTTAATAAATAAATTTTAAATGTATCCTAAACCTTTCCTCTTCCCCCTTCCTTTTCTACAATTAATGTTGTTGTGGTTAATATTCAGTTTATTTTGTGTTGTGTTCTATATTAAGAAAATCAGTTAACAGGTATTGCATAGGTTATCTCCTTCTATTCAATGTCATTATAAAAATACGTGAATGCCGAGTTAATTCTACCCGTAAAAAAAAAGCTATCCTTTGATATTTTTGGGGGATTATAATTTTGTATGATGAACTATATTATTTCTGAGTTGCTATATCTTATATAAAATTAAAATTACGATATAGCGAACAAATGAGATCTTTTAAAAGCAAAAAAGATTGCAATGCATTTAATAAAAGAAACACATACCCCAATGAAAATGGAAGAATTAATACAAATAATTTCTAATTGTATTAAAGGTAGAAGAATGAACATTTTAGAAAATTTAAAAATGTTCAAATTTAAAACTAACAATAAAACGATCATGAACAGATCAAAAATAAGCTGCGTTTTCAAGAAACTCAGTTTACTGAAAATATAAAATAGTTAAATAACATTAATATATAAGTATAACGTTAACAACAAATAAACAACAAAAATGCCAGATAAAACATGACATCAAATAAATGGAGGGGCGTTGACTAAATATTATATAAAGACTAACAGAAATTTAAAAGTATCAATGCAATAAGTTTTGACAATGGAGTTACTCCGAAACGCGTCAACATTTATTAAAAGAATGAAGTTAAAGTAAACAATACTCAACATAGAAATTATAGTGTTCTTAGCAGAAAATATAACAATGATTATTATCTTAATAACAAAATCTAAATTATGGGATGTTACTCCAATTATCCCTTCTCATTTTTGTTTTATTTTATTTAATGTATAGTAAAGAAACTTAAACATAAAAAAAATTTCTAAAAAAGTTGAATTTTTAATAACAACAGAACGTTTTAATACTATTTCTTTTTAATGAAATTGTTTGTTAAAAACTACCACAGCTGTTAAATAACAAAAAAGTTTTCCGCCAGTGATAAAGGTCCGTATAAAATTAAAAAAATGTTGATGTTATTAACGTTAATTTCATCCCACAATCATAAAAAAATTTAAAAAAATATTTTTATAATATTTTGAACAATGGTGCGTTGTAAAAACTACAGTCTCCGTTCAATATTAAAAACATTTTCTCTGTTCATTACATATGCGCGCCCGCGTATACATATAGGCTTTTGTTTATAAAATTTTAATTTTTTATCAACACGACCAATTAATATGCTCTATTTTATTTTTTTTTTGCTCTGCTTTAGTAGCTTATTTCAACATGTTTTGCTCCATTAACTATTTTTCAATTATTGTAACGTTTATTTACCACTAAAATTTTTATGTTCTACATTTTTCCAATAGAAAACTAATCCTTAATGTCAATTTAAAAATGAGATTTTTTATATCGGTTTTAGATCCTTTTCGTTAAAATTTATATTTATTTATTACAATACAGCTAGACTGTTTTTTGCTTTTCTAGTTTTCATAATTTATTTTATGTTATGAAGACTGTGTAGTGGCGTATTTTTTTATGCGCGCTTGGGCAGTGATTGAGTTGAAACTTGATGCTTACGTTTAGGGTCTACTTATTAGAACTTATTTAGTGCGTTGTACACTGAAAATCAGTGCGTTTCTGACTGCAAAACAGTGATAGTTTTAGAAACTAAAAGTCAGTCTTCTTGCACAGTTTTGCGCAAATGACTTTTCTTTCAAATTTATCTTTCAAATAATTTATTATAACAACGAAATAGATTACATCGTTGTCTCATTTCTTCCTGTTTTCAAATCTTCCCTACCTGATTCTTGTACGATATAAATAACTTTCTTTTCTTTTGTTTCACTTTGTATTTCTTAAACTTTAAATATTTTATATTTCATTGTATATTATTTTTTTTTCTTCTTATAATTAATTCTGTTGATTCTTATAAGATTCATGTAAGGTTATAATTACATTTTCTGCATTCATACCTTTTTCTGAATTTAAATTTGCATTTATCTAATGCATCTCTACCAACATTTTTTTGTATTTACCTTGTTATTTTTATTGTTAACAATGTATGGAACATTTAACAAGTTTTCAACTATTAAACATAAAGGAATTACATTTAGTAAATGTCCCTATTTTGAAATAATTTATTTTTCGGTATGAGACCGCTACACTCCAAGCCCCAGAAGGGTCCTCATGAAGGCTAACTCAAAAATTTTAAATAGAAAGAATTAAATTACGATATATCATTTTAAAGACCATTGAAAAACCAAAAATTTGATAAACAACATTGAACTACGATAACTCTAACAAAGATTCAGGGCTAACAAACTGGTAAGAAATGATTAAAAACTCAGTTTTTAAAATGATTTCATGAAGGCAGTTTTATAACTTAATTCTAATTTCAGCTACTTCATTTATTTTACTTTTATATAAATGGCATCGACATTTATATAAAAGGTAAACAAATTAAAAAAAAAAAAAAATTAATAGTAATATAATAAATTACCTCCTATTTTTAAAAACGTCAAATAATAATCATTTACTACTTAAACTCATCATTTAAGAATCAGACAGTTAATTATTACTATTTATTACGGTCTTTTATCAGACTTCTTTTAGATTTTATAAAACTCTTGAAGATCATCATTCAATTGTAATTACACTAGAAAAAAATAATGATTTTAAAATAAAAAGAGAAATATGATAAAAAATAGTAGAAAATAACGCACGGTGAATTTTAAAATTGAGAAAACTGTCTGTATAAATTCGTATATTGTTAATACGAATATTGTATCTTATTATATATATATATATATATATATATATATATATATTGTGCGTGTTCGCATGAGAAAATAATATAAAATAATAGAATGTAGAAGAATGGTTTTCCTAGAAGACTGAGTACGCTCTGCACGTGACTGCAGTATATGCATACTAACAATTAGCTAAGAGAATTCAAGGAATGACGTTTTACAGAAGTTCCATCGCGTATCTTACTATATTTTGTTCTGGGATTAAAGCTTATCATAACAAAATAATCTGTGGAAGAATATTTTCAGTTAATTATATTTTTATTCATTTAAAAATCGTTATTTTAATAAACTTTATTTAAATCTCCATACGAATAATAGAAAACCACTTGAGCAGTTCTGCGCAAGAAGACTGACTTTTCTTTAATTTAATTTAGTTTTAATGTATTTTAAATTTGTTTTAATATTGCTAACAATAGGTGCCGTAGATAAAGAAACGTTAACGTTCCAACTTGCAGCTTCATAACAAAATATCCTACTAAATTGCCCCGCTCAAATTTTTTCGACCTTATATTGAGCATAATTCAACAACGATTGAACCAATCTTCATCAAATTTTCACATCCACAACTTCACATACATTACTACAACAGCATATCTAAATTTTTAAGTGAATAGTATTTTCATACACTTCATACCTTAAAATGTAAAGAAAATTCAATTTCACTCCGACCCCCAATCCCACCGTGTGACCGAAAAAAAAATTAAACATTTATTAAAAAAGTTCATACACGCATTTTATGTGGATTTTTAAAGTTAGTTTTACAATTTTACAAGTGTCTTTACACTTAATTTAATTTTATTTAATATAGAAATACGTCTCTAAAAACTTTTTCGTTATAAAAAAACTATTCGAATGAACCATACACGAGAAATCTGCGTTTAAGAAAAAAACAAATCGGACAAAAATTCAGAAAAATGAAGACGTAAAAAAAACTTTTACAGCCCTTGACATAAGACACTTTCTTTGTGGTGCGGAGCTGTATTTACTTCTATTTTTTCAAAATTTTTGACTTAGTTTTCTAAAATTTGTTATTTTAGATTGTTATTATTTTGCTACAATAATCTTACATCTCTTAATGGATGACTTTAAATAAGAGAAATAGTTTCTGTTGTTTTATTATAAAGAGTACTCTAAAAATGACGCAACCTTATGGGAAAATGAGTAAGTTACAATAGTAGTTAAAAGTGGTCTCCATTACGCGATTGACAAAATTGAATACGACATTGGATGCTCTTAAACACATGTTGTAACGTCTGTTGATCAATTGCAGCAAACCGTTGATCAATTTCGTTCTGCAATTCGGGAATGGTGTGAGAATGAGTTTTTTAAACAGCATCTTTAAGGTATCCCCAGAAAAAAAGTCAGGAGGGAATAAATCAGGATATCTAGCGGACCACAACCCTTCCAAATCACTTGTCCATGAAAACACTGATCCAAGAAAGTTATATTGTTGTTGCCTGTATGAGCTCGTAGCATCGTCCAGCTGAAACCACGTGTACATTTTCTGGTCTGCAGGGATGATGTTTACTAATTGTTATACATCTGTATGTAGCATTCGCTGTTCATTGTGCCATGAAGAAATGTCATGAAGATTCGCCTAAGTGACATTGCACACCAAACACCCGCTTTTTTCCGTGCAGCTGATGTGGATTTTCGTACACCAAATGCGTGAATTCTGTGCATCCACTTATCCACCACGGTTGAACCGTACCTCGTCAGACCAAAACCAGTCATCAAGTTCTTCCCCATCTGACGTTACAGATGACATGAACCACTGACAGACAGCTACAGTTTTTCCAGGTAACAACTGGTGAACAGCAAAAATTCTGTACGGATGCATCTTTAAAAACTTGCTCAATGCCAATTTGGACACTACCAACAGAGAGAAAAGGACTGGCTAGATAGGTATCGTACAGACTTCTTGGGACTAACAGAATGTGCAGCTTGCACGTCCATCAACTTTTCTGGTGTTAGCACTTTCGATCGACGACTTTTGGCTGCATCTACCATATTCCCTGTTTTTGTCTTTGAACTAAGTACAGCCGCTTGATGGAAGACTTGTTTGGTGCATCCATAACATAATTTACTGTGAATACATTCTGGGTCTGGATGTAACTGGCACATCTAACGTACTGGAAGACAATGAATATTCCCTTCTGCATTGTGTCACCCATTTTTCCTCAATTAAACACGGAACAAAAGAAGGAAACATTCTTAAATACACGGTTGCGTCACTTTTAGAATACTCTATAATATTTGTATAAATTTTATTTTGTATTTAAATAATCTTCAACTTTTTCACGTGGAAAAGTTTACAACGGTACTATTATAGGAACTTTTCAACTTGAGCATAAAATTGAAAACCTGCTGTTTAATGAAATTTTATTAAAAAAAAGATAAAAATTTTCCATTTCGTTTAATGTGTTGATATAATTTAGTTAAAGTAGATTTCAATGGAAAATTTTTCACATTTTTTTAAAATCATTATTAACGTTCAATTTCCTTTTTATATTTAATAATGTAATAATCAATTACTCTATTAACACAAAAAAATAATGTTTATAAAAAACGATGTATAAATTATTTTTAAATATCATATGAATGAATATTTATCATATGATTTTATATTTAAAAAATTAGTAGTTTTTATTGCTATGTTTTTATTTATTTTTCTTAATCGGTGTTATGTTTTTCTTTTAATATTAATGTAAAATTAGTTTTTGACTATTTATTTTTACATATTTTTTAATATTAGTTTTGATAATTTCAGTGAAAAATTAAATTTAAGTTAAATGTGTTACTGTTTATTTGTGTTAATTATTTTTGTTTGTTTTTTTAGATAATTTTTTTTTTTCAGTTTTACATTTAAGTTACGGTATTTACTTTTGTGTGGGTATACATTAAAATATTATGGTATATTAAAGAAAAGATTGCGGTCAGACGTTATTGTTATTCCGTTTGTTATTTTGTACATAGTTTTATACGTATTTAAATTAAAATATTCAATATTGGCGTCTAACGAAAGTTATGAAAGTGATAAAATTAAAATAAAAAATGTAAATTTAAATCACTTTATAATGAAGAATTTAAGTGTGATAATAGGAATGTTATATCTTCTGCTATTTTTTTTTGAAACTATTCAACAAACTACAGTTATTTCTAGTAATAATAGTCAAAGTGATTTTATACAAACTAATATCGACAGTCTTACAACCGGTATCGTCAGTTTTACAACCGGTATCGTCAGTTCTACAACCGATATCGTCAGTTCTACAACCGATATCGAATATCCTGATGAATGGTGTGATATTTTTTCAAAAGGTTCACCTTCCTTCCTATTCTGTCTTATTCACGGTTGTCCGTATCAAGCAGGACTGTTTGTTATCGAAAAAAATCAAAAGGACTATTTTTGCAGTGGAGTTATTATTTCTGATTTATCTGTTTTAACCGTTGCCCAATGTAAAGATGAATTTGAAACGCATGGTTTATCGATACAGTATTTATTTGTAAGTATTGGTGTTACTAAATTAAGTAAAGAAAATCCAGTTTATAGTATTTCTTCATTTACAACTCATAATGAATACGATAAATCAGCGTTATTAAATAACATTGCTGTAATAAGGCTTGAGAAACAGCTTACATTATCAGAAACGGTACAACCGATTAAAATTTCTTTAATTAGACCAAAAATTGAACAAGTATGTCGAAATACCGGTTGGGGTACTATTCGAAATACCGCTCTTTTATTTCCTCTTTTAATGAGCACTCGAGTTGTAATTGCAGACAATGCAGACCACTGTAAGTCGAAATATACGAAACAAACGTTTTGTGGACGGTATGAAAACAAACTTAATCATTTTTGTAACGTTGATGTAGGAAGTCCGCTGGTTTGTAATGAAGTTTTATCGGGTTTGTCACAAAAATCGCGATGGTTGCGATGCAGTGTAAATTTCGATGAATTTATTGATGTTAGTTTTTACAGGGAATGGATAGAAATGAACGGCGGCTCGATTATATATAATTTTCATATTTTATATTATTTTATTTTCACTTTTATAAAATTTTTATTGTTATGAAAAAAGGAAGCTTTATTTATTTTTAATCTATTAATTATTTATGTTGTGTAACGATATTTGTTTTTCGATTATGTTTATTATAATTACACACAAAAAAAGTTCCCTTTTCATAGTTAGAAATTTAAGTTAGAAAGTCACAGTTAATTTAAGTTAGAAATTTAAATTTATGTAAAACGCTCTTTTGGTATTGGATTATCACAGCATTATGATATATAGCTTGATGACATTTTTGTCTTTTTCTTATTAAGATATATTCGCTCAAAAATTTTTCTGCTTAATAAAATTAAGCCATTACGAAAATAGAAATATTCTTAAATTCAAAGGGAACTTATTTCACGTTCATTAGAAATATTTCTCATTTTTGAATCTTGTTTTTCATATGCATATTTGTGTTTTGTTTTTTTGTTTTTTTTTTTAAATTTTAGATTTTATTGTTATTGATTTTTTTGGAATGTAGATTGATTCCTTTATTTTTGTTAATTTATCTAGCCGCTGGTATCTGATATTCGCGTTTCTAGCGAACTTTGTTGTCAAGCAATATAATGAAAAATGCAAATAATTTTAAGAGAAAACTTTTGATAGTCTTTATACATTCTACTTAATTAATTTTATTTTATAGTCAACAGCAGTGTAACTATACATAACAACTAATAATAAATTTAGTTATTTATGTATAATTCTCGCGACTTCAAAATATAGAAAAATTGAAAAGATTTTACAAATTGTTTATTTAGGTTTTTTACGCCAAAAACGTTTCAATAGTAATTTATTGAGCACATAGTTTTCAGTTATGTTATTTGCGTATAAACAATCCTACAAATCCTTTTCGCCTAACTTCAGAATAAGAAGATTTGAAAAAAATAGATGTTAAAGAAAAACCAGAAATATCCTTTTAGTAAATGATTATTTTATTAATTTGTTTTTTGTCGAACTTAAATGTAGTATTATTTATTTTATAACGATTTCCATTAGTTACATATTGTTTTCATTGATTGTAATATATTAAAAAAAATATTAGCAATTACAAAAAGAATGAAAAAAAACTATATTTTCCATTTTTCTTTCGTAACTCTTTCGTTAATTTCTATATACATAGATTGCGTGTTTTTTTTTTTTTTAATATTTTGCTTGATTCTGTATCTTAAGAGTTAGTTTAATAGTTAAATAAATGTAAGATTTCATATTTATTATTTTTTTGGTTACTCGTATAAAAAGAAAATTGTAATAATTAATGAACAGGGAAAATACAGAGAAAATTAATGTTGTATCTGGTCTTGATCGGCTAAGTGCTGTGTTTAACAAAAATCTACAGCGCAGCCAACTTAACTTAATGTGCGGGAGAAATCCTAGTTCATCATGACAGTGATCCATTCTCTCATGTCTAAGAGTTGTTAACCCGATTCATATTCCGCTGACAATTTCCCGCTAAAGCTCACGGCCTTTGCCATTTGAGTCAATGTGCGTAACGTTTCTCCAGCCTCTTGTTCAATTTGGTCCTGCCGTCTTTTTGGTGATCTTCTGCCCGATCTGCTGCCCTCAATTTTCCCCTTGTACGACTCAGGTCTACGGACTATATGGCCGAAAAAGCGGAAGATGAGCTGGAAACGTATTGAGAACGTCCTCATCTGTATACCTAGCTTGTTTATAATGGAGTTGTTCATTCTTTTTGCCGTCAATGCGATGCGGGGTATTCTTCTGTAGGCCCACATTTCGAAAGCATCAATTTTCCTGTGGTCTTTCACCTTGACGGTTCAGGTCTCAACGCTGTACATGACTACTTTCTTTTTCTGTTTAGCCACCGGAACCAGCGTAAGGTATTACTGATGTTCAAAACTAACATCAGAGGATGATATGTATGAATATAAATCTAGTGTAGTCTTGTACAGTCTAAGGTCGACCATTCCTGAGATGAGTGATTAATTGAAACCTGAACACCAAAGATCACCGGCATCCACGATCTAGTATTAAAATCCGTATAAAAGTAACTGCTTTTACTAGGATTTGAACCTTAAAACTCTCAACTTCAAAATCAGCTGATTTGTGACGACGAGTTCACCACTAGACCAACTCGGTTGGTTAGTACCTTATATCTATTATCATTACCAAATTTAATAGAAATACTACATTTAGATAATCCGTAACTAACTGTGACCTCCAATTTTCCAGATCAAATTGCAGCCAGTACACTACAATGAAATGTTACAATTTTAGTACCTAACCTAAACATTACATAGCACCTAACTGTTATAGAGTGATGAAAATGCAGGTGAAAGGTTTTGGGGAGTAGAGCATAATATAAACTTCAATTTCATTTTAGCTTGTTCTGCTTTCAATGAAATTATATTTGACCGGATGAAGCGAGTTCCTGTTTTAACTTGAACTTCTGGAATTTTGTCTGTTTATGTATTTTAAACCAACCCGATTAGGAGTAGACGTACATGATTACTAGAAAGACCTAAAGCAGTCTCACCATTGTATTCCTTGTGTTGCCCTATCGTTTCAAAAAACTGTCAACTTCGTAAGCGCCTCCTTTGTCATGATAATTCTTCTTTGTATTTCGGTAAATGAAGATCCACAATAGATAAAGATTCCCATCTTTATATATTTTTGATCCTAAATATACGAAACGGTCCTTTTAGAAATCACACAGTGCATCATTGATTGACTGGAAGATCGTTGGCTCTACCTGAACTCTCATTCTGGATCTTCTTCATTTCAACTTCTTAATCTGCAAACCGGGTCGTATGTTAGCAAACCTTAAAGTTGTTATACATCGCTTTCCTATTCGTAAACCACCACGCCAGTTTTTCAGACTCTTCCGCATGATATATTGGACGTAAATGCTGAATAAGATCGAAGACAGAATACATCCTTCTCACACTTCTCTCGACGTGTAAAAGGGCTATGCTGTGTCCAGCCTAACCACCACGCTGTTCTTTCCACCTCCTCGCTACAATTTCCTCGCTGCAGATCTCTCTCCCTCGTTATTCGAAGGCCTTGGCGTAATCTAGGAAGCATATTATAAGAGGAATGTTGAATTGGCTTTCTCTATTAGCTGCCTAATAATTAAAATTTGTTCACGCGTTTTTTGATCTTTAACGAATCTGGCTTTCTCTGCCATAGGAATTTCTCTGTCCATATAGTATCCTAAACGTTCATGGAGTATATACGCGTACAATAACATTTTATTCGTCGAGGTTGCCCACTCATCAGGCCATTTGCCGGTTAACCATATTTAATTTCATATTTGGTGCGTAGTCGTAACACCCGGTACATCCGTTGCTTTGATCATTTCCTCTGTGTCGCCATCTGAGTTTAGTGACTTGTCTCCCTCTATGAATCAGGAGACCTTCCCGATGGTGAGCGAGTTTGAGTGCTCAATAGAGTAGCTGGACCGAAGGTGTAACGATATCGGAAAGGTATCTGTTGAGAACCAGACAAAACAATGATTCCTGAATGAGGGCAGCAGCTCTTGCAGTAGGTGTTAAGGGCGTAGGTCAGGAGGACTTAAATGCCCATATCAACATCACTTGATCTTCTGAATACTGAGCAGCTGAAAGAAGTGGAAAACTACATCTGCTTTTTTCCAAGAAAATTAACTCTCTGTAGTAACAAAGATGGAGGCGCTTTTCTTGGTAAAATATTCCGGAGATAAACTAGTCCCCCGTTCGGATCTTCGAATGGGGATTATTAAGGAAGGGGTCACCCGAAAATTAAAAAATAACATTCTACGAATCGGAGCGTGGAATTTTAGAAGTTTAAAAAAACGTTGGTAGGTTAAAAAATTTAAAGAGGAAGGGATGGGAGAGACGATATATTGCAGCTGATTGATGGACGTAGAAAATATAAGAATGCTAGCGATGAAGAAAGTAAAAGGATCTATCGACATAGGGAATCTAGGAGAACTGCATCAAACCAGTCAAATGACTGAAGACAAAAAAAGTGACTTGTCTTGCAATTTCTTTATTGTTTTCCTCAACTCCTCTTTGGTACTCTGTCGGACACTAAATCTCCCTCTGCGAGGTCTGTTTGGTCATCACGATATAGGATGCTGTTGGTTAATTGGTGGTTTAGAAGGTTTTAGTAAAATTATTTCCATATGCAGTGAATTTGATCGTATTGTAAATAATATTTTTTTAAAAATTAAAATTTTTTACAACCTTGTTTAACTTTAACGTAAGTAGTTTTCATTACCGCCTTAATTACTATTTAAATAGTAATTAGTAATGTACAAATAATAATAATATTGTAACTTACAATAGTATTTAGTATTTAAATAGTAAATAAATATTTACTTTCTTAGTTATTTTATTTATAAAATATCTTCACATGTTTAATTTGCTATTGTTTCCTGTGTTTATATTTTAAATTATTAACATGGGTCTTAACTTTGGTCTGTTTTTTTATTTTATAATTGTATATTTAGTGATGCTGCTCTAATCAAAGCTTTATCATAGTTCGTCATGATCTATGCTGGCAAAATGCTGGGGCAATTCCCTTATTTATCCGTGGAGTAGACTATTTTGACGATTTTTTCCAGGTTATAAAGTGTTTTTTTTTTTAAATTAAGGTATACTTTGTTTATATGAAACTATTTGCTTTTATCGTAAACAAATACACAGAAACTGATCAAGCCGGAGGGCAATTTTTTGACAAATGTGAAGTTAGGCATTTGCAGGAAAAAGAAACAAACCATATACAATATGAAGGTAGTGTCAATTGTGTTTTGTTATCGTAATATGACTCATAGTACGGCTATCTCCCACAAGAGACCGCTAATGTACGTGTATATTACCTCCAATGGTTCATTTTATTGCCGATATATTCTAACTTTTTTTACCCTTTTTAACTTCTTTTTATTCATTGAGATTCTCTTTCTCTCCAGTTTATCCTTCCCTCTTTCCATCCCATTTTATACTTTTGTAAAATGCAAAGTAAACTATTACGAATAAAAATATTATAAATTCTTTTCTTTTTTTTTTTAATGATGAATCAATTCACCATAGAAGATTACAAAGAAGCTTGTATGTATTTAGAATTGTAATTCATTTTAACATAAAAATATGAAATATGCACTGTTTTTTAAATATCTTTATCTTATTACATTACTAGTTATTTGAGTTGAGTTAGCACTTATCAAAAAATTATGTGCACAACATACTGGCCCTCTCATTTGTCATAGGGATCCTACAACTAGTTTCTGAATCACCTCATCCGTTCAATTCCCAGTTGTTTATTACTTTTTTATATAATTATTTTATTCTTCATAAAAGAATGACTGATTAGGATATTCGTCAATTATTTTTAATAAACTAGAAATAATAATTAATAATCCATTTGCTATGTTCTTAATTCCCAATTAAGTAATTTTATATACAGGTGTTCAAAAAGCGACGTACCCGTATGGTAAAATGAGTGAGTTACAATAGTTGCTGAAAGTGGGCTCCATTATGCGATTCATATAATTGAATATGATGTTGTGTGCCTTTAAATGCATGTTGTAACGTTTCACGAGGAATTGCAGTGACACATCATTTAATTTCGCTCTGGAATTTCGGGAATGGTGTGATGATGAGTTTTGTAAGAATCATCTGTAATGGTATCCCCAGAAAAAAGTCAGGAGGGGATAAATCAGGAGACCAAACGGGCCACAACCCCTTCGAAATCATTTGTCCGTGAAAACACTAATCCAAGAAAGTCATAATGTTGTTGGCTGTCTGAGCTCGTAGCGTTGTTCTGCTGAAACCACATGTACTCTAGCCCGTCTGCAGGTATAGTGTTTACAAATTGTTGCACCATTTTTATGTAGCGCTCAGTGTTCACTGTGCTATGAAAGAATGTCATGAAGATTCTCCTACGTGACTATGACACCAAACACCCACTTTTTGTTCGTGCATCTGATGTGGATTTTTCCGTACAACAAATGTTTGAATTCTGTGCGTTTACGTATCCATCAAGATTCAACCATGCCTTGTCAGACCAAAACCAGTCATCGAGTTCTTTCCCATCTGGCGTTACAGATGACATGAACCACTGACAGAAAGTTACACGTTTTCCAGGTAAAAACTGGTGAACAACACGAATTCTGTACGAATGCATCTTTAAACTCTAACGCAGTGCATTGGTGGGCACTACCAACAGAAAGACCAAACTGGCTAAATAGGCGTCGCACAGACGTATTGGGATTAACAAAATATGCAGATCGCACGAAAATAAACGTTTTTGGTGTTATAACTTTCGGTAGACCACTTTTGGCTGACCCACCGGGTTGGTCTAGTGGTGCACGCGTCTTACAAATCAGTTGATTTGGAAGTTGAGAGTTCCAGCGTGTGGAACAACTAGGAACTTTTAAAAAAAGTCCTAGTAAAGTCAGTTATTTTTACACGGATTTGAATACTAAATCGTGGATACCGGTGTTCTTTGGTGGTTGGGTTTCAATTAACCACACATCTCAGGAACGGTCGAACTGAGAATGTACAAGACTACATTTCATTTACACTCATACATATTATCCTCATTCATCCTCTGAAGAATTATCTAAACGGTAGTTACCGGAGGCTAAACAGGAAAATGAAGGAAAAATACCTCTTTTGGCTGGATCTGCTACATTCTCTTTCCCTTGGAACTTGTCGTACAGCCGCTTAATGGAGGACTTGTTTGGTGCAGCCACACCGTAATTTTCTGTGACGGCATTCTGGGTTTGGGCAAAACTGACACATCTAATGTTTTAGGAGACAATGAATATTCTATGCTGCATTGTATAACCTATTTATCCTCAATTATTCTCTATTAAAACTACAACAAAAGAAGGAAACGTTCTTCCCTAAAGTTTCGTTACTTTTTGAACACGATGTATTATAACCATTGATTTTGAACGTTTTGTTTTTATATTTTTTTGCACACTTTTATTTACTAAAAGGTGATCTAAATGCTTCCTCATATAATTAACCAAGCGATTTCCTTTATAAAGTTACAAATTTAATTATTTTTCATTTATTTTGAAACTACTTTATTTAAAATTTTTCTTTTTAAAAACAAAAGGTTTTTAATTAAAAAAATTTCATGATCAATACAAATTATTTAAAAATTATTGTTTAACCTCATTGCTTAATATTGAATTGTTATAATATTCCTTTTTTTCAGTATTTATTATTGTTTATTATACTACCTTTAAGACGACTAAGAATCTTTTATACATTTATAACCAGGAATAAGATTATTACGTTAAACAAAAATAAACATGAATTATTAAATAATGCATAAAGCAACTATTAAATTATGAAGCGGTTGGCAGACCTTTATTTTAACGGCTTTTTCAATGTTTATTTTAAAAAGATAAAATGAGAAAGATGGTGAAACGATATGATAAGGGCAGATGGGTGGATTGCAAGAGGGATTTAGTAATATTACAGCACTTAAGCAGTTGGCCAGTTTTAAATAGAAATAAATCCACTTTTCAAGTGAGCAGTGATGCACCTGACGTTAACTTGTCTGTCTTATATTACGATGATTATTATTTCTAGGTTAGTTATGTTGGCATAACTGGGCCTGGCTCTTGTCATCTTTTAACATTATGTTATGTTGAATAAGTGTAGTATATGACGTCACTGGTATATATCTATACCAGACATCATTTTTATTTGAGATTTAAATAAGACAGGTTGTGTATTCATATCGCTTTGATTAGCGTGTAATAAAGCTTTGTATTATTCACTGTTAATTTGAGAATGTTTTTCATTAATATTATTGAATGGTGAATTTACTCGGACGTTTATGCGAGCGTATTTACATACAAAAAGAAAAGAAAAAAGGTTAAATCATTACCATAGAAAATGAACAAAACTGTATTTTTTTTTAACTGATCAGCAAAACGTTTTTTAAACTGTAAATAATATTTTAATTAAACAGTTTTATATAATAATTACAGTTAAAAAGAAAGCAAACTACAGTGAATTCAATATAACAAAATGCTTCAGTTGTAATTCCTTCATTAACAAAATCATCCAAATAAAACGGAAAATTACCTAAGTAGTATCACTTAATATATATATATATATATATATATATAGTATATTTTGTTGGTTTGGTTTATGTAGTCATTTAAATCGAAAAAAAATGTTTAAAAATGCATGATGTCTTCTTTTCTAAAACATCAAAGTTATGAGCGAGGGAAATTATCGAAAATAATTTTATACGGTCATAGTTAATCATAATTTTACACTTTAGGCAGAAAAGATAAATAATGAATTTAACAGCATTCTGATTTGTAATTTTTAAATTTTTACTGTTAATTCTTTTTAATCTATTTCAGAAATTTGGTGTTATCTATTTTATAAAATTCCTTTCTCAAAGAATTTACACTTCTTCTAAATTATATGAATGTAAAATACCCATTTCAGTATTATATAAAACATAAAAGAACCACGAGTTTTTCTTTACAACGGTATATTCATGCTTTGACAGTATGATACGAAGGAAGTGTTATTTTCATGCTGAACAATACATTTTGGCTGATGTGTTACAGGAAGCATACTAATATATAAGTCTGAAAAATTGTTTGTTATTTAATCACGCAAGAACTATTGCACCTATTTCATTGACTTTTTTTCTACTTAATATAATTATTTTAAAGTGGTTGTATATGAGAGAGCGCGCCCTACGCTTTTCTTTTCGGTTTTGCACAAGTAGAACATATTTTTTTACGTTAATTTCTTTATAAACAAGATTATTTTTTACAATTTGTTTTGTTTGTTTCTTTTTTTATTTATTTTTTTAAAGAAAAGCGTATTTTAAAATTGTTTTTTTTTCTCTTTTTATGGAAAATCATATAGGCTGCAAAAGACGCGATATCTACGTTAATTTTTTCGAAAAATGAAAAAAATTCTGTCGTTTTGAAAAAATGATCAGTTTGTGAAACCTGTTAATTTCTTTCATACAGCGAGTGCCCCTTAAATTTATTACGATGAATTTTTACTTCCTTGTGCGAAGTAAACGGATGTACTCTGATCGTGAAGAATTCCGATTTGCAGATTTCAACGGAAATATCCATTTTGACCATCCTTGAATACATTTTTACTAGTTTCGGCGTGACGTCTGTACGTATGTATATATCTCGCATATCTCAAAAATGATAAGCCGTAGGATATTGAAATTTTAGATTTAGGACTATTGTAAAATGTAGTTTTGCACATTTTTTTTTATTGCAATCGACTGAACCGAAAGTGTCCAAAAAAGCCCAAAAAACAAAAACATTTGGATTTTGGACTTTTTCTTAACTACAGTAATAAGCTCTCATTGAGAGCTTTTCAACTATGTATAATAAGTGGTACTTATTTTCATTGGTTCTAGAGTTACAGGCAAATAAAATTTTAATTAATGAAATATTTGGATCTTACAAGGGGAAGGTACAGCGGTTCAATTCGACTTCATTTGCTTTTTTTAAGTTTTTTTTTAATTTAAATATATTGATTTATTAATAATTATTAACCTGTGATTGTAAAAACATGTTTTACAATAAATAATAATTCAATAATAACAATAACAAAAAAAAATTATGAAAAAAATCAAAAGTTATTAGTGAAATAAAATTTTATGTACTTTTAAAAATGTATATATGTAATTTAATAGGCGTACAAGGACATCATTTGGTGTCCACATCTGATTTTTTATATAAAAAACATTTAGCCTAAAACAAATTCCGCAAGCTGAACTTCAAGCAGTATCCAGAACTGTTGAAACTTAATTGTAGTCTATGTCAAATTACTATCAATTCTGATTTGTTAATCGATTCGGAAGCTTTTGTCTAAGCAAAGTATTGCTGGAAATAGAAGGCATCTATATTAAATGACACGTTTATTTGAGACTGTTGTTTATATGGAGATGATTTGAATAATTTTTTTTAAAATTGTAATTCACAATCAGCCGTGGGAAAAGAAAATGTAATGTTTACATTTGATATTGTATATTGTTTAACATTTTCATGTGTATTTATGTTTATCATTAACGCATATTAGATCATTCTTTTTAATACTTTTGTATTTATAAATCAGTTGACAGATTTCGACAATTAATTGTGAATAATGCCTTGTCAAACATTTGAAAATTTCCGTTTAATTATGTGTTACAAAAAACATATTATTGAAACTATATCGATATCATAGGTGGTGGTGTGATTAACTACCGATAATTGAATAGAATGTTTTTATTGTGAATAATGGTTATAAACTCCCGTAAGAAATTTACTGTGTTTGCTACTCTGTAGTGTTAACTAAACGTGTCACGGTGAATACGCCGTGCATGAGGTGCGTAGGTACAACTGAACGCCATAAATCGAAATTTGCTTCATTAAAATATACTTTATAATTACTTTTAATCTTGGATAAAAATGTAATTAAAAATATTTAACAAAAAATAAGAAATACTGATGAAAGGGTAACTACTCAGTTAGTCGTACAAAAGATTACTTTGAATGCAACTCTAATAAAACAATTGTTAATCCAATGACTGTGGTGCTCGTTGAACGTCGCGGCACGGAACACAATTTGACTACTGATATAGGACGGAAAGTTTAAAAACCCTATTTTCAGCTTTTCTCTTCGGATTCTATTTTTAACGATTTTTAAAAAAAAGGTTTTAAAAGTATTACTTTCGGTCACATAGTGGAAGTAGGGGTTGAAAATAAATTTTCTTTACGTTTTGAGATATGAGGAGTACGAATATATCATTCAACTAAACTGGGGTATCCTTATTTTATATATATATATATATATATATATATATATATATATGCCTATGTATAAAATTATGTTACTCGAAAATTTCCAGAGCTATTAGATCAATTTCATTAAAATTTAGGTATGCTGTAGTAGTCTAAGAAGTTTTCCATGTGAAAATTTGATGAAAAATGGTTGAGTTGTGCTTAATTAATGATCGAAAAAATTTAAGCGGAGCAAGTTAGAAGCGTGTGGTTCGTTTTGATGCTACAACTTGAAACGTTGACGTTACTTTACCTGCTGTATATAATGTTAGCAATATTAAACCAGATTAAAAAAATATATATGTATATTAACCTAAATTAAATTAACGAAAATTTCGTAATCATGTTTTTTTCTTTGTAAAACAAAACAGTCAAAATTTATATCCGATTATTATATATGCCTTCTCTTAGCTGGGTTTTTAATTCTCTTTCCTTGTCTGGGTGTAGATTGAAATTTTTGTAAGCTTTATACTCTCATTAGTTTACGCAATAAAGAAACTTAATTTAGTTATAATTTGTATTTAAGGATAATTTAATTCTCTTAATATTTAAATATTTCTTTCCATTTTAAGTGAACATCTAACCTAAATGATTACAGTAATAAAAAAATTTATACTATAGTGAGTATTTCGTTGGTTGTTGATTTGTAAGTTACATTATTGTACGTTTAAGTTGTGTTGTTGGTTGTAGTTGTATTATCTAAGGTGTATATGTAGCATGTAATAAGAACGGGTAGCAATTTCACGGCGACGCTGCGAGCAATCGTCTGAACAGGCCGTCTCGGCGCCTAGTAATGGCACATCTCCAATCCACCTGCCCATTAACTTACCTCACCTTCACACTCTTCTCTTCTTATTTATATATATATATATATATATATATATATATATATATATTTATCTGTTTCTGTCTGGCTGTCTATCTGTCTTTGTGCTTTCTTTCTATCCTCGTCGTTTTTCAGTCGATCCCTTTCTGTCTTTCTCACTGTTATTTAATAGATAATCAAAAGTCTTTTTATATCCAATGCCAGTCTCTTGTCTCTTTGGGCCAAGATTTTTTTTCTTTTATTTATTATATTTACTGTTTACCTAACTATTTTCTTATAAATCTTAGTTTGAATTAATTTTAGTTCAATTTCATTTTCATTATTTTATTTTCGTTTTAAAAATATTGATTGCCACGTAAACCTCCTCGGCACTCTACATTTGTGTATGAGTTTGTTAGTGCTTTAAAAATAGATTTATGAAATTTTAAGTAAAGTTTATTAAATAATTGGTATCTTCTTTAAAAATAAAATAAAACGAACTTTCAGTGGAAAAAAATGCATAAAGATGTTTTCGGTTAGAGAAATAAAATTAATACTGTAATGGATGAAATAAATTTATTTTATACAAAATTGTGTTCTCATATGTTCAATATGTTTGAGAAGTTTCAGTACACTTAAATAAATTACGTTGAAAACTTAGTACCTATTCTGAACTTCTTATACATTTGTATTTTTGAATTATTTATTCTGAAATATGTATGCGTATCATCTTGTTGAACGCACAAAGCTATGCGTTTTTACATTCTTCTTAACTTGTTGCAACTGATCTCTGAACGTAAAACGATTTGGCTCCTTCCGTACTATTACGCAATTCTTTACGTATCGATGTGCAGAAACAGAACTTGATTATTCCACAAAAAACGATTTTCTCCCAGTTAATCGACGTTCCTGTATCTTTAAGAAGGGTGGATCCTTCTTATTAAAGCGTTCCGAAATAAATTCATTATTTTTGGCATTGTTTGCCCCGTGCGTCCTCAGTTGTGGATCCAAACACATTTCATTAACCGTTCCTCAAAAATGTACCTGTAATCATATCAGCCATGTCTTTGCAACAGAAACAATAAAGCGAGTACCAATTGTTACTGAGATTAGGGATACCAACCACGGTAAAGAAATTATCTCTTAAAATGCCGAAGATCTCGTGACTTTCAAAACAATAGCAACATATTACTTGTAGGGATGAGAACGGAAGACCTTTTGGATGTACTGCAGTGCTATCCGGTAACTAGTTATGTTATATCTTTTGCTATGTGTTTATTGTTTTGATACCTTGTTTTGTTATAATGGTAAAATATCGAGTGTGAACTTAGTTTTCCCCGAATAGTTCACCTTGGTACACGTTGAATCATTTATTTCTTTGCGGTTGTTTCTTTTGTCTGTTTTTCTATTTGTCCATTACCCTTCGTTCTTTCTGATATCTTTTTCTTTCGTCCTTCACAAAGTTTAGCTCTACTGTTCTTGTGTTTTGGAGCTGCTTGGAATTTGTTATTTTCATCTACTAATAATCTCTTTAAAATTTCTCTCTTTCTAGTAATTTTTTTAGTTATCTTCAGTTCTTTTAGGTTTTGTTGGACTTAATCCACCGGGTTGGTCTACTAGTTAAACTCGTCATCGCAAAACAGCTGATTTCGTAGTCGAGAGTTCTAAGGTTCAAATTCTAGTAAAGGAAACTGCCTTTACTAAAGGAATACTAGATCGTGGATACTGGTGTTCTTTAGTGGTTGGTAGACTGTACAAGACTAAACTTCAATTGCATTCATACATACCATCCTCACTCATCCTCTGAAGTAATACCTTACGGTGGTTCCGGAGGCTAAACAGAAAAAGATAGACGTCTTGTTGGACTTGTGAAAACCGTTTGCCTTTAGTTTTTATTTTACCTTGGAAGAAATCTCAAGTTTGATTATTCAGTCTGCTGTTATTCATTCGAAATACATGAGAGTAAAATACAATTCGTATTTTCCTGTTCGTATCTGACAGTTTTACGATGTTAGGATGAAGTTTTTTATTTGGAATTAATTTTATCTGATTATTACAGGAGTATTTTGTTTTTCTTTTTTTTTACTTAGCTTTTTTTTTGTTATGTTGTTATTTTCTCTTGTTTATTTTAATTTATCTTCAGAAAAACTGAAGAAAAAATAAATTATAAGTCACCATAATCAGATTAGAAGAGGGGAGGGATTGTTTATCAAGAACTAATGTTTAAATTGGAAAGTGTAATTTAAGTTCTGTGATAAAGAGTTCTATAAACAATATCCTTGAATAAGTAAATTTCAATTGTAATTATTCAGTGGCTCTTTTAATTACACCTTGATGTTTTAACATCTGCAGGAAATTGTGGTATTATTAGTCTGTGTTTTGTTATTAAGTTACGCGTCTCAACAAAATATTAAATAGAAAATAAATACAATTTAAATTAAAAAAAATAATTTTTCGTAATTTGAAATTAATTTCAAATCACGGATAGTACATACTAATTTTTAATGAGTTCATTTTGGTTTAGTTTTTGTAATTTCACCTAGAGGTGAAATTAAATAATATAGGATAAAGGATAGAGGTGTACTTTCTAATACCGTATGTACTTCAGTTATAATTGTTCCAAAAAAATAAACATCAGAGTTTTGAGTAGCAGATTAATATGCTAATTTATTTATGTCGTTAAGCCATGAATATGTATTCATTTAATGTGACATCCTTTTATTTAATACATTTTCTTCTTTATAATTTAATATATTTTATCATTCCGCTATGGAGTTCGATCTTTCATTCGGAAGGTCCTTTAGTCCAAATTCCGGTTATGATAACATTTTTTCCCACGCTGTAAAATTCATTTAAGGTTAATAAATAAAGGAGATAGGTTAGGTTTTAAATACGCCATTAAATAGTTACTGGAGGAAAATAAGTAAAAACATAAACCCTTGCGCAGTTCTGCACAAGAAGACCGAGTTTTAGTTTCCAACGCCCTCACTATTCGCAGTCAGAAACGCACTGATTTTTAAGAGTACAACCCACTACATACGTTCGATTAACGAATAGACTCTTCATACAAGCATCAACTTTCAACTCATTCATTACTGTGATTCATTTCATAGGCGTATATGAAAAATACACTATATAGTCAACATAACCTCAAATTAAATTTATGTTGTCTAATATCGACCTTAAATTGAACGTAACTCAGGAACTACTCAACCAGTCTTCATAAAATTTTCACATGCACAACGACAGATGCACTACTACAGCATACATACATTTCATTGAAATTGATGCGGTAGTTTTGGAGATTTTAGAGCCACAACATTTATATATATATAAGAAAACCCGATTTTAAGTGAATGGTATTTTCGTATTCCTCACACCACAAAATGCTATGAAAAGGAATTTTCACCCCCAATACCACCATGCGACCGAAAATAGTACCGTACTTTAATTCTAAAATCTGTAAAAAAATTTTTATTAGATTCAAAATTCCAAAAAGTTGTTATCGGTTCTCTATCGTTATTCAACAATGAAGGTTTTGCATCAATTCTAATAAAATTAAATATGCCAATTATCTAATAGCTGTATAATATGAATATTTTTTTTTAAATTTTGTTTCTAAGAAGACTGGTTAGTTTCGTTTTAGATAATAATTTATAAAAGAACTAAATAAACAATAAATATAATTTTATTACTTGAGGTTTAAACAAACAGTGAGTGTTTTATCCTCGCTTGAGGTATATACGAGTTTCCTATCGTCTAGTTTTTTTTTGTTTTTTTTTTTTAATTTTATTTAAATATTAACAACTAAACAATTTTTTCAGTTTAATTTTTTGAGAAAATGATCAAAATTGACTTTAAAAAGTACATACAGCTTATAGTTCAAATAATACTAAGAAAAAAGGTTTTACAAAGGGTAAACCTATATACTGTTGTCAAGGTAACGTACATAGGTAGTGGAAGATGGGTTGGTAGGTATCGTTTTGGGGTGGAATTTGCTTTAGCCGCTAGCGGGTCATTAAGGTAGAAGCTCTGCTATTATCTCATGCAGGCAATTAACGCAGTAATAGCACTACCCCTTCTACCATTTCACTAAACTCACCCCTTTACCCTTTAACATCGCGCCAACCAAAACAACAAACCCACCCCTTTCTACCTTTAAAATACATCAACACACACAAACACATACGCACACAAAGATTCACTGACAAACGCACTTGTATGCAGGTTTGTGAAATATTTAAATAATTTGTGGCACATTTTAGTACCTAGTACATTTTATGTTGTTGTATTTTGTTCTGTTTTAAGCTGGAAAGTTATTTATAGTTACATAATAGGGGTAATTTTACACGGGTGATTCTATTTATTTGTTAACTTTTTTCTCTATTTATTATTATTTTTTAAATAAAAAAATAAATATAAACCAGTATAAACCAATATAAGCCAGTATCAATAATTTTTTTATTCACTCGTTACTTAAAAACTATGATCGCATTAAAATAAAACGTTTTGGTTTATAAATTATTATGAGTAATTAATTTTATCTTCAAAATGTTTAACATCTTTCTAAATTTTTTGTACAGTTATTCTTTTTTTAATATTAATCTATGTTTATAAACAAAATCTTCTAGTTTAATTTAAATGTCTAGTAGCTTGTACTCATATTTTCTTCAAACATCCTGACCCCCGAAGGGGAAGCCCGTCTTGTGACGATTCCGGTACACCCACTCCGTTCCTAGTCCTGATGGGCTTTACCGGAGGTCGTCTTTTGCGCCCTAAATCTAAATAACACAACACAGTCATCAATTTCGCCTCTGTCAGGATGACACCGATTCAAATGCCTTGGTAGATATTTCCATCAGTTTATTTATACAACCTTACTATCCGTCTTCGTACGGCCTAATCCAACCACGACCACCTACCATAACTTACAACCCTCAACTAATGAAATTAACCGATTCGCGGAAGCTCGGTCCCCGCGCCTTCCTCTAACACCAAACGTTTCACAAAAACTCTTTCTGTATCTAATACAGAAAGAGATCTGACGATGCACTCAGATCATTACTTGATGGAGTTGTTCACCAATGATACTGTCCTTATACCAACAAACCAAATGTTGATCGCAACAACGACTACTTTGTACTAAAGTTGAATTTACTTCAAGTCCTCTTGATTTACTTAAAAATAAAGAAAGAATAACACAAATTTAATAAGCTTTTAATGAAAACATAACCTATCTCTCTCGTTGTAATCCGCCTTCGGATGCGGGATAAATGCCTATACCCTCCCACATCGCAAACCCATCCCAGTGTTCTCCACACATCCATCTCATCCTAACAGTGAATTTCTAAACTAACCAGGATTCGATGCCAAACCCATCAGCCTGGTATAGTGGTGAACGCGTCTTCCTAAATCAGCTGATTTGGAAGTCGAGAGTTCTAGCGTTCAAGTCCTAGTAAAATCAGTTATTTTCAGACTGATTTGAATACTAGATCGTGGATACCGTTGTTCGTTGGTCGTTGGGTTTCAATTAACCACACATCTCAGGAATAGGCGAACTGAGACAGTACAAGACTACACTTCATTTACACTCATACATATCATCTTCATTCATCATCTGAAGTACTATCTGAAAGGTAATTACCGGAGACTAAATAGGGAAAAGAAAGGATTCGATGCCAAAACGACTATCTTGGCGAAGTAAACTCCCAGCCACCCGGGTTGCTATTCTATCTATACATCTATAACCCACTCAACCAGTCCCACCCAACCATCCTCCGCAAGGATAAAAATTTAAGGAACCCAACCACTATGTTCCATTCCCTTTCGGTTTTGCAATTAACATGCAGGTCTAAACCACAACTGATCCTCGCAAGCTTTCTAGCTACTTTGGTATGTTCAGCTTCGTATCTGTGGCAGACATAAGACACGGTGCATATGTCAATGGTCCTACATTCGATCCTTAAACGAACACAAGCCTGAATTAATCAAACCAAATTCGACTAATCTATCTCTAAAAGTACTATGTCCATTAAGAATCTGGGTAATATGCCGATTGGGAGAAATTTATCAAACAACCTACATACTTCTTACATCAGGAAAAATTACATAACGGCCATCGGGCGATTCAGAAGATTTTCCAGATTCTCCATTATTGTGTGAGTAATGAGATTAAAATAATATTTTGTAAACGATGGTGCAAACTTAAATGGTATCATTATCCATATAATTTATTATCCCTACCTTTGCTGACACCTAAAAAATCTGATGTGGGCACCACAGAACTTACTTGCACGCCTGTTAACTTAAGTATACACATTTTTTTTAAAAATGAAAAGTACATAACATTTTATTTCATTAATAACTTCTACTTATTTATTTTTTTAATTATTGATATCTTATTTATCGTAAAACTTTTTTTTTACAATCAGAGGTTAATAATTATTAATAAATCAATATATTTAAATTTAAAAAAACTTAAAAAAAGCAAATGAAGTCTAATTCAAACCGATGTTCCTTCACCTTCTAAGATCCAAATATTTCATTAATTAACATTTTATTTGGGTATACCTCTGGAACCAATGATAATAAGTACCACTTATAACACATTGTTGAAAAGCTCTCAATGAGAGCTTATTACTGCAGTTAAGAAAAAGTCCAAAATCCAAATGTTTTTGTATTTTGGGCTTTTTTGGACACTTTCAGTTCAGTCGATTGCAATAAAAAAAAATGTACAAAACTACATTTTACAATAGTCCTAAATCTAAAATTTCAATATCCTACGGCTTATCATTTTTGAGTTCGTGAGATACATACATAAGTACAGACGTCACGCCGAAACTAGTCAAAATGGATTCAGGAATGGTCAAAGTGAATATTTCCGTTGAAATCTGAAAACCGAAATTTTTTGCGATCAAAGTACTTCCTTTAACTTCGTTTAAGGAAGTAAAAAAGTATTTAAAAATTCCCATTAAAGTTATATTATTTATATTTTCTCTGCTGCATACAATACTATCATTTTGCTGTGGACGTGAATTTGATGTATTATTTGTCAGTATAGGATCTTATTCTGGGAATATAGAATTCAAGTATTGTCTTGTCTCGTATTTAAATCAATTGTCATTTCGTAATTAGTTCTAGCGTCGAGCAACTAATCTATTTTTAAAAAAACATAGCTATTTTACAATTTTTTTTTAAGCGTATCATAAGTATAGAACTTCTTATAAAAATTTACCTCCAATTATCTAGTAAATTAATGGTAGAATAATTTTTCAATTTTTATTATTTAAACAATTCTTGTATCTTCCATAACGCCTGAAGTAGGGTAGTTTAAAAATAACCTCTATTTATTTACAGAGTACATCTTTTATAATTTTGAATTGTAAAATTAGAATTTTACAGAGCTGCATGCTTTTTTTTAGGATTGTTTAGATAGATTCCATAAGAAAGCTACCTATTAAAATGGGTACAATTATTTCACTTCCGGAAAATTTCGACATATCTTTACGTTTCACATCCTCCAAACCTTAAAACCACCGAGAGCTCAAAAGTTTTTATATATATATTTCACTTTCTTTTGGACACGATAACTGTCGTAATTTTGCGCCAATCACTTTCAAATTGTTCCTTAAAAATAACTCGTCCCAAAATCTCGCTCGAGTTCGTTAATGGGAAAAATCAGACCATGTAGGTGGGAATGGGGGGCTTTTTCGAAAAAAGAAAATATTGCTATAACTTTTTTTATTAAGTAAAATATCGAATTCGTTTAAAGTTCCTATTCTTTGATAAGAGCTTAAAATTTATCTAATGTTTTTTGATATCACCAACCATTGTTTGGCTGGAAAAAATGGGGTTTCGATGACAAAGAAAAATCATATCTCCCTTAATAGGCACAGTATCGAATCGGTTGAAAATGGTCTTTAGTCCTCTAAACATTACCTATAACTTTTGTCTGAAACAATTTTTATTATGACCAACCGTTACGGCAAGGGATGACCAATATATTGCTGGAATTATAATAAGATGGGGCTTTTCGTATGGTAAATATGTGAATTTTTTTCACATGCAATCATTGTCGTAATGAGTAAATTTGAAGTTTTTCTTAACTTTAAGGTGAAAATCTTTTTTATTCCCTACTTAGTATTGGTGAAATCTACCTACGCCTGCCAGCGTGCCGAAACGGATTTTTTTTTTATTAGATCAAGACAGACGTTAAAGTATCAATGAACACTAACATTACCTGATAATGATCGTTTAGATTTATAGAACTTTAATTATTTTTTACTATTTTCTAGTTTTATCTAGTGATGGATTATCAAATAAAATCATGCATTTATTTCTGTATAAAATCGATAGAATAACATTTGTATAACAGTTATACAAATGTTTGTATGTATAATGTTTGTAATACATTCACGGTTGTGAGTGTATTACAAACAATACATTCACAACCGTATTCATGTTATGGTTACTCTCTTATTAACGAAAACTTGAAATGTGTAACAGATACTAAAATATAACAGAATGTTTCTGTAATTTTATGTTATTTTAAACTAATAAATCTAAAAACAAGAAATTGTTGCTAATATCTGTTAAGAAAAAAAAATTGAATTGCACAGTTGTAGTGTATATAAAGCATTATGAAATAGGTAATTATTGTTATAGTAATGTTTTAGTTTATTTGGAATAAATCAGTTTTTAAATTTTTTTTTTTTTCAGGTAAGAATCTTGTTTACCCAGATTTCTCATGTAATACCGTAAGTTAAGTAATCATAACGTATTATTCATAATTAAAACTACTTACCTGATGTGAACTACCTATTGTCATTTGCATGAAAGAATTAACTTGTATGTTAATTATAAAAATATAATAATCGTATGATTTTTTTAATAATTAAATGCTACGTAGAGGATGTGTTTAAAACTATAGATGGTGTTGCGTGTGATCTGTATTACCGTTGCAGATATCTCAGTTTCTTATCAAAAGAATACTATTTTTGAAGACTATTAGAAAAATATGATGTGGACAACACATGACTTCCTTGCACGCCTATTAACTTACATTTACACATTATTTTAAAATGAAAACTACATAAAATTTGATTTCATTAAAAACTTCTGATATTTTTTCATATTTCTTTTGTTATTATTGAATTATTATTCATCGTAAAGATTTTTGTTACAATGAGAGGTTAATAATTAATAAATTAAATAATATTAATAATTTAATATTTAAATTAATATTAATAAATTATTAAATTAATAAATTAATAAATTAATATTTTTAAATTTAAAAAAAGAGTTAAAAAAAGGAGATGAAGTCTGATTCGAACCGATGTGCCTTTCCCTCATAAATTAAAATTGTATTCGGCTATAACTCTGAAACCATTAAAAATAAGTACCACTTATGATATAACGTTGAAAAGCCCTCAGTGAGGGCTTATTACTGCAGTTTAGGAAAAGTCCAAAATCCAAATTTTTTTGGAAAAGCGGTTTTTGTAAAGACTTTAAAAACCATAAGGAAAGCGATATTGGAATGAATTTTGTTTTATTGGTCATATAGATAATTTTTTAATTCCATTTATTCTAAAAGCATAGTAAGCTAGTATTACTTAAACATATGTAAAATTTCATTTTTTGTTATCTTACGATAAAGAATCTTAATAGAGAATGAATTTCTGTAACAAGAGTTACCGGTTGAAAAAATCAATTTAGAATTTTTTGAAGTTATTTTCTTCATGTAGAGCTAAAGATTTTAATAATTTTTAATATTTATCTGAGTGTTAAATTTTGGGATATCGAAATATCGGATAAATTCAGATAAAAAAATATTCAGATATAAAAAAATGTTGATTGTTGTTTTGCAGTGACGTCTCTGCAAAACAACATATTCGAATAGTGTGTAATTGAACAATATTAGAAAACCTATTCAAATAAAAATTTTTAATTGTAATATTCAAAATACATATTTGAGGATAGATGTGCATTTACTTCGTCTAAGATTTGTGAAAGATTTCCAATGAAGATAAAATAAAATCAGCAGTCTTATTGGTGTCCATTGCTCTTTTAACAGGGATGATAAAAAACTGGTTGGTTTTTCAAGGTTAGATAAAACGCCCATTACCTTAAATTTTCGCTGTGATTGGTGCATTCAGCGTCATTCTCCCCACCCATATTTATCTAGACCACTCATACTTCTCGTCACTTAACAAACCAAACCACACAAATCGTAATGCATTAAGTTTATTTTATGCTTAGTTTTGATGTTTTAATAAATAATTGAGGCCAGTAATTAACTTTTATAATAAAATAAATTATTTTTATTAAAAAGATACTATTCTTTCAATTTTTTCATTTAATAAAATTAATTAATTAAATGTTTCTATTAGAGCAAATTCTGACACAATTATCGATTTAAAAAAAATTTAAACTAATAATTAAAATAACTGTAGCTCTTGACTCAAAGGATACAAACCATACCTTCACTTCTCGTCAAAAATCACAATTTTTATCATAAATAAATCGTCATCTTAACCATCAAGTGATGTAAAGATGATTGATTCGTTTCATAAAACTAAATAAATTTATTTATTAAATAACTGAGGTGCGAACAGCTACGGAAAAGTGTAACAGAGGTAGATTCAACTTTAAAAATTTCTGGTTGAGGTCTTATACGCCACCAACATAAACTTACCCTAGTCCAATTTAACGGTAGATTAGATGTTTTCCTGTAGGATCATTACATCACACAGCTGTAGATAGAAGGACAAATCTAAGTTAGAAACGAGGAACGGAGTGATCTTAGTAAGAAAAAAACTAATCTTTTATGATTAACTGGGTTTGTTATCTCAGCACGTAGTATGAAGAGGTGACTGGAGAAACGTTAGGCGCATTGGTTCCAGTGGCAGAGGATCGTGAGCTAGAGAGCGGGAAATTGTCAGCGGGATATGAATCGGGTCACCAGCTCTCAGACATGTGAGGAGGGATGATCACTGATGATATAGAATGAATTCATGAGAATGCTTGTAACATATATATTTCATCTTTAACAAATAAATATAAAAAATTTCATAACTATTTTTATTTACTACGCTATGATAGCGAATACTCGTAAATGAGAAATGTTGAGTATTATTAATACTACTAGCCTAATTTATAATTAGTTACTTCACTCCCTTTTGTGCCTCTGGATTTTCTGTGAATTATGTAGTGATAGATTATTCGGTTCCAGATGAAATATTATCTTCAATGTTTATTTTATTTCATTTCTGGTTTAAGGATAATTTTCATATTTGTAAACAGATTTAACAATTTTTTTTAAAAAGTAATTATTAATTATTTCTTTTGCGTTGAAATAAATTTAGATTAAAAATCTTAATAAATATTGAATTAATAATGTTAATGTTACCTGGAAATATTTATAGTCCTGTTGCGGAAGATTTAATTTTAGATATATTTGTTAATTTTATATACACAAAGAATCTGAATATAAACTATGATGACACTTTCAGGTAATTACATACATATGTATAGTGTGAAGGTGGTATATTTTACTAAAGTGAAGAAGGTAGATTCTCATTCCTCTCTGCCCCTTTTATTCATGTTTACTCTTTCACCCTCTGTCTTTTCTTCTCTTTTACCCTATTTTACCTCTCTTAGTGTTTGTTAGACAAGAACTTATCGTGTGTTGTACCGAACAGTCATGGGCTATTTGTCAGTGAGCTGGCCTCATATAAGTTTACTTTTTATAATTAATTAAAGTCATTAAAATTATTAATCTAAGTCAGTATATATCCTCAATTTCTCACCCACTCTTTCTCTCTCTCTCTCTCCCTCTCCCTACCAATTTTATGTTCATATATATATATTTATATACACACACATATTATATACAGAAAGTTGCATCATACATAGACACGCAAAAGGTGTGCTGTAATATAACTAGAGAAATACTTGTTTACTTTAGTAGTACAAATTCTATTCCCTAATTGTGACAGCTGATTAATTTCCTCTATTAGTGTACATCTTAGCATCAAACTTAGATTTAATTTTATCTACCCACGTCTGAAATTATCGTTTAAAGTTAGTTTAATATAAACTTCAGGTGTATTAGATCTAATTTATGTACTTTCTCCAAATCTTCTATAACAAATTTCTCTATTAACTTATTTTAAAGTTTAAAAATGCACTTTATATCAATTTGTACATACTCTTATGTGAATATGTAACGGTAAATCTTTTTTTAATTATTATAAATTATTTTAAATTCATGGGTTCATTGCAGAGTTTTGAATTTATTTTCCGAAACTAGAATGTCTTAAATAAATTATACAAGATTAATATTTAACTCAAAGTAAGAACTGAATAAAATCAAATTATTCTAATTAAATAACTTAGGACATGATTATTTCGTAATTATTTATTTAAATCCATGCGACAGGCGCATGCATGATTTAAGTTTTTAAGTCGACATTATTACTGTTATTTTTATATTATCTTTGATATTTTTATTTATTGCACTAAAATAATTCCGTGGACTGTTTTTTTATAGGGGTTTAAAACATTTTTTTTTCTATAAAATAGAATTTTTGTAATACTTCACTAAATTTAAGGTAAATATTTAACTGTTTAACTTAAACATATCTAAAACTGACATCTAAGTGAATTGTACAAAGAAATTCAATGCAATATTTTAATTAATTTTTATAAACCACATAATTATCGTTGAAGATTATAAATTAAAAATATTTTAGTATTAAAAAAACATTTTAATAATTATTAATTACTAGGATTACTTTAAGGATTTACTTAGGTAAATCCTTAAATTGTAAATAATTACAGATTAAAACTTTTTTATACAGTGTTTTTGTTATAACAAATTAAATCTATTCTGTAGAGTAGAAGTGACTACAAAGTTATTAGAATTACTAATATTAGTGAAAATAATCATTTAAATAAAAGAAAAGCTAAAACTTTTACTTCAAGAAAACTGAATAATATCTTTACAGGTTTTTTAAAAAAAATTGTTTTTTCAAGTTCTTTATATTATACTTACTTAATTTCCCTTGTAAATGAAAAAAATAATTAAAGATTGTATGATTAGATTGTTCATAAACAACCAATATTTGTTAAGCTCAATCAATATTCAATTAATATTTTACGCTTTCCGTATTACAGTAGGTAGAAGGTTATGTCTGAATGATAGATTTATTTATATTCTGTAACCAAAAACGGTTTAATCGACTTTCATGAAACAGGTATCAAATAATTAGTCATATTTACACAATTTAAAAAAAAAAACATTTTTTTTAGACCCACAGGGTTGGTCTAAAGGTAAACTCGTCGTCGTAAATCAACTGATTTCGAAGTCGAAGTTCTCAGGTTCAATTCCTAATAAAGGTAGTTAATTCTATTTGGATTTGTATACTAGATTGTAGAAAGCGGTGTTCTTTGATGGTTGGGGTTGAATTAACCACATGTCTCAGGAATGGTCGGTCTGAGTTTGTTCAAGACTGCACATTTACCGGTACAGTTACATTACTCTGATAAGTCGCTAATGACTTTAATTGTTGATGCTACTATAAATAAGACTATAAAGCAATATGTATTTATTAATTTTAAGGAAATAAAATGACGGACAATATATGAAGTTTTCTGTAATTTATTTATTTATTTATTTTTTTTTTTAATTGATGAAATAACAGAGACATTTTATTGCACATAAGCTTTTTATTCGTAATATAAAGCTTGTAGTTGAATATAGAAATCGAATTTTGTAGCACATGAAAAATACCATGCCTGTCCGAGTATTCGGTCTGGCTAAGATTAAGCCAGACTGTAATTCTTGGGTTGTAAATTTAAGGGGTAGATTTAGTTTTTTTACAATTTTCTAACTTTAAAAATTGATCCCACAACTGTATTTTTAATAGTTTTCGAAAAATTTGGGATAATATACAAAAGATTGTGATCGAAAAAATACATGGCGTAAAATAACTTTGTTAAATTAGTAATATAAACATTTTAAACAAAACTTGTAGAAAATTTGATTATGAATAAAATAGTATGAATAAAGCCCATAGAAAGTAATCACAAAACAAGAATTTTGATGATTATGAAAAATAAAACATTTCAAATTGTGCAAGATTTAAAAAACTATGTATAAAAAAAAAATTCAATATTGGGAAACAAAAAAATTAAATATTTTATAATAATAACAAATACAAATACGAACAATAAAACCAACTTACAAACAATTAAATAAACTGCTGAAATTGTCCTCCGTCATTGTGGATACAGCACTCTGCTCGACTAATGTTTTTTTGAGGGTTTCTATATTTCAAAAGGTTTGTTTTGTTTTAGTTGTACCGGACTGACTATTGTAATAACTTTTCTTTTTTATTAAACTTATGTATAAATACTAATAATTTCAAGTGGCTCATAGGTAGTAGTCCATGTTAAGTCAAGCAACCTTGGAGGCCATTTGATAGGTCCACCACATCCAGTACACCCGTAAAAGAAGTCGTATTTATGTGTTTTCTGTGCTAAAGAAAAGTGTAGAGTTGTCTTATCCTGCTGGAAAGTAATCTGCCTAATTTTTTCAAAGATTAGATGGGTTGATTATGTATGAAATGAACAAATTTTAAGGCGAATTGGAGAAAAAAACGGTGCTGGGATAATCATGGTAAAGAGAAGGAAATTATTAAGACATTATGGGTTTGTAAATGTGGTTTTATTTGGAATTGCTAAGGGAAATTGTAAAAGAACACAATACTTTAAAATAAGTGTAATGGAAAATCACGAATTTATAAATCGTATTTTAAGATTAAAAATTTTTACAGAATTAATTGGAATACTGAAGTATACAAAACTAATCAAATTAAAAAACTCCTGATAAGAAGAAAAGCATAAATAAAAGTATAAAACTACGAATGATGAATTTTAGTAATACAGAGAAGAGTGAAAATTTGGAAATGGATAGAATTAGAAATGATATCCTTTGTATTTCGTTTATCCTTTTCAGTTTGTGTATAGAAAAAGCAATAACGGAGATTAAAGAAAGCGTAGTAATAGTTCAAAAACAAAAAAGTAATCTTAAGATTCGTTGATAATGTAATTAATTTGGCTGAATTTAGGAATGAGGTAAAATGCGTGATGAATGAGATTTAATGTAAACGAGGATAAAAATAAATAAAAAACATAATTGAATATGATAGAAAGGAGGATTTTCGCTAAAGGTAGGATAACTTATTTTACCAGAATGTTTTTGTATTTTCGTAGTCTTATAGTAAAATAGTTGAATGTTCATTGTTGAGCTGTTAAAAGTTATCACAAGAAAGAAACTGCCTTAGTACTGAAAATAAATTTTCTACTTTCAAATATAGATTTACGAATAATAAATAAACATTTAAATATGTTTATTCGAAGTGTTGGACTTTATGGCAGCAAAGTAAGGTCAAAAGGAAAATCAAAGAGACAATGAATAAAGAATTTTGAAACACGGGTTTGTAGCAAAATGTGAAAAATTTGTTGTGTTGAAGATCAAAATAACATTATGAATTTGAGAGGAGAAATATTTATGTTAGAATCTAAATGGGACAAAAAACTGTTAGACCGTATTATATTACAGGATCCAACGTTACTGAATTTAGTTACAGAAAGTACACTATTTAAGTGTAAAAATTAATATAAAATATCGATATTAGACAGTAAATGAAATAGAAAATTGTGGGTATTTAATATAATAAGGGATTTTTTAAGACTAACTTTGAGGTTTGTTAGCCTAGAATAGAAAGAAGTGAAGCATGTCAAACCAGTTAAACGTTTGGTGATAAAAAATCTTTTTAACCAAAGGCAGACATTTGAAACGTGTTCTACTTTATAATTTTACCTCTTTACAAATGTTTACATTATATTTTATTATTTTTCAATAACATTTTTATTTCACTTTATTATTGTCGCGTGTTCTCGGTTCAGCAAGGATTCTGAGAGACTAACAAACGTAAAAATTTCTTACAAATACAATTTATTACCCTAAAGATATGAACAAAATAATTAATAATAGTTAAAATAACAATTAAAATACTGTATAATAATAATAATAATAATACGAATATATAAAATACAAAATAGTATTTCAAATAAAAAGGACAATTTAATGAGTTAAAATGTAAAATCCAGAATACAGTCCAATTTATTAAAAACATCATTATGACCGCTTGAATATAGTATTGCATTAAAAACAAGATAACACTAGAAAAGTTTAAAGTTTTTACAATTCAATTTTTGCAAATATTATTACTTTTATTGTAAATAAAAGAACTAGGATAATTATTTTACTTATAAACTTCTTGATTGTTCTTATGATTGAATACAACTTTATGATTGAATACAATAATGTCACTTTCACTACTGTTTACAAATAACTCACCCAGAAAATTCTTAGTTGTTCAGTGAATACGGAAGTACCCATTGTCCACAAAGGAATTTTCGTGAAGTACTCTTCACTCGTTGTTACCAAACGCTTACTGTTATCGCTGACACCGCAACGGGGTCGAACTCCGGCTGGCAAAGCTTGTTCACAAGCTTTGCCAGCCGACTGTTATCGCTTGTTATCACGACTGCTTCGAACACGGCCTCGCTGTAGCATTGACTCTCACCGCTGGTCCCTGGCAGTATTTATATCCCCTGGCCTGCAGAATCAGGTACCCGCCTCATCCCTTTAATTTTTGAAGCGTAATAATTTTCATCGTCTGTGCGTCTTAGGTTTTTCTATAAATTCTTATTCCGGTCCGGTAACCCTTCTGGTCGAACAACAGCTTTTGGAGGTGCCATTGTCTGTGTCAAAACAAATTGGTAGGCGTACCCGTTTAAGTAAAGAATCCCTTTTAGTTCTTTCTGGGTTCTTTTTATTATTATTTCCTCTTTCTTTCTTCTTAATTGGAAAGTATCCGTTAACCTGGTTCGTTATACTAGTTCTGTTATAGTGTCTATAAAATAATAACGATTTTATTTAATTTTCTATATTTTGTAGCTTCCAAAATTATATTAATTATTGCTATTTCAGTTATTAAACAAAAATTTGTTAAGTTGATTTTGTATCTTGTATATTAAATATCTAAGATAAACTTAGCTCAGTTAATCATATTTAATGAACATTTAAAAGATAGTCTTAACAAAATTATGGACAGTATTTATAGAAGCGTCATGTTGATTTGTATAGACCATAATTTGGCTAGTAAAACATCTTTAAGTTTTAGCCTATTTTTTATATACAATATTAATATTAGTGTTGGTATATCTAACAGTTCGTAATAAACTTATCTCAGACTTAATGAGGTGAACGATGTTTACATATAGCCATCTTGGTGAAACCGTGTATGTTATACATAAATTATTTACATCAGGTAAAAAAGCTTTTTAATATTGGAGTATATCCAACACAGGTGTTGCCCTATAACGTAAATGGATATATATATATATATATATATATATATATATATATATATGCACCTACAACATATATTACTTTATAGCATAACGTATCCTACATACTTGAACACCAAAATGACCTATAAGTTACCTATGCGTGTACATTAAAGCATATCCATGACAACTTTTCAGCAGGTGAACCATATTTTACTTTTGCCTTTCCTCTTGTCTTTACTTTTCTTTTATTTCAACTGTTTCTTCTATCATCTTTCTATATATATTTTTTATTACTATTTGCACCCACCTAAACAATAAATATTCATGATTAATTACACACATAGACACACACACACTCACTCATATAATTATATACGTTTTTGTGATCCATATTAATTTAGTTTATATTTATGCTTTGATTTCGTTTTTTTTTTTTTTTTGAGTATCACAAATGCTAAAAAAAACATATTGTAACTTTTAGTTCTTTTATTAAATAATATTCTGCTTAATTCTTGTTCTAGTAAATCTTTTGTATCTTTTTTTATAGATTTATTTATACTTAAAGTTTTTACACTCGTGGTAATTAATTAATTATTCTAATTGTTCATCTATTATTAGCAAAACGTCTATGATAGTCAAGGCCATGATTCAAATCCATCTACAGTATTTAATTCATTTGATTATTTACACTTACATTCATAAAATTCCGGGAATACGGAAATCTGTTCGTTAAGGAACTTTGTATTTTATTTCCAGTGACATTTTAGTTTTGAAGGGAGAGCGATCTTTTGTGCACCATATAATTAAAATCAATAATGTGTGGCTTCTGTCTGCTACAAATTTCCTGATATCCCGAGGGATTATAGGTTGAGATAGTGGCATTCTCTGGATAGGGTCTTTTAGATTTTTCCTGATAACTGTTTGTGTTGAAATACAGGAAGATCAGGCCATCTTTTAATCTCATTTATTTTCCTGATGCCTAACCTCTTCTTTCTAATTGTTGTTTTGGTATATCTAACCCTGTTATTTTCACCATACTGAAGATACCGAGATCTGTTCAAGGAATCCTTCGTGTTGTTATCTGACGCCTATAAACCGAAACCTCAGAACTCTTTCGCTCTGTTTCTTACCCTCCGGTTCCATAAAAAAAATCATGATTTAAATGTTTATTAGATAAAGCCGGGACTTTTAATACATTTTTAAATAAAATAATTTTATTTTAAATGCCAATTTTGGTCCTTTAATTTGATTGTTAGGTTTTAATTAATAGCAGTGTTATAGGACTGGTTCACGATTTGACGGCATGCTCTTTTTCTTAATTGTAATTTTAAAACATTTTTATTGTCAATTTAAATGTTTTGAAAACCAAAAACTGGAAAATGGTAAGAGTAATTTTAGTAAAATTAAAAAATAATGTGAATACGTAAGAGGAGGGTTCGGTACCAGTTTTTTTTTTTTGGAATGAATAAAATCATCAATGATTTTTGAGAAAATTATGTTGTACGGTTATCTTTCAAATAGTATTTGTTCGATACAACAAAAATTAATTAATAAGTCTTTGGTTAACAGAAAAAACTATTTGTTTGATGATAGAATCGGAAGTAATGAATTTATGTATGTCGTTAAATTCAGGAATTTTAAATAAAACTTACTTTTAACGGCAATAAGAAAATCCTAGTTCGTTAATAAAAACATGCTAGTCTACCTATGTAAACAGTAACAGTTCACTGTCTGAATATAAGGAAAGGAAATAGTATAAAGACAGTTAATTTAAAAACTATAAATAATAAGCATTTTAAAACAGAGCTGTAATATGTGGTTAATTGAGAGAAATTATGATCTGTGATAAACCGTTTTGATACTAAAAAATCTGATGTGGACACCACATGACTTCCGTGTACGTGTAATTAATTACATTATACATTTTTTTTTAAATGAAAAGTAAATAAAATTTATTTCATTAATAACTTCTGATATTTTTTTCTTTTTTTTATTGTTATTATTGAATTACTATTTATCGTAAAATTTATTTTACTATCAGAGGTTAATAAATTATTAATAAATCAATATATTTAATTAAAAAAAGTTAAAAAAAAAAAACAAAGGAGATGAAGTTTATTTGGAACCGATGTGCTCCATTGTAAGATCCAAATATTCCATTAATTAAAATATTATTTGGTTTAAATCTGGAACCAATTAAAATAAATACCACTTGCGCTATATCGTTAAAAAGCTCTCAATAAGGGTTTATTACTGCAGTTAAAAAAAATTCCAAAATCCAAATTTGTTTGGATTTTGGGCTTTTTGGACACTTTTGGTTCAGTCGATTGCAATCAATAGGGGAGGTGCACAACTATATGTTACAACAGTCCTAAATATAAAATTTCAACATCCTACGGCTAATCGTTTTTGAGTTATGTGAGATTCATACTTAAGTACGTACAGACGTCACGCCGAAACTAGTAAAAATGGATTCAGGGATAGTCAAAATGGATATTTCCGTTGAAAACCGAAATTTTTCGCAAAACAATACTTCCTTTACTTAAAATTATCTAAATTTACTAAAAATTATCGAATATAGTTCTGAGTCTCCTGTCTAGTAAGATATAAGATTAGACATGGACGTTTTGAAAATTTTAGGTAACACATAGAAGTGGTGGTTTAGTGGTGAATAAGTCTTCGCAAAGCAGCTGATTTCTAAAGTTCAAATCCTAGTAAAGGCAATTACTTTTATAAGGATTTAAATACTAGATCGAATTATTATCCTCATTCATCCTCTGATCTTACGGTGGTTCCGGAGACTACACAGGAAAAGTAGAGGTAACAATAATTTCATTAAAACAAATGGGGTATTAGTAAAATTTTGTTATAGAACATGTAGAGGAGGATTAGATTTCAAATTTTTACGAAATTAAGGTTTGAGTAGATTAAGGTTTTTTTGTAGAAAAGGATGAAACATTTTTGTATAATTTTTGGAAAATCTACTGATACGCGAAATAAATATTATATAGAAATTTCTAATATTTTAACCTTTCTTGCTTGGTGCTTGAACGCGAACATAAAGCAGTCGAAAAAATTTACGAAATTTTTAAAAAAAGAAACGGAAAAGAGAAGAAAAGAGATCCATAGTTAGGATCAATCCTTATCAGTTCACAACAAGGACTTCACAGTTCTTAAAATTTTCAACATTGACCCAGTGGATAACTAATATGAAATCCAGTTAATTTAAAGTAGGGGAAAAAGATAAAACAAAAGGAGAAGAGCATTTATGGAAGGTTTTCGTAGATGGTCGACTAATGGGACAAATAACCTATTCCAAAAGAATAGTTAAGGGTCCTTTTATGCAGAGCAGCCCTCTGTTTCATCCATAATGTTCTTAGAGATCAAAATAGTTTTATAAAAGAAGATATTAAATTATTGCTAGTCAGTGATTTTGGATTGACCGGCTCGAATTAATGACTGAAAAAGATTTCTTTCTATTTCTTTGCATTTTTGTAGCGCATAGTGCTATTTAATTAAACTACAAAGCGTGTAGCCTGTATTTTAACTGATTAAAATACAGGTTAAATATACTAGTTAAATTTAAAATTAGAAAAATTATAATTTTTTTTTATTCGGTAATAGTCGCTTCAATTAAATATCAAAGTATTCCTCCATAGCAACTTGAAGATTTACTGATTATTTTTTTAATCCCTTTATGAATGCAAGGTTGGGCGTTAAAATTGAAAACACCTACTTCGTGGAAATCCTTTTATATTAATGCTATATTTTTTTGTCATTATTGATAACAATAATAAAAAAATCTGACCACATGACTTAAATTCCTTGTACGCCTATTAAATTACATATACGCATTTTTATAAGTACATAAAATTTTGTTTCATAATAACTTGTAATTTTTTTTCATAATTTTTTGTTGTTATTATTGAATTATTATTTATTGTAAATATTTTGTTACAATCAGAGGTTAATAATTATTAATAAAACAATATATTTAAATTTTAAAAAAAAGGAGATGAAGTCGGATTTGATATGCAAGATACATACGTACAGAAGTCACCCCGAAACTGGTCAAAATAAATTCGGGGATGGTCAAAATGGATATTTCCGTTGAAATTTGAAAATCGAAATTTTTTGCGATCACAATACTTCCTTTACTTCGTACAAGGAAGTAAGTAGGAAAATTGTTTTATTAATAATAGAGGAAATTCTCTTATTTTTCGTCTTCCAATGGAATTTGTAAGCTTAGAATGTTTTCCCATTATCACAATGAAAAAAATCATTGTGCTTTTTTTTTACACACAACGGAACGTAGACAGTATGTGCGTTTGGGGTAAGAGGTTTTCCATTTTCCTCAAAAACTACTCAACCGATATCGAAGCGGTTTTTTGCATTACATGGATATCTCTTCAGAGGAGTTTCTTGAATATGTTTTACGATTACAGGCTACCAGGAGGCGATGCAGTAAATGCATTTCACTAAAACTGCTTGCCGATTTTGATGCGTTCTTTTGCATTATGTAGGTATCACCTGGGAGCAGGTTCTTTGATTAGTTTTACGGTTATAAGCCGCCAGAGAGCGCTGCAGTAGATATGTTTCTTCAAAATGGCTTTTGAATGTCTCTAAGTCTTTTCTAACTCCAGCAAGGTTACATTATTGTGTGGATTATCAAATAATTTGCGCTGGTCAAGTATACTAAACTTTCATCATCATCATCGGCTTATAAACGTCTCACTGTTGGACACAAGCTACCGATCTTTAAAAAATAATAAATAAAAAATTAAATTAAAAGTTTTAAAAAACCCACGACTAAAACAACCTTAAAAAACGAGAAATAATTAAATCACCGTATTTTTACCTTATAATCCTCTGCGACATTGCGATATTGTTTTTAAGACAATACAATTTAAGATTTTGATTAAACGTTGTGCGTAACCCGTAGACTGCATATATACGCTTTTTTTTTGCTTTTTTTTCTCCCCCGGGCCGGATCCTGCAGTTAATTATATAACAGCCTAGGGGATTGTCCTTTACTTTAACGGACGGGCCTCCACGTCTCGACCCGACGGTCGGATATCACTTTGCACCCGCTTCAAACCCCCAGAGTAGGATCAACCAGGCCCGGCTATGCCGTCCCTGGGTGTCCCCACTCCCAGGGACGGGTGTCCTCACTACCGCTCCCTGGGAGCCGGGATTCGGTTTTTATGCCAGTGCATCTAATGGGGGACGCCCTGAGCGGGACATCCCCGCCGGGACTCGGTCTTTTTCGCTCGGTGGTGGGGTGATAATTAAAGCATAGATACGCTTTAGTTATCATCATAGGCATGCACGACGGTTAAACAAAATCATAAATTTTATTGTCTTAAAAACAATATCACAATGTCACAGAGGATTATAAGGTAAAAATACAGTTACATAATTATTTCACTTTTTTTAAGGTTGTTTTTTTTGTGGGTTTTTAAAATTTTTAATTTTAGTTATTTTTTTGTTGGTTCTTTTGAATTTTTTTAAAGATTTTATTTTTTCCTATTCGTTCGCTAATTTTGTTTTATTTCTGGTGTATATTATATTTTTTTTACGATTAAACTAAAGAAAACTATGATGGCATACTATATACTAATTTATAAATTTTGTCGTATGCACGCGGGTACTACTCTGTACGTATAAATATATGTACATTAGTAGTATAAATACCAACATATTCCATAAAATGAGACCTAACGAGATTTTAGGAAGCGGCAAGCAAAACAGGGTCCGTTGGAGCTTACAAAGTTCGTAGTTTGTACAGGTTTAGATTTGTTTAGCCAGGTCGAAGTTCAATTCAGGGGTAAGTTTCAGGGTTGGAAAGGGGAAAGGGTGTATAATTTGGTGGAAAGGATGGGTGAGTATGGTTAGTAACAGAGTTAATCCTAGAGGATTACACTGCGCGCCTGTCAATTAATACCAAGGAAGGATAATTACGGTGGGTCTGGAGCCTACAACAACCCTTGGATATGCCTCGTCGTCCGTATAGCGCACTGCTTGCTATAGGTATACTCTACATAGCGTACTGCGTACAATGTATTCTGCACACTACACAAAATGTCGTTTGGAATTATTACCTGAGTGTTATGTAGTGACGGGGATTTGAACTGAGCACCCTCCAGTTCAATTCACGGACCATTACACTAACACTGTGAGATATATATTATATTAACCGTCTAAGAACGACCTCAACATAATACACCTATACCGTACAGCTATACGTTTATACATAATACTTCCATAAATGTACATTCAAATACATACATACATTCAGTATACAGAAACACACTTACGCGCGCACATATACACATAGTAGGTGTAGTCTGTACATTTATAGGTCTATGTAGCTGGATAAAAGGATAAATACAAAATTTTCCAAAAATAATATAGGGATTATTTAATTCTACGCCTTATAGGATTATCAGCTTTTATCTTATCGTTATTTATTTATTCTTTTTAACAGCTAAACCTAATAACTAGTAACATTCACTTTATTTACGGGATTGAGATAACATTTTTTAACGTATGAAAAATATCGAAGAAGATCAGGAAGATTCGAAACTAGTACTTTCTGGACAAAATTAAAGTATTAACTACCATTTGATTGTGAAAAGAGCTGTTATTTATTTTTTTTTTAATTTGAGGGTAAACAAATTTTAATATAAAATATCAATATTCATTTTTGACCGGTTACAACCTTTAATATAATCGATATTCCTTTGCCAATCCAAATGTATTAACTAATTCATCGTCTGTAATCACAGACGATTCTCCAATCGGAGAACCTAAATCGGTTTATTTATTGAAGTAAAACAGAAGAAAAATAGACAGAAAATCGTATTATTCTTTCTGTACCTAATAACCATTATTCTTAATATAGGAAAACAAAAAAATAAAATACATGAAATGATAAATGCTAACAAAATAATAAACCTCAGTTGTAGTAATTGTTCGAAATTCCCTCCTTCACATTTTACACAGCACTCTGCCCGACGTAAAATATTTCAGGTGGCTTAAAACCACCGGAAAATGTTACGACCGTGATATTTAACTATATTTATGAAGATATAAAAGTTAAAATCTTATATTTTGCGATCGATTCTAATGAATCCGAACTATAAAATAATGTTTAGTGTCTTTTTTTTCAATTTCATTACGGTATGGAACTCAAGGGTAGCGGGAGTTTATTATCTTCCTACTAATCGCAGAGCCTGGACGAATGTCCATTGCTGCTGTGTCTTTCGTTTATCGGGCGGGTCATTATTTATTTAGTGGCGGTTATAGATTTTTGTGTTTTATTTACGGATGGAGTTTTTATTTGCGTTCCGGTTCTTTAGACCGGGTAGAATTAATTGATCAGCTGATCGTAGGAGACTCGTTACGATATAATTATATCTTAAAAACTTTTTTATCAAAGAGATAATAAACGTTTTCTCTAAAGAGAGAAAAAACTTCGTATCTTTTCTCTTAATTGTCAACTTTCTAAAGTGTAACGGCGCTTTTTAGTTGGAATTCTTAAAATTATGTACCACAGAGTTAAATAGCGCTTGCAATAATTTACTTTTATGTTATTACAGTTTATTTTCAATTTTATTTACATTTATACATCTTAATAGAAATAAAGAGCCATGGTTAAACGGGCATTAAAATTAATATAAAGACTAGATTATGCTCCAGAAACCGTTTACGAAAAGGTTTTTCTTAAAATCTAAACCTCGGTGGCCGTTTCGATTAATAAACAATTTATTATTGTCTGGAGGAAATTTTGAATTTTTTTATAATCTTATTTTATTCTAAAATCACAGCAAAAATATTTTTGTTCTGTGTTTCATAAGTACTGTTAAAATTTCAATTAATACAGTTTATTATTATTTCCTTGTATTTTTTTTTTATTTGCTTTTTTACAAATTTATTTATTATATATTTCTTTTATCTTAATTGATAATTGTTTAACAGTTGAAACATATCTAGAATATCTGTTTTGTAAACTTGTATAAATTATTAAGATTAAAGGGATAATATTTATTACTTTTTTGGTGAACTCAATACGTATAAAATGAGTTGTTTCAACCGTTGTCCAAGTCCCATTTTTTGATTTCTTTGTCAACCCAAAACCTGTACGTATAAAACAAGATGACTCACAATCAACGTCCACCAAAACCGAGTAAAGATAAATCGATGAAAATTTATATACACGTTCTCCTTACGGGAAAAAGGATTTTTTGAAATTCCGAGTTTAAAGGATTCAAATGGAGAGCGACTGATGCTACTGTTCATTCTACTTCTTCTAATGTTTTTCTGACAGTTTTTTAATGATTTTTTGTAGTATGGTATTACTTTCGATCGCATGATGTGATTGGGTGGATGGGATAAAAATGAATATTCTTTACGTTTTGAGTTACGAGGAGTCCGAAAAAACCATTCAATTAAATTGATAATTATAACAATGGAAATTCATAATTTACCATTCATCCAAATTAATTTCCCTTATATATTTATAGACTTACGTATAAAATTCTTGGCTCAAAAATCTCCAAAACTACTTAGTAACGTTAATTGAATTTTAGATTTGCTGTAGTAGTGTTTCTGAGTTGTGCGTGTGAAAATTTGATGAAGATTGGTCGCATCGTTTCTGAATTACACTCAGTTTAAGGTCGACAAAATTTGAGAGGGTCAAGTTATAGAAGCGTGTTTCGTTACAATGCTCTGTGTTGGAACGCTGACGTTTTCCGTTTATCTTATTTTAATATATTTGTACATTATGAAATATATGTTAAAAAATACGTACAACTTCCTACGTTCTTTTCCACTACGTTCTAAGTACATGTCTATCTAATTTAAAAAAAAAACCAAAAAAAACCATGAGGAGTAAAATCAGGTAATGCCAGTATGTATGAGAAAAAGCAGCACAAATTGCAGAAGATGGTAGCGAAATAAATCTGAAGTAAATGTAAAAAAAATGTTAATGATAAATTTTGATTCGTTGTTGTAAAGGTTTATATTTTTAAATTAATACTATCGCTGAATCATGGTAAAAAACAGAACACATTATACTGGCCTAATATTATTCTAATTTTAAAGCAAATTTTCTTTGTCAAATATTACTAATATTTTGATATAGATGGTTGCAATCATTATCAAGTTAATTGAAATAGTAATTTTAAAATTATTTAAACAGATGCTATTTTTTTATCGCTTAAAAATTTTCGTTACAAGCAGTTTCTCTAGTTTCAACCAAGTGCACAATATTTTATTTGTTTCCGATATTATGATTATAGTTTTCATAATTTTTGTTTTTACTTATTCTAAAGTAGAACATTGTACATCTGTTTTTAAATCTCATTTATTATTTTTATACCCAAAAGCTTTTCTGTTTTTCTTCAACATTTTCTCTCACTTGACTCTGTATTTACTGACTTAACCAAGCAGTTTATTCATTTACGGTTTGCACGGTAATGCTATATCTCCTTATCTACTTATTTTATCAATCAAATTTGATCTCATGAGATCGAATCAATAATTTTCTAAATCAATTCCCGATGATGTTTTTTTATATTGATATTTCCTAACCTTTACTCTTACATTTCCATATTTTCTTTCTTTCTTTCTTTTTCTGTTTAACCTCTGGAACTACCTTAAGGTATTACTTCAGAGAATGAATGAAGATTATATCTATGAATGTAAATGAAGTGTAGTCTTGTATAGTCAGGTCGACCATTCCTGAGATGTGTGGTTAATTGAAACTCAACCACCAAATAACTCCGACATTCACAATCTAGTATTCAAATTTGTATAAAAGTAATATAGCTTTATAGAATAATACCTTTACAAGGATTTGAACCTTAGAATATTCGACTTCGAAATCAGCTGATTTGCTGAATTCAATTCGAAAAAGGCAACTTTATTATAAAATTTCATTGTATGTACTTTAATGGATGATAAATTAAACGTTTCTTCATTTTAAAACCCGCAGTAATACTACAGCCAAGAATCAAATAATCAGTGTTTTCTACGAGTATATATTATTTTTGTGTTATAGTGAATTCGCTCATACAGGGATCGCATAAAGCGAGGTGTTGTTGTATATTTAATTACTGGGTTATGTGATTTAAATAGCAGTTATTTTCTATTTTTATTCTGTAATCAAAAGAAGGATTTACGTGACATGTTAGGTCAGAAATAAAATTGATAATTAATAACTCTCTTATATAAATATACTGAAATGTCTTAACTTTCTGTTATATGTTCAAGCCTATCAAATTTCAAAGTATTTTTTTTTTATTCGTGCGTGTGTGTGTGCTTGTGAGCACATGTGTACGTATATATATATATATATATATATATATATATATGTTTTGTAGAATCCTGGAAGTGTGTTGAAATAAAAAGGGATTCAGATGACGGGTGAAACGCGGGGAGTGTACGGGTTTACATATATATATATATAACTGAGGAGGGTTGTTACACCAAACTACTGTATGTAAATCAATCTAACCGTATAATTAAATAAGCTAGCGACGTTGGTCTAATTTTTCAAAATTTATTGTACCCGATGGTGGTCGCGAGGTACGATAAGGTGGGGAAGTGCTTACGTTGAGAGGGGGTCAGAGGGAACTTATTACGTGTCACTCCCTCAGGACCAAATATATTTCAGGAATAAAAGTTCATTCAGTAGCGACCGACACCTTTACTGCCCTCTTGCGTCAGTTCCTCCTCCTCCTCTTCTTCTTCTTCATATACTTCTCTCCTTTTAATAAACGTGAATCTTGATATATGAAAAAAAGAGAGTATGATGTTCCTAGTAAGGACTTGATGTAAACCTAAGGTGCCATTTCCTAGTGCCTATATTATTATTCACTTTACAACGCATAATTTTACAGTAATAGTACTAAAACTGCAACGGTTAATAAATTAAAATAAACCGTTTTATTGTCTTACACGTATTTTAAAAAATATCTTAGGCCATTCGTATTTTCTGTATTTCTTTAAATTAACATATCATTAACAGGGGAAAAAATACAATTCCTACTCTTCAACTTCATAAATTAATAAATGCAGTTATTTTAGAACGAAATTAAATTAATGTTTCAAGTTCCAGTGGAACCATAATTTATACTTTAAAAAATGGATATTTAAAGTCAGCCTTTTAATAATTGATTGTAGGTTTACTAACGATGGATTTGTTAATATTATATACAATTGCAAGTTACCAAAGAAAATGTAATGTACATTTTTATTGTTTTGTCTTTTCTTGATGTAGTTATAAAATTATTTGAATCCATTGTTTTATGAAGACTGTTATTCATTTTAATTCATTCGCACTTCGATTCAGTCTGTTGTATAATTTTTTTGTTTAATGTTTTCACCGTCTTTCAAAAATCGTGAAATTAATAAATAATTTATTATTTTGCCTAGTTATATCAACCTTACTTTTAACCGTTTAATGACTTTAATTTATTTTTATTGTTTATTCAGGATTTTCAAAATCTTTTTACTAGAGAATACGTCGTCCACCTATAGTACATACATGTATTCCATGTCTGTTGGGAAGTAAAAGCATTTAAGCCTTCATTTTGAAAGTTCCGGGTTCGAAACCTTATAAGCTTACAATATTTTTATTAAATTAAAAATTTCAATTCTGTATTCTAGGTTATGAAATAAAATAAAAAAAAGTTATACTTCTTGTTAACTCGTAATCACAATAATTTTAACCAACTCAAATATTTATATATAAACGTGGATATATTTTTGTTCTTCCAACCTAAGTAAATTAAATGAATTCAGAATATTGCTGGTAATTTAACATAAAATAACCTAATTTTATGAAAAGGTTTTAGGAATGTCTAAAAAAAAAATTAGTTTGTGGTATAATCACGTAAATAAAATATCTGATGTTGACACTACATGACTACGCCTATTAAATTACATTTACACACATTTTTTTTTTTTTTTAAATAAAAAGTACATAAAATTTTATTTCATTAATAACTTCTTAATTTTTTTTTCATTTTTTTTATTGTTACTATTGAATTACTATTTAATGTAAAACTTTTTTACAATCAGAGGTTAAAAATTATTAATAAATCAATATACTTAAATAAAAAAAAAGTTAAAAAAAAATATGTAATGAAGTCGGATTCAAACCAATGTGCCTTCCCCATATAATCCAAATATTTCATTATTAAAATTTTATTTGGCTATAACTCTGGAACCAATGAAGATACGTATATCGTTCAAAAGCTCTTAATGAGGGCTTATTACTACAGTTAAGAAAAAGTTCAAAATCAAAATGTTTTGAATTTTGGGCTCTTTTGGATACTTTTGGTCCAGTCGATTGCAATCAAAAGGAAAGGTGCACAACTCGTTACAACAGTCCTAAATCCAAAATTTCAACATTCTACGGCTAATCGATTATGAGTTATGCGAGATACGTACGTTCAGACGTCACCCCGAAACTAGTGAAAATGGATTCAGGGATGATAAAAATGGATATTTTCGTTGAAATCTGGAAACCGAAATTTTTTGTGATAACAATACTTCCTTTACTTCATATAAGGAAGTAAAAAACATTAGTGTATTAATAAACGCTATATGTATATCGATAAATCTTGTTTTAGTTATATTTCATTCTAAAGCAAAGTGTTGAGAAGAAAAACGTGCAGAACGAGGATGCTTAGAAAAACTGAAAGGGATTGTATGCGTGTAGGATTTCGAGCTAATTTAAGACTAAAAGGTTAGCATACAAATAAAATAATGCAGAAATCCATCAAACCAACCAAAAGATTGAAAAAAAAAACAATTTTTGCTTCAACTTAATCATTGCCCGTGTTTTATATATATATTTTTTTATTCAGGCATAAAATTTTTATGTTGTTTAATTATTTTATAATTACAGTTAAGCATGATGCTTTTAAGAAACTTCATTGAAAAAAAAAGATCTAGTCAATTCAATCCTTAGATTTAATCAACGTATTATCCTTAGGTTTTTCATATTTGTGGAGAAATTTCAAAGATTATCTTGTTATGTGTTTTTTTCCATATAATTTAAGTGATATTTAAATGAAACAAAACACATTGGCTACGTAGACTTCTAGATATTTTACAATCTTTTTTATCATTATTTAATATTGGATTATTAGAAGCATAATGATATTTATATATATATATATATATATATATATATATATATATATATATACATTGGTGATTTCCTTGGCGGAGTGATAGCATCTCCGCCTTTCATCCGAAGGTCCCGGGTTCGAATCAGATATGTTTGAGTCAGATATGGTATTTGTCATACGCTAAAATATTTCCATTTCATATTCTCATTCTCAGGTTTGAAGCTTATGTGGTGAATTAATCATCAAATATATATATATATATATATATATATATATATATATATATATAATATTTATACAACCATCTCATAATAATTAGCAAAATATTTTTTCATAAAAATTCAAGAAAACTAATTCGAATTTTTAAGATTAATGAAAAACTAACACATATCCTCCACATTCCAGGGAATCATAACTTACCTTCATTAGTAATGTCCCAGTGTTTTTTTATTTCATATCTTTACATTCCTTTTCTTATTTTATCAAAACCCAGATTAAAAAAAAAAACATATTCACGCATTCCAGAAATCTTGTCACGCCTAGCAGCAATTTATTCACGTCGTTTCTTTACATTCCTTTTTGTTTTTAATTTTATCAAATCGCAGGTTTCCCTTTACCTTTACACGTTACTTGAGAGGCTTCCTTTCATATAAGCAGAGATTTTTTTTTACGTATATCCTAGTTTTAAATGAAAACTAATCCTAAGTGTTTAAAAATAAATATATTAAAAAAATTGTAAAATATAATCATAAAAAGTAAAAGTATAATTTCCCGGTTGTACAGATATACTGTATGTTTTTTGGAACAACAGATTTTGGTCGACCTTCACAATTTTGTATTATATTTCTGTACTTTATATTTTGTGGAGGTAGATCTAGAGATTATCTCCTTGTATGTTTTATTCCTATAACTTAAATAATATATAAATGAAACAAAACACATCGTCTGGGCCTTTTTTTACAAAAACAATGAAAGAAAAAAGAATATCTTGTATGAATCTTTTTTTATTGTTTCTTAAAATATTCGCCTTTAAAATTTATAAAATTTCGCTTGCGTTCGAACCAATTCTCGAAAAATCTTTCCCATTTTGAAGTTGGTACATAAAAAACATAAATTTGGAAGGATTCAACAGTTTCTTGAATTGATGAAATTTGCTGTTTTGTTTGACATTCGAGAACAAAAAGAAGTTGTTAGGCGATAAATCAGGTGAATACGGGCAAAGAGATATTAATTCAACCTTTTTTCTTCGTCAAATTATCAATCGTTTGACGTATTATGTGAAAGCTGGAATTGGCCTGATTAAGAATTTTGCCACGTTTTCGGGTGTTTTTCCTGATTTTGTTGATTACTGGCAAACAAAATGTCGTATAGCATTCAGCATTAACTGTTCTTAGCTCCACTAAAGCGATGATTGTTACACGTCAATTATAATCGAGGAAACAAGCTATCATTTTCTTAGAAGTGCTTCGCAAACGAACCACTCTTTTTGGAATCGGTTCATCTTGGAACACCCGAAAAGTTGATTCTTGCTTAGATTTCAGCTCGTACGAATATATCCAAGTTTCGTTTACAGTTATGATGTTATATACGGATTTTGCATTTCCTCGGTCGAATTTTTTGAGCATTTCCTTACACCAATTGACACGATCCTGTTTTAGAGCTTCGGTCAAATTACGTGGAATCCATCGGGAACATATGTTTTTCACAGCTAAATGTATTGTAGTCTTCGATATGGCTAAGGATGTCTCTATATCACGGTAAGTAAGTCACATGCAGTTTCTCTTCAATCATGTTGTGCAAAGCAGCGAGGTTTTTTGGAACAACTACAGATTTTGGTCGACCTTTACAAAATTCATCGCTGACGGAAGGACGACCACGACGAAATACTGCAAACCAATTGTAAATGGTCTTTTCTGATGGCGATTCATTATCAAAACTTGTACGAAGCGATTGCAGGCATTGATGTTGAGTTACTTCTTTAATAAAATCGTAAAAACCATCTTAAAACCTTCACGTGAAATTTCCACTTTTTCACAAAACTGTTTTTTTTTTTTTTTTTAACGCTCAGTGTAAACAGACGACTACTCGACCGATTTCTGAGATGCCACTGCTGTGACAATAAAAAAATCCCTTTCGGCACGCCGGAATGCGGAGTTAGATTTCACCGGTGCTAAGTAGGGGATAAAAAAGATTTCCACCTTAAAGTTAACAAAAACTTCAAATTTACTCAATATGACAATGGTTCCATGTGAAAAAAGTTTCACATGTTTAGCGTAAGACAACCCCCATCATTTTACAATTTCAGCAATACCCACCCATCACTTGGCGTAAGGGTGGGTAATATCAAAAATTGTTTCAGACAAAATTTTAGGTAATATTTAGAGGACTAACGACTACTTTAAACAGATTCAATACTGTGCCTATTAAGTTATGATACTTTTTGTTTTCGAAACCCCATTTTTTCAATCCCCTGGGCCAGTGGTTGGTGATATCCCAAAACTTTACTGAGATAAGTTTTAGGCCCTTATCCAAAGAATAGTAGGAACCTTAAACGAATTCGATATTTTACTTAATAAGAAAGTTATAGCGATTTTTTTTTGAAAAAAGCCTCCCCCATTTCACTCCCATGGTCCTACTTTGCCCATTAACGAACTCGACCGAGATTTTCAGACGAGTTATTTTTAAGGTAAAATCTGAAAGTGATTGGCGCAAAATTACGGCAGTTATCGTGTCCACAACAAAGTGAAATATATATATGCATACATATATACACAAAAACGTTTGAACTGACGGTGGTTTTAGGTCTGGGAAATGTAAAACGCGAAGATATGTTGAAATTTTCCGGAAGTATCTACACAATATATTATATAAGAGAAAGTATGTTAATCTGGTAAGATTTCGGGATTTTTTTGTAGATCTTAACATTTAGTGATCTCCCTCTAAAAACGATGTTTGATATGTTTTTTGTTTGGTATCTCCAAACTGGATGGATGAAATTTGGCCGATTATTTACGGAGCATTGATGCATTGAAGTCTCATCACGGAAAAAAAGGGAGATACAAACTTTATGGATTCAAAACCTTTATGAAAGAAAAACTTACGGATCGCGTACTCAAAGGACATGTACATTTCTTCACATAATTTAATGTCCCTCGGTTAGCCAAGATAATTTCTGATTGTTTTTAATCTTAACACTTTGTAACCTATTGGTAGTTATTTTTAATTAGGTTCCGGCATCTAAAAGTCGAAATGTAAAGAATTAAAAATATATTATTAAATTTTAATGCAACCCACCAGGTTGATTTAGTGGAGAACGCGTCTTCGCAAACCAGCTGATTTCGAAGTCGAAAGTTCCAACGTTAAAATCTAGTAAAGGCAGTTAGTTTTAAACGGATTTTAAATATTAGATCGTGGATACCGGTGTTCTTTAGTGGTTGGGTTTTCAGTTAACAAAACTATTAGAAATGATTAACCTGAGACTGTACAAAACTACAACACTTTACTTACACTCATACATATCACCCTCATTTAACCTGTGAAGTAATACCTGACAGCAATTCCGGAGGCTAAACAGGAAACAAATTTAATGCATATTTTTTTTTTATGTTTGGTTCGTTTATTCACATTTAAAAAAAGTTTTTTGTCATTTTTTTCACCTAGTTTTAGTGTACATTATCGGTTTAATTTATTTTAAATTTATTAAATAATAATATTAAACTTCGGTTTACAAAGTGGATTTCTTTATAGATAATATAAACAAATCAATTGTTAGTTTCGTAACAGTACATGATTTAAGAATCATTTGAATACCTATATGCTTTCTGGTAGAAGATCAAATATGTTGATTTTTTACTCCTCTAAAATCATATAAAAATTTATTAAGGTTTCTCAAGATAAAAATTATAAATTTAATAGATTAGTAGGGTAGGTTTTACTAAGGACATAGAACTAGATTAAAAATATCAGAAAGTTAAGAGAAAATGCTTTTCGGCTAATTTGAGTAGGATTGACCCTAATACTTGTAACAACTAATCCCCTGGTTACATGCAAATAACGTCATGTTATTTCTTTTCAACTGTTTTTATCTAAATCTGAATATTACCCGTAAATCTTGTTACCTTTTGATCTGAGTTACGTTTGTTTGATTATTTACACCGATATATTTTCTGCTATAATTATTTTCGAGAAACATTTATTTTATTATATGAGGTAAATTAAAATTGAAAGATATTTTGTTACGGTTACATAGACATCGTGTTAAGTACATAATTCAGTACCGCAGTCACTTCTTGTAAACTCTTACTAGTGGATTTTATTTACATAACGCCGTTTCTCAGATTCAAATGCCAGTTTTCCATACAGATGATAAATTGGTATCTTAAATTAGGCCTAATGGGTTGTACACAGTCGCACTCGTTTGACACCATTGGCACTACTAGCTATAATAATTCATTGCACGTTATATTTAATATAAAAGCCATTGCCCCTTTATTTTCCTTCTCTTCTTATCACTCTTCCACTATCATTCTGTTTAGAACTGACATTTATCAAATGTATTTATAATAAATTATTGTTTATGCACGGAATTTTATTGTACCTACTTTAAAATTCAATTTTTTGGCAAAACTAATTTTCTTAATTAGATTTATTTATTACTCCTTACTTTATTATTTAAAAGTATATTTATTTAGATTTTACTAATAATATATGTTTTTTTTTGTTTTTTTTTTATTAATTGTGTTATTTTAAATTGTAACAAAGCGAAATAAAATTATAGTAAGCTAAAAGAGGATTTGCCTTTTACTCCTATTTTGTATAAATAATATAAAATAATTCTTTTATATTTCATAATGTTGCTTTTTTTGTTGTTAAATGAATCAGAAGAATTTAAAGTTTCAATAATGTTGTATTCTGTTCTTTTTTATTGTTAAAAAAACGTAAAAAAAAGTATTCTGGTTTTTCCCCTAAAAGGTTTTTAAATTATTAAAGGTTTTAACGATTTAAAAATGTTATACTATATGCTGTAGAGCTTGTGTAGAGCTGGGTGGTTGGTTGATTAATGTGTACGTATTATTGTTATTATTTTTATTTCCTTTAAAAATAATAATTTTTTTTCTTTATAATATCCTCTATATTTATTTCATTTGCTCATCTTTCCTTAAATTATCTAGTCATCGTATCTATGGTCTACCACTTTTTTCATTTTATTTTATTTTTACTGCTGAAATATTCTTCTTTTTTTAATATATCTCTTTTTTTGGGTAGCGGGCATCATCTTGACCAAGTCCAAAGACGAGTCTTATCAAACAGATCATCCTGAAAATAATCTTGTCATAGAACGTTAAAACCCAAAAAGAACACAAGTTGATATGGATGTAGTAGCTAATTATAGTTTAAACAAAAAAAGCGATTAAAAATATTTGTTTTATAATTAAAAGATTTAAAATATAAAATTATTATTCGCAATAATACAATATCCCTGCTGAGTAAACGCCAAGTTTTTAATGCATTGTCTCGTGCGACAGAAATTTACATTAACTTTTTGTATTACACTATTCGTCTCAAACTTTCTTAGGACTGAGAAGATCGTAAAACACGTGGTACACAAGAAGGATTAGTCAGCGTTACATTCTCTGAGAGTAAAGATGTTAACTATATAGCCAAATCCTTCTGTTGAACATGATAAAAATATTGTTTGTAGAGCTGAACATCCCTTGCATTCTGGTGGATTTGGTATGCTGATGTGAATCAATCACATATTTGGCTTAGTGGAGAAGGCAACGTGACTTGACATGCTTGTTAGTTGAGAGTATATATGCCACTTTAGATAGAGAATTTATTATATTGCATGTCATTTACAAGGTTTCTGGATACGGCATCTAACATTTATACATAATAATTTATTTTTTTTATCTATAATTAATTATTCAATTTTAATTTTTATAATTATTTTTTAATAGCCTTTTTATTTAATAGAATTAATTATTTAATTATTGATTTGTATTGTATTAATTGTAATTGATAAAGCTTACAAACGATCTTAATTAATCTAAGTCAAGTTCAAAGTTATTTGTGTAATTAGAAAAGCAATGTAAAATATCAGTTTTAAAATTTAATGAAATAATTATTTTAATGTAACTGTTTAAAAACAATTATGTAGACGACATTAAGCTATTTAAAAACATTGAAATATTAAGTATTATAATTGTAATGCAAACGCATTAAACGCAGTTTTTTTTTACCTTTTATTGTATTATTACGAATTATGAAGTACTACAAAAATATCCTGCCTATTCAGAATGAAATAAAGCAGAATTAGAGTAACACAATTCAGAATAGTATAAAAAAAAAATTATGTAAGAATTATATTATTATTTAATAATTAACCAGTGCTAAGCAAATAATTAATTAAATAAGTTTAAGCGTTTTATTAATAAATAATTAAGCATAATTAATTAATTTAAATATAAGCAAAAATATGCTGTAAAAGATTTGTACAAAGCCATAAATTTATGCTTTAAAAATTTTATATAATGAAAATTATATGACTTTATCTTACCAATACTTGAAGTTAAATAAATCTCTCCTACAAGAGAAAAATAAAATCGCCAGACAAAATAGTTATAAACCAAATAAGATAAATAAATTTATGTAAAATAAAAGATTACAACCCATGATCCAATTAAGAGGATTGCAGAAATGTAAAAAATTAATTTATATGTATTATTATTATTATTTTTATGAAAATAGAAAAATATAAAAGAATTTGTATGATGGAAAGTAATTGAAGTATGAGACATATCGGAAATTATTAGGAAACACTAAAGTTCAATGTCCTACCACATAACCGACACGGCGTCTTTGAAAATTACACAATCCTGAGAAGGACAATTTACCTAAAAAATGAACCTTGCCACGAAAGAAATTCGGTTGCCCCGAATTACATACCAAGTACCTGCGTATGAAATTCATTACATGAACAGCGCACTACAGGCTAGATTAAGAATTTTATAACAGACAAACTGCGCTTGTTTACCTAAGTTAAATAAATAACGCAAAAATCTTAGCAAAACCTCATTTCACCGGAGGAACTGAAATCCGGGCGAAATTTTTCGCTAACCGTAACTTAATAACAAAGCGTTTTCGGACATATATTTGTATGAAATTTTTTCATTTTTAATTTCTTGTACGAAGTAGAGGAAGTATTGTGATCGCGACAAATATCGGTTTTCAGATTTCAACGGAAATATCCATTTTAAACATCCCTTCATCCATTTTGAATAGTTTCGGCGTGACGTCTGTACGTACGTAATATGCATCTACGTAGGTACGTATATATCTCGCATAACTCAAAAACGATTAGCCATAGGATGTTCATATTTTGGATTTAGAACTGTGGTAACATCTGTTATGCACCAACCCTTTTGATTGCAATCGACTCAACTAAAAGTATCCAGAAAAGCAAATGACGTTTTCTTAACTGCAGTAATAAGCCCTCATTGAGAGCTTTTCAACAATTATCATAAGTGGTACTTATTTTTATTGGTTCCAGAGTTATATCCAAATAAAATTTTAATTAATGAAATATTTGGATCAAGGGAAAGGCACATCGGTTCAAATCCTTCATATTTTAATTTTTTTGTTAACTTTTTATTTTAATTTAAATATGTTGATTTATTAACAATTACGAACCTCTTATTGTAAAAAAAGTTTTACAATAAATAATAATTCGATAATAACCATAAAAAAAATTATGAAAAAATATTAGAAGTTATTAATGAAATAAAATTTTGTGTAGTTTTCATTTAAAAAAAAATGTGTATATATAATTTAATAGGCGTACCAGTAAGTCATTTGATGCTCACATCAAAGATGTCAAGAATCAGTTTCCAAATTATTTCTCTTTCCTCCTTAATCACCCGGTACACACACACACACACACACACACACACACACACACACACACACACACACACACACACACACACACACACAGAGAGAGAGAGAGAGAGAGAGAGAGAGAGAGAGAGAGAGAGAGAGAGAGAGAGAGAGAGAGAGAGAGAGAGAGAGAGAGAGAGAGAGAGAGAGAGTGAGAGACATATTTTCAGGCTGTTGATAAAAAACTTTTTAAGAATTTAAGGGGATGGTCACCCACATCAAAATAAAGAGAAAACTAAGCCGGAAAGGCTTAGTTTACCTGATATCAAGCTGAAATTAAGATACGTTACTAGCGGAAATTTCATACACTGTTAGTGTACCTAGAAGTTTACTAGTTTAAAAATAAGGAACTTGATCTCTATCCATTTCAAAATGGCGGCCATGTAAACGTTTTAATAATTAATATCTTTGGAACCGCTGGTGTTTTTAAATGTTAAATTATTATACAACAAATTTTAATTTCCGATTGTAATATTGCCAATACTATTACATTCCTATAATTTATTACATGATAACATTAATATAATTATTTCAGTTGAGATCGTGTGACCATTTCATTGAGTTGATGGTCGACCTGAGACTGTACAAGACTACACTTCACTTACAATCATACATAACATCCTCATTCATCCTCTGAAGTAATACTTGACAGTGAATCCCGGAGATTAAACAGGAAAAAGAAAGGAAGTTGATTTCGTGTGGAGTTATCTAATTTCATTCGGAAGGAAAACTGATTTTTTAATATAGAGCGATGATTCGCTTCAAAATGTTTGCCATAACTTTATTATTTGTAAACAGATTTAAATAAATAACATGTCATTTCTTTGACATAAAACGCGTAAATGCGTTTTAGATAAATTTATATTAATTATATAAATATTTAAAAAAACAATTTATATGTTATTCTCACTTTCGTTTTAACTTTATTGTAATATAATACTCTATAACAATTAAAAGACGAAACGTATGTGATTATTCTTAAATTTATATCGTGTTTTAATATAAACTTCTAACAGTTTCATTTTATACTAAAGTAATGATAATACCTGACACCAGATAGCACTGTGCGTGCCGATATTCAATTGTTGCAATTATTTTAGCAAGCGACCGTAACCTATTCTGTTTCTTCCCTCGATCATCACTTCAGTTATCTCCCTATTACAGTTTATCATTATAACTACTATTATTATTATTATAATAGATTCTGTTTTAATCCTCCCTTACTCTCCTATTACTTTCACTCTCTCTGATCATATATAGTATGTAGAGTATGTAAATTACACATGTTCATTCATTAACGATGCATTTCCGTTTCAAGTAATTAAGAAATATATTTATTTAATCTTTCTTATGAAAAATTTTGTTTTTAAAATTCGGTTTGTTTAAAAATGCTTTTTATTTAAATTTTAGGGAAATTACATTAGATTATATTTTATGTGAGACAAACACGAAAGAAAAATTTGTCTTTAAACCAAAGATACCGAAAAAGTATGATTTAATAAAAGAAAAAATGCAATGAGCTCATGAATATTGACCTAAAACTACTGATGTTTAGCCTAAATATATTTAGCATACGTAATAATGGATGAAGTAGTTGTTTGTTAGGGTTACTATATTATCAAAATATTGTGTTACATTTGCAGGTTTTTACTTGATGCGCAGAAGAATCCTATAGTGACTGACTACTTTAAGAATCTTAGCTATTAAATTCAATTTTACTTGTATATATTTTTTTAAAGAATCAATTTTTACATATTTGTACTAATTACTTCCAATGATTCAATTTAAAATTATTTGTTTATTACCATTCATTTAATTTTCTTTATAGATGATGAATGAAATGGTAGGTAGAAAATTGCCTTTAACGGGAATCGAATCCGAGACCAAATGATTTAAAAGCCATTACAACATTTGGCTGATCAATGTTAATTTGTTATCCAATTATTTTAATTTTTTTTTTCCAGTGTATTACTAGAATAATTTAAAATATATTATTAGTTGTAAGTATATATATATATATATATATATATATACACTATACGATTATTTTTTACGATTATTTTTCCAAAAATATTATATTTAATTAAATTTCCATGCGCTACTTAACGTGTATTTTTAAATGTTAGTTAACTAATAACTAACAATTGTTTAATAACTGATTTTCGTAGTTGAAGGTTCTGAAGTTGAAATCCTAGTAAACGCTATTTGCTTTTATAGGATTTGAATACCAAATAGTGGATACCGGTGTCCTTAGGTATTTGGAGTTCAATTTACACACGATTCAGGAATCTGAGTCTCTACATGATTACACCTCATTTACATGTCGCACCACATCTTCCTCATCTCATTGGGCCATGGGGTTGTTTATTGTTCACTATTTGAAAAAATTGCAAAGTACACAGTAGGCAGAAAAAAAGAAAAGAATAAGTTGTTTATTAATGATGTTTAAACAGTACGAAAGTTTGGTATAAATGTCATAAAAGTACCTAAAACCTTTATAAATTTACCTCGTAACAAGGAAGTAATTATTTTGATCTTTAATTTTTAAATAGAATAACTGATAAATATTTTATTGAAGTAATAGCGTCAGAATAAGTTAATTAGTAAGCAATTTAAATTATTTTATAAGATGTTTTATTCTCTTTTTTTTGTGATACATATTCGTAATGTACAATATTTGAGAAATTAATATGTTTTTATTACAAAAAATGTATTAATGTTGTTTTATCTGATATTATACAGAGAACAACATGGTTTTTAATTCATTTATAATTAAAATTTTATTCATTTTGACATGATTATTTGAATATTATTTTTATTAGTTAGTTATTAACATTAATTTTCATTATGTATTGTTTAGGAACTGTATAATACATTTAAATTTTCTTTCAACTATTTTCGTTTGATGCCCAATTTAATGTGTTTCAATTTTGAATTTGTTGGATCGTACATTTCATTTACCATCATCAATTACGATAATAAAACATTTATTAAATTAAAATTGGTATAGCATGATGAAATTTCAAGGACACAAATAAAAATTGTTTGCAAAAAATTGAACCGATTCAAAAAAAAAAAAAAATAAATATTGCATTGAAAAGAAAAAAATCCTTTAACTGCATCCTTAATACATTCTTTGACACTTAATTTTTCAAGCCCGCACCAAATTTAAAATGAATTACCAGTGCAGAAATTATGGATAACATTTATTTGAATTAAAACTTCACTTAATTCTAAAATTTAAAGCCGATTTAAAAAAAAATATAAATTTAAAAAATTATATTTAGTTTTATAGAAAAATTCCTTTTTTTCTTTTTGATGAGAGTTTTTTGTAGGATCGATATAACTTTTTTCAAAAAAGTTCTATTCTATTCTTTTATAACGTCTTCAAAAGGAAAATATGAGATGACCTTCAAAAGAGACTGCTCGTAAAAGAAAAGAACGTTATTTTTTTTAACAAAACAGGCTCGTTTAAAACGATACAAGATTTGAGATGCGTAGAATTTCAATTCAATAATTTGATAATACGCATTACCAAAGGCTGTTTAAAATTTGGGAATGCAAGTTGTCAAAAGAAATGCAGTTTGAAAGTGAACATCATGATTCGTTAGCGCTTTTTAATTGCGATTCAAGAAACACAGTTTTTCGTTGATCCATGAACATATTTATAATAAAAAGCCTGAAGAATATTAATATCAATTGATAATTGTGAGGGAGAGGTCAGTATAAACATGAAAAATTGCGAAACAAAAAAGCCGATGATAACATATTTGTTTGCTGAGAATACGTCAAGTATCAGGTAATCTAAGATATATATTCAATGCAGAAGCTTTTAAAAAAGAAATAAATACGTTTTACAGCGTAGATCGGAGTTTATAGGCTAAGCCTTTTTTTTTAATGGTCCAGTACCACTTGGTAATGGTGTGGAACCTCTGTGGTATCATCCTACATTGTAAAAAAAAAAACAAATTGGTACAAAGTTTATCTCCTTGGCAAAATGTTATTCCCGAAAAAAAATTATGCACGGATAGAATTGATAACATTTTCATTTTTGAATTCAGTTAAAAAACAGCTCATCCAGTACACTTTCTTATTATAGCTTTAATCGGTTAAAAAAAAAACTGTATAAGTTTTAAATCAAATTAATAAAAATAAATAATTAACACGGATTGATAATTTGAAAAACATTAATGAATAAGACATAAAAATCTTCATTTAAGTCCTATGGGTGATTATGAATACATGAAAATTCAAAAAATTCAAATTTAGAAACAACTAATATGATGGAGAATATCGCTGTTAGAAATTGCCTCATCTTTATGATATGTTTGTGTTTTCTATTTCAGAAAAAGTACCAACGTTTCAAGGATTTTATTAATCTTTAATGTTGTATTTATTTACCGAAGAATTATTGTAATATTAGTATTAAAAGTAGAATATTAAATTATATTTTAATTAATAAATATAATTAAAATAGAACTTTAATCTTAATAAGGTTTATATTTTTATTTTATTGTTTCAGGCTACATTTTTTTAAATTTTAACATATTTATTTATTCACTTTTCGTTTTTATTTTTTAAGATTTAATAAGTTTTTTTTGTAAGTAATTTTTCTTCTGTACATTAGAAGAAAAAAAACACGAAAAAATAATAACAATAAGTCTTTTTGAATGTTGGTTTTATCCATTTCTCGGAATTAAATTCATAGCATTATAAATCAAAATAATGGCTTTCTAAATCAAAATGCAGTGTTAAGTTATAAGTAGGATTGTATAATACAATATGCTTTCCGTTTCATATTATTATTTGTTTTTCTTTCTTAAAAAAAAAGAAAGAGAAAAAATAATATAGATTTTTTTAAAATGATATTTGTTACGTGTAAATATAAACTAATAAAATTGTTTAATAAAATACTCTTATACTTTCATTCAAAGTATAATTTAGTATTAAAATATAAAAAACAAAATAAATACTGTAAAATAAATTCCAAATTTATCGGTAATATTATTTTTATCAAATTTAATTTCTTTACAAAAAAAAAATAAAAAATAAAAAAATAAAATACTGTACACATTTTAAATCGTAAAACATTTCAAAATACTTTATAAAAAATAAAATACTATACACATTTTAAATCGTAAAATATTTCAAAATATTCATTTAAACTACGTACTCCATATGTTAGGGTCGATAATAAAAGAAATATTACGATTCGTTGTATTCTTTTGTCAGAAAGTATAAATTGGTCAAAATTCTTAATTTCTATAATTCATTTCTAAGAAAGAAATTCAATTTGGAAATAAATAAGAGCCTTTAAAATGTAATGTTGATGAAAGCTGTTGAAATAAGAGGTAACTTAAAATTAATAGCAGAGGAGAAAAATTTGTAACAGAATTTTGAAAAGAATTGGACAAGATTGGTAGCCGATCTATTGTGGCACATCGATTTAAATAATTTGCTAATAGAAATACGAGTAAATGTAAAAACTGAAGAGAAAATAAAGAGCGAGATTTACAAAAAAACAAAATTTAGAACATAGGTTCAAAATATGTTGAACTTAAATGATTAGCCTAGAACATAAAGAAGGAATGGAAAAATTTGCGTCAAACCATTTAACTGGTAATGCTAAAACTGGTTGTTACTAAAAAAAAAAAAAAACATTGTGACCAAAAATATACAAAAAGACAAAAATAAGACTATTTATTTATTTATTTTTTAACGTTACTGTTATATATATTTTAAATCTGCTAAAACCTAGAGGACCCGTGCTGCTTCACAGCGTTATTTTTACAAATTAACGCGTTATATTTAAAAAAAAAACAAAAAGTAACAGCTGAAACCTATTCCATTTACAACACGTTCACTCGCAACCCCTTTTTTCTCTTTTCTTTCCTACTGCAGGTAAAATGCGTGCTCAAAACCTGATTTTTATTTTTTATTCTGCTCGGAATGGCTCGCAGATATATCATCAAGCATCGAGGGACCTTCACAGTGATTATCCTATAATAACCTTTGAAAGTTCTTCAATTAAGGAATAAATGAGGATTTTTTTAGGGTTTTTTAAGAGTAGGGTCTGATGACATCTGTGGGTGATCCAAGCAAAATAAAAAAAAGCCCGATCCGTCGCGTAGAATATCGGACGGACTGGAAATAGGTTTTCAGCCCAATTGCGTTCTCAAAACCTATTTCCAGTCCGTGTGGGCTTTCTACTGGACGGATCGGCTGATGTTTTTTTTTTATTCTGCACGGCATGGTCCGTAGATATATCATCAATCATCGAAAGACTTTAAAAGTGATTTTCCTGGGTATAAAAACCTAGGAACCTTCCTCAATTAAGTAATAAATGAGTATTTTTTAAGGAACTGTCAGAGACTCAAATTTGGGGTCCCATTACGCTTGATGACACATAGGTGGATCATTCCTAGTAGAATAAAAAAAAAAAATAGCCTGATCCGTCTGGTAGAATCCTCAGATGGCTGGAAATAAGTTTTAAGCCCATTTTTTTAATATAAAATCTGTAAAGCTTAATTTTAAGGTAGACCTAAATTCATTAAAATTTCTTGTTATAATAAATCTCATTATTATACTTAACAAAATATTTTTTTCATGTCATCAATTTTTATAAGTTTTTCAAATTAAGGAAAAGGAAATGAAAAATTTATATTATATATAGGCGTTTCAGCAGTTCTGAATTTGTGAAGCCATAATTTTCTACAGTCGCTGATCAGTTGAGTATATCATAGTAAGAGTTATTTACATATAAGACTTATTTACAATTCCAATGGTTATAAAATTAATGCTGTCAACCGAAATACTTAATCGGGATTATTTGCTCCGGACATGTTTTTATAAATTAATCTAAACATTTTTTTAACAAAATGTCAAAACAGAAGAAATATCGTTTTAAAATAGCATCACAACAGCGTGAACCTTATTTATTTAATCCGATCGGCTTATACTGTAATATAACCAATCTGTTAGTTTGAGTATCATATTAATTTTAAGTAGAGCCGTTCTCTAAAAAAAAAAAAAAAATAAATAAATAAAAAACTGGGCGCTAATTTATCCTTTCAATTGTAATGTGTTGCCTTCCGTTCTAATAGTTAATATTTGTCTCCTTCAGCTTAATTTTTGCTAGAAACTTTTTTACATTTTAACCAATGGAAATTTTATATGTATATATATATATATACATCCTAGGATCTAGAAGATGATTGGTTATTAGAATTTGTACGAAATATGTATCCCCCCATTGGATAGAGGTATTTTCATTTTACTTTATGTGTTCCAAATGGTAACAGTTTTACCTGTAATGAATTTACAGGGATTATCCTGCTAAAATTCCAGACAAAATTTCAGAAGGTCTAGTTAAAACAGGAACTCACTTCACCCGGTCAAATATAACTTCGTTGTAAGCAGTAGAAGTTAAAAGAAAAGGTAATTTTATATTATGTTTATACCTCCCAAAACTCTTCACCTCCTATAACTCCCATACTTCCTAAACTTTCCACCTGAATTTTCATCACTCCATGTCAGTTATAACTAGAAGTATACGAGGAACTAGTAAAACATTCTTTTTATGATAGTAATAATATTTGGTATACTATAATTCTTGTGTTGACGAAGAAAGGTTGTAATTTTACACGATAAATCACCTGAATTTTGTCGGGCTGAGTATTTTTATGCGCGATGTTATATTCAATTCAAGGAAGAATTTTTAAGGACACCTATTCACTTTTCATTTTCAAAATATGTGCATGGCATGGGATCTTGTTTGTTAGCCTGGTTAGAAGTATGTTATAGCTGATCCCTTAGGGGAAGACACCCACCGTATGACGGTTTCGGTCGCACGCCACCCTCCCCATACCTAGCCCTTATGGACCTTACCGGAAGTCATCTTCAATACATCGGCATTGACATCTTCCAGTCAATGCCGATGTAAGGATGCCATTTGCTTCAGTCAGGATGCCATTGATGCAAATGCCACAAGTGACATTCCCATCGGTGTCCCATCAAGTATGCCACTACCTGATATGAACTCATAAACAAAATACATCGTGCCAAGTGTTAAAGAAGATTGATTGTACTACACGGTAACGAAGAAACTGAACTACCTACCCGAAATAGCCAAAAGGAGAACACGAAATAAGCGTAAAACAAGAACTAACAAGAACAGTAAAACACAATAACAGTAACAACACAAAACAAAATCAACAGCAAAACATAAATAATATAACACAACAACAACAAAATTTAAAGCGGGAAAATCCTAGCAGAAACCCCCTCATCAATCTTTACCTTTGCAAGATAAGTTATAAAATTTTCCAAAATCGCCCATTCGGCCCGGTCCCTCCAATTAGCACGAAGATTTAACGCCGACCCGATGATATCGAGACGATAAATAGTCTCCGTGCGCATCAGCTCGTATTTCGCACATTTATATAACACATGGTAAGCGTCATCTAATTGTACACGTTTTGGACACATTTCGGAGTCTACCAGGCGAAATTTCTGCAGTCGGTCCCTAAAAGCACCATAGCCAGAAAGAAATTGCGTCACATACTTATTAGGATGTACGCAAAAGGCGTTCCGCACACCAACAAATTCGGGAAGAGATCATGGGTATAACGCCCACCATCTGCCTCATCCCATTTGGCCTGCCACAAGGTATCGCCATGTTGTTCAATCTTTCGAATTTTCTTTGAAGTCAGCTCATCAGAATTCTTTGCAACATAACGCTGTTGCTTCTCTGACGCAATCAAATCTATCGGTTTCATGCCTGCAACACCAAGATCGCCTCCCGTGAAATTAGTATCTTTTAGTTATCTTTTTTCTGTTTAGCCTCTGGAACCACCGTGAGGTATTACTTCAGAGGATGATATTTATGAATGTAAATGAAATGTAGTCTTGTTCATTCTCAGGTGGATCATTCCTGAGATGTGTGGTTAATTGAAACCCAACCACCAAAGAACATTGATTTTCTTTGAAATCCGTATGAAAGTAAACAGCCTTTACTAGGATTTGAACCTTAGTGCTCTCAACTTCGAAATCAGCTGATTTGCGATGACGAGTATCTTATAGCATCACCTTTATATTTAATACACAAACTATATAACTAACTCAGACCTTTAATTTTGCTGATCAAATTGTAGCCAGTGTATTCCACTGAAATGTTACAATTTTTAGTATCTAAACTAACCACGACATCTAAACTGATATGGAGTAATAATATAAACTTCCCTTTTATTTTAGCTTGATCTGTTTTCAACGAGGTTATTTTTGGCCGGTTAAAGCGACTTCCTTTTTTAACTTGACCTTCTGGAATTTTGTTTATCTGTGTATTTTTGACGTAGTTACATCAAAACGCAATATTCAACTTTCATAAAATTTTGGAATAAAATTTCTTACTACTAAGTGAAACGATATATGTGCAATGAATATTTATTAAAAAATTATGGCTGCTATTTTCCTTAGACAGAGGTTGGTGCGAAGAAGGGTAAAAAAGTTATAATAGTAAAATCAACATGTTATCTCCATTGCCTTCCTCAGTACTCACTTTACTCTTTAATATTTTACTCTATTTTCAAGATTTTCCTAGTGTGCTATGTTGTTTTTCGAAAAACTTATTTTTTTCTTGTTTTTTCTTCGGACACTCATTTTCAAAAACGTCAAAAATGCACAAAAAAAATGGAAATATAGCGAATGAGTACCTTCTCAAAAGTGATCAGCCAAGAAAAACGTCCGGGGTGGCTCTGGAAACAATGGTTACAGTATTTCTAAGATAAGATTGTTTTTGTCTCTGTTTATACCTTTCACAGGTATAATCAAATTTGTGTTGTATACTGTTTAAATTTTCATTTTATTGATTCATATTCGTTGTAGAACTAAATTAGATATACCATATGAACGAGGTCTATCGTACGAAAAATTTCTTGTACTTTAATGTTTAAATTAAAAAATTTTTCTCCTTTTTTTTAAATATAGAAAATTATATTTTGACCGTTTTGTAATATATATATATATATTTTAATTCTTTACTTGTTTTTGTATTTTTTCTACCACTAAAATTGATTGTTCGGAAATCAAAATAAGTATTTAGTTATAAAATTTACACTTCTTGAGCGATATCTTAATTATTTTATATCACGTTTATAAAAAACTGTTCATTTGGTTGATTTAAAATTTTTAATTTATTACATAAATAAATTGCTATATTAGATTAGTTAAAAATTATTCAGTGTGATAAATATTTCGGTAGGTATTTTTAAAAAAAGATAATTTTCTAAAAAAAAAAAAATATTTATGTAGAAGTGTTTTATATGATACATTAATATGATTTCTATTACTTCTTTGTTAGAGAAAGGCATATTCCTATCAGAGGCTAAAGTATTGTTTTCTTAACGAAATACTGATACAATCAATTCATTGTTTAAAGTAGTTGCCTAAATAACAAAAAGATGTTACTAATAAAACCTGTAAAATATTTCAGTCGGTTGTATATACATATATATATATATATATATATATATATATGTGTGTGTTTATTTTTCTTTCTTTCTTTCTCAAACTAAATATATGTACGTATATGACGTCTAGTATAAGTCAGTGCGGCAGGTGTAAAATGTTAGTTACTGTTTTATATTGCACACGCTGGCAGCTTAAAATTACCTCATCTCACTCTCTAGTTCTTCTAATATATGTCGTCACTGCCACATTCGTCAGGATAGCATAAGAGAGAGGTACAATTAGGCAGTCGGGTTGAGTTGGCACACCTGTACGTACATAAGCATCGTCGTTTTCTTCTTGGTCGTCGCGACGCTGGAGTGACGCCAGGCCGGGCGACTAATACCACTAATAATATACCATTTAACACTTTTCATCTCTCTGTTCTGTCTTATGCCACCCGCGACTAGAAAATACCCATCTGTCCTTATTGACGGCTGAAATGACCGTCTTATTTCTAATTGCCTTTAATTACGCTACGGTTATTATTATTTTTTTTTTAATTTATAATTTTTAGCCAAATTTTTAATTTTAAAATAAATTAAACAGTAAATTATTAATGTATTAAATTAATTTTTAATCTTAAGATAAGGAAATATGGAATATATTTAATTTATGAATTAAAAAAAAAGTTTTGGGTAATTTATTTAAACTTCCTTTTATTCTCTACAGAAAGGTCTTATGATGACGTAAATGTATTTATCCATTCCTGCTGTTACTTTTTAACCAGTTTTTTTTTTAGTGATATATCAGACTTTCTTTTCGTTTAATTTTTTTAAATCGGTACTATTATGGAAAACCATTTTAAACTGAATTTTTTTCTTTCCTTCAACAATTTTATAAGAATTTCTTAAGAAAATCTTTTCAGAAATTTAATATAATATATTGTGTAATTCGATTAAATATAATAGAATTTATAAAAATTGTACGACCTGCTTATGAAAAATTCAGCTTCAAACTTTTATATTCAATCTATTAAGTATAATCTTTTTTTTTAATTTTTAATTTAAGTATATTTATTGTTTTATTTGGATCGAATTTATTTTCGTTACTAGTTATTATTATTATGTATTTATATTCGTATTTGCATAAAATATATTGTAATCATTATTCATCTCCAGTTTTTAACTGGAATATTATTCCTGTAAATAAAGTATATAAATTAAAAAGAAATTAGTATTACTAAGAATAAATTATCAAGTAATAAATTATTTAACGAAACGTGTCAATTCAGTAATAATAGTAAAATAAAAAAAAGTGGTAAAACATAACTATAATAGCTTAAAGGGTTAAAAACACGGTACTTAACTTGAGAAAAAATAAACAGATAACTGAAAAAGTGAGTTAATTCAGAATAAGAGGAAAGAGCCACTTAAAATGTAAAGGGTTGAATATAATTTTGTTGGAGTAAAACGTAGAAAAGAAAAGTGGTGGTTTTTGAAGAGCTCTCGGCAGCAACGTTCGGGTAGAGTTAGTTAGTTCAAGACGAGAGAGCGTTTATAATGAAAAAAAATAAAAACGGTGCAAAATACACTTCTATATGGTTCTATTAAACACTGTCGCTAAAAAGCGAGGTAAAAATACTCACACATATATAAAGAGATATATAGGTAAACACATAAGCCGATGGGAAATTGGAACTATAGAAACGTGCACCTTTGGGGGCTTGGTTCAGGATTTAAAAGGAATTGAACCAAATTCAGTGTAGGAAGGAGTAAAAAAGAAAAATAAAGAAGAGGGTAGGTGGTTTTAGCCCTCTCTTCTACTACTTTAGAGTTTAGAGTTGAAGAAACACTTAAAAACTTACTCAAATTCCCTCCCACCATGAGGAAAACCGCCTGCGTTCTGTTTCCCTCTAGACCTGTATACTCGTAGACCTTTCATCAGCAGTAATGGTTTTCAATTTCTTTTCCTCGAGGGACATTAACAGGGGTTGCAAAAAAGCGAAGAAGAATATCTGGATTGAAGGTAGGGTGGTGATGGTTATAGGAGAAGGAAAAGTCTTTACAAGTGCAATAAGATCCAGTCGGATACAAATATGCGACCTAGGAGTTTCCACCTCCATTTACCACCCTCTTCTTCCTCACGGGGATTTTACCCTTCATCCCGTCATCTTTTTATCCTTCTTTATTCAGTAAGCATTCTAAAAGGGATGGTAAGTTTGAAAAGGGGGAGAGTTGTCGGTCGGTAGAGGTCGACGTGGTACAGGAATTAAAGAAGGGGGTGTGTGTCGAATACACCTGCCCGCTTAACTTGACGTGGCGTACGGCGCCATCTTTCTCCAGTAATCTCATACTCTTTACCACCTTATATAACAAGTACAAACACACACACACACACAATCAATATGAATATACACAGCTTTATTAGTCGTATCTATTTTATCTTAGATGTATATTTTGATTCATTTATCAGAATTGAGTTAATCATTAAATATTTTTTTACATTTTTTTTTAATTATGTTTATTCCTTATTAAAAAACAAATAATTCGTGATAAAATTTTGTTTCTTATCTTCATCATGAATTCAACAATTATTCTCTTTATTTTTTCATATAGCCTAAATAAAAAAATAACAAGCCCGAAAAACAAAAAAAATATTCCAGATATTTGTTTGATAATTTTTAACTTATTATTTATTTATTTTATTAATCTTAAAGTAATACAATAGAAGATTAATGTTTCTTTAAACAAATAAATAAAAACTAAACGCCGTTCGTTTTTTTCACCACGAGTTTGAGTGATGATTTTATTTTCGCGTACCCTAGGGAATTTATAGAAGATACACACTCTCACAAACGCAAATTGTCCGTAAAGAAAGATATCGAATAGTTAGAACGAGGGTAAATGGTAAAGTGTTTGAAAGATCTATTGTAAATGGGGGAAAGCACAGATGAATAACATCTGTTTTTCTAATTTCTTCTTTACTTATTTTTAATGATTTTATTATTTATTTTACAATCATTTTAAATTAATTTGTGCTAAAATAAGTGATAAATTTGATTTAAATTTATTTTGTATTTAAATTTTTATATGATACAACAAAAACGTATTGAAACCGACCGAAGTGGCTGGAAATTAACGTGAACGGTCTCTTCATTTCTCTTGGAAATGAATATAGAAATATGAGAAATAGAGAAACCTAATTTCAGATCCAAGGAATGAACTGTTTTTTAGAATTTACAAAACTAATTCCTGGTTTGTAAATTGATTTAATCTTTTTCTGTTATTGTATAGGAAGAAATAAAACTTATGTAAATATCTATAGTATGTGAAAACATCATTATTATTTAATCAATTAATTACTTTATGAAATAATTACGCTTCAAGATGTTAAAAATTGTGTATTTAAATAACAAAAAGTGTGTGAAATGATAATATCTAAATTTTCATACCCTTTTCGATAAAAAATTCTTAAAAAAAAAATAATAATAAATCATCGAAATCAATTCATATTTGTAGAGTAAAGCATTGAATAAATTAAAAATATATTTATGATTTTTCATAAAAGACAAATAAAAATACTGGTGTTTTTCCAATTAACATTTTATAAAATTCACTCTCCTTCTTAAAAGAACAATATTCGATGAGGTATTAATTTTCTGAAAAAATAAATTATTTATATAGTGCATTTAAACATTTTTATTAATTTTTACTTCCTTAGAAAAGCAAGTATTGTAAACGCGAAAAATTTCGATTTTCAGATTTCAAGAAATATCCATTTTGACTAGTTTCGACGTAACATCTTTACGTACGTGCGTACGTATGTATCTCGCATAACTCATAATCGATTAGCCGTAGAATGTTGAAATTTTGGATTAAGGGCTGTTGTAACTAGTTGCGCACCTTTCCTTTTGATTGCAAACGACTGGACCAAAAATTTTTGGTCAAAATCTAAAACATTTTGATTTTTAACTTTTTCTTAACTGCAGCAATAAGCCTTCATTAAGACCTTTACAACGATATATCATAAGTGGTACTCATTTTCATTGGTTCCAGAGTTATAGCCAAATAAAATTTTCATTAATGAAATGTTTGGATCAAGGGAAAGGCACATCGGTTCGAATCCGGTTTCATTTTTTTTTTAACTTTAATATATTGATTTATTAATCATTAATTAACCTCCGATTAAAAAAAAGGAAAAATCAGACTTTTTAGTTAAATAACATTTTATGTGTTTTTCATTTTAATTCAAACATTCTTTTTTTACAGAGGTTCATAGTGATTAACAAATCAATATTTTTAAATTGAAAATAAAAAAGTTAAAAATAATTAAATGTATATTAAGTCCGATTCGAACCGATGTGTTCCTTATTACCGATCCGACACATTCTTACTTACACCATATAACTACTTGAGCGATGTGAAACAAAATGAGTACTAGATGTAATGTAATAGGCATACAAGGAAGTCATGTAGTGTTCACATCAAATTTTTTTTTAACAGCAGCCTTCTTTAACATTTTAGCTTATTATAATTTAATTACATAAATTTGTTACAACTGTGAAAAATAAATTTTCTTTATGTTTCCTTATTTCATATTTTTTATCTTCTTCATGAAGGAAAGTACGGTTTTACTTTCGGTCGCACGGTGGGGTTGGAGAGAGAAATTAAATTTTCTTTACGTTATGAGGTATGAGGAGTACAAAAATCCCATTCACTTATTATGTAATTTCCTTATATAAATATATAAACGCTACGTAAAAAATTTGTGGCTTAAATATTTTTCAAACTTCTACATCTATTTCATTGAAATTTAGACATGCTGTTGTAGTGTATCCGAGGTTGTACATACGAAAATTGATGGAAATTTTTTGAATTTTTCTTGAGTTGGGCTCAATTTAAGTTGAAAAATAAAATTTGAAGTTATGCTTGAAGGAAAGTACGGTATTACTTTCTGTCACATGATGGTAGTGAGAGGAGGGATGAAAATGGATTTTCTTTATTAGAATTTCGGTTCGTTTTCCAGTCCAAACCTCAAATAGCGAAATCGATTAACTCAAAGCAGCAGATTTATTTTGATTTTGAAAAACTTTGTAAGCAATTTACTACTTAGCAAAAGTATTCTTTCATTGACTGATATCTTTTAAACACAATATGAGGAGTACGAAAATACCATTCACTTAAAATCGGATTTCTTTATTCGTATATGTTTATGTACAAACTTTTGTCGCTGAAAAATCTTCATAACAAATTAATCGATTTCATTAAAATTTAGATGGGATGCTGTAGTGCATCTGAAGTTGTACTTGTGAAAATTTGATGAAGATTGGTTAAATTGTTTTTGAGTTACGCTCATTTAAATGTTGAAAATGTTTGAGCGGGGCACGTTAGAAGCATGGTTCATTATAATGCTGCAAGTTGGAACTTTGACTTTTCTTTATCTGCAGTATTTATTGTTAGCAATATTAAACCAAATTAAAAAGTATTAATTATTAAAATCAAATTAAATAAACGAAAAGTTGGTCTGCTTGCGTTAAAATTCCACAGTATCTGAATTTTCCCCCTACCTGTGAAATTTCAGTATATTAGGGGTAAACTTAAAATTTCTTATATTTTTTTACCTAAAAAATGAATAAAACAGGTTCCACACTGTAAAACCTAAAAACTTTTTAAGTTTGAAATACAATAACTTTGTTAAATGACTAGTAATGAGGGGATGCTAAGGGATCTCCCCATCGGGATTCCGGTCTTGACGCCACGCTTCAAATGAGGAACCCCAAAGGTATCTCCAACTGGGACTACTGTCTTATTTTACCCCCCATGTTTAAGACACAAGGGAGTTCCCGTTCAATCAACGAGAGTGAGACACCTAAACAGCCCACCCATCCTGGACGGGGCTGTCACAACCTTAGACCCTCCATAAGCAAAGGCGACGGGACACATATTTTGCAGCAGGCTCTGCAGCTCCGACCCTTAAGTGAATGGCCGCGGGTGTTGCACAGCGAACATTTAGCCTCCGTTTGTCAGTCCTTCGGAGGTCCCTCTCAGCTCCACAATTTAAACGCCCTAGTTTGTCGGAGCCGCTACAGGACCCTGCCCGGTGTCCTATGCCTCAGTACTGATAGCATCGTTCCTTGGCGGACCTCCTCGAAACCCGACAAGATATCATCCTACACGAAATCGGCCAACCTTTAGCAGTTCATCGTCCAACAGTGGCGGGACCGCCACCGTTGCCATCATAGTTTTCCTACACAACGGCCGCAGGGAGAGGACATCAGTAGTGACCGAATCCCCTGCAGGGGAAAATTCCTCCTTTGAAAAATTAAAATATTTTACTTTAAAAAAATACTTACTGTGGTTTGTATTCTAATAATTTACTAAACGACTGCCCAAAACGCAGTGTAATGTATTTAGGGTGTATATGTATACATGTTTGTTCCAGCATAGCAGCTCAACGGCTGAATCGATTTAGATGTATGCCCTTGCGTTGGAATCCTTACATTACCGGGAGCGTCACAGACTATATATATATATATATATATATATATATATATATATATATATATATATAGATAGATTCAATAAATTTAAAAAAATTGAAAAAACCACTATATACAAAATTGTCACTTGCACGCATTTTAATTATCCTATACTAAAAAGCAATGTTTGTCAGCAATGATGTTTTTTTGCAGTTTTGATTTTTAATTTTTAATATTTATCTTCTTATAGTCCTGTATTATATTCATTTAATTATTCTCCATTCTATTACATAAACAAAAATTCTTTTTTGACACAAACTATTATTGTTATTATTTCAGTTTTTTTTTTTTTTTTTTTATACAGTGGGGTATTTAATTTTTAAATAATCCAACTTTTGCTTATTATTTTTATTTTAATATTAGCTTTTTAAATTTAATAGATATTAATTTTTTTTTATTTATCTATTAACTAAACAGATGTGATATGATTTATTTTTAACAATAATTGAATTTTTAATCTAAAATAAGTTTTATGTAAGAAAGTTTGTAAGTTTTGTTATAATGATGGAGCGTACTTTAACTAGTGAATGAAATTCTTACCATTGCTTTATAAGTTAAGGATGAAAAGAGCAAGAAGAAGAAAAATAGAAGATGTAATAGAAGAAGAAATGTTAGATTTTATCAGATTTTGAGAAACGGTATTTCTATGTTAGTTTGTCGAGGTGTAACCTACCATAGGAGGAAGGGTTTCGGTTTTTCCTCTCGTCTATCGCTTTTACGTTTGTTTTCTGGAGGGGGGTTAAAAGTTAAAAGGAGAGAGGATAGAAACTGTTGGGAATTGAAGAACGTGAAGGTGGATATGGGAGTGTTATCAGTTTCTGGTCGAGTGCACGCGCCAGGTGCCCTCTGACCTATGGCCCCCTCTGTTTATCTTCTCTGTTGTCCCCCCCTCCTTTAACCAACTATATCGCTTTACCTTCCTGTTACACTTCTACCTTTTTCCTAACACATAACCACTATGAAACGCAGTACTAACAGCTTTCAAAATGATATTTTCTTTTGTTATAATTCGTTTCTTTATTTTTGTGTTAAATAACAAAAATGTTTCACTTAAGAATGAAGTTTAACCTGATTTTTTTGAGATAAAATAAATCTTATAAGAGTAAATGAAACTGATATTAGTTTTATTAATCAAAATTATTTGTAATTTATTTAACTAGACAAAAAGTAACATTTATTAAACAAGCTGTATTAAAATAAATTATTTTAATTTATAAAATCTTTTTTTCTGTTTAGCCTCTGGAACCACCGTTAGGTATTACTTTAGATGATGAATGAGGATGATTGTATGAATGTAAATGAGATGTAGTCTTGTACAGTGTCAGGTCAACCATTTGTGAGATGTATGGTTAATTGAAACCAAACCACGAAAGAACATGTTATCCCTGATCTAGTAGTCAAATCCGTGTAATGTTATTAATTGCCATTACAAGGATTTGAACCGTAGAACACTTGACTTCAAAATCAGCTGATTTGTGGTTAGGAGTTCACCACTAGACCATCCCGGTTGGTTAATTTGATAAAAATTAGCAGAAATTATCTCTTTCTTTATATTTTCCAATTTTTTTTTTTGTTTCCTTGATTTTAAATAATGTTATAATGTATCATATTTTTTGTCTATATTTTAATGGATCTTCCACTTTTAATATCTAACCCTATTAAGCTTAAGTGATTAAAAATGGATGTATTCCCACTGTATATATAATATTTAAATATTAAAAGGGTTTAATCTCACTATTTTCTAAAATTAAATAAAACAGGTCCGAAAACATACAAATACTATTTCACCATACTATCTTCCAGTTATAGGATGTTTACCATTCAGCATCAAACCATCACCTTATATATTATATTTGAAAATAATTAACCAAATTAACGAGAATTAAAAAAAAGATTACTTTCAAAATTAAATAAAAACTTTTACTTAAAATATTGATCTTTTATAATGTTTACTCAGTTACGAATTGGAATAAAATTTTATTCCATTTAGTTTAAAGTTTAATAACAGTTTTATAATAATATAACATTATAAATAAAATATTAATAATATGGTGTGTGTGTGTGTGTGTGTGCGCGTGCGCGCGCGCGCGTATTAGTTCAGAAAATTATTTTGATGTCCGAAATAGTAAACAGAAAAAGATAAATTAATTACAATGTGTAAAACATTGATAATAAGATTAAACTGGAGATTTAAATTTTAAAACGCACAGTGTAATTAAAATTGTGATGAATTAGTTTTTTTATATGTGGTATTATTTATTTGTTGTTTTCCGCATAAGTGAATGTAAAGAATAGAAATATATTCTCTTTTTTTGTGAAAAAAAAAAACAACAACAAATTTTGGCGCCGTAAAACCTTTTTAATTTAAAAATAACATATACTGCGGACTTATTTACCTGCCAAAAATATATGTATATAAAATACATACGACAGTTATTATCACTTTTAAAACAAGTTAAAAGGATTGTAGGAAAGGATATGTTTTTTTTGTAATTATATATATATATATATATATATGTAAAAGAAAGTAATTAATTGTTATAGCAAGTATTTGATTGACTGCGACACGCCTGCTTTGGATTAAGATCAGATTGTTATATGGTATAAAGTAGTTTATGTTTTACTAACGGAATTGGTGTAAAAAAAAATAAAAAATAATAGTTGGTACTATTAACTATAATGTTTAACTCCATTTAATCTATTGTTTTTTTTTTTGTTTTTTTTTTAATAATTTTCAATAACCTTACTATACAATTTTTATGATTTAAAATGATCACAATAATTATTTTGTTTTTTCTTTTAATTATTTTTTTTAATGTTATTTTAATATCTTATACTTGCCAGTCTAATAAGTGTTGAGTGTTCTACTTAAGTGATTTGTAGGGTTTTTTCTCTTTGTGATTTTATCGTGATGGGTTTTTTTTAATGGGGACGTACATAAATCAGCCACGCATTGTGTAGGTTATGTGGTTGAAAAAAGTTATCATAAATAACTTTTCTATTCAGATTGAATTATAAGCATACGTATATCTCTGTTTGTTTATTTTTTGTGTAAAACTTCTAAATAACATTTAAATTAAAATTAATTATATATATATTTCTTAATATAAATTCGGTAATTTAAAATTAGAACAATCGTTTTTATTTAATTTTAAGTTAATTTTATATTTTATGAGAGAAAGATTTTTTATTACTGTAATCTAATTCTAAAAAGAAATATTTTTGTATTGACCATTAATTTGTCGATGTTTGTGTTTTGTTTATTGTTCTAATATTTTTTTATTTATAGGGGGTAATTTTACTTAATTCATAACCTTAATTTGTCACACCATCTTTATTTGGTGTACATTAAAAAATATTTATTGACCGACCTTAAATCTTTGTTATAACTTGTATTTCGTAAGAATTTTTGTGTTGTATGATATTGCCAGATAGATTAATTTTCCAATATCCGGTTCATATACATCGAAAGAATACAGATTGGTTAAATTAATTAATTTACATAAATAATTTATAACCTAACTAAAAAAAAAAAAAAAATTCCTCATCTATATTCTACGTGTTACGCTGGTTACATCTCATTTTGGGGCCATTTAAACAAAAATCAACTGAAAATGCTAGTAAGTATTCGTGAAGCTTTGTTTAGCCTTTTTGGTTTAAAAAAAAATTCCTTTCAAAACGCCGGGAAGGCGGAGGTAGATTTCATCGGTGCTAAGTAGGGAATAAAAAAGATTTCCACCTTACAGTTAAGAAAAACTTCAAATTTACTCATTATGACAATGGTTACATGTGAAAAAAATTTCACATGTTTAGCATACGACAAGACCCATTTTCTTACAATTCCAGCAACATATTGGTCAATCCTTGCCGTAAGGATTGGTCATATCAAAAATTGTTTCAGAAAAAGTTTTAGTTAATGTTTAGAGAACTAACGATCACTTTAAACCGACTTCATACTGTACCTATTAAGGAAGGTATGCATTTTTTTTTGTCTTCAAAACCCACTTTTTCCACCTCCTGGGCTAATGGTTGGTGATATAAAAAAACTTTACGTATATAAGTTTTAGACCCTTATCCAAAGAATAGTGAAAACTTTAACGAATTCGATATTTTACTTTACAAGTAATTTATAGCGATATTTTGTTTTTTTGAAAAAAAACCCTCCCATATCCACCCCCGTGGTCCTATTTTGGTTGGCCGTTAACAAACTCGACCGAGATATTGGGACATGTTATTTTAAGGAAAAATTAGAAAGTGTTTGGCACAAAATTACGGCAGTTATCGTGTCGTATATATAAACTTCTGAGCTTACTATGATTTTGGGGTCTGGGGAATGTGAAAGCGAAGATACGTCGAAATTTTCTGGAAGTCGAGACATGATACCCATTACAATAGGTAGCTTTCTTATGAAATCTATCTAAAATCATCTGATAATAAAAAATAATTTCTTTACTTCTTTTAAAAAAAATTGCAATTTAAAAAAAATTGCGAAGAAAAACACTGAAGCATAATTTTAAAAAAATAATAAAAGTTTAAACCTAGATACGATTATCGATTGTTAAAAAAAATCATAATTTTTCAGCGATGAATATTATTAGATTTTGTATGGAGAACTTAACTTTCTCATAAACATTGGTTCTAGTTATAACAATAAACCACCTCTACCACTCAACCGGGCACAACATTGTCAAATCGTCTGGCACGAGCAGTCGTTACATTTTGCAGTATAGGAGCGTGTGTATAATGCACGTGCTGAATTCACTGTGAAAGAGCGAATTTATAAGTTATATCCGTTCTGGTTATTGGAAAACCAAGCCCTTTCCTCCCTCCATGCTTTTACCCTTGAAAAATACAGGAATAGTAAATTAAATATAAAGCAAATAATTTAAAATAAATTCAATGTAATAAGTAAAATGAGCGATTCATAGTAAACACCCAGCAAAAACTACTGAAATCTATGAAGAATATGTATACACGTTCTTCTTAAGATGTAAGTCTACACTTAAAAGGAATTTTTGAAATTCCAAATTTAAGAATTAAAATGGAGTGACAATGAGATTTATTTTTTTTTTTAAATTTCGCGGTACAAATGTAAATATCAGTTTGATTTTTGATATATATAATCTTCATGTGAATATCTAAAAACAAATTTTTAGATTTTCTGAAATTCGATCTTCAAAATTTAAAAAAATGATTGCAAATTTTCCCTATTTTCGACTCTAATAAAGGAGATATTCAGTAGACTTTGGTTTGCAAATATTCTCCAGGTAAATATTTAAAAATCATTTTCGGGTTTTGTCAATTTCGATTTTGTAAGAGATGCGATGTTGTACGACGCGGCGACTTAACCAACACAGCCATTGGCACTATTAGTGTACGTGCGACGCGGCTGGCTGCACCTGCCTACGGTCACCTGATTAAAAAAGAAAAAAAGAAAATTAACCACTACGGGAAATGCAAGTAACCATACAGAGCACAACAGGGATGCTAGTTAATTATAAATAGAATAATCTAGTCATAAGTGATACAGAAAACGAGTTTAAACAATTACAGTTAAAGAAATTGAATGAAGTTAGCTTAATTGCCGTGCAAACCTCCTTGGACTTGTTACCCCTTTCGTCATTTCATAGGTATATGATAGACGTAGAAAAGGGCGTTGTGTCCAATCAGAATAGTTTTGTATTACATTTAAACTAACTTTCATGTTCAACTATGATTGTTCTGAGGTAATTTTTCTTTTTTTAATTTATTTTTTCCTTATTCTAATTTAACAGTGGTTTAAATACTTGTAAAGTGTTTTTTTTAGACTTATTCTTAATGATTTAATAATTTACTTATAGATTTTAATGATTAAGTACGAATTAAAAAATTCTCTTCCGAAAGGAAAGATTTTTTTTAAAAAGTGAATAAATTCACAGATTGCAACGTAGGTACCGCAGTCGCGTTTTTTTTACTGCCTTGTACGAAGTAAAGGAAGTATTGTGATCGTCAAAAATTTCGGTAATCAGATTTCAACGGTAATATCCATTTTGAACATCCCTGAATCCATTTTGACTAGTTTCGGCGTGACGTCTGTACGTACGTATGTATCTCGCATCTTAAAACCGATTAGCCGTAGGAAGTTGAAATTTTGGATTTAGAACGTTTGTAACATCTAGTTATGTACCTTCCCTTTAGATTGCAATCAACTGAACCAAAAGTATCCAAAAAGCCGAAAATCTATTTTTTTTTTATTTTGTACTTTTTCTTGACTACAGTAATAAGCTCCCTTGAGAGCTTTTTAACGATATATCATAAGTGGTACTTATTTTCATTGGTTGCAGAGTTATAGCCAAATAAAATATTAATTAATGAATTTTGGATCTTACAAATGCACATCCGTTCAAATCAGAGTTTATCTCCTTTTTTTTACTTTTTTTTTTATTTAAATACTTATCTAGTAATAATTATTAACCTCCGATTGTAAAAATATTATGATAAATAATAATTCAACGATAACAATAAAAACAAAAAATGAAATAATATCAAAAGTTATTAATGAAATAAAATTGTATATACTTTTTATTTAAAAAAAAAATGTGTATATGTAATTCAATAGGCGTACAAGGAAGTCAAATGGTGTCCACTTCAGATTTTTAATCTTCTTATTATACTACGTAAATTAGAACTATTCCCAATTAGCTCATTTGTACTTTAGTATGTGAAAAATAAGTATAGAATTTTTTTGTAGATATAAGAATATTAGAGAGAACTCATTCCTGGAGACTAATGATCTTTATGACAATTTAATGATGTATTTCAGTTGTAAAATATAATGGCAGTGTTTATATTATGTGCAATTAGTAATCTGAAATCACTTTAATATGACGTGGAAAAATACATAAATACTCTGCAGGTTTCTTATGGAAATAAATCCCCGCGTCTTAAAATATTTTAATTACTGGGATTAAATATATGCTTATTTATGATGAACACGAGACTTTAGCACGTTATAGACACTACAGTCACTGGTTAGGATTATTGTACAATTCTTGTATAACAGGAAACTCCCTGTTGACAGGAATCCCCGTTTGTGCATTTCTAAACAGATGAAGTCCCTTGGTAATCCAATATAGTAAAGATTAATATTTTAAGAAATATTAATAAAAAAATATTTGTTAACAAATTAATTAATATTAGAGAAGAAAGAATGGTATCTAGGAGTAATAAATGGGAAGTGATATAGGATGGTCGGATAATCAATAAATTCTAAAAAGGATAACTATGCAAAAACCTTGGAAATCCAAAAGTTTGCACTTTCATAATTTTAACTTTTGATTGTGGACACTCCCTGCCACATATTTTTTGAATGTGCATGTTAGGAGAATCTAACAGCAAGAGATAATATACAAGAGATTACTAAACTACAACAAAGTATATGCTGAGAGGTAAAGAGGAATGGCTAGAGACAGAGGCAAGATTAAAATAAGGGAAAGATCCGGAACTGTGCAAGATGAAAAGTTACGAAAGCTACTACCACTAAAAATAATGAATGTCTCATCTAAATATATCTACAATCTCTCGACCAGTCCTCATCTGATATTTTGTTCAATCACCATAAAATAGCTGAGGATTTAATACAGAATTTTATTTAATATGTTGAAGAGGAAACGTTTCATCTTATATTCAAAATATTTTATTAATTTTTAAAAAATTATTTTTTTTGTCAACTTCAAAAAGGAGGTTCTACATTTGAACTAATATAATATTCTAAATGTATTTTTAAGTTTTATTCTGCTACAAACGAACTGGATTAATAAATGTTTTTTTTTTTTTTTTTTTAGAGGAAGATTCTGATACTCTTGTTGAATATTTTACATTAACTTGAGCATAGAATTTTTAAATAAATATTGTATTTTATATCTAGGTAATTCTATATCTGTTGTCTACATTGCTTAGTATTGGATTAATACTGTACATAGTCTGATGTCTGATTGTATTAGAATGAAAATTCATGAAATATTTGGAAAATTTATAGTAAAAGTTGTAGTAATACATAACACGTATTTCAGAGACCCTTAGCTAACGCGTCGTAGCAGTCTATTTTTGTCATTACTCGACATTCTTTTTTTCTCTCTTATCGACTAGCGGTTTTTTCCTTTGCGTTCGTTGCGAACCTGTTCCTTTTGTAACATGAATAACATGCAGCATGTGTTTATTTCATTTGTTCGTCTTAAAACGGGCAGCGTTATTTGTAGGCGTATCCATATTTAAAAAAGGTAAATTAAATTTTTTTATTTATTTTACAATTAAAAATTTTAAAGATATTTTTACTTTCCGTCTAGATAGCGCTATATCAGAGCTGTAGCTCTAGAAGGGAAAGTATTGCAATAGGTTCAATTTGGGCATACTTGGTTACCTACGGAACCCAAAAAACTGGATGGAAATTTTCCAGATGTTAATGTTCGTATGAACGTTTGTGTGTATTCGGTGTTGGTGGCCTCTAAATCACTTTATACCTCCAGAACTACTGGACCGATTTTGACCAAACTTTCAAAGGTTGGTAGCACTGAGGAACAGTTTTTTTAGTTTTCTGCTATGTTGGGACCTCACAGGTGAGTGGTAGAATTAAATAAATGTATAATATTTAAATTTAAAAAAAAATATTTCGGTCTGGCTGGGTTTCGAACTCGATTTCTCGGCTGACTTGGTACCTGGTGCGTTAACCCTCGCGGTTACACCAGTCTGCCGACCGTATAAGCGAAATTTGTTCCATGTAACTAGTGAAATTACATTAGTTTAGTGAGTGCCGACCGTCGCCGTTAGTACCGCCAACCCGCGCGAATTAAATACGGTATATATGCACGCTTTAGTTAGAATCATTGAATTAAATAGACGAAAAAGTATTTTATTTAAATCAAATTATAAATATTTTTAATTAAACTGAATATAGTATGTGTGTGTGTGTGTGTGTGTGTGTGTGTGTGTGTGTGTGTAAGCTGTAGAACTTTCCCGGAATGCGGCTTTAGCTGCCTGACGGAAAAGTCCTACAACTGTGTTGTCAGATTTTTGTTATTTTTTTCATACTTTTCTCAATAATGTTTCTTATAGCGTACAATTCTGGTAAAGCCTGTTACAATTCTGATATTCAAAGTATTTTCGTTTGATAATTAAGAAAAACTGCTTATGAAATTTTGGTAATTTTTTTTTATATTCTTGCATTCTAGGAAGCCTCATCTCACGCTCAGTAGAATTGAATTTTTTCGTTTCTTTGTCTTTTTTCCAATTTCGGAATTTTGGAAATCTTTTAAACAATTTTTAATGCCCGCCTTTTTTTTTGTAAAAAAAATTATTTTTACATTTTTATTTTGAATTAAAAAAAATATTAAGAAAACTTGAAAAAGAGGTCCTAAAAAATAAAACAATGTTTTTTGTGTTTAATGTAAAAGATTGTTGTTGGTTTTTTGTTTATTCTTAAAAGCCGTTTTTTTAAAGATTGTTTCATATGTTAAGATGGTTTAATACTTGTATTTATATTTAAATATTAAAATACCAAAATTGTGGATTGATGTCTAAAACATGATTTGTTATTTTTTAATATTTTTCTTTTATAGAAGATGATTTCTTTAAGGGAGGGAATATAAAGTATACAATCTATTGGGAAACGTATAAAGTAATCGTGAAACTTTAAAAGAGCTTTTTCGTATATGATATTGATGTTACAAAGAATGATGTAAGTGGCTTATAATATGATAACGTAACAGTTTCTCTGAAAATATTTTAAGTATTTTCAACTTATCGATACCGTATTAGTTTTTAGGGTGAAAGGACGAAGTAAAAGATAAGTTATCGCGAGGGAAAGGTAGATAGAAGGGTTATGGACTAGTGAGAAAGAGGTGAAGGCATTGAACTTGTGGAATTTCATTAGCAAGTTGAATGGATCCTTTTCGAACACCTGAAAGTCTTGGACGTGACAGAACGCTTAAGGAGTGAGAGTTGTAAGGTGGTGATGAAGGTACAGTAGTTGAAGGAAACGAGAAAGAAGATGAAAAGAAGCAGAAGAAGAACAAGATGTAATAAGGATGGGTAAAGGATAGGTAAGAAGAGTGCGATAGAAGATTGGTTACTGATGGCAGGAGGGATGAAGAGAGGGTAAAGCAGAAAGAGAGTCCTTTGTATTGTTGAGACTGGATCGATGGGGCTTGGCGATGCGTGACACCTTTTCCCCCACCCTTTTTTAGCTCACCTTGAGTAGAAGGGTGAGTATTATACGATGGATGGGGTTGTGAGTAGGCCGTGAAAGGGTGAGGTAGAAGAAAACACCCTCTATCATTATAGATTGCATCCACCCACAGCAAAGCAATCCCCCAACCGACCGAGCTTCTTAAATTCTCCCCAACCGATTTTCCATTCTCGTTGGCTACCTACCTACCTACCTACCTACGAACCTTACTCGCTCTTCCACACCCTCATTCTCACGATTAAATAACATTACGTTGTTGATATGTTATAGGCATCTTTTTAGGTTTCAACGTCTTATTTTTTATTTATTCTCTCTCTCCCTCTCCCTCCCACCCGAGCCCTCTCGCTGTAAATATATATATATATATATAACTTTTAGTAATCTTAACCTATTCAGGAGTGTAGATTTTTATTTGTTTACAAACAGAAAATTATCTGACATTTCACAAGTTATTAGTATAGGAATTATATGTTATTACATAAATAACAATTTTGATTCTTTAGTTTGAAATAAAAAATTTCCTAAATAAAAAAAAACAAAAAAAAAAACATTATGAATATAACTGCTGCAGTACCCAGTTCGGGGCTTCCTGAAGGGGTTATAATACGGTCGCATATATTCAAACATTATAAAATTTTATGGATGGGAAAAGGTAGCTGATTCAATAATTTCTTATAGAAAATCGATTTTTCTTGCGACATCTTTTTAAATTATTATTTTTTTTTAATTTTTAATTAATAGCAACATGCTCCACCCAACCTGGTAAAAATGTGTCAACTTCCGAGTGATTGTGGACTTGAGAAGGTTTTCAAGTTTGCATTGGGTTAGTTTATTTTCTCCGTGGATTGATCGATGTTTCTAACTATACATCTTTTTTCCTTATCCCTGGTGTTTTTTTTCAATTTTTGGCTTCAATTAATATAAGATCATATTCTAGCTACTTCCCCTATAAAATTGGCACGATCTGGTAGATCTCATTCTCTTTGATGTTTGATTATTAGAGACAGATCCGGGACCTCTTTTCTATCCAATGGTTGCATGATAAATCTATTGAATGAAGTACTTATGCAACAAAATATAATCAAACTTTCTTTCAAATTTTCTTCCGTTGTCCACATGCCCCCTGCGATGGCAAGCATGTAGCAATGGTACCCATGTATGTCGGTGCATGGGAGCTCTGAAAGTTTCGGTGAGTAGGAGCCTGGAGTCAGTGCAGAGACTGCGCATCCGCTCTCTGCCAGGACATATGCCGGTTCCACCGGAGTACCGGATCGGACCTCCAAGGTTAGTAGCCCTGGAGTGGGGGTGTACCCCGGCGGCTAGCCTTGCTACAGAAGGGATCAATGTTCATGAATTTTCCTGAACCAACTAACGTGGCAGAGGGTGCACGTAAACACCCTCGTTTAGAAACCGCCGATTCGCCACAAGCGAAGAGGAAAAAAAGTAAGGAGAGTGATAAGATTAGAAAAGATGCTGATAAAATCAGTAAAGATTTAAGAAAAGCTTTGTTTGGAAATAATGTTCCCAAACCAAGATTTTTGGTCATTACAAAAGAGAATGGTAACTTCCAAAAGGTGAGTCCATTCTTAATTGCTAGAGAGATTACAAATTGTGCTGGTGGTCCTGTCAAGGAAATCCGTAAGACGTTTAACGGATTACATGTCGAAACTATAAACGACATGCAAAGCCAGAAAGTCCAGGCGTTGAAGAAGATCGGTGAATTTGCGGTTACTGTCCAACCGCATAGTACACTTAATTCATCTAGAGGAGTTGTTGTTTGCCGTGATCTTCTTAACTGTACTGAAGAAGAAATAGTGCAGGAAATGTCTAGTCAGGGAGTGACACATTGTCGCAGACTTTCTATGAGACGAAATGGTGAGATTCTTCCTTCGGCCTCTCATGTTTTGACATTCAATAGGCCAAGTCTTCCTGAAAAGGTACGAGCTGGCATCCATCGGCTTGATGTACGGGCATTTATTCCGCAGCCGATGAGATGTTTTAGATGTCAACGTTTCGGACACACTGCAGCTAGATGTGAAGCGCAGGAAATTTGTATATGCGGAATGAAGATACATGAGGGTGATCCATGTAAAGACCCCCCAGTCTGCATTAATTGTAAAGGGCACCACAATTGTCGATCTAGAAACTACCCTGTATTCAAATTAGAAACAGCCATTCAGGAAGTTAAAACGCTTCAAAAAGTTAACTATCCCGAAGCGAAGAAGATTGTCAATCTACGTACACCTAGACCATCGACTACATACGCAGAAGCAGCTGCTGCTCCTCCCACATCTAAAATCACTGCTGTGGAGCACACATCATAATCTGCTGTGGAGCAGTTGCTTAATACGATGGCACCAAGTCTCGCGACAATGATAGAAAGAATCATTGATTCCAAGATCGAGTTGACTCATCAGACACAACTGAGTAAACATGAGAAGGCTCATTCCTGGACTGACGTCGTTGACATAAGACCCGTACCAGCGCAGTTTAAAAAACCAGCAAAACCTTCTATTATAACGCCATCAATAGACGCAATGAAGAAAAGTCTTGATTTATCTGACAAAGGCCAAAAGATCATTCCGACGAGTCATAAAGCTAAAGATACTGAAACAAGAGTACAGGAAAAATCTGAGTCATCCAAAATGGAGGTGCAAGTAATTATCGAAAAAGCACCAGACACAGACGATAATAAGACTGTACGTACAGAGGCTCCAAAAGCTCAGAGAACAACTGTGGCGAGAGCATCTGTATCAGCTGGTCCAAGCACAACTTTAGACATTGAATCAAGTTCATCAGCCGCCGAAAGTGCATCGCTTGCGAGTTTAGATTCAATTGCAACGATGCTCACAGCACCATTGAAGCTTTCATCACCTGATGTAAGCCGGCGAACGTCATTGGCATCAGAAAGAGAAGACGATGCCATGTCCGAAGCCTCAGACACACTGTCATCGGAAGTTGAGGCCGTTCGCAGAATGGAAAACCGCAAGAAAGGATGGCCGAAAGGAAAGCCTAGGCGGTAATTTGTTGGATTTGAAATTAGAAGAATGTGAAATTTTTAACATTTTTCATGAAAATATGAATAATCGAACCTTTTTTTTTCTTTTTTTTTGAAGTGGTATGGGGCTAATGACCAAAGTAGTCGATGTCCCTAAAAACCTCAAAAAAAAAAAAAAATAAGTATGATTCTTTGGAATAAATGTCCATATTTCAAATGATGTATTTTGTATGGAAACTGGTTCATCTATATATTATATAATCTAAATTTTATATGTTGTAAAAACAAGCGAGAAACACATTTGAAATTTTATGAAATGATGACAATTATTAACTTTGATGTATCGAAGTGATTCCTGGATTTCAAAATGAAAGAAATTAGGTTTAGCGAAGAGCTGAAATAAGTTTCTAAATTCCCTTTATGCTACCCCGATGCTGTCAATAATATGATTTGGTAAAAAATAATATTAATTGAAACTACTCATAATTACAGATTCAGGCTCTTTAATTAACCTACAGATAAATGTCAAATGTTGTACCACTTCACCATTGAAATTCCTGATACAGTCCAGTCCGTTTCATTGTACAAGACTACTTATCATCGTTGTAGATTTTCTTTATTGGTTATGTAATCAACCTGAAACCAGTTCACGAATCATCATTATTTCCCCTGAGTCTTTCTTGAAATTATACCGACGAATATAGGTATAAAAAAGATTATAAAATGATGATGCAATTAGGAACTGATAATAGCATTTACTACTCATTGCTTTAAACAAAAAACACTTTCTAGAGCATGTAAAGTTTTTTTTAGTAGAACAAAGAAATAGCATATTTAAAAAAGGCGAGCTATCAAATTGCCAAATTTTCACTGAATTATTATTCTTCAAGAAGGCGAGTAAGAAGGAATTTTGGAAGACCGAGGAAACAATGGTAATTCATTATCTGTTTCCGGTTGGAACAGTCGATTTGTTTAACCACTAAAGAAACATGCCAGTGACATACATAATCTTGTACAACGAAATAACTGGACTGTATTAGTTTACTTCAATGAAGAAGTGATAACATAATTTCACTTGTACCTGTGTTAATTAATAAGCAGTTTAAGTTAAAATTATTCTTGATCAAGTCATATTTAGCATCGGGGTGGCCCAAAGGGAGAGTTAGAACTTGTTTTTCTAATAAGGGATCTTAACAGATCAAAGGAAAGATACATTTTTTATCTTTAAACGCTATCGATTCCTCAATGTATATCTTGTTCATAATTTATTTGTCGGGTTCTAATTAATAATATATTTTGGTCTGGCGATCTAGAGATCTAACAAGATACATACATACGTAGTGAGTGAACTAGACACATTACTGCCTATTGGTATCGATTCAACAAGTTTTACTTAATAGATAACTATATAGTCAGATCCGATGTATGAATTACATGTGCTCAAAATTATCCGCTTCAGATATATAAACTTTATTGATTAACTATAATTAAAAAAAATTTTTGTTATTTTATATATATATATATATATCATAATTATTTCCAAAATTAAAAGTGATAATTTAAATAATACATTAATTTTTTTTTCAGGTAAGTGATGGAAGCTGTTGACTACAATAATGGTATTTATTGAAAAATGAACAATTCGGTTTTAATTATCATGATTAATAATCATAGTTTAGATTTATGTCAGATAAGTGTTTTTAGAATTAACTAGTTTAATACAAAGACTTTTTATTTTTTTCTGTTTAGCCCCCGGAATCACTGTAAGTTATTACTTCAGAGGGTAAATGAGGATGACATGTATGAATGTAAAAAGTGTAGTCTTGTGCAGTCTCAGATCGATTATTCGTGAGATGTGTGATTAATTGAAATAAAGGATTAAAAACCCAAACTAAAGACCCAAAGACTAAAATAAAAAGATTAGATATTTGCTATAAACTTTTATAATAATTATAATTTAAAATTAATTACAATTATTTAATTTCAATAACTACTCATCAGAGGTTTCTATGAGTTATCAGTTATATTATTAATGACAAACTCTTTTTATTCATTTATATCAAAGCAAAGATGCCGTACTTTACGTTAATCTAATGATAAGACAACTATTTATAAAAATTTGATTCCGTTTGTGTCTTAATAACATAAACAAGATGCTAATAAGTTTCTAATAGGAAACACAAGAAAAATCTGAAAATTTTATAATCATTCTCAAGAACAAGAATCATATACCAGACGTTTTCAATAAACTGTGGAGATGTGGTTTCTATTTGCGTGTTTTTCTACGTTATTATAATTAATGTATATTCCAAACCTAGAAATTTCAGATGATAATTTAGCCCTATATGTGCTTCCAAAAACTGAGTTTATAGCATCATTACTTACGGAGAAAGTAAATGTAGTTGTTTTAGGCATTATTACCTATTGTTTTACATGGTTAAGAGTCAATAAGAAGTTAGGATAGATATTATAATGTATTTTTTTCTGCAGCAAGATATTGTGTGCTTGCGCACGCGCGTTTTAAATGCCCCTATTCAGATACATTTATTTTTATAACATTTGTTTTTAAAAATAATTATTGTATTATTCATATATTTTCTATTTTAGGCAACAATATTAAGCAAAATACATTTTAAGCGAAATATTTTTTAATTAGATTAGCCAAATATAATTTTTTTTAAAGAATTAAATCGAAACTATTTTTATAACTGTCAAATAAAATGGAGCATGTTTTCAATTTGATTAGTATGTATTTTTAAAAATACCGACTATAAAGTTTGCGTAATGCTCTTTACAAAAAATAGAATTAAAAACTTTGAAAAGTTTATTTTTAATATAAAATTTATAAGCGTAGATTTAATGTAAAAATATAATCAACATTTTATAGCTTTCTGACAGTCTTATCATAAGTTTCGTATTATTAGTCCCTTTACGTAGTCCCTCTGGCGTTACTATTCTTAGTTTTATCAAGACGTAGGTTTCTAGCTTTCTCGTTTTTTTGCGACTGGTTTTGTTCATACCGAAAATATTTTCTTGAATCCTATCCGTACTAAAAAATTAATAAACAAATAAAATTAAAATTATAAAAATAAATAATTCAATATAAATAACTGATCTCCGTGCTGGCAGAATGGAAGTGTCTCAACTTATATCCGGGGCTCTATAGGTTCGAATCTCGGTCAGTTCTGGTATTTTCATGCGCATAAAAATTCCATTTCATTATTCCCACGTGTAAGCGTCTATGGTGAATTAATTCATCAAGCAAAAAAAAAAAAAAAAAAAAAAAAAAAATTAAAATTAATTTAAAATAGCTAATCAATAATAGTTTTATATATATTTATTAAAGAACATTTTCTGACTGACTAATAATCAACGCCGATTAAAAACTGCTGAAGATGAAAAAAAAAATTGATGAAAATTTGTAGACACGTTTTTACGGTGTAAGTGCATACTAAGAAAGGATTTTTTTAAATCTCGAGTTGAAAGGATTAAAATGGGGTAAAAATGAAATTTATTATTTTTTTTAAATCTCTCGGTAAAGGAATGAAGATATCAATTTGATTTTTGGTGTGTTCAATCTTCATATAAATATTTAAAAACCAATTTAAAAATTTTTGAAATTCGACTTTGAAAGTGGTGAAGAAAGGTAAAAAAATTTCAAACAATGATTTCAATTTTTTTCCATTTCCGACTACACTAAACAAGATATTCACTAAATTTGAGCTTGCAAATATTATTCAGTTAAGTATACAGAATTAATCATTGGCTTTTTTTTTAATTTTAATATTTAAGGGATAAATACATAAATTGTTTTTTACCCTTAAAATCATTTAGTGAATCCTGCATTAACCAAACTGTTGCTCTGAAAAAAATTACAATAAACTGATAGTTTTTATAAATTGAACAAGCTTTAGTTTTTAATTATCATTATTATTTTCAAAAGAATGAGTTTAATGAACACAGGGGAGCCCAGGGGGTCCTGGACCTGCTAAACATCCCCTGTCCGCGACTGGAAACGCAAATAACCACATAGCGCGGGCGAAGCCGCAGTGGGGATGCTAGTCTACAAATATAATTACAGAGTGATATCCAATTACAGCCGCCTTTCATTACTTTTTTTTAGATGAGAGATAGAATTTATAACATATGTACAAATTTTAAGCCTGACTGGGATTCGAACCCAGAACACCGTTGTCTGTATATATAAATTAAAATTTTAATCTCGACGTTTTGAATTTAGCTTCAAATTAAAAGTTAGTAAGTTATTGATAGTTGTTTTTTGGCCCACTTGTAAAACTTGAAATTAACGAACTGGAAACCACTTTTTTTTGTCGATTGCCTGTTCTAATGAATAGTAAGGTGGTAAATAAAATGGATTTTTTCTCACAAAAATAGATACATCAGTTCTTTGCTTTGTACTATTATGTAGAAATAGTCTATGTTACTTTCTCTGAGGGTAATGATGTTCAATATACAATCAATCTTTGTAAAGAAACGATCTGAAGGCATCTTATATAGATAAAATATTGACTGAATCGTATGAGAGCATGGCTGATATATAACAATATATTAAGCTATATGAAAAAGGCAACCGGAAATAACTTCGTTTCTCGTTTACTCTTAAGAATGACTCCATTATTCAGAGAGCGATTTTTCTCGTGTTAATAAAAAAAATTATTTTTGCAGATCAACTGACTACAATAATTTATAAATTATAAATTACAGTTCAACGTACTTTTAATGTTCCACCATAAATTAATTTTAAATGATGTTCGAATAATTAGAATTTATTAAACGAAATATTACTTCAGGCCTGTGAAATCTGATACAAGGCAAATAGTTTTATGTTTGTGTTAATATATCTTAATGAAGTACATGAGAGGAAGAAAGTTAATAAAAAAGGCCTTTGCTATTAAGATGTATGTTGGTAAAGTATGGAGTTACCTTTTTTAACAAATAGCGACCGTTTTAGTGTTCTATATTAAAAATGACATCTTGTAATTTATGGTGTGGAGTTCAGTTCTTGGATCGTTTATTATGAGTTATCTTGCTTTTCTCGGACGTGTATGTGTGTACTAGTAAGAAAATATTTAGAATTAGGATATTAAATTTGTCTTTACTGTTTTGATATTTATTTTAAACATTACTTCGGTTTATTAATTTTTAAATAGATATTTAATTTATAAAAAAATATCGATTATTTTTAATTTTATATCTCACTTTATCAAAATAAATAAAAGGTTATATGGCAATATACGATTTCATAAATGAAAAGAAAGAAAAAGTAAATATATTTGATAAAATATGTGTGTTTAAAGTTCAGTGAATTGGTCAGAGAGTCGAGTTGATATAAATATAAATAGTACTAGAGTAGTTGTACCGTCTATCTGTCTGAATGATGTTTCTGGAGAATTGTAAGAGTTTTGTTGTCGAGGGGAAGGGAAGAATAGAGGATAAAGGGAGTGTTAACGATAGAAAAGAGGAGTGGGTCAGCGTCGCGGCGCCTGTATGCCGACGCCCGGCGTCGGTTCCAGTCAGCAGTCTTGTTCCCAATCTTTACTGTCCACGAAAATGAATCTATATCTATACCTTTCTTACTCTTACGCACACATGTGAACACATTAATAAAAATTTCCCTTCTTGATTTTTCACGTAATTTTATCTTTCTTTCTTATGTTCCGTTGTTCCGATGATTTATTTTTAATTACAGTTAGTGGCATCTGCTGCCATGATTGTTAGCCACAACAAAATATTATATACAGCATACCCAGTGTTGTTTATCTTAGATGATTTACGGAACGTCTTTTTTTAACAGCTTTGACCACTAATATTTATCTCTTTCTTTAAATCCATGAAATTTAAAGATGTTACCCGTTTAAGTAATCAAGATATGTTTATAACACCATCTGTTTGTAAAAGATTCAATCTACAGTATTGTAATATAATTCTAAATATTTATTATTATATTTTTTTTGTAAAAACTAAGTTTCATGATTAATTTACGCTCTCAGTAATTGGGGCAACCTGTTCTTTGTCATGCTTATTTTAATATCGTAGATTTTATAAAAAGGAACAGAATGTTTTGGTGAATCGCGGTGAGGAATATTTGTCGATACGTTGGAATACCATGTCAATTAAATGTAGCTTTTTCTGATAAAATCAAGTTTTCATAAAAATCAAAAGGAATTATTTTAAAGGAATTCATAATTTCTCTAAGATTAAAAAAAATTAATTTATAAAAAAATAATTTTTATCAGTAACTAGCAGACTCAGCAATGCTTCGCTATTGCTTTATATATATATATATATAAATATATATATATTTATTAATATATATATATATATATATATATATATAATATATATATATATATATTTATTTATATTTAGAGAGAGAGAGAGAGAGAGAGAGAGAGTTTAAATGAACACAATTGAAAATTTGATAAAAAAATTAAAAAACTGAACTTCACAAATTTTATCTTTCACTTATTCTCCTTCCCCTTTTCCCTTTCCAACTTCTCCCTTTCACCCTTCTCCTTCACCACTCTCCCAGCTTCCTTTTTACCCGTTCTCGTTTTCCCCTTTTCTCTTTCTACCTTTTCCCCCTTTTCCCGTTTTCCATTTTCCCCTTTTCCCCTTTTGCCCGCACGTAAATCGGTCCCGTAATTAGTTTTTTGGTCTTTAGCGGAGACACATACGAACATGCTTTTTATATATATATATATATATATATATATGTAAAATAGAAAAGTCTGTATATTTGTTTGTTTGTTTCGTAAATATCTCGACACCGGCCCCACCTAGCGGGTATAGTTTTTGCAAAAATATTTCTATTCACGTAACTAATATTCATATTCTGAATATGAGTCAAATCGGTCAATAAATATAATTTTTCTAAATATCTCAACCCCAGCGCCATCTACCGGGTAAAGGTAGGCCTTTAGTAGTATTCGAACTTAGAACTCTCCACTTCGAAATCAGCTGATTTGCAATAACAAGTTAACCACTAGACCACCAGCCCAGTGGGGTAAGAATTACAGTCTGGCTTAATTTTACCGAATGCACAGAAATCAGAGCGAAAATCTTTGACGGCCGACAATCCCTTATGTTTGAAGCATTTTCAAACAATGTTTATATGAACTTTCATCTTTATTTTCACCAGTAGAACATATACTGAAACTTTATTACATTCTTCGTGAATCGCTTGTATTAACTACTTAAACATTTTTTCCTCAGTTTCGACCATCACCAGTTCTTAATATCGAGTTTTCATAACGTTAAAACCTGTTATATCATTTGGATGTTTAATGTATTTATTTCGGAAAAATTCAATAAGCATTTTTTGGAAAATTTAGTAGAAAAGAGAGACATATAAATAAAGTAAATAATAAATGGCAATAAATAGATGTGACAGAATAGTAATGTAGATGTACAGAATAGTAATTCAAATAAAAAAATCCCTTTCGGAACGCCGGAAGGCGGAGGTAGATTTCACCGGTGGTAAGAGGGGATAAAGAAGATTTCCACCTTAAAGTTAAGAAAAACTTCAAATTTAGTCATTACGACAATAGTTGCATGTGAAATAAAATTCACATGTTTAGGATACGACAAGCCCCATCTTACAATTTCAGCAACATATTATTGGTCATTCCTTGCCGTAAGAGTTGGTCATATCAAAAATTGTTACAGACAAAAGTTGTAGGTAGTGTTTAGAGGATTAACGATCACTTTAAACAGATTCGAAACTATGCCTATTCAGGAAGGTATGATTCTTTTTTGTCTTCGAAACCCCATTTTTCGACCCCTTGGTCGGTTGGTGATATCAATAAACTTTACTTACATAAGTTTTAGCCCCTTATCCAAAGAATAGTAGAAACTTTAAACGAATTCAATATTTTACTTAATAAGAAAGTTATAGCAATATTTTTTTGTTTTTTTTTTCGATAAAGCCCCCCATTTCCACCCGCATGGTCCGATTTTGGCCATTAACGAACTCAACCGAGATTTTGGGACGAGTTATTTTTAAGGATTTGAAAGTGATTGGCGCAAAATTACGGCAGTTATCGTGTCCGCAAGAATGTGAAAAAAAAGAAAAATATATATGTATTTAAAATTTTGAGCTGACTGTGGTTTTGGGGTGTGGGGGATGTGAAACGCGAAGATATGTCGAAATTTTCGGGAAGTCGGATCATGGTACGCATTACAATTGGCAGCTTTCTTATGAAATCTACCTAATACGAGATTTATTTAATGACACTTAAATTACAAATACCAGAATAGAGTCTAATTTACTAAAAACGTTATAATGACCGCTAGAATCTAATAATGTATTAACAAACTAACACTAGAAAAATCAAAAGTTAATACAATTAAATCTCTGCAAATATTATTACTTTCACTGTTTACAATAGAAATAATCCACCGCTTCATGAATAAGTAGAATACTGTCACTTCCTCAACGATTTTCCAATAACTCGTCGAATAACTTCTTGTATTTAGCCACTGCCCATTCTGATATACTCGTGACGTACTCCTCACTCGTTATCACTCCTTTATTGATAACTCCACAACTGCGTCGAATTCGGGCTTACAAAACTATTCTCATATCGCTTGTTATCACGACTACGCCGAACAGGGCCTCACAGAACTACTGGCTATTTGTTCTGGTCCTTGGAGGTATTTATATCGCCTGGCCTGCAGGACGAGTACCTGGACTCGGCTGTTTAATTGTTGAAGCGTAATGATTTTCATTGTTACGCTCTTACGTTTTCTATAAATTGTTATTCCTGTTCGGTAACTTTCTGGTTGAACAACTGCTTTTGGAGATGCCACTGTATATATTACAAACAACTGATGTTAAACGGATCTGTTACTCTAAGAATAGAATCCCATAAGAATTGGAAGAAATCCGTTACCCTGGTCTGTTTATACTGGTTCTGTTACAAACAATATTATTTTTATAGTGCTGTCCACCGTGGTTAAATAGTACCGTCTCTGACGTTCGTCTGGAGGTTCTGGGTTCAGATCAGACTGGCATTTCTTCATACGCCACAGAACATCCATTTCAGTATCATTTATCAGTAGTTGTTGCAGGATTCAAGGCAGAATAAAAATCGAAATATAGAAGAGTTCATTTGCTGTTCGGTTTATTTTCCTTCAAATCGGTTTTAGATAATAAACAGATTTATTAATTGTTTCGAGGAAAAGATTGAATTAATTGTATAAAAAAATAAATAATAATAATATGTATATAATATTAAATAGTCTGCATATTTCCGCATTTTAGAGCGCAGTTAGCTCAAATAAGCAATCTTTGTATTTCTATGCTCTTCTTTTTTAACAAGATAAATGCGTCTCATTTTTAAGTTTATTTTGATTGGTTGTTTTCTTTTTATACCAGTTAATTTTATCGAAGACCTATATAATTAAATAAAAATGAAGCTTAAAAAATATAAAATAAAATAACGAGAGAAAAAAAAAAGATAATTATTATCGTTGATTTCTTCTTTAACTTCGTCCTTTTTAAATTGGAACCAAATTAACATTTAATAAATAGAACGCAGTCGTTTTTTGTACCGACATCTAAAATCAGAATTAAAAAATTATTATGTGTGTATCGGATATTCTTTAGAAGTCAATGTTTTTATTTATTTTTTACATTGCATTTTATGTACAGGAAAATAGAATGTTAAACTTTGCATAAAGGTAAAAGCAGTTCAAATATTATACTAGACAAAAATTAATGTAATTTTATTAAATTATTTGTAGAAGTCAAAAAAAAATTATATATTTTACTTGTAATGTAAAAAAATAATGTTATTGAAAAGATAATTTTTATTTTATTTTATATAAAAGGATATAAAAAAAATCAATGAAAGGAAAAATCGTAATATTTACTGTTTTTTTTTACTACAATTTAGTAATGGTATTGTTATATTCACGCGCGCGCGCACACATATCTTTTGTAATTAAAAATAATTTTTTTATATACAACTAAACCACTACAGAAACTTCATTATTAAAAAATTTCTCCTTCTTCCTATCTTTTTTATTTTTACAAACTTGAAGAGTGAAGAGAGCTTGTTAGTTTTTGTTTTTAGGACGCATATTCTTGTCATCGTATATAGCAATCAACTTCCCAAACAAAACATCTACACATTTTATTAATTATTCAACAGTTTTTTTTCTACTAATGGTATGATTTTATTTTTTTATCCTAATTTAAAAATAATAGTAGAAAAAATCATAAAAAGCGTATAAGAATAAAAGATATGTTTAACAAGCTTCCTATTATAATATTACTATAGCAGTTACATTTACAAATGAAAACACTTGAATTTTTGCTGTTATAATTTTGTTACAAGCCAAAATAATGACGAAATATAAAAGAGAAATTAGTATATACAAAAGTAAAGCTTTCTATTCAATTCTATTTATTAAATCTCTTAAATAACAAAATTACGTAAATTATACTTTTAGAAATCATGATTTTTATTCTTTTTTTTTTTTTGTGTTATTTACAAGATCTGTAAATTCGATAAAACAGTTTATTAAAATATACCGAATCATTTTTAGATTATAAACTTCTTTTATCTTAGCAATTTTATTACTAAGATTTAGGTTAAAATATAGGTAAAATTTAAATTAGGTAAAAATATAAACGTAGCCCTGTATTAAATTACACTAACCTTAATATCTGCTTTATTATTAAAGCTATAATCAACGAATAAATGAAATAATGTTAAAAATTTTTCAAACAAAACTACGGATATATTTTCGATTACTGAGTTCACCACTGCGTTGTACAGAACATTAGCTAAATATACGCTTTCTAAGTTTTAAAGTTAATAACTTATTTTTTTATTTTACTATAATTTTAGTAATGATGATCTGTGATTTTAAAAAATATTTACACGATTAGTTTTTGAGAACATAAATGTTTCTAGAGAAACGTCGTCTTCAGACTTCCAATTATTGGAAGCAATACAATTGCTAACCTTTGAAACTGGTAATAAAATAAGTAACGCATGATTGAAGACTAGAAATAAAATTTCTATTACCATTTTTTTTCTAATCGTTTCTTTCATTTTTACCGACATTTGAAGAAAAATCTGTACTTTTGTTCAAAAGTATATAATCTGTATTTCTCTTGGTGGGAGTGGGGATCAAAAAGAATTTTCTTTTAGTTTTGAGATATGAGTACGAAAATATCATTTACTTAAATTGGGGTTTCCACACACACACACACACACACACACACACACACACATATATATATATATATATATATATGTGTGTGTGTGTGTGTGTGTGTTTATATGAAATTTTGTGGCTCAAAAATCTCCAAAATTACTGAATCAGTTTCATTGAAATTTAGATATGCTTTAGTAGTGTATCCACTAGTGGTGCATTTGAAAATTTAATGAAGATTGGTCGAGACGTTCTTGTGTTACGTTCAATTAAGGGTTGAAAAAATTTGTACGAGGCAATTTAGAAGCATGGTTTGTTATGATGCTGCAAGTTTGAAAGTTGAAGTTTCTTTATCTGCGGTATTTATTGTTAACAATATATTATAATATTAGAAAATAATATTAAATCAAAATTAAATTAACGAAAAGTCTGTTTATTTGCGCAAAACCTTTTTTTTTCAACAGATTTATTTAAGTACCATAAGTAATGTCTTTCATTTTTTAATCTCTTTTATTTTTATCTCTTTTAAAACTCCTTTCAAAATGACTAATTATTCATTTTTTACTATATATGATTTTAAACTGTTTTTTCCTGTGAAAAAATATATCACAGTACAATAACCGGGTAGGAAGAAAACATTATTATAAGGCCTGTCACTAACAAAATAATGAATAATAAATTGAATTAAAATAAATAAAATATCCTCTATTATTTTTTTATATAATTATTTTACAAAAATTATACAATTTGAAAATAGCATGTAGTAAAATTAATTAAAAAAATGATAGTTTCTGAAAAGTTGATCTTGTATTGTGTATTCTACATTGATAATGGAATATCATAATCTATTCTAAATAATCGATATAAATAATATATGTTTTTATCTCTCTACATATAATACGCTAAAAAAAGACGACGATTGTGCGCCATTTATAAGATGCCGTCAGCACAAACCTCGATAAATGTGTTGTCGTTAGATAGGAAATTACACCCCGGGTGTACATCAAACAGATTTAAGAAGAAAAAAGTAAAAAAAGTGATGAGAATGTAAAAAAATTAGTTAAAATTCAAAACTGGCTCATAGATGCGTTCAATCGCCACCGTCCGTTAGCTGTGATACAGCCAGATTCACCTGTTTTGTAGCAGCTGTATTTTTCATGCTTTATAATTTTTTGTACCTTTTTTTACTGTACAATTTCAATTAGTGTGTTTACTTTTTCTCTGTTTAGAAATAAATGATTAATACAATTAACGTGATTTGTTTATATAACGTTTTTAAACCATCTGTCGCATCAAACTCGAAATTACATGAACTAAACAGAGAAAATTTAACACAGGTATAAATGTATTTGTATACGTACACACACACACACACACACACACACACACACACACACACACACACACACACACACACACACACACACACACACACACATATATACACACATACACACACATTGTGTGTGAGTGTATTTAGTTAGTTTTGCAACAATTCCCTATAAAATTATAACATTGCAAGCTTAAGTATTTACTTTAACTAACTAGATTTTATACTTATACATTATTATGCAAGTTATCACAATTAATAATTTTCCAATGTTATTCGAAAAAGTGACTGGGTATACTTAACAGGTTTAGATACAATTTTTTCCGAAAAGTTATAAATTAAAAAAAGAAATGAAATTGTAAATCTGTTAACGTTAAATCAATTAACGAAAATAAATTTAAATATTATTATCCAGTAAGATTTTACGTGCAATAATTGATTAAAGATGAAGGTAAACATATGATATCTACCCATGAATGAATTTCATTAGCCTTTCAGTAAACGAACGGTTGAACTGATGCTTTAGGTAGCCTAATAACATATATATATATATAACGAACATAATAGTAGTGGCGGCACACGTTTCAATTCGTTTCCCACGCGTGCGACGCGTGTATTTTCGGTTAACATAATAGAAGCTAAATAGCCTATCATTTATTTCAGAATCACACGTCATAGAGCAGTAATGCTTTATGAAAAAAAAATCAACCCCTAGGAAATTTCTAAAGAGGGATGAAGTTTGAATTCGTATCAGGTTATATTGTAAATCAAAACTAGTCAGTAATAATAACAATAGTAATAATAGTAATAAAAATAAAACTAGTACCCCCAAGCCAGAACAATAATTATTATTGTATGGTATTATGAATGGGGGTTGATTTTGAATGGGTTTGCGTGCGGGGCACCTGGTTTTCATAGAGAGAGCGGCGTAGGGGGGTATGATGATGAAGAAGTAGTAAAAAGGAACGAGAGGGGTAGAAACAGTTCAAAATTGCAATCGGGCAGTGTTGATTGCGACCCTACCCTGCGCTTCCCTTTCCAAATCACCGGAGTTTGCAGTTCCATTTGATGCCCAACGATCTAAAGCTCCCGTTTCCTTTATACCCCACGCTTATTCTTCTACTATTCATTCATCCCCCATTCTACTACTAGAAATGCACACACACACACACACACACACACACACACACACACACACACACACACATTCATACTTACATATATATACACATAACCACTATGACATGCTCTCTTTTTTTTTTTATAAATTGTACTTTTTAATCTACGATAAATGTTTTTTGTAACTAAGTATTTATTATTTTCTTGTATGTACATAAAATATACATTGTTATAGATCGGTTTAAGTTTCATTTTTCGCTTAGTTGAGCTTTACTTAATACAAAATTGCAGCATATTTTCAAATGCACTCGTCTTCTTTATCATGCTTTTGTCTTCTATATACTCTCCGGAATTTCCGATCTTTTCTGTCCAAAATTGATTACCTATATATATAAAAATTATATGAAAGAATTGACAAATCTTCTGATTTGGGATCTTTAACATTTTTAAGTTTTTTTTTGTAAATTATAGATTCTATAAAATCGAGAATAATATTCTATTTTTTTCTTAATAATTCAAATTCTATTTTTAAAAAAATTTTTCTTTTTTAGTTTTTTTTTTTGGATGTAACAGAATAAAAGTAAACTCGATAAAAATTATACTCTCTCTAATTTTTGTAATTAATATTATTTGAAGGATATCAGAGTACAAAAAATTACAGTTTACACAATTACATATCTTTCTTGACTTTATAACTTGGTAGATTTAACTAAAATCGTGATTGATTTAATTAATTTACTTAATCTATTTAACTACAATTTAAATAAAATTGTTTTATATCTGCCATCAATATAAATTTTATTTTCAAAATATTAATAAATTTTGTACTTTAACTGCTATATAAAGTTAAAAATATACACATTAAAGATGTATTGGAGAAAAGAAAAAAATGTGCAATTAGATGTAGCAATTAATCTAGTAAGTTAATCTCGAAATCCTCAATATAGTAGGGTTTTAATTTAGTTTTAAATGTTGCATTAGATTTTTATTTTAAAACGGATTAAAATTGTTAAATTTATTGTCAATTTTCATTCCAACCTAATTACTATTTTTTCCTCCTAAATTGTTAAGCACTAAAAGACCTTAATAGTTCATTAATTGTATATAAATTATATTTCTTTCAATTTTTTACAAACATTTTTATATTTTTTCTAAGTAAATTCGGTTATTTGTCTAATATACATGACACTCCTCGGGAGAACATACATATATATACATGACACACCTCTAATATAATTGCATGACACTCCTCGGGAGAACGTTCACATGAATATAGGTCAGAAAACAGTTCGTTAGCGGGTTTCGACTCACGAAACATTTAATCCTGTTTTCTGCTCTATGAAATTAAACCGTACTAAAATTCTTGGCGTACAAATCGAGGGGTAAATTTGGTCGCTTCATGTTTTTTGATCTAGGAATTCGAATATAAGTGATCCCAGATATTTATCTCACTTAGTTTTAAGAAAAAAACGGGTTAAAACAAGAAAACCTTTTGTCGGAAAATGCACTTTTTTAATGGTGGGAATCAAATATCTTTGTTACTTTACCAGTAAACAAATAAAAATGTCTAATTAATTTTTGTACAGAATTTAATTCTAAGAAAATTGATGAAAATAACGTCTGTTAAAATTAAATATAAGTTTGAGATCAACTCATTTGAGATCATCGATTTTAAACACAACAATTTACACACAAATGCTAAAAATTCTAAAAATAATTAAATACCACAAATTTGTTTTCATTTAGAGAGTTGATGGACATTTTAGTTTATGGTTAAGTAAATAAAGTCGGAAGGTATCCACTGTTTAGTATTCAAATTCAAATAATAGCAATCAGATTTTATTAGGATTCGAACCTTCAACTTAGAAAATCAACTGTTAAATAACTGATTTATGACAAGTTAACCTCCAGACCAGCCCGGTGGGCTAGTGTTTTAAGGTGAAAATTTAATACTGATGTTCTATTAATTTTTTATCAAACTGCAGTTGACTTTTTCTCTTTTTTTTTGCTTGATGAATTAATTCACCACAAACGATTATGGAGAAGCTTGTACTTGGGAATTTTGAGGTGGAATTTTGTAGCGTACGAAAAATGCCACACCGGGATTTATATTCAGGACCCCGGATGAAACGCTAAGACGCTACCACTCAACCACAGAGATAGGAAATTTAATTATTTTTAAAAGTTTTCTTCGTATTATTTGGTTAATGGTAATATTGATTTTTATTTCTTGGTGATAAATTAAATTAAAACCCTCTGAAAGTGCCTGTAATATTAATCAAATTATTTTCACCCTTTTTTACATCCTAAAATCAATTTTTATATATTTTGCGCAGTAATTGAAGAATCATTAACGTTATTTCTTTTTAAATGATTAATTTTAATAATTTAACAATAAACACGATAAAAAATGTAAAATAAATTATACATACAGGTAAATAAATTTGGCTTCGGTTCAGGTGGGCGACAAATTCCACTAAAACTATAAATTTAAACAAGAAGATGTTTTGTATTAAGAATGATGGATGGAGCATTGTTCCGTACAATGATAAATACTAGAATCTTGGCACCGTATTAACTTATTTACTTTATTCAACTAAGCAATAAGAACTTGCACTTAATTCACACTAACACATATTCATTTACAAATATAATATATAGGCAAATCCATATAACATTTCTCATCGTTGCAACATTATATCTAAGGGTAAAAGGGTTTACTTTTTCATCTGTTATCTACCAGTTTTCTGGATTTGTGTTAGAGATATTTGGCAAATAATTTAAAAGCTCGATGTCCTTCAAGATGCCAACTTACTAAAGAGGATGCCAGCTAGCTATACATGTTATAAATTAACAATCACCCATACAATTTACTTATCATTACTCATGTTAGTAAATTTTAAATTAAATAGTTTAGTTACACACGTACAATGTTCAGGCTATTTAAAAACTAAAAACCTTTTAGATATTTAGTTTTAACGTATTATTTAGCTTAATGCTTCATGATATAAGATTACCAATAAATTGAGTTTTACTTAAAAATAATAAATTTTCTTAAAAAACAAATTAATAAAATAAAACAAAAGCTAATAGAATAAGATGAAAAAGCGTTTGTGTTGTAGAATCTCTATTGTACATTTTATTGGGAGTCCTGAGTTTCTGTGAGTGTTTATTTACATACTCGCAATACAGTACTTTTGAACAGTTTTATTATTAATATACTTTATTTACCATTAAAAATTGCAAAAAAAAAAATATATATATATATATTAAAATATGTACTAAATAGTAAACAAATTTTATTTTTTTTTTTAAGTTGGCGTCAAATTGAAAACGGAGCAAGCTAAAAATTATTATAGAATTTAATTACATTTTTAGAGGTTGGCTTAATTTATATATATATTATATATATATATATATAACTTAAATTTCTTTAGTTTAGCTCTATTTAAAATAGCGAAAAAATAAGAAACAAAAATGCCATCCATAAGAAAAACCGCAAGAAATGCGAAAGTTTAGAAATGTTAACTTGATAAAAATTAGAAGAAGAATACAGATAAATGATAATTACTGCTGATAATATGTTAACCACATTTCGAATGTGCAGGATTACGTATTATTTTTTTATTAAATATTTTGCAATTAATTTTATTGAAATTGTACATGAAAAAAGATTGAATATAAGCATGACTTAAGGTATAAATTATTAAATTTTAGAAATAAAATATTAATTCATAGTAACTGAAAAGAAATTAGAAAAAAAAATTTCATTTCTTGTAAGCAATTAAATATTTCATTAAAAAAACTCTTTGACGTTATCTAGAAAAAATTTGTCTACAGAACTACCAGAAAAGATTTCTTTATGAATATAAATAATTTATAAATCAGTTAATTTTCATTAATTAAGATTAATCCTACAATATAAATAAATATTGAATATAAAATTGAAAACTTCATCCTTTTTTAATATCGAAAATGTTAAATTTTTTTCAATAATTACGTAAAATATTCCCGTGTGATTTTTTTTTGAAATGATGGGCATCATTTTGATAATTTTGCCCTATGAGAAATGGAAATTTGTAGTGTATGAAAAATGCCATGCCAAACCAGGTTTCGAACCTTTGGATAAAAGGCCGAGACGCTAACACTCGCGCCACGGAGATCGGCATTGTTCTTTAAATGTAATCGTATTTGATTTATTAATTTGTACTTTACATTAAGTTATAATTTTTTCAAAATCATACGAACTGTTTTTAATTTTTTTGTTTAGGAAATTCACTTTTGCTTCCTAGTACGAAGTAAAGAATTAAAGTATTCGCGAAAAATTTCGGTTATCAGCTTTCAATGGAAATATCCATTTTGACCATCCCTGAATCCATTTTGACTAGTTTCGGCGTGACGTCTGTAGTACGTATGTGCATGCATCTCGCATAACTTAAAAACGATTAAAGGTGAAATTTTGAATTTAGGACTGTTGTAACATCTAATTGTGCACCAAAAGACCAAAAGTGTCCAAAATCCAATAAATTTGGATTTTGAACTTTTTCTTAATTGCTTTAGTAAGCCCTCATTGAGAGCTTTTCAATGATGTATCATAAGTGGTAGTTTTTTTTATTGGTTCCATTTCATTATTAAATGAAATATTTTTTAATTTTGCAAGGGGAAGGCACATCGGTTCGAATTCGACTTCATTTCCTTTTTTTTAACTTTTTTTTTTAAATTTAAATATATTGATTTATTAATAATTATTAACCTGTGATTATAAAAAAAATACAGTAAACAATAATTCAGTAATAACAATAAAAAAAAATATGAAAAAAAATCAGTAGTTATTAGTGAAATATATTTTTATGTACTTTTAAAAATGAGTATATGTAATTTAATAGGCGTACAAGGAAGTCATGTGGTGTCCACATCAGATTTTTAATTAAATGTTTATAAGAAATAACTTTTTTTATATATTGCTTCCAATTTTGGTAAATGTGTTTAAAAATAAAATGTATTAAAATTTAATTTATACATACTTTACCAAGAAATTTTGTTTTATAACAATAAAATCATGAAAGGTAATTTTTACAATTTTTATATATATCAAAAAATAGTTTATTTTAATTTTTTATGATTATTATGCTGATAATCGTAATAAAAAAAAGGTAAACATCTTAACTGGAGAATATTTTAGGTAGAAATTGTCTTCAGCGAAGATCTTAAAGGCAAGTACTAATGGAAGGAGACGAAATAAAAGAAGCGTCAGAATGCTTAAAAAAATGAGAAAAGAAATACGATATAAGGAAATGAAGGGAAATAATGTTCAGTACTGAGGATTTATTAGATTTTAGTTGAAACCTGTAGACAAATAAATTTAACACAAACAGAATCTTGATCCATAAAATTAATATTTCTTGTTAATGGTAAAAACAAACACACAACTTCTGAAAAATCTTTTATCTTTTGATAAGTATGCATATGTACGGGAATATAGATTAACATTATAGAAGGAATCCTTTATAGTTCTTGATTTTTTTTTAATGAAATCATCGATTTTTAACAAATGTTTCTAAAATGCTTCCAGATAATGAAACGCTTTTAATTTGTAAAACTGATTTTTTTCCAATAAAAATCATATGAACAGTTTTTAGAAATTTAGATGCAAAATTATGCTTTTCATTAAAAGAAGAGGATATTCTATTTTGTTTAGTTTTGGTTTTAAAACATTAAATTTTTTAAAATAACTTGCAAAGAAAGTAAGATTTAAAACGTAATTTTTTTATACTGAAACAGATTGTGAACTGCGAGATGAAAAAGTAAATGAATTTTTTCCTTTTGTAAGAATTTATTTACACTAGACGAAATATTTCATTTCTATTTGAAGATGATTTCGTATTTTTTTACGTAGGATACTAGATACTATTCTAATTGAAAAAAAAACAAACTATATTTTTTCTCTTGTCTATAAAAATAAATAACTAATATAATTCAAATACTTGTATATTTAAATCTAGTTGAATGTCTGTATAAACACATTTTGCTTGATAAATCTTAATTGCTATAGCGCCTGGTCAATTGGACGCTCGTAAATCTCTTTTCACAGCACCTGACAGGCAATTAATATGATATTTAACCAACGAGATTCTTTAACACGTGCCATAAGTATTATGCTACACTGATAATACGAGCCAGCAGATTCTTGAGAGCGTATCACAAGATATGGACTGAGCCAAACCTCGTGCTGAACCAGCGTTTTGGATACAAAGTAAACTTCTTATTACGTAAAAATTATAGCATGTTACGAAAGTATTGAACACTATTTCTACTTGACAAAACAGAATGTTAAATTTAATTGTCCTTCATGTCTTCATTTATTCCTTTCTATTTTAATTATCTATTTTCCGAATTTACTATTTAATGTAGTACATATGATGTCTTATTACAAAATATGTATTAAAATTTCTTTAATACATATAACGTATAATGAAGTAATTACAATTTATAATTTATTAAATATAAATACAAAATAAATTGCATTAATATTTTTCATGATAGTTTTATTTACTGCAATAATTTTCTAATCTGTAAGTGTTAAATAACTATTGAAATATAAATTATGTAGTAATATATTTATATTAAAGCGACTCTGCAATATTTCGTTAATTATTATTTTTTGAAAAAATCACTACTCTTTCTTTATTCAACTACCATTTTATATATTCTTTCGTAGTTCACTATATTACTCGATGGTGTTCTACCTTGTGGCAGGTCCTCACTCAGTATCTTTGGTACGTTCTTCACGATTCACGATTTTATACCAATTTCTTAGTATTATATCTTCTTCCGCTCTTAATTGAATCTAACATCTTTTACTTCCTTGTTCTTTTCTCTTCCCTCTATCTACCATATTCTCTTTCCAACTAGTATCCTAACCAATTCATCTTTCTTCTTCTTATATTTTTAAGCATTTTATTTTCTTTACACTCCTTCACAACAGTTTTTAATTTTTTACTTTATCCTTTCATTTTACATCTTCAATTTTTTTCCGTATCCTTACTTCAAGTGACTAATCTTTTTTCATTCTTCTTCCTTAAAGTCCATTTTCAGCACCGTACAATGCTACATTATAACATTTTTCTAGTTTATTCCTCAATTATTTGTTTTATGATTTACAAAATAACTTGTTCTATTAAAATCTTTCTTCATTGTTCTTACCTCTGTTCTACGACGCATATCCTTATAACAATCAAATATTTATCTTTTCACCAACCGTCTCCTCCTACAGCCACATTCCTTGTCTTATTCTTTTTGATTATAGTTCCATATAAACTATATAATTTAATAAAAATGTGCAACGATGTTGTTGATCTTAAAAAAATTATTAAAGTTTAAAATTGAATCCCTCCATAAAGATAAAATTTTAAATTATTTTTACTCAAAACCTAAAATTTACTAAAATTAAAAGAAATAATAAAATTTAATAGTTGGATTTGTTAATTTAAAATAAAAATTAAAAATTTATTGTGAAGGCTATTTTTCTATGCATCCCCAACTTAAGTGAAACTACTTTTTTAAAATTTATTATAAGATTTATGTATCCGTATTATGCAGTGTATTAATAAAAGGAAGTTATGACATAAATAAGCCTAATTATAATAGTAAAAATAAAAATAAATAAAAAATAATAATTAAATGATTAAACAGCTATTCTTTGTTTGTTAATTTATTGTTCTAATAGTTATATAATGTTAATGTTTTCCAATATTTAAATAAATAATTAAATGTCAAGGTCTTTTGATCAGTTCGGCTTTCCTTGTATTTTATTATTCAGTCAACAATTTGGTCATCACATGATATTGATTTCTCTAATTTTTAAAAATTATTTTGTTGCAAAATAATTTTTATTTTGTTAATTATATATTTTATTTAAGATTTTTTTTTACAGTTACATAATTATAAAAATAAACACCATTTGAATTATATTTAAATCATTTGAAACGGGTTACGTAAAATTTTCTTTTTATAGAATTATCTTTATTAGTAATATTTTTAAGGCGCAGTAATTTTTAACGGAAAATTTCTTATATATATATATATATATTTTTTTTTTTTAAATAATGTAAGTCCAGTAAAACATTATCACGTTAATTGTGTAATTCATTGGTCTGTTTAATATTATATCAGTAATTACACTCTGTGTCAAACCTTGTCATAAAATATAGTTAATTTTATTGTTTAATCGGATATATGTTTGATTTCTTTTTTGTTTTAGTGTTCATAATTTATTTTTAATCAGTAATTCTATAACTTCTAATTTGTTGGAATTAATAATTGGTATGTAGCAGGTTTCAGCTACATACCTATCTTAAAATGTTAATCGTTAGAATTAATCTTAGAATTTTTCGTTTACTCTTTTACATTAGGTTAATAATATTTTTATAATATTATTTATATTTAATTATTATTTTTCCTACAAAAATAAATTTATAGATATGTATATCCATTCATAGAATATATAAAACATTATAACACTATAAAACACATAATATAAAATATTAGTATATCTCGTATAATACTATGTATAATATAATATATAAAAAATAAGACATATAACATTATAACATACAATATATAAAACATATCCATACGTAAAATATAAAACATTTTTCTTTAGCCTCTGAGGGCAAAATAAGTGTATTGGGAATTTATTTTAAAATAAATTTTAAAAAATATGTATTTTCTATATTATTACATTTTTCGGCTAGCCACTGTAGTGGTTTTCATGTAAGATGTAATATTTACTACCTCAAAAACTGCGAGCCTCCTGTAGATGAAAAAAAATTTGGATCAAAATAATTTAACTTTCATAAGATTTCGAATAAGTTTTATCTAAAATATTTTTTTGATATTCAAGGAAAATTTTTTTCATTAGTAATTATACAAAAATTTTTTTCTTGGAGTGATTCCTTATTTTTGTATTAATTAATTTTTTTATTTGTGTATATCAGATTATAGAGTAACACGGCACAATAACATGATGTCAACAGTACTCTGCAGAGACGTCAAGGCATCTGTGAGTCGTCTGGCGTGTAAGTCTAAATGTACTGGGTAAATGTGTATGTAGTCTTAAACAGACTCAGACCGACCACTCCTGAGACGTATGATTAATTGAAACCAACCACCAAAGTACACCGGTATCCACAGTCTTAACATTTAATCCGTAAAAGCAACTGTCTTTACAAGGACTGAAACTTTAAATTCTCGACTTCAAAAATCAGCTGATTCTGCGATGACGAATGTAACCGCACGACTAATTAATCTAAGAAGTTCCAAGAGACAACATTATTGCAGTTTTCTCGTTATGTTAATGAAGTATCACCTAAGGTATTCCCAGCAAAGATTTGTCACTCTGTAAAAAAATTAAATTATTATATCGTATTACAAATTACTTAATTTAAAAACTTGTTACTTTCCATAACTAAAACTTTAAATTTTTATCTCCACCAATAATAATAAAGTTAAAAATAATTATCGTTGTTAGGACCTCAATTATTTTCTTATGTATTTATTTGCTATCTTTTGAGAAGAAGAAAAATTACAAATACATTATATAGTGATTTGTATAACCTTTACAAAATTAGCTCAAATTCAGCACCGCGTTAAGTACTATTTTCTTAGCTACAAATATTAACTTCTACAATCAGTACATCTAATCTAATTATCTGATCTACATCAGCTAATTTGATCAGTGACCACGATTCATTGGTCACTTCCGAAAACAGTAAAATCATTTTCACGAAAAATAATAGTTCTATGTCAATTAATTTTAATTTTTAATAGTTCTGTGTCAAGGTTTCCAATAACACTTTCTTCACTGTTACTCGTAAATTACATCAGTACGCAGAGTTCATTTGAATCGTAGTTGATATCTAGCCTAACAAGTGAGATTTCTGTTCCATACACGGGCTAGGTATTAAATGAACATGATTACTTTCAGAGAAAGCAATTATTACTAATAGCGTTATTTTACCACAAATACTTTACATTCATTACAGTCGCAAGAAAAACTGAGAGAAATAATGTAAAATAGCAATTTCTCCTTTCCTCTTTTTACATAATTTCATACAAAAAAAAAAATTTGTATGAACCTTATTGTTAATTGTACTTAACAAATAATAACATTATTAGAGTTTCTAATATATGTAGTTCTGATACAATTTCTTGTTACCGTGAATTTCTAGTTCTGTTACAATTTCCTACTCAAGAGAAAAAACCTGTGTGGGAGTTACCATCACATTATTTTTACTGCATTAAATGAATAAACAGATTTTAATAAAATAAACAGTCTTGATGGTATGAAGTTTCCAAGTGACGGTAGTATGTGTAATCGCCAACCCACCGGCTTGGTCTAGTGGTGAACGCGTCTTCCCAAATCAGCTGATTTGGAAGTCGAGAGTTCCAGCGTTCAAGTCCTAGTAAAGTTAGTTATTTTTACACAGATTTGAATACTAAATCGTGGATACCGGTGTTCTTTGGTGGGTTGGGTTTCAATTAACCACACATTTCAGGAATGGTCGAACTGATACTGTACAAGACTACACTTCATTTACACACATACATCATCCTCTGAAGTATTATCTAAAAGGTAATTACCGGAGGCCAAACAGAAAAAAGAAAGGATTTGTACTCGCCAACAGTAAATTTGTGTTATTTTTGTTCACTTTTGATAAAAAATAGTTCTAAGACCTTGTGAAAAAAGAGAAGATATCTTAAGGGTGGTTAGTCCCACTGTCGAAAAATCGGTAATGAATAAGCTAGACGAGGTTTCTTAGAGATTGTCCTGATTACATATTTTTGTCCCACGATCAAGGGATGCATCACACTATGATAAACACTAACCCATACCGTTTTGTCACATTGCTGTCTGCTTTGGATTAAAGCGTAGTACAGAAATTTCATTACAAAATCAGGGCAGCTACTGCGGAAGAAAAAAGTGTTCGACACGCAAATAGTTGTTTCTTTAATTTTTGTATACAACTGCACTGTATTAATTTAAGTCTAGGATTTATGAATATTCCCAAATACTTCATATGGCTAGTTTCATTGATCCAATTACAATCACAATCACAAGCTTTACAACCATTTGTATGCATTTGTAGGACCAATTCATTAACCATATCAATACAATTCCGAAATAAAATAAAGTACAAAAACGGAAAAAAAAACACCTTAAATCAGTTTTTGTTTTCCCCTAATATACTGAGGCAATATATTTAATGATTTGCTGCTACTCACGAAAAACGAAACACTAAAAATATTTTCTTTGCATAGTCTTTTAACGTAATTAATTAATTAATTTTAAGTAATAATAATCAAAATTTATTTCTCCAAGAATAATAATATTAATTTTTTCAGTCATTTCTTTGATGGGCGGAATTAACACGTCACTTGTAGGGCTGAAAATCACTTCCATTTCTGAGGCATTCTTATAATGAAACAGTATATTTAACTCATGTCTTTCTACGTGAAATCATTTCATTCCTCACTCTCCGTAATAAAGTTGACTGACATTGAGATATTTATTATTCTTGGGAACGACGACAATTTTTTTTTTTCTAGAATTACTTTTTGTCTCATTGCGTAAAATAATAACGATTAAATGCCTAATACATACATCATGGATTGAAAATCTTTCCCAGGTTAATAAAACTTATTTTTTGAGAAAAAATATATTTAAAAAGTTCGTGAATAGTGAGAAATAAATGATGAAACTTTAAGTTTTACGAACTACATGACTTTTATGATTTTTTTTAATCGATTATAAAAAATAGTAGAAGGTTCTGACACCTTGACCCTTAAGTACAGTCTCTCGCAAGTGATTTGGATATAATTTTCATTTTTTATCATGATTCGTAACATTGATTTTGCTCATCACGTACATTTTTATTTTGATATTTACATCATTCTCATACGTAAGTTCAAGAAAATTAGCTTAGAAAGTTTTGTAAAAAGTAATACAAAATTCTTTTCATCTGGAAGAGCTTAACTTACGATCAGTAACACTTACTTACCGAAGTTTATCTGTATTAATATATTATTATCAAGACGTAGGTTTCTCCACTATAATGTTTGTGATGGGAGGATTTTTTTATAGGCCTATCCATTCTTTGCATAAAAATAAATTGAAAAATTTAAGAATAAAATTACCTTTTAATAAATAATAAAGCCGACTTGAGAATATTGCATTAAATATATATATATATATATTTTTTTTTCAATTCTTTAAACTGAAAATATTACATTAAAAACATTCATATATTTTTTAAATTCTTGAAATTCTGAGTTTTTGAAATTAACGGTTAGTCAACTGATATTCTTTCTTTTTTACTTTTGCACCGTCACTATCTGTAATTGAAAGACGAATTCTTTCAATCTTAAGAAAGAATTGAAAACGTGTTATATTTTACTATTAAGTTCGGTTTTCAAAGTCACAATTTAGAGCAAGAGAAAAATATTAAGAATTAAAAAACATGACCGCCAAAAAAAAAAACATTGCTGACAAATATTTCTGTTTGGTATAGAATAATTACTAATATAGGTTAATTAAAGAGCGTGCGGGTGACAATTTTTTATATAAAATTACTATACATAATTTTTTTTCTAATTTTTTTAATTTATGTTAACAAATATATGTTACATATACATATTTGTATAGCTTATGACACTTCCGGTAACGTAAGGATGTCAACGCGGGATCATACATCTAAATCGGTTCAGCCACTGTGCTGCTATAGTGGAACACACCATACACACATACACCCTAAAATTCATTACACTTCTTTTCTAGCACTTTTACGAATCGTTCGGAATGAAGCGTTGCGATCTGCGTTATTTAAAAAGTACTCATTCATCTGATAGAGATTTTTTTCAAATTTTTTAACTTTATTTAACATATATTTAAATAGCCTATGACACTCCCGGTAACGTATGGATTCCAACGCGGGGTGATATATCTAAATCGGTTCAGTCGTTGAGCTGCTACGGTGGAACACACAAACAAACTAACCATACATACGTACACCCTAAATACATTACTCTCCTTTTTGAGCAGTCGTGTAAAAAAAATTAATTTCGTTAAATTTAAAAAAATCTATTTAGCAATATTTCCCGACTTACTTCCGGTAGTATTGTGTTTTGAGAAACTATAAAAAAAAACAAAAGAATAAAATTATCAGTAGCTAATTTTTATTAACACGATGAGTCTCAAAATAATATAATAAAATCAAAATTTTATTTATGTAGAAACTCATACTCCAAATTCATAATTAAATTTATCATAAATTAAATTTAAACTAAGAAATTCGAACCGAAATAAACGCTAACATGTACAAATAATTTTGTATACTGCAAACTGATATTTACATATCTTTTTTTTGTGTTGAAAGGATATTAAAACGTAGAGAAGTACAAAATATCAAAGAGTGTAACCAACATTTACCCTCTCTTATAAACATTATGACAGCTGAATAAAATAAAAATTGTAACACATATCAACAATTGTGTACGAAATTTACAGTTTGTGATATAGCAACGTTTTAGATAGTTAAACAAGAAGAATGTCAATTAAATCATGACATAATTTTTAATGATAAAAATATCAATTGATTTTAAAAATCTATGTTGACTTTTTAATAACTAAAGTATTATTAATTCTTAGAAAATCTTTTATTATTATTATTTTTTATTTTTATTTCAGAAGTATACATATTTTTTCGGATCCTGTTGTTAATGAAACGGATATGATTAATATTTCTTTCCAACTTTATTATTTTTGTTTTTATTTCTTTTTTTTTATTATTTTAATTTTAAAAAGGTTGTTTGTATGATTTATAGGAATTTTTTTCATTTTACATGACTTGTGTCATGCTTATTGTCACGCTCTTTTATTGAAATTTATTACCTACCAACATATTCTTCCTACTTGTGTAAGCATATGTATCCACAACTTTATAGTACTACAGAATATTACGTCATATTTGTTTTAACTTTCTTTGCCAATAATTTTTTTTTAATAATTTATATACTCCAGTTTTTTAAAAATTGTTTTCATCGTTTATTTTTTGTCTCATTTTTATATTTTGATTAATTATAGTTTAACACAATCGTTTATTTATTCAACTAATTTTTTTTTTTATTGTTATAGATGATTAACTGCTTATTTTCCATTCATAATAATATTTATAATTTATCACTCTGACATGCCTTATAAATTACTTTTAAAATTTTTCTCATAAAATTTCTAATTTTTTTTCTATAGTTATACTTAAGTAACGTCAACATTTTAAATTAAGTTTAGTTAAATATAAAAACATTTTTTTAAAAAACCTATATAGCGGAAGTTTATAAAAATGTTTTGTTAATATACATACCACCTCTGCTTTAATTAATTTTCTCCACTTGTAATGTCGAACATTTAACAAAACATTTTCTATTAATATGGAAAATTTTCTTTTCATTTTTATGTTTGCTATGTATCTTTTTTTTATTGAAAAGATTAATACTTTATTGTGTTAGTTTTTTTTTTAATTTGAGGAAATATTACAGGATTCCATTAAATTCAAATGACACGATATAAGTAATTATGAAAAAGAAATGAAACCTGTTTATTTTAATTTAATATACTTTTAATAACTAATTTAATAAAAATCAGATTAAAATAAAAAAATTTAATTGTCTCATTGTTAGGGAAGGGTATAAATTAAAATAACACTCGGACTCCTGAAAATTAAAGAGGGGAAGTAACATACCTAATATTAAAAATATATAAATTGTAATTCCGCTTACCGACCAATGTAATTAATCATAATGTTCTAGCGCTTTCAGAAGTTATTTTTCCATCTTCAGGAACATATGATAAACTTGTATATAATTATTCCCTTCACGTATTAATTTGATGTATATTTAATATAAAATTAAAATAAATTTCCATAAATATAAAAATCGGGCGTCATGTTGTAAAACAAGTCTTACATTTGTACGTCTAGTCGATAAAATCGTCTCAATTATTATCGACTAGACGTACAAATGTATGACTTATTTTATAAGTCGATTGTTGTAATAATATTTTAATAATAATAATAATTTAATTTACATTGGTTCGTAAGCGGAATTTTTATATTATGTATAACAACGGGCCATGCTAAATAAAATTATACCTAATATTGTTTAGTGACAATCAGTAATATTAAGCCGTTACTTAACAAGAACTTAAGTAAATTAACATATAAAATGGCCTAATATTGTAAGGATTTTTTTTAATACCTTATTTAAAATAATCAAGGACGTTTTTTTTATTTTTAATAAAATGTAAATATTTTTTCGATGAATTTTATAAAAATCATTTTCGTAATATTTAACTTTCCAAACACCCGCAATTTTTTTCTTATTAAAATGTCTAATATTATTTTTAACCAATTTACATCTAATTTACATAGAAAATCGATAATATCAATGACGCTGTCATGCATATAACAAAGAAAATTTACACAAGAAAATATTTCTTTGTTATATTTATGTATATGTTACGGTAAATTTGATTCCGGTGATTATTTATAATAACCGGTAATTTTGATTAATCGCCTCCATTGTTGGAGAACTTAATATATATATCGCAATTATTAAATATACCTGTCATTTTACATATAAAATATTCTACATATTAAAATAACAACTACAAGTATAAGCTGTAATTAAGACGGTATAAAATAAATCTTATTTTATTTATTTTCTGTTTAACCTCCGAGACCACCGTTAGGTATTGCTTCAGAGGATGAGATGAATGATTTATAGTGTGTGTTAAAATGCCATTCCTGACCGGGATTTGAACCCGGGTACTCCGGATGAAAGGCCGAGACGCTACCACTCGCGCCACGGAAGCTGGAATTTTATTATTTAAATAATCAAAATATTACTGTTAATTAGTCGAGGTTAACGAACGAAGCTAATGTTTGGTTAGATTATGTTGATTCCATGAACTGATGAATCCTACGTATATCAACATAACCTACGCTCGCTTCGCTCTTTAACCTCATTTAATTGGCATTAAATATACAAATTACATATGTTATTTTCCGACATTGGAGGCAATTAATCAAATTTACCGGTAATTATGCATAATTAATGGAAATTTACCGTAACATATAATATAACAACAAAGAAAATGTTAACGTATCTTATCGAAAATTCTATAAAAGACAAATGTTGAAGCTTTATTTTATTACCGTATATTTTTTCTAAACTCCTTGTTAACTGTTTTTATATATACATTGTAATAAAAAACATAATCTCCTTTTTGTTTTTATAAAATTTTATTTTGAACAAAAAAAAATTACGATAAACGGATTATTGAAATAAACCGGAAGAGAGGAAGGCGGCCAAAAATCGTTTATAAAAAGATACTACCTAAAATTTAAACTTAGATGGCTATTTCGATTGCTAAAAAATATATGAGTATCATCAAAATATATGAACAAATAAAAAAAAAATGGGTGCAGAGAAAAAAATAGTAATTATTATTAACAACAAATTAACATTCTCCATTGATTGGAATGATATTTCTTCCTTTTATTCTACTAAAGCTATTTGAAATACTTGTTTTCGACTGTTTATACAATTATTTTATACCTGTTTCTTCAATACCTACTGATTTTGATTGTCTAACAATAGGCACGTTATTTTTGTTATTTTTATTGTTATTTTTTTCTTTTCATTCGTTATTTTGTATATTTACCATTTTTATATTTGGATTGAAAATTATAGGATTTTTACACGACTACTCAAAAACGAGTGTAATTTATTTAGGGTGTATGTATGTGTGTTTGTTCCAAAGTAGCAGCTAAACGGCTAAACCGATTTAGATGTGTGATCCCGCGTTGGAATCCTTACATTATATGGAGTGCCATAGATTATATACGTACGTATATTAGTGGAGATTTGCCGGTTCAAGCACAAACTTTAGATTGAATTAATGAACTGCGAATTGTGAGCCTGTGAGCCTCTATCCTTGTGTTACCAACTTTCTTTTTCTGTTTAGCCTCCGGAACCACTGTAAGGTATTACTTCAGAGGATGAATGAGGATGATAAATGAGGATGAGTTGTTAAATGAATTGTAGTCTTGTACAGTCTCAAGTCGACCATTCATGAGATGGGTGAGTAATTGAAACCCAACCACCAAAGAACACCGGTATCCACGATCTAGTATTCAAATCCGTTTAAAACTGCCCTTACTAATATTTGAATCTTATAACTCCCGACTTCCAAATCAGCTGATTTATGATGACTAGTTCATCACGTGTGACCTGGGTTTGAACTATATGATACGGATCAATCGAATGGATAATATTACAAAACCAATATTTAAAAAAAAATAATATAATTTAATTTACGTTAAATAAAATAGAATAATGTTAAATTTAAAAAAAAAATTGTATTTAATAATAATGGGCTTTTCATGGGTACTAAGTTTGGGGCTAGAGTGGTGAGGTAATGAGAGAAACTCGTGCAAGGCTAGACCAATTATTACAATCAATTGATAACAAACGGGGTGCCCCTGCGGCACTGTTTTGGGTGGTGCAGTCGGGTGCTATTATATAATATCTCTGCAACCAATCTTTCGAGTTTAAAAATTCAAAAGGGTTAGTATAATACAAAATCACGATCGAACCAAACCAGAACAAAAATATCAACTTATATACTCAGAAATGGACCGTATTATGCGACTAACCAAAATTTAAAAAGTTAAAAAAATTATACTATATACAAAATTGTCACCCGTACGCTCTTTAATTACCCTATATTAAACAGCAATGTTTTTTTTTGGCAATCGTGTATTTTAATTTTTAATATTTATTTCTTGTTACAACCTCATTTTCTGAAGTGTTACTTAAAAGCAGTCCGTTAATTAATTTTTTTGTTAATAAAACTTCGGGCGTATTTCACACACGCGCGCATGGGCGTGTATTTTAATGAGTGATGAGAGGAATGGATGAAATTATAAAAAATAAAATATCAGATTTTTGCTTGGAATTGAACCTGAGACTACTAGATTTACAAGCCGAAAGTTTAACCCGTTAAACTAAAGAACCAAAATTTAGTTTTTACTTTTATTTGAAAATATTTACTGTGATTTTGGACGATTTCTTTTATTAAATCTAAATTAATAATTAATTTTAAATAATTAATTAAATAAAATTTAATAATTTTATTTTTTTTTAATTAATGTGGCAATTTTTCTTTCTAGGTTTTTTGTTTCTTTCGGCGTGATAATAATATCGTTGGTTATTCGCTTTATTAAAAATCCTCATTAAGATTACTCCTATAATTTTTCTTTCTTTAGTTATGTAGTATATTTGTCTACATTATATTAAATTTAATAGGTCCTATCTTACTTAAAGGATTAATTTTATCAGGTGACAACGATATAAATACTACTTTACTGTACCATATATATTAGTGCGCTTTTTGATTAACATGTTACACATTTTTTAAGTGAAGCGACTTATTACTTATTTAAAAGCTACTTCACATAAAAAAAAATTAAATAAAGCATGAAATACACGTATAACCCTGACTAAGATCAAAAGAGAGATTAAAATAAATTATCAGTTCACAGAAAAAATTGACAAAAACATAAAAATTGTTATATAAAAAGAGATGTAAATGAGGTATGAAAAAATAAGTTAGTTATAAATAGAAATGTTAGACACTGCATACCAGTTTACACGTTTAGTGTAAGTGTTTGACTGAGAAAAAAGAGAACAGCGAGTGGGATAAAGTGAAAAAATAAATGAGAAGAACTTAAAAAAAATATATACGACTATTTCTTATGTTTGTTAATTTGTAAAATAATTTGTTAATTTAATAATTAAGTGTTTATATTACAAGAAAAAGCATGAAAATCGATGAATTAATCGTTAAAAAGTAACGATTAATTCAGTATATTTGTTTTAGAAAAATACGGTAGATCATTGGTTGTTAAAAAAAAATTAATTCGAATTGCAAAGTAAAATTATTGTTAATTATTTTTAAAACCTATACTTATGTTATCAGTATATGTGTAAACGTTAACCAACGCTGCAGGTAAGACTTAATCTATATACTATTATTTACATTTAGCGGAATTCTACAGCTGTGGCTGCTTCTCCGCATGTAGTCACTTAAATCGCAACAATCACTCACTTCCAGATCTCTTGCCGCCATTGCCTCTCAAATTTTGTCATTCCAGTTACGTCACGGTCGTCCTTTGCACCAACCGTTTTCTAACTGAAGCCAAACTACTATTTAATTGTCTATCGTGCCAAATCTTACTTACGACTACAAACCATACCAGCTGTTTTTTCCCCTTTCATAATATTCTAGGTATTTTCTATCGTAGACCAACATTTCTTATTCTATCTAACCTATCTTAACAGGAAGTTCATCTACCGTGCGCGGGTTTTTTTATAAATTGATTTTTTCTTTCTTTTTTTTCCTGTTTAGCCTCCGGTAATCACCGCCAGGTATTACTTACCGCCAGGATGAATGAGGATGATATGTATGAGTGTAAGTGAAGTGAAGTCTTGTACAGTCTCAGGTCGACCATTTGTGAGTTGTGTGGTTAATTGAAACCCAACCACCAAAGAACACTTTATCACTGATCTAGTAGTCAAATCCGTCTAATAGTAATTGCTTTTACTAAGATTTGAACGTTGGAACTCTCAACTTTGAAATCAGCTGATTTGCGAAGACGCGTTCACCACTAGACCAACCCGGTGGGTTTCATGAACTGTCTATCATAGTTCAGCTCAACCTACTATACAACCTGATCTAATTTTTTTTTTGTTGCTTAATTCAATGACTTAATAAAAATTTTGATCTTATATCCAAACGTTTGTAATTACGAATATGTTAATTTTACATTAAAAAATTCCTATATTTAATCAAAAAGCAAAACTGCCTTTGTGTAACTCAAATATGATATAAAAAATGCCAACGAGAAAACAATCACCATTTTTTACATCAAACAATTATGACATGGTTGTATTATATAAACAATAAACCACCATGGTTTTATGGTGGTTCTTCACCATGTAGATTAAATATATCTTTGTCTCCGTTTTCATGTTTTTTCCGGGGTTTCATTTTCTTATAAGTTTTCGACTTATTGTCTTATACTTCCGTTGTAATTTTTAATAATTTTTCAATAAAAAATTAAAAATATGATTTCCCTCTTCCCACCAGTTTATTTAAAACTAGCCGATCAGAGTTCTCCCCTGGACCTACTTGTGTCCATTAAACTCATGCTTGTGAGAATAATAATAATAATAATAATAATAATAATAATAATAATAATAATAAATAATAAATAATCATTAAAGCCTGTTCAATTTATAAGTTTTTTTAATTTATTAGTCCATTTTAAATTCTTCAGAGCAACAGTTCGATCAGTGTAGAACCCGAATCTTTGAATTATCCTGCAGTTAAGTGTAACACAGTCCAGGGGAGTGTGTTATACTCTAACGCGCTTCCACGTCTCGGCCCACCGGTCGGATCTTACTTTGTTCCCGCCTCAAACCCGCAGAGTAGAATCCACCAGGCCCGGTTATGCCGTTCCTGAATCCCCGCTCCGGAAGCCGGAAATCGGTCTTTATGCCAACGTCTCTAACGGGGACATCCCGAGTAAGACATCCTCGCCGGGACTCGGTCTTGTTTGCTCGGGGGTGCGAGAGTCCCCGTGCCTCATCACTACCGCCCACTCGTGCAAGCACGAGCGAACGGCAGCTCCGCAGAGACCTGTCCCTTATCTCCCGATCGTTCTCCTGAAGAAACCTCGTCACAAACTCTGCGATGGTATCAAAACTCTTGGGGTTCCGCTACATGCTGGCGATGATGTTCTCCATGATGAGCGGTCCGGTAATCGCCGAGCAAGCTAGGCGGTATTCATCCCACTGCGGACACCAGAAAACCACTTGTTCCGGGGTATACTGGTTGCTCCAGTAAGGGCAGTGTACGCCCTTCTCCTATCACACTGGTAGGCGCGGAATTTTTATTATAATTAATTTTGTGTTTCTTGACGCTTCACTAATTAATTTATTAATTAATCATTACACTGAAAATCCATGTACATTTAATTAATAATATATTTAAGAACTAATCAACAGCATTTTTTTTAATATTATTAAAAATGAGCTAGGCCAGTCTTTTAAAAACAGCATCAAAAGTATTAACATTGCATCTCATAGTCTTTGTATTGCTATTTGTAAATCTATATTAATGTATTGAATCATAATTAACTGTTTCTTACTTTTAATGATTAAAGGATTTTTTTTTTGTATATAAAGAAGACAGTATAAAAAGAAAATAACAAATGATTTAATAAGTTTAGGTTACTAACCATTCAAAAAAAACAAAACAAAAAAAAATCAGTACGTAACATGACAGATGGTTTGCTTATTAAAACAACTGTTTTCGAGTATCTGAAGGTTTAAGCATTTGTTTCAGAGGAAATGATTTGTAAGCCATTTCTTTTTATAATGAGTTTTAAAAACATTTCCCTCCGTACAAAACCAGTTAAAAAAAAAGAATGTAAAATTGTTTTTTAGACATGGTGGGAGTGAAAAGTAATGTTAATAATAATAGTAGAACTAAAACCGTTTGCTAATATAGAATAAGTGAGCGAAAATTTAACAATGCCTGCTGATAAATGAGATACACCCTAGAGAAAAACTTCAGTATTCTTCATGAATAATAACTTAAGAGAGAACAAAATTAGAACTTAACTGAATGGTGCTACATACATGCTGTATATATACACCTCGTATATTCAGAAATGTTATCTTCTTTCTTGACTTTTTTTTGACAAACTAAACGAAAACTAATTTTTAAAATAGTTTTTTACCTACAATAGATGAATTACTTGTACTTTGTCAAGTAAACCTAATAATCTTTCTATTTGTTAAACCAGTATTATATTGATTTTTTTGCAAATTTTAAACGTAATGAGAAATTTAAAAAAAAATGTTTGCTTTTACTTTAAAAGGCTTTAAGTTATCGACAAATAAGGTCGTTATCTAAATTCCCAAATTATAATTTTGAATAAATCAAATATATCGATCTATTTAATATAATCCAATACTACCATTGCATTTTTGATTGTATTTTCTTTTTCCTGTTTAGCCTCCGGGAATTACCGTTGGTATTACTTCAGAGGATGAATGAGGATGATATATATGAGTGTAAGTAAAATGTAGTCTTGTACAGTCTCAGATCGACCATTTCTCAGTTGTGTGGTTAATTGACCACCAAAGAACTCCGGTATCCATGATCTAGTGTTCAAATCCGTCTAAAACTGTCTTTACTAAGATTTGAACGTTGGAACTCTCGACTCAAAATCAGCTAATTTACGAAGACGCGTTCACCATTAGACCTGCCCGGTGGGTCTGGTAACCATGACCTATAGCAGCGTTTCTCAACCTTTCAGTATTTGAGACCCAATTTTCATTCATAATTTTCATCGCACTTCCCCCTCTAATATAATAACAATCTATACAATAATAATGTATTTTGAGTATTTTGACGCTAAAGATACACTACGACCTTAATTAAAAACTTCACAAATTACCAATAATATGTCATGTTATTGATATTTGACAACACCGATCCGCTGCATTGACAAAACCAGAATCGATCCCTCTCTATTGCTCTCTCTTACGTCTTACGTCCACCGTAATGGACATTCTCGCGACTTCGCGAGAAGTTCCGATTTGTCTCGACCATTCTGAAACGTCTGTGCAAGTGTGTATAAATGCTTCACCTCGTTCAATTTCAGCCAGTCTCAGATGAGTCGATCCTTCTATCGCTATCGAATCTATCATGAATGTGTATTTTGTAATTTGCGTGTAAATTGCAATTTACGGTATTAAATATTCACGGCAGTAGATTTATACAGACAGAATCATGGATAAATTTTTATGTAGAAATAGGTGAGTATTAGACGATAGTGAAGCATCAACAAGCGCACAGACGAAAGCGGTTCTGAAAATAAAATGAAGACAATATTCTCGAGAATACTTAAATTTTAGTTTTCCAGTACTGAAGTAACTGAATAAGAAAGATCCCTGCATGTCATTTGCTCAAAACTTTTGGCATTAGACAGCGTGTAACCTAATAAACTTAAATGACATTTGGAAACGCTTCACATTGAGTACGTTAATAAACCCCGAGAATTATTGGAATTAAAATTAAAATCATTTGAAAAGCAAATATCTTCTTTTTTTTAAATTTTATCTGTGAATGAAAAAGCTTTACTTGCTTCTTACGAAGTTTCACTTAAAATAGAGTAAATATTTGAATTTTGGAGTCTTTTACTGTGTTTCACTAGAGAGCATTTACAAGGGGCAAGGAGCCGTTAATGCTCTGCAACGTTATTATTAAGTAATGTTATATATTTAAAAAAATCTGATGTGGACACCACATTATATATATTTTTTTAATATATTTTTTTATTTTAATTTTTTTTTTTTTTGTGATTGAATTAGTATTTATTGTAAAACTTTTTTAAAAATCACAGGTTAATAAGCATTATTAATAAACGAATATATTTAAATTAAAAAAAAGTAGAAAATAAAATAAAAGGAAATGAAGTCGGATTCTCGCTGATGTGCCTTCCCCTTACATGATCCAAATATTTTATTAATTAAAATTTTATTAGGCTATAACTCTGAAACCAATGAAAATAAGTACGGCTTATCATATACAGTTGAAAAGCTCTCAGTGAGGGCTTATTATTGCAGTTAAAAAAAAGTCCAAAATCCAAATTTGTTTTTGATTTTGGCCTTTTTTTTAGACACTTTTCAGTGGACACAAATCAGTCGATTGCAATCAAAAGGGAAGATGTACAACTAGATGTTACAACAGATCTAAATCCAAAATTTCAATATTCTACGACTAATTGTTTTTTGAGTTATGCGATATACATAAGTACGGTCGTACGTACAGACGTCTCGCCGAAACTAGTCAAAATGGATTCATGGATGATAAAAATGGATATTTCCGTTGAAATCTGAAAACCGTAATTTTTCGCGATTATATTACTTTTACAAGGAAGTAAAAATCGGCTAAAACCCTATTCCATTTACAACTCCCTTTTTATTCGTTTCCTTTCCTACCACAGCAAAAATATGTGCTCAAAACCTAATTCTATTCCATTCAGACGATCTACGGAAGGATCGAGGTGAACCTTTTTTTTAATACTGCTCGGAATGGTTCGCAGGTACGTCGTCAAACGTCGATGGACTTTTGAAGTGTTTTCCCTACGAACACTAGTGATAGTTCCTCAATTGAGGAATAAACGAGCATTTTTGAGGATTTCACAAAGGAAATTCAGTTTTGTAGTCCGATGACGCTTGATATATTTGTGGACCATTCCGAGCAGAATAAAGAAAATTAGCTCGATCCGTCCAATAAAACGCTTGGATGACTGGAAATAAGTTTTCAGCGCAATATCATGTTTAAAACCTATTTCCAGTCCGCCCAGATGTTCTACAGGTCGGATTGCGCTGAATTTTGTTATTTTACTTGGAATGGGTTGCAGATATTCATCAAGCATTGACTGAACTTCAAAGTGATTTTCCTGATATTAATAACCTAGGAGTTTCTCAGTTAAGTAATAAATATGGGGTTTATGAGGAATTCTCAGAGGAGACTCAGGTTAAGCTCCTATGACGCTAAATGACATATTTAATGGTCATTCCGAGCAGAATAAAAACAAAATCAGCGCGATCCGTTCAGTAGAACGCCCAAACCGACTGGAAATATGTTTTCAGCTCATTTTTTTTTAATATAAAGTTTATTTTTCCATTATATAAAAATAAATAACCAATGCCAGGAAAGTGTAACAACTGTATTCGTTAGATTTTTTTTTTTACGTAATTTTCGGAATATGGTAGCATGTGCCATTCCGGAACAGAGCCCAGCAGAGATGCGTCCTGAAGGGCAGCCATACCAGAAGCGGATGAAGAGCTTCTACACAACCTCTCCTTTTCAAAACTTACAAGAAAGATAAAATAACCCAGCAATTGCGACTCCTCCGGAAAAGGGGACGCATTGCTCTTTCCTTATAGCTAGTGCCCCGTTGTGACGTATTCCTGCTAGCCTATTAAGCGTTAGCACCGAAAGGACTTCAGTGGACGGTCTGAAGGGGAATTACGACGGGAGGACAGTCTTTATAAGCCTAGCCTTCCGCGTTCGGCCCATGAAATGGGTTCGATAACGCTGGTTGAACAACGGATTGGAATGCAATTAAATCCGTCTTAAAATACTAAATAATAATAAAGAAAACTTGAAAAAATTAGACCCGCTAACTAAAAAATAAACCTCAAAAACACGCCCGATAGAATCACCCAGCAGCAAGGGACTCTGTCCAGGTTCTGCGATAAAGTAGGGAGTAATAAACTCCCGCGAACTTTGCATTCCATTCCATTCCATGTGCCATTTTCACTGATTTGTCATCTGAGATTGTCAATGTTATCTTAATTTATCAAGATTGTTAATATTATAATGAAGGAAGTGGGTATTTAAATCATCGTCGCGCGGTAGAAGATCTATCCAAGTAAATATTAAAATGATTTTTTTTAAGTTAATATAAAAGTGTGACACCATTGTCTTTAATAAATAATAGTTCAGTTTATCGGTGTAAAATCTTATTTTTCTTATTAATTTTATTAATGAAATTTAAATAAAGTAAGAATTGAGATGAAACGATAAAAGCTAAATTGTGTTGCTTAACTTTTCTCATTATTTATAATCATTTAATTAATATACTTCTAATTTTTTCTACTTCACAATATTTATTTATACAGATTCATATATATTTGCCCCAGTTAAAGTTCATTAACCTTTTTGTTAAGATACAAAAATATAAGTATATATTATGTCAGTCAAAACTTCTTCTTTTGCCAGAACTCATCTCCATGATTATCATCTTTTTTCCTCCTGCCTAGAACATTTATATAATACAGTCAATAAAAAGACTTATTTAATGTCCTTGTTCTGTAATAACCATTCTTTAAATCTTATGTCAGACAGACGGTCTTAACCCATCTTGTCTTTCAAAAAAATTTTAAATGTTATTCAAAAATCTGGCATCAGTTATCTCTAAGTCAGTAATATGCGTGTGGTTATTTCCTCACCATTTCTAAACTTATCTTTTTCCTCAAACACATTTAATAACTACTTATATATTGTAAATGATTAAAATAAACATTTTATATAATTCGCTTAGATATATTATTTTAATATATCAATTTGATTGATATATAAATATAAACATTGACAACAGATGTGGTCTGATTTTATGCATATGTATTAAGAATCTTTATTAGAATTTTTCATTATTACTTTTACCACATGTTTTCTGTATTCTTTTATATGAGTATTACGTAAGTTTTCTCTTGCAAATTTATGTTTTCCGTTTGGTTATTAAATTTAAAATATTTTTTATGTTCTTTATATTAATTAAAATATAAATTTATTTTATTTATTATTTTTTTTGCCCGGCTATTGTGATATGTGCTATAGCAGCTAAGCTATAAAGGGAAAGTATCGATATAAAAAAATTAATTTATTTTTTAAGTTTTGACCATAAGGAGACATTAAAAAGATATTTAGCAAAAAAAAAATTGTAAATAATGAGCAAAAAAACATTTTTCTTTCTAATGCTCCAAGTCCGAACAGATATGTTTGTCAGACGGATGTTTTTGTTTATGTAGGTTTGTGTGTTAGTCTGCATTTCATCTTGTAACCCTGGACCCCGCTGATAAATTTTCTTCAAACTTGGTAGGCAGGTACTACCTTCGAGAGGAAAGAATGTATTAAATTTTTGCAAAAATTGGAAAAATAGGTGGGGTGTTTTGGCCGAAAAGAAAATTTAAAATCTTTATTGGGACATTTCAGCATAAATGTTTTTTACAAGTTGAATCTTTTTTTTTTTTTATAAAGATCACAGTTTACCAAAAATAGTTATTTAATATTCACCCCTCCCAAAAAAATACTTTATATATTTTTTATTTTTTAGCTACATCTTGCTTCAGAAAAGGAGTTAATGGGAGTTTTTCGTCTGTATTTTCTACATCATTAGGGCTTCAAACCAATATATCATTAGTTTTTTGCTTATACCTTTCCAATATTCAAAAGGATCAAAGGGTTTTTTCTGTAAAACCTTTGATTACAATACGTTGATACTTTTTCAAAAGGAAACAAAATAAAATAACGAAAAGTCGGTCTCCTTAAGCTGAAATGAGCAAGAATCTTTACGTTTTATTTTGAATAAATCTATAGAAATCAATTTTAATTTATTTAATGAGATCTTTTCGCTTTAATCCTGTTATATAATGACAAAATATAAGTAATAATATATATTTATTAATCATTTTACGTAGCATTAATTTAATCTTTTTTTCATAAATAACAACTTAAATTTCCCCCACCTCCGTGGATGAATAGGTAACGTCTCGGTATTTCTTGTGGAGGTACCGGGTTAGAATCCCGGTCAGACATCTTTTCATACGCTACCAATTTCCACCGGGCTAATCACCGTAGCTGTTCATGCCCCTATTTCATAACAAACAAAAATTCATAAATAAAAATTTAAAAGAATAAAATGTATTTAATTGTTACAAATAGATTTATAATTAATTTTTTAAAAAATTTATAATTTACTTATGAACAAACAAAATATATCACTAACTGGTGAAAGATTTATTAAATTTGTTAAATTTAATTTTTAGAAGAGAAAAGGAGATTGCGATGATGATGAAATAGGTACCCAAAGACAGACAGAGATTTCAAGGAACTCCTTTCATGCTTCTTAGTAATATTATAAATTATAACCAGTTCAGGCAAGAATGGATTCTAAAAGTGGAAATTATTGGCTCGAAAAAGAATTTAGTGGCAAATAGAAAGAAAATCCAGCCGGCGTTTCCTTTTACAGCTCTGGAGATCTTACCATCACGCATGCGTACTTGAAGCCCACTCTTGCTTGGATAACTTATATTTATTTTTACAGTAACTATCGCAGTATTTTATTTATATCTTACGCTCTCTTCTAATAAGATGAAATTTTACACTCAGAACAGGGGAAAATATTTATAAATCTAATTTTAAAAAATAATAAAAACAGGGCAAAAAAAATCTTGGTTGATAAAATGTTATTTTTAGTTGAACCTTCTCAATTTGTTCCAATTTAGAAGATTCACATTACGGTTCGACCTCAAATTAAAAAAAAGATAAATATTATTTTTAACATTTTCTGCTAGATTAGATATATAATCCATTATAAACAAAACCCAATTAATTTTAATTATTTAGTAATGGACCCTTTAGTTTAGAATACAAAATAAAAAATTCTTACTAAGATAAGGTACCATGGGTATAAGTATAATGCAGTCAATATTAATTAAGTTATATTCAGAGCAGAAGGAATTTTTTGTATTTTTCATGAATTGAGCTGTTTTTTAAACGTTTTTTTTTTTTTAATTTACGACACGATACATTTTAAATTGCTTATTTTTTTATATAATTCCATCTAATTTTACATTCTCATTAAAGTAAGGGAAAAAAAATCATGGTATTTATTCTTTTGTTAATTAAATTATTACAATTAAAAATAATAGTTTATTTTCCAAAAAAAATTACCTCTATATTCTATAGGAAAATGCACTACACGTGCAATACTTTTTATAAACATACAGACATACCGATTTTATGTAGGTTATATTAATTGAGCGTTATTTATTTATTTTAAATTTAGTTTGATGTTTAGAACAGTAAGTCAAGGAACTATTTATTGTTTTTATAATTCGTAAGTCAGATTTTAATATAACCATAAATATTTTAGTGGTTAAATATATATATATATATATATATATATATATATATATTATACACTAGTGTTCCCCCGTCGCGGCTTCGCCCGCGACATCACAGGCGAAGTGTTGCCGGCTTCACCGACAAATTTTATTTAATAGCAAACTTATTTATAAATAAAAATTTATTAATCAAGAATATTGTTTTTAGATTTTCATTAAATCCTTGTCGCGGCATTTAATGAAAATTTTGGCATTTTTTTGTGATTCTTGAATCAAGAAGCTGCTGCGTGAACTTACTCTAGGCAAGTCATATAAAATTATCCGTAAGAGAAACAGTCCTCTCTTAAGTTAATGCCTGCCAATTTCAACTACTGTCCTAGAGACTAATTTATCGTCATTTTTAGCAACGACGTCGCGGCTTCGCCGCGCTATACAGTTAAATATCGCGGTCAGGGGATTTTAGCAGGTTACGGCTTGCTTCGCTCGCTCTTCCCGTCTAGCCAGAGGGCTACGCTCCTTGGACCCCGCTGTGTTCATTAAAGTTATGTTTGTGAGAATAATGATAAATAAAAATTAAAACTTATTCAAGTTATAAAAGTATCAGTGTATAGTATTTATTCAGAGCAAGATTTTGACCAGTACAAGATCCGAAACTTCGAGTGATCTAAGAACGTGAATTTCGGAACAGTCGGCCTCCATCTTAAAAATAGTAATTGCTGCTGGTTACCTGTCCTTCGTACGGATAATATTGTATTTTTCTCGGTTCTTAGCGTTACCCGACGAACACTACTAGGAGGTGACCGTACTTCATTTCTTATTTAATTACATTTTTTTACGTTTTTTAACCGGAGCTAGGTCCACCCAGTCACATCGTACATCCAGTAACGGTGGCTGTGTTGGTTAAGCCACTGCGCCGTAAACCGTCCGCTCCTTTAAAAAAACGAAATTCAAAAAACCCAAAATTGGTTTTTAGATATTTATCTGAAGACTATTTGAAAGTTCCAGTGTAGTGAACATCTCGTTTAGTTCAGTCGGAAATGTGGAAAATTTGCAATCACTGTTCAAATTTTTTTTTACCTTTCTTCATCCCTTTCACGGTCGAATTTTGAAAAATCTATAAATTAGTTTTTAGATATTTACATGAAAATTACACACACCAAAATTTAAGTTGATATCTTCATTTGTCACCGAGAAATTAAAAAAATGGTAAATTTCATTGTTAATCCATTTAACTCTTTATTCTCGAAATTTCAAAAAATCTTTTCTTAGTGTACACTTTTCTTATTGTGCACCGCAATCAAAAAATGTATTCAAATTTTCAAAAAATTATTTTAAGTGGTTTTTTCTGGGCGTTGATGAATCAGTCAGAACAAGTTGCTTTATAGGTACATATTGACATTGCATTCTCTTTCACCATAAAAAACAAAATATCTTTTGAGTACCACGTTTCAGTTTTATATAACAACAGTAACTGGGCATGTGTTTAGATAGCGGATGGATCCTTTCAGTGCGTTCCTGAATCCCAGTTTAGTAAATGTCAGTTTTGATGTCTACCTCTCATACGTATGTAAGTGATGTGAAATGGTATGACGTGAAGAAAAGGAGGGGATAAAATGATCGTGAATTGTATAGAAAATATGTAGTACTACTATACATTTAGAAGATGGTTGTGCCCGTAATACTGTATACGTCATATATATGATGAAACGCCTTATCGAATTCAGTCGGAGTTGGCAACCTACCTTTGCAATAGTATAGAATGCAAACTGTAGAGAATGTGTTGACGTGTGGCTAGAATGCATAACCCTTTAAACCGTTGATGTATCTAATATTATTTACTTTCAAACGTCGTTGGAATAGGTTATACATGGTTTGTTTTACTTTTCAGTCGATACTTTCTGTATGTTGTGACAACTGACATCTTTATTTTTATTTTTGTAAATTTTGTTTTGATATTTTTGATCTCACATTGTTAATTTAAAAGTTAATTAAGGGTTTATTTATGGTAGGGGGAAATGTGATCTATAAAACTGGTGATTGAGGATGTAGAATGTAAAAAAGATTTTTCTTAAGATTTTTCAAGAATAAATGAAAGAAATTATACATTAAAACAAACTATTTAAATTATTAAAAATAAAAAAAACTTATTCTTTGCTTTTACTCTTCTGTGATATTGTAAGAACCCGATTCAAACCCTGTTCTCAAATTGTTATCTATTCGTACTTAATAACGGGAAATCTTATCTTCAGAAAAATTAACTAAAATAGTGAAGATATACATTCAAGAGTAGTTATACTAAAAGTGTATTTGTTAAAAAAAAATGTTTTTTAATATATTTAAATGTTAACCATTTTTATCAAACATGTTCCGTTGCTATGGTTATATAATTAATAATTAAAAAATTCACTTAGCAACAATTATTCTTCATATACATTCAAACGATTTCAGAATAAATTTCAATCATCAAGAACTTAAAAAATTTATGTTATAATCTTAATAAAACTAAAACTTCTTTGACATGTAAATTTGTTTAAGTAACATCATATAATATAACAGTGGTCGTCAAATGTTTAAAATTACGTCGACTTGACGTGCTGTCTTTGCTTTACTTAGCGGTGGAGTAAAGACAGGACGTTCCAGATCCAAATATTTCATTAATTAAAATGTTATTTGGCTATAAAACTGGAACCGATGGAAATAAATACCACTTATGATATATCGTTGAAAAGCTCTCAATGAGGGCTTATTACTGCAGTTAAGAAAAAAGTCCAAATCCAAATTTTTGGATTTTTTACTTTTTTGGCCATTTTTGCCCAGTCGATTGGAAACAAAAGGGAAGATGCAATCTTCCCTTTTGGTTGCTATGTGACTGTTGTAAACTAGATTTTACAACAGTCCTAAATCCAAAATTCAAAATCGTTTTTTAGTTATGCGAGGTACGTGTACCTCGCATAACGTACAAGCGTACTACGTACGTAGTATGTACAGACGTCACACCGAAACTAGTCAAAATGGATTCAGGGATGGTCAAAGTGGATTTTCCGTTGAAATATGAAAACCGAAATTTTTCGCGATTATAATACTTCCTTTACTTTGAACGAGGAAGTAAAAAGGAATGTAATTTAAAAGAATGTTATTACATCTTTACGATGTTACAAACAGTTCCTAAGTTTTTAGGACAGAGAAAAAAAATATTTTAACGCAGAAAAAGTATAAAACTCTTAAAGTATTATTTGTTAGAATAAAGATTAAAAAAAATAATTCCTGTTTCTGGTGAACTAATCGTGTAGTAAAATTAATTAATACGTATAATAAAATCTAATAGTTTATAATAAAAATCTTAATGAAAACAAAAATACGCTTAGAAACCTTTTAAAAAAAATTACTTAAATTTATGTCCTTTATTGGGATCGTACTCATATAAGATGAAAGTTTTATCTTAAAAGAAACAGACAGGATGTTACTTAAATTAAATATATATTCCTTCCTCCTAAAAGCAAAATTTAAAAGAAGGAACGTACAAGCGATATTAGCTCAAGCATATATCTTATATCGCCAGTTCTTATGATATATTTTTGTGATTCTAACATTTTGAAGGCGTTCTAAATACTGATTTTGTATTATTATTCAAAAATGAAGTTTTGCATTGTTATTAGTAAAATTGTCAATAGTGGTTTAGTTCTAGTGGAGACTTAATAGTAGTTCCTTTAAAGACAGCTGTACACATTCGATTGGGATTGGCTAGAATGACTATAACTGTTTATATTTTTTACTTTTATTCTATAGAATGTATCACGAAGTTCTCTCGGGACTTTCATAACCTGCTGTACATGTGAAAACAATGGAAAATACATCTCCTAAAATGAATCGTTTGCGAGTTACGGCTAGTGAAAGATTTCGCTCAAATTTCAGCTACTTCGGTGAAATGAGGTCGTACTGAGATTTATAGGATTTTAATTAAGGAACAAAATTAGTGATTTCTTAGTGGTTTTTGACCTGAAAAATCCAAAAAAGTATATCCTAAAACTGTATTTGCAGTTGATTTTTAGAAATCTGGGGTGAAAACCAATAAATTGGGTTAGAAATCCTGTCTTTTTTTATTTTTGATGTACATTAATTTAGTTAAATGGGTAATAAACATAAAAAACGTTTAAGTAAAACTTGTAGAGAGTTTATTTGTAAATAAACTGGTGTAAGATAATTAGAATAAAATAAAGAAAAGTCAGAAAAATGCGAATTTTATTTAAAAACAGTACGTTACTACATTTTTCAGGAAATTACTTATTTAATTTAAGCAGAAACCTAATTCCATTTTGATGTGAAAAATTTGCAAAAACAAAATTTACTGTTACAAATAGCTAATAAAAAATTTTTAAAAATTGGAAATTATACTACAATTGTAAAATAAAAATAAATTAATAAAAATTAGATAATATTTATTAGCGAGAGAAATACAATAAATTATTTGAAAAATTATTATTTCAAAGTTGGCAATAAAATAACAACAGCTGATGAACAATTTGCAATACTATATTGCGAAACTAAAATTCTGCAGATACGATTGTGGGAATTTTGTTATTCGATTTTTCACGTCAAAAACCAAAGAAATCGTTAATTCAGCCCCTTAATTAAGGCATAAAAATTTCAGTACGACCTCATTTCACCGGGCTAGCTGAAATCCGAGTGAAATCTTTCACTAGTCGTTACTTGCAAACGAAACATTTTAGAACATGTTTATTTAAATTTTTTTCATCATTTTCACGAGTAGAATAGGTTATCGAAGTCCCGGCAGAACTTCTTGATACACTCAGTATATTATATTTTACGTTTATTCTACTTTACGGAATTATTATATGACATTTTAAATACTAGTTTTTAAGAAGGTGTAAAGATATGAAATACGTTTTACAGTTTTTCATAAGTATTGTTTATTTATATTTTTTCATTATCAAATTTATTTATCTAACTTTTTACTCTTTTTCATATTTTATTTTCTTTATAACTACTGATTATGAATATATAATAATCGAAATACACATCTACTTTTATTTTTAATAAATTGTTTTCAAAAGGGGTTTTAAGCGTTTTATTCGTATCCAATTTTTTATCTTTATTCAATTTAATGTTTGGTATTTTGTTATTTTATTTTTATAAAACAAAAAAACAAAAAAAATGGTAAACGCCATAAGTTATTTCAGAATTATTTTATTGGAGTCTATTTATTTATTGCAGACGAAAATATGACACTTAATTGAACATTTTTCTTGAAAATTATAGAATTTTTTAGTTTCTTTCTTTATTAAAAAAAAAAATAATAATATTAACATATATATAAGATTTTCCACCTCTATTTTGAAGTTACTAAATTATAAATTAAATACTTTTGTTTTTAATTGTAAAAAAGTGATGCGAATTTGTGGTACCTATTTATCATAAAATAATAGTCAGTCCCTTATTACTTATCAACGTTAGGATTTAATTCTAGAAAATTGTTAAACTGAAAAGATCTGTTAAATTAGAAAAAAATAGATTATTTTTAGTGATTTGAAATATTTAAACGAATAAATCGTCACCAGAGTGGTAGCGTCTTGGCCTTTCATCTGGAGGTCCCGGATTCAAATGCCAGTCAGACATGGCATTTTTCATACGCTAGAAATTTTCATTTCATTTTCCCATGCACAGCTTCAAAGTTTGTATGGTGAATTAATAAAAATTAAAAACATATCTAAACTTTTTTGAGGTCATTTTAACAATTGCAGATTAAATTGCGATACCTATATATTTAGATAGCAAAAGAAAAATAAATAAAGGTTTATATTTACGTTTGGATTTAAAATTTATTAGACTTTAAAAAAATATATATCTTTTAACAATCAATTGAGAAAAAATATGATTTTGTATAATATTATTTAGGGAAATTATTTTATGTCATTTAAATATGTTATAAAAGAGTTACTAAGCTGTATTAGTGTCTAAGAGTTTCAAAGTTGCATATTTGCAACTTTACACGTTGCAAAAATTCCAAAAAATGAGTTTTTAAGACGAAATTAAGAAACGAGAAAAGTTTTGATCAAACAATTGTTAGAAGAAGATACATTATTAAAAGATAAAAAAGGGTTAAAAGTTTAATCATTTGCCTTTTTTCTAAAAAGGGAAGAAAAAAAGGATGTTGGATGTAAGAAATAATACTAGTAGTAATTGTTAAGAAGAAGGAAATGTCGAAATAGAAAATTCACTTGCAAAAGGTGAAATTGAAAGCGGTTGGACAGGGTTAAAGAGTTGTGTGAAGGTGGTATGTGCTTGTAGTATAATAAGGTATAGCGGTAGAGTAACAACAGGAGGTCGAAAGAGAGCGTTGCCTGAATGTCTAATTAATTGGGTTTCCGCCATTATTGGCCGCATTACTAATGAGTGGAAGGCATGACAAGAGTTCAAAATAGGTACAGTAGAAAATAATAAAGAGAAAAAAAGCAAAGAGGAAGGTGTGCACTATTCTGATAAAAATAATAACACTAACACGGCCTACTGTACGTAATTTTGTTGTTGTAGTGTTCTCTATTCATTTGCTCTACTTCTTTGGCATTACACGCTCACTGCTTCTACTAATATATTGAGTATATAACAGCCAAAAGATATAAAAAAAGACGTCGCAAAGGGTGCAATCAAATTTTTAAATTGTTCCGACAACCCATTTACCAAACTTAAACATATCTTATTCTGTATTTATAAATAATTCTTTCATATACAAAAGATATGATTTAAAAAAAAATGTAATACTAAACTTTATTTACTGACAATCGACGCCAGAATTAAATAATGTGGAAAGGAATGGCGTACCGATAATTGTCGGCATGTATCTCCCAACTATCGTTACCATTTACTTATGCATACATATTTGTTACTATGGTAAAATTAAAAATTATGTAAATAGAATACTAAAACTGAGTTTTAATATAAAAGGAAAATATAAGACTTATTAGTTGCAGACAAATTTAAAATATTCTGACGCATTAAGTGCGTCGGAAAGGCGGATTTAAGGTTTTAATTAAGAAAGAAAGGATGTACTGCTGTAATGTTTTTTGAAAATAATATGGTTTTCGGTGTTTTTTTGTTAGTATTATGTGTTCAAAACCATTAAAATTTCAAAACTGATTTTTTTTAAATAACTTCTTTCCTTCATATCAGATCACATTTGAATTATTGCGAAACTAACTTTTTTTTATTTAATTGCGTTTATTTAGCGATCTTTCGAAGAAATATATGACGGTATTACTTTCGATTGTATATTAGGGGTGGGAGATGAAAATTTTTTTAAATTTTTGCTTGATGATATCGTCACATAAGCTTGAAGCTTGTGCGTGGGATATGGAAATGTAACGTATGAAAAACGCTGTGCTTGACCGGGATTCGAACCCAGGACCTCGAAGGCCCCGAGACACTACCACTCGAGCCATGGAGGCCGAAATTTTCCTCACGTTTTTAGGTATGAGGAGTACTAAAATAACATTCACTTAATTAAATTTGGATTTCCTTATATCGGGTGCCCCAAAAGCCGCTTGATCGAGAAATGCAATATTTCAAAAGCTGAAAACAGTACTTTTGCTATTTAATCAAAGTAAATTTTTTATACATAGTACAATTATTAATAAAAATACAAGTACAATTATTATTTCAAAACCTTGCAAGAGGTGCTCAAAATACTGCCTATGTACTTCAACACATTTTTCACAGCGGTTTTTTACACTTATAACCAATTTTTTATTCAAAACTTTGTTTGCGTTTAACGCTTCAAATTCCTCTTCGATTATTTGTCTCAACTGTTGCAAATATCTAGGCTTATGAGAGAAAACATTATCTTTCAAAATTCCCGAAATTGATAAATCTTAACGGTGTAAGATTACGATCTTGGTGGCCGGTCAGTTGTACCATGTCTTCCAATCCACTCGTCAAAGTTGCTGCCAATACATTCTTTTAACGATAAACTGTAATGTGGTAACACCACTTGTTTGCCAAATTAAATTAACATTTTCAAACAAAGGATTATTTTGTAGCTTAGGTAAAACTACTTCTAGTAACATTTCACGGTAAGACCACTTTAAGTGCCACTGAAAAAGTATGGACCACCAATCCATATACCAGCCCACATATTGATGCTAGAACATTTAGTTCTTGCTAGTACTTCGTGCGGATTTTTGTCACTCACAGTTATGTCACTCGCACACAGTTATGAGGATTGATACAACCGTTTAGTTTAAAGGAAGCTTCATCCATCCACAAAATGCGATTTTGAAAGTTACGCCTTCAGCGTATTACAAACCATTCACAAAACTCAAGATGCCTATCGAAGTCATCTTCCATTAAACTTTTATGCTGTTGTGGACGATAAGCTTTTAGTTTCAATGCTTTCAAAATACGACGCACATTATTGCGAGCAATATTAAACTCAGCAGATCTTTTACGAATGATTTCTTTGGGCCCTGAATAACTGATTCACAATGGTTGTTAAGTTGTCTTCACTCAGCAGTTTTCCACTCCTTGGAAAATCACGTACGGTTCCAGTTGTCTCAAGTTGTTTATTTAGGCTGCAGATTGCTTGTCTGGATGGTGCTGGAGATTGAAGAAATTTTTATCCAAATTGCTGAACGACTTCAGTATCACTATTTTTGTTGGTCTTCCACTAAAATTGTGAGAGAAAACACGTCGTTCGGTGGTTAGTTTACGGTTCACGGTTAATTAGTTTACAGATCAACAATGGTAAACATGAGTAATGAACTACTTAATCACCTGGAAAAAAAATCTAATGTGGGCACCACATGACTCCTTGTACGCCTATTAAATTACACATACACATTTTTTTTTAAATGAGAAGTACATAAAATTTTCTTTCATTAATAACATCTGATATTTAACATACTTTTTTTTATTTATTATTGAATTATTATTTATTGTGATTTTTTTTTACAATCAGAAATTAATAATTATTAATAAATTAGTACATTTAAATAAAAATAAAAAATAAAAAAAAGGAGATGGGTCGCAGTTAAGAAAACGTTCCAAATTCAAATATTTTTGGATTTTTTATTTTTTTGGATACTTTTGGTTCAGTAGATTGCAAAGTTAACAAAGCAGTCGATTGTAAGCTGAAGATTCTCACAGGGCTACTTTCAAGATCGAATGCTACCTTTAAAGAAATGAAGCACGATTATAGGCAGATGAATTATTTTTCCTGTTATCACAGAATAATTAATAGAAAGTAAATTTGCAAATGAGTTGAGAAAACATAAAATTCGGAAGAAAGAAGCGGCTATAATTGCAAGCATGTATTTTAATTAAATAATAAAAAACTTAAAATAATAAAAATTTAATAATAAAAAACTAGTGTGTAAATTAGCTTACTGATTTTATTCCAGCCAAGTAAAACCGAATACGTACCAGCTTACTAGAAACATAGGTCTTCAAAATTAAGTTTACAAGAACACTAAATGTGTAAAAAAGGAGATTTTAAAATACTACACAGGCAATAGTTATTCCATTACTAAAAACGATTCTACTACCGCTGAAATTAGGCCTTCAAAAAATACTTTTTTTTTTAAATTAGAAGTATTTTAATTTTTCAAAGATCAAACTTTATTGTACTAAAAACAGTTGTTTATATTTTTACAGATTCATAAAATTTTTCTGTCTAGTTTTGTTTTTAATAATAAAAGTTGATTTTTTTTCATATACATGAATTTTTTCAGAATTAAATTCTGTTCAAATTTTGATAATGATAATTTACGCATTTATTAGTAATTTAACAAAGTTATTGCACTTCAACTCTAAAAAAAAAAACGTGTTCTCCGTCACCGAATTTTTTTTTTTACCTTGGATATCATGAATACTACGTGAGATAAAGTTCTTGGATTTGTTTTACTTGATTTTTCAGGTCAAAAACCATAAGAAATCATCACGTTTACCTAATCATCACGTTTATGTACCTAACGCCTTAAAAAATTCAGTATGATCTCATTTACCGAGGGAACTAAAATTTGGGCAAACGTTTTCGTTAGCCGTAACTCGATTACAAAGCATTTTCAAATATATATTTGTTATGAACTTTTTTCCTTATTTCATGCTCTAGAATTGGTTTTAAAGTTATTCCCCTTTCCTCCTCAATCATTATATATCTCGAAGTTCTTTTGTGGAGCCTGGCTCTACGAAAGAATCCCTATTCTAGTAAACAAGCATGCTACAATTTGTCGATTTCTGCCAACACCTGTCTGTCGAGCAGTGTAACATGTTTTCAATTGTGCGTGATCATTGTCCTCGTAATTGGCTGTGAAATTTATTTACAACAGTTGTGGTGTATTGTACAACTTATTGAGTGCTAAAAGAAAGGTGAACTAACGTAGATAAATTTATTGTAGCATCGTTAAATAATGATGGAAATAACGCTCAGATGATGAAGTTTTGGAAGAAAATATAAATGTGATGCTTAAAGGAGCGAAAAGTGTTACTAATACATTGCGCATTTTCTTAGAAAAAACTAATGTATTTCCAGTGTATTTTCTGGTATTGTTTTTATTAATAACATAATAGAAACACACTTGCGTGTAACCAAAAACAGAGGAAAATTACAGAATTAAAAAATAATAGAAAAAAAAACATAAAAATGTGTCTTAAAATGCTTCGTTTGTGAGTTAAGGCTAGTGAAAGATTTCGCTCGGATTTCAGCTACTCCGGTGAAATGACATTTTTAGGACGTTAATTAAGGAACAGAATTAGCGATTTCGTATGAGTTTTGATCTGAAAAATTCGAATAAAATAGGTCCCGTACCTGCAGTAGTTTAGTTTTGCAATTTTTGATTAGCTGTTATTTTATTGCCAAGTTTGAAATGATAATTTTTCAAATAATTTATTTTATTTTTGTCGTTAATAAAAAAACTACTATCTAAGTAATTTTTGTTATAAAATTGTTGTGTAATTTCCAGTTTTTTTTTATTATTTTTTAACAACAATTTTTAATAATAAATTCTGTTTTTATAAATTTTTCACATCGCCAAAAAAAAACTTGATTTTCTTTACATTAAATAATATATTTCCGATAAATGTAGTAATGTACCGTTTCTAAATAAAATTCTAACTTTTCTTTGTTTTATTCAACTTATCTATCATAATTTTATTTAGAAATAAATTATCTAAAAGTTTTTTTAAACGTTTTATGTGTTTATTAACGGTTTAACAAAGTTATTGTACATCAAATATAAAAACCGGGTTTTTATCGCAGTTTATTGGTTTTCACCTTAGATTTCTCTAAAAATACTCCAGATACGGTTCTAGGATCTAATTTATTCAATTTTTGAGATCAAAAACTATAAGAAATCCCTAATTCTGTTTCTTAATTAACGTTCTATACATTTCAATATGATCTCATTTCACCGCGGTAGCTGAAATCCGAGAAAAATATTTCACTAGCCGTAATTTACAAACGAAGCATTTTAGGACATATGTTTATATACACTTTTTCCATTATTTTTACGAGTAGAGTAGATTATGAAAGTCCCGGAGGAACTTTGTGATATATTCTGTATAATTATTTAAGTACAGTACATTACGGTGTTTATAGATTTGTAATTGCTATAAAGAAATACACAACAGTACAAACGATTTTATCTCTCTTTCTATAAATTTGCTCATTTATATCACTTTATTTCAAAATAGTTTATAACTTCTCCAAGTCGAAAAATCCGAAATATAATATCTGTAACTCGAATTAAGCGTAACTCGAAGTAATTTCTTGTTCCCTTGGGATTCGAGTTATGGATAGTCGACTTTATTTCCTTTTTTATAAGAAAATGCAGGTCATAAAATTAATAATAATAATTTTCTTTTGAATAAGAGTATGTAAATTATATATTCAACAATACGGTTGCTAACGTTTTCCTTTTTCCCTTTATCAGCTGTAAGAAGCAAGAATATTTCCTGGTAATAATTTTTCATACTCGTAAATTTTATTAAACTATTTTGATAGTAGAAATCAGTGAAATAATTTTCCTAAAACCATTTTTTGTTAATACAAGAATTTTAAACCTAAACTCAAGTTTATCGTAGTTTCAACTCGATTTACGAGAAATATTTTTAAATTCATGTATAATTAAATTTATTTATTTTTTCTATAAAATATATATTAATTAAAATTTATGTACCACTGTTAAACTTTAGTTGTAGTATAATTTTGTTATTTGTTATACTGTATTTTAATATTTGACTTAACTAATAAATTATCGTAAATCGCGCAGTATATCATGCTGTAATAACCTTTAGAGTATTAAATTCACTAAGAACCAAGTATCTAAGATTAGAAAAATTATATTGGCATGACGCGGAACATTTTTGTAAAGATATTTTTTCTCTCTCATCTTTTAGATGTGTGCGTATATTTTATTTTATAAATCCTTATGCGTTTTACTATTCCATTTAAAAAATTTTTAAAGTTCGCCAAACAATAATATTTTCTCGTCAGTTTTATTTTTGTTAAATAAAATTTTATGATGTGACAAATTTGTAAACCATAAATCATTGTTAATTTTGTTTAATTTGTCACGTTAATATATTTGTATATGTGTGCGCGTGTATTTATGTGTGTATGTGTGTGTTTTAGCTCATGTTTATTACTTTGACTTTGAATATTTTTTTTATTTTTTAAATAATATAACATACATTGTATATCTTTGTATAATTTATAAATTCATCAGTCCTCTGGTTAAAATGGGAACTTTCAGACATTATATCTGGCATTGCCATTCATTCAGATTAATGTAAGATATATAAAAATATTTCTTTTGAGTTTAAATGGAGAACAAAACATACTGTTTTTTTTTTAACTTCTAAATCCAAAAATATTTTTTTAATTCTGTAACTATATATATTATTTATATTGGATTTATGTTTATCACCTCTTGTAACAATTTGATATATTTAAATTTACTTTATAATTCTTTTATTTTTTAATAATAATAAAAAAAAATAATTCAAATGTTGTATGTCTTTATAAATATTATTTTGTTTAAAAATTATTAGATTCGCGCCGTTTACTTGCAAAAGTTCAAGAAAAATTTAAACTTTTTTTTGCTAGATTTACCAAAAATCTAATCCTTTAATCTATGATAAGGTTGAACATTGTTATTCCCCGTATAATTTTATTTTATTTCAGCGCTTGCTTTTTATTACATGACTGTACAAAGAGGAGTATAATGTATTAGAGTGAATATATGTATGTATATTTTTTCCACCGTATCAGCTGAACGGGTGAACCTATTTTTATGTATGATCCCGCGTTGGAATTCTTAGGTTACCGGGATTGTCATAGGATATATTAGCTTGGATATGTTTAAATAATTTTAAAACATTTGAAAAATAAAATTATACTACATACAAAATTGTCACTCGTACTCTAATTGTCTTATATTAGTAATTATCCTATACTGAAAAGCAATGTTTGTCAGCAATGAATATTTTGGCAGTCGTGTTTTTTATTTTTTAATATTTATCTTCTTTTATCAAAAGGAAATTAATGATAAAATAAATATTGTAAAATTGTAACTTAGACTATTTAAAACAGCTAATATTTTTAGTGGATAATTCAATCCTTTGAAAACTTCTGCTTTATGATAAATTAGTTCGGATGAAATGACAGTATTTTCGGGGTATCTTCAAAAACTAGTGTAATAAATATATATATATATATATATATATATATACATTTATAGATGATTCATGGAGAATGAAACAAACTTTCAATACATTTTCTACTGGTGAATAAGAAAAAATATATAAGAATTTCAATATGTTTCATTTTTAATAAACTTTGAAATTCTTATATTTTTATTTAGTTTCTGTAGACTTTATTCTAAGCATTTTATTCAAATTCATACAGGTTTTCGTACAGATTTCGTACAGGTTTGTTTTTTTAAAACCTCTGTGTTTATTACCTATTTAACAAAGTTATTACGCCAAACATAATATAATGTGTTTTTCGGCTCCAGTTTATTGTCTTTAACCCAAATTTCTCAAAGTACTAAAAATACAATTCTGGGACTTATGACCTATTTTTCTTAAATTTTTCAGGTCAGATTTCATACAAAACCACGAAATTTCTCCCTTAATTTTGATACCAGGAATTACAATCTGGCATAGTTTTACCGATGGCGCAGAAATCAGGGCAAAATCTTTCGCTAACCGACACGCGATAACGAAGTGTTTTCAAACTTCTGTTTGTATAATGAACTGTATTCTTAATTTTCACAGTCCCAACCCCATAGGGGAAACGTTGTGACGCTGCCGGTCGCTACACCACCTCCCCCCGTTCATAGCCCTGATGGGCTGTAACAGGAGTCATCTTTCGCCCTCTAACGTTTTACATCTCGTAGTAATAAGCCACCGATGTAAATGCCTCGGTAGACATTTAAAATCTGTGTTTTTTAAACTCAGCTTTTGTCTTCGCTGTATGCCTCGTCCGGACTTAATTTTCACCAACATTACACGTTTTGAAACTATACGTATATATATATATATATATATATATATATGCGAGGTTTGTAAATAATATAATGAGACTGTTTTTTTTGGCAGCCAAAATGGCAGCACTGAAAAGTTACTTGCATATATATGGTTATATGAACAGCTGATTTGTATTATGTATTAATATTTTTAATCGATTGTTGCCAGATGAGATGTAAACAAACTTTTCGTGAAACGAGTTTTTGTTGTGCGTTACAAAAATGAGTAATACTAATTGTAAGCAATGTTGTGCAATCATGTTTTGTGTTAAACTAGGTGAGAATGCTACTGAAACTTTTTCAAAATTGAAAAGGGCGTGTGGAGATGATGCTCTTTCACGAGCCCTTTTAGGTGGTTTAAAGCATTTTCAGATTGCCGGGAATCAGTAGCGGATGACACACGCTCTGGAAAACCGTTAGCGTCGAAATGTGACGACAATTTTGAACGAATCAGAGGTTTGATACGATACGACCACTGGGTTAACTGCCAGAATGATGGCAGAACAATTGAACTTGAACCGTACTACAGTCCATCAAATTTTGACAAACGAATTTGATATGAATAAAGTTTGTGCAAAATTGATCCCAAAAAACATCACTGTTATACAGAAAACAACGAAGTGGAAGTAAGCCACGATCTTCTAGAGCGAATTGAAACCTATCCTGATTTTCTAAAATATTTTATTACTGGTGATGAACCTTGGATATTTAAGTACGACCCAGAAACAAAACGCCAGAACAAGAAGTGGCACATTTCAAACTCACCACGTTCCAAAAAAGCAAAAATTAGCAAATCAGAAATCAAAACCATGCTAATTTGTTCTTTGACAGTAATAGCATTGTTCATAAGGGGTTGCTGCCTCTACAGGACAGACTGTAAATCATGTTTACCGAGAAATTTTTGAAAGACTGCGGAAAAGTGTTGTCCGCGTGAGACCAGCTATCAAAGACAATTGGATACTGCATCATGATAAAGCACCTTGTCACACTGCACTCTTAATTAATGAGTTTTTGGCAAAGAAAAACATTCCTGTGGCTTCTTATTCACCTGACTTGACTCCCTGCGACTTTTTTCTGTTCCCAGAAGGACATTCCGGTTTTTGAGTTCCAACATTGTTATGAAGAGTGGGAAAACCGTTTGAAGCGTTGCGTGGCTTCCCAAGGGAACTATTTCGAAGGTGGTGGAGGATGGATTCCATGTATAATTGGATTGTAAATAAAACGTTTTTCTGAACCAGTCTCATTACTTTATTTATAGATCTCGTTTATATTTCTACTTTTTAATTAATAACTTAAGTTGGAGCGAGATAAAATACTTAAAAATTCGATTTGTTCAGATAAATTAAGGTTTTGAGTTCTGCCCTGACCGTACTGTTGCTCTGAAAAAATTACAATACACTGGTATTTCTTTAAATTGAATAGCCTTTAATTTTTATTTATCATTATTATTCTCGTAAGCGCATTTAATGAATACAGGTGATCCAGGAGGCAGAATCTCAGACGGTAAGGATGAGTGAAGCGAGTCCTGACCGGTCAGTTGACATACAAAACCAAATTAAAGTTAACACTCATGTACGCGCACAAACATGCATGAATAAAAATTGAATTTTTAACCGTAATTTTCGTACAAAGAGTATATAAAAATATATTTGGAGGGATTATTTTTTGACCGACAGTAATTCTCTACTTTTCTTATATATCAAAACTGCAGTCTTTTAAAGCTGTTAGATTATAAATGTATAAAAAAGGTTTTTTCAGGTTACGGATTTCTTTAAACGAATTTTTTCCTAAAATAATGTTAAAATGCTGACGAATACATAATTTTTTTTTTGTAACGTTTATCTCACTATTTTCACATGAAAATTACGCTACTATAATGTACAGAAATGACACTGCAAGGTCGGGTGTTACAGCACTTAATACTAAGTAAAAACTTAGAAAAAACTTTAAGTAACTAAAAAGATAGTATGAATTAGATAGATAAAAAGAGAGAGTGAATTCGGTTAAAGATAAAAACAATGTCGGAGGATAAATAATAGCTGTTTATTGGGGCTGAAATGACCTGGAGTTGGGGAATTGTTGGGAAAAGAGATGGTAAGAGGAAATATAGGGGAGAAAGGAAAAAGTAAGTGCGTTGCTCAGGTCGTCAACATAAATTTGTCTGTATCCTTTTTATAGCGACCAGAAGGGGGCATGGAGGGGGTCAACTCGGCGCCAAAAACCGCTCTTTCTCCTTTCCTCTCGTGTATGGCAACTCCCCCCATAATCAATAGCCGTTCTCTTCCGCACACTTCTTATAGACCTTAAGTTGACCTTCATCTGTACCACCTTTCTCCTCCCCCCTCCTTCTGTGTATTACTTTCGCTGTTACGTTAACTTAAATTCAAGTACCTGGTTGAAATATATTTATCCTTGTTAAAGTCAATATTTCTTCTTTTCAAGCACAAATACTGCTGTTAGTAATAAAATATTTCATACTTTTATGATGATTTCTCTTTAGTTTTAACCGTTAAAATTCATAAGTAGATATTCGAATCATTTTTTTGAAAATATATACTCAATTGCTGTTTAAGGAATAAAATTAATAACTTTCAGTATGAATGTTTGTACAACTCCACTCGGCCAATTACAAGCTAATGAATGATTGTTTTCTTATAAAACATATAATGATAACCAAAAAGATACATCTTTAGTTATTACTAAAGATGATGATGATATATAGACACGCACAATTATTATTGTGCGGGTCTATATACATATATATATATATATATATATATATATATATATATAATGTTTCGTGAAGAATGTAGCAAAATTTCGTACATTTTCTCCTGGTGAATTAGAAAATAATAATGAAGAATTTTGAAATATTTTGTTTTAATAAACTTCGAAATTCTTTCATTTGTATTTAGTCTTTGTAGACTTTATCCACTTTATTTTACGGCGAATCAGATTTTCTACAAGTTTTGTTAAAAACCTCTGTGGGTTTATTATCCATTTAACAAAGTTATATTACACCAAACATAATATAGTTTGTTTTTTGTCTCCAATTTTTTGTCTTTAACCTGAGACCTCGAAAATTACTAAAATTACGGTTCTGATATTTCATTTTTTTTCAATTTTTCAGGTTAGATTTCACATAAAATCATTACACTTACCCTTCAACTTGGGTCTTTAGGATTACATTCTGATTTAATTTTAGCAAAGGGCGAAATCTTTCGCCAGCCGATACTTACTAACGAAGTGTTTCCGAACCTAAGTTTATATGATGATCTTTTTTCCTTATTTTCACCAATAGAATGCCCTGAAAATTTATTACATTATTCATAATCCATTTCATATAAATAAATTTGTGACTTTATGACTTCTAGAAGGGGGCTCCTATCTGGAAATCAGTCTAAACGATTTTTAATTAAATTCTATACAATATATATTATTTCAATAATTTTTTTTTGAATTGTGTAGTACTCAGGAGATACAGTTTTATGCCGATGAAGTTAAATTTTTTTTTTGTAAACTAATTTTACTTGAACTTAAAAAAAAAATTTCAATGAAAATAATAGATACAGATCAGTCGGTTTTTTGGAAAGAATTTGAGTACTAGAGAAATTATTTCGCTCTTAGGAGATAAGCATAAAATAAATAAAATTATGTACATGGTGTCTTTAAATCTTGTTAAGGCTTTTTATACTGTAGAATAGGCTTATAACAGCAAAATACAGTTTTTTTACCATAGAATAGGTTGTATAATTGGCTTTTTATACTATAGAAGTTTAAAAATTAGAACTTTGATACTATGCTGCAGTCCAGGTTTACAATTCGGAAATAATAGAATGTGAAGAGTGTAAATACTGTAGAAGATGACAACGCGTGAAATAGATAAGAACCCGAGTACTCGGAATGTAAGATGGAATCTTGAGATTATAAGATGTAAGATCTCGTTGAGATTATAAGATTACTCAAGAACTCCGAGTAATGAAAAAATGTATTTAATCAGTTAAATAAATAATGAATTTATTATATAAAAATTTAATCTTTCATGCAGAAACTACGCAAATGGTTGTGCTGAAATATTTTATGAACATAGCTTTTATATCTGGAAAAACAATAGGACTACTGCTGTTACAAACTATTTCACCGTTTCAAAATGGTCTCCGTTTTAAATGGCTTTCGGTAACAACCGGATTATGTTCCTTGTTGATATTCAACATTACTATGGCCAAACCGTTGGTTAAATCGAATTTAGAGAACACCTGCAGAATTTGATATTAAATTTTCTACAAAAAAGGTTTCTTAGCTTTTTAAATATCTCTTTTGTTTATCAAGAAAATTATCTTGAAAGATGTGACGATGACCGACGGCGCGAAGGCTCAACCAACACTGTCACTGTTACTGCATTTGCAGCGCTATTGACTGCATCTGCCTTCGGTTACTTAAATAAAAAACATAAAATAAAAATTGAGAAACGAACTACGTGACCTCCTTGTGGGTTTGAGGATTAACGCTAAGAATCCTACAAAATACTATTTTACCCGTAAGAATGGCGGGTAACGAGCTGAAACAACTATTTTAGGTAGATTTCATACGAAAGCTACGACTTCCGGAAAATTTGGACATATCTTCGCGTTTCACATCCCCATACCCCCTTAAAACTACCGTCAGTTCAAAAGTTTGTATATAAATATATATTTAACTTTCTTGTGGACATCATGATAACTGCCATAATTTTGCGCCAATCACTTTCAAATTGATGCATAAAAAAATATAACGATCCAAAATCTCGGTCGAGTTCGTTAATGGGAAAAATCGACCACGGGGTGGAAGTGACGGGGGCTTTTCAGAAAAAAAAATATCGCTATAACTTTCTTATTAAGTAAAATGTAGAATTCGTTTTTAGTTCCTACTATTCTTTGGATAAGGACCTAAAAATTATGTAAGTAAAGCTTTTTGATATCACCAACCATTGGCCCAGGAGCTGGAAAAAATGGTGTTTTGAAGACAAAAACCATCATGCCTCCCTTAATAGGCACAGTATCGCATAGATTTAAAGTGGTCGATAGTCGTCTAAACATTAACTAAAAGTTTTGTCTGAAACAATTTTTGACATGACCAACCCTTACGTCAAGGGATGACCAAAATATTGCTGGAATTGTTACAAGATGGGGTTTTTCGTATGCTAAACATGCGAAACTTTTTTCACATGCAACCATTGTCATATTAAGTTCATTTGAAGTTTTTCTTAACTTTAAGGTGGAAATCTTTTTATCTCGTACTTAGCACCGGTGAAATTCACCTCCGCCTTCTGGCGTGCCGAAAGGGATTTTTTAATTTTAGACCGTCTATTCTGAAACCCGATTTTATCAGTTCACTCAAAGTTTCGAGTCCTGTGCTGACGGTACTGTTGCTCTGAAGAAGTTACAATACACTGATACTTTTTATAAATTGAACAGGCTTTAATTGTTATTTATCAGTATTATTCTTACAAGAATAAGGATAATGAACCCGGTGTGGCTCCAGACTAGACGAGAAGGGCAAGCGAAGCAGTCCTGACACTATATAATTTGTTGATAAATGTGTTAGTTTTTCTCAGAGGTATCGAATTATTATAAATCAAGTTAGGCAATGATTTTGTATAAAGGAGATTAGTTTAACGACTTTACTGCCGATTTCAATACAAACAAACACCTAATTTAAGTTTTATCGCTTCCTATTGGTGAGTAAACGGGTAACTTATTCTTGCACTGTACATCACATGTTACAGGCGGCAAAAAGGATATCCGGCCGTAAAAATCCAGACCAGAATTCTCCTTCTATTTATCACCCCCCACAAAAAAAAACTGAGAAGTAAGCGTAAAAGACAAAAAACAATGTTCGCTTATCAGATCCGCTTTCCTTCGTTTACATCCACTACTAACTGCCGTTGAATAAAGTATAGCTATTTCTTGAACTCCTCCTTTTCGTCATTCATTCTGTACAATACTACAATTTAGTCGTAATAATTTTTTACTTTTCTTAAAGAAGATAAATAAAAATAGATCCATAGTCTATTTGGTTTGTATATATTTGTTTTATCGCGGTCCATTGTTGTTGTTAATGCATTCTATGTAATGATGGTTTATTACGTAATACGTGAAGTATTATTATTGGTCAAAGGTTAAAAAGCTCGATTGACTCTTAAAAAGGGAGATGGATTAATGGATTGATTTCTTACTGGCTTCTTGATTTACAACGCACTATAACGATTCATTATCCCTTCCACTTTACTATTAGCAGAGCCAATACTGCTTCAGACATCCCGAGTAGAATTATTGCGAATCTATGTGTTTACATTTTCTAAACTTCGACGAGTAAATACGTTATATTGTTTCCTTATACATTCTATGAATCCTTGTCTTTTTTTATGCATGTGTTGCATGTGGAGCGCCTGCAGTACAGATTAGAGTAAATTTATTTGTAATTAATAATGTTAATAGTATAATTAATCGCTTGTTTAACAAATTAAACGCGTCCCTCACGTACAGTGCAAGGTATCATCTATTATTTCGATGGGAGTTGACATATTCATTTAGAACGGTTGGCTTTATTTTACTCAGTGAAGAAGATGTGTAAGTATGGCGTAGAAGGCTTGTAATTTTTGAAAATTACCATGTTTTTTTTTGGGGGGGAGTAATTTGTAACAAGTGTCAGCTCACCTAAACCCATTTGATCATTTAATTGATCATACTAATTTTCCAATTTAAAATAAATTTTCAACAAAAAATTAAAAAAAACAGAAAATTGAATTTTCTGTTTTCTTAATATCGTAAAATAATACGTCATGATATTTTCTAAACAATGAACAATCGAAAAATCATGTATCAGTATATACAGGTTAATATCAAAAATACTTTGTTACAGTTACATCAAGGTCAATAAATTTTTATAAATCATTATGAAATCACTTATTTAATAAATCTCGAACCAAGCACAGTAAAAATTTCGTATAAATGAAGCGTGATTAACGAGAATAGAAAAAAAACTTCCAGATTAAAAGTGGATATTATTTGTTTTAAACGGCATCATAATTGGATAATCCAAAATACGAATATATTGTATTTTGGATACCCGGTTGTAACCATTATAAAGGTCAGTTAACTCACGTTATAACTTTGGAGCTACATTTAACAAAATTATAAACATCAGACCGAGTAAAATAATCTTCTTTAATTAGTTAACGTTACTTTCTTAATACATCGAATGGTAGTTATATTAAAAGTGAAATGTATATTTCCCCGTCGAAGTAAAATTCTTCAAAACCGAAAAGTTAAATTTTCCCAAGTTATCGCCTCGAGTAAATAATGAAAATTATATTTCTATATATTTTGCCAATGAGCTTCACTCTTAATTCATTCCTGTTTAGAAAACTTAATTCATTGGGCATGGAGCTAATCTGAACGATCGAATATACATTTGTATGTTACCTCTTAACAGTGTATCTGGTAATACTGGGGTTCTGTAATACTCATTGATACGAAGATAACTTCACTGTGTCACTTGATTGCGTTTTGATTTGATGACCCTTACCGTTCACACCAGGATGAAGCATTGCACATTCAAACTCAGGTTAAAGTCTGTTCTGCTTATATTGTATCGTGTTTCAATCTGTTTTAGTGACATTTGTCTTTGTATTTCGCTTCTACAAACCAGATCCGGGCTCTCACATTAGTGAGTGGTTTTACGTAGGATTCGGTCTCTCTAATTAGTCGCTTAGTGGCATAGAGATTTTGGTCTTGCATCCTGAATCAACCGGGACCGATTACCAAGTTAGGGATGGTCTTACTTGAGGTCTGTGGTAGATAAGTCTACAATTAATTCCAGTGGTTTCTGTGGAACCACACTGGTTAGCGGGAATGGGTAATTCACATGTCCCTCGGGTAGACATATATTCAACTGTTGTAGTACTTCCGACTGCGGATGATCGCACTCAATGTAACCAAGTAATTTGTAGTGATTTGTAGTAATTTGTAGTTATCATTGCCATATTCTCCTTCTCGGAAAATCTGTGAGTTTGCTCATTCTATACATTTAGCTGATTTATACTGTAGAGTACTTTTATTAGTGTATGATAGTTTATTTTATTATTATTATTCTATATTATATTGTTCTTTATTATTATTATTCTACATGAGTTTCTAGGATTTTTATATTATATTTAGCAAAACTATATATTATAAACAATATAAATAAAGATCTTTTTCCATTTAATGATATGAGTAAAATTAAAAAAAAAAAAATAATCACGAACTTTCACATAAGATTAAATCGCAATTCAAAAAAGCGTGAATGACTAGATAAATAGTAAATTAAAAAAAAAGTTTTTGAATAAAAATCTTACTAAAGTTATCTGTAATGTCCGTTTCATGTTTATATTTTTATTCATCGTCAGAGATTTTATAGTATTTAATCAGCTTATTAAGCTCATTTTAATAAATTTCATAAGCTGATAACTTCCACATTTATAAATTTTTATAAACGGAATATTTTACACAAAACTACATTCCAAATATAAATTTAAAAGCGAATTCTATTATTGGCAAGTTCTCTTATAATAATAACTTAGAATATTGCTTTGTTGTGCAACAACTAACTTCATAATTTCTTCTTCTTTTTTTTTTGTTTGTTTTCTATTCTGTATTACCTTTGGCACACACTGCTTCTAATATTTCAATCACCTCTTGTCACGTATAAAAATAAAAACATATTATACATTTTTATTTCTGTTGCGTATTTTTCTTTTCGTTTTTAATTTACATTATTCTCCATCTTTTTTTTAATTTGACGAAAATAAATATATTACTTTTTCATTTTATTAGTTTGTCGACGTACGTGTGAGAAGTGGGTCGAGAAAAAAGGTGTGTTTCATATAGCATATTTATATTTCATGTAAATGTCTTACAGATGGAAGAAAGACGAATGAATGAAATACATTTTGTAAAGAAAGTATGAAAAAGATTATTTGCGTTTTGTTAAAAATAAGCCAATATATTTTCAATTTAAACTGACATTAAGACATTAATGCCAAAACAGACAGACAGTCAACTACTTTGGTCCAGATCTAACAGGCTGTATTTATATACATGTATATTTAAAATCATATAACTTACATTAATACAGTAATCAACGAATGTCTTCCTTTTGTCGTGATCTGTTTATTAAAATTTCTTGAAATTTTTTTAAACACAAATATTTCTAATTATATTTATTTATAAGCAGGAGAAAATAATATATATATTTACTCTTTAATATTAAATTTAAAAATACTTATTTTTCGCAAACTGTGACTGGATAATAAAAAATTGCGGTCATAAGTTAACTTACTTCCTGTTAATTTGTTCATTGTAAATTTTTTTACTGAAGAAGATATAAATTTGATCATTTAATTACCAATATCATCGATGGGATTTTGTTGGCATTAACAAATTGTAACTATTACTGAATAGAAAGAAACTATTTACATTCACATATGCGTTTGCTTATATATTTTTTTCAACAATTATTAATTTAATTAAGGATATCATCCATAAATATTATACCTTTAAATCATAAATGAAAATTAATTAAATTAGATATTTCACTCGTAACTTCTTTATATTTGCATATAATAACATAAACATTAATACTTTTAGTAATTTTACCTTTTATCCCTAAAATCGTTGAAGTGATGACTTATTTTTATTTCTTTAAATTTTATCTATTTTTTTCACTTGAAAATTCTATATTAATCAAAACATAGAAAATAAATGAAAACAAAAGATTTGTTTCATTGGTCGCCCTCCCGTTATCTACTTTGTGCGTATTTCTGGCAGAAAATTTTAGGTTAAAAATCAATTAAACAATTTTTTGACTGATCTGCATATTTTTAAAAAAAAATTGTATAAATGTTCAAATAAATAAATGTGCAAAACAATGTCCATATTTTTTTATATATTAAAACAAAAGCTGACAACACAGTTGTTTCTGATTCACAGCTTACACACACACAATTTAAAATATGTATAATTTTATTTAAATTCAGTATTTTTTATGTAATTCAACGATTCTGACTAAAGTGCACGCGCATACCATATTTAATTGGCACGGATGTGGCGGTACGAGCAGCGACGGTCGGCGCTAACTAAAGTAATATATATCTCAACTTACATGAAAGAAATTTCGCTTGTACGGTCGGCAGACGAGTGTAGTCGTGAGGCTTAACGCATCAGGTACCTAGTCAACCAGGTGATCGAGTTTGAGACCCAACCAGATCGAGTTATTTTTTAAACTTTTAATTTTTTTTTTGTGGGTGGTGGTACGATATTGTAAAACCTTTTTTTGCAAATATTGTTATTTTTTAATTGTTAACAAATATGCCTAAGTAAAATATGACCTTAATTCTGCGAAATCTCGAGTTACTGTTGATGACTTTTCTCACCCCCTTAACCTTTTAGGTTTAAAATTAAATGGCATTAATTCCCCATGTATAGACGTAATCTGACCAAGTTTGGTCAAAATCGGTCCAGTAGTTTTAGAAATATGAATTGATTTAGAAGCTAGCACCTACCTGATGATTTTTAACATGTACATACAAACATTAAGATCCAAAAATTTCCATCCGGTTTTTTGGATTCTTTACAAAAAAAGTCGATCCGGTTAAAAAAAAATAATAAGCTCAAATTTGACCGATTATAATACTTTGCTTTCTAGAGCTATAGCTCTTCTATAGCACTATCTATTCTTTTTTTTTTAAGAGGTGGAGGAACCCCATTTACGAGCGCCTGGGCAGTGTCGGGCTCGCTAAAAGGTTCTGCAAGATGTTTTTAAATATTTTATGTATGTGTTTAAGTATCTTATCGTATGTGTTCCTGCGCACTACCGACTAAACCTCCACCCCTGGCTCCCCCAACCCTTCCAGGTACAGTAGGTGTGCATTACTTCAGGAAGGGAGGAACCTATAGCGCTATCTGAACGAGAAAGTAATAATTTTAAATTGAAATGATTAAATAAAATTGAATGAAAGCTGACACTGATATAATAATATTTGAAATATTGAATACTTACGTATGAACACAAATATTTATTACGTAGGCATAAATTACGACCATCCTTTTTCACTTTTTTCCGCTATAACGATTCGTATAAGAAGCTGTCCAGAAATTCTGTTGCTATTGCTGATTTAAAATTAAACAGACAGGAATGATCATGAACTTGGCAGAGCTGCTTGTTCGCTTAGTTGGATAGAGTGAACGTTATCAAAAGTGTATTCAATAAATTGTTGTTTGGAGGATTCTTCTCTGTGTGTTGGAAGAAGGAGATTGTGAAATTGTTGTTTAAAGGTGGCGAAAAGGATCCCGTTGTTAGTTCGTCGTATAGGCCTCTGACGTTACTTACGGTTATTGGCAAGGTTTTTGAAAAAGTTCTGTACCTGCGTATAAATGAGACACTGACCTCGCAGGACCAGGAGGAGAATCTGTACAGGTCTCTGCTACCTACCAACTGCTGAAAAGTGCTTGTACTGTGAGCGAATTGGAGGTTACGCAAAGTTACTTCAGTCATCGGGATGTGATGCTCCAAGCATCCAAGCCAAGAAGGAGGTAAAATGCTGTCCAAGGGTTGTCTCCAGGACAGCGTTTTGGGTCCTTTGTTGTGGGTGGTGAAGTTTGATTCTCTTCTGCGGCTGAGGTTGCTCAGCGGGTGTCGCATCGTGGCTTATGATGACGATGGGCTCTTGCTAGTGGAAGATTACTCGCGGAGAGAGGTTGAGCTCGGAGTCACACAGGCTTGCAGAAACGCTGTGCAAGCATGTGGAGTAATTTTTTTGTAGCTGTGGAGTCTAATATAAGATGATATTCTTCCCGGAAAAGACCATGATGATACTCGTCAAAGGCCGATGGGCCGTGAGTCGTTGAGTCTGTGTTTCGATGACAGGCCAGCGTATAAAGTATGTTCAGGTTCAAAATTACCAGTGGGTGTGTCTTGATGAGAAATTGCAATTTAAGAAGCACCCTCAATACGTCGCTGGGAAGGCCTGTAGTACGTTCTTTGGTATTCGACGTGTGGGCAATCCTGATTTGGGATCGTAATTTCAAGATTTGTATCCTGTATAAGGACGTGTGTGAGGCTATTACGTTATATTGTTATATGCGGTGCCTGTTTGGGTGGATAGGCTAAAATTTAAAAGCTGTCGGGATATTCGATTGAGGACTCAACCCCTTATATGTTTAGCAGTAACGGGAGGTTACCGTACAATTTCACGGTAGACGATCTTGGTGATTGCAGGCGTGAAACGGATACATTTGATTGGGTCAGAGAAGCAACAATATTATGTTGCAAAGACGTCCGGTGAGCTAACTTCAGAGAAAATTCGAAAGATTGAACAACATGGCGATGCCTTGTAGCAGGCCAGGTGAATAAAGCAGAGGGTGGGCGTTATAAGCATGATGTCTTCCCAAACGTTGTTGGATTGTGGGAGGCCTGTTGGGTATATCCTAATAAGTACGTGACGCAATTTCTTTCTGGCCATGACGCTTTTCGGGACAGACTGCAGAAATTAGGCCTGGTAGACTCCGGAATGTGTCCGCAATGTGGACAAGTAGATGACGCTTACCATATGTTTTATGAACGTGCGAAATACGAGCTGATGCGCACGGAGACTGTTTTTTCAGCTCGATATCATCGGGTCGGCATTAGATCTCTGTGCTAATGGGAGGAACCGGGACAAATGGGCGATTGTGAAAATTTTATTACTTATCTTGCAAAGGAAAGGATTAGGCTTGGAATTTTTTTGCTTTAATTTTTGTTGTTGTGTTATATTATTATGTTTTGCTATTGTTTTTGTTTCGTGTTTAGTGTTAGTGTTGTTAGAGTTATTATGTTTTAGTGTTCTTGTTAGGTGTTATTTAATGCTTCATTTTTTATGTTTCGTGTTGTGCACTGAACTCACTTTTGTTGCCTGTTTCTGGTAGGTAGCTCAGTTCCTTCATTACCGTGTAGTCCATTCAGTCTTATTTAAGACTTTGTATGATGTGTTTTGTTTACGATTTCATGATACGTAATTAGTAGTACACCTATGGAAATTTCACGTGGCATTCGCATCGGTGGCGTCCTGGGTAAGTCTAGACTGAAAGATGTCAATGCTGAGGTACTGAAGATGCCCTCCGGTAAAGCCCATAAGGGCTAGGTGTGGAAGGGGTGACGTGGCAACCGAAGGCGTCACATGAAGGGTGTCTTTCCCTATGGAGTCAGGATGAACATGAACTTCAGTAATAAATTTCGTTAGTACAATCATTTTTATACTTTCAACAATAAATATAATATAAATCATGAGATAATGACGATAGGTAGATTGAAGGAAAGATAACGAAGGATTACCGTTTCATTAACAAAAGTTGCATTAATAAAAAAAATGTAGTTCACAAAATTAAAAAAAAGGACAAAGAACAAATACAGATAAAAAATCTACATATACCGATTATACTCAACAAACAGCATTTTTCAGAATTTTATTAGGAAAAGAAACTCTAAAATTTCTACACAGGACGAACCTTTAAATCAATAATATATAAAATATAATAAAATGTGACTACACTATCCACCATTTACTACAATTGAAAACATATGCAAATGCTCTATAATTGCAGTTTGGTTAACTTACAAAATAGAAAACGTTTTTTTTTAATTTCGCCTCATAATACAATATTCACGTCTTCTTTTAATTATTATCCAAGCTTTCAGAATATCAATAAAAAATAAATAAAACATTCTTAAAATATTTATAATTATGGTATTTTATATTTACTTTCATTAAATTCTAGGTAGTAGAATGAAGTAGGTAATATTAACCATTACTCGGTGTTGATCTTTAAAAAAAAACTGATTTTTCTGTACTTTAGTAATCATATTAGAATGGTTTTTCCCAGTATTAAACAGTTTATTAAAATAATTTCAAAAATATTGTTATCCAAAAACTAAGAATCATAATTCTGTTTTGTTTTAATTGCTTTATTGAATGATTTTTTTTACCTTACACTCTCCGTCCCATTCTTTATTATGGCTATACCGTGTGTGCATCTGTTACATAGGAGTCACTAGTCGTTGATGCTTTCTCGCTAATCTTTATGGTAATTACAGTAAAAACAACACTTGTAAAACAAATATTTCCTGTATTAAGATGGGTTTGGGATGTCGATGTGTGATATTCTGACTGGTCTACTGAAGAAGAAAACAGGAACCGGAAAGCCATTTCACTCATTATTTTTCTTGTAAGCCTGGCATGAGATGCTTATTATCTTGGGAATTTCTAGAATGTTGGGAAAATGTTATATCAGATCACTGACAACCTTTTTTGCTATCAATAAGCCGCTATCCATTATTATGTGATTTGGACTGTGTTTATGGTGACATTTCACTTTAGATTATTTTATGAATTTTTTGCGATTGTATTTCCGTTTAATACTTCTAATTTATTTTTATTTACTTATGATGATTTTTTTTAAATTTGAAACACGCATTTAATCTTTTAGATTAGAAGTAATTTCTATTTATTAATTGTTTAATTATATTAATTTCAGAGAATTAGATTCAATAATTTAAATAATGTTTGTTACAGATAAAAATTGTTCGGTTCGTCGTAGAATTTATATACAAAGTGTTTCAAAATGAATGTCAGAGTTTTAAATTTAGTAAAATATTTATTAAGTTTTACGTAATTGATATTATACATGAAATGAAAGAGCAACTCAAACATTTTTTCCTGTAAGTGTTCAATGATCACCATTCGTCTCACGGTACACATCCAGCCGATAGGAGAGTCATCCTTTAATCAGCAAGTCTGGAATAATTGATGCGACAGCTGCTTCAATCCTGTGTTTTAAGTCGGGTAAGTCAACTGGTAACGGTAGCACATACACTTGATCCTTTATAAATTCCCAAAGAAAAGGATCGCACGGGGTTAGATCGGGCGAACGTGGAGGTCACGACAAACAAGCCCTGACATATAAACCCCGGCGACCAATCCAGCGGGAAGAATTTCATTCTACCGATCATGTACAGCGTTTTGCCAGTGAGAAGGTGCACCATCTTGTTGCCAAATAAAGTCTGAATGCGGTTTAAGTCTGAATCAGTTTAGGAAAGAGCCATATTTGTAGCATATCAAGATAGTTCATTCCAAACACATTTGCTTCCGCGAAAAAGAACGGTCCGTAAACTTGTCATCAGGAAACAGTACAAAAATATTCAGTTTTGGGGTCTCATTCACATTGCAATATTGGTAAGGATTTTCTGATCCCCAGATGCGCACGTTATGAGTGTTTATTTCCCCATTAACATGAAATATTGATTCGTCACTGAGTATGTCACGTTAAAGAAAGTCTTCATTGTCACGTTGCATCATTTTTCATTTGCGAAGCTAGCACGCAAACCATAATCTGCAGACATTAGAGCTTCTAACAGTTGTAGACGCTGTGCTTGCGTACTACTAAAACTGTTTGACTAGCTCTTTCATTTCACGTATAATTAATCAATGTACATGAAATTTGAGATATGTTAAATAGCTTTAAAATCCCAATATTCAGTTTGAAATACACGGTTTATACACACACACACACACACACATATATATATATATATATATATATATATATATATATTATACAAGCGATTATCAAGTAGAACAACATTTTTGTGAATCCTTTAATATTTAGATAATTAAAATGTACATCTAAAATGTATACTTTATCATTTGCGTATTGTTTAAAAGTAAAACGCTGTTTTCGTAAACCAATTATAATTTTTTTTTCTTGAAATCATCATATCTTCTGATTTTAGTATTTTAAATTACAGAAAATTTATTTTTATCTATATTAAATACAAAACATTTCATTTTTAATTTGTTTTTTTCTTTCAAATTATGCCATCAGTAAAACAGTTATAAATTGATGTTATTTTTATTTAGATTTATTATAGAATGTGTTCTGAATCTTTCTTGACCTATTAACTCACTTGGTCAGATATCATTTTAAATACAATTGTGAAAAATAACAATGTAAATATAATTTAAAATATTTTGATACAAATTTAGCATTTAAAAAAATTTGTTTTTGTTATTTCAACATTTTAAGATGTACGGCCTTTATAAAAAGATATAAAAAAGTGTCTGTTCTTTTTTCTTAATTTAAAATACTGCAATGTTTATTTAATATCTGCTGCAAATATCTTGCATAAAATATTTGGAAATCTGTTTTACGGCAAATATCTGTTACACGTGTTCTTAAAAAGAATTACTTAGTAGTTTTTTTTTTAATTATTATTGTTGATTATTTTATCTTTTTTTTAAGTTTAGACCTAATTTGATTTATTTTTAAAAATTAAAATTGTATATTTTAAATTTATGACATACAAAAATAAATTTTATTCTTTTGTAGGGTTTTAAAATTTTAGTAAGTATATTTTTATTGTATTTTACCGTTTACAGTTTTCTTCGTTTTTTCATTAATTAGTTTTACTGAAATACCTTTTTATGTTTTGTAATTTTTAGATATCACATAGGAGCATGTAGGAGATATCATTTTAGGAGCCCGTTTAATTATAAAAAAGAAATTATAATTACCGTACCCTACAAAAATTTCGGTTGTAAGATCGGATATTTCATTTCATGCCGATTCTATTCAGGTTTTTTTTTTTAATTCATCTACTTATGATGACATTAATAAAGGGTGTTCAACTTAAATGAGTTCCCAACACTTAGTTTTTCTATAAATATTAATTTTCAAACACAACAATTTACAAAAGGTGTAGAAAAGGATATCCTTCCATTCTATGCACTTGTAACACTATTGACCATGTTCCGTGGCTACTCTTTTTATCTGTATCCTGTCTATTTCTTGGATGGCATGGTAATGTTTGTCATTAATTACTGCAGGGTGTGAAGATAATTCCTATAAACAATTTATTTTAAGTAACCCCACAGAAAGAAGTCTCGACTAGTCAGATCAGGGGATCTTATTGGTCACAATCCATTTAGAAACGGATTCTTCCACCGAAAAATTACTTTAACATCTCCATAGTACAGAGAGACCTGTGTAACAAGTAGCGCTGTCCTGTTGCAACCAGTAAGGCAATGGAGTAAGGCTCTGAACTGTTGGAAAATTTATTGGTAGACGGCAGTATCCAAAAAACAAAAGTCCTGTTATTCATTACCCTGAAACCGCATACCTTAAGCCTATTTTCGTGAGAGTAGAAGATATTCAAAGAAAATGTGCCGATTTTCAGTACCCCCAGGTTCGGTTGTTCTAAGCCTACCGGACTGGTCTAGTGATTAATGCGTCATCGCAAATCAGCTGATTTCGAAGTCGAGAGTTCTAAAGTTCAAATCCTAGTAAAAGCAGTTACTTTTATACGGATTTGAATACTAGATCGTGGATACCGGTGTTATTTGATGTCTGGTTTTAATTAATGACACATCTCAGGAACGGTCGATCTGAGATTTTACAAGTCTACAGTTCATTTACATTCATACATATCATACTCATTCATCCTCTGAAGTAATACCTTACGGTGGTTCCGGAGGATAAACAGGAAAATAGAGAGAGAAAGAGAGAGAGAGAGAGAGAAACAGAGAGTTTTGGTAGTTCTGACTATCAACATATCCACCTAGGTGAAACCATGTTCATCTGTGAGAAAAACTTGACCTAAAATGCCAGTGTTGTCTCTAATTAAGTTCTTGTGTCATTGACAATAGTGAACCCTTTTAGCATAACAGCATTGATTAGCTAATGGAAAACCTGCATTTGACACCGATAACATTTCAGTATTCTCCTCAGTACAATGTGAGCTGAACCTATTTGTTTCATGAAAGCGTGCAGCAAACCAAAACATAATATACAATGATCTTAATTTAATTTTGTTTACCACAATCCATCCAAAAAGAATATACTTTTCTTTACTTTAATATATAATTACTTTAACACATAATTTGTAGCACAAAAATCAGACAATTATGATAAAATTATATATATTTATCTTAACAGTAAAACTTTTACGAAAGTATGTTATATTAAATTTTATTAAGTAAAACAGAAAAAAATATTTGTTACCTCAGTGTATTTCTGTAGTACACGATAAGCTGCACGCTTCTGTTGTACCAGTTCCCAAATTTATCACAATACTTTCAATAATATATTCACACAACTTTTATTTCATGGACGCGGACATTCCATCTTTTTTCTTCTTAATTACATGTTGAATACAATTTTTCCAAGCATTTGCATCTATCGATAAATTTTTGACATCCCTTAACTTAAATGTTGTGTATTACTCCCAATGTATCCTTTGACTTTTACCAAGATCAATTCGGGTTGAAATTGCAGTGATATGGAGGAAAACCCAACACGAGACAATTTTTTAATTTTTTACTTTATCTACATTATAATGAATATACGTATTTTTACTTAACTGATCTTACTAATATTATAAGTTCTACTTTTAACATCTCTTGGGTGTACGCAATTTTCTTCGATTTTAATTAATCGGAAAATTCCGATTTTCGGGTACGCTCCCATACATGTCCCATATTAACCCAAGTTTCATCTAGATAATAGATTATCTTACACTTTTCAGTTTAATTTCTCTTAAATATTCCCTAAGCCATGAAATAATATGTTCGCGTTCAATCAATAAAGAATAATTTTTTTCTAGAAATGAGACGAAAAGCGATTGATTTTAAAATACGATGTAATATACTTCTAGAAAAATTCGGCAGTTCAAAATCGGTGTTCATGGCATTTAATATTTTATTCCAGCTAGGAAGCTAACTTGAATAAAATATTGAAATAAAACGAATGAACTTTTTTTTTATAAGAGTGGTTTTAGTAAAATCGTTCAAATTTTTTCAAAAAAGGACACAAATATTTCTTAATTTCTGGCCAACAGTAAAGAAAATGAAAAGAGTCTCTTAACTTTGAAGATAAGAACATTCAAAAGGATAAAAGAATTCAAATATTTGAGATCTGTGTTTACAGAAACAGGAGTTTTGGCACCAGAAATTAAGGCAGCAAATAAAACAAGTTTTGCTTCAAATTAAGTGTTTACAAGAGAACGTTATTGCGAGGTACTAAGGTGGGATTATACAAAACAATAGTTCGGCCAGTATTGCTCTACAATTTTGAAACGTGGACACTCAGAAGAATGGGATGAAGAAAGGCTAAAAACAACTGATAACTGAGTATAAAAGAAAGATGTACGGACTGATAAAAGATACTGCACCAGGTGAATGGAGAAGAAAACCGAGAACTTGGTGCAGAATAAACAGTAATTAGTAATTTCAAAATGAAGCTATTATAATAGTTAGAATATTTGCACCGACTTGATGAAAGAAAGATCTTAGCTAATTTGCTTAGACAAAGATCAGTAGGCAGGCCAATATCAATGTGGGTGGATTAAACTAGTTCCGACTTAGAAGTTCTACAAGTGGAAAAATTGAAAATAAAGATCCTATATAGAAATAAGTGTATGGAATTCTATACTATTTGGGTGGCTTTCAAGCCTATCTGCGAGAAGAAGAAAAATATGATAATTAGTAGTTTATAATCATTTGCTTTTTAACATTTTGGTGTATTATGGAAAAAAAAAATTATGAAATATTTTATTTGGAGTTGGATGCTAAAACAAAGACGATGAAAAGTAGATAGAAAACGAACTGAAGCTTTTGAGGTGCGGGTGTGGCGCAGAATGATAAATGTCAGATGGCAAGACATTGTAATAAATGAAGTATTAAAGAGAATCAGAAAGAATAGGAAAATACTAAATGTGATCGAATATAGGATAAGGAAAAGGCTAAGAGATTGTATGAGAAGGTAATTTATTAGTAGATGCGATAGAAGGCTTGGTGAATGGAAAGGACGTGGATGGAAGAGATTTCAAATGATGGATAGGATTATGGAAAAGGTAAAAAGTAAAATTATGGAAGGTAAAAGGTAAAATCTGCGGAAACAAAGAAGTTAGCAAAAAATAGAACAAGGTGGAGAGAAGCAGCCGTGACAGGACCTGCCCTAATGCCAGAAAAATATGAATAAATGTGGAAAAAATAATGAGAGTAGGAATAACTTCTTTATGTTTATGAAATTATTATTTAATATTGACGTAAATTATGAAATGTAAGTTTGTAGGAAGGGAGAGGAATAACAATTCTAATAAAAATAGAATAAAAAAAGAAAAAAGAACATGATGCTATGAAGGAGAATAACAAAATCAAATATCAAAAAAAAAATATAGTTTTGTGAATGAACACTGTAAAATTACGATAACGTAACAAATCATATCAACAGAATTGTTGATGTAATTATTCAACTTAATCTTAGCAAAAATTTCTTAAAAGTAATTTACGATAATTTTACTTAAATTCAGATAAAGAAAAACTTTAAATATCAGTTATAAACTTAGTTATACGGAAGGAATATAATGATATCATGTGGGTGGTGAAGACAGCATGTCAGAGAATGATCCTTGCTGTCAGCGCGCTTTGGCACATCAAGATTTTGGCTGCTAACACAATTCTAATTACTGTCCGACACCAATACGCAAACCATTACACTCGTTAGCTGCCGGTCCTTCCTTTGGTTGCCCCACGGAAGTAACAACGTCACCTTTTTCTTTTTTAATTCCTGAATGTTTACCGTTTTACGTCGGATTTTTTTTTCATTTAACTTAAATACTGGTTAAAACAAAACGAAAGGAAAAAATCTGGCAACCATTTTAAGTTATCAACTGTTCTTACATCCTGTCTTTCATAGCCATTTAAATACCTTATTTTAAAAATAATTGTAATATAAACATAAAATAAAATCGAATTAGTTCGAGCAATCGTATATTATTTTCTGGTTCTCCATAATTCTCCCATAAACTTTTTTTAGTTGTTGTAATATTATTATTTAATTTATTTTTCTTTTGTAATAATGATAAATTATCGTCTTGAACGGTCGTGAGTAAGGAATTTTGTCAAGATCTGTTTGTTGCCAAGATCTTGAAAAAAGTAAATAATAATCTATCTATTTATCTACTTCTTTCATCTATCATTAAATTACTGTGGTAATGACAAGTAATATTTTCTAAATTAAATATTTTTTATATGTTCAAGAAATTGGAATATTTAGTTTCTAAATCGCTTGTTCCCGATTGAATCGACTTATGATTTTTTTTATAATTATTTTTTCTTAAATGAATGTCTATTTTAAAATTATTTTTTTTTGTTATCGATAAATTTACTTTATGTATTTATGAATTGTACTTATTTAGGTATGTATTTTTGTTTTTATGCAGGTGTTCTGTGTAACCTATTTCACCTACGGTAGTTTTTCCTTTTGAGCGAAAAACATTTTCGTGTTATCATCGCCCGGAAAACAAAATATGAAATAAAAAATCTAATAAGACAACAAAAAAATTAAAATACGAGTAAAATAACCACTTAAAGTAGAAATTTAAAGAAAAAATTAAAACTTAAACTAAAATAGTAAAAACAAAGACAAAATAAAAACTATAAATTATTAAACATAAATTATACAACTACTGTACAAAAAATTTTAAAAACACTATTAAAAAGTATGTAAAATACGAATAATACTTTGAATAAATAAAAATACCCATTCCAAAACTTCTTTACGACAGTCTTTATATTTTCTTGGCTGGTATTATGCACGGCGTTTTCCATTATCAATGGATTCAGTTTTTAACAGGAACAGTTTATATTACAATACGGATTCTTAAATTATACATTTTATATATCGCCACCTGTAAAAGTAAAAAAAAAAAACCGATTGGTTGTTCATTCTATAAATTCTGCTAAATTCAAAGACGGTTCGTCGTATATTGAAGAATTTATAAAATTAGCAATTTCTAGATTGAAAATTTTTTAAAGGTGGACGATTAATAAAATATTTTAGGATATAATTTTCATCAATTGATGTACTGATGAGTAAATTTCATTTATCCTTTGCATCTGTTGTTACAAAGTTAAGGTAAAATGTAGATCATATACTTCTCTTCACTGATTTTTTTTTTAACATTTAGTCTTTGTATAAGTTCGAGGACGAATGTCTAATCACTAACCTCTTTTTCATTTTATCTGTAATATTTTCAATATCAAAATCATCATTTTTTTTTTTTATAAGACTTATTTCTTTTCTTTTTCCTGTTTAGCCTCCGGTAATTATCTTTCAGATAATACTTCATAGGATGATATGTATAAGTGTAAATCAAGTGTTGTCTTGTATAGTTTCAGTTCGACCATTTCTGAGATGTGTTGTTAATTGACACCCAACCGGTATCCACGATCTAGTTTCAAATCCGAGTAAAAATAACTGCGTTTATTAGGACTTGAACGCTGGAACTGTCGACTATCAAATCATCTGATTTGGGAAGACGCGTTCACCACTACATCAACCCGGTGGGTTGGTGTATAACTTACTGTTAAAGAACGATTGGCAGTACTGGTAAACAGCCAGAATGATATACAAGCAGCTAATCATAACTACATAAGGATTCTAGGTACTTAAGAGAATTCTAGAAATTTTTTAAGTACTTACTGTTTGGCGTTATCTATCAAAACAGGACCACATCTCTGCAGTGTAAAAAATTCCTGATGTATTGATAATTGATAATAACTTGACATATTAACATTGATAATAACTTTATTATCAATGGAACTCATTTGTACATAAAACTGACGGCAATTGCGGTAGGTGGAACATGCATACATAAATGGAGCCTAATGAACACATGTTTTTTACCGGAATATATTACTAGTCATCATATTTTTTTTTATAAATTCTTGCGGAAATGATTATTTAAACAAATTCACATGATAATGAGGTAATAAAGAAATTTCTACCGACTCATTACACGTCATCTACTGACAGTTGAAGTTCTACGGGACCAACTAGCTAGCAGTTAGAACCGACACTTATTTAAATAAAATTTAATAATGTGACTAATTACCACAGCACGCTGATAGACTTTATATATCGTAAATAATCGTAGCGTTTATACTTTTGGTAATTCAGTTCAATGCTTTGAGATAGGAGAGTTAAATTTTTAAAATTTCTGTACAAGATGGAACATAAGTGTCTTAATGCAAAAAAAATTAAATCATTCGAAAGGCAAAGCTAATTTTAAAGTTATGAATGTATAAAACAATTCGATATCACCAGTAAAAACTTTATTGATTTGGGGGGAAAATATATAAAAGCTTACTGCTACACACAAAATCGACATTCTATCACAGGAGAAATGCGATGATTCCTTACCTTCAAAAAATGTATTATGATGTGTGTGTGTGTGTGTGTATAAATATTTATCGAAATTTTGGTTACTGTACATAACCATACAATGCAAAGAATATGCATTTGAAATAAAAGAACTTAGACAATAGATAATTTTTTCGTAATTTATGTTTGGCTACTCTTCTTTTTTTTATTTTTAGTATGTACGCTGTTGTCTTTTCAACTAGTGGACGATAAAGAACCACCCTCATGCCCCAATAAAATGAGGATGATATGTAAATTAGGAGTCTGTGGTTCACAGACTCAGACCAGCATTCCTTAGATGTGCGGTTAATTGAACCCCAACCACCAAAGTACATCGGTATTCCATGTTCAGTATTCAAATCCGTATAGAATCAACCAACTTTTGCTAGGATTTGAACCTCAGAATCTTCGACTTTGAAAATCAGCTGTTAAAAAACAGACTTGCGACAAGTTAAACACTAAACCTGATGACTAAATTGGACTAAATTGTTACATTTTCAGAACAGTATTAAAAGTTTCGGAATAGTGAAATGAAAAACTCGTTTTCTAATGAAAAATGGAGAAAGAATAAATAAAAACATAGATTAAAACAAAAATATTACATTTTTTAATTAGTGAATAACATAATTATCCAATTTTAACGGTTAATTATTTTCTTAAAAATAATAAAATCTAGTTTGACTGCCGGGGTCCAAATACACTCAGACGAGTCTCGAGGAACTACAGCCGGCCTCGGCCCTTCCTAGAAAATTTTGAGGTCCCTGGACCTCCGCAGAGTTCGCTTCATTTGTCATCCCCATCTAGCCTGAGGGCTCCGACTCCTGGACACCTGCAGTGTTATTTACCCTCTTATATTTTAGAATAATACTGATGAATAACAATTAGTCAGGCATTATAGAAATCCGAAAAGAAATTAAATTACAAAAGAGAGAATAGTGGTAACTACGTAACTAAAGTACCTTTGATGAGGAAAACTTCACAACGTATTTCTGTTGCCAAGATAACAGAAATAAGTCTCATTCTACGGTTTAAAATCTTCCCTAGGATAACACAAATGTATCCTGAAAATTTGAAAGCAATCGATCAGTTGGTTCGCGCGAGATAGAGAACAAAGAAAATGTTGGCTCTATATGAGATATATATTATTTTATAAATTTCTTCTCTTTAAGAGGTTAAACTGACTAAACAAAAATTTAGTTGGATCTGTTGAAAATGAAAGTTTTAGACGTTCTTGTAAAACAAAAAATTAAATATTTAAATTTATTCTAAACTATCCTATTGACTAAATTTTGAAAAAATATAATTTTTACTTAATTTTTTAACGTAATTGACATGGTATATATATTTTTTTATTTTCTCTTTATTTTCACATTTTTCATTTATAGTAAATATAAACTCTAAAATATTGGAAATAATTCAAACTAAAATATGCTTAGATTCACATTCCACAGATCTTAAAGCGTGAAGATGTTTTTTACCTTAAATTTCACTGTTATAGTAAAATGTAGTGTCTAAGGAAAAGCGTCGTCAATACTCTGTTTACGGATAACAATAACAAATTAGATCGTGTTTGTTCAACTAAATGTAAGTAGGATGTTTATATAAACGTACTATTATAATTGAAATAAACTTTAATAAAAAAAAAATGTTTATAAACTTTTATTTTATTTTGTAAATGTAATATAAATTTATATCATAATATATTAATTAACGATATTATTTAGAAACCACAAAGCGTCGTTTGCTGTTGTGGTAGAAGCTATAACTGAACAACGTTGTGGTGTAGGTGTTGCAATGGAGCTAGCCAATTAAACTGTCCTAGGTTGAGTTTATGAGAATGTTCCGACTCATTAACCTGGATCGGCGCCTCGTATAGGAGAGGTTACCAACTAACCAACCCTACCTACAGATAATAATAATAATAATTGTTGGTGTCGTCATACTCAATTTGTTTATTTTTTAAGCGTTCAACCGTTTTAACATTTGATGGGGGTAATTATTGAAGGTAACTGTGATACAAAAATAAAGTGGAGTAAACTTTTTCTACTTAATTTCTAATTAAATTTCTTGTTATTTATTGTAACTGCTATGATCCCGAGTAAAATATCTTTTTTATTAATTTTTTTTTAAACCTTTTTATTAACTCTGATAGTTTTAATGAGTTTGACATCATTATTTTTTTATAAAATAGAGGAATTATTTGTTCTTGTGATGCAAGTTGAACCACATACCATCAATAAAAGAAAATACTCCAAATTCAACATTTTTTGTTACATAAATAAAAAAAATTTATTTATATTTATATTTTGTAACTGTTGGGAAATCTATTTGAAGTGCAATTAAATATAAAATCGATTGGTTTTTAGGGTTCAAGTGGACAAGATAAATGACAAAACATTTTTCCAATATTTTATATTTACGTTAGGATTACATAAATTGATTTGAGTGTTATTTTGTGCCCTTCCAACCATTGTCACTCTACATTTGTAATTGACACGTTTCGGAATACCTCCATTCTCAGAACTACTTTTAGCTTTCTAAAAGAAGCACACTAAAAGGAAGGGATAAAAGTAGTTTTGAGTATGGAGGTACTCCGAAATGCGTCAACTACGAATCCAGTGTGACATTGCTAGGAAGGTCAGAAAATAAACTCAAATCAATTAACCGCCGAACTGTAATTTGGTTTATAATGTAATTTGAAGCGGTGTATTCTCGGAATAATAATGTTAATAAAATAAAAAATAAAAAAAGCACTAAACACTTTAGGTTTTCGTTTTTAAAGATAGGAAAATGTTACAGTAAGGTAGTGTATTTTCAAAGAGCAGCCTCCGTGGCACGAGTGGTAGCGTCTCGGCTTTTCATCCGTAGTCCCGGGTTCGAATACCGGTCAGGCATGCCATTTTCACACACGATACAAATCATTCATCTCATCCTCTGAAGCAGTACCTAACGGTGGTCCCGGAGGTTAAGCAAAAAAAGAAAAAAGTGTACTTTCAAAATTTTTTTGTATTAACAGAATTTTTATTTCTAATTATAAGAAACTGCTGGAAGTAATGTAGGAAGGTACAGAAAGAATTAGGAAAAACCTTTTGAAAATTTAGATTTTATTATAGACTTTTTTAGGAGTTAAACTTGGAAAACTACAAGGAATAGAGTGAGAAATGAAGAAATTATAAAAAAGTTGAGTACATAAAATTTTCTAAAATGGATGCCCAATCCATAAGTGCCCAACTTATGTTAAATAGTCGAAAAACAAATATCGCAGAAAACTGGTGAACATGAGAGTACCTACGGAAATATTAGATGGATTCAAAAGTAGGATATTTGACCGTAAAAATGTATTTCAAGTGATATTGTAACAATGCCACTATAGTGGACTTGAGTTACGGATTCCTACCAATTATTATGAAAGTAGTAGAAAATATAATAATTAGAGGAATCCAGAAAGGGACTAAAAAGAACCCTTTTAATAAAGGTAACGGGTCCGCTTAACTATTGTCTTTTTGTAATACTACTTTTGACACACAATGAACAAATTTTTGTACCGTGAGAGGAATTATCGGACCAGGTTAAGAAATGCATGAGAACGAAAAACTCAGTCGATCGTTCTCACGCTTCGAGTTGTGTCCGGTCCGGCAGGTAAAGAAGTAGGAGTATAAATGCCACGGGAAGACCAGTTAAAGTGGAGTACTGCGATGTAAGTTCTGCGAACTAGTCCAGCGAGACGTTACAACGTCAGTTCCGCGAGGAGAGGCTACGAGATCTGAGTCTGCGATACGAGAGTCTGTGAGACGTCAGTCAGTGAGAGCTCTCTACGAGAAGGACAATGAAGGACGAATTTGCAGTGCGAGTGCAAGTTCCATACAACTGAGTTGACGCCACGAGTAATTCCAAGTACACGAGAAATGGTTCGGTGATTTACTGTAAAACAATAAGTGAAAGGGATAATGTACTAAATCTCATTCGTAAACTGTTATGGTAGTTTTATTTGTGAATAGAATAGATATTTGCAAGTGAAAGAACTTTATATTTGTCTTATCTAGTGTAAAATTATTTGCTAATACAAGACTAGCGGTTAAAAGTGTTAAGACTCGCGGTTATGATATATCTTTTGCTAATGGGTTTGAATTCTGGTTTTATATTTATCTACTTGGTGTAAATCCTGACGATTATTTTTAATTCTGTCTTGTGTGTAATCTCTTTTTATTATTACTTCTGACATTTATGACCATTTGATGTGTAATATTATGATTTTTTACTGTTTTGATTATGTTATGTGTTAATTTGTTTATTATTGTCGCTTATTATTATTATTATTATTATCACCATTGTCATCGATATTGATTTGTATTGTTTTAGATATGTTTTAAACCAATAAACTGTAATTATATAAATATTCTAAATTGTCAATCTGTCAATATCCTGATCGAGCAGCGAACACTCGACAATATGGTTTCTTTAAACGGAAGAGTGATGAAGTGTTACTGACAATCCGATTTGGATATCCTAAAGTATAGAAACAACTAAGAAAAAATACATCACGGAATCAATGACGTAAAATGATTTCAAGTTTATATGTTAAACTGGAAATTTTTGATTAAGTATTTAGAACCATTTGTGGTTTAAAAGATTTGTGGATCTACTAAAATTCAAATTTGTTTATTACGGAGATTTCTCATGAAAAATAATAGCGTCTATATTGAATAATGTTTGTATGTTACGTTCAATTCCTGGCAATCTTGATTTTAATGATGAGTTTTAAATTAACTTTGGTATTTCTTTATTAATCAAAACCTAAAAACAATAAAAAAAATAAAAATATTATTTTTGTGTAGTTAAAATTTAAATTACTATTGAATACAGTGTGATATTTTCTTTATGATCTAATGGGAATGATCTACAAAGATATTATTCTTTATAAAATACTAAGATACCTTTTAGAGGAGGATCTGACTGATTAACAGCTGAATTGGATATTTCCATTCCCCAAAGAATTCTCGGGAGGAGTAAGAGTTTTTTTTTTTTTAGGAAAATTTACCCTATTCTTAGTTGTCTATTACCTAAGGCAAAAACCATTCTCGTAGCATATAATTAAGTTAGTCATAAGAAATAATTTATCAATAAAATGCTGTTGTTATCCTATAAGCAGCATGCTGTGCGGTATTATTACTCATAGCCTTGAAAAACTCCTTTGAATAGATTAGAGAATTTTTTTTTATATTTGCGATCCCTCAAAGTTTGTTAGGTAGATTGCTAATGTATTTTCCATATTTATATCTTTTCTTCATCCTTTATCCATTTTTCCTGGGTTTAAATATAGAATTAATTGTTTTTATGATATACAGTGAATCAACCTATTTAGACTCGACATCCTAAATTCGAAAATCTGCTAACTGTAATTGCTAACAAGTCTTTAATTAAAAAACGGAAGTTTTTCTGCAGAACGTGATGGCCATTTTGTTAAACTAGCTGTCTTTCACTGTTTTTTTTTTTTTTTTTTTTTTTTGAGTTCTCGATGTTGTCAGTGCTGTTAAATTCTCGTTTAGTATATGGTGACTAATGCCACTTCAAGGAGAAATACTATAAATAGTTTGATTGTCTGTTTTGTTTGGAATGACTGTGCTTTGGCTGAGACAATTTGGTCAATTTTTTTTTATATAAATAAATCCATGTATAAAATATTTCATTCATTAATATTAAAATAAAATATTTTTATTTCTTCTCTACTGAAGTCTCAGGGGATGAATAGTTGCTTTTTTACAAACAAGATCGCAGTTTGTTGTCAATTTTTTTATTTTTTACAATAAAATATATTTATTAAAATTATTTTTTGTAAGATCTGCTTAGATATTTTTAATTAATAGATTAAAAATATAGATTTAATTGAGTGCTAATATTTTTGTTTAGAAATAAATCAATTTCAATTTTTGGAAAACGTATTACGTGACGCCACATAAAACTTACTTTCTGAGCAACGTAATTCTAGAACTAGTTGTCAAGAAGAAAAGTATGGTAATCAGTGGTATGGTAAACCCTATGGAGTATGAGCTTTTAAGCATTTATCCACGTTTCATGACCCAAGAATCCCCCTCCCCAAAAAAAAAAAGATGATAATGTTCGTTCATATATATTGTTGGCGTGTTTGAAGCTTAATAACTTTTGACTGGATGATCCGAATTTGATTAAATTTGGTACAGAAACTCTTGTATATGGGACAATTTGTTGGTAAAAGTTTGGGGTCAATATCTCCAAGGGGTGGAGTAAATAATTTCTTTGGGGTCAATTTTATCAAAATTTTACAAACATAACCCTACTTTATATTATTCTCAGTTCATGTATACATGCTTATCTTACCATTTAAAAAAAAAAGTTTGCCCCAAATTCTCCCTCTTCAGAAATCGAAAAATCTTTTATCTATAGTATACTTTTTAACCGAATTTTTCTTTTCTTTTTTAACATTGTAGTATTACAATTGGCCCGATAAAAAATACTTTGTGGCAATATTTTGTGAGGGGGGCGGAGCCGATCAAAGTTTAAAAATATGCATATTTTGAATTTTTTTAAATCTTTCATGTATTTTTATTTTCCCACTGTTTTAGAATAAATAACGAATACCAGCAAAGTATAAAAAATTTTTTGTCAACTTTTTCTGCAACCTTAATCTTATGTGATTGTTTGTTTGAGAATATGTATGCGCGCATGCGTGAAAGCATAAAGACTTAGGCTTATGCGTGTTATAAAATTTTGGTACATATTAAAAGAACCTTTTAATAGCTTAGAGAAGATTTTTTCTTTTAGTTTTATTTTTACATACATTTTCTTATCTAATAAGAGAATTTTAAGTAAATTTTGTGCCAGAAACTTTGTTATATATTACTATGTCAGTCAAGTCAAGCAGATTCCTCCGTGGCTCAAATAGATTCAATTGTCCGCAGCGACTCAGAGTTCCAGGTCTCTTATATCTTTGTATAACCTGATACTATATAAACTATATTTAATTTATTCCTGTAACTTTTTCTTTGAACATTAGTTTCGGTTTAATCCTTTAGAAATTATTAACGGTAATAGGTAAACGTTACCTTAAAAAAAAAAAAAAAAAACTATTAATAGGATATAATTAATTCGTTACATTGAAATTACTAAAAGTGAATTTTATAATTTATAGGTTACGTAATACTTTTTTTACAGAATTTAATTGAAACCGTTTTCTCTTTGTAACTTTAAATTGGTGGTGCAGAGGGGTTAGAACTTGCCTTGCTCTACGGAAGAGGAACATTTTGAGGACTTACGGAATAAGTTGTATGATTATTATTATTATTGTTGTTTTGTTATTATTATTAATACAATCCAATCATTATTATCGGGTCAACATTCTGTTGTTGGGTTGTAATTACAACTTATCCTGATAGGAAATGATCTATTAATGTAACAAACTATTGTTGTACAAATTATATGATTCAGAGGCTTAGTTTTACACAGGTTTCGATCCAGTTAATTTATTTGCACATGATATTTTAAGGTTTCTGGAATATAATATAAATCGATAATTAAATTAAAAATAAAATTATATTTGCTTAAAATTCGATTTTTACTTTCCCAACTTTAATTACATTAGCTATAAACATAAATTATATAGATCGGTCCAAAATTTCGATGTTAGGTTTTTTGCGAATGTAACGTTTCACGACACCCAAAGTCTAAAAACAGACATACCCTGTAAATTTCCGAATGCTTTTTTCGTCTGTAATCTCCTCGCTCCCCGGAGCCAAATCCCCAATTACGCATTAACTCAGCTCCGAGAGGTGACCTTGCCTCAAACTGCCGCGGTAGGACACTAGGTCCCACCTAGGTAGCCGGGACTCGGTATTGTGCTACATGACATGCCTTTAGCCAGGGAACCAAAAGGGATTCCGGTTTTGACGCCTCGCCTCTAATGATGAACCCCCGGAAGGATCCCCCACCGGGACTCCGGAAACTATGTACGTACTTGTGTTAGCCAGTATTTCGATCAACATAGATTCTTTGAAAACGCCTCAAAATGTTGTATAACAGGGCTTTGGTGGCATTAAACTTTAGGAAAAATTAAAAAACAGTACTGTACGTCATTTTACATATTTGATTTTTTGCATAATCAAAAAATTGAGCTTTAGTACATTGAAAGTATGGAAATAAATTTTGTTATTTTTCCCATACTCGTAAAAACTTTAATTCACACTCTGTAGCAGTCTCTTCAGGTACTTTATTCATAGACGTTTTTTAAATGACGCAACTTTCTCGCCTTTAAGATTTTTGTAAATATGGGTAGCATTTTTCTAGGGTTATCGAAAAATAAAATTAAACCATTTAAGATATTACGTTAAAAGAAAGTGAGAAGTTAAAAATAATACTTTAATTTAATATTTCAATTCTAAAATTTGACGCCTTATTATTATTATTATTATTGCATTTTTTATTTATAATTTTTTTTTACAAACTTTTCGAAGAAAGTCCGGTATTAATTACGGACGCATGGTGGAATTGTGGGAGGGTGTAAAAATGAATTCACTTTCCATTTTGAGGTATGAAGAGTACGAAAATACTATTCACTTAAAATAGGGTTTCCTTATATATATATATATATATATATATATATCTAAACTTTTGTGACCAGAAAATATCCAAATCTACTAGATTAATTTTATTAAAATTTAGATATGCTGTTGTAGTATATCTGAAGCTGTGCATGTACAAATTTGATGAAGATTGGTTGAGTCGTTCTTGAGTTATGCTCAATTAAAGATTGAAAAAAAATTTGAGGTCATGTCCATTTGTAATGGTGTAATTTTCATACGCGCTTAAAAATGCAGTGAATCACAGTGGTGAAACATGATGCTTATGTATAGGTGTACTCGTTATTTATGTATGTATGTAGTGTAAGTTGAACTCCGAAAATCGGTGCGTTTCGGACTGCGAAAAAGTAAGGGCATCGAAAACGAAAAGTCTGTCTTTCGTTTAGTTTAGTCTTTAGTTTAGTTCTAGACTTTATTATTAAAGTCTATTAAATTGTTTATTAAAAGAATTTTAAAAAAATTAAGAGTAACTAATAACATTTTTTTTTTTCCATTACTGACGTTACTGTTTTCATAAGTTGATGGCGTTTTAATTCAGGATATACCGCTGAACAATAAATGAAAGTTATTGCGTATAGTTTTGGTAGTTCAACAAGATACAATCTATATTTTATTTTTAGATTGTGCTTCAGTGCTGTAAAATTTTTGAATAATTTTAATGTTTATTTCTAAAAATGCTACATTCAAGCCGCAAGCACTGAGAAATCACTAGTTTCGGTAGGTTTATAAAACGAACAGGATTTAGATATTACGGTCTTTCTTGGTGATGGGTCGGTAATAATTGATAAAAATAATGAAACTATATATATATATATATATATATATATATATATATATATATATATATATATATATCTTATTAGAATTTTGCTTTATACTATTTTGAAAGTAGTTTCGTACTTCCGTTTTCTCAGGATGTGATATTTTAATAAATGTATTTGACTAGAAATATGTGTATGACAATTGGTATTAGAATATTAGATTACTTTTTCAGTGGCTAATAAGACATTTTAATGTATATTTGTACGTTAATTGTTGAAATTATTGTAAATAAATATTTAATATTTATATTTTTTTACGGTACGAAATTTATATTAAATATTAAATTCTATGATTAACTGGCACTACCTCATAGATTTTTATTTTAAAACCACAATTCACTTTTCAAATATTATGGTTTATATATTCCAAACAAAAATTGGTGTAATATCTGACAAACATATAAACAAATTTATTTCTGACAAAAAATTAGTGTAATGTTTTGATAAATCATTAATAATTAATGAAATTCTAAACCAAATATTCAATCGTAAAATTTCCAAACAGGTTTCACGATTATATCATTTCACTTTTCAAATGGAAATATATTAGAATGGTAATCGTAAAAATACATGCGTACAAAGTTAATTTTTGTGTGAATTTTGTAATAGCAGAAGCTAATTTAAATAAATAATACATTAATAAACGATTATTAAGAGAAATGGAAAAAAATGGAAAGAATCTATATTTGGTAAAGAATTCTAAGTTACGGTAATAGTATCAACCAAAGGTGATGCAAAGATGTACAGGTGATCCAATAAATAGATGGAAAGAGCAATTTAAAGCTGATCTTTGGAGTTGCGATTTAAATATTTAATTAATATAATGTACAATATTAAAATAATATTTTGTAAACATAAATTCATCGTTTATGGAGTCAACGGGAATATTTTTATTGTGTCTGTAAATATTTTTGATATTAACTAAAAAATACGCGTTTGCATAACCGTGTAAAATGTATTACATGTGTTTACGCTCCATAAATTAAACACATATATATAATATAGGCTGCAGTATGTTAAGTGGAAACAAAAATAGAAAAAAGAAATTGCCTTTTATTAAATACATCATGCTTGCGCCTTATGGTAGTAGGTAGATTCGCATCTGTTCCTAATGTAGATTATTAGCATTATTATTGTTCTCTTCCATTGAATGCCAGGAAATTTGATCTCCTTCTCCCTTTTCATCCCCTCCTATAACCCCTTTCAGTTATATTTTCACATTGTTTTCCCTCTCCTAACTCTCTCTTTTTCTCCCCTTCTATAAAATTATTTCTTCTATTAAATATATACCGTAATATTTTATTCATATGATAAGCCTACAATAATTGAGAACAAAAGAAATTTTAATAACTTCTGTTTTCTACGTAAGCTAACTTTTAAATGTTAATCTCTACGACAACGTGATAAATTACATAAACAATTTTCCATTATTAGTTATATTAACTAGTATTATATTTATGCGTGTTTTCCCTTCATATTTTTATACCACTGCTTTTGCATATGTCTTTAATTGTTTGAAAATATAAAATAAAAAATGTCTTGAAATAGGGAGTTTTTAAACTTTTTCTAGGGTTTACCGTTAATAAATATTTATCATATTATAAATATGTTAATCGCATATATGATTAATTAACATCTAATATCAGTTATTAATATTTTTTAAATATTATTAATTATTATTTATGTACCGTGTGTCCCACGAAGTGATGTACGTTTTTTATTTCGTATCACTCGCCTATTCCCCTACCGATTTTATTGAAACTTTACAGATCTTTTTACAAGGTATCTAAAAATGTTCTATGAAAAATTTCAACGTTCTAGGATTTATAGAAACAAAATGGCGGCTTTCTAATAAAAACATTAATTTCAGATAAACGAAATTTTTTATTCGTTACAAAAGAGCTGGTAAAAATCATTAAAGTCAGATGATGTATCGTTAAACAGCTGTTCAAATTGAATAAAACAAGTTAATTATTAATACGTTGATTAACTTTCCTGTGTAAATATTTAATTGTTAAAATGAGATTTACAACTACACAAGAAGTTAAATGTTATGCACGGGCCATTACATTTGACAATCGAGCGGAATTCATGCGATACAACAGAACTGAATTTGAAAACTGCCATTTTGTTTTTAAAAATCCTAGAAGGTTGAAATTTTTATAAAACATTTTTAAAGCCTTTGTTAAAAGGTCTGAACAGTTTTAATAGAATCAGTGGAGGAACGGGCGAGTGATACTAAATCAAAAGCGTATACCTCTTCGTGAGACACATAATAAGGAAATCTTTTAACAGAATTAGAATAAATTTAAAACATGAATTTATTAGTTTTCTAACTATAAATTGTACTATATAAAGTAACTGAAAGGTGCGCTAATCGAATCAAATTTCTCAGGCCGGAGATTTTGTAAATTTTGATGTTTTATGAGCTCCTGTAGTCAAAGAACATAATTTTATCACTGAAATGTTCTAGAAGAATATATGTGCCTACATATGTTGGCCTGTTATTTACTTCATATCTCCAGACTGGATGGAACGATTTGAAATGAAATGTCTTTTTCTCTAATTTGAACGATGGTTTCTGTGTATGGGCGATTTATCTCATTTAATTTTGATTAGAATTGGTCAAGAGGCATGGTGATAAATTTTACTTTAAGAGCATTAAATTTTCTAAATGTTTTTGTATAACTTAACGCTCTATGTAAGATATTTTATGATAGTATTGGTCTTATTTAAGACCAAAATTGGGAGTGGAAAATAATTTTTGTGCTTTTTATCGTTTCCGAGCTTGTTCTTGTAATAATTAAATGATTCCATTACATTAATGATGGAACATATCAATCACACTTCAATTTTGTATTTCAACAATTTCATTCAGAGTGGGAGATAGTTTATTTTCAACAGATATCTTTCTGTTGATATTTTCAGAAAATATACAAAATTTGTATGATTACCTCTGAATTGGTCATTAATGGTTTCTTTTTTGGTTACAATTCTATAAGAAAATGAGGATATAATGTCCTTAAGGGTTTACAGATTTAATATCTCAAAATTTTACTTAAAAGAATAGAATTATTTTTCTTTCCTTGCACCATAGTTTTAAACCTATGCTGCAAGAAGAAAAGTTGGGTAATCATTCAAAAAATGGGGTATGAGTGTTTTGCATTTCTCGACATTTCATGCCCCAGGAACCCCAAAAAACAAAAAAGGGAGTAATTTTCGTACGTTTGTATGTTCGTGTGTTGGCATGTTTGAAGCTTAATGACTTATGACTAGATAAACCGATTCTGATCAAATTGTGTACAGAGATTCGTGCATATGGGGCAATTTGTTGGTAAAATTTTGGGATCAGTATTTTTAGGGGTCAAAATTTAACGGGGGATTTTAGGAGTTTTCTCAATATTTTTCAGAATAATATATTATCCTCAGTACTTCCATGCACGCTTATCTTATCATTATAAAAAAGTGCCTCAAAATTTCTCCTTTCCCAAAAATTGAAAAAACTTTTTTTTTTTCAATTCGTGAGAGACCAAATCAGAGGTTAAAAATATGAATTCGAAATTTTTTTTAAACTTTTTTTGTTTATTTAAATTTTTACAATATAACTTTTAAAATGTTACAAGAAAATTTCATCATAATTTACCCCCACCTCCAAAAAAAATCTAAGGTAACTTTATAGTGGTTGTACATATTTTAATGGAATTTTTTAAAATTTCTTCCATTTAACAATGCAAAGGTAGAATAATCAAAAAGTTTCCTTGGAAGGTGATTTTGGAATTCGGAGAGCAGAAAAAGTATCATTTTTTTAATTCTTATACCTCTTTTTTTGTTTACTTTCACAAATAACGATAACTTTACAATAAAACTTCATCATAAATTCAGTCCCCCCCCCCACAACAAAGATCTCTTAGGCATCCTTTTTATTTATAATTATTTTCCCACTATATATAAATAAATAATTAATCAATGTCAGGAATGTGTTAAAATTTTGTTGTTAGCTGTTTTTAAATAATTTTATATTAGCATAATTTCGTACTTAAATGTCCATTTAATTCTCCTCCTTAGTGGCAGTGTGTGGTGGGCGAACCTCTTACCTGCCAGGATTGTACAATTTTTCGGGGTTGGAAAATATATGTTACCTTTTTCCCTTTCTTTTACACATACATACGGAATTTTTTTTGTAAAATATGTGGGAATAATGTTATTTTTAAAAAATTATCATAATTCTATGGTAAATATTATATGTATTATATATATGTCATATAATCAGGTTTTGTACCATTAAGTTTACTGAGAGGACATTTTTTTTTATGTGTTTGTAAAAGTAAAATTTCTTATTTTATGTTTAGTACTATTTACATACGTTTCTTAGCTTCATTCTTTTATTATATGTAAACGCGTTTCGGAATAACTCCATTCTCACAACTTATTATACTGGTACTTTTAAATTTCTGTTGGTCTTTATATAGCGTTTGGTCAACGCCCCTTCCTTTATTGGACGTCATGCCTTCTTTGGTCTTCTTCTTGTTTATTTGTTACTAACGTTGTTATTTCTTATTCTTGTTTATTTGGTTATACTTATCTTTTAGTTTTATTTATCTATTTCCTGTTTTCAGTAAATTGAAGTTCTTGAAAAGGACATCTGCTTGATTGTTGATATTTTCATTTTTAATCATTTTATTTCGTTTTAATTTTTTAATTACCAGTTACTTTTTAATTTAAAAATTTCTAAATTTTGTAAAATGTTCATTATTCTTCCTTTAATACAATTGTAAATTAATTTCTTTGATTCCTCCATTTTTATTAGGATAAAATCTCAACTTATAGACTAGATATCTACATACAAATATATGTACGATCAGGATGTAGGGAATTACTATCGATTCATTATTATCATTAAACTTTTTTACTTCCTTTTACGAAGTAAAGAAAGTACTGTGATAACGAAAAATTTCGGTTTTTAGATTTCAACGGAAATATCCATTTTGACTAGTGTCAGCGTGACTTCTGTACGTATGTATCTCGTATAATTAAATAACGATTATCCGTAGATTGTTGAAATTTTGAATTTAGGACTGTTGTAATATATAGTTGTGCATCTCTCCTCTTTTGATTGCAATCAACTTGACCAAAAATGACCAAAAAAGCCCAAAATTAAAAAAAAAATTGAATTTTTAACTTTTTCTTAAATGCAGTAATAAGTCATTAAGAGCTTTTCAACGATCAATCATAAGTAGTACTTATTTTCATTGTTTCCAGAGTTATAGCCAAATAAGATTTTAATTAATGAATTATTTGGATCTTATAAGGGGAAGGCACGTCGGTTCGAATCCGACTTCATTTACTTTTTTTTTTAATTTAAATGTATTGATTTATTAATAATTATTAACATCTCGTTATAAAAAAATTTATGATGAATAATATAATTCATTAAGAAAATAAAAAATATATATGAAAATATATCAGAAGTTATTAGTGAAATAAAATTTTATGTTCTTTTCATTTAAAAACATGTGTAAATGTAATTTAATAGGGATACAAGGAAGTCATGTGTTTTCCACATCAGATTTTTTTAAAAAACATTTATCTGGATTTTTCTATTAAAAATCTATTTTATTTTGTTAATCTATTCATTTCCTTCCAGAACTTTCATATATTTCAGTACAAAATGCAAAAATTTGAATTAATTTATATTATTTTTAAGTTTAAATTGTTTTTTCTTCTCATACTACATTGAAATCTGTATAATTTGCTTTATTTAAATAGTTTTTTTTTCATTAACTTCTTAATTATTTATTTTATTTATTCCAATTTTTGTCATTTACTAAAATGTTTATTTTATAACACTTTGTTAGCAAATTAAATAGACCTGCAAATGTTAAGAAATATGACCATTATATAGTTACAAGATTCTGCCAAAACGTTTTCTGTTAAATTAAAAAAAGAGAAAACTGTTCATTTAAAAGTTTGTCACTTTTACAATTTTCAACGTTCTACAATAATATTATATTTCAATGGCTTCAGTTCTTTTTCTTTTTGTTTTTCTTATTGTTCATCTTCTCCACCATAAATTTTTACAACACTTATATAAAAAAAATGTAGTTCAATTCTTAAATCTATATTTGATACCATTAGTCTTTTTTTACGTAAAAGATCTCCTTGCTTTTGATGTTTATTTATGTTGTTTTGTATGCGTACGCATACGCATGTGTATATACGTGCACCAATCATCTCGCTTAGATGTGACTAGTTTATCTATTCTATATATTAGATACAATGATTAATTATGTTTCCATCGGATATTTAAAATAGTTTAATGGAAAAATATGTTATTTTTTATAAAAAAAAGAATTTTATTTCCTTGTGATATTATATGTAATACTTTTTTTTGTTCTTCAAGAAGTGTTTATCTTAGATGTACTATGTTGTTAATTTTAGTAATTAACAATAATAGATTCTGTAACTTGAATTTTTTGTTTATAAGCAATATTATTTGCATAAAGATACATACAATATTTTTTCTAAATAACATACAATCTCTACATCGAATTAAACAACAATTTATAATGAACTATAATAAATTTGTTGTTACTGCCATAAGTGCGTGCAAATTTACATAATTTCTGTTCATTACCTAGATATTTTTAATAATATCGTATTCGTAATTACTTATATAAAAAAAAACTTATTACGGTATTTGGCACCGTTAGTACTGTAACGTATCTTTTACAGGAAGGTATCCGTCAATCAAGATGAGAAAATGTTTCTTAACTAACCGTTTCCATTCACTTAAGTGTTTACACCTGCGACGTCGCTATAAATAAATACAGTGCATATGCACAACACCCATTCGTAGCTGTCGATGTATACGTAAACGGAACGTTCCATATGCGACGGTCCAAGTATAGTTTAATTTCAAGAAAGTTAGAGTAAAATACCAGACCATGTAAGGTTACATTTATAAGTAACTATTTTAAAACTTAATTATGTAATATTCTAATTTAAATTTCAGGAAAATATGATTAAATATAAATATATCATTCTTGCCCCTATTCACATTGGTCGTTAAGGCTCAATTAATGGAAGTATTTCACAGGATTTTTTTTGTAGGCTGGTTATGTATTTTACTATATTACCTGCGTAAGTAATCTTGTAAAAAGCTATTTGATAAACTTATTTACAAATAGCCTTGACGACAGTAGTAAACAACGTTGTCTTCTTGTGATAAACAGACAACTAAATAATTTTTTGTGTTTTTCTTTTATGATTATATTCTATAATTTCTACTTAATTTAATTGCTTGTTACATAAAATCCTTATTTTCAACAACTTATTATCAGAATCTAAAAAAAAAAAATTATAAAGCTTTTTAGGCCATATGTATTAATGCGGTCAGTATTAGTGAATTTCATTCTAAAAGGAGAGTGTAAGAAGAAATAAAGCAAGACAAAACAAAAGTATGGTTTTAAAATACATCATACTTAGAGAATAAAACACATCGTCTGGTAAAAGAAAAAACAAATTTAGAATACTATCGAACTGCTACCTAAATATAATAATTATTATAAAATTAAATTAGATGTTGATTTATCGTAAAAAAAAAAAAATGAAGGGGAATATTTGAAAAATATATAAAACTAAATTTATTATTTTGAATTCAAAATATTTCATAATAAAACTAACTTCTAGGAAAACCCTAGTATATGTCTCAAATTAAACATAAACTAGCTGCTCCGCAGCGTTATTATTACAAAGTAATGTTATATATTTTTAAAAATTGGCGAAAAACCTATTCCAATTGCAACAAGTCGGGCAACGGGTAAAATATTTTCAGTCCATTCAGACATTCTACTGAACGGACGAGCTGAGTTTTGTTTTATTCTGCTCGGAATGGCTCGCAGACCAACCACTTAAGAATGAATTTTCTGTAAGTAATAAACTCGGAAAGTTCCTCAATTAAGGAATAAATGAGGATTTTTCAGAGGAGACTCAAGTTTGTGGTCTGATGATATATCTGTTGCTCATTCGAAGCAGAATAATAATTTAAAAAAATCAGCCTGATCCGCCCGTTAGAATGCCCAGTCTAATTAGAAATTTATTTTCAGCACAATTTTTTTAATATCGTAATACTATCAAGAATTTCCCTATAAAATACCAATTAAATATCTAATTTCTTTTAAATTTTATAAAAATTGAACTAGTATAAACTACTTACTAGTTCAATCTTTTATCTTTTTTTTTTTTTATAAAATAACCAGATTCTATTTTAATTAATAAACACTTAAGGAAGTTCCTGTTTTTTATTATTATTATTTTATAAGATACAAGATAAAATTGAATTAACGTTGCTTAAAAAAAATATTAAATGAAGCATAGTAATGTAAGAGATAAAATCTGTTTTCATAAGGATACAAAAGATTTTTTTTTATTTTCAATTTTATAATCAATTTCCATGGAAAGTTTAGTAAAGTTTTATAAAAGTATAAAAAAAGGGTTACTTCATCTATTTTATAACCGAAGAAAGTTTTGTTATCGTAGTTGATTTCTTTGTTGAATTAGCAATTAACGATGAAAACATGAATTTGAAAGTCGTTTTTATAGAGTTTAAACATAGCCAATATATCACAAAGCGGAAATGATTTCCCATGAGATGTAATGTTCAACGACGACTACTACGACATCTAACGGATGTTTTTAGAACAGTGAATAGGATTACTTATAACAGAAAGAATGAGGGACCCCCTCGCTCATCAGTCCCCTATTCACTCGAATATACACAAATCCCTTGCAGTAGCATCAGCCCCCATATACGACCATACTGCTAAGATTGTATAGGCATTCTACCATTCTACCTACTTGAAAATCATTTTCCAATGTCTGCAAATATTGAACGAACAGATCAGATTTTCTCCCTCGACTGTAGTCGCCCGCTTGAACCCACTCTCTTTTGCCACCCACAGTTACAGCCTCTTTCACAACTTCTTAATCCTTGTTTCGTTGGTACTTTTTGTCTTTTTTTTTATTCTCTCATTCGATTCTTTATATCCTATTTACTTGTTGCAATTATTTTCATATAAATCTTATTACTTATTTTTAATTTAAAAAACTCATTAATAATTTATCAGAAAATAATTCTTATTTGTTTACTTAAGTTTTATTAGAACTTAGTTATAATTATTCGTATCTTTTTTTAGAAAAAAATATTTTATTAAAATCTTAAAATAATATTGCCGATTTTAATATGTGAATACTTCAAGAAAAACTATTAATCCTTTAAAAAACCTTTCTATTTTCACAGTTATTTGAAAATCTTTGCATTAATTTAGCTGTTATTTAAATGACAGGACTTTTTGAAATAATGTTCTATTTTAAGGGATAATAAAACGAAAGAATCCAATTCACCCTGGATAAAACAACTTTACTCGTAATTTCCTTAATACAACAAGTATGCGACAACTTATTAATATCGTTTCTTATATTTCATATTTATAAGAAAAATTAAACATTTTCATAAGATTTAAAAACTCTTGGTATTGCTAAATTACAACACTATAACGATCTCAAAAAAATGTATGTGTAGCAAGGTGTTAAATCAATATTAAACCCTTCTTTAGAAGTATTTGAGTGGTTTGTTTTTTACGTGATTATCTCTATTTAGTTCCAGAACTAACCCACTGATTTTCACGGATATTTAATTAACGATTCGTCAAAGTCACGTGATTTATACAATGGTACATTAAATATATTTTATGAATAATAATTGAAGCATGGAAAATAACAGTTTCTACAAGATTAGTTCCGATTTTCTATTGTTATAGTGTATGTATGAAGATAATTAAGAAAAAATATTAAAAAAATAAATGATTTATCAAAAAACATTTGTTTGATATTTTTCTGATAACAAAAAAAAATTAGAATCATTTTTTGATAAATCAGTGTATAAATTAAACATGAATATTAGTAATTTAGATTATTTTACACGACTGCCCAGAGTATAATGTATTTAGGGTGTATGTATGTTTGTCCACCGTAGCAGCTCAATGGCTGAACCAATTTAGATCCCACTTTGGACACCGGGTTGGTGTAGTGGTGAACGCGTCTTCCCCAAATCATTTGATTTGGAAGTCGAGAGTTCCACAGTTCAAGTCTTAGTAAAGGCAGTTACTTTTATACGGATTTGAATACTAGATCGTGAATACCGGTGTTCTTTCGTGGTTGGGCTTCACTTAACCACATGTCTCAGGAAAGGTCAAACTGAGACTGTACAAGACTACACTTCATTTACACTCATACATATCATCTGAACGTTAATTACCGGAGGCTAAACAGGAAAAAGAAAGTTCCTGGGTTGGGATCCTTACGTTACCGGGAGTGTCATAGCCTCTTCTCTCTCTCTCTCTCTATATATACGTTGAGATAAATTTAAAACACTTGGAAAAATAATTATACTACATACAAAATTGTCACCCGCACGCTCTTCAATATCCTAAATTAGTAATTATCCTGCATTAAAGAACGATGTTTGTCAGCAATGTTTTTGTTTTGGCAGGCGTGTTTTTTCAGTTTTTAATATTTTTATTTAGTGAAATGATACAAAAACAAAAAAAAAATGTTTTTGCAGTTCTACGCAAGAAGACTGACTTTTCGTTATTTAATTTTGTATAATCTACTTTTTGGCAAGAAATATGCATAACTTTCTTAAATGGATAATAAATACATAAAAGTTTTAAGCAAAACTTATAGAGTTTGATTCTGAGTAAAGTGGTATGAATAAAGTTTATAAAAATTAAATACAAGCGAAAGAATTTTGAAGTCTCAAACCAAAATATATTACATTCTTCATGAAATAAACTGTATATTTAATATACCCTAAATGATATTTCAATTAGTAATAATAAAATATATAACCTTTACAATCTGCAACACTTTTCTTTAGTAAAAAAGTTGTTTGAAATTTTAGAAGGGAATTTAATAATAAAATACGTATTTAGGAAAAATTAAAAATTTATTATATTTTTAATAAATAATTCCAATTATTTGTATACTTTATAAGTCGTACGTTTATTTTAGTTAAGTAACGCGTTAGAATATAAATAATTGCATTCGTATTATAATTTATGTATCGTTACTAGGCTATTGATTTTTAATTTTTGAACGTAATTGCCATATAATGTTCATTACATACAATACTGTTTTCGTTTAGTAAAGTCTGAAATTTATGTTTCTATTTATTATAGATGTCTACTATTTATGCTATTCTAAATATATATTTAACCAAATTGCGAAATTATTGTCACCGTAAATTATGATGTTTGCGCCACAAATTTTATTTTATACATGTATGTACTATATATACTAGCATCCCTTATAGTCGCGGCTTCGCCCATGCTATGTGGTTACTTACGTTTTCCCTAGCGGTCAGAGGATGTTTAGGGAACTGTTCCCCCTCGACCCCCATGTGTTTATTAAACACATGCTTGTGAGAATAATACTGATAAATAACAATTAAAGATTTTCAGTTTGCTAAAAAAATCAGTGTATTGTAATTTCTTCAGAGTAACAGTTTGGTTAGAACAGAACCCACGAATATAGTCCTGTACTGACCCAACTGTTACCCCATGGTGGTCTTGCTCACGAAAAACATAATAAGAATCACTTACATAAATTATCATCATAATGCTACCAAACCTCATAATGATTAATTCAATAGCAGTAAAAATAGGGAAAAATGTAAAAAAAAAACAATTTGTTATTTACGCCGTGAAATATTAAAATTCAAAAAACACGAAAATGTTTAGATATTTATCTGAAGTATATTTGCATAAGACCAAATCATGTGTATATCTCGCTTAGTATAGTCGGAAATGGGGAAAATTTTCAATCATTGTTCATATTATTTTTACCTTTCTTCATCCCTTTCTAGGTTGAATTTCGAAAAATTTGTAAATTTGTTTGAAGATATTTACACACACCAAAAATCAAGTTAATTTCTTCATCTGTTACCGATAAATTAAAAAAATAAATATAAAATTTCTTTATTACTTCATTTTTAATATAGTATACTCTTATACTATATTAATTAATTAATTAAAAATTAATTTTAAATCGGAATTTCAAAAAAATCCTTTCTTGTGTGCACCTACACCATATTAATAACTTGTATAGAAATTTTCATCAATTTATCTTCTGTAGTTTTTCTGGGCGTTGATAAAACTGTCAGTCAGGACAAGTTGGTTTATAGGTACATTAGATATATATATATATATACATACAATAGTATGTATGTTACATATATATGTAACATGCATATGTTATATATGTGCATACATATGTTTTTTTTGTATTAATATTAATTATATATAAATATATACTTTATATATAATATTATTTATATTATATATATATAAGGTTAATATATATTTATAAAGTTAATATACAAAAAACAGATTACCAACAATTGAATTCGAAGCGTTCAAGTGCTTTCAGAATTAAATTCCATCTTCAGGAATTCTCATATTCGTTCTATTTGTAATAGTATTAAAATTTCGCGTATTAATTATAAAATGCCGTGATATTTACTTAAAACATAACAGTTGGTCGTCATATGTATAAAATTATGTCAATGTAAACGTCCTGTCAATTTGGTGATCTCAACAGTCATGTTAAAAAAATGACAAATTACAAAATTAAGATATATATATATATATATATTTATGCATCAACATTTTTTATCATAGCTTTTTGCAGGTTAATAAAATGAGTAGCTTTAAATTAATTGTAAAATACCCGGATTTATTTATTTTTTATGTTTTTATACATCGGAATACAAAGCATTTCAAGTACAGTGTTGTGTATTGGTTTCAGTAGTAACAAAATAACGGTAATCAATTTTTTATTAATCAACCAGTAAAATTCGGATGGATCGTTACAATTTAGTATCACAATGTTCTGTTAATATACAAAACTAACATACGAAAATATTATAACGTTTTTTCTTCGTTTTTAATAAGAAATAAGAACATTTCTAGAGAATATCTGTTAACAAGGAGAGGTGGCTGTGGGAGGTCAATGGTTCATCTAATCATTACGTTTAAGCGGGTACTTAAAACTGCGTTTTTCTCTCCTACAATCTGTCAATAGATTTGTATGTTCCGCTTACACTTCACTTATAAAAAAATCATCTTATGGTTACCTACCCCGAGGCAGGTCCCTTACACCATCTCCGTTTAGATTCTTTATTCTAGCTATATTTTTAAGATCCTTTCAATTCCTATTTCCATTTCAATCTTTTATAACACTTATTTTTTCTCTATCTCTTCTTTTTGTAATTTCCATTGATCTATCTAGCATTCTTTTAATTAGTTATTCTTCTCTCATGATATTTCTCAGCCATTTACTTTTCCAATTCTGAATTATTTTGTATATCCTTTTATTCTCTGTAACTTTGTTTAATCTTTCTTCATTTTTAACTTTGTCTATTCAATTCATTTTCTCTTCTTCTTTTTCCTGTTTAGCCTCCGGTAACTACCGTTTAGATAATTCTTCAGAGGATGAATGAGGATGATATGTATGAGTGTAAATGAAGTGTTAGTCTTGTACATTCTCAGTTCGACCATTCCTGAGATGTGTGGTTAATTGAAACCCAACCACCAAAGAACACCGGTATCCACGATCTAGTACTCAAATCCGTGTAAAAATATCTGGCTTTACTAGGACTTGAACGCTGTAATTTTCGACTTCCAAATCAGCTGATTTGGGAAGACGCGTTAACCACTAGACCAACCCGGTGGGTTAATTCATTTTCTCTAGTCTCCCTTATGCTTCCACTTCAGATGCCTTTAGTCTTTATTTTTTTCTTAAAATCCATTTTTACCGACATGTTCGTTATTACTTTCATATATAATTTTTAAAAAACAATTGAGAAATTATTACAATACCGACGTAGTCACTTAGACTTAAACTTTAACTTTTAGCGAATAATAAATGACGATCAATTGTTGTATTTATAATTCAATTATGATAGTTTTCTAATTTTAATCATAATTATATTCCTCTTGAAGATGGCAGAATAGCCGAAAGCGCTCGAAGAAATTACACTGGAATTTCGTAAGCTGTTTTCTTTAAAAATTATATTTAATAGTTTTTATACCAAACGGTGCCTTGTTCGAAAAACTAAGTTATTAGATTCGGTCGTATGGTAAAGGTGGGGGGTAAAAATGAGTTTTCTTTACGTTTTGAGGTATGAGAGTACGAAAATACCATTCACCATATATATATATATAAAAGATTTAAAGTAAATATATATATATTTGAAGGCCTATGTATAAGATTTTGTGGCTTGAACTTTCTAAAACTACTACAATTTGATTGAAATTTAGATATACTATTGTATATATGAAGTCGTGCATTTGAAAATTTGATGAAGATTGGTAGAGTCATTTTTGATTTACGCTTAATTAATGGTCGAAACAATTTGAGATTATGTTAACTGTGTAGTGATGTATTTTTCATACGCGCTTATGAAGTAAGTCACGGTTTAAGTTAACCTTGTTTTTTTTTGTAATGCTTTTTTCACGTGTAATTATTATTATTATTTTTTTTTTTTTTTGAATCAAAGGTTTTTTAAGTTGGTCTTCTCGCACAAAACTGCTGGAAGAATTTTATATGTCTATATAGATTTTACATTCCGTACATAACAATTTACAATGCGCTAAATCTTCAGTTCTAACACTATGTTACTACTTAATAACTATTTTTTTTTTTTTCAGTTATGTTTCATTAGTTATTGTTATCTTTATTTTTACTTGCTTTTCACTTTTGTAACTTTTTATTAACATGATATCTTTCATTTTAGTTGCATATTCTGTTATATTTTTTCTAATTTTAAAATCATCTGTTGATTCTCCTATTACCATATCATCTATGAACCGTATATATTTTATTTTTCTTCCTCCTAGGCTGATTCTTCCACTTTTCTGTACACGAATTTTTTATAATAATTTTAACATGCATATAAAAACTAGGTTCGGGAGAGGCAGCACCTTTGCCTTACACCGCTTCTGAAAACAAACCACTTAGTTAAAGCATCCTTTATTTTCGTATCCAATTATTAATTAAGACATTTCTGTAAAAGTTGGTTTAAATTTTAGTTCAGTATTTAAAGATTTCAATAAGATATACACCCTTCCTTCATTTTCATTGTATATCTCTTGTTTATTTATTTATTTATCATCCAAAATTATGTATTAATTCAATAAAACGTTTTGAAAATTATTAATTATTAGGATATTCTTATAAGAATGTTTTGGTCATAATGTAAAAGTGTGGGTAGCTTACAAGGCTGACAGGGGGCAATACCTTAGTTTGGTAAGGGTGTAAAATTATTTATACGACAGGTTTGGGAGTAAAGTTGACTGTGTTTATCTGAGAGCTACTCCTAGCTTGTAGTAAAATATATATATATATATATATATATATATATACATATATATATCCGTACCGATAAATCATCAATAAACCTTATTAAAGAAGAAGTAATCTCACAGGAAGGGTTAGAATTTACAACTGAGGGTGAGTGCCTCTCACCTTTCACCCTGTATGCTCTAAATCACGATCTGCCTGTTCGGAGCTTGATAACACCCCCTTTTGCCGGGTATGGCTAGGTCATCTCGAGGTAAGTTAACTGGAGTGCCCAGATCGATTGAGAACACGCTCTCTTCTTCTTCTTCTTGTTCTCTTTCATCCTTATTCTCCTTCTACCATCTCCTCCTATCCCTATCCTTTTACCCGACCGTTATAGTCTTTCTCTTCTTTAACTTCTCCTAATACTTGATAACATACGTCACGTGACACGGACTTGACGTGACTCAGCCGGTTTCCCCTTATCACACTATTCCACTTCTAACTCTTAACTGCCTCCTCGCTATCTCTTTCTGTCTTTAACTCTCTCTTAATGTGACATTTGGTATTAAACAACGGATATTGTCATTATGACATAATGATATGAGAGTTAACTATCTCTATATTGCAGTGAGACCAAACGCATTATTGATCAAAGTTGTTGACGCTCCTATGTTTATTCAATTCCATCTTATAATTCAGTTTATAAAATCCTTTACTATAGTTTGTTGTTCATTATACGTTTAAAAGTTTTGGTTTGTTAGTATATTTAAGCGTAAATATTAATGATTTTACCTCGGATCAATGCTTATTTTAAATAAAATTTACAGTATTAATATATTTTATTTAGTTCCTCAATTAATACATAACATAATTATGTGGATAAAGGCAATTTTATAGAATACGGTATCGTTAAAGTATAAATTTTTATCATTCTTTAAATAATTATTTAGATTTAGCAAATTGGCATGAAATATTTCTCGTTAGTTGTTTCATATTAATTTAAATATTGCAATTTACCTGTATAATACAATAACTAAGATACATAGGAATTTAAGTTAATTCCTATTTTTTTTGTAGAACACTATTATATCGTACTGGTTTTGTAAATAATACGTAAATAAAATTAGCTTGATTTTTGTTGTTGTTGTTTTTTTGTCGTCAATCATTTGACTTTTTTGATGCTATTTTCCATTTCTTTATATTCTAAGCAGATATTTTAACATCAAAATAATTTCTTCATAACACATTCTCAGTTAAGTGTTTAATATATTCCCCTCTTATCAACACAATTTATCTTCTTCATATTTCTCCTATGAATAAATTAACTAAACTTGGAAATCTTAATAAATAGCCAACCAATTTAATTGATGTATTTATAAGATTCTGCTATAAATTTCATGTTTTTTTTTTTATTCATCTTCATTTTGTATTTTATCAGTTCAATTAAAATTTCAACATCCTCCTAAAACACTACATTTCAAAGGGTTCTACTTTTTTCTTTAACCTTTTCTTGTTTCACCGCATCGATAAAATAAATTGCTAAACTTCACACAAATATTTTAAGCAATATTTTTATAGTTCTTAGATCTATTTTTAATTCTATTTGATTTATTTTTTGTATTAAACGCTTCTTGTATTTGTTAATCTATTTCTGATTTTTCTATTACTTCATCTTATATTTGTATCTATCACCCCCGAAACGGCTATATGCATATCGGGGTAAATACCAATACGATCGCTACAAGCGATTAGCCCGTATCGCCCGCCCAATATGCGAATAGAACTTTAAAAAAATTTTAAATAATTATTTTAATTTAATTATTTAAAAAAAAAAAATTAATAATTATGTGTTGGCGTTTGCTCTCAGAGGAATCGTTATTTACACTTTTGCGTATATAATAGATTCATTTGAATTAATAACAACATTTTAATAATGTTACATTTCACAAAACATGATAAATTAAGGGAACTATAAAATTTCTGAGTAAATTATATCCAAAAAACTTACAATGTAATTATAAACCGTACAGTAAGAGTCTCGCAAATATAATTTCTTCCGGTCAAAAAACAAAAATTTCTGAAATATAAATAAAACTATTTTTAACAAAACGATACTGATATCAAATATTTCTATTATCAAAATCTGTTATTAATTTATAATTTTAAAATGTTAAATATGTGTAATAGAAAATAGATACAATAATAGATAATAAATAATATTTAAGTGTTCCATATAATAAGCAAAAATAAAAAATAAAAATTTGTTACAAAACTCTTACCGGCCCGATTTTATTTATTAAATAACGAATAATCAAAAGAATTGTATTATTTCTGTAAATGTGATGTGTATTGCATATAAATGAAATCGGGCCGGTAATAGTTTTGTAACAATTTTTTTTTTCTTATTCTATGGAACGAAACGGAATAAACATTGCTTATCTATTATTTTATATCTATTGTCTATTACATATATTTAACATGTATCTTTTTTTAAAGAAAATTCTAAATTAATAATAGATTTTGATAATAGAAATGTAATGCCTTACCTTTTTTGATATCAGTATCGTTTTGTTAAAAACAGTTTTATTTATACTACAGAAATTTTTGGTTTTTTAGCGGAAGATATGATATCTGCGAGGTTCTTACGGTACGGTTTACAATTTCATTGTAATTTTTTTGGATATCACTGTGTTTTGTTAGATTATTACTTTTTTTGTTTTTATTTTTTATGAATTTCTGATTGTTATCTTGTTTTTCTGATTTATTATTAAAATTTATTGCCTTAGAACAAACAAATTGAATTTCACGGCCAATTTGTTTTTGTTGATAGTCATATCATTCATTTCATACCATATTTTTACTTTTTTAATAAAACTAGTATAATGACCTTTACGAATAAAAAATCCGTGATGTAAATATTGTACTTATTACTTTGTAAGTGTAACCCTTGATTTTTATCGTAAAATTCGATTTTACCAATCGAATTTATTTCTGTTTTATTTATTCATTTTTTAATAAAACTAGTATAATCTCTTGTAAACTAATTCTTTTATTTTTATTTTTTAAAGAAGTGATGGGAATTAAAAAAAATTGTTTCAACTTTAGTACTTTCATTTATATAACGGCATTTACTATTAAAGCAAACTGTAGTATATTTTCTTTTAAATTTTATTATTTCAAGTACGTTAATAAGTTTTTTACGCTACCTAGTACAATCAATTAGTGCTATCTAGCGGTGAAATTCGTAAACGTACATTAAAAAAATGAATAAAATGAAATATTTAAGTCCCGTGGTACATCAAATGGAAAAGAAAGTTGTTTAACAAAATTCGAGATATTTTTTGAAAGTATTCTTTATTACTATTTAATTGAACTGAAATATAATGTTTTTACGCTTAGTTTTTTCTCCGTTTCATTTCACTGTTAGGTTAGGTCATGTTTAGAACAGTAAACCTAGTTCGTTGACTTTGTCGCCTCTTACTGACGAAGTTCTAAAGAAATCCGTGATTTCTTGTTTTGTCACCCGTTTGTGTCATGATTATTTGGTCGTTGGGATCTCTAGTTCTGGAAAATCCGAAATATAATCGTCTGTGGAAAAAATATTCTGATAGGAGATCCATTCCAACGTTATTTAAAGTTTAGCCTTGTGATTTTTTAATACCAATAGCAAAAGAAATTCTTACGGGGAATTGTAGACGCATAAAGTGAAACGAAAGATTGATAGGGATCATATGGATTTGAGGAAGAAACGCAGTCCCTGCTGTCGCTGGCCCAGTATAAATTATAACTTCAGTGATAATGTTATGCAAAGCTCTGATCTGAAATCTCGTACCATTACACATATTGGAAGGTAGAAGGTTAAATAATAATATACGAAATTGAAGTACCAAAGTTTTAATTTCAGTGTATGATCTAGAATCATCCTTAAATTTAGTAAAATACACAATAACTTTCTGAATAAGTCAATATTGATATCGAAATTATATCAAACCGTCAAAACTTTATTAAATATGTAAATAGTTGTCAAACTAATTTGATTTTTCGTGTATTACGATAATAAAATATTTGATTTTTTAATAGGTAATCACATTAAATGTAATAAATCACATATAACTATCTGGAGAAGTCGATATTGATATAGACGACGATCGATAGAGGCAATGATATACGATATAGACAATGAAGTTCTAGATTTTGTTTTTTTATGTTGTACTGAGAGGTTGGTGAGGTTTGAACTGTGGTAAGCATTCCAAGAGAATTTATCAGAAAGCTATAGATACTATTTGGTAACGATTGGTTCAGTAATTATCGTGGCTATTGGGAACAAAACAATTAGACGTCTGTTTATATAAATAGCCAATTAATACTAATATCAAATATAGTCAATTCTAATATTACAATAAGATTTCATTTCCTAAAGAGCAAAATTTAGTAACCGGTTCTATATTATATTAAACTATTTTATTACAATTCCTCCTCATATCTATAAAATTTATTATTTTCTTTTTTTTGTTATTTATTTTTAAAGTGAATTTTTTTCTTACCTGTAAATTCGTGTTATTCAAAATTCCTTTTTAATTCAGTTTTTTTTTTTTTTTCAAAGACTAGTATTATTGACAAGTATAAAAATTTTTATTTTGTTTTTCATTGAATAGTTATTTCAACTTTCAATTTTTTTTATATTATTATATTTATTTACCTACTATACAATTTTAAAACAACAGAAACATATTACATACTTGTCGGAATCAGAACTATATATAGAGTATGTACCTATATATAGAGTTCTTTCATCTTCTACTCTTATAATTGCCAATCTCATTCTATATAAATTTGATATAATAATTTTCTTTTTTTTAAATTTTCTTTTAGATTTTTAAATATGATCCGTTTGATGATATATAAAATTACTTTTATTTTTTATTTATCTTTAATTATTATTTTTTTTTTTTTTGTCTTCAGTCATTTGACTGGTTTGATGCAGCTCTCCAAGATTCCCTATCTAGTGCTAGTCGTTTCATTTCAGTATACCCTCTACATCCTACATCCCTAACAATTTGTTTTACATATTCCAAACGTGGCCTGCCTACACAATTTTTCCCTTCTACCTGTCCTTCCAATATTAAAGCGACTATTCCAGGATGCCTTAGTATGTGGCCTATAAGTCTGTCTCTTCTTTTAACTATATTTTTCCAAATGCTTCTTTCTTCATCTATTTGCCGCAATACCTCTTCATTTGTCACTTTATCCACCCATCTGATTTTTAACATTCTCCTATAGCACCGCATTTCAAAAGCTTCTAATCTTTTCTTCTCAGGTACTTCGATCGTCCAAGTTTCACTTCCATCTAAAGCGACACTCCAAACATGCACTTTCAAAAATCTTTTCCTGACATTTAAATTAATGTTTGATGTAAACAAATTATATTTCTTACTGAAGGCTCGTTTAGCTTGTGCTATTCGGCATTTTATATCGCTCCTGCTTCGTCCATCTTTAGTAATTCTACATCCCAAATAACAAAATTCTTCTACCTCCATAATCTTTTCTCCTCCTATTTTCACATTCAGTGATCCATCTTTGTTATTTCTACTACATTTCATTACTTTTGTTTTGTTCTTGTTTATTTTCATGCGATAGTTCTTGCGTAGGACTTCATCTATGCCGTTCATTGTTTCTTCTAAATCCTTTTTACTCTCGGCTAGAATTACTATATCTTCAGCAAATCGTAGCATCTTTATCTTTTCACCTTGTACTGTTACCGAATCTAAATTGTTCTTTAGCATCATTAACTGCTAGTTCCGTGTAAAGATTAAAAAGTAACGGAGATAGGGAACATCCTTGTCGGGCTCCCTTTCTTATTACGGCTTCTTTCTTATGTTCTTCAATTGTTACTGTTGCTGTTTGGTTCCTGTACATGTTAGCAATTGTTCTTCTATCTCTGTATTTGAACCCTAATTTTTTTAAAATGCTGAACATTTCATTCCAGTCTACGTTATCGAATGCCTTTTCTAGGTCTATAAACGCCAAGTATGTTGGTTTGTTTTTCTTTAATCTTCCTTCTACTATTAATCTGAGGCCTAAAATTGCTTCCCTTGTCCCTATACTTTTCCTGAAACCAAATTGGTCTTCTCCTAACACTTCCTCCACTCTCCTCTCAATTCTTCTATATAGAATTCTAGTTAAGATTTTTGATGCATGACTAGTTAAACTAATTGTTCTGTATTCTTCACATTTATCTGCCCCTGCTTTCTTTGGTATCATTACTATAACACTTTTTTTGAAGTCTGACGAAAATTCCCCTTTTTCATAAATATTACAAACCAGTTTGTATAATCTATCAATCGCTTCCTCACCTGCACTGCGCAGTAATTCTACTGGTATTCCGTCTATTCCAGGAGCCTTTGTGCCATTTTAATTATAATTATAATTATATTTTTTAATTTTGAAAATTGTTTTTCGCTTCTTTACTCTGTTTAGATTAAACTTCTTAGTTTTTTTATAATTTAATTAAATTATCATGTCTAAAATACCAGTTTACATGAAATTATTCTTTATGAATCAATTAAAGATTACCTTTAATTGCTAATGTGTCTATTTTAGATAATTATGAGTTTATAATTTTTTATTAACCTCCGGGACCTGCGGATGAAAGACCGAGACGCTCGCTACCACGGAGACCGGCATAATTTTAAAACCTGTTACGATGTAATTTAACCAAAAAATAGATAAAAAAAAATAATATTGTTAAATTCTAATGTATTGCTTTTTTTTGTTTACAGGTGAGAGTATATTTCACATATTACGATCTAAAATTATCGGGATATTTATGATTTGGTATAAAGTAAGTAAAATTAAAATGTTTTATTATTTTTATATCTATAATATAAAAATATTTTATGAATATGTTTTTATATTCTTTATTTTCGTTTACGTAACCAAAATTATAATTTTTCTAAATTGTTAAATGTGGAAACGCTTAGTTAAAAAAAAAAAAAAAAATATATATATATACATATATATATTGCATATATAGTAATTTTACTTATTAGGCTATTAGTTGTAAATAATTGTAGGTTAATACAGACTAAATAAGCTGTTATAAGTAAATACGCATTAATATGACAGAGGGAAATTATTTTTACCTTATAAACATTTCCTCCAGGGTAATTTCTCACCGTTTATCCTAAAACTAAAAATAATTTGATTATAGAATTGTTTGTGTACAGAAATTTGACGTGTACTAGCTACATATTTTTTTATGGAACTTTTTTTTTACAATTATACAAGTTAATTTGTAAATATCTATACTAGGGCAATTCTATAATAGCTATTTTTAGATCCGATTATCTAAAATCTAGTGATATTAGAAATAATATCGCTAGATCTAGTAGTTTTAGGAAGACATACCTCTAATCTCGAAGAGGACTACCTCTTACTGAACTAAAATATCTCTTGTTCATACAGTTTTTAGTTTAAAAATAAAATAGACCAGTCTTCTTGATTTTTAACAGTTATTTAAATTTAACTCTTCCTACAATAAAATATTAAAAATTATTAATTTTAGTTCTATGATTTTATTTTTACTTTTTTATAAAAAAAAAAAATTAAAAATCTATTGAAATAATTATATTATATCATAAAACAAGAAAATCAAAATATCAGGAATAGGAAAAATAAAAACAATTAGAAAGTTGAGATATCTAGATGAAGTTTTACAGAAAAATTAAATAGAATAATTAGCAATACAAAATAGAGTTATAAAGTAGAAAAAGCGTATGGAGGAATCAAAAATACATAAAATAATAATAGATTATGCAACAAGCCTATAACGATAGCCATTCGGACGAGTGTGAAGTTACGATACGAGCATCGGGTAGTGTCATAAACTTTGTAAGAGTGCATTAATGGCCATTATAGAGAGTTGCATATCGTATTTTTTTACGGCTGAGAAAATATTGAATTATTGATATAAATCAATCATAGAATACATTGTTTATGGAATATTTTAAAAAAGTACATTAAACAACACATTTTTGTAGCAATAGATTATTATTCTTAAGTTATCCCATTTCTTTAATATCGATCGGTGTTAAAGATATTTCTTCCTCAGAATTCGTCATGATTAAAGAAAGGATAAACAGTGTAATATAGAAACTTAGTTACCTATTGGTGTACTTTCAAATTAACCAACCTCTGCTTGCTAACTTCTAAATCGGATTAAAATCAAAGTAAAAATCAACAGCTAATACATAAAAAAATACGCTTTTGATTGGTCAGTGGTTTAAAAGAGTAGGCTTTTGATTATTTAATCGCTACATATAGCCGGCCTTTGTGAGGCGAGTGGTAGCGTTTTGGCATTTCATCCGGAGGTTCCGGATTCGAATCCCGGTCTGGCATGGCATTTTCACTCACGCTACAAATCATTCATATGATCCTCTGAAACAATATCTAACGGTAGTCCCGGTGGTTAAAAAAAAAACGCTAACGCTACACATAGGTTTCCAGCAGCGTAATTCAAACGTTATAATAATCATCGAAAAAATATATTTATTAAAAAAATTATCTGAAAATCTAACATTAAAATACACTAATAAAACTAGTTTAAATACGTTTGAGTGCTTAAACATGAACAGAAATGTGGGAAATATAGGAAAAAAGAATAATTAGAAAAATATTATGTCCCGTAAAAGATAGAAATATTTAAACTTGAAGCAACAATGAAACACATCAGCTTGTAAAAAAATAATAGACAAAATAAAAAAAAACGAAGTTTGGTTTTCTTTGGTCACCTTGTAAGATTGAGAACAAAAACAAATTATTGATTTATTTTATAACAGATAAACAGAAATTTTACACAGTATTCTTTACTACAAAAGAAGTTAGACAGACTTAAAAACATATAAGAAAAAGCTATTAAAAATATAGACATCTTTAATACCATAACGTGGGGTGACGCAAAATGATAAATGATCGATGGCAAGACCATGTAACAAATGAAGTGTTAAGGAAAATAGGAGAGAACAGGAAAATTCTAAACGTGATTGAATATACTCGTATGAGAATGAACTGGCTAGTACGAGAAGAAGGTGTTTATTAGTGAGTGCGATAAAAGGATTGGTAAATGGAAGGAAAGAAATAGAAAGGAAGAGATTTCAAAATATAAATGAGATTATGGATAAGAGAAAATATGCTAAAACAAAGAGGTTAGCAAAGGATAGAATAAGGTGGAGAGCAGTAGCTGTGACAGGATCTACCCTAATTGCCGAATATTATGAATGAATGAATGAATACCAAAATTATGATGTTAGCAAGATTTCAAGTATAAAAGAGTACGAAAGGAAATCCGAAATTGTAATGGTTAAATTACAACATGTGAAGAGAATGGATAGGTAGTGGGAAGAGAGAAAACAGCAGAGTACAAAGAAGTACAGGAGGTTGGAATGTGCTCCTAAAATGGTCAAAATTAAAAAAAAAATTATGATTTGTTAAAAGAGTAAAAAATTATTAAAATTTACAGAAATTTAATTTTAGTAAAAGGTTTACTGATTTACTGTATCATAAAAACGTGTAAAATTATCATATTTGGCCCATTCGAACGATAAATAAATGTAAAAAAAAAAAAAAACTATAAATTTATTCTTACTTTTTTTTGTAGAAGTTGAAAAGTACTTCCACTGTAGTAATATTTCATTATTAAAAAATAAATAAATACAATGAAAAATATTTCAAGCCGATTAGTTAAAAGAATAAATTTTATGGACTACCTTTCTATTTGCTTTTCTTAAATTTTTTTTATGTTTGTCCTTAAATCTTGCATTCTTAATTTAGCATATTTTCTGACATTGCCGATTGATGAAATTTTGCACAGTTACAAAGGTTGGGTGACAATACAATATTACACTATTACTTTTGCAAAAAATTTCCTACGGGGCTAAATTAACGGTGTGGATGTAAAAAAATTGCAAAATCTAGATAACGGCTATGCGGGGTTTCAATATATGATGTTATCTTTTGAAATCCAAATTAACCTACCAATTAAACTCATGCAATGTATAATAATAATTTAATTAAAGTATGATTAAAAAGTATAAAGCAAGTTTTTACACATTTTGAAAAACTTTTGTAATATATTATTTTAAAACTTCAAAATGAAAAAAATAAACAAAAAGAAATTCTTGATTAAATCAAATTACCGTATATATTATCTCATACAAATTTCATGATTCTGCAAACTGTCTCACCTGTTTATTAGAAAAGGGTAATATAATTAATTTTAAAAAAAGTGGAAAACTTTGGTTAGGGATAGGGAGATATTAGAAAGGAGGTTGGAATTTATGGAAATAATTTTTTCGTCTATTTTAACTTATCATTCATTAATATTATTAAAAAAAAATTATAAATAACTTTGAAAAATTGATATAAAAAATTCTTACTATTTCATTTAAAAGAAAGAAAACCCCGTACTTAGGAATATGAAATATAAATTTTGTAACGTAAAGAAAATAAGCAATCCTCCTGACCCGGGACCTTCCAGAAGATGAAAGGTCAAGATGTTATCATTATTCCGTGGAGGCCACCGGTTTGGTTAAAAAAAATGATTATGAATTTTTTTAAATTTATAGCAGAAAGATCTTATTAAGAATTTTTTTTCTTTTGTACATGGATAATTTTATCCTAATATTTAATTATCTCGCTGGATTGGTCTATACAGTATGAGTTAGCTTGTAGAGTGAAGAATAAACAAACGTTGCGTTTGTGTGAGTGAGTTCGTCATGATTCTGCTGAGTCATATCGTGTGTATCACTGCCGATTCACAACTCGGCCATATGTATATACAACACTGTGATCATTACTTTTATATTATTCACCGTAAAATTCGTCATATAGTTGTATAAACAAAAGTTTATATATCTTATGTCTTCTCAATTCTATTAAAATCCTTGATCTTTTCATATGATCACTGTTTTGTTCTCGTGTTTAATTTTTGAACTTAAGATCCAATTATTGCAAGAGTTTCACGTATTAAAAGTAATTTTATTGTATATAAAATAGATGAGTTAGCAAGATCCAGTGGCAAAACAGCGTTTCGATTACCTCCCATCATCATCATTGTGTACTCAACCCGATATAGTTAATTTAGGGTCAAATAAAAAGTTACGTAGTGTCAGAAAGTACTGCTATTAAAATATCTGATGTTAAAAATGTATGCTTAAAAGCCATCGATAAAACAGGCCAACAGGAATGGAAAAACTGTATAAAACATATAACGGATACTATTGAACCAAATTATTGGGAATTGGATAATATAATAGAAAACAAAATTGAATCTACCGTTATATCTCTTAACACTGACAGCACTACGCAATCTGATGACAAAAACTGAATTGAATCTATTATTTGTTTGTTAGAATACAAATTTTATCTAAGATACTGGTGAAATTTTACTGTTTGTGAACAATTGACAACTTCATAACTCTTAAAAAACCTCAAACAAAATGTCTTAATTTCTTTAAATTAAAAAATATATATATATAATTTTTGTAAAATATAATAGCGCATACGGAATATTAATGTCATATAGTTTCTTTTACATACATCAGGATTTACAGGAGATGCTTTCGATTCGGCCGCTTGAACACACGTACGCGTAGACTGTTTACTTGAAATCTATAATCTAACTGAAAAAGATATACTGATAAAATCGTCATCGCAAGTCAACTGTTAAGAACTGATTTTTGAAGTCAAGGTAAATCACTTTTATACGGATTTGAATACTAGAATTGGATTACCGTTGTGCTTTGGTGGTTGGGGTTTAATTAACTACACATCTCAGGAATGGTCGGCTTGAATCTGTACAAGATTATATTTCATTTACATTTCATACATATAATTTTCATCCCATCGGGTCATACGGTTGTTTATTGTTTACCAGTTGAACAGATTGCAACGTATACATTAAGAATAATAAAGAAAATTATCTATGGGAATCAGAATATATTAGAAATAAATTATTTAATTTTTTTCGCACACGGAACCGTTTTGTGTAAGAACTGTTATAAATAATTTTAAGAACAGATTACCAATTTCCAATTTGAGTTCCTTGAGCGCTTTCGGCTATTCTGCTACCTTCAGGAGGATTATAATTATTAAAATTATAAAATTATAAAAATTAGATTACTAAATTATATATATAAAATAATTGTTCGTTATTTTATTAAATTTCGTCAAATGTTAAAGTTTTAATTCAAAGTGATTACATCCGTATTGTCTTAAAACTATTACTAATAATGAAAAAAATATAATAGTTAATGAAATTAACTCATTAGATGAAAATATTAAATTCACTTTGAATCAAGAAATTAACAATAACATCCATTATTTAGATATAACAATTAATGAAAATTTCAATAATAATAAATAGACATAAACATAACATATAGGAAGCCAACCCAACAAGATACCATTACACACTATAATTCTTTTCATTCATGGAACCAGAAAATAGCCTGGACTTTCAATTCATTAATTTACAGACGAATTAAATTTATGAAACATAAAACAATAAAATTGAATAACGAGTTAAATAATATTAAATACATTGCCACATCGAATGGATATAATAATAATAATAATTTAATAGATAAATTATACTTCAAATTAAAAAATGAATTAAAATAAAAAATAATACTAAAACATAATAAGTCGGGAAACGATTACATAAAAATCTGATGTGAGCCCTACATGACTTCCTTGTACGCCTATTAAATTTCATATACACTTTTTTTTGTAGATTAAAAGTACCTAAAATTTTATTTCAGTAATAACTTCTGAGACTTTATATTTTTATTATTATTATTATTATCTATCGAAAAAGTTTTTTTACAATGAGAGGTTAATAATTATTAATAAATTAATATATTTAATATAATTAATATATTTGAAGTTAAAAAAAAAGGAGATGAAGTCTGATTCGAATCGATGTGCCTTCCCTTTATTATGATATATAATTAAATATTTCATTAATTAAAATTTTATTTGACTATAACTATAGAACCAATGAAAATAAGTACCACTTATGACATATCGTTGAAAATCTCTCAATTAGGGCTTATTACTTCACGTAAGAAAAAGTCTAAAATTCAATTCCTTTGTGATTTTTGGTTTTTTTGGTCACTTTTGGGTTAGTCGATTGCAATAAAAAAGTGAGGTGCACAACTAGATGTTACAACAATCCTAAATCCAAAATTTCAATATCTTACGGCTAATCGTTTTTAAGTTATGCGAGATACATAGTACGTACGTACAGACGTCACACTGAAACTAGTTAAAATGGATTCAGGAGTGGTCAAAATGGATATTTCCGTTGATATCTGAAAACCGAAATTTTTCGTAATCACAATACTTCCTTTATTTCGTACAAGGAAGTAAAAATAGAATATAATTTAAATTGTAGAAAATTTAATAAAACACATAAATCATTTAATATAAATAACTAATAATAAAATCATAAATTATATTAATAATAGAGATCCAACTAAAAATCAAACAAATGGTAATATGTGTAATTTAAACGTTCAGGATATATACAACCTAAAATTTGAAGATTGTGAATTACTATATATTGGTATGACCAATCGATCATTTTTAATTAGAACTAAGGAACATATTAATTGTAGAACAAAGAAATATAAACACCGTTCAAATTTCGCTACACATATTTTGGAAAATAAGCATAATTATGATCCAAATAAATTCATGGAAGTATTAGATTATTCTAATAATTATTATAACACTTTTAATTTCGAAAAAATCTATATTTACAATAATAATAAATTAATAAATGAACAAATTAAATTTGATGATATTTTATATAAGCAAATAATAAACAATTATAATTACGCTGGTTAAACTGATTCCACAATTTACAGAGTTCATAACAATTGTGAAAGTATTACAATATGGACGTAGTCCTTTGACTTAAAACTTTAACGTTTTACGAAATTTTACAAAATGACGATCAATTGTTATATATATATATATATATATATATATGTTATATAATTTTTTTTTTATCATAATTATACTCCTCCTGAAGATGGCAGAATTGTCAAAAGCGCTCGAGGAAGTCAAATTGGAATTTTGGTAAGCTGTTCTTAAGATTATATGTAAACGATTTTATCAAATATAATAACTTTACTTTTTCATCCGTTATAAATTTCCATTTTTACATTACTACGTACAAGTTTCTGTGGTGAATTAATCCATTAGTAAAAAAAATAAAAAAACGATTTGTCATGATTATACTTTATTTAAATAGAATCGAGTGTTGTAGTTGTGAAAGCGTTAGGTTTATATAGTTAATAGAACCCATGATAGAAAAATACAAGAAAAAAGAGATCAGTAAAATCGGTATGTTAGTGACGTCATCAGAAACTGACACAGGGCGTAACGAGGAGGATGTTAGTGATATTAGGAAAGAGGATGAAATAAAGATTGGAATAAGGTACGCAGATAGATAAATGTACGAATCGAATGAGAAGGATAGATATTTCACGAGGAAAAGGAAGAGACTGTTAGATGTAGAGTGTAGGTGCTAATTTGACGGAAACAGGAGCGAGGTTAAGTTGAGAAGTGATGAGTACGGGAATAGAGGTGGGGTTATAAGCAAGGTGCTTGAGCGGAAATGAGAATATTGGAATGTCACGAACACACCTTCCAGCCTTATTGTCATCTGCAAATTAGTTCCCCGACTTGGTTTAGAGAGTAACTAAAGAGAAGAGAGGAACTGTAGAGGAAGGTGTTATCCAATCAGGAATATCCAGGTCTCACCTGCTCTGCTATTACAAACACACACACACACACACAACGCACTATTACATATACTGCTTACTTGCTTAGTCAACCTTGTCACGTGACATACGACATCATTCGTTATTATTATTATTATTTGCTTGTCTTATTGTTAGGATATGACTATCACCATATTGTTTCTACATATTGTATTGTAATACACGTTATACTGAAACAAGAAGTCAAACTTTGATATATAATTTAACCTATATGTTGCAACAAATCGTATGAGTCAGTAGCAATTTGTATTGAGTTTTTCAACATTGCAACGTTGCATTGTTATTATCTATCATTCTATTCAGTTATTAAGTCAATAAACAGATTTATTTCTCACACTTCTATTGTATATTACTTATTTTATCAAAAAGAAATACATGTGAAAAGATAATTAGCCTAAGATATGAAGAAGAAATAAATGAAAATGAGTAAAAATGATTTATTTACGAATTGTACTATTTTAGATAGCTTGTAGGTAAAATTTTAAAAATCAGTTTTAAAAAGAAAGTAGAATTGAATTTTTAACTCAGAAAAACATGTAAAGTTAGTTACATATATATATATATATTTTTTTTTTTTTAATTTAAATTAAAATGTTCAAAGTACCTATAAAAATAATTAATAATTTTAAAATTAGTATGTATTCGGATCATGACGTCATAGGCTTATCATTTAAAATATAAGATGCGACATGATCACACTTTTCTAAAGAATCTTTGCTGAAATATAAATCAAAGATAAAATAATCTCATTAAATTCAATTCCATTTACATTTTGAAATATTGTAATCAAATATTCTTTCTATAACTGGTCGGCTGCTGTATCATTGAGCTCACTGCAAATGCTTTGCGCGGTAAAATATTATTAAATTATACTAATAATGTTAATATAACATATAACACAATTTTTATATTTTTATTATTTAAAGAACTTTAATTATAATAAAAAATCACCGATACTCGTTGCGGAGTGATAGCGTCTAGACCTTTTATTCGGAGGTCCCGGATTTATTTGAATCCCGATTAGGATAGTATTTTTATACGCTACAAATGTTCATTTAAATATTCCAACATACAAACATATTTGTACTGTCTTTGAATGTAAAAATCAAAATTTAGGAAATAATTTTTTAGTTTTTTTTTTAGATATTTAGCAAACAAATAAACTTAAAAGAAATACCTGGAAAAGAATGGCGTGCACATATTGATTGTGAAAACCAATAAAAAAATTTCGCTAATAGTTTAAACACAAAATATGGTAAGATCAGTAGAATAGAAAAATTTTAATATCTAAGGGAAGTAATCTAGAAAATGGACTGCAAAAAGAAGCTAACAAAACCGCCGACCTCCGTGGCATGAGTAGTAGCGTCTCGGCGTTTCACCCGGAGGTCCTGGGTTCGAATCCCGGTCAGGCATGGCATTTTTCACACACGCTACAAAACATTCACCTCATCCTCTGCGGAAACAAATTGCTTAACTGCAGATCCGGAGGTTAAAAAAAACAAAAAAAAAAAAAATCAGCGATGAAACTAGTGTTTCAATTTTTGAAGGATATTTATCATTAAAAAAATGACATTTCAGTACAGTTATTAAGCCGGAATGTCTTATAGAAGGAGGAGAAATAGAAAAATTGGAATAGAAAGAAAGGAAAATTTTGAGAAAGATCTTGAATTTTAAAAAGAAGGTGAGGGATATAGAAAAAGAAATAACTAATAAATTTAATTGGAAAATGAATAATTATCAGATACAATCAAAAAAAGAAGAATAATGTTTTATGGAAATTTATTTATGATGGATTGACAGATTAACTATGAAAATACTAACTTTAATCAGAAAACAGCTAACAAATGTATAAAAGAAGTAGAAGAAACAGGTGTTAAAAAGGAAGTCATCATAGAAAAGAAAAGTTTTAAAGGAAAGATTATGAATTTTAAGGACTCCAGGAAGTAGAAAAGAAAACAGACTAACATCTGGTAGAAGATAGAAATAAAGAATTTAGTAAAATAATGAAAGAATACAGAATGAAGTGAAAAGAAGAGAATAAGAAATCACAGTAATTTATCGAGATCCAAAGGCGGTCAAAATCGGCAATAGAAGAAGATAATTTAAAGGTAGATTTTCTTTATTTTTCTTATCGCTGCTATTCCTGGTCGTTTAAGGAAGTAGATGATACTATTAAAAGTCTATAGGCCGTGAAATGAATGCTTTTATTAACCGAACCTTTTGTTAGAACCGGTTTAAAATAATGAAATAAATTATAGTAAGTTCTTAACATAATCCGGATTGCCGTGTTAAAAAAACTACATTATGTAAATAAAAATTATAGTAAAATAACTTTGACTTGGTGAAACGAAGAATTAGATTGAATTTTTTGTAGCTTATCATGAAAATATTTAAACTTAACATACCTCCACTGCTGACATTTCTTTTTATTGGGTCTGTCAGTGTTTTGCACAAGATCCAATTCCGAAGCCATGGAAGGTAGCTGAAGACAGGAAAAAATTCTTCCACAATTACAAACAGCATTGATGATACGTATAATCTAATTATGCTAATTATATTTTGAGATATATATGTATGTATATATATACATACATATATATAAGATGGTTTGCGTAGCTTACCTAATGCATTTAAACTAGCATTAAAGTATTTTTAATGTAAGAAGCCTCTTGTGACGTAACTTTTTCACTACCAATGAAAGCCGTTTAAGTTGCGGTGTTGATACTTTACTAGAGAATACCAACTATTCAGATACGCTTCTTTCATAAAAGTACTTACAGTAGTAAATTTAAAATAGAAAATATGCAGCTTTTTGATAGAATTAAATTGCTAAGTAGAACACCCTTGTAGACTACAATATCTTTTCAATAAAAATGGATCACTAGGGTATTTGTTGTGTGTGTTGCATCTTGCAATATTATTCCATCATTTGTAATCTAATTATTTATTATGCAATATTTATTGATATTTTTAAAAACACTGTATAATAATTTCGTATTTTGTAATCTGATTTATTATTTTATTTGTAATTAATGTGTATTGTTATTATTAAAAAATAATATCAAGTTATAGTTTATGTTTTAAACATAACTAACATCGATGTTAAAACATAAAATATTTTAACATCGTTAAAATAAACGATGTTTTATTTATTTCAATAATTTTGTTAGATTTTTTTTTTTTTTGTATAATAATGATTGAGGCATGATTTAATCGTATACGTATAGTAAAACGTGACTGTACCACTCTTCATTTGCACAATGTAAGTAGAACCTATGATGCGCCCTCTGGATAAATATTTTGCGTTACCGAATTATCCACTCATAAATTTAATTGTATATAAAAACAAAAATGTGGAAATTTTATTTGTACTTTTAAAAATACGATTGTATTGTAATATGTTTTTTTTTAATGTGAAGCTGATATTTTTAATTAGCACATTTGTACATAATTTGGTCTCAATTGGTACAAATTTGATGTAAGATTAGATATCATTTGTAGCCGATATTTTACACTAAAATATTATTTATTTGTTTCTACAAAATTTTATAATTATTGATAAATTAATGTTATTTTTTAATTGAATTTTAATTTTTAAAAAAACTAATTTTTTTTGTAATTACATTTAAGACTTCGATTAAGTTTCAGGTTTTTGCATGTATAATTAATTATAAATAAATTCTTTTATTATAATTGTATTAAATTTAATATTTTGTCCTACTACAGGCTAAATTTCCTATTGTAATATAATAATTATGTCGGCCTTCTCGAATCTCAGTTTGAATATTTCTGATACGGTTTTAGTAACTAGACTAAAGAATATCATATCATTTTTTCTTCATATATTTATAAAATATTTTTTCATGTTGATGATCAAACGAGTAATTTACATGTTTTTTTAGGTGTTGAATTTTTCATCTCTTTTTTTAATGAATTTTAATTCCGAGATGAAATTTGTAAATATTTGAAGAAATAAGCCATCTATCTGTAAAAAAAAGGATACATATTAAAATTTATATATGTTTTATTAAAGAACACTTAACCTTTTTTTATTGTAATTTTAACAGACTACTTATTAAATTCATTTTGCCGTTTTATTAAATTAATTTAGTCAATTGTAGAAAATTAAAGCAGAATATTTTATTGTTACAATTCTAAAGAGTACTACTCGCAGTTATTTATTAAGATTAGATATCGGAACTATTTATGTATGCAGCATGATGTAGATAAAGGTGGTACTTAAAAATGTTTGGATTGGTTAGTTGTCGATCAACAAAACACGGTGTGTTGTATAATGTAATGAAATTGAAGTGGTATTTGCCAAAAGATCAGAATGAGAGAGATAAAGAGGAAAAACTAGATTGAAAGAGAAAAAGAAAAAGATAGAAATGTTACTAATGTGACGGTTGACGGATAGGAGGGGAATTATACATTGAGATGGGGGAGGTATTATAATAATACGATTGTAGGCAAAATGTTTCTATCAGAATGAAGTGTACTTGAAAATGGAAACCGAGTGGTTACAGATGGTAGGCCTCCAGGGGCCAAATTTTAGTTCGCGTAAATCCACCCCTCTTCCTTCTTCTTCTTTATAGGCTATGTTGTATATATTCATTCATTGTATTAACCCTGAAGGTATTGTATAGACAGCTGCTTAGTAATTGAGATACTGAATATATATTGTATACATTTTATATAAATAGATATATGTAACAGTTTAACACAGCTTGCTTTCTATCGAGAAGGCAATGTTCTTGTATATTGTAAAATGCAAGAGGATATAGACACAAAGATACCAAGCTATAAACACCATTGACATCATAATAATTAAATTTAAATCATAATTATTATTTAAAATATGATTTATTTATCAATAGATCATAAATTAACAAAAAAATCGGTTTTCATTGATTACACTAACGGGTTTTCTCGTCATTCCTCGACAAAATTATAAAAAGTGACACACTCTTGGGAATAACGAAAATTGGAAATTTTTTAAAAGTACCTTCTTTACTGCTATTACAGATATCAACTTTTCTTACTAAAACAAAATGCAACTTGTTTTCTCTTAACTATAATCATAATCTTCATCTGTTATAAAAAAATTCCCATACTACATTATATATTTATTAAATTACTGTATAAAATTTTTAGGAACGACCCAAAAAACTTAATACGTTCTTTTTCATCTTTTTATGAACCAAATAGAATTAATTATTCATAGTTTTAAAATTCATTTATAGCTTTCAAAATTTAATCTTAGTTTAATCAGTTCTCTTGGATTTTCCAAAATGTAATTTTTTTTTGTAAATTAGTTCTCATATACACGACTGTATATTAGTCATAAAATAGAAAAAAAAAATCAGCCAAATATAACCTACGCTCGCTTCGTTCGCTAACCTCGTCTAATTAACTTAAATATTCAAATAACACATGCTATTCTCCAATATTTGAGGCGATTAATCAAATTCACCGCATTTAAAAAAAAAAATTAATCAAATTTTCAACATTTTATAAATTGAAAGAACAATCAGGATATACAAAATATGTTAACTGGACGGATGAACGATGGTTTGCTCTTCGTTCAGTTTTTTTATAAAATATTTTTATTCAATTATCAGTGTACACTGAATCGAGTTGAAGAATATCATATATAATTTTTATACTTAGATGACGTAAATAAGCAAAGCTAGGTTTGGCTTAAATCTAAAGTTAATTTTTTTACGAGGTTTTTCGTAATCTATTTACCTTTGAGATTGGTATTGGGTGATTGTTTTTTTAATTTCCAGTTATCGTTTCGACCCCCCCAGAGCTTATCTGCGTTCGTCGGCATACAACGGCAAAGGTCCGAATAAGCAAATATTTCGGTCTTTCATCGACGGATTTGGTATGCGTCGAAATTACCGGAGAATATTGACATTGTCTGATTTTGGTCTTAATAATACTTTGGTATATTGATGTCAAACAAACTGTATTACTGTAATTGCAATTACTGTTTACTTTTTAACTTTGATAAAAATATTTTAGAAAATAAATAAATAAATATGACGTATAAAATCGATTTGAAACTTTACAAAAAATAAATAATAGTAATACTTTTTTAAATTGTCTTTTAATAAACGGTGACAAAAAATTGATGACAATTTAAAAAAATCGAAACTATAGATGATTTGAAAAATTATAATTTTTTTTTAATTAAGTCTTATTACTTTATGAACGTTTATACTAACTTTTCGTTCCCAACATTGTCACTATTTCGCAATGAGAAACGCGCTGATTTTCACCGGACAGCGCACTACATACGTTCGATTAACCAATATACTCACAAGTACCAACCTTCAATTTATTCACCTATGTGACTCACTACATAAACGCGTATGAAAAATACACCACTGTGTAGTATGTATAACCTCAAATTTTGTCGATCTTAAATTTAGTGTAACTCAAGAACGGCTCAACGTCTTTGTAGTTTATCTACCACTGTTACTACTACTACTACTCTGTCTTTTACAATATAACTTTTTTCAAGTTTCTATTAAACCCGAATACTTTAATTGTTATTTATCAATATTATTCTCACAACCCTGACGGTAACGAACCCTGGCTAGACGGGAATGGTGAGCAAAGCAAGCACTGTTGCTCTGGGGTTATTTCCGTGTCCCCGGGAGCACCGGGACCGGCCCTGGGAAGCCCTTGTGTTGGCCGAAGGGCTCGCCTGCGGCGACCTGGACCATGGTAGTTCAGTTCAGAAGATTATTTTTGAATTACTTTTATTTTATTTTTATATGTTTCAGGCAGTTCTGGTTTTTTTTGGCTGGGTAAACATAGTGACATCTATTCGCTATTTTTTTTTTTTTTTTTTAAGTATAAACTATAAAACAATTGAAATTATTGAAGTTTTATATGAATTCATGGAAATCAACGTAGCTGTTCACAAAATTATAGGGTTACAAATAGATATAACCAACAATTCAAATAAAGATCCTTGTAGGCATTGTCGGTAATAGACAATGTTACTTACTTTTTCATCAATATGTTATAATAATAATAATCTTAAAACTAACCTTATACCAGAGCATAATCGTAATAAATACCAGATATTTTCCTTTAAATTCAGTTCATATGTAAGTGACCTACTAGCAAAATGGAAAAATAGATGAAAATACAGATGTGTCAGAACAGTAGCTGTAACTGTTACGTCTATAAATGTGTGTGTGTTTGTATATATACACTTTTTTTTTTTTTTAAATATTGTAACGTTATGTTATATATCTCTTTGTTATAATGCTTTTCTTTTTTTATTATATTGGCACTGCATATCACTTCATCAACTTCAACCTTGTTTTTATTAGATTAGAATGATATTTTTGGGTCGGCCACAAATCTCTTAGACATCTGTTTCTTTTTTACGTTGAATGGCATTTAATAAACTATGTGGTAATATTTTTTTATTCATATGTCTTATATATTAATTTATTCTTAAATGTAATTTAAAAAAAAAACACTTTAAGTGAAATTTCTTAAAATATAAGTAAATTAATAAATAAATATAAATCTGAAGTAATGTTTTATTTTATAATGTATAATATTACTTAAGCTTTTACTGATGGAATGATTTCATTTGAATGTATGAAATGATTCGACTTTAGTGTCGATTATTTTTAATATTCTTTCCAGTGATAAGTTACGATGAAAATTTTTTTAAAGGTTTTAGCTCTGTCCATTAGATTCATAACTGTAGTGATTTAAAATGATGTCTTGTTTTACGTTGTTATTAAGTCACTACTGAAACTACACAGATTTTCCTAAAAAATAAGCGTATGCTATGACATATAAATAACGAAATATAAAATAGTTTCTTAATGCTGTTTTCATTGAATTGAATGTACTATAATATGTTAGCATGCCTTTTAAAATCGGGGTGGGTGGTTGTATTCTTTTCTATATGTTACACCTTTACTCGGTTCATTCCGGAAATTTCTGGAATTAATATGTTTTCAATAAAAAGAATTAACTTAATTATAATTTTAAGACTACTAATTGTAAGATAGGTGTGCATTTCAGGACCTGACACAACGCAAAAATTTATTGTTTTATTTGACAACACATATTTGCGTTTTTTTTCTCATTTGACATTGAATTGTGTACATAAGTTTACAGCTTAGAAATTGGGTACTTAGTTTTTTAATTACAAAAAAAATGTCACGAATAAACACGTGTTATCCATAAACAGAAACTATAATTTTATAGATGTAGTTAAGAGTGATAAAAATATTCTTTTGAAGCTTTAATTGATCTGCATAATGATGCAAGAGCTATAAGCTTTACGTTTAAGCTATTTAATCTCATCTATCATATAGTTTATCTAATAAATTTACATCTTAAACCGTCTACAACAAAATTATAAGGATTATTCAGACCAGAACAAAAGTTCTAGAATTTAAAAAAAATATTAGTTTTTACAAACAAGCTTACATATGAATATTCTGATTTATATTCTACATTTAATTTTACAATTCATCTTATATATTAAAAAATTGTGCCGAAAATCTATTTTAGAAAATCGTCTGGACGGACTAGAAATAGGGTTTTTTCTCCTCTCTATTCCGGATCGGATTCCACAGTGAAGCATAACACAATCCAGGGGAGTGTCCTTTTATAATCCGGCTGGATCTTAACTATTAATGCCTGCCTCTAACTCCCAGAGTAAGGTTACCAGGCCCGACTCTGTCGTTCCTATTTCCCCATCCTAGGAGCCGGGACTCGGTCTTTATGTCTTGTTTGTCTCAAACGAGAATACCCAAAGGAGCATTCACGCCGGGACTACGGTATTTTCTACAAGAGAACTTAAGAGTCCCCGTGCCTTATCACTGCTACCCATCTGTGCATGCACAAACGAATAGCAGCTCAGCAGGGAGCTGTCCCTCATCTCGTCGTTGCCCTAGAAGCCCTTTCCTTCTGTTTAAGGACCCGTGTGATAAAATCAGTTATAGCACGGAATTGTACCTCATTCGCCAACATAGGCACAGGATACTTTCCACCGTAAGTAGCCCTGTAATCAACTCACATTGCAAGCACTCTCTGTCTCAGGTCCGACAGGCAAACACGACATGCTCCGGATTGTCGAGCTCCCCCCGAGAATAAACAAAAGTGGTCATCAGCCCGCTGTCATGCATTCAAAGATACCCGGAACACGCCGTGGGCAGACAGGAACTGGGTAAACGAATAGGAGATCTAATAGGTTTTGGAAACGCAATATGAAGCCTATATTCAGCTCGTCTGGACGGATCGGGTTGATATTTTTTTATTCTACTCGGAATGACTGAATTACGGCACAGGTATGTCATAAGCGTCATCGGACCCCAAACTTGAGTTTCCTCTAAGAAATCCCCCAAAAAATCCTGATTTAATTGAGGAAATTTGTGAGGTTATTACTCACAGGAAAATCACTTTGATGGTCTGTCAATGCTTAATAACATATCTTCAGGCCATTCCGAGCAAAATAAAAAAAAAATCATCCTTATCCGTCCTGTAGCCGTTTCCTGGTTGGAAAGAAAAGAGAAAAACAAGGAGATTGGGAGTGAGACGTGTTGTAAATTGAATAGGTTTTTAGCCGAGTTTTTACTTCCTTATACGAAGTTAAGGAAGTATTATAATCGCAGAAATTTTGGGATTTCAGATTTCAACGGAAATATTGATTTTGACCAATCCTGAAATTCCATTTTGACTAGTTTCGGCGTGACGTCTGTACGTACGTATGCATAACTCAAAAACGATTAACCTTAGGATGTTGACATTTTGGATTTAGGGACTGCTGTAACGTCTAGTTGTGCACCTCTATTTTGATTGCAATCGACTGAACCAAAAGTGTCCAAAAAAGCTAAAAATCCAAAAAATATTTAATTTTATACTTTTTCGTAACTGAAGTAAAAAGCCCTCATTGAGAGCTTTTCAACGATGTATCATAAGTGGTACTTATTTTCATTGGTTCTAGAGTTACAACCAAATAAAAATTAATTAATTAAATATTTGGATCTTACAAGGGGAAGGCACATCGGTTCGAATCAGACTTAATATCCTTTTTTTAACTTTGATTTATTAACCTCTGACTATAAAAAAAAGTTTTGCGATAAATAATAGTTCAATAATAACAAAAGAAAAAAGTGATAAAATATCAGAAGTTATTAATGAAATAAAATTTTATGTACTTTTCATTTTAAAAAAAAATGTGTATATGTAATTTAATAGTAGGCGTACAAGGAAGTCATGAGGGTTCACATCAGATTTTTAAAATATATAACATTATTTTGTTATAATAACGTTGCTGAGCAGCAAAAGGCCACTAATATTATTTATTTATGAAATATATACTAAAACTTCATTTGTATTATATTAATAACATTAAATTACGCTTTACATTTCCACAATATAATTGGAATATTTAGATAGCATTAACAGTAAAGAACGTGTAATACATGTTACAAATAACAGAATTCGAATTAATTATTTTCAAGGGTGTCTGGGGTAGAAATCTGGTGTCCCTAAGACGGGAGAGTGTTTCACCCTTCAACCCATTAATCATCAGCTCCCAACCCAAATTACGGCAAGCGGCTTCGACTCGACACAACTCTCTCCATTCACACCGTGTCTTATTTTACCAATGTATAGTTTATCTATATTTTCGTTATGGTTCTATTCGGATAGATCTGTCTTTTCGTCGTTATTTTAAAAAAAAAGAATACTTTTTTTTGTTTAGACATATACGTTGAAATGTAACGACAACAGACTTTATGTCCTATTCTTAAAAATCCCATCTTATCGTTTATCATATGAAATTTTAGCCTTTGACATAAAGAAAATAAATTATTCTTATAGTTTTTATATTTTTTTGTTGTATTTTTCAAGATAGTTACTGCTTGCTAGATGTTAACAGTTTGAATTTATTTGTTTCGATGACATTATCTAAGGTTCTCATTCTTATTATGTGTAATTGACTAAAATCTATTTGTTAAATGTTCAATCGAAAGGTTTTTAATTTATTTTTTTTCATTTGTTACAATATATATAACAAAAGGAAGAAGATCTCTACGGCTATTAATTTCGACCCTGATTGTTCTTTTTTATTTCTCACTTTCTTCAGACTCTTGTTTGAGTTCCAGAATTTTAAATATAATATAGTTTTTTTTACAAAATTCTGTATGCACACATTTAACGTTTATATTTCAATAATCATTTAATCTATAACTAGTCGCCCCGTGCTGCTCCGCAGAGATATTGTTACTTAATAATTTAATGTAATGTAATTTTAAAATCAACTAAAATCTTAGTGTAGTTTTGTAAATTATTGTACTCGGAATGGCCCGTAGACATGTGATTAAACATCTACGGACCTTAAAAGTGATTTTCCTGTAAATAATAAACTGGGAAAATTCCTCAGTTAAGTAATAAATTAGGATTTTTTGGGGATATCTTCAAGGAGACTCAAGTTTGGAATCCGATAATGTTTGCTGATATTCTGTGTGTCATTCCGAGCAAAACAAAAAAAATCAGTCATCCGTCCAGCAGAAAGTCCGCATGGCCTGGAAATAAGTTTCAGTTCAAATTTTTTAATGCGAAGGGGATAAAAGTTGATTTGGCATCGGGATTATTATATTAAATTTACAAAAAAGGAATTTTTAATTCGAATAAATTTGGATGATAAATTTTGCAATTAAAAAAGTGATTCAAAAGTAGTAAAAGAGATATAATATTGAAATTAGTGTAGTCCAGATTGCATTAAAAGTTATGAGATAACTGTTCCAAATCTAGATAAAATATTTTGTATAATTACTTCGTACAGGATTCCATTTTAACCCTTTTCTTCATTATAATTTGACCACTAGAGCTCAATTAATGTCTACGTGATTTAAGTTTTGGTAGATAAAACTATTGACAAAACCCATTGTTACATATTTATGTATCGTTTTAATATTAAAGAACCTATAATGGTTGGTTCTACTTATTAGTAAAATTAATAAGAATAGGCATATGAAAAAAAATATTTTACAGTACAATTAATTAGAATAAAGGTTGATTCACGAAAAATATAATAGACTTTCAGGACATAAGAGTAGAACTGTTCGTCCAATTTTACTGGTTAAAATAAAGAAGAAATTTCATATAAATATAAATTTGGAAACGTTTCGTTAACGAGTGTTTGCTGGCGAAAGATTTTCCCTGATTTTTGCGTCTTCGTTAAAATTAAACCAGACTGTAATTCTTGGGACTCAAATTAAGGGATAAATTTTGTCGTTTTATATAAAATCTAATTTGAGAAATTGAGAAAAGTAGATTCCAGAATTATATTTTTAGTAGTTTTTGAGAAATCTTAGGTAAAAAAAAAGATTGGGGTCAAAAAACATCGTTTTTTTGTTTTAGTGTAGTATGTAACATATTATCCTTTTAAAAGAAATTTGTAGAGAATATGTTCTGATTAAAATAATATGAATAAAGTCCACAGAAACTAAATACAAACGCAAAAATTTTGAAGTGTATTTAAAACAAAGCGTATCAAAATGTGGAAGATTTTGACCAGGAATTAAATAAAAAAATCCTGTTGAAAGAACGAAAAGCTAGTGAAAACATTTTTTGTCGGACAGACTGCTGTATTCGCTGTGGCGAAGGACATTTTCAGCAGTTTATTTAATCGTAGTTAGTTTACTTTATTGTTTGAGTTAGAATTTGTTTATTTTCTAAAATATTTCTTTTTTTTTGTAATATTTAACATTTTATTTCGTTTAATAACTAGTTAGAATCTGTCACATTTTGATGTTTTGTTTTTAAAAACTTCGAAATTTTTATGTTTGTGTTTAATTTCTGTAGATTTTATTCTTACCATTTTATTCAGAATAAAATTCTCTACAAGTTACAACTATTTATTAATTAGTATTAAATATAATTTCTTTATTAGTATCATTTTTTTTTATCTTGTAGCATAATAAATCTTTTTTATTTCTTTTTTTTGTAAATATATTTTCCTTAGTTGAATGTTTGTATTATTGCTTATACGAGTAAGATTGTATGTTTATATTCAAATAAAAAGTTTCTTTGCGTAAAAGTTTTGTACAAACTTTTTATGAATTTTTCTGTCTTTCTTTTGTATATAGGTATATCTTATTCGGAAACTACACGGAATGCATTTTAATTTATTGTAAAAACATATTCTATAAAAACTTTCGTTTTTTTTTTTTTAAGAAAAATATCTACTTCGTAAAAAGAATTTCCTTTCTAACTTTTTTATAGTTGATTTTTTGTGATCTATACTTTCATTTGTTGTAAAACATTTTTTTTTCTCTGCGGAGTTTTATTTCCTTAACATAAAATATCTTTTATCAGAATTATTTTGAGTAGAAGGCTGCTTTGTATTTTATTAGTCAAAACAGCAAGCTGTGATGAATTATGATAAAAGAGACTTATTTATGATGAAAATAATCTACATGATGGTATTTGCCTTTTGTAAAATTAATTATATGAAGGTTAAAGATTCTAATTACGAATTGAAACAACCAGCTTAGAATTAAAAGATACTTTGTCTTTTAGAATATAGGTGGAATTAAAATTTCAAAATAAAAAACACTTAAGGTCAAGCTCAATCGGTGTGAATTCTGTGATTATTCAGTATTTCAGCCTCATTCATTCCAATGTAGAGATCCTTTATTCTCATAAGACGTAGAAATCTAGAGGATCTTATCAGGATACCAACTGTGATACTCTATTGGAAAGGCCCATTGGACTCTATAGAAACTGCATTGAGGGTAGAGAACAGTACCATTTTTTTTTATTTTTTTTTTTATTTACTAGTAGGAATATCGTATTGAAGATGATTTCAGGAGATAAGAAAAAAGCAAAAAAATTTTCTATAATAAATCATTTTTCGTAGTTGACCGAGAAGTCTGGGGTTACACATGACTTAGTAATTAGAGTAACTCCGGGTAATTCAACTGTAATTGTGTATTTTGTAGCAGTTTCAATAAGAGTATTGCAATACGAGTATTTTCCAATTAATCCACTAACAATTATCCACTAATTCCTCGTCTTCATTTTTTTTTTTTTTGTAAAAATTCTCTTTCTTTCAACACTGAAAAAAATAATTTTTAATTCTCACACTCTCTCTCTCTCTCTCTCAGCGCGCGCTCGCGTGCGTGTATTTTTGAAAAAAAAATTAATAGCAAAACTACCAAAATTACTCGGATTCCTGAGATCCTTACTTTTTGCAAGACTTCTTCCTTAAAAATGTTGTTTCTCTGTATTAAACGTACGTTAAAAATTCACCTTTTGTTAAAATTAGCGTTGCATTATTTTAAATTTGCGTTTAAGTATTAGATTAAATTGCCTTTATAACATTGTAATCTCGTATATGTTGTGATAAAAAAGGAAAAAACACTCGAGCACTTCTGCGCGAAATTTCAATCAACAAAATATACTACCTTAGAAATTAACCCGACTTTTTGTTCCCTACATCCTTATTATTTTTCAGTCAGAAACTCACTGACTTCAAAGTAAAACGCACTACATACGTTCGATTAACCAGTAGAAAAGCTTCAATTTTCAGCTTACTCACCACTGTGACTCACTGTATAAACGAGTTTGAAAAATACACCAATACAAAGTCAACATAACCTCAAATTGTGGTTTTGTTTTCTGTTGTGGACCGTAGTAAGCGTAGCTGAAGAACGATTCAACCAATCTTCATCAAATTTTCACATATACAACTTCGGATAAACTACAACTTATCTAAATTTTAATGAAATTGATTCAGTATTTTTTTTTAATTTTTGAGCCATAAAATTTATACATAAGCTTATATGTGTATATATTTATAAAGTAATTGAATAAAAGTGAATGGTATTTTCGTACTTTTCCTATCTCAAAACATAAGAAAATTCAATTTCACCCCTGCACTCCAATTGGCAACCGGAAAGTAATACCGTACTTTTATTCAAAAGTCGGTAAAAATGATATAGGGCATTAGTATGACGATTTTGCCAACTTCTTTTTTCATACGGAAATTTTTGATAAGTATTAAACTATGAATTTTTTTCAGTACTTTAAATTTTGATTTTTACCAGACCTAAAATTATCTAATAACCATTAAAAAACGGCACTACTAATTGTGTTAACGTTGAAAATTAAGAATACTTGGAAACAAAACTTTTTTGTATGATTTTCCTTGTGAAATACCATTATATTTATTATTGTTATATTTTTATTGCGAACATATAACGAAATTACTATTGTTTTCACGAGATAAAATTAACCAGATATTAATCTAACACTGTTTTAACAAAAGATGAATTGTTTTATTTACCATTTACATAAATTAATAATTATAATTAGAACTATTTTTAAATTACTGTAATAAAGAAAACTTTAATGAATTTTATTATTAAAAGAATATACTTATCTAATTAATCTCATATTATTTTTTATGTGTATATGTTATATGACGTGTGTTAGGAACGGTATCTTGCATACAAAAGTTGGAATTCATTATTAAAGTGTTGATTAAATGATATAAATAATAACGATGATTTAAAAAAATTTAATATTTTTATTAATTACTCGTACTTTGTTGGATTCGAATAATTGTTTTACTATAAATTTTCAACATATTATTTTATTAATTTACCTTTATTTAAACTTTCTCTTTTCATTTATTATTTATTAATGAAACATGAAAATACGTAAAAATCCATAGTAAATAAATCTGAAAATGTTCTGTTTATAACCTAACTTATGCTCCTATTAAATGGACGATATAGTTGTTTATGAATATTTTTAGTTATTTAGTTCAATCGTTTAATACTATATTTTCCAGGTGTAAATGAAGATTTAAATCAAGGTAGAGTATTTATATATATATATATATACATTTCATAAGTGTAGTTGTAAAAAAAGTGAAAAGCTCTGGAAAATTTGTTTTGATAAACCAAGGTTTATGTATAAGAATAATTTGTAGAATGAATTTAAGTAGTAAACAGGTGTTAAATTGTAAGTTTTTTTAAAGTAAAATAATATTCCAGGCCGGCCAGTTGGTCCAGTTATTGTCTGGCTTTTAGATCGTCTGGAACTAAAAGATCCATCATCTGGATCAGATCAACTTGAACTAAAAGATCACTTAAAGGTCATCTAGAACTAAAAGGTTATCTGGAACTAAAAGATCATCTCAAATTTCATTCCCAACAAAGGTCCGGGGTGTTTTTTCATGTCTCTTGATAAATTAGTATTTCTGGAAAAGATCAGCAATAAGTTTTAAATGTAATCTGCTTTGTTCTTGTATATTTTAAACGTGAAAAGGTTTGACTCATTGCTCTATGTGCATTTTTTAAACTTATTGTTTTTAAATATCGTGTTAATTATAGCACGAAATGAAATCTTCTAATTTCAAACCTAAACATACTTTTGAAAAACGGTTTTTCATTTAAAATGACGATAGTGATTAAACTATCGTACAAGTTATCATCATAAAGCTTAGATGTTAGTTATTAATTCAGTTAAATTAAAATAAATGCTTCCGTAAATTTTTATGAAGTCTGTAAAAAGTGTCACAGCCGACCAGATTTTTCATTTTTATTTGTAATTTTTTCAAAAAATTATTACAGTCAATTTAAAGAATAATAAACATCCTTTGCCAGGCATATAAATTTTGGCGATTTTCCATTGCTTTCACTGGATATCTGGATACACAACCGATCAAAATAGTATATAATTTTCAATCCTATAAGTGAGGAATTTATTATTTATTACTGGTACTTAATATAGAGTGACCATAATACTGTAAGATTGTAACTACTTTACAATCAATATAGCCATAAGCGGCTTTGTAATTACGGTTATTAAAATAAAATTAAATATTACGAATAAATAATACGAATTACGAATATACGAATAAATAAAGAAATATTAACAAGCAAGCTGTTGTGTATATATATATATATATATATACGTAATGAGCGAGACTACGCAAGCTAATGCTGTGTTTAATCTATATTTGTGATAGACTAATAGCTAAAAACTTTTTTCACATTTTATTAATTATTGAATTATTTGCTAGTTTAAACGAAAATGTTAAACCACATTCGTGATAATTTGTACACTAAATCGATACGTAAAAATTATTCAAAGCTCGTCAACTGGAAATACTAAATAAATAGCTTCTAATGGAGATTTAAAATGTAAAAATAAGTGTAAAATTATTTGTCAATGACTAAATTATCATTTACATCATTAAATTATCAATAAACATTTGGTATATATTCAGTGTATATTATTTTTTCCCAGTAAAATTAGCTTCATTTGAAACTACTTTAAGTGATAATAACTTTATTACAGTTATTTACTAGTATTTACGTCATTCATTGGAATTTATCTCTTTTTTTGTATAAAAATACATACCAGCTAATGATTACCTAATCAGAGGTAATCTGCATTTGGTGTTTCTTAATTATGGTGATCAAAAGAGAATTTTGTTTCTAATGTTAGTATTTTATTTTAAAATTACAATCCTGTTATATATCTGGACTCATTGAGATATTCCAGGTGTTGTAGACGATCAGGTGGTACGGAAGTAATGTATTTTCACCTTTTGGCTACTAACCCATTTTTTTTCTCTCTTACTTAATCAAGAATATAAAAAGAAATTATTTTCCTTTTTATACAAAAAACAGAATGCGTCATATAAAAAACAGAATTATTTTAATTCAAATTTTATAAAATTTATTATTGTAAATAAATATTATAATTTATAATTATACAATTAATAATAAAGTGTAATAATTAATTAAATTTTTAAATAATTAAAATAATTTTCAACTCGCTGAGTATGTGAAAATTTGATGGAAGATCAAATTTTCACATTCACAACTTCAGTTACTACAGTAATCTACTGCAAATTTTAATCAAATTTGCAGAATGCAGAATGTATCACATCATTCCGACCCATGGCTTATCGATTTTGTTTTTACTATCTGTATTCACGTATACCACCTGAAAAAAGAACTCGTCTTGATTATGTCTATGGAGGTCTTCCAACAGTGGTATGTCCGATGTAATTCTCGTACCCCATTAAAGTAAAAAGTAAAAAAAATAAATAAATAATAATAAAGGGACAGACTATCCGATAGACACCCGGCTTCGCTTGTCATTACTCGGTTCCACGTCACGCCATTCATGGCGGTTTGTCTAATGCGGCGTGACGCTTGTTCCTTACATCCTGTGGGGTAATATTCTCTCGGATAAGATTTTCTTAGAAAAATGCCGGTGGTCGTACACGGTGGCCCTGCCAAAGAGTTCACGCGCTTGTACTATACCCACTTCCGACACGATCTTATGCCGGCATCGCAGCGAAGTGCGACATTTCTAACAAATCTCGGTCCTCGAAAAATCGTCCGTAACGCGATGTTTGGATGACCTCGAGCTTTTTCTGCAGTGAGGAGCACAATAACACCCCCCCTCCATGGTGGGTAGGCAAAAGTCAGTCGGAAGCACGTTAAGGCGATGTATTTTATTCGCCAGTAGGCGAAGCACGAAGCCAATAGGGGCTAGCGCGATTAAGCTCTGGTTATAGGGAGGCATTGGCGGCTTATGCCTTCTGGGACAATGCTTTTACATGCGCCCCTAAGATAGCCGTTTATCCAGGACTACTCCCAGACACTTAACTAGTGTCTCAAAGGGAATTCTCTCTCCTGATATCTCAAACTGTCTTGCCGGGGCACGCAGCTAAATGTAAACAACACGGCCACGAATTTCTTATAGTTAACCCTGATTCTCCACTTATCAAACCATGGCTCCACTAAATCTGCTGTTGGAGTCTCTCTACCGTAATCAACGTTTTGGGATTCGTATTAAAAAGCCGTGTCGTTGTCAGCGTACAGGGATAGCATACAATTTGTGTATATCGTATATAGGAGGAGCGAAAGCACGGCGGAACTCCAGAACTCTGTAGCTTCGGAACTCCGGCGGCTATCGCCCGGGTGGAGGGGGTACAGATTCCCCCCACGCATACTTCGAACTGTTTCCCCAGTAGGTAAGACAAGTGGCAACATTATAAAAACCAGCTCACTCAAATTATTCAGTACTGGCATTCGCCAGAGCTACAAACACAAATTTCAAAATTTCCTTGTTCTCTTAATTACCTGTATTTATACCTATTCCAGGCAAAAATAGCTATTTTTTTTAAAATTTAACTGTAAAACTATTAATCATAAAACATTACAATGAGGAAAAATTACTTGAGATAAAGCTCTATATAAAATAAAAATAATTTATAAATTATTAGATAGTAAAATAATAAGATCTTTTAATTTAAAAACAGTAGTAAGAAAAACTTTAAATAGTTTTGTACTAAATATAGCGTATACTAATACTGCTAGTAAAAAACGAAGTTGTAAAGGGATACACACTAACGAGAACATTTAAATTTAAAATAGACAATAAAATCAAAGTCGTAAAAAAAAATTAGTGATAAAATTTGAATAATATATCTGAATATGTATAAAGAGAATAATGCAAAAAGATCTTAATAAAAAAAGGAATACAAACAGAAAGTTATTTCGTTATACCATTCAAAATAACACCCAACTCTTATATGTTAATTCAAACTCATCTGCAATGATATAACGCGAGAAGTTATTACAGATGAATTTTCTTGTCATGTAAACATTAAATTAGTCAGAGATCAGATTCCATTGATTGATTTATTGACTTGTTTTCTTGTAATTAATAATATGTTTTATAAATTCTGAGGAATAATTTTCTAATAAAATCGTAGTTTGACATAAATTGTATTTTATTTATTTTTATTATAGTGCAATTTTATTATTTTTTCATAATTTATTATTTAAGTTGCATTAAATTTGGTTGTTTATGTTGAGCAGAATAAGTAAAGTAAAAACTGATGATGTTTTATGCAATATAATTCTTTCTTTTTCTTAATTTTATTTATTTTAACATTTGAAAATGTTTATTATTTTTTATATTTTTTATTTGCTATGTTTAATGTTGTCTCGTTGAAATTTCGACCTAGATAACTCAAGTCAGTTTTCAACGTCAACAAGGTATTGAATATTTCTGTTGGCACGAACTCCTTTATCTAACGCCATCACTCTATTTCATTTTCTCTTATAACATATATATATTCCATCTACCACTACATTCACAAATACGGTTGACTTAGTATAACCTATAGAATAATAAAAACAAACTGTCCGTCTATCTGTCCATTCATCTGACTCAGAAGAGGATAAAAAAAAATTAGGAATAATGCGGCTTAAATATTTTTGTTTTTTGTTCTCTTTTGAGATTTTATATCCTAGCCAATTTCAGATGACTAAAATATAAGGAATAATTTTCCTCGGTAGGCAAATATAGAAGGTGTAAATAAGATAAGTTTGCAAAGAGAATTTTTCAATTAGATGTTAAATTACTAGTTATTTTAATCTTCTTTTCTTAGAGTAAATATTTTTATTTTTATCTTTTTGAGAGCGAAAATAGCTTTTGGGTTATCATCCCCCATAAAAAACATGTCGAACACAGACGCACGGTTTTAAGAAACAAGATAAATTCGATAGCAACATCGTATTGTTTCGTAGAATATCTTTGATGTAGCTACTAATTTAAATTTACAACGCAATGCCGCACAACACACATTCCACAAGGATGTGCTATATTGTTAGGTGAGTAAATAAGGCTATGTTTACAGCAGTCTACCTACTTTTTTACTATTTATAATTTGTTATTTATGTGGACGTCTATCATAAACTTCAATAATTTTTGTAAAAAAAACTTCCAAAAATTTAACTTTACTTTCATTTATAGGTTGGAAATTAATATTATTCTGTAATAATTTAGGAAATGTTCAAGTTATAATATGATAAACAATTACAAGTTTATATAATATTTGCACAAATTTTATTATATGATAGTTATTGTTTATTTTATTATTGTTTAGGTTTACGCAATACACATTAACTTTAATAAAAAACGTTTAATTAAAATACATGTATATATTATTCGTCGTAAGTTCTCCATTGGAAAAACATTGGATCAGATCGAAAAATAATAGTTTTAATACATTTTTTCACATTTAAAACACTCGTAAAAAATCTTAAATTGTTTAAATATGCTCTGGCGATAAAGGACCACTTCTTTGTGTTAGATGCTTTTCTTTATAATTTATGAGCTATTTTAATAATTACCAGCAGATATTAAGATTTAAATAAAAAAAAGGTATGAATAAAATTTTAATTTATTCCACTTCACTTTTAAGAAACTTTCCTTCAAAATATCCATGCACTTCAGACGTAAAAAAAAAAAATTTGTATACAAACGTCACCGGCCTCTGTGGCGCGTGTGGTAGCGTCTCTGCCTTTCATCCGGAGATCCCGGGTTCGAATCTAGTCAGGCAAGGCATTTTCACACACGCTACAAATCATTCATCTCATCCTCTGAACCAATACATTACGGTGGTCCCGGAGGTTAAATAAAAAAAAGACAAATAGCAACAGAGGAAAACTATTTGATAGTTTGTTACTCAAGTTTGCATCCTCTGACAAAAAATATTAGCTATTCAAAAAAAAAATTTAACTCCTTTTAAAATTATAACAGTGAAAAAACAGCTTTTTCTGAAGGTATAAACCCGTTGAAATTCAATTCACTGATTTTAAAATAGTACGGTTAAAAATGAATTAACCGTGTAAATTTTTATGAAATCGTTTGAAGAGTTTAAATCGTGTCACATATTTAGCAAAAATACTTTGCGTGATTCGAATCTTCCATACGCTGAAGACACTGATAAAAATGTAGACAATAGTTTGAATGAAATTTGTCAACAACATTACAAATTTCTATGGAATGGTTAGTTGTGATAATCGAATTATTTTGGAATTGTAATTTATTTCGGAATTAAGCTTAATTACTGAAAAAAATTGTTCTAAGTGCGATTCAGAGATAAAATTTCAGACATCTGAATTCACATTTGTACGGAATTGAAACAACTGTTTATAGCACGAATGCATAATTAATTATGCAGTAAGTTGCGAATGGTTTTATTATATTAAGCAGTTGATTACAAAAAAAATTCAAAATTTCAACTGGTAAATTACTATAATTTGCTATTGTGTTACTCAGTAACAGAAAATAAACCAAAACTCATAGGAAATATCATGGTTCTCTCTCGAAAGGCTTAATTTCGTACTTCTATATGCGATAGAATTACTTGATACCGCTCAAAAGGCACGGGAAGGTATCCAAAAGTCGTGTCGAATAATATGCTGTCTTTTTTCAATAACTCTTAAGTTTAATTACTATATATATATATATATATATATATATTCCTATTTATATTTATTACTCGCTGGTTCAGTCATATAAATGTCGTTTCGTTTATATTTTCATTATAATCTTTGAACTAATTTATATATGTAACATTAAACACATGTCGAGTCTTTGAATGATGAAACACTTACAAAAAAGTGACAATTTGTAAAGAATAAAAGAAAGCGAAAATTGATAAAAAGTAACGAGAAAATCAATTTTTATTTTTACAAATAAAAAAGAACGAAATGAAACCTGAGTTAATATAAGGCGAGCTGGAAGATGTTGCAACATCCAGATCGGATACAGTCCCGACTGGAACAATCAAATTTTCTTTGGTCCTATCAAAGATTTACGTGGTCAAGAATGGCTCAGTTACAAAGATGATCAATTATTTATTACTAGAATAAGAACGTTCACATAAGTATGAGAAGTGCCAAAAAAGTGTTTCATTACTGAATGAATAATTTTTTCTCATTATTAAACGACTCTCATAATAAATAAATCCCATAAATGTAAGGTGGCTTTTGCTAAGTAATTTTTTTCATTTTCCCCAATTCCAAAATTTAATTTAATATTATGCAAATTGTTGCAGAAACTTACATAAAAACATAGAAAGCATAGTAGTATAATCCAAAACATGGTGTACGAAAAATAATAGAAAATAGTATAAAAAAAAAGTTACTATCCAATTCTTAGTAATTTAAGAGTCGCCAATTAAAAACAGTTTTGGCAACTTTGGCAACTAAAATAAACTACTTAGTTTATTTTAACTTTTATACATTCATAAAAAAAATTCCTTTCGGCATGCCGGAAGGTGTTGATAGATTTCACCGGTGCTAGTAGGGAAAATAAAAAGATTTTCATCTTAAATTTGAAAAACTCAATACGACAATGGATACAGTTCACATTTTTAGCATACGACAAGCCTCATCTTACAATTTTTTCCACCTATTGGTCCTTATCCAAAGAATAATAAGATTCGAATTCGATATTTTACTTAAGTTATAGCAATATTTTGTTGTTCCGATTTTTTAGTCATCCCTTGTCGTTAGGGTTGGTGATATCAAAAATTGTTAAGGATAAAAGGTAACGTTTAGACGACTAACGACCCAAGACAAAAAAACAAATTTTTGGCACTTCGAAACCCCATTTTTTCCATCCCCTGGGCCAATGGTTGGTGATATCCAAAAACTAGGCCCTTATCCAAAGAATGGTAGAAACTAACTTTTTTACTGACTGTGGTTTTGGGGTTTGGGGGATTATGTATTTTCCCTTAGTCGAATCATTGTACCCATTACAATAGGCTACCTATAAGTTGTTGCTAGCTGTTTAGAAATGATGTGACGTAAGAAATGACGTAATAAGCCTACTACTGACAAAATTAATAAATTATAAAAAATACATTTATATCTACTATGTGTGTCATTTGTTATTAAAAGGTAAACCACCTTTTTACGAAAAAGGTACTATGAGAATCAACGCATGTAAAAATAATTCCTCTAAGCAATTAGCAGGTAAAAATATATTGCTTTTTCATACCTCTTTATAAAATGTTGCAAAGTGATAATTCATTACGAACATGAATTTCTACATTTATTTTTCAAAATAAACAAGCTAAAACTCAGTAATACTCTTGTTAATAATGTGAAGATAAAGATAAACTTTTCAATATCCCGGTCTATGAGTATATCGCGTGATCATTTTTTGAGTTGACCCCTTGCCTTAGTTCAAGGAATATCTAAATTAACTAAACTAATATGACAGGATCGTAAAAGTAATATATATCTAGTATTTTTCTTCCTCATCCTTCCATGATAATATTTATCTTTGAGCAGTTATCTTTAAAAATGTTAATAAAATATATATCATCACCTTAATTTGTTTCATTGATTATTGTGACAGGTCCTTATTAAATTATTAGTAAGAAACTTAAGATTAATACAATCATAAATTTTTTTATAACTCTTAATTATGTTTGGCCTATAAAAATAAAACGTCTCCTGTTTATTTATTTGTTGAATGGTTCAATTAAATTAATTTATTTCTCTATTTTTTCCAGTCGGTTTAATTTTAATATATTAAGTTATTTTAATTTAACCTCATAAAAAATAATTGAATTTATTACCTTGTGTTTACTATTTCCAATTTCTCTTCAAATAATATAAGATAAGACTACTTCAGATAATAAGATAAAGGCTATTCTTTACGAATTATTACTTCATCGATTAATAATTTGTTAAAGACATAACTATACACTTTAACAACAATACTTCGAATAACTTTTATGCAGGTGGCCAAAAGTTACTTTATTGCCAAAGACCAGACAGAAAAAAATTAATAACGAAAATCGTTTATCAGTAAAGAAACCAACACAGGAAGCGATATTTATATTTATTTCAATTTATTTGAAATTTATTTCAAATAAATTTATTTCACTTGGACCTCCATGGTGGTATAGCATCTCTACCTTTCATTTGCAAGGTTCTCGGTATGAATTCTGGTCAAGATGAACGTTTTTTGATGTAAAAGGAATTTTTTAAATTTACTTTTCTCGTTTTTAAAAAGGCGGATTGTTTTAAATTATATGCCTATATTTTTATTCACCCAATACTTTCTGACGAACTATTTTAATTTTTTGGCAAATTTATTTCATTCAGCTAGTTGTGCCAGAAGAGGTTTAATATTTAAAAATCTTAGCACGGACTTTACTAAGCGCATTTCCTTTAAGCTTTATCAAGATTTAATTGGTTGGTATTTTAAGGATAAGTTTCTAAAAAGTATTGAGCCTTTGGAGACCAAAATAGAGATTACATTTTATTTGAAAATAACATTGGAAAATAAGATATGCACATTTTATCTATGACCCTTCAGACATATTTTCGGCAACAACGTAAATCCCGTCGCTATAGCATTTTTGGTCGAAAAATTGTGACACTGTTTTCACGGGCCTCTTGAAGCTAACCTCCATTCAGGTAGTTGCAGACTGAAAAGTTATTGTCTGGATTATAACCTCCCAGTCAGGTTCTCTCAGTTTCTGACCGGTCGTTAAAGATGTGTGCAGTTTGGCGTTGTCCATGTTCAGGCAGTTATTTTGATTGCTAGGTGCAATCGTCCTAAGCATCGTTCTGCCTGGCGACAGCAGCTCGTAATGCCTAGACTGTTTGAGCTTCTCACTTCGACCATGATCTTTTTTGCACTTTGAAGCCCTGCGGTGAACATAAGCTAATTTTTTTGGACCTCCGACATAACGAAATTTAAAACACTATTTCTTCCTTAAAGCTTATTTAATTTTCAAAATGACAGATTTTCAACATTTTTTTGAATTGATTAATTTTGATAAGGGCTGAAGTTTTAACGTACAGTTATTCCTAAGTTTCAATTGATTTAGCGCACATGCATGTGTAATTTTTACGATTCATTCATTTACAATTTTTTACAGCTGTTTAAAAACAAATAAATAGCTGCTTTTGTTTATCAAAAATAGTGTGTAAGGTATTTAACTGCAATCTTTTAAATTCTGTGATCTTTTTTTCAAAACATCATCAGATGCCTAAAAGAAATTCTTCAATTGGGAGAAATACAAAAAAAGTACGTATGATGAAAACTGTTCGTGCGGCAGAGACTGAAGACGAAAGACAGTCTTGGAAAGCGACCGAATACACACAGCCCAATCCCGTTCGACTGAAACAACTGAGCAACGGGAAATGCGATATGCCACCGTTACTGTATGTGTGACCGTACAGTATTACCATAGGATTTACCACCACGGGAAACGCAAGTGACCAATATAGTGCAGCGAAGCTGCGACTGGGAGCTAGTAATTTATATTTTCCTAGTAGATAATGATAAAAATGACCTTAAAATATTTCTCTGTTTTAGTAGTATTTTTCCCTAATAAAACATTTGTGGTGGTTTCCTTTTTATTCAGATAAAATGTTTTATACAAAACATTTCGATACGTTGATCGAGTGTTTATTAAAATGAACTTGCTCATTTTAAAAGAAATCAGCAATTTGCTTTGCATACTGATGGGTGGCTACTGCGCATTTTAAGAAATTAAGTAGGCAGATATATGGTATAAATAAGTTGTCAACCCATTTACAAACATTTCTATAATAAGGAATATTTGTAAAAAAACGCCACAGAAAAAGCCTTCCCAGTGTTAATAAAATTTTTATTTTAAAAAGATTAATTTTATAAAGAAAAAATAAACAAAGATTTATCAATAATTTTATTCTTTTATCATATAGATGTTTTAATTGGCTAAATACAATCTATATGTTATAAAAATTTTTCTTGACCCTTGTAAAATTACTCTATTTATATTATTTTTAACATTTTTATTTGTTTTTTAAAATTTTTTCTTTTTTATAACTTTTTAATTATACTTCACTTACTTCATCGCTGTCAAGATTGGGATATCCTGCTTCTTTACTTAGTTCATCTGAATTAGATAAATAACAATAATCTTCTTCAAGAATGGCCAAATCTTCTCTTGCGTAACTAAATTCGCTTTCGTCCATACCTTCTCCAACATACCAATGTACAAACGCTCTTTTTGAATACATTAAATCAAATTTTAAATTCAATCTTTCCCACGCTTCAGCTATCGCTGTTGTATTTGTTAACATTGATACTGCTTTTTGTACCTGAAGAAAGAAAATGGTTTTTTAATGATGTCACTTTCCTTAAATAAATATTAAAAGTTATATTTAGTACGTCAAGTCACAACTGAATAGATGTGCACTTTTTCACTTTCACTTGCACAAGGGTTATTTGGAGAATAGATTACTGGTAAATTCAGTTCATTCTATTCATTCCTTCAGACGTGTGTCTTAACAGTAAAATGTCCCATCTACTGGGCACCTGTTAACAGGTGCCGTTTCTACTGTGCGGTAACAGTTAACCTTGGGCCACTGCTCGAAGAGAGGTGGTGGGGCAAGTAAGACTAATTCAAATTTTTTTTTTTGTTTTGACTAGATATATGAATAGAGATATATGTGCAGCATTTCCAAATTTTTTTATTAGTGCTTCAAATCTTGTGATTTGAGTCAAATATTGCGTTACATGCCGTTTTTACGTTCAGCATGTTACGCGTTTATACATCAATGGTACATACAACGAAAGACAGCTGACTTTAGAATTAGATATTTTAGATATTTGACTTTAGATATTTTCATTTATTAAGTGTATAAAAATATTTTCTGCTTTTGATAATTCGATTTATAATTTCTTACTCATTTTTTCTTTATTTGTTACGTTAATAATAAATCCATTAAAACATTTTCTAAAATGTTTTTGTATATCTCGTAAAAGTTTAAGCATTGTAGTGTATTGAGTTAAGGAGCTAAATTAGTTTAAACTTTCTTAGTTGAGTAATAAATAAATTTTATTTGATTTCATCGTTTTCGTTATACGTAATACGTTACCCCCTTTAATTTGTATAGATATATAGATTTGTATAGGGATTTGTAGTTCAAACTACATGCTCCACGAACAAAGAGTGCATAACAGTATATTAATAAATTATCAAAAAATAATAAACTTTTTATTATTTAAACTTAAACTATATATACAGAGTGTTTCTAAAATGGTGGGCTGACTATATACTTTAACGGATTCTACTTTTAATACTAAACAAAAAATATCCTTAGGCAATTTCCGCAATTATTGGAAAATTGTTATTTTCATATAATTTATATCTCAAATTCGGATAGTTTTATCACAATATTTGGGAGCGTCTTTGTAATAAAGTTTTAAAATTAGCAAAAATCAGGACTAAATAAATACCTTCGCAAATTACAAAGTGGTAACACCATGTTTATTTTTCAATCTGTTATATCTCTATAAATATTAGTTTTATTAAAATTTATGTTATTTACTAAAATTATATTAAGCCTATTTTGAACGAATGGCTTTCTGAAAATCGTTTAATAAATATAGCCCAGTTATGGCAGATATTGACGTAATTATGTCCGTTTTCATCTCCACTTTACGTTCAATTCGATGAAATTTTTTTTATTTATTGTTAATTCTAGTATTGTAAATTAATTAGTGATTTTCTCACAATAATAGACGTAATAATTATGAAAAAATTACAACAATTTTCTCCCATAACTCTACTATTTGTTAACCGATTTAAAAAAATAAAATCTTATATAAATCTGCATTTTTTTAAAGATATTTTTTGGTGAGTTTTACAAGTACAATCCGTAGTATAGTCAGCCCACCATTTTAGAAACATCTGTTTATAAAATTTAAACAAATAAAAAGTTTAATTTAAATAAATACAAAGTTTAATTTAAAAAAATAAATCTTGTTTTTCATTTTTAATTGCTAGAAAATCAATGAAAAATAGCAAATGTTAAAAAAAAAAGTTATCCAAATCTATTAATATTTTTAAGAAAGATTTCACATTTTTATAAAACTTCCTGGTTTATGACAAATTTTATCACTTCTATAAAAAAAATTTGATATTTTCATAAAAATTATCTGGTTTTTTTTGGCAAATTTAAAAAAAAATAATATTAATAAAATTTGTAAAAATACTCACATTAGCTAAATCTCCACCAGGTACAACAGTTGGAGGCTGATAATTTATACCAACTTTAAATCCAGTTGGGCACCAATCGACAAATTTTACGGAATTTAAACTTTTTATATAAGCAATAGCGTTATTAACATCTTTTGGTACAATGTCGCCACGGTATAACATACAGCAAGCCATATAAAAACCATGAGATGGATCACATTTAACCATTTGAAAATTTTTATTAAAACAAGAGCATGTAATATCTTTAACTGTTGGTTGTTCATGATACGCTTTTTCAGTTGATATGATCGGTGCGTATGTTACTAATGGAAAATGTACTCTTGGAAATGGTACTAAATTCGTTTGAAATTCAGATAAATCTACATTTAATGCGCCATCAAATCTTAGACTAGCTGTTATTGAACTAACTACTTGTCCTACTAACCTATTTAAATTTTTATAGTTCGGTCTCTCTGAAACAAAAAGAAAAATATCACAAATATCACTTAATGCTATGAAGAATAGACCTTAATGGTAAATAAAAAAAAAATACTTAGTTAAAATTACATTAAATTAAATTAATACTTAATTTAACTTAAAATTAAGTATAATTAATTAATTTATTAATTAATTAAGTATAAATTAATACTTAATTTGGTACCGATATCCTTACCAAGGATATCGGTATTTTGGGATATTTCCTAGGAACTCCACAAAAAAACATTTCTTTGTAATCCTTGGAAAAGAGTAACTAATATTTTTACAAACAGTAATATGTAAAATAGAAACTACACCCCAGTAATATTAGACAACGTAATTGTTTTTAATTCATTTGGGTACTTCCATGCCAAACTCGATCGGGGATATGTTTCCTTCGCACGTTATATAATATCCGAAGGAAAAGCGATTTTTGTTACCACAAATATTTGATTATGTTAAAACAAACTCGGTTTCAAGTAATATTGCTGTTCCCATCTTATGTAAAGTATCTTGAAATCCTAAAGAATTTTGGAAGGGATGAAAACCCACACATTGGTCTTATAGGAGGAGAGGTTTCACCTAATCTTGTTTTGTAGTTGTGATGTAAAGGTGATTCTATCACCTGCACGATCTGCGAGGATGTGGAAACTTGTAGGATTATCGAATAATTTTTTTAGTTTGTTAAGTGTACGATTTAGGGAATATTGTTCCTTAGACTATAAAAGAGCCAAACCTAGGGTTTAGGGGCCTATAAGGTAATCTCATCAACTAAATTATATGCATAAAAGGACTTACCCAAACCCTTGACTTTTTAAAAAATTTCTGTGTTGTTGACTCAACACTATTGACGTAGGAAAATCATTTATTATTACTTATTCTCAAATAAGTTTTAAGTGATAATTCGAGTTTAACAAAGTTTTCAGTAATACTCCAGGATGATCTAATGAAGAAAGATTTCAATTCTAACATAATTTTCAAAGGTATTTTCGGGTCCAAAATCTAGGTTATCTGTTAATTTTCTAGTGTTAGTAAGCTTTGTGTCAAGTCTCAGTTCCAGCGTTGAAGGCAGTTAGTTACTTTTATATGGATTTGAATACGATGATCGTGGATACCGGTGTTCTTTGGTGGTTGGATTTCAATTAACCACAAATCTCAGAAATGATCGACCCGAGACTGTACAAGACTACACTTCACTTACACTCATTCACTTACATATCCTCATTCATCCTCTGAAGTAATACCTGAAGGTGATTCCTGGAGATTAGCAGGAAAAAGAAAGTAAACTTTGTAAAAATCTTGTAAATCTTACCATTTCAATTATGAGTTTCGCTGTTTCTAAGCTTTGTCTAGTAGAGTAAGTATGTTCGTAAAATTTAAATTAGAGATTTATCATTTTGAGCGAAAATTTTAGATAGATAATTTCACTTATCTAAGTTGTTCTATAACCAAATCTTGTAATCCGGCTTGATATTATGTAGTTATCAAAGTACCTAATTTTCTTTATTTGTTATCCTTTGCATATACTAGTCTGCTTATAAATTAATAACTAATATTCCACTTTTAAGTTATTAGAAGATTTATAATTCCTACATACGAAGTTAATATATTTTATTACTACTTTTTTGGAAGTAACCTTTATTACCTATATTTAGTTGTTTCTTGCATATGTCATAAATTGCTTCATTATCAGCCATAAAAGAACAATCTGTACTCTCTAGAGTAGAATGTGTCATTAAAATTGTGTTATAAGGTTCAACAACAGCTGTTGATATCTGAAAAAAATATTAAAATTTACTGAGAAGAAATGTATTACGTATAAAATATAAAGAGTACAAAAAGTTTTGGTATGATCAGCGAGCGAGGTTTTACAATTACAGAGTAAATTATTCTATATCAAAAGTAGTACATATCCAGTAAAATAATTTAATTTAATTATACATTTGTTTACTTTCTGTTTAGGAAATAAACAGAAATATTTCCTGAGACATCTGAGATTACGTTATGATTCATTATTACATGTCGACCGACTTCTCGGCCGACATGCAGCTAAAAATATAAACCAGTGAATGTATTGCCTTATAGACATTTAATTTTTGAGTGTTACAGAATTTTCCGTTCAACCTGTTCGTCAAAAAACAATTTGTAACAGTCAGTTAGTAACCAGAGTAATTTAGTAACCATATAATTCTATTAAATTATTTAATAATTTTTACGTTCCATAATTATAATCGTATATGTATATAATTCGCTTTTTTGTCATTTGTTCATCATATTTCTCTACTTCCGTTTTTTAACAGGTTAGCTGCTTCACCTAAAACTAAGAGTGTTTGACTGCACTGCTACAAATTTTATTCCCCAATCTTTCTTTTTTAAATCATGTGATCGTGTTTTTTAAATTGCGAGATCAAAATTTCTGTTTTTCATAATTTCAGTGAGACTAAGTGTCTCAAAAATAAGATACATACAGCATATGAAAAATGGGGGGGGACCTATACACTATTCCGTTCACACGGCTAAAATAAGGGAAAAATTAATTTACAGCACACATTCGAATTTTTTATGTCGCTTAGTTATATATTTTATCTATCAATTTGTAATAAAATAATTCAAAAGGAATTTTGGAGAGAAAAAAGTATATTTAATAGAAGTTTAATTGTTTTATCCAATAGAGATTCAGAAAAAAATGATGGGACACCATATAACTTCCTTGCTTTTTTATTTTACTTCCGTTTTTTTTTTTTTTTTTTTTTTTATTATTTAATTATTTATCGTAAAATCTTTTTACAATCAGAGGTTAATAATTATTAATAAATCAATATATTTAAATTGAAAAAAAAAGTTAAAGGGATGGATGAAGTGTAATTTGAACCGTTATCCCTTCCCCTTGTAAGAACTGTGGAGCCAATGAAAATAAGTACAACCTGTTATATATCATTGAAAAAGTTTCAATGATGGCTTATTGCAATTAAAAAAATCCAAACTTTTTGGATTTTGGGCGTAAAATCCAAACACTTTTGGTTCAGGCGATTGCAGTTAAAATTGCGGTGCACCACTAAATGTTGTGCAAATCCAAATCCAAAATTTCAAACTCCTAAGGCTAATCATTTTTGCGTTCTACGACATACGTACACACAGACGTCACGTCGAAACTAGTCAAATGGATACTTCCGTTGAAATCTGAAAAACCTAAATTTTTTGCGATCACAATATACTTATTTTACTCTGTACAAATATGTAAAAAGTCCACGAAAATGTATACCACATCCCCCGTACACTGGGACTTTTGCCGATGTAAGTAAAATTATTCTACATTTAGTTTATTTTGTTAAAATTCAGCGGCTATTTTGTAAAATATTAAATTTCTAATTTCATATTTATTTTATATTTAATTTATAATTTTTCGCAAATAGCATAGTAAAATTTTGAATGAGGCAATTCACAAATTAGTATAACATTTGGAATCGTAAGTTTTTTGTCTTAAATATTAAACGCAACAAGTATCGTTGACAACAAGTATGAAATCGCTATTGCACTGAGACATCAAAAAACTGGTTAGAATTATTAAATAACATTCCAGAAGTACTGTATTGAGAAAAACCTTTGCGTTTGTATTACATTTTGTTTGTCTTTCAACCAAATTAAAGGTTTTTATTTTGTTTTTGTTTTTATGTTTTTGTGAATTTCTTTTGTTTAAATATAAAATTTAAAGGAAACTTATAACCACCCGATACTATACGATATCCCTCTCAACTCCCGATTGGTGAAATCACTTACCCACCAATTGGTGGGTGATCACTTTATTTCCAACCATCGTTGTTGGTATTTCTGAACCTTAGAATTTTCCTTAGTACCCGCCTTACAAGTTTTATATATTTACCCTTGGTTTAGAGCTACACATTCTGTGGCGTATAAAACTACTGGTCGGATTTTAATTTTCTTGAAATGAATTTTCTCATCCTTGAGATCAGTTTCTTTAGGCCGTAGGATTTTAGAAACCCTAAAAAAAAATTGAAATTCGTTTTTGTTTCTTAAATCTTCCAACCTGATTCATGTTTTCATATGTATTATTCGAATACAAATGGAGTTTTTATTGTTATCATTGATTTCTAAAAATATGAAAATTATTACAATAAATCGTTGCTAAAATTTTCTTACAATTTTATTATGACCTGACAATTTTGTTATACCTAATATTAATTTCGGTCAACAGTTTTAAAATCTCAGTTTTTAATATTTTATTCTAGGGTTTCAATTTCATAATTTACTTTTAAGTATCAATACTTTTTAAGTATAGAAACCTTTTGGTTCAGTTAGATAAATTTGCCTTACTGAGCAATTTTTTGATTTGGTACCCATGAATAATCTTTTAAATATAAAAGATATATATATTTCTCAATTTTATTTTTTATGTTCATTAGTATAAACAGATCTTTGTTAGCTAAAGACCTTTTTAAAGTAGACTGTTAAAAAATTTTTTTCATTAAACGTACTCTGGGTTACGAGAAAGGAACTTTTTTTAGTGTTACACTGTTGCAATTTTCAATAAATTTCTGAAAGTATGTAGATTTTTTTTACAGAAACAATAATACAGTGTAACCCTATGACTTACTTGACAACCGCGTTATTTCGATAAGTAAATTTTAAATAAATTTACAAATTTACTATTTAATTTGCATTTAAAATGTACAAATAGTATACTTAAATAACAAAGAGGATCAATTAAAAAATAGGCAAAAATCCAGCAATATTAATAGAAAAATCCAATACAGTGTTTACTGCATTGAAAAGTGCGCGGAAAATAAGATATTTTTGGTTGGACAGGTTATGTATAAGGCCGCTATAACGCGGCTCGATATACCGCGGATAGTACTGTACTTTGAAACATTACCTCTGGCTATTTTTCATTAGCCGTCGAATTATTTATTTTATATTATTTAGTATCTTAATGTAATTACTTTAGTATTTAAGATTTAAATAATTTGTGCCTTATCAGAATTTTTTATCTTCAATTTTAACCGTGGTTTTACCGTGATCCATTTACGCAAGTTCGTTTATTTATCCGTGAAGTAGCACACCTGTCCATTTCTAATATGATCTAGATAATGTATTTTATACTATTCAGAATAAAAGATTTGTTCAACAGTGAAATTTAATACTGTCAAAATTATATTGTGTAGAATTTCGTGATAAAATTTATATTAATATTTGTTGATTTATTTTTTACAGTTAGTGGTCTACCTAAATAGTCAGGTCATTTAATATAAGTTATACCTGTATGCACTGTTTTAATTTTTAATAATAGTAAATTATTTAAATATTTCTTTACCTGTGGTGCAGGATAAATCGAAAACATAAGTTTACATTTTTTTCCATAGTCAGTTGAAATATGTTCTTGTAAAAGCGAAGCAAATCCGGAACCAGTACCTCCACCTAAACTATGAAATGTTATAAACCCTTGCAAACCCGAACAACTTTCAGCCAATTTTCTTATTTTATCTAGAACATTGTAAACAATTTGACGACCAACTGTGTAATGTCCACGAGCAAAGTTATTAGCTGCATCTTCTTTACCGCTTATTAAAAATGATGGATTATATAATTTTTTGAAACTTCCTGTTCTTACTTCGTCTGTAAAAAAAAAAATAAAAATAAATTTGTAAAAGAAATGAAATGGTCTTTTGCCGTTTATATACCGGGTGATTAAAAACAGACATTTTAATTTGGTATACTGTTTCAATAGTACTTCGCCGCCACAAGGAGAGCTAATGTAACACTGACGCGCGTGTGTGTTGTGTAACTAATAACGTGAATTAATATTTCTTTAAAAGATGACGAGACAGTTACCTTATTATAAGCGATTAGGATTATAAAGTGTTCCTCTAACTACGTCTATTCGTATTATTAATTCTTCGATGTACTATTTCGGTAATAATTGTTCAGCCCTGTTTGAATATAGCTTGAATATATGGAATACTAGCACCCAGTCGCGGCTTAGCTCGCGCTATATGGTTACTTACGTTTCCCGTCGCGATCAATTTTTATTTTTATTTTATGCTCTTTTAGTCTAGAAACCGGAGGCAGGTGCAGCCGTTGCGTCTCGCATACAATAACAGTGGAAGTGGCTCTGTTGGTCGAGCCGGCGCTCCTTACACCCTTAAAAATTTCTTGTGCACTACTAAAAAATCGATATTCAACACCCGAAAATGATTTTGCTAAATGATATCATTTCCTATGGAGAAATTAAAATATTTTAACTTAATTTTTTTAAAATTCTACTTTAAGGGTTAAAATAAAAAATCAAATTTTTTAAAGTCAACCCTTAAAGTAGGAATTTAAAAAAGTTGAATTATTGATTTTCAGGTATTCCGATGCGAACTACACCTGACAAAAATAAAGTTGATAAATTCATCTGTTAAAGAAATAAGAAATACTCCATATTTTAACCCTTAAGAAACTTAAAAAAAAAATCCTTTGTGTCAACTTTCACCGTAAGAAAATATATACAAATTTTCCTCGATTTATCTTCAGTAGTTTTTTCTGAGAGTTGATTATGGATGTGTCACGACGTGTTTATATATAAATATATATAGATTTAAGAAATGTGTTGCTACTCAAAATAACTCAATTTACATTTTATTTTAACTATTCCAAAGCAATTCATAAATACTACCGACTGAAATCTTTGAAAAATTATTATATTAAATGTATCGGTGCATATTAATATTACATTGACCGTTGGTAATTTTTATAAATACACTTTCTTAGATTTAACCAACGATTGTTTGCTATAAATCAGAAAATTAATATTTTCTTGATGGTCTATATTACTAGTAAACGAAATTATTTTTAAATCAAATTTTGAAATAATGGCTAAAAAAATACATTTTAGATGTAGTTTACATAATAGCGAAATTGAAAACAAACTCAAGTAGTAAAATTAATAAACTAAGATTTAAAAAGCATGCAGGAGAATGTATGGCTAAAAAATATTTAATCAGACAAATATAAAAACTAGAAAAAAGTATTATAATAAGTTGCAAATGTTTTGGGAAGATTTCAGTAAAACTGCTTGCTGTTATATTAAAATCGAGAAAAGATTTTAAACAAATTGAAAATTAAATTTTTACTATAAAACTAACTTTTAAATATAAATATCGCAAATTCTGTGTGATGTTTAAATCTGCCATGTATGTCGTTTAACTTGAAGTAATATAATACGATGAACCATTACACGAGTATTAGCCATGGAATATATTGAGTCAGCAGATGTGATATGGTAGATATATCCTTGGTGCCGGCGGTTTAAACCTCGGGTGCTTTTAAACAAACGAAAGAAAACTTTACGGCGACTGTCTTGCACTGAAAGAATTGGAAGTTCTTTACGATTTTTGATAATGGAATTCTCTTACATTCTTAAGAGCAAATATTAAATTAAATATATATTTTTATAAGCTAAAAGTTGTTTATAAATTTGTCTATTTCTTGTCATTTATTGGAAATATAAAAGTTTTTTATATGTTTTAAATTGAAATTGAAAAGTTTTTCAATGCTGAAAACTCAATACCAGTTTTTATTTTATTAATTGAATTTAAAAAATGGAATTGTTTTCTTTTCCAAAACCAGTCAAACTTTTAAATGTGTATGAAGTGATTCTATTGAAATTTTTAATCGCCTTCAATAATTACTTTTCTATTTAATTAAGAAGAAATATTTTCGTTAATATTTTTGTTGTAATATAAAATATGTAAGAAGTTAATATGGGATAATATATAAAAAAAATTACCGCCATGGATTTGTCGATAATTGTACTTTAAAAGTTTCTAAGTACGTATTCACATGTCATACAGAGACGAATATAGTTCAATAGTCTATGGAATACTGGCACACACGTTACTCTTCAAACAAATTCCAAAAAAAATAATTACAAGGTTTTAACGAAATCTGCACGTCCTTGTTGGCCAGTTCTGATCTCTAAAAATAATGATTACATTATCCAGAAATTTGGTATGCAATAATTGAATGGAGTGACAGCGTCACCAAAAAAAATATCAAAAAATAGGGCCCCCAATTTCTCCCGCAGCCCAAATTGCGCACCATACAGTCACTTTTTGAAGATTCATTTAACGCGGGTGAACTATTCCTTGGGGTTTTCACTGCTTTATATCGACAGTTTTTCTTCTTCACAAAGCCGTTAAGGTAGAAATGAGCCTCGTCACTAAAGATTATTTTCCGTTGAAATTCATCATCCACTTCCTTGTGTTCCAACACTCGATTGACGAAGTCTCTTCGTTGTTTACGCTCTGAATCATTTGAATCTTTGTATGTATTTTGTATGTCTTCAGAATTCATTGGACTAGCCCGTGAAATTTATATTTTTTGTGTTCGATGACTTATTGATGTTTTAGGATTAATTATTACAGTTTCACTGCAGGGATGTGTAGTGCAAACCGACCGAATGTTGATGAGACAGTTTACCGAGATGGGGCGTTGTATTTACTCAAATTATAACGTTATTTTCTCATTGTTTCGCCAAACACTACATTTTTGTAATTGTTTTTGCAATAAATAAACGTTGCCCGTACTTGTAACATGGCATTTATAATATCAGTCTCACTTAAGACATATCAAATATGGAGGCTTAGAATTTTGTTAATTTAAGAAATGGTGTGTACCGGTACTTATTAAGGCACTTTTAATTACGTAATATAAAACAATGATATTTTTAATTTAATAATATATACGTAATTTTTTAACTTTCCTGGCATTATGGCTCTAGAGCTATGGTGCAAAAAGGAATGCATGATATATAAGCAGTTAAAAAAGGGGTATAGAGTTTTTTTCATTTCTCAACGTTTCATGACCTAGCGACCACCAAAAAACAAAAAAACAAAAAATTATAAGTGATGTTGGTACGTACGTACGTATGTATGTGTGTTTGCGTGTTTGAAGTCGAATCTCCTCAAACTTCGGAGTAATATACTTTGAAGGCAGTAATATTAATGGGTGGGAGGGGGGTGCCGATCCAAGTTAATATTTAAAAATATATTTCCATTATATAAAAATAACCAATGTCAGAAAAGGACAATTAATGAAAATATAGAGCCTATTGCTGTGGTTGTTGCTGCTGCTGTGGTTGCTGCATATGTCAATTCAATATCGGCGGGCGATAACGGTAGCAACGATGTGAGAAAGGCGCACAGTATACGGACGGAAGCATCGATCGATTATAAAAGCATCACTCCCACCGAGCAGATGTCCGCGCACAGTTCTTCTCCATAGCGGCGCTGCAGCCCCACCACTCTCAGGCTCCAATAAAAGAGCGTACACGAAAGTAAATTTGCAATTCATCGTTGACCACCACCTGGAGAAGACCAGGAAGAAGATGAAGATGACTGAAGACAGAAGTTCCATGGCCGGCTCAACGTGGGACCTCCCGGCGGATGCAGACATCCCCACTGGAGCAGCAGACCTGGCCGGCCCCGGCCGAGGGAGTCGCTGGATGCGGACTCTTACCTTCCCGCTCCAGCTCGCTGGGCTTCAATCGCTCTGGCCGGCGGACTCAGCCGCAGGATCCGGCCCAGCGTGGGATCGCTCGAGTAGAACCACCTCGGCCGCACCCGCGAAGGACGACCGACGCCGACCCGACACTGAGGGGCTCTGGAGGCCACCACTGCCAAGCTGTAGTGGGGACCCAACTGCCGCTGGAGGAAAGCTCGAACGGACTTCAATGGACGTGCCGCAACTCTCCGACCTCACCAGAGACCAGCTTCCGGACCCAACAGCTCTTCTTAGAGCTAACGCATAAACGGCCCTTGTTATATATATATATATATATATATATATATATATATATATATATATATATATATATATATATATATATATGCCATTAATCATTTTACTTGATTTCAGTTCAAATAATTACGGTTGTGGATTTATTAACGTAATTTGTATTCTTGTTTTGGTGTTTGTGTGATTTGAGATTTATATTTTGATAAAACTTTTGTATAAAATTGGTGTAACCATTCTAATATAAAACGACAATCGTACCTTTTATCTTCTTCCTGGCGCAACCCGAGTAAAAGTGAATACTCCTAAATGTATAAAATATATCACATATTTATGTATTAAATATACCGCTTATTTATTAAACAGTTTATACAAATGCATAAGGTATTTAATAAAATTACATATAACACTACTTTTTCTTTATTTACATCAATTTACCTATTACGGTTGGTTCAAGATCAATAAACACAGCTCTAGGTACATATCTTCCCTCGATTACTTCTTGAAAAAATGTTGTAAAACTGGAATCACCCCACGATGGTCTTAATGATTCTGGAACTTGACCGTCAGGTTCTATGCCATGTTCTAAACAATATAATTCCCAACATGCATTGCCCATTTGAACACCAGCTTGTCCCGCATGGATTGATATGCATTCTCTCTTAATATTCGATATATATAAAAAGAAAAATTTATTAGTTATTAAAATTAAAGCTATTATATCAAACAATTTGAATAATTTTAGATAACTTTATATTATAATAAAATATTTTTATAAGAAACATTAGGAAACAATGCAGTGTGTTTTAATCATTAAAAAACTTAAGTAAAATAATTTATTTCTTTTCTTTGATCATTCCTGAATTAAATTCACTGTTCTTAAAAATATTTTTTCTTTTTAGATTTTAATTTTGGGTATTTTTAGGAAAATTTAATTTAAAAAATATTCTGTAAACTTCATTAACTTAAATTAATTAATTAAGATATACTCGCTTATTGTTATTAAAACGTGATTAAGTATTAATTGTTTAACCATTAGATTATGTTCTGGGAAATTATGTTATTGAACTTTGATTTGGCTTTTATTTTTATAAAGATTACATTGTTAATCCATAAGGAGTACAATTAATTATTAGTTTATCATGATTTATCTTTACTTTTTTTTAGATATATTTCATACTGTAATTATTTTATTATTTGGAATAGAAAGATCTGTTTTTTACCATTAAGTACTGAGCCTATGTGCGTTTTTTTTGGAACAGATTTTTCTTATTTATCGTTTTCAAAGAATAAATTTTATGTTACAACCTTTTTTTCTAAATTAAAAATAATCTTATTTTTCATCCTAAAATGGGGCAATACTTTTAGATAAAAATTTGAACAAAGTATATTATGTATTGCTAAAGAAGTATAAGTGGTAGAATAAAATTCTACTTCAACACGTTTTAAAACAATCTGCTTTTTAATACATTTTGAGGAAACTTAACATTATAAATAATTTAATAAATTTTCAAAATGTAATAAAATGAATTGGTCTTAAAAACAAGTAGTAATTAAGTAAATAGGTTTTACAATTTGAGCAGTATATTAGCATTTTCTTGCAGTAATGCAAACATTATAGGTAAGTACTTCATATAAAAATGAATAAGTTTTAAAGGGACGCCCACTAAAAAAAATATTTTGTTAAATGGCCATGAAAAATCAGTCTCTAAGAAAAATAAACGGCATGTGACGTATTAAAAAATAAATTATGCTCACATCCATACATATGTGCTAGCATCTCCTGTCGCGGTTTTGGCCGCGCTATATGGTTACATGCATTCTCGTGGGAGATCAATTTTTTTTATTGTATGTTTTCTAATCTAGTAACCGGTGGCAGGATTCAGCCAGTCACTCATACATACAGTAACAGTGGCAACGGCTGTTTGGTTGAGCCACCGCTCCACTTAAAAAAAATCGAAATTCCAAAGCACCCGAAAATAGTTCCTATTTATCTAAATAGTATATGCAAGCCCAAACTGATATCTAGTTTAGTCGGAAATAGGAACATTGCTCAAAATGTATTTTACTCTTCAACTTTCAAGGTCGAATCACAAAAATCTAGATATTTGTTTAGTTTTAGATATTCAAATGATTACACACACACCAAAAATCATGTTAATATCTTCATTTTTTAGAGAAATTTAAAAAAGTATTCTGGTTTCAAAAAAAATTAAAAAATCATAACGATTTAAACTCTGAATTTCAAAATAAACTAGAAATTGGTTTTTAGATATTTACATGAAGATTACACGCACCAACAATCAAGTTGATATCTTCAACTGTTACCGATAAATTCAAAATATTAAATTTCATTGTTACTCCATTTCAACCCTTCAAATTCGGAATTTCAAAAAATCTTTTCTTAATTTGCATTTACACCGTAACAAAAACATATATATACAAATTATCGTCAATCTATCTTCAATAGTTTTTGGTAGGAGTGACACTGAATTTCTCACGACGAATTGTTTTCCAAAACAATAAAACGGAGTAAAATATAAGTAAGAAAGAAACGTTTCGTGGATTCAAAATTTTTTAATTTATTTTCAAAATATCGTTAATTTTGTCCAGCTTAAATATACTTAAGATTTATGGGGTTTCCAACAAACAGCATGAGAAATCTATGCATTACTGGTGTACCTCTAAACATAGACTAAAGACAAAATTTTTTGTCTACTTTTGCACAGATAACTTTCAAAGAGATTTAAACAATGAATGTAAAATAAAAATTCATTTTCAGTAATAATCTGACTCTGTGGTAGGGCTAACAAAGAAATTCTTCAAATTACTTAATTTTATTTTCTAATAATTCTAAGTCTGAATTTAAAATTCTTTTCGATTAGTTTTTTATTTTATTTTATTTTATTTATAGATTTATTTTGTTCTCATTTTCTTTTACTATTAAAATGAATAATAGATTCACAATAGATTATTATGTTTTTCTTACAGTTAATGAGTTCGTTATCAGGTATGCGTTAAAAATTTGAAGATAAGTTTTAAATTAACTAAAGAATTTTAACTTTATTCTAGGCAGTTTATTTTTTTGATATACCCGAAATAGTAATTTTTGTTTGTATAAAATTGTTGTTACTTTAAATGCTTTAATAAAAAAAAGTAATCCACATACATTTTCTTATTAATCTAGTTTATATATTAAAACAATGATATTCTATTAGTTGTAATAATTTTTTTTTTAAACTTACCATTTTTTCGTAAATTTGTCAAATTTTCTTGAAAAAAAAGAAAAATGAAGAAACTTTTCATATACCTTTAAATAATAATTAATTCAGCCGTTCGAATTGAGTAAATATATTTTTGAATTTTTTTTTTTTACCAATATATTTTAGAATTTTGATTAATTCCAAAAAATTTAGGATTTTTGTTGATAAAATCAATGAAGTAAGTAAACAACTAAATTTTATTTATTTATTTTTTATCATATGTGATTTTATACATTGTTTAACTAATTAAATTTTTTATTTCTTATTATTTATTTATTTAATTAATTTATTTCATAAATTAAGTACATTATATTTATTTTCTAGTTTTGTATTATATTATTATTATTTTATTAGGTTTTAAATAAATAATTTTAATTGATAATATTTAAAAATTGAATGTTTCAAGAAATGTATATATTTTTTATTAATTTATAATTATTTCCGTATTGTAAGGAGATGGGATTGTGATACCGGCAAACACAATTACTTATCCCAAAAATATATATAGGTACATGTATGCACTCAACATAGGTATTTTTTTTTTTTTGTAGATTAAAGATGAAATTAATTAAATAGCTATTGTAAAAATCCCAGAACGTTTTTAGAAATTGAAACACATTTCAACATTATTATGATTAATTCGATATTACTGTTTTTCTTTCTCTCCGGTAAAGAAAAAACCTACACCCATTTTAAGGTAGCCTATTCATTTTTTTTTTCTAAATAAGAAATTAACTTTTTTTCGTGTAAAAAAAATGACTAGAATAACCGATAACCGGAATTCGAACCTAGAACCTTCCGAATGAAAGGCAGAGTCATAGAGCGGTTTGAATTTATACAAATACTAGTTTTAGTTTTATTTCTGTTTTGATTTTAATTTGGAAAAGGATCTGTTAACAGTTTTAAATCTTAAGTACAATATAAAATGATTTAATTTCAATTTGAATACGTAATTTGATACGAATGATATGAATAAGTTATGTGGAGCAACTGATGATGCGAGTAACTCGTGAAAGCGCTCTTGCATGAATTATGGAATAAGGTAGGTTTCATCCTATTTTATTTTATTTATTAATTCTGTACTTAGGTTGATCGGATTAATATAATAAATAAATATATATATATATATATATATATATATATATATATATATATATATATATATACGTAGTAATGCATATAATATATCTGTACGTTTTAGTTGTAATATGTTCTTTAATATTATTAAGAAAATATTGATCATGCTGTGATATTTGGTATCGGATAGCGGCAAAGTTATTTATTTTGGGGTGAATTAATGGATGGCTGCCGGTGATGTTGATTTAAGTTTCTAGTGGGCATCAAGAGAGTGTGTGCATTTAATGCACGTAAGTCTTCGAAGGTGGTTCTCTCTCTTGCCTTGGTCCTGTGTAGGCTATATCATCCCCTCTTCTTAACTCCTATCAGTGTTCAAGTGATTGATGGTTAAATGTACAATACCTTAAGCGTCTGTCATTCATAAAAGGCTTTTTCTTTTTTTTTTAATAATAAAAAATGTGTATTATATAAAATGGGTGAATTATACGTAATCGTGAAATAAAAGATAGTAAATTTTTAATATATTTACTTAAGCGGGAATGTGGAAAATTTGGGAACTGATTCTAGTACTTGAAATAAGGAGAAAGTTTATACAAATATATGTCCGAAAACGCTTTATTATCGAGTTGCGGCTAGCGAAAAAGTTCGCCCAGATTTCAGTTTCCCCGATAAATGAGATCATACTGAAATTTTTACGGCGTTATATAAGGTTTCTTATGATTTTTAACCTGAAAAATCGGAATAAAACAGATTCAAAAACTGTTTCTCCCGAAGATTCTTGGTTATTAAACGTAAAACAGAAAAATTTGGAGACGATAAACATTTTTTTGTTTAAATTTGAAGTATAGAGTTTTGTTAAATGACAAACGAATGCGTAAATTTTATTATCAAAATTTGCAGAGAATTTAATTCTAAGAAAATTCATATATATAAAAAACAAAAAAAGACTTTTATTATTAAAAATCAAAACTTAGCAGAAAAATATTACGAAAAAATTAAATCATTTAGTAAAATAAATTTAAATCTTTGAAAAATCAGGTTGTCAACACTAACTGTACGCTTCGAAATGAATTTAAACTACTCGTAAAATTGTGGTGACGTGTTAATGTTAGACGGTTTAATTGTTTTTGAATAACTTAGATTATGTTTAATTATTTTTGAGAATCAAGTTGTGTTGGGTTTTTGTATTTATTGTACTCCAAACTGTACCTACATTTTTCCAATTGAATCTAAATATAAAAGTGTGAAATTACGTTTTGAATTTATTGTTTTGAAAAATGCCGCGTCTCTTCACTCATGCAGAATATGCTGATATGATTTTGTGTTTGGCTTTTGCAACGGATGATCGTGCTGTATGCAAAAATACCGATGTAGGTAGCCTGAACGAGAAGTTCCAAACCGTACCGTACTTTGTAGAATTTTTAATAATCTTCGTGAGAATGGTACACTTCCTAGTGCTCATGTTTCATCTGAACGTCAACAGATGCATGGTGATAAAATAGGAAAAACATTCTTCAGTGGCACAGTTTAGCCCTACAATGAGTACACAAAGAATTTCTACACGACTCAACATTCTACAAAGTAATTTATGGAGGATATTACAAGCTCATTGATTGCGTCCTTTTTATGTTCAGAAAATTCAATACTTTCATCTTGGTGACCATGCCACACGACTGCAGTTTTGTCAATGGGTTAACAATAATTACCGTTTAATAATTACAATAATTCCGTTCACACTATTTTTGGATTAGGCTACTTTTACTGGTAGTGGCATAAACAACACACCGAATTCACATCGGTGGTTTGAAGAAAACTCATGCTGTAGTCAAATCAAATTTCCAGCGACAATTTTCGGAGAAAGTTTGGTGTGCATGATCGACAACCAATTACTAGGCAATTTCATACTAGAACAACGTGTCACGGGAGGAAATTATCGGAATTTTAAGCAATGAATTTTTAACAGTGCTGTAAAATTTATCATTGTTAAAATTTACTATAAATTTGGTGAAGCAACAATACATTTCAGGAATTAAGTAAAAAAATTCGTAGATGAAAGTTTTCTGGTAAATGGATTGGACGTAGAGATCCACCTTGATCATCGGACTTGACTTGTTTAGATTACTGTTTATGGCGATGGATGAAACGCGAAGTATACAAAAAAAACGTAGACACACATGATGCCGATCTCTTGCATTTTCAATGCTGCTGCCCTCATTAAGGAACGCGAAAATATTGTTGGCGTCAGAAAATGTAAGGAAACGAGTTGAAAAGCGCATTGATGTCTCCTGAAATTTTCAAACATTTATTGTAAATTAATACAGTACTAGGTCATACAGTTATGGGACCTGCTTTATTCAATTTTAAAGGTTAAAAAACAAAAGAAACCATCAAGTTTAACCCTTATATAACGACTTAAAAATTTCAATATGATATTTCACCGGGTGAACTGAAATTCGGGCGAAATTTTTTGATAGCCGTAACGCGATAACAAAATGTATTTATATAACCCATCGGGTTAGTCTAGTGGTGAACGCGTCTTCCCAAATTAGCTGATTTGGAAGTCGAGAGTTCCAGCGTTCAAGTCCTAGTAATGGATAATGATAATAATAGTAATGGATGCCGGTGTTCTTTGGTGGTTGGGTATCAACTAACCATTCTAAACAACTACACTTCATTTACACTTATACATATCATCCTCATACATCCTCTGAAGTTTTATCTGAACGGTAGTTACCGGAAGCTAAACAGGAAAAAGGAAGGAAGGACATATGTTTATATGAATTTCTTTTCTTATTTCAAGCTCTAGAATTAATTTTCAACATATTTTCCTTTCTTCCTGAATTACCTTCGTTAAGAGATATTTATTTTATAAAGAAAAATGTACGAATAGGTTTATTAATTGTTAACAAATCTTCAAATTTGTTTTTCTAGATTTCGGTTTATGTAACACATAATCAAATCGGGTTAACTTAGTAATATTTATTGGTTATCGGCCTCCGTGGCGCGAGTGGTAGTGTTTCGGCCTTTCATCCGGAGGTCCCGGGTTCGAATCCCGGTCAGGCATGGCATTTTCACACACGCTACAAATCATTCATCTCATCCTCTGAAGCATGCCAAACGGTGGACCCGGAGGTTAAAAAAAAAAAATAATAATATATTGGTTGGTCAGAAACTTGAACAGTAGTATCATCAGTATTAATCTTATTTCATATTTACATCTATTATTTCACCATTTTGATTGTTAAACAATCGTTATCAATAGCTAAGGTAAAAAACAAAAATAATTAAAAATATTGGCAACTAATTAATAAATACTAAATACTTATTAAATATTTGTAATACTTATTTTAGTATTATAAAGTAAATATATTTTATATTTACTCTAAAATTAATATTTTTAGAAATACTTATAAGGTAATAAATAATTTTATTTTTAAATCTAAACCAATATTTTAACATTTAAAAACCTAAACATTTAAATTTTAATTAAAAATTTGTTAAGAATATGAAAATATCAGATCCATTTTTAGACACAAAAGCGCTTATGAGATTATATATCTTACAAAAATGATCATAATTCAATCATTATAATTCTTACAAAAATGATCAATTTGGTTGACGAATCAGTTTCAAACAAAAATGATCATAGAAAATTTGATTGACGAATAAATTATATTTCAAAATACAACAATATGAAAATTAAAAATGAATAGAACACCCACGTGTGCACTGAAGGGTTAGGTAGATTTAACTTTAATTGTGCGTATATAAAATAGGTTAAACGGGATGCTGTATTAGAATTGTTTATTAAGTTGTGGTTGAGGATTGAAATAAGGGTAGGTAGTTTTAGAAATATTGATGATAGTCCTAGTTGGAGGTCGATCGGTCACCTGAACGTTTTAACATAGGGTTGTATTCAATTGTTCATTTATACCATCTGTCCGAGTATCTGTTATTATTATTATTTGATCGTGAGAAATCAGTGCGCACGTGTATATTTTTACCGCTACCATCTGGCGTTTATAACAGTCCTATTCAGAAGCGAATATATTTTTTTTCGTTGCTTAGAATATTTTTTTCTTCTTCATGATATCTTTAGGTTTTACACAAACTATTGAAAATAGTTTATTTAGATTTTTTTGACAACTGTATATCACAACAAAACTTTGAAACTGATTTATATGCTAATTGCTTTTTCAGTACATCCAGGATATGATACAAATACAAAGACTTCCTTCAATTCGCTTTGTATCACAAATTATTTTTTAATATTTGCTCGCTCAGGATGTATTTTAAGTAAAAAAATCTTTAGACTGACTTTTCAGTATTTTAATTTGGTTTTTATATTTTAATTTTTTTTTTAATTTGTTTTAATATTGGTAATAATAGATATCGTAGATAAAAAGAAACGTCAAGTTCCACCTTTTAGACAGACGTCCTACATACGTTTGGAACTAACAGAATAAGCAGCTTGGACGTTGATCAAAATTTCTGGAGTTGCACTTTCGGTCGACCAATTTTGGCTGTATCTGCCACATTCCCTTTCTCTTGGAACGTGTTCAGCCTCTTAGTGGAGGCCTTGTTTGGTGCATCCACGCCATACTTTTCTGTGAATGTATTCTGGGTCTGTGCATAACTGGCACATTTGTTGTATCGGAAGACAAATGGAGAATAAATTTTGCCGCATTGTTTAACCCATTTTTCCTCACCAATTAAACCAGCAGAAACAGAAGGAAACACTCTTCCATAAGGTTCGTCCCTTTTTGGACACTCTATAGTACAAGAATTTACTATACGAAAAAAAAGGCTTTAACTCCCTCCTGCCTCTTTATAGAGGTTTAAGTAAGATTACAAACCATCAAAAAGTATTTATCGACCTAAGAAGGGCATTAAATTACATGCAAAATTTTACTTTCCCACTGAATAAAATTTTGATTACGGGAAGAGGTACCTCTTTGATCAGCTTCATCAACTGTCAATTGGCATCAGACCCCATTCATATCATTGTACCACATTTCATCCAGTCTGGAGATATCAAAAAAAAAAAAAAAAAAATAGGTCAATATACATACATCTCGTTTGATTTCAATGAAAAAATTGTGTTTTTTGGTTGAAGAGAATGATGAAATATTAAGATGTACAAACATTCCGACATGCAAAATATGATCCAATTAGCGTAGTTTGCCTTAGATATACTGTATAGCTGCTATATTTTATAACACAGGCGGGAAAATAAAAACAAAGCTAAACATTCGGTTGCTAAAAACGATTTATTAATTTAATATGATATAAAAGTTTGTTTTATATTTATTAATCTTCTTTTTTTATATTACTTTCTTATTCATTAAATTTAATTTGTATTTCTTAAATGTAGGTAGTTTCAGTTAAAATTGTTTTTTTCTATATTACCCTTTGTGAGATAAAAAAAAACCCTATTTGTACCTTAAAGTTGACGATAATTTGACCGCTTCATGGCTAGTTTAACTTACGTTAGTTGACTATAGTGAGTATGTGTGTGATAGTGGGAGAACGGTTGAGGGAGAGGAAGAGTTTTCTTATTGTAGCTTCCTTCTTTAGTAAAATTGCTTTCTATCCCACAACAACGCTTTCTCTTTTATTTGCTCTCCCTCTTAACAACTATTCCTTTCTACAAATGGACTCTTAATTCGTAAGCGATGTATTACAAACAAACAAGTTTTGTCAAAGGTTTTGTCAACGATCCAACCTTATATTGTTATTATTACTTTATCCATTTTGGTGAATGCCTCTTACCAAACCTTTAGTTATGATCTCCCTAGTATTATTATTATTTTTCTTTTGTTATCCTTAGGTACAACTGCTTCTGATTTTTAATTAAATGTTAATCTACAAACATTAAGATTATATTAATTTTGCAATATAAATATTTGTCTGGCTAATTATTCCCAATGTTTTTACATTCTTTCTCTTTACACATGATTTAAAGTTTTTCTTTTAAAGTAACTTTGGGCAATTTCATATATATATTGTGAATTCTGTGACCGTTACAAATAAAAATTGTTAAAAATATAGAACGGAGTAGTTCGTTCTGTATAAGGGCTACGGTTGGCACCAGAAAAAACTAAAGTCCTGGTCACGGCCGGAAGGAGGAAGTTAAGAGAGATCACCATGCAGGTGGTGCGTTGGTTTATTTTTTGTATGTGCTCACATTTTTATTTTAGCTGTTTTTGGTCCAGATCGGACCACGTGATGCGCCGTTAGTTCAATTTTTACCGCCATGTAGCGGTAAAAAATTGAACTAACAAGTGGTATAATAATAAATTTTGTGTACTATAAATAGTACGTCGTTTAGATTAACCTTTTTTTTTTTTTACTTTTAAGACCGCAAAGGACCACTTTAGTTAGAATAATTCAAGTCTTTTTTGCCAATCTTTTGGCCTTTAAGTTCTTAGCTTTTACTTTCTCCCAATATTTAGTCATTCTTAATGATCTTACTTTACGATCCTCTTCTGAATAAACCCTTTTTGTATAATTAACCTTTATTATACATATTATTTTTTTACATTTTGTTAAAAAGCTATTTTAGACATAAGTTTTTTAAGATTTTTTTATAAAAATAAATAAGTATAGAAGTACCATGTTTCTTTATACTAATATACATACTTCTTTATATATACATTTTTTAATCATTTTACGTCATTACTTTTCTCTCACCATTATTTCTGTCATGATATTCCTGTACGAACGGGTGGAGGGTCCAGGGAGTAGAACCCTGACCGGCTAGTGTATATAAAAGCAGCTTCTGTCATGAGCTATTAAAGAAGTAAACCATTTAATGTTACCCAGTATGCACCATATGGAGGCGGCTGGTAGAGAAATGTATTATATCTGACAGTCGTAGAAGAAAGAGTACGGCCATGTTCAGGATAACAAGTGGCCATGACTGTCTTGATACTCATTTATTCAGTGCTGAGCAACATTTTTTTGTTTATTTAAACTTTTAATAATAGTAAGGCGGAAAACAGTTTTATTAACTAGGAGCACGTAGTGAATGAATGTAATTATTTTAAAAATTATAAAGGAATGTCTGTTGATGAATACGGAAATTAATAACTGCTTCAGAATTAGAGCATTTATAATAAATAAAAATATTAAAGGAAATTATGTTTTAAGTGAATGTTATTTTCGTACTTCTCATCCCACAAAACGTAAAGGAAATTCAATTTAACACCCCACCCTACCGTACTTTTCTTCGAAAAGACTGTAAACCAAATTCTTATATTCCTAATGTATTTTCAGTGATTGTAATTTATTCTGGATTTGTAAGCTTAAAGTATTTTCCATCCTGGTGTATAACTACCAGTTAGAAGTTTATTAATTATGTTTTATATGCCTATGCATGAATTATTTAGAAATGTTCATATTCTTTTCATTGATAGTTATTCTTATGATTAATGAAGTACTTTTATTGGTTTTTGTAACCGATATCTTAACGATCTTTCCAGTTTTGGCTTTTTTATAACAGTTACCAGTTAAAGCAGGCTCCTGAATTCTATAAATTACAAAAAGAAATTTTTAAAATAATTTTCCGAAAACTCCTGAAATTAATTTGAGTTTTTCGATTTAACTAATTTTTTTCGTTTTACTTCCTTGTACGAAGTAAAGGGAGTATTGTGATCGGGAAAAATTTCGGTTTTCAGATTTCAACGGAAATATACATTTTGACCATCTCTGAATCCATTCTGACTAGTTTCGCCGTGATATCTGTATGTACGTGCGTACGTATGTATCTCGCATAACTCAAAAACGATTAGCCACACTATGTTGAAATTTCAGATTTAGGACTGTTGTAACATCTACACCTCCCCTTTTGATTGCAATCGATTGAAACAAAAGAGTCAAAATAGCCCAAAATTCAAACTTTTTGGATTTTGGATTTTTTCTTAACTGCAGTAATAAGCCTTCATTGGGAGCTAGCTTTGCAACGATATATAAATCTCATAAGTGGTACTTTTTTCGTTGGTTCTAGAGTTATAACCAAATGTAATTTAAATTAATAAAATATTTGGATCTTACAAGAGAAGATACATCGGTTCGAATCAGACTTCATCTCCTCTTCTTTTTTTTAACTTTTTTTTTGTTTTTAATTTAAATATTTTGATTTATTAATAAAATTATTAACACATTGATTGTAAAAAAAATTCGCAATAAATAATTATTTATTAACAATAAATAATTTTATAAATAATTTTTCAAAAAAAATATGAAAAAGGGTCAAAGGTTATTAGTGGAATAAAATTTTATGTATTTTAAAAAATGTGTATTGTAATTTAATATATTACATATGCGTATATGTAATTGAAAATTACATATGTATATTTAACTGAAAATTATAATTTAGAATCGTATTATTTTTGGATTTTCTTTAAATATTCTGGAATTTGTGTTTAATTTTTTCTGCATTAAAGTTAACTACAGTACAGAGTTACTGAAATATACACCCTCACAAGAACATGTACACTGAGGCATACATGCCCGATCTTTAATAAATGGCAAAAAATTCTTATCTTTTAGTTCATTATTCCTATGGTTTCGTTCATTTGTTTTTTGTTGCCAACCATTTAATCGCTCTTTAGTTTGATATAATTCTTCTGATCTTAATTTGTGTATACGTTATCTAGTTTTCAAATTTTCTCTCTTTTTATATTCACCATCCTCGCTTAATTTTTTTATTCTTTCCTTGGTCCTTGGTTTTCTTCCTCTTTATATTTATCATTTTCTCTTAATCTTTTTATTCTTTCTCTGTCTGCAACATTTTGTAAAACATTTTGGTTTAACATTTTTTTGTAGATTTTTTTTTTAGTTACTTCCATTTAACATATTAAACGTAGGAAAATCAAAAAAATTTCTTGGAAGGTGACTTTGGAGGCGGGGAAGCAGAAAAAGTAAAAAATAAAAAAATACCGATTTTTAGAATTGATAAAAGCTTTTTTGGTTTATTTAAACATATAATGATAATTTTATAATAAAACCATAAATTCATCCTTTCAGAAAAAAAAATCTTAGGTAACTTTCTTCATGTTTAATTATTTTTTCATTAATTAGAATAATCAGTGACAGGAAAGTTTTACAAATTTGTTGTCAGATTTTTATTACACTGTTTTCTGTAAATTTCTAGCGGTTTGCATCTTTAGAAAATAAAAAATTTACTTTGTATTTTATTTTTTAGAAAATTTGAATTAACCAAAGGAGGGAATTGTTCTTTTCGAATAGCTGATAGTTTCTGTCAGGGGTGCTAACTTTACACAGTTTCAGTTTATTCACTTAAATACTTTTTCCGCTGTTGCTATTTGTCTCTTTAATAATTAAACGACCCTCGTATAATTCGTTTTGAAAATTTTACAATTTATTGCGTAGCATTGTTTTCCCAAGGTTATTTTTATTTAGTAATTACGTCATTTTTTTTTCAAATAACATCGTGGGTCATTTAAGAAAAAAAAAATTATTAGCGAGTGAAATCAAGCATAAACAGCCTCATATTTGGAAAGTAACAGCATACGAAATACACAATAACTGAAGTGTATTTTTTTGTTTCTTACTTATTAATCAAATAAGAATTACCTGTAGATTGGTATAAATTTATTTTTTTTAAAAGAAATTATTCTGTGTTGTGTCAACTACATAACAGTTGTGGTCGGCATTCATGTGATGCTTTGCTTGCATATGCAGCCCTCCAAGAACCTCCTGGCTGTTAAGTGCACAATAATAACATAACGTAGGTAACGTTAGGTACTTTTATAAAAGAAGTGGTCCAGTTTTTGTTGGCAGGCACGTGAACAATAGGTTGCATAAGCGATTTTTGTGCATCATTTCTCCCTTTAAAGCAAACTAAAAGGTCTACCCTAAGTCCACGTTTTCTGTATGTAAGTTTATTACAATATAGCCAACCCGTTTAGTAGAACATTTTCCTCGCTTTAAAGCTTTCTACTCCCTTCTCTTTCTCGCAAACACCCTACTTTCTATTAGGGTACTATACCATCTGTCACCCCCAAAACCCCTCTATACGGGAGATCTACTTATGAATGCGTGCTGCAGATAGACGTGTGCCGCAGACTCATTTATGCACTGTAAACTCCTATCAAAGCATTACGTCGGCTCAGGTAACACAAAATCAAATCAGCTTATCGGCACCATACACAATCGTTCATTTATTTTATCATAAAAACCAAATCTTCTAGAAATTATATACCTATTCATTATTTTTTTTTGAATGGACGAACGACCGACCATTCACTGCATATGACAGTTTATCTTGATGATTATCATTAATGATTCATTTCATGTTCGTGCGTGCATGTATGTGTGTTTTGGAAAAAAATCACAATCACTTTCTCATGTTAGTTTTTGTTTACATTGTGTTTCTTTTTTCTATTGTATCTGAGTTTGATATTTAAAATTGAAACGTAAGCAAAATGTTTCCTTAATTTGGATTCTTTTTGTTACAAAATCTCAGTTTTTTCTCTCTGTTTTTATTATGTTCATTAATTTTTAACATATTTATTACAAATATTATAAATGTATCAAAATAGTTACGAATAATATAATGAACTGACAGTATTATCAGGAGAAAATCTGCATATTACCCTCAACAAAAAAATTATCTTTAAAAAAGTATCTTTAGAATCAAGTTGTTTACGGCTTGAAAAAAAATTGGTCTTTATTACTATTATTATCTATCTACAAACTAAAAAGTAACATTTAGTTTATTTTAAATTCACAAGTCCAAAAACTGGTCGTTGCCTAACATTTCTTATAAATTTGTTAAATTTTTTTTCTTATTTTTTTAACAATAAACGTTTTAAGGAATATCCATAAGAAGCAAAATAAAACAGTTTTTGCAATAACGGAGAAAATTAATTTTTGAATAAAACGATAAAGAATCAATATTATCTAATATTCTTTTAGAATTTCAAATAATCAAATTTTTTTCTGTCATTATCTTGTTGAAAGTAACAAAGGACAATTTCTGTGACAATTGAACGTTCACATTACCTATATTTCTTAAAATAATATTTTATCATATCGGATATTGTATAAGCCATAATGGTCAGTCCGAGTTAGGAGGTTAAGGGGGTAAGACTGTTAACTTTTGAGTTGGTTTGTTTAAAGGACGATAGATTCGTTTTATTATTTTCTTTACCCAAGTACAAATTATTTTTTTTATTTTTTCATGATTTTTTTTTGTAATTTATTAAATTGTTTATTTTTAACTGTAACTGTATTGTTATTGTTTCTTGTATCTGTTGATGATTGTTTATTATTTAAAAAAATGTACGGTTATTTTTAGATTTTTTTTGTGTTAATGTTTTTCAGCTTTTCCTATTTTTAATTTTCGTAAATAATCCAATGCAATATTGAAATCATACCATCTGATTTGTTGTTCAAAATAAATGATTAATATATCTGATTTGTGGTTGACAATGAATGTGTTGAATATTAGGAAGGAATTAAGTAATTTTTTTTTTTACCCTTTTAAAAAATATTTTTTTTTTTTTTTTTGAGGGGATGGTTAAAAATAACTTTTTATTGTGGGAAATGTAATGTATTGGAACAGGAATGTCTGAAAGTACCTGAAGATGTATGTGTTGATTTATAAGCCAAGAAATGTCGGAACCAATCAGGTGTTGGAATCATTTATAACCTAAGACGGTGGTTGTGGTGTGGTAAGATGACGGGGAGACTGGGTTGTTGTTACTTAGGCAGGCTCTTATGTTATATATATTATTATAAGGCAACCACCACATGAAGGTAGGTAACGTTACGTACAATGCAACATCAGCAGCATTGGTAGTAGCGGCAAATATCAGAAAAAGCTTTTAACTGTTGTCAAGAAAGAAGTGGCGGTACCTTACTAGTCAGGTTGTGATTTTTCATCTCTTCTCAACTTCTTTCTGTTTTCTTCTTCTTCTTCTTTACTACGTTATACTTTTTATATTCCCCTTTTTCCCTTATTTTTATTTTTTTTAAACCTTCCCTCACTACTTCCATATCACCATCGCCCTCATACCTCCCTTCTACTTCTACTTATTTATTTCTTTTATTCTCTAACTTGACCTAACTTCTTTCCATTAACCTGTAACCTGTTTCTCATCCATTTCGTATTTCCTAAAAATATTTTTAGCTTTCGTCTTGATTCGCTTTTCTTTATTTTTACTTCCTTTTTCTTTTTATCATGCAGTAAAAAAAAAAAAGTTCCTTAAATGATTTATTAACGATTTTAATAAATATACAATTTTAGGGCTTTATTTTCACTTACTTTTACGAAGTAAAGGAATTAATGTAGTCGCAAAAAATTTCGGTTTTCAGATTTCAACGGAAATGTTCATTTTGACCATCTCTGAATCCATTTTGTCTAGTTTCTGGGTGACGTCTGTAAGTACGTATGTATAACTCAAAAACGATTAGCCGTAGAATGTTAAAATCTTGGATTAGGACTGTTGTAACATCTAGTTGTGCTCCTCCCCTTTTGATTGCAATCGACTTCACCAAAAATGTCCAAAAAACCCAAGATCCAAAAGATTTAGATTTTGGGCATTTTCTTAACTGTATTAATAAGACGTCATTGAGAGCTTTTCAATGATATATCATAAGTTGTACTTATTTTTATTGGTTCCGGAGTTATAACCAAATAAAATTTTAATTAATAAAATATTTTGATGTTACAAGATGAAGGCACATCATTTCAAATCCGACTTAATCTTCTTTTTTTTAAATTTTTTCTTTTAATTTATATATATTGATTTATTAATAATTATTAATCTCTGTAAAAAAAAAAAATACAATAAATAATAATTCAATAACAATAAAAAAATTATATAAAAAATATCAGAAGTTATTAATAAAATAAAATTTTATGTACTTGGCATTTTAAAAAAATAATTTAATAGGCGTAAAGGAAGTCATGTGGTGTCCACATCAGATTTTTTACATAAAATTACAATTATATTTAAATTAAAATTTGATGATCTTGTTATAATTATGTAATTAATTTTCTGTTTTAAATTTTTAAGAATAAAAAAAATATTCTATAACAATAATTTTTAAACTAAAAGGTTTTTATTTATTACCAAAGATTTCTTAACAAAATCATTCCTCTCATAAAATCGTCAGACTAACACTTTATAACTCTGTATAACGCTGATGATTAACATCCAAATCGTTATATCTAATTACTACTGTACTGTAGACAGCTAATGGTACAGAAAAATGGTGGGGGTAGTTTTTATATATCTTCTATAGAGAGTAGTAGTAGTAGTTTTTAGTAGTTTTTGCAGTTTTTATATCATTCTATATTAGTTCGTTTTATAGCATTGTGTTACTATAGTACTTTTAAAAGTCTTTATGTTTTATCATTCTCGAAATATTGAAAGAATGTTGTTAATCATGTAAATTTACATTTTTTTTAAAATTATTTAAATAATTTTTTTTCAACAACTTCATTTCAAATAATTTCCCCCCCAAAAAACACTTTATACTCTTATTTTTTTATTTGTTTGTGAAACTGTGGATTGTTTATTAATTAATAAGATGTACTTTATTCATTATGTATTAGTAATTATTTGTTTTTTTTTTGTAGGTAAGTGTCACGTTACATCTATATTTGTTTCAAAATTAGACGTAAATAATGCTTAAGGAGGTAAGTGGTTAACATTTTGACCGTTATTTTATAAATTATCATTTAAAATCTAATTATTTATTGTAGAGTAAGTTCAGTAATTTACTATTATCCTATTATTTTATCATTATTATCAATTTTACTTTTTTTTAAATGAAGAATTCTTTTTAAAATTAGGAGCGGGAAAGTTTCTGCGTACATATTTGAATAACTAGAAAATCAGAAAACGAATTATAATTGATTTACCCATCACTGAAAATAAAATACACATGAAAATAAAAATTATTATTATTTTTTTTTTTATTTATCTTTTTATGATCATAGAGACAATTAGGTAAATCTAAAATACTTAATTTCAAAATTCAAAAGCTACTTTAGTTTAATAGGCATGTTCTCTATTGAAAAAATGTCTATGTAATATTTTCTTAAATATGATTAGTACTACCTAATAAAATGTTTATTATTATTTGATTTAGTTGTTTATAAATTAATGTATTATTTAAATCTTTATTATTATTTACATTTTTTAAAAAAAATCGTATATTTTTTACATCTGCAGGAAGATTTCGTAAAATTATAAAAAAAAACTTTTCTCCCATTTAAAATGCTTTACATTATCCGGGCTACCATATTAAAAATATTAGTTTGAAACTTTTGATAATTTTATTCCATGTTTAGAAAGAAATTCATGATGTTCAAATGTATAAGTTTTAATAATAAACTGGATACTTTTACATATAATATTGACTTACGTCCTCTTTGTCGATTACAAAAGAAAGAAATCAATCATGGTTTTTTATTTCTGGCCAATTCCATTATTTTAGATTCCTAACTTTATGAGAGGATCATATATTATCTGCAGATGATAGCCGTACTTAAAAAAAGTCGAATTATCGAATGAAAAAATCAAAAAGTAAAAGGATATTATTGTTTTCACGATTTAAAAAAAATTACTAACATTGATTTTTTTTTTTTAATTTGTATAATCTTATAGTTTATTTGTGCGCGCGCGTATATGGTCCATTGATATATTTTTTATCAGCTCAACTAAAATCTTAATGTTACTACGTTGGTCAATTCTACAAATAATCTCTGCAGGTTTCACCCCAATTTGGAATAACGTAAAAGATCATCATACACGCATATTTCCCATATTACTAAGTAAACAATGAAGCATTTATCATAAATTAACCTTGTATTACAATAACAGACACTTGAACAAGAACAACTACTACGCAAACAAAATGATTTATGGATAATAACAGTGTTACCAAATTCTGAATTTGAAAAAACGAAAATATCCTTTCACTTTTTATAGTACTATAGTATGTATATGATTTATGTTATTAGCGAGGGTAGTTGTTTAATAGCTAATAATATTAGTTCTAAACTGTTTTTTCTGTATTATTCTCAAAGCATAGGCATTGTTATGCAAATGTTTAATTTATATTATATACATTATATTTACAAAAGTAAAATACAAGTCTTTTCTTCCTAAGAAGTTTTGTAAGTAATAATAACATTAAAAATATGTTAACTATTTTTAACTCGTCATCATTTTGATTTATAATGTTACTTTAGAAACAATCAAGTTGTTAGCTTTAGTTACTACATATGAATTATACGGGTGACTGAGTGTACATACATAATTTATTACTAGAAACAAGGATGAAGTTTAGGAGTTAGGTTATTAGAAAAGATAAGCCCCCATGTTTAAGGGTGGTAGAAGGTGTATAAAGGGTTGGGTGGTAGCAGTCAAGTAAACTGGCAAACACCCTTCGTTCAAAAAGGGATGAAATTCAGCACAACGGTGGATGGCGTTGCGTTTGTAGTAGTAGTAATGTTAGTAGAAATAGTCGTAACAGGAGAAGCAAGCGGCAGCTAGCGCGCGGTGTCTGTAGTGGTGTGCGGTGGTGATGCAGGCAGGCGGCTCTAATCCAGCTGTACCTGTCATGTCATAGCCACCCAATCCACCCTTCATCCGATCCTTACTTCTTCACCCCTTTTCCTGGATTGATCAACCCCCATTAAACTTTGTGTGCGTCTCCTTACCATTTCTCCTTTCTGTTTCGCTTATTTCTCTTGAACTTGTTCCTATATTACCTTCATTTCTCTACCATTTTCTATTTCATCAGGTATATATATATATATATATATATATATATATATATATATATATATATCGATAAAGGAGAAAACCATCTTTATATCATTAGAAGCACAATTTCAACTGCTCAAAATGCTTTAATCTGGATACATTCAACATTCTCTCTTGAAAAGATGAGGTGAACATTTTTGTTCGAATTAAGCTATGTTAATGACGAGAAAATGAACACCAAGTTTCTGTTCAGTTTTGCCAAAAAAGACGTGTACAGAATTATTAATTCACAGTTTGTTATTAGTATTATTATCAAATCTCCTTTTTTTTACCCGTTTATAATTTGCAATGAACTAGATCTACGTTGTAATAATATCTTTTCTGTAATGTATTCTTTACTCAGTAATTTTAATAATGGACTTAATTCTGTTTTCCTCTTAGAACTTTATTCTTTGTTCATAAATTTCTTTTGTTTACTAATCAATCCTCAGCACTTATTTTTCATCAGCGTTTTTTAAAATTATATTTTGACAATAAGTTAATTTCCACAAGTTTCTTCATTTAGTTTCCAAAATTGAAGCTATTTAGAGATTAAGTTTTTGGTAAAGATAAAATGGAATTATTTCAGTAACACTTAACAATTAAGCATTGATGTCTTTCACGTTAATTTCTAAGAGGAGAGACATGAGATAATAAATATTTCTATTATCTAGCTGAAATCTACCGAATTGGTTTGTATTCCAGTCATATTTCACACACTATTAGTTGTGATCATAGTATAAGGTTTTATTTAGGATGTCTAAGTCTGTTCTTAGACTTTCTTAATTATTAATATCTGAGTACACTAAAGGAAGTTTTCTGAACGTTTATTTCAACTGCTGAAGCAGTTCAGAAAGTACAAAAGTAATGTTCACATTACTGTCATTCTGGGTAAAGGTACCCTAACTGATCTCCAGGAATGAACACCAATTGTCTGGAGGAGCCTAAAGCACTTCCTTGGTTGAGTTTCTTTGTCTTATTTCGCAGTCTCGATTTGGGATCTCATTAATCTGAATTTTTCTTTAGTCTTTTTTCCTTTTCGGTATTTCTCTTGGGTTGAGTTGGGCACCCACAAAACAAAATGTAAAGACTGTTTAGGGTAATTGTATTATTGAATTTCTATGGTTTATTTGAGGTTGTGATTCATATTCCCTTAAGGTATGGATCAAGTTTCATAATCAAATGGTTGTAAAATTATTTACGAGGGTTATCTCTAACGTAAAGACCGCTGGGAAATTTCTCTCCTTAAGGTTGGTGAACCTGTGTCGTTCATGGCCACGCTAGTAGTGTAAACACTGCGTTGTTATCTGTAAGATGTCGCCTTGTAGTATCTTTGATTACGTGTGCGTTACTACGTTATAAAATGAATAGGAAAATCGATGTTGCCGCTGACTGTGAAATAGGTGGTCATACGTTTTTTAAACCATCAAAATGTTCAGCAGGCTGAAATTCATAGTTAGTCGGGCGCTGTGTACGGTGATAATGTAATAAATGAAAGAAACGTCCGAAAATGGTGTGAAAGATTTACAAATAACAAAATTATTTTGCATGATGAAGAACGTTCGGAGAGGCCGTCGATAATCACCGAGGACTTGTTGAAACGTGTCGATGATGAAATCAGATAAGATCTTCGCTCAGTGCTTTCTGACCTGGTCCTTCTTTTTCCTGACGTTTCAAGAGCTGTTATCAGTCGCATTGTTCGTGACCATTTAGGCTTCAGAAAGGGTTGTGCACGTTGGATGTCGCACGTCTTAACGGAACGTCACAAAAAAATCCGAATGGGATCTGGTTTGGAATTTTTGATGAGCTACACAGAAAAATGTGATGAGTTCCTTAATTCAATTTTTACCGGCGATGAAACATGGATTTCGTATTACATGCAAGAGAGAAAACGGCAATCAAGTGAATGGCCATCCTCAATCACCAACCAGATCGACAAAGGTCAAGCCATACCCATTTAGATGCAAACCGATGGCTACAGTCTTTTGGGATCGGTTTGGCATACTGCTGATTAATTTCATTTTACGTGGAACGACTATAAATGCGGAAGCCTACTGCAAAACTCAACGTAAGTTACGATGCGCCATTCAAAATCGGCGACGTGGGCGGCTGACCGACGGCGTCATCCTGCTGCACGAAAATGCACGTTCACATGTTGCGGGTCGGACATGTGATTTACTGAGAACATTTGGATGGGAAATTTGCTATCATCCACTATATAGTTTGGACTTTCTGATTGCCATTTGTTTGGGAAATTGAAAGAATTTTTGAATGGTGAGCAATGCGCGGGTGACGATGAATTAAAAATGCTGTTAATCAGTGGCTAAATGGACTGGCGGCAGAAGAATACGACGAGGGTATATTGAAGCTGGTGTATCGCTAAGATAAATGACTTAATTCATGTGACGATTATATAGAGAAGTAGTACAAGGCATACATGTATTTTAAGAGAAATAAGAAATATTTATAAAGTTATCAGAATAATTTTTTACAATGAAATGGTCTTCACCTTAGAGATAACTTCTCGTATTTTGGGTTTGAGGTATTGTTAATTGAATAAAGCCAGTTCTCCAAAATTTCCTACCACCTTATTAGATATCTTTGTTTGAAATGAAGAGACCTTGTGCAGTAGATGTATATTATACGTGTATTGAAATCCGACCTAACCTTGATTCAGTACCGTTAATTATACTTTGCACTTCATTTGTAAAGGTATTTAATTATTCTATATGCCCATTATTGTTTAACATTTTTATAAATAGTTTAGATTCTGGATTTAGTCTCGTATACTATTTCTTCTTCTTTTTATTGAATCTAAACTTAGAACAGTAAAATAAATGGATTTCCGCTTTCCAAAAAAAAAAAAAAAAAAATATAATTACCAATCTTAAAACCAAAAAAATAAAAAAGTACTGAAAATAGATCTAAAAAAAATTAAAATCTGCGTAACAGTAAACGTATTTAAATTTCATAAAAATCGTCAAACTTTTTAGTCCCGGATTATTAAATCAAATATCTTGAAAGAAGTCAGTTTTGTTTTTTTTTTACTGAAATATATTTAAAAATTCTATCGACCTATTTACTATAAAATTGTCTCATTTTTTAAGTTTTTTCTCCCATTCTCTTCCTGAAATTTTTATATAATAAAAAAAAATTTATTAAACTAATTTTTATTAATATTTTTACTTATTTTTAATTGGGAAAACTCTCCTTTAGTCAACCCGGTTTATTAAAAAAAAATTGCTGATTAATTTATCACTGTAAATTTTTTTATCACTGTAAGTTTTGTAATAAGCGTGTTATGGTATAGTATAATGAAAATGGTATTTATAATGATATAAACTTAAAATTGGTACGGTCATGTTAACTCCAGTTAATTAATCTAAATACAAAAGAGTCATACAGGTTATGTTAATAAAAAAGACTGTAGTGAACTTTGACCAACTTGACTCCGCATATCTTTGTACCATCATTATAGCTATTGTTATTAAGCATGCATGTTTCATGTTACTGTTTTTTATTATAGTTACTGTCATTGTGAAATAATACAAAGAAATGCTTGTAATGCTTATTAATCATTTTACTAGGTTGCTTTTAAATTATGAAAAATGTGTCTTCAGGATAGTTTTTTTTTTATAAATATTCTAAGAAATTTAATAATTATTTATTCTTCTATGATTTTTATGTTTATTATATTTTATAACGTACATGTATTTTTTTTTTTAAATTCATGATATATTTTACTAATTAATCAAAGTTTATTTTTTAATATTCGGTTATCAGTTATAATAATTTATTACTATTAGATAAACTCCGCCGATCTCTCGGTGGAATAGTACCTTGGCCTTACATCCGGAGGCTCCGGTCAGCAGGCATGGAATTTTTCATACGCTACAAAATTCCATTTCCATATCCCTCGGACAAGCTTCAAACTTATTTGGCAAAATCATCAAGCAAAAAAAAAAAAAAATAAATAAATAACTCATGAAACAATAAAATATGATATAACTTTCCTGAATTAGTGTTAGAAGAATCATGTAACCTTATTCTACTGTAAAAAAATTATAATCCGTTTAAATAAATTTATTAAGAAATCGTTTACATTTAATTAGAAACCATTATTTATAATCGAAGAGATCCGAGCAAAACCCGGTTTTACGCATGTTTTTGAAAGATTAATTTTGATAAAACAATTCTGTAAATTTGCTTGTAATGTATGTTAAAATATGAATATTTATCTTTTTCTTCATTAAATTTCAGGTTGTTTTGGTAATTATAAGGTTTTTTTAAAAGTTATCTACAGTAAAGTTTCTGACAATAACAAATAGTTATTTTACAAATAACATTTTAGAAATCGCTATTTTGTAATCATAGACGAGTGGTTTAAAATAAAAATTAAATTAATGACAAAAGAAATTCATTTAAAAACGTTTAATAGATTATATTATGTCGATAATAGTAAGCTCACTTTGCAGTAATAAAAATAGTATTATTATATTTTCATCAGTTGCCTTTTTTCTTCTATAAAATAATTTTATATCTTTGTAATTTATGTTTTAGTTATATTTTTTTATAACATTATATTATTATTTATATTATGATACATTTTTTTTAAAAAAGTACCCAGTCAGTTAATTTAATTTTTATTAAATTAAATTAAATTTTAGACTTTTAACTTATTGCCTTTTTTCTTTTTTAACTTCCGGGACCACCGTTGAGTATAACTTCAGCGGATGTGATGGATGACGTGTGAAATGCCATGCCTGACCAGGGGATTCGAACCCGGGACCTCCAGATGAAAGGGGGAGACGCTACCACTCGCGCCACGGAGGCTGGCTTAACTTATTGAATTGATTTTTACTTTCCCAACTATGCAGTAATTATGTAAACTAAACAGTACTATATAAGGGACATATGCAAATTAGTATGCAAATTTGCATGTAGAGACATCTTTGACTTTTCATTACTCCCTTTAACCAAAAAAAAAAATTATGTATGCAGCCCAGTTTTTTGCTTCTTATGTCCTTATAGATTTGGATAATATTTTTTCCATTATCTCTGTTAATGAGACATTGAAGTCATTTAAATTTGATCACAATTGGTCAGGGGAGCAGGGTGTACCACATCTCATTGGTCTTTTATCTTAAATTTTTCAAAGGATGGTTTTTTACTTAATTTAATGCCCATTAAGTAGATGAGTTACCTTTTGTGGTGTCTTATCTTATTCAGATCCTTGTAAAGTACGTGAGGAAAACATTTTTTGACATTTATAGATTCAAAGTCATTCTTTTGCTAATTAGATGACTTCATGATATCACTTTGTTTTTTTATTTGGGCAGTTTCATTCAGGGTTGGGAGATGAGACAGCTTTTTTTTTCATTAGTTATGGTTTTGCCTGTTATCTTTAGACTGGACAGACCGACTTTTATGAATTTTTTTACGATGGTATTTGAATATGAGCCATTTAATTTTGGTTATAATCGGCCAAAGGGGTGGGAAAATACGGCTTTATGGATCTCGTATTTCAAAATTATTCCCAAATAGTAGGATAATTTCTGTATTTATATCATTTAATGTTCCATTTAATTGTCCTCTTAAGAACAAATAATTCAGTAGGTAGAGTAGAATAACTTTCCCACTTGGCCGGAAATGTGGATTCTTACCATGGCTTTTTAAAATTTGTTTTTATCGACTTTTCGAAGAAAATTACTGTATTATTTTCGATCGTTTGGTGGGATTGGGGGTGTAAATAATTTTTCTTTAGATTTTGAGGTATGAGAAGTACGAAAATATCATTAACTTAAAATGGAGTATATTCGAGATATGGCAGTAAAGAAAAATTTATTTTATTTTTTATACATCAATATTACCACCTTAAAAGTTGTTTCTTTGAGCAGCTATACATCAGTGGATTCTATTCTTCGTAACAATGCTGGAAGACTTCAACTACAATTGCCCCCTTGGATACCTTGCTTTGGATGTGGGTCTTGATTCTGGGAAACAAACAAAGGTCACGTGAATTAAGATTAGGTGAATAGGGAGGCTGAGGACCACTGGAGTTTCTTTTTTCGTCAAAAACTGATTGATAGAGATGGCCGTGAAGGCTTTGTCATAGTAGTGGATCCAAATGATCGAATGGTCCGGTCTGACACGAAGCACCCTTTTTATAAACCTTTAAAGGACTTCTTTATTAAAAAAACTTGATTGGCAGTTTGTCCTTCGAATACAAATTCTATGTGAACAATCCTCGTACTTTCAAAACAAATCAGCATAGACTTGATTTTTGATTTGCTCATTCAAGCTTGATTTTATCGAGAAGTGCCAGTGTTCCCTGACTTGACTTCGACGATTTGTTGCTAGATCGTACTTGAAAACCCATGATTTATCATCTGTGATCACACGACTGAAGAAACCAGGGTCATTTTAAATTCTGTCAAGGTCAAGGTGTATTGTTCCGACTGTCTCTTTGTTCAATGGAAAATGTTTTTGGCACCAATTTGGCAAACATTTTTCTCATGTCCAAATCTTGAGTCAAAATTTGATGACGGATAAAATGGTTTAAATTTAACACACTACTCATCAGTCTCAGTCTTAGTCGATGATCTGACCTCACAAGATATTTCACATTTTCCTTAGTTTTCGATGTTGATGGTCTCTTTGAACGAGGCTCGTCTTCCACTGCTTCGTTGCCCTAGAAAAATGCTTTTTGCCACCGACAGACTTATGATCTTAATAACGAATGTTCCCCAAAGGCGCTTTGTGACTTCTCGTAAGTCAATCTCGTGGATTCACTAAGTTTAACACAAAATTGGATGGCACACCATTGTTTCAAATTTTGCTGTTCCATTTTCGTTTCACTAAGGGAACTAGGACTAAATTTCGTTGTTTTGATCAACATTTTTGGTGGTATGTTGTGTTTAATTTGCCGCGAATTACGAGACATTCACGAAATTGGCTCATAATAAGTAGAACTAGGCGCGGGGTTCGCGCTTCCGCGAGATCGGTTTGCTAATTCAGAGGGATACGATGTAGGACATTCGAGATCCGGATGAGGCCTATAGCGAAGGCAAAAGCTGAGTTATTATATCACCGATGCAATTGTCTACTGAGGCAGTTACGTCGGTGGCATCCCAACGAGGCCAGGCTTATGACTATGAGATGTAAAAGTCAGAGGGAGATAGACGATTCCGTTAAAGCCCATCTGGGCATGGATCGGTAAGGGTGGTTTGGCGACCGGAACGTCACTAGGCGGGTGTCTTCCCCTACGGGGTTGGGATGTTCCATTTTCTTAACACGGTATAAAAACACAACTTCACTTATTACGCTCTTTAGGGTGGGGTAATTACCGAACGAGATTGAAACTTTTCCTGAGCGTCTGAGAGTGGATGACGCACAAGCTGAGTGAAGCATCGTTGTAATGTCAGTTCCAATGTTGCCAGTCTCGTTACTTTTATGACACATCTCATGTCAGAAAAGTAACGAGACTGACAAATAAATATATAAAAATATAAAATATATTTATATATAGGTCTATGTTTAAAGCTTTGTGGTTTGAAGATCTCCAAATTTATTACACCAATTTTATTGAGATTTAGATATGTTGTGGTAGTGTATCAGAAGTTGTACTTATAAAAATTTGATAAAGATTGGTTGTATTATTCTTGAGTTATTTGCAAAATTTTAGATTAGAATAAGCTAATACATTTTCAAAAGGAAACAAAATAAAATAACAAAAAGTCTGTCTTCTTGCGCAGAACTACACAAGAATTTTTTTAATTTTTTTAATAAGATTAATTAAAATGCATACAGATTTAAACTCTTATCCTACATTATATTAACTAATTTTCTATTTAAAAAATGAATTTTCATAAATTATTATAACTTATCGATCTATAAACTTAAAAGATTTTTTCTAGATAGAAGTCATGACACGGAAATATTTATTATTGTTTTCTAAAATGAATTAAACTCATGAAACAGATTTCTATTTTGATTAATGTACTGGCAACTTTATTTAATAATCAGAATATCATTCTACCATTAAATACACTTAAATTGCTATTACTTCTGGTTTTAGGCTCTGCTAACCTTGAAATCGATCGACGTAGAACCCACTATTCATCCTAAATGGAAGTCCATTGCTTTAATGGATTTTAATTACTTACATGAAATTACAGCTTGATCTGATTGACGATTTTTAAAAAAAATTGATTGCAATTTTTTTCCCCGTTTAACCTACGGGACTACCGTTAGATATTGCTTCAGAGGATGCGACGAATGATTTTTAACGTGTGTGAAAATGCTATCCCTGACCTGGATTCGAACCCGGGACCTCCGGATGAAAGGCCGAGATACAACCACTCGCGCTACGGAGGCCGGCCCGCCACTTACCTTAAATTCTAACAGATCAACAATAAATTACGTACTTTCTAATCATAATTTTTCTCATGAAGACTTCTGACCTAATTCCTCAAGAAAACAATACTGATGGATAAATATACCGGTAATATTTTTATACATATTTGGCATAATTTTTAAGATAAAGATTTTCTTGTGAAAAGTTATTAATTACTGTAACTAGGATTTTATTTCCCGAACAAACATAGACTTCTAAAAAGGAAACACTAAATAAAAAATGATTTTTAAAAGTAGGTTTGGTTAATTTCTTCTGAAAATATTACATGCTTCAAGTAGAAGATTGTTTGTTTACTTACTAACGTTTAGTTTGTCATTTCAAAATAAAAAAAAATATTTATTTAAGAACGGAGAAACTTCTGTTATCAACTAGCCCATATGTTATTTAAATAGAAGAAACGGTCATTGTTTATTGTCAACATTATGTTAGGTTGTAGAATTAAAACCTTTATCTGTGTTCAAAGAATAAATATTCTTACAGTAATAACTGTAGAAAATCAATTATTAATATGTGTTTACGCGAAATAAATTTAGTTACGTGGAGTGTTAAGTGGTGTAAGAAGTGTATCCTCTCGTAAATTACATTTTTTTTGTGTTCATATAGCTTAAGATTAGTGATAGATTTAATTGTGTGTTCTTGTAATTAGTTCAATTAAATATTTTGTAATGTCATATCGACGGAAAAATTATATTATACGGAAGTTAATTCAAGGTAGGAATTTCTATTTGTTCTTCTTTCAATAAAAGTATTCTTTACCTTTATAAAAATTACATTAACTGCTGTTTTTTATTACAAATATTTAAAAGAATAACGAATCAGACAGTGCTCTAACTTATCGTAAAAACTTATTAAGAAGCCTACTTTTTCAGAATAAGATGTTCTGATTTCTGAGGCTGCAGGTTTAGGGCAAGGTATGTATTACTTATAATCATCTTAGTCGTTTTCAAAAATTTAAGCATGTTTAAAATTAAATAAAAGTTAAACGAATGCTATTTACCATAAATATTGTCATTTGAGGTGGGGGGAGTTCGTTGAAAATTTTATCATTATTCTTCCCCTTTTTTTCATATATTATTAGTTCAGTCTACACTTTATGGAATTTCTTTGCATTTTATCTAGCCACCATTCCTCTTAAAAATTTTCTTGATTCTCTTTTAGATCTTTTTTTCTCTTCTACCTTTTGATATCATTTCCGTCAACGAACAAATGATTTTAGTTCATTTTGTTTTGTTTTTTTCTTCAGTATCTCTTGCTTAAATCTTTTATTTTCTCATGTTAAAGGAGGATCCGAATGAAAAATTCGAATTTTTTTCGATTTTTGCGCCAAATTATTGCGTAATAAGACGTAATAGGCTTTAATTTAAGACCTCATTTATGAAAATGTAAAAGCTAGAAAACCTTTTATGAGCTTGTGACGAAAAAAGTTCCCAGTTTTTGTAACTGGGATTATTTTAACAATTTATTTTTGCAATTATTTTGTTTTTTGAAACTTTTTTAGCTCACAAATAATTCTTTGAGTCGGAAAATTTCACTTTTATTGAGAGAAAATTTTCTCTGTTATTTAAAATTACAAACAGAATTAGAAAAAGAAGAAAATCCCGACTGCTCCTATTATGGAACTGGCGTGCATTAGGTCAATTTAAATTAAGATCTAGAACAGACTGTGCCGATCTATCATGCCGAACCTATTGCCGAGGAAGCCCGTTTGAGTCGCAAGGACAATGACTCAGTCCCTGGACTGAGTCATGCTTGACTGCTTATGGTCCAAATATGTAGGGGGAAAAAAGGTCAATTTAACTTGCATAAATGTAATGTATTTTTTTTTATTGCATTTTTCTGAAATAGAGATATTGAATTGAATTTTTTGCCACCTGTTCCTGGCTGTAAATTACAGAGATAGACACAAGAGATTGTCAGTTTAGTTGGAACTTTACACACCTGAAAAACGTTTAAAACTCATAAAAATTTATTATCAAAATATGAAATCGGTTACAGCTGCGTATCATGCGCTTCTCGATATATTTGGTGCGCATAATTGGCCAAACAAAAATCACAATTTGTCATTTGATTAAAAAATTTGAAGAAAATTTTTCTCTACTAGATGTTAAAACACCAATTTACAAAATAAATTCAACGAGTCAAGCAAATATTGTTGCTGTAAGTGTTCGTTAAAATCGAAATTTATCTATTTTACATCGTTCACAAGAATTGAACATTTCTCCAAGCTTGTTTTTTTTTCTTTCTCCACTTTTCTTTCTTTGGCCTTTCTTCAATGGCGGATTTTACGTAAAAATCTTGGTCTAAACCCATATAAGTTTCAATTAACTCAAGAATTAAAGCCAAGGGACCATTAATTGCGTAATTGGTTGCTGATGAATTCTAAAGTAGCTCAAAGTGCTGCTCGAATTTTCATTAAAAAAACTATCTTTTCAGATGAGGCTTATTTCAGGCTTGATGGCTGTTAACAACCAAAATTGTTGTACTTGGGATGATTTCAATCTACAAATGATTCAACAGTGACATTAATACAACCATTAAAAAAATCACTATCTGGTGTGGATTATGGCCTGGTGGCATCATTGGACCATTTTTTTCGAAAATAAGTAAGGAGATGCTGTTACTGTAAATGATGAAAGCGATGATTCATGATTGTTTGAAAATTTTGCTTTTAATAAGATGTGGTTTCAACAGGATGGTGCTACATTACTGATGAAATAATTGAGTTATTGCGTCAGATGTTTGGTGATTCAATAATTTCACCAAATGGTAATGTCAATTGGCCTCCAAGATCGTAAGATTTGTCTCTTTTAGGCTTTTTCTTTTGCCTTATGTTAAGTTACAAGTGTATAGAAACAAACCACTAACGGTTGATGACTTGAAAGCAAATATTCGACGGGGTTATTAGTGGAATGCAAGCTGATTTGGGCGAAAGACACGCAAAAATTTGTTGATAAACTTTGCTGTAAGACAAAGCTTGGGAGGCCGTATTAATGGTACTATTTTTCGAATATAATCGAATGTTAAAGCTTCAAAATAAAAATAAAAAATTTGATTGATATTACACACATTTTTTTTACTGCAATTTCACTTTTTGTGCTGAAAACGAAAGACAAAATTAAAGTATTAGGAGCATTTTTGGTACATTTAGCTTCTTTTGTAAACATTAATTTTGATTTTTGTAAAATATTGTTCTAAATTTAATGTAATTCATTACATTTATTTATCATGTGTACGGCTAAATACGTGAATTAATATACATGATCTTTTAAACCTTATATACCTTCTTTTTGTGGGGTTATAAAGAACGGATTTGACGGTTGTTTTACATCATCCAGATATAAAACTACCCTTAAACCTTTTTCTAATACGAATTTAAAAAAAAGGAATGTAGTATAGAAATTTGTAGCGAGGGAAAGATTGCAATTCCTTAGCAGGATTGGAATCTCGGTCAGGTAATTTTAGATAGTCCCACACTAGCATTAAGATCGGCTTAGTTTAACGTACCTTGTTATACAAGTTGTTCATACAATGAATTAGATTTCTATTTTTAAAACTTTTTTAATTTCATTAGTCCATGGGATTTTTTAAAAGTAAAATTAAAGCTATGTTAGTATGGAAATGGTGTCGTTTTGTGAGAAGACACGATGTGTATTTTTTTTTAATCGAGTCAAACTAAATTACCAATATTTATAATAAGTAGATTAAACAAGAGATAAATATTACAAATTAAAAAACACGACTGCCAATAAAAAACCATTGCTCTTTATTAATACAGGTTAATTAAAGAGCGTGCGGGTGACAATTTTGTGTATAGTATTTTTATGTAGTATATTTTATTTCAAATGTTTTAAATTTATTTAAATTTATAAAACATGTCAGGGATTCACTATGCATTAATCATGTAAACGTAAACGGAAACAAAGTGGAACTAGTGGGAAAATTTAAATACCTAGGAGATACCATAACACATAACATCAATGAGAAAATAAACTGGCAAGAAAGAACTGAGAAACTTAAAAAATCATTAATAATTACCCAAAACATATACAATAAAAAATGCATATCGACAAATATTAAAATCATACGTTACCAAACAGTAATTCTTCCAGAAATACAATACGCCAGCGAGACTCTCTTCTGACCATACAAAATTGGAAAAGTAGAAAGGATCGAAAAGATAAAAAGGAAGACAGTCAGAAAATCTATAAACAAGAAAAACATAGTAGAAGGACAGTGGAGGATAATCCCACATGAAGAAGTATATAAAATAATAATCCCACCAACAAATTTCTTCAGGAAAAAAATAATTTCATTTTTGGGGCACCTACTTAGAGCAAAAAACACCAGACTTGCAAACCAAATAATTAACTTATATTGGGAAAGAACAACAAAACCGAAATGGATGTAGTGAGTCCGAAAAGATATGGAAGAGTTGAGAATCTCCAAAGAAGATCTAATCACAAAATCTGAAAAATACAACAAACTAATTAAAACTAATGAGTTTAAGGTTTATGATAACGTTTGAACCTAAAATAAAAAAAATAAATCAAACAGGGTGTTTTCAGACGAGGACAGGAGCCAATGGTCAGAACGCCTCAAAAAGATGTGGGCAAAAAGAAAAGAAACAAGAATAAAAGAACTCACACGATTCGGAAATAAGAAGAGCCGATTACAAAATGTACTGGCCAAGAAATTGAACTGAAGTGATCCTATGAGGTCGTAAAAACAAAAAACAAAAAAAAACATGTTTATAGGCTCTGATACTCCCGGTAACTTTAGGATTTTAATGCGGAGTCATACATCTAAATCGGTTCAGCCGTTGAACTGCTACGGTGGAACATACATACAACTTAAATACACTACTTATTTTTAGGCAGTCATGTAAAAATAGGGTGAACCTCAAATCTTCATCAGGTAGTACTATAGATATAAAAAAACTAAAAAACCTCTTGCACAGTTTCTGGGCAAGAAGTCCAGCTTTTCATTACAGTCCGACGCTCCCACAATTTCGCAGTCGGAAACGCATTAATTTTTAGAATATAACACCGTACGTTCGATTAACCAGTAAATACTACACGCAAGCATCAAGTTTCATCCCACAATAACTTACACACATAGTGGTATGAATTACCACAACGGAAGTACCACGTTATATTACTGGGTTTGAAAAATACAACACTTTAAATTCAAGAAAACCTGAAATTTTTTCGACTTTAAATTGAGTGTAACTCAAGAACGACTCAAGCAATCTTCATCAGTAGTTCACATGCATAGCTTTAGATACACTACTATAAGATATCTAAATTTCAATGAAATTGATCAAGTAGTTTTGGAGATTCAATAACCACAAAATTTTATACATATGCCTATATATATATATATATATATATATATATATATATATAAAGAACCCCCATCTTAAGTAATTGGTATTTTCATACACCTCATGCATCAAACCGAAAAGAAAATTCATTTTAACCCCCCTCACAAATTCACCATGCGACCGAAAGTAATAGCGTATTCTTCTTTGAATTTCGGTAAAATAAAGTTAATTACCGTTCGTCATAAGCATAAAAATAGGATTTTTTTTTAGGTTGATTTCATAAGAAAGCTACCTATTGTAATGGGTACCATGATTCTACTTCTATTTCAATATTTCTTCGCGTTTCATATCTCCCAGATCCCAAAAACACCGTCAGTTCAAAAGTTTAAATATATATATTTCAATTTCTAGTGGACACGATAACTGCCGTAATTTTCAACCTATCACTTTCAAATTGATACATAAAATATAACGACCCAAAATCTCGGTCGAGATCGTTAGTGGGAAAAATCGGATCATGGGAGCGAAAATGAAATGGCTTTATCGAAAAAACAAACTATCGCTATAATTTTCCTATTAAATAAAATATCGAATTCCTTTAAAGTTCCTACTATTCTGTGGATAAGGGCCTAAAACTTATTTTAGTAAGGTTTTTTGATATCCAGGGGGAGGTTTCCAGGGGATGAAAAAAATGGAGTTTTGAAGAGAAAAAACATCATACCTCCCTTAATAGGTACAGTATCGAATCGGTTTAAAGTGGTCGTTAGTCCTCTAAACATTACCTAAAACTTTTGTCAAAAACAATTTTTGACATGACCAACCCTTACGGCAAGGGATGACCAAAAAATGCTGGAATTGTAAGAAGATGGGGGCTTGTCGTATGTTAAACATGTGAAATTTTTTTCACATGCAACCATTGTCGTATTGAGTAAATTATTATTATTATATTATATTTTTCTTAACTTTAAGGTGGAAATCTTTTTTAACCCCTACTTAGCACCGATGAGATCTACTTCCGCCGTGCCGAAAGGGACTTTTTTAAATTACAGAATTCACTGTGAAACATTTTAATTTAGAATTAAATATTACATTTTGGAAAATCGATTTGTTGATAATTCAGAATACGACTATATTTAATTAAAGATATTATTTTGTTACAGGGTAGAATTGAAAAAATATAACATTTTCAGTTTGTTCAAATATTTACGTTGTTTTTTTTTTTAATAACAAGTTTTCTTCAAACAAATCGTTTGCTGGTATAATTTTGTTTTTCTACATTGTGCATTTTTTACATTAATTCATTGAAAAATATGAGTTAGATTCAAAGTATGTGGAGAAAAGCGATTTTATTTAATTTTAGTATTTTTGGAAATTATTAATATTTTTTTAATTTAAAACTGGGCTCACCTTAAATACCGTAGCAATAAATTTTGATGAAAAGTTCTCTTCTAGAAAATAATTAGAAGTAATACCTGAAACGAGAGATTGTTTATTTAATTTACTGTACACTTAATTAAGATTACTTAATACTTGTTGATTTACTTTTTTTTAATTATTTTTTAAAATACCAAAAAAAAAATTATCATGAAGAAATATCGCCTTCCCATATTTAAAAAAGCTGATAGGAATGAATTTCGGAATTATCGAAGAATTTCTACGTCTAATGTTGGGTACGAAATATAATCAAAAATAATTATACGTTGACTAAGGGCAATATCGGTAGTAGAATTATCTGAGGAAGAAATTGGTTTTCGCAGATGCCGGTCATTTATGGATAGTCCTTTTGCAGTGTAGAAAATTATTGAGAAAAGAAGTGAATTTTAATTAGAAATTCGTTTGCCCTTTGTAGATTAACAAAAGATTTATCAACCAGAATATTTATTTAACATAAGATAATCGACCTTATCTATCGATAAGGTCGATGGAAAACTACTTTGGAATTTTATAGTGTTCTATTGCACTTTATTACTGTTATTAAAAGGTTATGTAATGACACTCTCATTAGGATTGTCAATGGGAATAAGATTTTACATACAGATACAGATACAAATACTGTATTTAAAATACAGATTTTACAGGTTTAAGATATAATTGTTCGGTATCACCGATTTCATTCAGTTTATATTTGTTAGACCTGATTATTGTATGGAAACAAGATCCACTTGGTATACATCTTGCTGATTAGTATTATTTAAATCATTTATTTTATGCTGACAACATGGTCATCCTAAATGACAACGAAGATTACTTGCAGTATAGTAATTTTAAATTATCCAAGTCGCCTGGTGTTTATAATTGTAAAATCACTATTGAAAAGACAGAATTAAGGCGTTCAAAAGAACAAAACCACTAAGATCGGTAATTATATTTAATAACATTTCCCTTGAACTGGTAATTTCTTTTAACTATTTGTGATGTATTCTCTTCTTTGTTATGAAGAACACTCCTAATAAATCTATTATGTTTATTAGTATTTGCGGAATTACAAAAAAAAAATTAAGGAGAAGTGCTACGAAAGAAATAATGTTTATGTTTTACAAAATCATTGCTGTACTCTTTTATATGACTCTGAGGCTTGGTAATTTAGGAGAAATGAATTAAGTTCTAAAAAGGTCACCGAAATGAATTTCTTAAGGGACCTAAAGGAGTAACAAGAAGGGATAGAATACACAGTGAGGACGTTAGAATGCACTTCAATTTTTTTTTTTTTTTTTGTTATATCGCCACACGCAATACAATCACGCCACACGTGATGGTATCACAAAGATATGTCGGAATTTTCCGGAAGTCCAATCACAGTATCCATTACAATAGCTTTCTTATGAAATCTACCTAAAAATCAACCTGATCCGTCCAGTAGAACGCCCACTCGCACTGGAGATAAGTTTTCAACCCAACTATTTTAATATAAAAGATATTTTTCAAACTGTGCTTTTTTATTTAATAAGCTATTTAATGAATGATAAACGCTTCCATCTTTCCTCTAATACTTACATTTATTCGTAATTTAAAAATAACATTGAACATTTTATATTTCACCTTAATAAATATTTATTATTATTGCTTTTAAAATATTATAGTCTATGAATAAAAATAAATTTAAATCTTAAGTTTAAAATTCATATATTTAACTGGTGGAAATTTATAAATTTTCATAAATTCGAGTCATTATAGGACCTCAAATTTCAAAGTTCAGTCTGACTTACAAAAAATAAGAAAAAAATGACAATTTGTCCCTTTTTTTTAAAGCCTCATTTAATATATATATATAATAAATTGTAGTGATAAAAAAGTAGTACATTTTTTTCGTAATAATTGTTTTTAAAATTCTCAAGATCTTTCCAATTAATTGATAATTTTTTTTCTTTTAATTTTGTAAAATGGTTTTCCTTAGTACAAATTTTCGACATCAAATTCAAGGATAGTAAAAAAGAAAAACCGTAAATCAACAAACAAGTAATCATTAATGCGGAATTAAGATTTTTAGTTTTTTGACATTATTATATTGAAAATATCTATCGATAAGTACGGCTCAATAATCGATAATAATGCGGATCCCTTTTTTCTACTGTAAAAATGTTTAAGAGAAATAAATTTAATGGATATAGTAAGTTTATAAGTTTAATTTTTGTTTATAGTTGTGATTAAAATCAAATTAGGTTAGATTCCACTTACTTACTAATACCTTGCTAGAAAAAGAAATGCGTATACTAATTTTGCGTATTAGTAAACTATATCTGTTTAGTTCTTTAATCTTTCTTTAGACATGTTGTTAGTGGTGTTCTGGAGTAGAAAAGACCCGGGGAGATCAGTTATTTATACCATGGCAGACGACGGCTATTTCTACCTGCATTCTTTGTAACAGCGTCTTGTTTGCCTAGCTTAGTATTATTATTATTACTGTTACTACTTTTACTACTGCCTTCTGTTTATTCATTATACTTACCGTTTGGCGTTAGGCCTGTCTTTCTTATCGCTAGATACAATCCCGTGTCCTGATCTACTTACATACATTAGAGTCCAAGGTAAAAATAAAGGAGATGGAAAATTTAATTTTACTTCCCCTCTTTCATTTTTTCTAATATCTTCAAAACCGCTAGTATATATTATCTTCTAACTATTTTAATTTAATTCTTTTTAACAAAACATACCAGGTGAGTGACGGATCAGGTGGTCTATTACTAATGCCAACTGATTAGTATCATGGGTTTTAAGATAATAATTTCCAACTTGTTTCTTTACTTATTTACAAAACGCTCGATTACATAAATTTTTCAGTAGACGGTCACGCTGCGCTAATTACGTATAATTAAGAAAAATTATATTGAAACAGGAAAGGAGAAATAATGATTTAGTTAGCTATCTTTTTCATTAATCTTAAACGTAACAATAATTTCTTGTGAAACAAAATAAAATTTGTAAGCTATTTGTATAAAAGAAGGTTATTTATTTGGCTAGTATAATTTTTGTTACGTATGTTCAAGTTTTTGATTTTTCCAAACTAATTTTTCCTGGCATCATAGCTCTAGTAGAGGAGCTATACTACAAGAAAAATATGCTAATCAATCAAAAAATGGGGGAACGGGTTGTTTTTTGCATTTCTTGATGTCATGACATAGAGACCCCCCCCTCCCAAAAAAAAACAGAAAAATGTTGGAGGTAATCTTCGCACGTACGTAAGTATGTACGTGCATTAGTATATTTGAAGCTTAATAACTTTTGACTGGATAAACCGATTTTGATGAAATTTTGAACAGAAACTAGTATATATGGGATAATTTTGACCTCAATACTTCCAATAGTTGAGGGAGTTTTATGGGTAATTATCTCAAAATTTTGCACTCATAATCCTACTTTATATTAAGCCCTTTATATTAAGATGTTATACTCTTTACGCATAGTATTTTATATTAAGCAGATGCGTGTATGCTTATCTTACCATTTTTTTTTTTAAGTTTCCCCAGAATTCCATCTTCCCCAAAAATCGAAAACAGCTTTCTTTCTATTTATTACACACATTTTAACGAATTTCGTCAATATTTTCCTTGGTATAGTAGTATCGAAGTGACCCTATCGTTCTTTTTTAATTTTTAAAACCTTTTTTTGGTTTATTTAAATATATAATGATAATTTTATAATAAAATTTCATCATAAATTACTCTCATCCCCAAAAAATAATCCTAGGTATCTTTTTTAATGAATCATTTTTCCATTATATAAGAATAAATAACCAATACCAGAAAGTATTATAACTTTGTTGTCAGCTTTTTAAATATTGTTTGTTATTTTGTGTATAAAAATTATCTGGTAGTCGCGATGTAATTTTTCCTTGAATAAATTAAGTGTAAATTTTTTAAACGAAAATTTACATTGTCTACACAAACAGTTTTTTTATGATTGGGTAATATTAGATAATATTACGAGATATAAAAACCTGATGTCAGTAAGTTTTTCCAAAAGTTTATTCACCCAAAAATTCTAGAAAATTGTTTAGGAAACTTGTTGGTAAATTATATATATTCTCTTGCATTCCAAATAGTTTTATTTTATATTAGGTTGGTATCGCATGTCTCTGCATGTTTTTTGCTTATTTTTAAACAGGGCGCAGATTTCTTTTGCTATTTATCATATGAAAACTTAGCCTATTTAAATTTTTAATGCATTTAAAAAATTTTAATTAAAATTTATTTTATAAAGACTATATAAAAAATGATTGAATGTTATAAAACTGAATTAAAAAATAATACATAACCCATAAACTGTTAAGTAAAGGTAATGCTAAAAAAATACTGTTACAGCTGGCTATTAAAGACGAATTTCCTTAGAAATTACCTTTTGTAATGGGTACCATGATCCGATTTCCGGAAAATTTCAACATATCTTCGCGTTTCACATCCCCGGAACTCAAAAACACTGTCACTTCAAACGTTTATGTATTCATACTTCACTTTCTTGCGAACACGATTACTGCCGTGATTTTGCGCCAATCACTTTAAAATTGATACATAAAATACAACGACCCAAAATCTCGGTCGAGTTCGTTAATGGGCAAAATCGGATCACGGGAGTTGAAATGTGAGGGCTTTTTCGAAAAAAAAATATATCGCTGTAACTTTCCTATTAGGTAAAATATCCAATTCGTTTAAAGTTCCTACTATTCTTTGAACAGCCTTAAACTTATCTATGTAAAGTTTTTTGATATCACCTACCATCAAGGGTTGAAAAAATGGGGTTTCGAAAACAAAAAAATATCATACCACCCTTAATTGGTATAGTATCGAATTGGTTTAAACTGGTCGTTAATCCTCTAAACATTACGTAAAACATTTGTCTGTAACAATTTTTGATATGACCAACCCTTACGACAAGGCCTTTTAAACATCCTCTAATCATGTACAACATCAAACTCTTGATTCAGAATCGTATGCCTCTTTTCCTTAATTAAAATTAAATCCAATTTAATTAAATCTTTTGAATAAAAGCCTGTGTTGTTTCTTTTCTCTTATAAGCAGTTCCTTTTTTAGGTTTGCCCATATTTCCGCTTCGAGAAGTAACAAAATTAAGTTTGTAACTAAGTTAAAAAAAGAATAGAATAAAGAATTTTTGAATAAAAATTTTCCCAACTCCAAAAAGAAGAAAAAAAGAATTCCAGTGAAAAAAAAATTCTCCATCAACTTTTGACATCTCGTAATAAAGAATTATTTTAGCCAAAGAAGAAAGAAGAACCCACACTGCTACAGATTGATCCTGGTCGAGGTGTTATGATATAGACAGCAGGAGTGATGAAGAGATTTTAACTTTGATTCCCAACCATCAACCTCTTTTCCTAACTGTTACAATTTAGGTCACTGACGGCACATCCGACTCCCTCCGGCGACGAGAGAGCATTGCATCCTTCAACTAAGGCCCTCAAAAGGTGTAGTCCTGCTAGCCCGGAAGGCGTTGGCGAAAGCACGTCAACGGATGGACTGAATACGATTCACGCCGGAAGAACGAAACATATACTCGGCTTGTCTCTGAAAGTCAGCCCTGGTAAATCTTTTCAATCTAATCTTAAAGATAGGAACGCAATCCACCACAACTTCGTCCACAAAAAAATAAATAAACTTATTAAAAATATAACCACCTAATAAATAATTACCCACCCGATAAAAAGACACAGTAGAAAGGGACTTTGCCCAGGCTCTGAAATTAGTAGAGACACTAACCTACTACTCCGAATTTTTTACCATTCAACACTGTAAAGAACTCTGCAATCAGTCCATATTAATTTCAAAATTCTTTCAATCGTTGGATTTTCTCAAGACTTGATAATACAATGATTTCAACTTGATTTCGGAAAACACAATACCAGCTTTAAATCTAGCTATTCAGCTTCCGAGTATAAGCTTTAAATCGTTTTGAATGAGCTTTTGTTGTTTCTTTTTTTCTTACGAGCAGTTTTTTTTCGTAGGCTTACAGCCCTTATTTTCACTTCGACGAGGTTACAAAACTAAAATATAAACTAGCTATTCCAGATTATACGAAAATACAATCTTATTTTATGAAGGAAGTGCCAGTTTTAAATAAATTTTATAATCTGTGTCTCGTGCATTTGTAATTATTTAAAATTTGGTGTCAACTTCAAAATAGAAGGTTTCTACGACTGTATTGAGGATTTAGTGAAACAATTATTTTTTTCCTTTTCAGTGCAATATTTAAAAAAAAAAACATTTTTCTTTTGGGAGCCGATTCAATTTTTTTTTCAAAATTAAAGAAAATTTTACGTACGAATAATATATAAAAAAAGATATAAAAAGTGTATTATTATCAATATTGTACTTAAAAAACTTTTGTAATAAGATTTTAGTTGTAGGATTCCGATATCGTATGATTCATCGGGATAATTTCTAATTTATTCACAATAGTTGAGTCATTCAATCTGTATACAGTTATTATGTACGTAAATAATTGGACATTCGAATTGGTAACCTAACTACACACACGTGTATATATATATATATATATATATATATATATAATGTGATTTCTATAAAATGTACCAAACTTATACATACATAATGTATTGAATTTTAGATTTATAAAGAGAGAGAGAGAAAAAGAGGAAGAATAATATGAGTGAATGTGTTTGGAAAAAGGGGGAGTAGTAGGTAAAACTATTCTGGAATATTTCCAAATGTGAAATCATTTGTTCTCTTTTATGTGAATATAATAATCCGCTTATTTTCAAGCAAACAGCTTATATATTATATGATGCTGACATTAATGTAAATTAAATTATTTAATTGTTTAATTTAATAATAGGCAATGTATTAATAATAATAATATTTTATGTTTTATTACCGTTAATTATTTATTGATTTGTAATATAGTAAGTAATAAATTTTTGTTATTGCTCTTTTGCCCGATGAGTGTAATTTTATAATACGTTAATAAATAAATAAGTAAAATACCCATATTATGTTAATTTATGAGATGAAATTAAAATCACTCTTAAAATTAACTCTGTTATTGGATATATGCCTAATAGATTCTGTTATTGGAAATTTATTATTAATATTACAATTTCTTTATATAATTCATATATTCTATCACGCTAATATGATTTTATCCGACCCGGAAAATTATTTTATTATTTTCCATCCCTACATATTTTACTCATCGTAACATCAATTTTTCTCATTTAACATGAAGAGGAAGAAATAACGAATTATATTTTTAATTTTTTTGTTTAATAATAACAATAATATTATGTTTTATTGATCAATTATTATATACTACTGACCGGTTAGGGTTCCCTTCATTTGTCCTTCCCAACCACCACTTTGTCTATTATCCTCATGTTTCTGAGAATAACACTTATAAATAACAATTAAAATCTGTTAAATTTATAAAAACGATCGGTATACTATTGTAATTTCTTTAGAGAAACAGTTTGATCTGGACAGAACTTAAAACTTTCGAGTGATCTGAAGTACACGAGTTTTAGAGGAGTCGGCCATCATCTTAAAAATAGTAGTTATTGCTGGTTATCCGTCCTTGGTATGGATAAAAAGGTATTTTCCATGGTTCTTAGCGTTACTCGACAAATACCACGAAGAGGTGATTGTACTTCGATTTTTCTCTTTTTCTTTCTTATTTTCTTCAGTAACAGTGGTTGTGGTGGTTGAGCCGCTGCGTCGTACACCGTCGAACCTTTAAAGCTAATTTTCTCGATAACCAAAAGATATTCCGAAAAAGACAAACATATTTTATTATAGAAATTTTAAATTCAAATACTACAAATGGTTTTCGAATTTGATTTCATCAACGGTTTCGCCATAGCAAAGTTTAATATCTGCATGGAACATAATTCGATCCGCCGGGATGGTCTATTAGTAAACGCGTCTTCGCAAATCAGATGATTTTGAAGTCGAGTGTTGTAAGGTTCAAATCCTTGTAAAGGCAGTTACGTTTATATGGATTTGAATACTAGATCGTGGATATTGGTGTTCTTTGGTGGTTGGATTTCAATTAACCACACATTTCAGAAATGGTCAACCTGAGATTGTACAAGATTATACTTCATTTACACTCATTTACATCATCTTCATTCATCCTCTGAAGTAATACCTACAGTGGTTCTGGAGGCTAAAAAAGAAAAAAGAGGAACAGAATTTGGTTGTTGTTACCGCGATTCATTAAAACAGCCACCATCTTGATACTATGAAGGATTTCGTAATGGCAATAATCATATTTTCTTTCCAGTTATAAAATATATGGTCATACAAAATTGGAGTTCAGTTGGTTGCAGCGTAAGAATAACTTAAATTTATATCACTAAGTTCTTCATTCATAACCTATTCTACTCGTGAAAATAATGGAAAAAATTCAAATAAAGATATGTCCTAAATTGTTTCGTTTGCAAGTTACAGCTAATGAAAGATTTTGCTCGGATTTCAGCTACCCCGGTGAAATGAGGTTGTATTGAAATTTTTAGAACGTTAAATAAAGGGCAGAATTAGTGATTTCTTTTAGTTTTGACGTGAAAAATAGAATAAAATAGATCCCAGAACTGAAACTGCAGTAGCTTTTGTGAAATCTGGGGGTGAAAGCTCCTAATAGTTATTTTTGACGTACAATAACTTTGTTAAATGTGTAATCAACACATAAAACTTTTTAACAAAACTTGTAGAGTCTAATTCTGAACTAAATGATGTAAGAAATTGAATAAAACAAAGAAAAGTTAGAAAGATTAGAATTTTATTTAGAAACAGTACATTATTACATTTGCCAAAAAAGTACTTAAACTGAAAATCGCAGAACAAATATATACATATATATATATATATATTAAATTATTAAATGAATAAAATTAATTTGTTATCTGTCACTTAACTGCGTCCGCATGTAAGGTGACTTTTTTTTTTAATGTCTTAGATGATGTTTTAAAAAACTACTGAAATTACTTTGAAAAATCTTTTTCCATAAATTAATTTTAATTTAAAAAGGAAATTTAGCTTAATTTAAAGTATTCAATAAGGCTATGAAAAAGAATTTCATTTTATTTTGTGAACATATTTACTTATTTACTTTGTATTTTAGCAAAAATAAAAGGTATTAATTGTAAAAAAAATAAAGCAATAAAATTATTTTATTGAAAAATTTATATAACGATAGAATTTGAGTCCATTGACAGCTTATTCTCTGATTGGGCTTTTTTTTTACACCCACTGGATAAATCAAAAAGTACCATGATAAATTTAGAGATTGAATTAGCTTCCAAAAAAAAAAACTAAAGCTCTTTTAAAACATTAAAGTACGAGTATTATTAAATTCATATCCTTCGAATTTATCTGATCAGCGTTCAAATAAAATATGTGGAATATTTCTCATTAAAGTTTAAAAAGCGTAAATACATGATTAATTCTGTTTGGGATGTCTAAATTAGCTTTAGCTTTGACAGTAGTTCTCAAGAGGGGATAGTACACCGAGACAATAAATTATAAGTAGGAAGAAACAACCGGTCACCGGTCCAGCAATCCATCCCCATCCTACCCATAATTTCAGTTTTCTAAACTTTTATGAATAACTCTGAAGAAAAAGAAACGAAGGGTAAATAGTAAGCATGTATCGATGGATAACAAAACAAGACAAACGACCACATCTAAATAAATGCTACAATGCTTCTTGTATATAGGCCTCTTCATCTCTCCCACAATCCTTTGAGAGATCGATTTATACGGGATGAAATATTATAGATAAAAATTTATTCCAGGTTCATCATCTAAATATTTTTTTTTTGCCCCAAACTGCCTTTCTTCATGCGATAGAGAATCTTTGAGTAGGCTTGGTATTCCTTAAGGAAAACTCCCGTTTATCTGTGATCTATAGAAGCATCCATCGAAGCTCATTTTAACCAGATGCCAGTTGGAAGGTTTAAGTGAAACAATTTTGTGATTATTTGATTAATATAAACTTTAGCAAATCATTTCAACAACTACAGATTGAAATTATAGAGCTTATCTACTGTAGAAAGTGTAAAAACCTTTGTACAGTGTTTACAGTTTAAGCCTTAAGACACTAATAAAGTGGTCAATACCGATCACTGAAATTCATCATAAATAATTTTTTTCTACTTTTATTTAGACAAAAGTTATCGGGCATTCTATTACTAATTTCAGACAAGATTTAATCATAATTGTGGCTTTTATTATAAAAGAAGCTTTTATTTATGAATGCATTGATGTTCCTATCAGTTTTACGTGGTGTATGATAATTTGTTTTTCTACTTCCTCGGTAATGAGTGAAGAAAAGTTGACATTCTTATTAATCTTTAGACCACGTAATATAGAGATGTTACGTTAGATTCACTATATAATAGATTGCTTTTTCAATTCTTGTTTACCTAATTATTAACATCTCTTTCATACATTGATATTTATTATCCATTTCAAGCCGGATTTTATAAACTTATGGCTCTATCCTCGTACGTTTTTGGAGTTTGAATTCTGTATTAATTCTGTAATTTCTGTATTCTTTCTTAATTTCACGTGATATCCGTAAAATATACTTTCTTGTTAGAGTATACTTTCTTGTTACAACTAAATAACTTTTGGGAAAATTCTTTCCTTTTTTTGTTATATTTTCTTTTATAATATGAGATTCGAGGCAATATTTTGAAAGTCTGTTTTTCTTGGTACCAATTCTTATTTTACATGAATTTTTATTTATTCTATGTCGTAAAGAAATTGAATTTTATTACTTAATTTTTCCTCCTATTATGTACGTTGGGATCTATTCAACTAGTAAACAATAAACAAACCCCGATGCCCCATATCATGAGGATGATATGTATGTCATGTAAATGAGGCGAAGTCTTGTACACCTCTTAAGTACACGACTTAAGCCAACCATTCATGAGACGTCTTAATTGAACCGCAACCACCAAAGTATACCGGTAGCCACTATCTAGTATTCAAATCCATATAAAAACAATTAAACCTCCTAGAATTCAAACCCCAAAACCTTAAACATCGAAAATTAGTTCTTAACTGATTTGCGAAGATGAGTTACCATTACACCGGTCGTTGGGCTACTTAAATTTAAATATCTTTTTATGTACAGAATTTATGTAATTAGTTTTTTTTATCAGTCTATTATATAAGCAATGAAAGAGGATTACATTTATTTTAAAGGATCTAATTTTCCCTAGTACGATGAAGTCAGGAAGAATATCATCTGTAAGAAAATCTATCCTGTTTACCTTTCCGCTCAAAAAAAGTGTAAAAAGAAAAATGTGTGTGTGTGTGTGTGTGTGTGTGTGTGTGTGTGTGTGTGTGTGTGTGTGTGTGTGTGTGTGTGTGTGTGTGTGTTATTGTACAAAACATTGTTGAAAAATATGAAGATAATTAAGTAATAAGCAAGTAGTTAAATAAATATTTAAACACGTTATCTTGGCACACGTTACTAAATAAGAAACCATTATATTTTAAATTATAGAAAACCACAGAATTATTATTATATATATTAGAAACGCCTGTAAAAGTATTGTACATTTATATTATTAATTTATAAAATTACTCTTAATAGTAATTCATAAAGGACGTACTTTTCAACTAGAAAATTATCAACAATGATAGGGATTACCGTTGAATGTACGAATATTACTATATGGAGGATGACATCATAAATTTCAAGGGAGATTTGAAAATAGGGAGAGAAGAAATGATATCATAGTGACGTCATAATAAATTTAATTTTCTCATTGGGATTTCGTATTCTGTTTTACAAATTTAGATTTTTAAATTACCACAAGTCCAATATCCAGACTTTTTTATAGTCTAGGTTTGTTTATTAATGTGTCGCACCTGTGGATAGTTACAAAGGAACACACCTGTGTGTTAGTTAACTTCTTTTTTACTTTTTACCTTTAATTAGATTTTTCTCTCATTCTTTCTATCTCTGATTATTTCTTTAGTTTTTTCTTTCTTTTATACTGAAGTGTTCTTTCTTCTTTCTGTTTAATTAATACAACACTTCTATTGCTCAATTTAGTTAAGTTAAATAAGTTGGGGAATGTTCAGAATACAGTGAAACTCCGATTATCCGGGTTGTATTATGAAAAATACGGATAATTGAAAAGTTAAAAACGATTTATCATACATATCTTTCTACTGTTTAATGGATATCACAATTAATAAAAAGATGAAAATATAAAATAAATGAATTTCAGTAAAATTATAAAGATACTCGGAACATACGTACAACGTAATAAAAAAATCCCTTTCGGCACGTCGGAAGGCGGAGGTAGATTTCACCGGTGCTAAGTAGGGAATAAAAAATATTTCCATCATAAAGTTAAGAGAAACTTCAAATTTACTCGATAAGACATGGTTGCATGTGAAAAAATATTTCACGTGTTTAGCATATGACATCTTCTTACAATTCCAGCAATATTTTGGTCATCCCTTGCCGTAAGGATTGGTCATGTCAAAAATTGTTACAGATAAAGGTTATAGGTAATGTTTACAGAACTAACGACCACTTTAAAACGATTCGACACTGTGCCTATTAAGGGAGGTATGACTTTTTTTCTCTTCAAAATCCAATTTTTCCCACTCCCTGGGTCAATGGTTGGTGATACATAAAAATTTAATAAGTTTTAGGCCCTTGTCCAAAGAATAGTAGGAACTTTAAATGAATTCGATGTTTTACTTAATAAGAAAGTTATAGCAATATTTTGTTTATTCGAAAAAGCCTCCCCATTTCCGAGGCCGAGATTTTGGGACGAGTGATTTCTAAGGACAAATTTGAAAGTAATTGGCGCAAAATTACGGCAGTTATCGTGTCCACAAGAAAGTGAAATATATTTATAATATATAAATATATATATATTGTTCAATAAATACATATATATATATATATATATATATATATATATATTTGTTCTCCAACTAGTTCGGAGGAGGTTAGCAGATGTATTAATAGTCTAACCTCTAATAAAGCTCCCGGCATTGATGGGACTTCGGCTTTTACTTTGAATCACATTAGCGATATTATTTCCCCTATTCTCTCATTTTTATTTAATTTAAGTTTTGAGACAGGTTCTTTCCCTAACCCTTTAAAGTCAGCCATAGTAATTCCTCTTATTAAGAAGGGCTCGGATATCCGCTGTTTCAGAGATTGCAAATCTTACCATTATGTTTATCGGGTTTTGCGGATATTCTATATTAGAGGAGGTTATATGACGGTAATAATAGTGTTTATTCAGGCAGGCTACAAGCACAGAACCGTGTAGCTATTCCATTTCCGAAAAACGAGGCTTATAAACGCTTCTTCATTTATTGTGCCCCAAAGTTGTTTAATAAACTTCCAGTTTCTATAACATCCGCAAATTCTCTACCAATCTTCTCCAAAAGGCTGAGACTATGGCTTTTGACGTTGCAGGATATTCAATTTCATTTTAATTACCAAACTAAATTTTTCATTTTTCATTGAGTGACACTAATTTATTAGTCATTGAATAATCGTAATTAAGTTATGAATAAGTAAGTGTTAAATAAGTCGTTTAGTAATCGTGTAAACATTGAAGGTAAAGTTCTATTATGTGTAATTTTCTTAGGTTGTAAATAGTTATTAAATGAATCTTGGTGTTTTTATTAGAGAAACTTGTTAGCATTCGTCTCAACTGATTAATTTAAGATCTGATGGAGAATTCAACACAGCTATGCGCTAAGGAGGCACCTTATCTTTAATACCCTTTAATAACCTTATCTTTAGTACATATACTTTTATTTTTTAAGTAATTAACGGTAATAAACAATAAAGCATTAATCTAAGTTTTTTTGTTAGTCTCTTAAACTGTTTTTTTTTGTTTTTAGATTTTTTTTAGATCAAATCTAAGAATTTAATGTTAATTTTTAAGAATTAAAATTTTTTAATGAAAATTCATTTAACGCTACGTTTAATTAATTAAATTAGTTTAAATGTAGTAGTAATTAAAAACAAAATTAAGGATATTGTGATTTTAATTAACTTAAGAGAAATTTTGTAAATTAGTTTATTAATGTTAATTTATATTTTTCAGTTATCATAGTTATATGTTACTGTATATTGTAAAAACATTCTTTTTTTGTATACGTATTATGGAATAAAGAATTATTATTATTATTATTATTATATATACATATATTTTTTATGGTACCCATTACAATAGGTAGTATTCTAATGAAATCTACCTAAAATACAGTAATACGTTAGAAAAAATCATTGAGTAGAAATTTTCTATTAAAATAAAATCAGAATTTATAAAATTTATCAGAAAGGAATTTAAAATTTATTACTGTACTGTTTTATAAAAAAAATTGTTTAGAAAGTTAGTAAAAAAAACTTTAAAAAAGTATTATAAAAAATGTAATATTACAGAACGTTTAATGTAATAAAACCTAGTGTAAGTCAGTAATAGAAAAATAATTTAAAAAATATAATTTCCTGATCAATAATCTGTAAATTTAAAAAAGATTTCGTTGATAATCTGCAAGTTCACGTAATCATTTTAATCAAAGGAACTATAGAATTTCATTCTTTTTGAAGCTACTCCATTCCATAACGATAAACAAATATTGATGAGCTTTTTCCTGTGGAAGCCGGGAGTGCATCTCAGTACATCATAACTTCAAGCTTGATCAATTAATTGTGTTTCCTTCAATCTTTTCTCAAGTTAGTTTCATAATTAGTTTAATACTGGCTTAAATTTACAAATGGTTTCTCCTAAACAAATTGTAAAAAAAAAAATTAAAAAAAGGATCATAAAACTACATATCCTGATGAAGAAAAGCTTTATTTGAATAGGATTTTGGATTGTTTAAATTGGATACTTATCTTTTAAAAATTACATTGTCCCAGTGTAAGAGGTCTGAATAGGTAGTTGGCCATCTGGAAATCGGTGTTTCAATTTATATGAATATATTCCAGAAATGTCTTTAGACAAAAATGATTTGTACATAAAACTCAAAAAAAATTGATAAAATTTGCTGTAAAAATAATTTAATGAAACGCTTCATGTAAACTCAAATATTTTCCATACGTATGGAAAAAAAAAAAATGTTTAAATCAACATTTTTGGTTTTAAAAATTTTCTGATGTATATTTTTCGAAAAATATGTATTTGCTTTTTATTGAATACGTGCAAAAAACACAACTGTATATTTTTTTAATTAAAAAAATATTAAGTTACAATATACACTCTATCCAATCAAATTATTAAACTTTTTTCGTGTAATTAACACAATTTTTTGGTTTACGAGAAAGGGGCTTTGATAAATTTCTATATCAGTTTTAACAAATTATTAACCCGTTTAAAAACCTTCCTACTAAATTATTTAAAACGAAATTAAAATATTATATTTCACAGAAATATTCGGTGGATTGATTTTTAAATTGTATCTAAATTTTTGGTTTAACATTTAAATACACATATTTAAAAATTTATTACTCTACTGTTTTATAAAAAAACGTATTTTACAAACTTAGTAAAAAAAAGAAAACATAACAAAACTTTTATAAAAAAAAAAAAAAAAATTACAACATTTAATGGAATAAAACCTAGTGATACACATATTTAAAAATAACACGCTCAAATAATTTAATATCAAGCCTTGTGAATTGTAAATTATTTGTGCTTATTTTTACTACATTTTTTTTCTACACATTTTTTTATTATTTCATTAATCTGTATTTTTGATTATTAGGATGGATTTTAAATATATATGTACATATTTTTTTATTTTATAATTAAACAAATATTTTTTAGTGTTCTTTGACCAAATCTTGATTACATTTCATCCATACAGGCAATTAGAGGGATAACTTTTGTTGTTACTTGTGGGAGAAAAATACTTAAACATTCCTGACGTGATATACAAAATGTACTATTGCGTAACAGTTAGATTAAAATATTTATTTAAAAAATTTTAAATTATTAGGCTACTTCTCCTTAGCTCTAAAAACAATGATAACACACACACACACACACACACACACACACACAAACACTAGCATCGCTGTTGTGGCTTCATCCGTTTTATATGATTACTTGCAAAATTTTCCATCGAAGATAATTTAAAATTTTTTTTTATTTTTAGTCAAGCATTTTTTAGTAAGTTTATTTTTTAGTGAAAGCAGGTGCAGCCAGACGCGTCGTATATATAGTAACAGTAGCACTGTTTGTATTCAGCTTAATTTTGGTTGATTCATCGCGCTAAACACCGTCGCATCCCTTAAAAAATAGAAATCAAAAAAAAACCAAAAATGGTTATTAGATACTTATCTGACTATTTGCAAACCCATATCTACTGGATATCTCGTTTAGAGTATTTGGAAATGAGAAAAATTTGAAGTCATTGTTCAAAACGTTTATAACCTTTTTTTCATCATTTCAAGGTCGAATTTCAGAAAATTTCTAAATTTGTTTTTAGATATTCGCATGAAGTTTACAGATATAAAAAATAAAATTGGTATCTTTATTTTTTACCTAGAAATTTAAAAAAATTGCCGAGTTTCCAAAAAAAAAACCCTCACAAATATTAAGTTGCTATCTACATTTGTTACCGAGATATACAAAAAATTAAATAAATGAATTTCAACGTTATTCCATTTTAACCCTTTCTTATTGTGCACTTACACCGTAAGAAGAACGTGTATACAAATTTTCATCAATTTAAGCAGTTTTCGCTGTGCGTTGATTATGAATCACACCCGACATTTTTTTTATATATAGATATTTTATACATTGTTTGGTGGATGTTACTAATTGTTTGAATGGAATTTTTTTAACTTTACTTCTTAGTTCATAATTGTAAAATTTAATTTCTGTTTTAAAAATTTGATAAATAAATTCTTTATTTATCATCATTAAGGAAGTGATCGGTTAGTATAGATAAAATTTAGACAGGTTTTTATATAAGATATTCTAAAGTTCATTGATCCGTTTATTGTAATGTATATGTATATTTAGGGTGTATAACAATAGAAACAAAAGTTGTTATAAATAAATTAACACCGGGAGATTAAATTTCTAAATACTGATATCTAAACACTAGTTTGTATTTAAATTGAATAAAGACTTTTGCCTCTAAGGTATTTATTATCGAATGTTGTAAAATAAATAATAGGCCAATTTATTCATTTCTTTATACAATTCTATTTAATTATATTGTTTGATAACTGTATATTTGTTTCCTTAATTATGTTTTGTTGTAATAATGCACTAATGTATTCTAAAAGTTGGTATTATATTATTACATAAAAAAAAGATCTGTTAACTTTTTTCCCTGAGAAATTTAGCTTAATATTCATTGTGACTACGTTTTTCAAATAATTTCGTGCAGCATTACCCCGAAATTTAAAATTCTCAAAATTTCAATTAACGCGAAAAATGGGGATGGATTGCAGGATGGGCGGTTGGCTTCTTGCTACCTATGATTTTCCATCACGTCTATTATCCCCTCCACTGAACTATTAATGATGCCAACACTACTTCAAACATCCAAAATAAAATTACGGTACATCTACATGTTCACGTTTTCTAGACTTTGACGAATAGTGTTTTTCTAACACGAAATAATTTTTATAGGAATAAGGAAATCATTAAAAAAAAATACTTGGATCAAAATTGTCAGTATTTACTGAACATTCTACGAGAATTAAATTATACATTGAAATTTTTCATCTTGATCACTTAAAAAAAAAATTTTTTAATTACTATTTTATCAATAGGAAGAGTAAACTTTCATTTAAAATTTCACGGTATATTTTCAAGTAATTTTTTTTATTTATAAATATTGCTCGTCAAGTGTCATATCTGTAATAACTGTAGAGAACTTGACACGGATCTCAAGTCACTTTTGAAAATAAACTAACCATATCCAAGAAAAAATCATTTCATATTAGAGAATGTGAGGAATGAAATAGTTTCCCGTCACCTCCTTCAGTAACAAAGTAGTTACATTTCAGTATACCAAGCTTATCGAAATGAAGGTAATATTTAGCTGTAATTATAAAATGTTTATTCTGTCAGCTACAGGGATTGACCCTATTATTGAGTATTATTATTCTTAGAGAAAGCTACTCTAATTAGTAACTCATATGTCAGATGATTTATATGCTTAGTAGCTGCAAGAAAGATTGAGGTAGGTTCTTTAGTGAAATAATGCCTTATGTACACCGCTTTATTTAAGCAGGGAAAAATACAAGTATTTTATTAATAAAATTTGAATTTTATTAATATTTTGGTTTTAAATAAATTGCGTTCTCAGATAATAAATAATAATAATTGCTATTAATTAATAATAATACTACTATTATTAATTAATATTTATTAATATTAATAATAATAATTTAATTTATATATATATATATATATATATATATATATATATATAGACAAAAGATCAATTTTTTTTAATGTAGAATAAATCTATTATTAATCACCTTTTTTTTAGTTCATATTTGTCCAATACTTTAATATTTGTATGGTTTTAAATAGTAATGTTAGTTGAAATAGTTTTTTTTATTAATTTCTTTTTTTTGTAATGGTTCCACTTGTGGGAACTAAGATGATTGGTTAGTTTTTACATTTTGTTGTTGCGTGTGCATTATCTTTTGTTACCATAGTAATAGTCTACCTGTGTCATTTTATTGGTTATATTTTCCCCCACTATTGGTAGTAAAGGTGTGTCGATTCAAACAGGTTTCATCTTTAAATAACACCTGTCATGGCGTTTATTCATTTTTATATTTATCTCTTTTCGTTTTATTTCTTCTTTATTATTATATTTTCATATTTATCATTAATAATCATTGTTTGTTTTCGATTAATTTTGTTACGTTTATATCTTAAAGTGAATAAAATTTATATATATTATATTATAGAAATTCGTATTTTTCGTTTATCAACTTTTCATATTGATATTTTTGCAAAAATGTTACAAGTTAACTTTTTCACCATATGCCTACCTTGATATACTTATTGTTACAGTATTATGAAGTAGAAACACAGTTTATTTATCTGGCGTAAATTAATTTTAGGATCTTCAAATTGAATAAATATGTAAATAGATTGAACGCAAATTAAATCTTTGAGTTAGTTCAATTAATCTCTCTCAACAGGGAAAATCAAATATGTATAATTGTTTGTTTTCAATAGCCTACGGAATATTTAAACATATATTTGAAATATACGTTTTTTAATTTTTTTTTCCATGAAAAATGTCAGTATTTAATAATTGTTATTAAGATTATTCTTACTAGTAAAATCATAAATAAAAATAATTGTGTTGCTAATTGTTTTAATAATTACTACCATTTTTCTTCGCGGCTTAGCTCAAGAAATAAGTAATCAGAATTTGAACATGAATACAAAAACTAATATCTCAATGCCAAGTTTATTTTACATTTTGAATTACAAGAGCATAGTAATTATTCAAAAATACGAAGAATCTTAGAAACAATACAAATAGTACGAAATGTGCAAGGGTTAAAAAATCCCTTCCGGCACGCTGGAAGGCGGAGATAGATTTCACTGGAGCTAAGTAGGGGATAAAAAAGATTTCCACCTTAAAATTAAGAAAAATTTCAAATTTACTCAATACGTCAATGGGTTTGATGTTTGGGAGGTATGATGTTTTTTGTCTTCAAAACCCCATTTTTACCATCCCCTGGGCTATTGGTAAGTGATATCAAAATCCTTTACTGAAATAAGTAGGCCCTTATCCAAAGAATAGTAGGAACTTTGAAAATATTCGATATTTTACTTAATCAGAAAGTTATAGCGATAGTTTATTTATTCGAAAAAGACCCTCATTTCTTTTCCCATGGTCCAATTTTGGCCGTTAACAAACTCGACCGACAGATTTTGACGAGTTATTTTTAAAGAACAATTTGAAAGTGATAGACGCAAAATTACGGCAATTATATTGTCCACAAGAAAGTAATATATATATATATAAACTTTGAGCTGACGGTGGTTTTGGGGTCTGGGGGATGTGAAACGCGAAGATATATCGTAATTTTCCGGAAGTCGAATGATGATGCCCATTACAGTAGCCTATGAAATCTACCTAAAATCTGATGTGGACAGCACATGACTTCCTTGAACGCCTATTAAATTATATACACACATTTTTTTACAATGAAAAGTAAATAAAATTTTATTTCATTAATAACTTGTGATATTTTTTCATATTTTTCTTTTTATTGTTATTATTTAATTACTCTTATTATTTATGGTAAACATTTTTTGTACAAGCAGAAGTTAATAATTATTAATAAATCAATATATTTAATTTAAAAAAAAATAAAAGTTAAAAAAAGATTAATGAAGTCTGATTCGAACCGATGTGCCTTCCTTATAAGATCAAAATATTTCATTAATTAAAATTTCATTTGGCTATAACTCTGGAACCAATGAAAATAATTACCACTAATGATAATCGTTGAAAAGCTCTCAATTAGGGCATATTACTGCTGTTAAGAAAAAGTTCAAATCCATATTCTTTTGGATTTTGGGCTTCTTCTAGACACTTTTGGTTCAGTCGATTGCAATCTAAAGGGGAGGTGCACAACTAGATATTATAACAGTCAACAAATCCAAAGTTTCAACATCCTACGGGTAATCGTTTTTGAGATATGCGATATACATTCGCACATAAGTATGTACAGACGTCACGCCGAAACTAGTCAAAATGGACTCAAGAATGGTCAAAATGGATATTTCTGTTGAAATGTAAAATAGCACCATTTCAAACAAAATTAAAAAATCCATTTTAACTTTTCAGACTTGGTATTTCAAAAAATCCTTTCTTAGTGTGCACTTACACCGTAAGAAGATGTATACAAATTTTCATCAATTTATTTTCAATTGTTTTTGCTGGACATTAATTATGATTCAGTCAGGATGTATTTTACAGGTACTGATAAGCTGAAAAATGTTAATTAAATATAATTGTATATTTAATCCGGTGTTTCTAAATAAATTTCATGCTTGAGATAGATTATGGTTACGGAAAATTTGCGGTTTTGAAATTAATCAATTCAAAATAAATTGAGCGATGGTATCGTAAGCAGTCTGTATAGTAAAAAACTGAAGATTTCTTTAATATTGAAGAAACACGATATTTGTAAAGTCTAGAACCTCAAATATTATGTTCCGGTTTTCACTTGACTAAAAAATGCTGTTAATTAGAACCCAACAATTTAATGGTGACTGAAGGTTATGTCAAAGATTAATACTGAAATTTTACTGGTATCTGGTCCTCGATCAGACCAAGAGAGTTGATCTGAACCTGGGTTCAGATCAACTGATTTTTTTTTTCTTTTTTATTATACGGTTAAAATAAAAAAGGGGAAAAGGCCATATATCATTACAGTTCCCCTTAACGGAGACTGAGTAGTTTCCAGCATTATTTTGCTTTCTTTTCATCCTTCTTTCTCTAAAAATCTGACATCCTTACACTTCTTATTCCTCCCTTTTTTCCTTTCTACAATCTCATTTATTACGTCTTTCAGTCGTATTACATCCTTTCTTAAAACATGACTTTTTCTTTACTTTATATTTACCAAAATGCTATTCATTAATTTTTTTTACTTTTTAATTTTTTTATTCTCTCGTTCTTTACTCATCTGAAATTCTCTTTCCATACCCATTTTGAAACATCACGTGAAGAGAGTAAGAAATTAAAGATTAAGAAAAATATATTATATTAGATTTTGTATTGTGTGATTGGGGTAGTAAAAAAGGATAGAGAGAGTATACCTAAAATATAACCTAAAAATAAATCTAAATATACCTAAAAATCAAAAGAGTTTGCAGTAAAAATAAACTGGTCTTTTTAATCTTACGTAAATAGAAATTTCGAAGAAACTTTTAAAAATATTTTTACTTATATTATGGCAAAGAGTAATGGACTTTTCGGTAATCAAAAATGCAAAGAGTAGGGGTTTTTCATCTTATTACTCATTAGGTTTTTTAAAATTAAATAGCTTTAATAAAGAACAAAATAAAATTTATTTTATGAATAATTAGGAAAAAAAGCAGTAGTTTGCGTTAATATATGTAAAAAGACGTTTAAAATTAGTTGGTTTCGTATTAAGCCATCCGTGGTTACTTAATTTAATTGTGATTATAGAAGGACTAAACGAAGAAAAAATAAAGATACCAGTATATATAAAAATAATTTCTAACGTACAATATTGAAGGGTAAAATTGGTTCAGATAGTAGCTATGAATTAGAGAAATGCAACAGTTCGGTTTCGTAACAGATAATCATTAAAAATATATATATATTTTTTTTCTTTCATTGTAATGTAAATTAAAAACAAAACTTTTTTTGAGTAACTGATCCATGTGTTTTATTTTAACATCGTTATCATAAAGTATTCATTATTAAAGGTGCTTCCGTACTTATCATGCAATTTGTAATTCTTCTGTTACAAATGATGGTACAGGTTAATGATTCGTGTGCAATAAATTATTACTGAATAAATTAGAATAATAACGATTTCATAAACGGTCAAACCGGTTACTTGCAGAAACAGAAATATTAATAACTTGACAAGATAATTATAGTAATTATTACGGGATCATACGGTGTGTAAATTGTTTACTGTATAAAGAAGCTTGGTTTATTATCTGTTAATCTCGTAATGACGTATAATTCTGTTTAAAGTGGTGGGGATAAACTAATACAGAGTATAAATTTATACTAGAATACGAGTATGTTTTATGTGGTACTTCATATCAAAGTAAATTGAAAAATCGGCTGTTCGCCAAAAATTAAATTTATTTTTATGAATTTGACATCACTAGTACAGTTTCTTCTTATAGCAAATAGACTATTATACTTTTCTATTTTTATTTATAATGTTTTTGCACAAATCACTAACTCAATTAAATAAAAGATAACAGCATACAATCGCTTTGTTACATAAATCTACAATATTTTACACGACTGAGAAGAGCTTTGTTTATTAGTATTATTTTAGTTATCCAAGTTGTATAGCTACTATTAAGACATAACCTAACTATTGTAAACATGTAGTAAAAGCGACTGTAACACTCTTTGTAACACTATCCCTATCTAGTATAACTTAAACAAAACTAGTTCTGCACCCTCTTTTGGATAAATGGTTGCTTTGTCACTTTATACAATCGGTGATCACTCCGTTTTGTTTTTCTCTCTCTTAAACTTAACGGGTTCCGTCTTTTTATTCAATTATCTTTTTTTACATTATATTAGACAATTTCTAATAACCTAATAAATATAATAAATAAGACTATAATTACTATAAATAAGTATTTGGCAACAGGTATTCATTTACATTAATCTAATATATATTTATATGCAGACCAATATATGTGTGTAAGATTAGAGGTTAGTAAAAAAAAAATTCCGGAAAAAAAATAAAGCACTGAAAACAATTTTACTATCTCTGTCGTAATCGTTTACCCTATCATCATTCTCTTTTGTTACCGGATGTGTACACAAATATATAAACAAACATTGTACTAGTAGCAGAGAGAAGTTGAGAGAGGAGAGCGGAGACTGGGAGATATCTGTTTAACTTCTCTGGTGAGCTGTCTTCATCATCAAACCAAAACAACAAACCATCATTTCCTTTTTCTTTATACTTTACCGAACATTTATAACAACGTAACATAAACCTTTATTTATCTATCTTATTTAACATCTTCTCTCTTTACTTATTATTATAACATATTAATTATATTAATCTTAATTAATTGGACCAATAATAATTAAAATATTATCACTTCTTTTAAGCTAACTAATTAGTCATTATAAACTAATCTAACCGATTTATTATATAATAGCAGTATTAAAAAAATAAAAGAGATCTTATTTTTATTTTATCAACTTTTTTTTTTAATTTGAGAACTTTCATTTCATTAATTACATTTTTTTTAAATGAAAAACTAGACAAATTTTTATTTTGATTTAACTTAACTACAACATAACGCCAGTATAAAATACTAATAAAAAATACATTTCCTTTTAATCATTTATTAAACATTTTTTACAGTTTTTACTTAATTTCAACATTATTGTGACCAATTAATTTTTTGGTTTCTGACCATTTTTTTTCAAATAAATGTTTTTTAATAAGAAATGGTATTTTTTGAAAATTAAAAAAAAAATCTAAAGTGGACAACACATGACTTCCTTGTACTCCTAATATATTACATATACACTTTTTTTTAAATGAAAAGTACGTAAAATTTTATTTCATTAATAAATTCTGATATTTTTTTATATATTTTTTTTTATTGTTATTATTGAATTATTATTTATCGTATATTTTTTTATAATCAGAGATTAATAGTTACTAATAAATCAATATATTTAAATTTTAAAAAAATAAAGGAGATGAAGGCTCATTCGACCGATGTGCCTTCCCCTTTTAAGATCAAAATATTTCATTAATTAAAATTTTAGTTGGATATAACTCTGGAACCAATGAAAGTAAGTACCAGTTACGATATATTTTGAAAAGTTCTCGATAAGGGCTTATTACAGTTAATAAAAGTCAAAAATCCAAATTTTTCGGATTTTGGGCTTTTTTGGACACTTTTGGTCTTGACGATTGGAATCAAAAGGTGAGGTGGAAAACTAGATGTTACAACAATCCTAAATCCAAAATTTCAACATCCTACGGCTAATCGTTTTTGAGTATGCGAGATGCATACGTACAGACGTCACGTTGAAACTAGTCCGTCTTGCTGTGCGTGCGTCCCCTATAGCTAAGAACATGTTTACATGATCGACCATACTTCCCGTCAAAAAATTATGATTTTTTTTTTTCTTAAATGTTTGTGAACAATAAGTAAGAAGAAGCAGCACCAACAAATAAGAGCAAAAAAAAAAATGCTTACATGAATGGACATACTGCCCGTCAAAAAATCATAAGATTTTTTCTTAAATGTTTGTAAACAATAAATAACAGTAATAATCATTATAAAATATATTTTACTACCGTAATTCGATCATTCAATATCGTAGCAGATTTTAAAACACAAATTTTCGATAAAAATAAATCGATACTGAAAGTGATATCGATTATCCATTGATATTTTGTCGGATGGTTAGTTTGTCGGCGAGGCGCCGCCCGCCAGGACAACCCACCTGGAGGGCCCAACTGCTACTAGCTTATATATATATATATGTATATATATATATATATATGTGTGTGTGTGTTATATATATATATTTATATGTATGTGTGTATGTACACGTTAGCTCCCGAAGATTGTAACAAACATTTAGGACATCTTCTGGTGTAAATAAAGAAGAAAGTTTATATAAACATAAGTTCGGAAACGCTTCGTTAGCGAGTAACGGCTGGCGAAAGATTTCGTCCTGATTTCTACATTTTTGTTAAAATTAAGCGAGACTGTAATTATTGGGAACTGTATTAAAGGATAAATTGAATGGTTTTATATAAAATCTGATCTGAAAAATTATCTTATTTAAATGTTTATTCCTGTTTAAATCCAATACAAAAAACTTAATTTCTGGTATCAACTGTTATTATTGTCAGTTAATGAAATAATTTATTTTAAACAATATTAGATAAAATTAATTTTTAATTAGCTTTAAATATGTCTAGTTTAATAAACTGTATTATTAATGTGTTGATTTATTTAATTTTTCATATTTCTTTTTTAATTTTTATTGTTTTTTACATAATTCAATTCTTTTATTTTGTAATATTAAAATTTTTTTCTCATCATCGTTGTTTTTATAATTGCATCAACGGTTATACATATCATTAGCGACTTAAATATAACTACATGATAATAATTAATTAAACAATAAACATCAAGTACATTTGTTTCGTTTATTAGCTAGTTAAAATCTGCCACATTTTGATGTGTTTTGTTTTTAATAAATTTCGAAATTCTTACAATAGTTTCTGTGGACTTTGTTCATGCCATTTTACTCAAAAACAAATTCTATGCAAGTTTCTTTTAAAAGTTTTATGTTTATTACACATTTAACAAAATTATTTCAGACCAAACAAAAAATAGTGTGTTTTTTTAACCCAATCTTTTTACTTTATCTCAGATTTCTTGATCAATACAGTTCTAGGACTTACTTTTTTCCAGTTTTTCATATCAGATTTTGTATAAAACCAGAAAATTTATCCTTTAATTTGAGAATTACAGTCTAGGTTAATTTTAACGGAAATGCAGAAATCAAGGCGTTCTTCTTTATTTTCACCAGCAGAACATTTCCTGAAAGTTTGTTACATTCTTCGTGAATCATTCTATATATATATATATATATATATATATATATATATATATATTTTTAATTAGTTTTTGTAAATTTTCATAATTGATTAATTCTTATTTTCTTCTGAAATTATTCAGACGATTTATGCACTTTTTTGTTACTGAGCTAAGGTAACTACGTAACTAGTTAATGCAGCAATTGTAGCGGTAATTTTTTACATGAATATGTCGCTTGGTTATGATGGGTTAATTAGAGCCTAACAATAAAATATTCGTAACTGGGAGATATTATAAGTAACCGTTAGTAAATATACATATATATATTCAACCTTTTCTCGTATTTTCTATAATCCTGTTAAAATGAGAATAATATTGACAATTTGAGTGAGGAATAATTATCTAATTGATGTTGAATCAATAATAAACGTTAAATTTGTAATATTTATATAAAATAACGCACATTGCTGCCAACTGTTATGAAATTATGGGAAACGTATGTGTGGGACGTGTCGCCACAGAATTAATTAATATATATTCATTATTAAATAAGTTATTTTAATTTATTATGTATGACTATTTTTAGATTTTTATTGTTTATTTTATTATAATCATTAGTGCTTTATTTAATATCGTTAAATATTTATTTTTTAATGTATCATGTCTAGAAAAATGATGCAAAGAAGTTAATACTAGTTTTTGACTTCTTAGAAAATTTTTATTAAGTTAGCAATATTATATTAATAGATTATCATAAATATTTATCAGATTTTAAAATTAAACTGGAATGTTTTAAAATATGAATTATAGCCGGTGTTTTGTGGCAACACTGTTTGTTCTGATTGCAATACAGCTGTCAATACAATTCTAATTTTAACAATATTATACCGTTCGAGAGGGCAATATTGTACCGTACTCTCTTAGCCGTGATAGCTTATGATTTTTTTATTATTATTATTATTATACGAATTAATGAGTTTTAAATAATTTTGGTTTTGTTGTTTTTGATTAATGATCTTCTATATCATACGCTATTTTAATATTTATATAATTCATTTTATTATAAAAACATATAATTTTTTATTTTTTCAATTAATGTTGTAATTACAATATTTTAGTTGAATAGAGAGCAAAGTTTTTATTTTTTATAAAGGTAAAAAGAATTAATTATTTTTTGCTTCGGCGATGTCATTTTACATTCGGTTGTCGAACGATAGGTAAAGTATTTCTATTATAAGAATTTAAAAAAAAATCGTAAAAATTTTGTGGGATTAAATTTACATTACAAAGAGAGGTATATTTAACTTTACGTGGCTTTATTTTTTAAATAGATTTTCATTCGAGAATTATATTTTAGATATTACGGTTATCAGATGTTCTATACCCTTTTATCCTTAGTACACTTAAGAACTTCGACTAATTCCCAATACTCCTCTGACAGCAGACTACAACTTACCTAACCTACTATTATTACTATTACTATAACTTCATCCGTTCACCGTAATCCACTTCCGGTGCAGAAATAGCACCCTACCTTCCTTCGTCAGTCTACTACTGACTGACTAACTCGGCTGCATTTTCCATTCCCCTTGTAGTTCGTTTCTCGTACCTTATTCTGTTCCTTTTGACGCCCTCCCACTCCTCGATGCATTTGATTTCGCTTTGTGTGTAGAAAACGTAATGTGTTACGTTAAACCTCCCCCTCTTCCTTTACTTTTCTCATATCCTATATTCCTTCCTCACCATCTTGCTATAATAGTAACTGTAGCTATTTAAACATCCCTTCGTGTGTGCACCTGAACGAAAACAGAACAGATCCCTTGACGCCTCAACCCACGTACTGTACGCGTCTGGAACAATTTAAAAAGGAAATATAAAAAGCTTTGTCATTTATTATCTAGAAAACATTTTAAACAATTTTTTTTACTTTTTATACTGGCTGTACAATTATTAATATATATCATTCGATATTTGATTTTTTCTTTTTATAAATTAAAAAAAAACTTATTTTGTTTTGCAAAAGGATTTATGCATCAATTAGTCAAATATATCTTTTTAATTGTTCTTTTTTAAATATAAACTTCCAAGAAAATCCTGTTTATTAAATTTCTTTTCAATAAAAATTTGAAGAAAGTAGGTAGCAGATTATGATTTACTTTTAAATATAGTATGGATGTACAGATTCGTATGGGTCACCCAACCCCAATCGGTTAATAAAAAAAAAATAAAATTATAAAGGACTAAGTACATTCATTCTTTTTTATAGTTGTCTTCAAAAATGTTTTTTTAGTTTTAATAGAATAAAAATAAATAATAAAAATGAAATAGCGAAACGCTAAGTAGTTGCGGTATGAACTGGTCAGCAAATAAGGTAAGCAAGTGCACACACTTGCTTAGCCAGTAGTGCTACTATTCATTTTACCAAAATTAATCAACTTTTGATTAATAAAATATATATCTATTCATTTCAGCCGGTTAACGTGATTACTAGCGGGTACTACAACAAAAGAATCTGTAACAAATACTTATTGATATACACATATAATTGTATACCACTAAAGAAATTTTTCAGTTTCGGTATGTATGTGTTTGTAAATCCACGTAACATCAGAATGGCAACATTGATATCTACGTATATTACAGAATTCAAACGATTCGTTCAAATTGATAAATGATGTAGCATGTAGATAGGACATACATCACTTTAAAATGGATTTGAAATTCTACTTTTAACGTTATACTTTTTTATCTTGTAAGGTCAATTAACCATTCATTCTTTTGTGGTTGTTTAGTATCAGATTTAAAAAGAAAAATTACCGAGCTGTAATTGAGTTTAAATTAAACTTTTATGAGATAGTAAAATAAAAGTAAATTAAATAATACTGCATTACATTTATAGCAAATTTACCATGATTATAATCCTATTTATTTTTATCTACATTTTAGATAAAAATATATCTAAACTCTTGAGTTTAGTTATAAAGTACTAAATATTTTTTTAAATAGTATTTATTAAAGAAAGTTTTGACTCCCTTTGATAAATTTTACATTGAATTAACAAATATTGAAGTTGTAGTACTTAGAACATAAGTGCTAATATTTTCTAATCTTTGAATATTTACGTTATCATAATTCAATTCAAATCCCATCAAAGTCGAAAACTTAATGAATAGATGATTTTTCTTTGTATTGGTTGTTTGAATTGGAACAGTGATCTAGCCATCTCAAAAATGAGAAATCTATGATTTATGCCTACCATTAGCGGACTGAAATTTCCTTAAATTAAAAAAATTAAAAAAGATTGCTTTTGAATTCATAAAAATTGGTGGGAAGAAGAATACGGAAAACCCGTCTGTTTTAACCGTTTTGCTTCAAAGTATAACTTAAAATTCTAAGAAGACATAAACTTTGAGATGTATACATATCTCAAGAAGATTTACTAAATGCATGATTTAAATCAGCGGTTTAGATGATACCTTTTAATATTATAAGTTTTCAAACTTCACATTTCTCTTTATTTTTTACAAAGGTATCAATAATTATTGGTTTAAATTTGGAAGTAACATCTTAAAGATTACATCTTTAGAGATCTGCTTCATTGAAAAATATTATGAAGCACATCATTTTTTTTAAGAGGTTTTATAATATTGATTTATTTTAACAGGGCTGTTCTTATTCTATTTTGGTTTATTAAGTCTCTTATAGCTAATAATAATAATAATAAATTATAATTTGTTTTTTTTATTTTTTCGCTTAGTAACAGGTTGTTTCCTAATTACATTTACGAGTTCGAAATAAAATTGATTACATCAAAATTACATCAACAGCTTCTGATTTCCGTAGGGGACTACGGGAATCAGAAGTTTGATGTTACTTCTATTTCATCACAAATTATGAAACAGTGATTTTGTCTTCGAAATCAGATCGTGCTGTGTATATGCGACAAATAATTATCTCAAATCATAGAATTTTTAAAGTTTAAAAAACTTTTGCAATCTTTATCACAACCGATAGTATCTATTCCTAACAGTATTTCAAACACATTCAAAACATAATTGTTGTGAGATAATGGCTAAGGTCTGCTTGTAGCCTTAAATTTATAAGATATTTGGTTTTTCAGCTAATACGTATTATTAGTATTTTAAAATTATTTATTATTCATATAAATTATTACTAGATAACGCATACATATATGATGGTGCCAAGTGAGAAGTGACTTCTGAATGTTTATTTTTGTTACTGACATAAATCTAAAAAAATAATATGTAGAATAAAATTATAAAGATACTATGATAAGCTTTCATATTTGAAAAAAACTTTTTACCGACATTTCGAAGAAAATTACGGTATTATTTTCGGTCGCATAATGGGAGTAGGGAATGAAAACGAATGTTCTTTTAAATTTTGAGGTGTAAAAAACATTCAAAACTGAACATTAACTTAAACTGTAGTTCCCTTATATATTTATTTATGGACCTATGAAAAAAAAATTTTGACTCAAAAATTTCTAAAACTAGTATATTAATTTCAATGAAATTTCTGTAGTATGTATCTGTAGTTTTGCATATGAAAATTTTATAAAGATTGGTTGAGTCGTTCTTGAGTTACGCTCAATTTTAGGTCGAAAAAGTTTGAGCTAGGCAAGTTAGAAGCGTGGTTCGTTATGATACTGCAAGTTAGAACTTGGAAACAAAATTAAATAACGAAATTGCACAGTTCTGCGCAAGAAGAACTGTGCAAGATTTTCTTCTTATTTAAAGTTGCATGATTATAATAATAAAGTTTAAAAATAATGTAAAAATTAATTTTCTATCTTATTAAAATCTCTTATACTATTATTGTGTCATTTACAATTACTTCATCAAAAGAGAGAAAATGAAAAAAAAAGACAAATAAAATTTAAACTGAGAGTAAGTGTTATAAAATGATGGATCTATACAATGAAGTTAAATCACGTACTTTCTTCGATAAAAAATTAAATTGTGTAGGTATAAAAAAAAAATTTCTGTGTCCATTTGGTATAAATTAACGTCAACACGTACTGATAATCAAACTATTGTATAACTTGACTGACTTAAATCTCAGCAAAAGCAGTTTTACTACACTTCAATCGGAAGTGGAAGTCTTCAAGTGTTACCGGAAACTAGCGTCTAGAGGGTATTCACTGGACAAGAAGGGGGTACGGTTAAATGTGGATGTGGATGTTATGTGTAGGGGGTGGCAAGATGGCGTCGTTACCATAGCAACGCCCCAGGTGAGGGTGGTATACGTACCTGGCCGCCCTTGTCACCAGCCCCATTATCTTCATCCCTCTATAAACGATTTTTCCTTCATCTCTCGACTAGGTTATGGGGACGGAACACGAAGCTTTATTTCACTTTTATTTCGAATGTCTGTATCTAACAAATTACTAGTTACCCCTTGTGTTTTTTATTCTTTCTCTTTTTGTTTTATTTTTTTTTTTCTATTCGTAGTAAGCTTGTATTTTTTATTTTACTGTCTACTTTTTTCGTATTAAAACTTTTCTGTTTTAAATTAAAAGTTTTACAAAATCAAGAGAAATATCGTTATTATTGTTACTTTAGTATTTTTACTGTTTTTTCGATTTTTTTTAATAATGAAGGTACCTTCTGTGTGTTTTGTTTTTCATCAGAGTACACAAAAATATAAAGATTAAATTTCTCTTAAAAATATAATAATTATAAATGATAGGCTATTAGAGATTTTTATCTTTTAACAGAAGATTGCTGTAAAGAAACACAAGTAAAATAGATTTATGGGGTTCATGTGTGTTTTTAAACAGAACGTAGAATAAAGTGAGAGAGAGTGAGAGAGAGAGAGTGAGAGAGAATATGAATGGAAGATGGAAGATGTTATTATGAATAGAAAAAATAAATTTTAGATATTTTTCTTTTTTTTTAAATTCCTATTAATTTACAAAATATTAGAAGATTTTGAAAAACTTGCTTAAAATTATCAAAATATTCTTCTAATTACTTTTTAAATGCATTGAATCCATTTATAAACATTGAAACTTTTTTCTGGCACTCTTCTGTAATTTATTTTTTAATTTTACTGATCCTAAGATGCAAATAGAATTAAAAGTTACCTTTTCCATTTTCAATCTGATAATTCCTGAAACAATACTATTACTTTAATCCTAATGTTTAAATTATACCATTAATTCTGTCATTTAAAAGATTTTAAAAATATTGTTTATTCCTTGGATTGGTTATCCTTAAAGTTGACCATTAATGTTGAAGATATATTTTTATAAATTAATTATAAAAATATTGATAATAAAATATAATTTCTTTCAAAAAAAAAAACAAGGTTAGAATATTTCTAGCACTTTCGATAATTACACCATCTTCAGGGATCCAATGTTGTAAATACATTGCATAAATGTAATTTTAACGTTGTATCTCATGAAGATGGCATAACAATCGAAAGAGCTCCATATATATATATATATATATATATATATATATATTTTTTTTTTTTTGTTTTATTTGTATGAGCTTGAATTATTTTCATTTCTATTAAATTTTTATGTTAACGAATTATTTTCTTTATGTCTGATAAGATGTTATTACTTTTTATACAATATAAAATTGTAATGGTTTTTTTTTTAGTTAACCTTGATTTAATAAACTTTGTCAAAACTTAAATTGGAAAAGATCACCTATGGAAGTATAGTTATATATGAAATTATTAGAATTATATATTAAATGTTATATCCGAAATGATTTTAAACAACTTGATGCGAGTTATAAGTCATTTTCAAAAATGATACACCCATCATTTAGATAACAAGCATTCTATGCCAGGCTTACTAAGGAAATGGTTTGCTTTTGCTTTATTCAACGAGAAATATATATGCATGCCAACCCACCGAAATGCAGGTTTATATTAAAACCTCTAAGAAACACTTATATTTTTTCATCATAGGATTTACTACACAGTGAGAATCATTAATTTCAGATAAAGCAACTCTGACTAGTGCTTCAGGTATCTTAAGTGGTTTATTATCTATTACACTGTAATACAGACTGGAAAGTATAATGTGTTTGTGAAAATACGAGTAACAGTTTTTTAATCCCTATTTATATATTATTTAATTACAGGTAAATTTATATGTAATAATTATTCAATAAATGAGTAGTTTCGTCTTTTTTTTTTAAATTGAGTTGTAATAAGTCATTTTTAATATTTATTATAATTCTATAAATTACATTCCTTTAACTGTCAAAAGTGACTGAAAAATTAGTCTTATTTATAAAAAAATTATAAGTTATATTTTCTTTCGTTGTATATGTAGACTACTACGTCTATTTCTTCCCGCTACTTGAATAAAAAAGTCGTAAAATTTTAATCTAGAGCGTACAAGAAAGCGTTCCAATAATAGATTACTTTAAATTGTACCTCATTGCCAGTTACTGGTGATGAAAACGGTTGAACTTTATTTAAACCTGACTTATTCAGATATTTTTTATTTTCTTATTTAATCGAAGAAAAAAACCTTTTTTTCGGAATTCTGTACGGTTTTATGTTGCTTACTCTGTAGATAAATGTGTTATTAAGTGTACAGATATATGGATCTATATAACTGAAGGAATTATGGGTCTCTGGTTTTATCCGATGTCAACCCCAGCCCTAGGCTCCGCTTTTTATACAGTCAGTTGATAGAAAACAACAGTATCGAAACAGTACCGTAGCTGGAATTACTTCTACCAACAATTAAAAATGGGATATACTAATCTCACATAGTAACTGAGGATCCAGTGAGGATTCTCCAGAGGATCCAATTTGAATAATACCCCCGGAGAAGAAAGGATCAAAGAAAATGAATAGGGTAAGACATTAAGAAAAGAATGTTCTTTCTACAGAGAGATAAATAATCCCATTCACAGAAGAGTTTCAAGGCTTTTACCAGGAAGTACATATCTGAATCGCCTTTATTTCTTGAATGTCGGAGTGTAGCTGATAATTAAAGCCCTGGCCTTTATTAAGGGAAGTAATAGTTCAAGGCTCGGTCGAATCAGTCAAATTTTTATGGTAAGGACTTTTCAATACTAATGCCGGATACTTTTTTATATTTGGGTTGTAGTTAACATATTCTTTCTGTGCCGATCCAAAAATGTAACATGCTCTGCAGGATGTAACCATTACTCGGTAATGGATCCAACTACGTAAGGCCTCTAAAAAAAAAGCTGCACTTTTATATCTGAAGATCTTAAAAATATAATTTGAATCTATCGATCTATTTCTTGGAATATCAGGGTTATTTTAATTAGAATGGTAGCAATATCGTTTTTTTTACAGACGTTTTGAAGAAAAGTACGGTATTATTTTCCGTCGCATGAGTGAGTAGGGGGGGGGGGGGGGGTTAAAAATAAATCGTTTTTACGTTTTAAGATATGAGAAGTACAAATATACCATTTATTTAAACTGGTAATCCCTTATATATATAAAATTTTGTGGCTCGAAATTCTCCAAAAAATAAAAAAAATATATATGTTTTAATAGTATATCTAAAATTGTGCATGTGAAAATTTGATTCTTTGGTTGAGTCGTTCTTGAGTTACGCTCAATTAAAAGTCGAAAAAGTTTGAACGGCGCAAGTTAGAAGGTAATGTTGCATTGTAATGTTGCAAGTTTGAACGTTGACGTTTCTTTTTATAAATGTTTTATAGGTATTTTACAATAGATAGTACCACAAGATTGTTAATTTATTTAAACAAAGTTACACAAATATCTGAATAAATCATTTTAAACATTGTACTTATTTTATATAGGAAAATAAAATAATCTTTATTTGTAAAATTTTAGGTTAGAATGACTTTTGAAAACGTTTGGATGAAAAACAGAGACGCTTCGACTACGCTAACTATATATTCATACAAAATTAGATTACATACAAAAATGTTAATTGGAATCTATTTAAAAATTAAATGCATATTAAGTTTATTTTAAAGAACAGTAGTAACAGTATTCTATTTTAGTTAAAATAGAATTTATTTTTTAAATAAATATTTCAGAATTTATTATTCTAATCGCTAATATGTAAATATGTTATTTGTGTTTACTATGTTTAGTGAACGATTAATTTCTTCATATGTCCTCCCACTAATTCTCCTGAGTCACTATTTTACTTTCGTGGCATTTCTAGGGCTACACTGTAAGAAGGACGTTTGATAATCATTCAAAAAATAGGATATGTTTTTTCTACTTTTCTTGATGTTTCATGACGTAGGAATCCCGAAAAAATAAAACAAAGGGAGTTAATGTTCACACGTACGTGTGTTGTCGCGTTTGGTACCTAATTACTTTCGACTGATAAACCAATTTTGATGAAATTTTGTACAGACTAGTATATATGGGACAGTTTTTTGGTAAAGTTTTTTGGGTCAATATCTCCACGTGGGGGGGGGACAATTTTCTCAAACTTTTTCAAAAAAATAACCCCACGTTATATTAAGCTCAGTACATGCGTGGTTGCTTATCTATTTTTTTTAAGGAAATTTTGCGCCAAAATTCCACCCTTCCTCAAAAACTGAAAATTACTTTCAGTTTGTATTATTTATTTTTTACTAATTTTTTTAATGTCTTCTTAGGCATAGTAGTAACGCAAGCAACCCCAACCCTCCAAAAAAATATTAGCGGGAACCGATCAAATTTTAAAATATAAATTTATTGAACTTTTCAAAACTTTTTTTTTTAAAAAACTTTTAATATTAAAAGTTTAAATAATAAACTTTTAAAATAATACTGCAATAAAATTTCATCATTTTTACCCTCACCGCCAAAAGATATCTTAGGTAACTTTTTATTGTTTTTTTTTCTCATTTTTTGTGGAATTTGTTTTAGTTTCTTTCATTTAACATAGTGAACGTTGAAAAATCAGATAAATTTCTTGGAAGGTGATTTTGGAAATGAGGAGCAGAAAAGAGTTAAAAATTCTGATTTTTTTAAAAAACTTTTTTAAGCTTTTTTTGTTTTAGTTAAACATATAATGATAATTTTAATAAAACTTCATGATATTTTTAATAAAATTTATCATAAATTTCTGTACTTGCTAAAAAAAAAAAGAAAAAAGAAAACTTTTTTATATATAATTATTTATTCAGTATATAAAAATAAATAACCAATGCTAGTAAAGTATTACAACTTTGTTGTAAGTTTTTTTTTAACCTTCGTATTGTTGCATAAAATTTAATCCTAAATAGTTAAAAATTTTAACTTTTTTATATAGTCATCTCATTAGACCTGTATTTATAGATTAATTTAAATTAATAAATGAAAAAGAAAAAAACATAAAAATATTACCTGAAATTGGATCGTAGATCAACTGTAAAAAACATTTCATGTCAGTTCTTCTTAGAAGTTATAATTTTATAATTGTCATAATATTTTATATCTCCGCTTGGATTTTTATAATTGATTTGAGTGTTATTTTCTGCTCTTTCTATCATTATAACTCTAATAGGCCATGTATAAAATTTTTTGAATGAATTTTCTTTACATTTTCATTTACGAGAACTACGAAAATACCTTTCAATTAAAACCTAATCTCCTTATATATATATATATATATATATATATATATATATATATATATATATATATATAGGTGTGTTTATAAAGATTTTGACTCAAATATTTCCAGAATTAATCGATCAATTTCATTGAAATTGGGATATACTGAAGTAATTTACTGAAGTTGTATATGTGAAAATTTGATGAAGATTGGTTGAGTCGTTCTTGACGTACGCTCAATTTAATGTGCGGGGCAATTTAAGAGCGTTTTTCCTTATATTGCTGCAAATTGGAACGTTGATGTTTCTGAAGCTGCGGTATCTGTTTGTTTGGATTATTAAACTAAATTAAAGAAATATCAAAAACAAATTAAATTAACGAAATTTGGGCTTCTTGCGCAGATCCGTACAAGATTGTTTTTTAAAAACAAACATTTTTACGAGCCTATTATAAAAATTGATTTTATTTAGTCATTATATAATGGTAGTTATATTTTTTCCATAACCTGCTATATTATTCATTAATTATCTATGGATTTTTCAGAGCGGGAAAACCTCTTACTTCGTTAATTTTAATATATACTCGTCCGTACTACCTAATCTTTCTATCAGTACTGATGATGATATAACTGATGGTAATTAAACCGATCTTGGATTAAGTAAACATTCAAATTGCACAATAAAATAAATTAACTAAGTTTGTAATGTTTAATAATGCGTTTAAATTACTAACAGAAACAATTTGTTGTTATAATAGTGTGTTTGGCGTAAATTTAGAGTGTAATATATGATTTATATGACAGTTACGGCGCAAAGTATGTTTTACGCTCAATGATTAGAATTTATGTGGAGAGTGCTATAAATTTTTAATGTTTGTATATGTATATTTCAGTGTAGGATACAAGAAAGGGGTAGATTAACTGCTTGTACGTATGTTACAAAAGATCAAAGGTGTGTCTATGTATGTAAAATTTATGTGGGAATCGTAGATTTGGTTAATTTCAGACTCTTTGATCACAGCTAATCAGTCACTAATGATGGTTTAATACAGGTGGATATATAAATCAAAATTCGCACTAAATCATTATGACTGGGTAATGCTGTTTTACACTTTACAATAGAAAATAATTTCTTTGATCTTAAAATATAACTCGAAATATTATTGTATAGAATTTTTTTTCTTTTACATGACAAAATGAAAAAGAGATCAAGAAAGAAGATATATAGGTTGGGTGTGAGGGGTAGAAATAAAGAGAGTTATAGAGGAGGGAAGACAAAAAAGATGAGTTAGGAGTAAGAATGAGGAAACGGTGAGTCGTCGTCTGGTAAGGAACATTCCTTCAGGCACAATTAGTTTGGATAGTTTTACTTCAACTGCTTACTTGCTGACTACAGTTTGGCGTCAAAAACTTTAGTCTTTTTAACTTTCCTTTTTTTAATAAATTTACTTTAACTTAGGTGTTATTATTTTTAAATGTTTTTTTTTAATCTCAAATCTATTTTATTTTTATTTTTTAAACTACGTAAAAAGAGTAAATTATCGCGATTTAAAAAAATTAAATGTCTACAATTTCTATGAATATTCTAGTCTTTTTAAGGTATTAGAAACACTTTTTTACCAGTTTTTTTATTTACAATCGATTTCAATTTACCGGAATCATAAGTAAATTTGAATACAAAAAAATGAATGCTATGCAAAGAGGAGTTTCCATTGAAATCCTTCAAGTAATTGTATATGTATACATAAGTATATAATAAACATAAATAAGTACGAACAAAGATGAGTCCAAGGAACATTGATAAAGTTCAGAACATAAAAACCAAAGAAAACACCAAAAAATGTTCTTATCAGCCACATAAAGTAAAACTAATCAAACAAAATCAGCAAAATTTCACACCTTCTTGTAACATCGTAACCAATACGTAGTAATTTATCGTATATTTCATTGGACATATGTAATTCTCTCCTTATAAATTTTAAATAATAAACTAAATTAATAGAAATTATACAACTCGCTAACCTAATATCTCATACATAAATATTATGTAATTTTTTTTTTTTAAATATTGTATAAGGGTAAATCAGTGTTTCAAAACTTATTTATTATTAGATGAGAGCTTTATTACTTTCTCTGTTTTTCTTGTTAGTTTAAATATATTTACGTCATATTTCAATAATTTAAGTAAAACAAACTTTATTCTGTATGAAATAAGTAATTTATAAAAAAATATCAATTAATTGAATTTATTTAAATTTTTTTTTTAAGATTACTAATTAGAACTTCACTTAAAATTAATCATTTAAATAATTACTGTAAAGAACCTTTTTGGACATTTTATTCGTATCTTATCGATCGATCCAACACGACAATTACGTATGAAAATTACTTAAACATATAGATTTACGGTCTGATTTATATTCACAAATAGTAGCACAAAACGGTCGGTCGTTTAAATTACTGAATAATGTTTAAAAGATTATTTAATTTTACCATAAACAAATATTACTTTCCCGTCAAGATAGCGTTGTAGCAGAGCTATAGCTCTAAAAGGGAAATTATTGTAATCGGTACAATTTGGGCATATACAATTTTCATCATATCTTACGTTTTGACACCTAAGGAACTCAAACAACGACTGGATGGAAATTTTCCGGATGTTATGTACGTGTGTTGGTTTCTAAATCCCCTTTTATATCCAGAACTACTGGACCGATTTTGACCAAACTTAAATAATTTCTATATATTGGACACTGATGCCATTATGTTTTCAATTTAAAAGATTAAAGTGGTGAGGTTGTAGAGCAAGGTCAAGTCACCCTCAGTATTTCGAGATTTCGCCTGATAAAGGTAATATTTTTCTTAGGCTCATTTATTATCAATTAAAGAATAACATTATTAGCAAAAAACCGCATCCCAACCCCAAAAAAATGCTGTTGTAGTAGTCTGCTGTGCTGTGAGGTCGCAGGTGGGCGGTAGAATTAAATGAATAGATAATATTTAAAGTGTATAAAAGTAACTCGGTCTGGCTGGGTCTCGAACTCGATCGCCCGGTAGACTCAGTACCTAATGCGTTAAGCCTTGCAACTACACCAGTATGCCGATCGAACGAGCGAAATTTGTTGTATGTAAGTTGTGAAATTACATTAGTTTAGTTAGTGCCGATCATCGCAGCTAGTACCGTTACACCCGTGCGAATTAAATACTGTATGCGCACGCGCTTTATTTAGAATTATTGAATTAAATAAACGAAACAATTTTATATATAAATAAAATAATAAATATTTTAAATTTAGTGTGTATGTATTTGTGTTTAAGTCGTGCACCCGGAGGTCCTGGGTTCGAATCCTGGTCAGGCATGACATTTTTCACACACGCTACAACACATTCATCTCATCCTCTGCGGAATAAATTTGTTTGAATACGGACCCGGAGGTAAAAAAAAAAGAAAAAGTCGTGCATCAGAAACAAGCCGCAGTTGTAGGATTTACTTAGAACGGCAGCGTTAGCGTGTGACAGGAAAATCCTATAACTGTGTTGTCAGATTTTTTTATTAAAATCATTTCAAGTCATAAAATACAAAACCCATGGGGTTGGTCTACCCAACGCGTCTTCCCAAATCAGCTGATCTGGAAATCGAGAGTTCCAACGTTCAAGTCGTAGAAAGTTATTTTTATATGGATTTGAATACTAGATCGTGGATTCTTTGGTGGTTGGGTTTCAATTAACCACACATCTCAGGAATGGTCGAACTGAGACTGTACAAGACTATACTTATCCTCTGAAGTAATACCTTATCCTACGGTAATTACCGGAAGCTAAACAGGTAAAAAAGCCATTAAATACAATTTACGTAGCAAATTTCTTTAAAATAAATGTTTATTTTGTAGAAATATTTATTGAATGAATAGTTTATATTTTTTTATATAATAACATAGATCGTATGTAAGATTTCCAATAATTATTTATAAAATTTTATTTATGCATAATCATTTTAAGCAACATATATTTTTCCTGGGGGTTTATTTACGTAAGAAAAGCCTTACGAAACAAGTTATGAAAATGAAACAATATTTAAAGATAAAACAGCTTTTATATCGGTTATCAAAATCCCATCTTTCGATCTAGATTTTAAAATAGTAACCACTACGTCTATCGATGGACTGCATAAATTTTTTAAATTATGTGGCCAGTCGATAAATAAAAATGGTTGTTGCAACCGGTTAATAAAATATTATTCTGCGAATATATCGTTATAGCATTGACTATCGTCCAGTATCAGAATTAGATATTGAATAATATATAGTAGCTTATATATTCTCATCAAGTTTTGGGTGGTGATGTATATATATATATATATATATAGAAAGAATGAGTGAGCGGAGTACATATTGTAGAAGGATGTATTGGGGCGAGAAATGTTTTTTGATGAATATGTGTAGAAGAGCAATGGAAAAATGGTGTTTTTTTTTTTTAACAGTAAGCCCCACACAGTTACACTACATCGTCCTATAAATAACTGATGAGATACTGGCGATCCAATCAACAGCAGTTGAACTTGCACCTGGTACGACCACATGTCTGTTGATGGCTACGATCGGGTATGATGAGGTAAGGGGTTGGTGGAAAATATTCTATGGAAGGGGACTGGAACCAAAGGATCGGTCTTGCTTGCATATACTATTGTATAATATGAGTATGAATTGTTTTTAAAGTGGTTAGGGGTAAGATAAAATTCGTGCATATTTATCATTCTTTGTTCGTCTAATTTGTTTCTAAGTTTGAACTTTATCATTATTTTAAATAAGTTTTATTTCTATGTGATTGCAAGAAAAACTTACGTTTAAAAAAGTAACTATGAATAAATTTATATATATTTATAAAACAGGAGATAAATATTAGAAATTAAAAAACAACATTACTGCAAAAAAAACAACATTGCTCTTTAATAAAGGATAATTAAAGACCGTGCGGGTGACAATTTTGTATATCGCATTTGTATATTGTATATATATATATATATTTATTTATATAGCCTATGACATTCCCGGTATCGTAAGAATTCCAACGTGGGGTCATACATCAAAATCGGTGCAGTTTTTGTATTTTAGGATTTTCTTGCAACTCACCGGGTTAATCTAGTGGTGAACGCGTTTTCGCAAATCAGCTGATTTGGAAGTTGAGATTTCCAGCGTTCAAGTTCTAGTAAAGTAAATCCTAGTAAATTTATACGGATTTGAATACTAGATCGTGGATACCGGTGTTCTTTGGTGGTTGGGTTTCAATTAACCACACATCTTAGAAATAATCGACCTGAAATTGTACAAGACTACACTTCATTTACACTCATACATATCATCCTCATTCATCCTCTGAAGTAATACCTGACGGTTATTCCCGGAGGCTAAAAAGGAAAAAGGAAAGTTTTTTCGCAGCAAGAATGAAATTTATTAAAAACTCAAGATTCTTTAAAATAATGCATTTATGTTACTTTTATAAAATTTTCATTATTATATTTTATCTTACTTATTATCAAATAAAAACTGAGGTAATCTTGTAAAAAATTTAAGAGATTTGAAAAATCTAACAATCTATTAATTTGATGAAATAAAACCGGAAAAACGTAGAAGTTAAAAAATTATAATAAAAATTAAATATTCTTTGTATAATACATAAATGCGAAAGTTCGAAGCAGTTCTGTGCGTTTACAACATCACGGGAGAACCATCTGACCGATTGGTTTCAAATTTTCAGGATACATTCCTGTTATCCCAGGGAAGGTTAAAAGTCATCAATCACCCTTACCCTGTTGAGGTGAAGTTTTGACTTTTTCCTCTAGGACAATACCGTTATTAATTTCGTTTTTGACGTAAAATATAATAGACTCTGCCTTTTATAACATATCCGATTTTCAGCTCTCTACTTTGATCCCTTTCCGGGTTATTAGGTATTCCAAGGTAATGGAAAGAGAAACCAAAAGGGATATGTTCGTCTACAGCTTTTATGTCAAGAACGAGGGAAAAGTTGGAAGAAGGAGAACTTTAATTGTTATTTATAAATTATTCTCGCAGCCTTGAGGATAAGAGAACACAGCGGTGGTCCAGGAGGGTGAAGTCTTCTGGCTGGAGGAGAAGTGCGAACGAAGCCACCCCTGACCGGATAATAAATATACAAATATTAAATAGATAAAATATAATAAAAAAATAATAATTTTTTAATATTTATTTAATTTTTTAATTTATTATTTTAAAACTATGATAGTTTTGTCTTTAAAAGATATTCCATGTTTTTATTACGGTGATATTTTATTTTTAGAAGTTCCATTTGTATTTATAAATAATAAAACATTTATCTTAAATCAATAATAATTCAAATTGGATTAATTTTAAAAAAATAAAAAAGTTATTTAATATAGGTGTTAACACAGCCGACCATCATTTATTTATAAAATACCTCCATTAATTTAATAATACAGTAATCTGGTTAAATTTATGCATACATTTTCCTCGAAATTCTTTATAAATGAAGTTATATAAATATAAAACTCAAATCGACTCTGCAGTTCCGTAGTTTTAAATAAACATTTATACGAACAAATAAACATACAGTCATTCTTATTTATAGACAAAAGAAAGTTTTTACTTATGTTGATTGATGTTTTAATATATAAAAGAAAAAAAAGTAGTACTGATAATATTAATAAAAAGTAAAATAAAAACATGAAATATTATTTATTAAGTTTTAATAGGAATAAAATATTATTAAATAAAAAAAATAAAAATAAAGTTTCATGTTCACATAAAAAACAGCTTATTCTTCTAAACTGATCTATCTTTTGAAATAAATAACGTTTTTCTTTTAATTCTATCATAAAATCATATGATGATTTAAAAAAAAAATTGTGGCGTACAAAATACACTGAAAGTGTTAAAAGTAGTATTTAATTATCAATTTTTAATACAATTTTTTAATTCTAATAAAATAACAATTTTTACCAATACATTTACACTTGCATTTCAACAACGTCAGGCCTGGCGAGCCGGAAGAAGTAATTGCATTTGCTTAGACACACACACACACACACACACACACACACACACACACACACACACATATATCCAGACCCGGCTGTAGTCAAAAAACTGGTTGGAGAAATATTTTTATATATATATATATATATATATATATATATTTCTTCTGTCCGTGTGTATGTGACTGAACTCCTCCTTAACGGCTGGACTGATTTTGATGAAATTTTGTGTGTGAGTGATTAAGCTGATTCGAGAACGGTTTAGATTCACAATTTGATCCGATGGAAAATGTTTTTTTAATTAATTTATTTATTTATGTGTTGTTCATCTTGGGATGGTTAAGGTTCACAATTGGATCCGGTAGGCAGCGCTGCAATCGCGTTTTACAATTTTTTTTTAATTTTAGGCATATCAGTCAGACCTGGTAATTAGTGCTGCGATCGGATTCTAGGAATTTTTTTTTATTTTGTTGCTTTTTCGCATATAAGTTACTTGTGTCGTAGCTTAGTGTTGTTATTAAATTAAAATTCTTCTGTACTAGAACTGCGCGCTTATTGAGAGCATTATATTATATTACTACTTATTGAAGTAACGTTTTAAAGTGTAATTAAAAAATATACATTGTGCAAATTTGTGGTGCAATATTGAAGTGAGTATTTTACATGATTTTTCACGAATTGTAATGATGTGTACACGTGCATTCAATAACAATCAACTTAACCTACAAATTTAAATTGTCAGTTCTCATTTGATTCTATGCAACTTATAAAGTATTGTACGGCTCTTTGAAAATAAAAATGTAAGTTTGTAAAATAAATTATAATACTTATAAAATTAAAATATAAGTTACTTATAATAATCACAGTTTAAAGAGTATATTTAAAAAATTGAAGTTATAATTTTTGCAGCTGATTAATTTTATAAAAAACTTAATTAAATTGTTTTTAATTTACAATTAAATTTAATTGAAAGTATAGTATAAAGATGCTTTGATTGAAAGTACATTTAGCTTATTACACTATTCATGCGTGGCTACGTGAACGAGCTATTTTGGGGGCAAAAAATATAGATGTCGACGAAATTAATTTAAAAATACAACAGTCATTCCTTGGCAATGAAATATCGTTCAAATCGATCGACATTGGAAGTTGTCAACTATCCTGTTGAATTAACAGGATAGATTACTGGATTTACCTGGAATGCCCTTAACATAACTTGCGATTGAAGATCGGTTCACCAATCATTTTGTTTCGAAATTTGAATGCACCAAAGCTATGTAATGGCACGTGATTGGTCATAAAAAAATCATGGGCAATGTTCTTGAAGCTACCATTTTAAACGGCAAGTTTCAAGGTGAAGTTGTTCTTCTACCACAGATTCCAATGATTCTTACAGACTCGCCCATTCCATTCGTTTGCAATTTCCAGTTCGCTTGGCATTCGTAATGACTATAAATAAGTCACAAGGCCAAACAATGTCAGTTTGTGGGTTGGATCTAGAAAATCCGTGCTTTTCGCATGGCCAATTATATGTTGTCGTGTTCAAGGGTTGGCAGACCATCAAGTTTGTTCGTTTGTACCCCTCAGGGATTAACTAAAAATATTGTCCATCAAATCGCATTAAGATAAAAAGAAAACAAATTTTATTCCTGGTCGTTTAAGGTTATTTATATTAAGATTAAAAATATATTTAAATATTTGTTTTTGTACATTAAAAAAAATATACCTATGATAAATATGATTTGAGTTTTTCTTTCTTGCTATTATTTAAGACAGTTTTAAGTTTGTACTCAACACATTTAAGTTTATAGTATACAGATACACTCTCACGCAATTGATTGGTCGAGTTGTGATAACTGTAGGCGTGGTAGCGTCAGGTATTTTAAAAATAATTTTTTTTTTACATATTTTTTCAGCAAAACGGTCCAACTATTTATAATTTATATGAAAATTTTTTTTAATTTTTGCATTTACAACGTTTAAACAGGACAACGTCTGTCGAGTCCCCCTAGTAGATATATATATATATATATATATATATATATATATAGATAGATATATATAATATATATTATATATATATTTATTATATTATATATATAAAGAATTGAAAAGAAAATTACAGTTTGTAACATTTCAAAATAAATTTAAATAAATATTAGTTTAAAAATACAGATAATAAATTACGTCATTTGATTATATTTACGGTCATTTTATAAGGTAAAAAAAAATACATTTACGTTAATATATAATTAATTTAAATTATTAAAATTTATACAATAAAATTAAAATGTATCTTACGTAGCCATCTTTTGTGTTCATAATAAATATATTAAAACATTAAAACCCTGTCAACTAAATAGTTTTATCTACGTTATAAATTATAAGAAAACAAACAAATATGTTGGAAACTATTAATACACAACGTTATTATAAAATAAGCTAGTGATCTATTGTTTTTAATAATAAAAAGAAACACGTGTGTTTGAAAAAAAAGATTTAAAACACATACGTATTTATTGTAAAGGTATGCCACTCGACAGTTTTACTGACTATATTTAGACATACAACTAGTGTGTAAGAAAGATATACGGTGAACTGAAAAGATACGTGTGTGGAGCAAGATTGTGTTTTAAAGTTAGTGTGTAGCAAGATGGTGTTTTTGTGTTTCTAATGGGCAGAGATTAATAGTCATGTCCAGATGCAGGTCTTCCACTAGCGCCCTTTCTCGTCTATGACGTCATCACATCTTAACTTAATAGTTTAATGTTTTGTTGTTGTAGACATCAATCTGCAGTTTTCTGCAGACCACCAAGCTTATCAACATATACGTATTACTATAGCTCATTATTAATTAGTAAATTATTTTAATATGTTTGTTTTCATATATATCTTTAATGACTAATTTATTTTTAAAAATCATTTCCACAGAAAAATAAAAGAAGATAAATAGTTTCTTGAATTTATAATTTCATTTTTTTTTCTTTTAATAACATTTTAGGTGTCGGCTTAAATTTTTATGAATTAAAATAGAATCTTTTATTTATGTTGGTGCTGATGGATTTTCTATAATTGATTATTTTTTTGTTATTAAACACAAATCAATTTTTGTACAAATCTCAACAAAAAAATTCCACAAACAAATACAACTTTATACAACGTCCCAAATTAAAATAATCGATTTATTTCATTTTTTACGTAATAATATTTATATTATTAATTGTTTATTTTATAAAAAAATAATTAATACTATTTTAAACTCAGCCGATCTCCTTGGAGGATTGGTAGCGTCTCTAATTTTTATCTGAGATTCTGGCTTGTGTTCCAGTCAGACGTGTCATTATTTCACACGCTACAGAAAAAAAAGTAATTTCATTATTATTCAATATATTATTCATTTATTATTATTATTCATATTCATAAATTTGCAATATATTATTCGTATTATTCAATATATCTTTTCGTTGTTCACAGAAAACAATTTGTAAATATTTGTTCAAAAAAAAAAATTATACATCAAGTAAGCAAATGCCTGTCTTATAATTGTACATTATGCAACGATCCTATAATCATAATTATTAATGCACGAGTGCGAAGTAAGTTACGACACTCGCTAAGTCTCGTGTCGTAAACTTCGCAAGAGTGCATTAGTGGCCATTATAGTAAGTTGCATACGGTTTTTTTCTACCGCTGAGAAAACATTGGGATATTTAATTTGAGTCTGTGATAGAATACATTGTTTCGGATTTTTTTTTAAATTTTCAAAAAAATACATTTAATAATACAATTTTGTGAAGATAGGTTATTTATCAGTCATAATTTCTGCCTTTTATTTAATATGAATCGGGGTTAAAGACATTTCTTCCTTAGAATCCAACATCATTAGAAGGATAACCAGTGTAATATAGAAATTTAGTTACCTATTGGTATGCTTTAAAATTAACCTCTGCTTGCTAACTACAAAATCGGATTGAAATCAATGTAAATAACACAGCTCTCTCTTTTTTGGGATTAGCCCCCAGAACTGCCATAATGTATTATTTCAGAAGATGAATGAGGATGATATGTAATGAAGTGTAGTCTTATACAATCTCAGGTCGACCATTCCTGAGATGTGTGGTTAATTGAAACCCAACCACCAAAGAACGCTGTTAGCCACGATCTAGTATTCAGATCCTGTAAAAGTAACTCCCTTTAATAGGATTTAAACCTTAGAACTCTCGACTTCGAAATCAGCTGATTTGCGATGACGAGTTAACCATTAGACTAGCCCGTTGGGCTAAACAAAAAAACTTTAAAAAAACAAAAAAAAACACAGCTGATATATTAAGAATACCGATTTTGATTGGTCAGTGGTTGGAAAGAGAGTATGCTTTTGATTGGTTAAACGACTGAATCATAATGAAAATTTGTTTCATTATGACCATCATTATTTAACAGGTTTCAGCCACGTAATTAATGAAAAAATGTCCATTTAAATAAAGTATTTATAACGTTTTGTTCATTTCTACATTATTTTCGTAATAAGTAATTATTTTCTTTTTTATTTACAAAACTTTTAGAAATTCGTAATGTATACCACAAATTTTTTTACCTCTTTCCTGATTTTCAACGTTCAATAATTTAATTTAAAAAATTACATTAAAAAAAAAACATCATGAAGTACATTTGAGAATCCACTTTATATAATCTTCTGTTTAAGGTTTTAAAAGATTTTTTCGATTGCTGATTTGAATAAGGTAATAAATTATAAAAAAAAAAAAATTCTTCGGTTTTCAGTAAAGATAGATCCTTACTCTATAAAGATAATAAAGATCTTTAACAATTGATCGTTACTTATATGATCACATGAAAAGCCGTAGGAAACTATTTCATTGCGTAATTTTTCTTTCATTAATTTTTTTATTTATTTTGCTTTAAAATTATTTTAACATGATATTAGAAAAACTAAAATTATAACAAGGAAGTTTTTAAACACTGTGAACAAATTTACTACTCGTTTTAATACCATATACTATGAGCATTAATAGTTAAAACTCTCTGTTTTATAAAGAAAATTAATTTATGAAATATAATATTCTGATATACCATGATTATCTTCAATGTACAAAGTAAAAATATGTTGTCAATTGATTTACGAAATTTAAAAAAAAAACCGAATAAACGGATAAATTTTATAAAACGAACAGCTTTATAACGGATTGTTATTAATTTAGTTATAATTTTTAATTACTAGTCAGCTTAATTGGAATTTTATAGTTAGATTACGAGGTCTGTTCAGAAAATAAGCGAACATTTTTAATTACGCACCGACGGAATATTTAGTGACGTGCGGTTGGCAGCATTGTGTTTCGCATAACCCCTTCTGTAACCACATGTTCTTGGATTGTTGATATCTCGTTTTTGCGTAATTATTATTTGAGTGTAACGTGTGTAAGTGTTTATAGCGATTTTTGTAATGAGCGATTTTCGCGAGCAACGATACAACGTAAAATTTTACGTGAAACTGGGTAAAACTTTCACAGGTACGTTTACACCTTTGAAACAAGCTTAAGGAGATGATGTTCTGGGTCGTACGCAGTGTTACGAATGGCTTTCACGGTTTAAAAGTGTTTGTCAGTCAACTGAAGATGACCCTCTACCAGAAAGGTCTTTGACTTCAACTAATGACATCGGGTTCGACATGGTGCGGAAAAATCGCTTATTGACTGTCAGAGAACTTGCAGAAGAGGTTTGCATCTCGATTGGATCATACCATGACATTGTGACTGAAAAATTGAGCATCGAGTTGCAGCAAAGTTTTTTCTTCGTTTGATGACCGAACAGCAGAAAGAACGTCGAGTGGACGTTTATCGTCAAATTCTTGAACAAGCCGATGCTAATAAAACATTCATGCAAAGGATGATAACGGAAGACGAAAGCTGGGTTTACGGCTACGACATTGAGACAAAAGTTCATTCATCAAAAAATCGCACATTACAAAAATCGCTACTAAAAGTTAAACAATTTAAACTTTAATATCAATAATACGAAAATTAAAAGAGATATCAACAATCCAAGAACATGTGGTTACAGAGGAGGTTATGCGGAAAACACTGCTGCCAACCGCATGTCATTAAATATCTCCGTTGACGCGTAATTAAAAATGTTCAGTTATTTTCTGAACAGACCTCTTATATATTTAAATTAACTTTTATAAATTAATAATATAATTATAATTAGATCTATGTGAATTAAAAGTATTATTCTCAGGAGTACATTGGTCCGGATCCGGAATGTAAATCGTTGTTTGATACTCAGTAATTACACAGATCAGTTGAAACGTTAATAAAGATGTATTTGTTAAGAGGCGAGTAATATGTATATATATATATATATATATATATATATATATATATATATATATATATATATATTTAACTAGTTTATACTTAGATTTATATAAAATATTAAATATTTAATTATTAAAATCTGTTACTAATTTTATTCGTTTTTTTTTTGCAGGTTTGTTTTATAATACTCTGACATCTCTTTAAATACATAATATAATATCTTGTAAGTTGAATATTTAAAATAATATTTTATGCATATTATTTATCAGTTATATTTATTATAGTTATCGTTATAGTTTTTCTTTATTGAAAAACTAAACAGGAAAAATTGTTTAATAGGAACGCATTTATATATTTATTTTCTCTAAAGCTAACTAGAAAAAACATTTTTTCTATATAAAAACACATGATCTGTTTACAATTAACATATTATTTTCTTACTTATTCTGAGTTCTGGGGATTCTGCGTTCGTGTCTCCCGGTCAGACATGGGATTTTTTCGCACGCTACAAAAAAATATTATTGCATTATCATCCATTACCATCTGTTATAGGATGTCAGTCAGAATAAAAGGGAATATACAGGTGTAATTTTTTGGGGATTTATCTCCTGTAAGTCAATTATAAACACATCTATTCATTCTTATGATAGAAAAGATTGTAAATATTTAATTTTCAATAAAAAATAAATTGTATTTTCTTTAGATATGAACGCTAAACTTTTTATGGATTGAATTAACTTCAATAATTACGTTTCATTTTATAAGCCTGTAGTAAAATTTATATATAGTTCCTTTTGTATTTTTTAATAAATCATTTTAGTTTAATTTATTAAAATTTTATATTAAAAGAAGTAATTTATTTATTATTATAAAAAAAAATTAATATTTATTTTAATTTACGATGAACTGCTTCCTGTTCATTTGCATTTTTAAAATATTTCTTTGAAAAAAAAAATAAAAATCTTATGTGATTCGTTGCAATATGTGTAGGTATATATAAAATAGACTAACTTTGAGTCAATATAATTTATGTAAGTAATAAAAGCTAATAAAGAGGTCACCACGTGAAAGAACTAGCAGTTATAATTCTTTTTTCTTTTTTTTTATCTTTCGTTAGCTATAATTTCTTGTATGATACTCAATCTTATGTTAGGTCTAGAATTATTTTACAAATAAATTTATATTTTTTTTATGAATTGAATGGTATTTATGTTGTTTTTGTTTTTTTACTATTTTGAAACGGAAGTAGGAAATTTAATAATGTTGTACACAATAATCAAAGCCAACCTGCAGTAATTTATTTTATTTACAAACATGTATAATATAGCAATATATAATATATATAAATTTCACAAAGTCTTTGCTCTTTGGATGTTGTTGAACGTAAAGTTTTCAGTTAATATTTCATTCCACTTTTGTATTAAATTTATTTAATTTTTGAAAAAAAATATCGAAGATATTAAATTAAAATAAATTTATATCAAAATGAAATTTGACAATTATTAATTAATTTATTATATTTATTTATGTTTTCTTATTACAGTATGTATTATTTTTAAAAGCAGGAAACTGCAACACATTTATAATAACAAAATTTTTTAAAGGTGTTAACGTTTTGAACATGAATCATCGAGTAACTTTCTATTCCTCCTCTCTAACCCGTTCTCTCTCATTTCCCCCCTTTTCTACTCTCTTTCACTTTTTTCCTTTCTTGTGGCATATACAGTTTCGGAAAATATTATTCCGTTTAACTTATGGGTATACCAGAGCAGTTAAGTATGGCCTGAGAAGAGATTTATATATAGGGACAGAAATAGCATATATAGGTGTGCACGCTAGCGGCTGGGTCTCTTTTAACCCTCCCCTTTTTCTACTATTCTGACTTTTACTACTACTATTATTATTACTACTGCTACTCCTTTACTATCTACATTTCTTCCCCCTCTTTACCATTTCTACATTGGTTGCACTCATAAAATCAAATTTAGTTCTGCCTGTTTATTATACTCGACTTTCTTAGTTGTTGAAGTTACCTTTTTGATGCGCATATTATTACATCTAAAGCCAGTTGCGGTCTCTTTGTATGAAAATAAAAATCCTTTGAGTATTATATAAACTAATCGCTTTCTCTTTTAATCTTTAATATAAAAATGGTATCTTACGAAATTGTTGATATCTTAAATTAGATCGGCCGTAAGTGTTTTTTTGTTTTGTTTTTAATTTAATAAATAAAATTATTTTATTTTTTATCTTAGATTATTAGTTTTATTTATTTTTATTTTTTTTATGTCTAATTAAAACTATTTAATGGTCTATTTATTAAATTTTAAGGGGAAAACAAAATTGCGTTCAAAAAGTATTTTAACTTTTAGTTAAAATCTAATAATAAATGACCATTTCGATGGATAAATAAACATCATCATTAAACACTGAGGAAAAAAAAGAAAAAAACAAGCAAAAGAATTAAATAAGTGAATGATAAAAAAGAAATAACAACAATAATGAATATTATTACTTAACAAATAAAGGGTACTTACGAAAAATAATGAAAGATTTTTTCTTTAAGTTTAAGTTAGATGAGATAAAGATAAATAAAAAAAGTTTTAAATAGAAAATAAAAGTTAACAGCAGGACATGCTGTTATTGTATGAGAAACATAAGCAGTAAATTACTGGACTGCTTCAAATTATGAAAACTTTCAATAAAATTTTGAAAAACTAAAGAATATAAATGATAAAAATCATTTTTTATAAATTTATTGATAAATTTAAAGGTTTCATGTGGTTTATAACCTGAAAAATTGAATCGTTAACTGAATCGTTAGTAATGTTTGAGAAAATTATTGTAAAACACAAAAAATTAGTGTCAAAAGACAGTTTTTTTAGGTTTGACGTAAAATAACATAATTAAATTGCTAATAAAATGAATAATAACATTTTGCGATAAAATTTATAGAGAATTTTCTACGTAAGTAATAAATATCAACTGAAGGTAAAGAAATGTTAAAAATATTTCATCTTTACTAAAAAAAAAAATGAAGTACGAGAAAAATACTTATTGTAATTTTAGATCAAAACAATAATCATTTCATGTTTTAAAAAAATCTAAAAACAAAATCAGTTATTAAAAATAAATAAAATTATGCATTTTTGAAATTTAATTATTATATTAAAAATAATAAGAAACGATAAGTTATTATTACTGGTAAGTTACTTATAAAATGATTTTAGAAAAAGAGAAAAATATTATAAATTGTAAATTGTCAGTACTAAAATCTGATCGATAACTAAAATCCGTGAATTTTTATTTTTATCTCAAATTATATTCGCGATCAGTTTCGTACGTTGAAACCATAACGAAATTTATTACAGTAAGTAAGTGTAAAGAATTTTCCTTGAAAAACCTTAATTAAATACATTCAAAAAACTTAGTAAATCAAGATAACATATGCTATCTTTGATTTAGCCGCATTAACCAAGTGTCATTATGTTACATAATGACACTTGCTACATTATGCTGACACATGCCACATTATGTAGCATATACATTATATGACACATGCTACATTATGTATGACCTTCGATGCTACATAATGTAGCATGTTCGATGTAATGCAGCATGATGTAGCATGTTCGATGATTAACGTTGTCATTAAACTTTTTCTGTATTTGTTTGCCAATGGATTGACTTCTTCTCGAACATACGAAAATTCTAAACACTCATGGATTTCGGCGTTCCGAATGAACTGTTGCGCCTGGGTTATGCATCTCGCAAATTTATACTGAGCGCTGAATTTACTGAGGAAGCGCTGAATATACTCTATATTGCTGGTACTTGCCGTATCCTAAAATTGTATTTCGTATGTTCAAATCGGTTACATTTTGTACAATAGTAACTTGTTAGATACGGACAAAATTCCGATTTCCTGCCAATTAACCAGCTTCTTAAATTTGAATCACCTGCTTCCTTTTTTTTAATATGAACCTTCCATGTTACACAACGATCTAGATGAATATTTAAATACCATACAACTCCAACTATAATCCCAATCTAAATGAATTCTTGGGCATTCACACCTTCTCGTCGAGAAAATTATGAGTCAATTTCGCTTGATTCACCTGCATTTTCGATTTCTTCAACCATTCAGCTACAAGATCCTTAAACTATGACCTAGTAATAGGTAAAACAACCTAGCTTAATAGTTACCGCAACCTAGTTACTGTAACGTAGATGAGGCTTGGATTTGGTTTATCATCCACGGCATGATTGCTGTTTCATCGGTAAGGATGCAACAATGGTATTGTTCAGAACCCAACCTGTTAACAGGAATGTCCTCAGTGAATACGAAGTAGAGAATAGGCCCAACATTAATCCCTGGGGAACACCCAAGGTTAATGTCGAAGAAATTAGATAATATCTCCCTATATTTTATCTGGAAAATACGACCGTCCAAGTAACGAAATATCATATAGAATGGTTGTGGTAAGACTCGTTTTTAATATTGCATTTGAATATAGTTTTTTTAATTTTTTTTTAGTGTATTGCACTTGTATAATTTTATATGCTTACAAAACTGAAAACAAATGACAGCGCTTGCTTGAGAAACACTTTCTACAAATTTCTTTTCAGTTTTCAAATGAAGATAATACAGGCATAATTTTTATTACGGGTACTCTAATGAAAATACGCTAGCTATACACATCATGAATATCAAGATTACGAAAACACAGCAAAACCAAAAATGTTTACTTCATTATTTCAGTGTTTACGCAAAACTATTTTTTCCATCATGTTTGTAAATTAAAAAACCTAAAAAAATTACACGCTAAGTCGCACCAATTTTCTGTATCTTATAATAATTTTCTCAAATATTACTAGAGGTAAAATTCTGATATGTTTTATTTAGTTTATCAGGTCAAAAAACATATGAAACTGCTAAATTTATACTTTAATTTAAGTTTCAAGTATTTTAGTATGGCTTTATTTTATCCATGGATTAGAAATCAAGGCAAAATATTTTCTAAGCTATAACTCGAAGAAGAAGGTTTACCAAATTTATGTTTATAATTTTTTTCTACATCTTTGCTTGTAGACTTTGTTCTAAAATTCTTTTCGTTCCTTGACGAGGCACTATTTATAAGCTATAATGAAGAAAATATATTCATCTACCTTCATACAGTAGTATAACACTGCTAGTACATCACGAGTTAATTACGTAAATGTTATAAACAATGTCTACAACTTCAAACAAAAATTCACAGAAAACCTTCGCTAACTACAGCACAGTTCACAGTACCCGATATACTTAATGTACCTTACAGAATGATTTAAACGTTAGTGTATTACTGCTTATTGTTGATCAGCTTTTGTTATTTTGCTGCCAACTTTGAAAAAATTATTTGTCAAATAATTTATAGTATTTGTGTCATTAATAAAAAGATTATGTAAGTAATTTTTATTTTACAATTGTTGAGTAATTTTCAGGATTTTTAACAGTAAATTTTGTTTTTATAAATTTTTCACATCACCAAAAAATAATTTGATTTTTGTTTACATTAAATAAGTACTTTTCTAAAAAAAAAAGTAGTAATGTATTGTTTCTAAACAAAATTTGAATTTTTCTAACTTTTCTCTGTTTTATTCAACTTACACCATTTTGTTCATAATTATATTCTCTATAAGTTTTATTTAAAATTTTTATCAATTTAACAAAGTTATTGTACGTCAAACATAAAAAAACTGGTTTTACCTCGGTTTTTCCTCTAGATTTCTCAAAAAACTACTGCAGATATGATTCTGGGATCTATTTTATTCGAATTTTCAGGTCAAAAACTATAGGAAATTACTAATTCTTTCCCTTAATTAACGTCCTAAAAATTTCAGTACGATCTCATTTCACAGGGGTAGCTGAAATTCCACTGAAAGTTTTCACTAGGTGTAACTCGCAAGTGAGGAATTTCAGGACATATGTATTTATGAACTTTTTCCTTTATTATCACGAGTAAAATAAGTTAATAAAGTTCCGGAAGTACTGTGTGATAGACTCTGTATATGGAAGAATTCTTTTTCAAAGAACATTAAAAGGTTCTCCATAAAAATGAAAACTATTTAAATTCAAATAAAGTCTAATTGACTTCCACAATTTAAAATGTTGATAAATTTTGGTCACATTAACACCAAAAACAACATCAATTTTTTGTGCTAATTAAATCTACGACACACTGCAGCATTTTTATGTTATTAAGTATTGCGTGATTTATAGAAACCCATCTATTTCATCAACGGTGCTTCAACAGATAATATAAAGAATAAAGTGTGCCCCAGACGACAAATAATTGATTCATAATGTAAATTATGAATCTTTTTTTAAGGATAGTTAAGGTGGGTAGTTCTTAAGGATAGTTCACATTTCTAAATGATCGATTGAAATTTGAGACTTATCCTTAGTTTATGACCTTAACTAAGAATAAATATAAGCTAGGGTGTTAGGAATATTAAATAAACAAAACAGAAATTGAGCTCTAAATAATATAAATGAAATTAAAAAACTAACTACGTACGGCACGCTAAAATTTTAGCGTTAAAAATTACTTTTTTTTAACAAACCGTGAGAATGTAATATATCATACACAAAACATATAAAAATATCAATACACATATATATAAAAATAAATACAACATATAAAAATATATAATACACATATATATATAAAAATATCAGTACACAAATATAAATTATAAAATTGAACCGTTTTAAGTCGAAACAAAAAATTATTTTATTTTCCTGAAGTAAAAAACTTTTCCTTTGGCTTGTTGGCACCTTAAATAGACCTTCTTTCAGGTCGTTAGTTTTTGTTACGCTTTTATTGTGTTTTACTAAAAAAATTTATTTTTACGCTCCAAAATGGGATCAAGGGTTGAAACTCATATGTGACTCTATATTCTCGATCGAGACAACAATACATTTATTAAAAATTGTTAGGAATATTTTACACTATTCAGATATTATGTAAAGCACTTAATTGATATAAATTAATATTTTTACTGATGACTTCACGATACATGCCGTGTTGTTGTCATAACATTGTAAGATTCTGTTTGTTATTATTTTTTCTAGTGTCCATGTTTTGTTTTTGTAATAATTTTGTTTGTTTTCCTTCTAAAAATTTCTTTTTTGTTATAAAACTTTTATTTTCATTCATTTATCTGTGTTATTATTAATAAAAAATATCAATCATCTCATGAATGCTTTTTGGTTTAGTGTATTTCTGTTAAAGCCTTCCTTATCACGTAATTAATTCTTAATTTTATTACTCAGTTCTTTTCATCTTTTTTTTTTCAACTTTTTTTTATGATAATATTATTTTATATTTTAATATTTTTTTTTTGTATTGAATCCTTATCTTATTGCTTTATTTACGTCGCATTTGAATTAGTTTAATTTTCGAGTTTACTTTTACAGCCAATTCATATTACAATTAATTCATACTATCCAGTATTTATTATATATATATATATATATATATAATAAAGAAAAGTTAAATTCGATATAAATATATATATATATATATATATATATATATATATAAAAAATTATATATATAAAAAAATATACAAATTAAATATAAATATAAATATATATATTTATATTAATATATAATATATATATATAATATATATATTAATATATATATTAAATATAAATATAAAAATTATATATATAAAATTAAAAAAAATTTAATTATTTTAATCAATTATAAATAAAAAAATAATTCTTATTTTTGATTAAAAAAACTAAAATAATTCTAATATATCAAAATAAACCAGTAATATATTTATTTTTAATTGTATAAAATATTGTAAAAAAAATATATGTCCAGTTTATCTGACGAAAGAGTAAAAATAAAATAAAATTACTTTATCTTTTCTTTTTTCTTGAATTTTTTTTAAACTTTATTGGTTTTATTATTCATGTGTTAAAACAATAGAAGTTAAAATTAAACTAAATTTTCAACAAAGTTACGGTGCAACCTTTGTTTTTATCTGTATTGGACTACGTGTGGCTGTTAACTATAGAGTTCCTGGTATAATATTTCTAAGAAAATATTTTTAAAATGTGTGTGTGTGTGTGTGTGTGTGTGTGTGTGTGTGTGCGCGCGCGCGCGTATATATATATATATATATAAAGTCTGCAATTGTAAATAAGCATGAGATTTATTATAATGTGTTGGCTTAACACCAAAAATAATTTTTTAAAGTAACCGATCCTTAAAAGAAATAATGGAAAACGTAACAAGTTTTAAAGTGTCTCAATTTTTTATAGTTACTAAACATTTAAAAAGAAGTAACGTAGAGTAATATAAATTATAAGTTGTTAAATATTTTAATTATTTGAATCCTTAAAGTTCTTTAGAAATAATATAATTTTTATTTTATGCTTGTTCTTGTTAATAAAATAATAATAAAAAATTTAATGAGTACAGTTTATTATTATTTTTAAACTTTGAAAATTTTATTGCATTTAACTATAATTTACAAATTATATATGGTATGATGATTAGGTCACGGTTGAATATAAGGCTAGGAAAGTATGAGTTATTTTTAATATGTACATATTAAAGATTAAAGTTGTAGTTTTACTCAGTAAATTGCTCTGAATATTCAAACTTCATGATTTATTTGCATTTAAGTCATAAGTGCAGCAAACTAGTTTGTTTTATTAGATTTTTTTGCTGTTTCTACCCTTCCTAGGTAGTATTGTCACTAACATTTGTAGTTGACGCGTTTCAGAGTAGCTCCATTCTCAAAACTACTTTTAGCACTCGTAAATTTAAAATAAAATTACATGAATTTATTGTAACCATTGTTAAAATTTTGATTATCTTTTAACAGAAAACTATTCGCTTTAAATTACTATTCCCTTTCCGGAAAAGAAAAATAATTTTTTAATTATTTGTAATGTTTTTAAATGCTAATTTTGGAAATATTTCTATGATATAGAGAAGCGAGTCATTCTGATAATCTTCCCAATATCACGATTTAAATTCTGAAATGAGATTGGCCAATTCAATTTTCTACCAAACTTTTAATATCACGTTTTACATTTTTCTGTTGTAATACAATTTAAAACAATACAATGAAACGGTACTGAAAAGTGAATATCTGTCTTTCACTATTTAATTTCTATTCCTTATTATGATAAAATAAGAAAAATTAAATCATTATTGTTATATATATACAATCCCTTGCTGAGTTGAATAAGTGTATATGTTTCTATGAAACACCGATATTTGGTAAATGTCGATATTCTCCGATGAATGACGGCGTATACCAAATACGTTGGTGAAAGTCCGAAATATTTGCTTATTCGGACCTTCGCCGGTATATATCGACAAACACAGATAAGCTCTGGTGCGGATCGAAACGATAAATAGAAAAAAAAGAAGATATCCAATACCAATCCCTAAGATAGATTACGAGAAATCCTCGTAAAAAAAGGAAATTTAAATTTAAGCCAAATATAACCTACGCTCGCTTCGCTCGCTAACCTCATCTAATTAATGTTAAATATTCAAATTATATATATATATATATATATATATATATAGTAATGTAATTATTATTAATGTAATTTTATAATTATATATATATATATATATATATATATATATATGTGTGTTATACTCCAACATTGGAGGCGATTAATCAATTCAAAAATTGAACAATGGACAAACCATCTAACCATTTATTTGTATCGTTATCATTCATCCAAGTGATTGGTTCTTTCAATTATAAAATGCTGAAAATTAGATTAAATTTGTTTATAAATGGGATGGATTTGATTAATCGCCTACAATGTTGGAAAATAATATATATATTTTATATATTTAACGTTAATTAGACGAGGTTAGCAAGAGTAGGTTATGTTTGGCTTAAATATAAATTTCTGTTTTTTTTTTTACGAGGATATCATAATCTATTTACTTTAGAGAGTGGTATTGGGTGATTTTTTTTTTAATTTCTAGGTACTGTTTCGAGCTCCACCAGAACTTACCTGTGTTTTTCGACATGTACCAGCGATTGTCTGAATAAGCAAATAATTCGGTCTTTCGCCGACGCATTTGGTATGAGTCGACATTCACCGGAGAATACTAAAATTCTCTAATTTCAGTCTTTCACGATAAAATATATAACACATTGTTTCACTATAGAAAGTTTTAGATTATTCAGTTGCTGTGAATTAGCTATCCCGTCTTTCTTCCTGCTGTCATGCATATGAAACCTGAAAAATAATATGTAACAAAGGATTACCTTTCTCTGACAGTAATGATGTTCACTTTACTGAGAATTAAGAATTCACTTGTAGGATTGAATATCTGTATTTCGATGTGCGCTTGGCATGCTGATATGCAAATGTATATTTCAGTAAAGAAAGGAACCATTTCGTACTTCTTTTTTTCTAACAAGCTTAACATGGAATTTAAGGATAGTTTAATTATTTTCAAAAGTGACTTGTGATTCGTATCAGGTTTCTCATAATTGTTACGGTTTTGCCATTTAACTTGCTTACAAAATGATGAGATTTAATTAAAATAACAATAGAATAAACAAATAAATAATTTTAAGTTTGGTTTGATTATAGCATTCTATAAAATTGCATGCTAAGTCATTGAATTTTGTTATCAGTTACAGACAACAATATTGTAGAACTTTCTCTGAAATTTTCATAGAGCTACTAACAAAGTTCGTATTCCATTAATATATTTGAAAATTGTTTTTGCTATTAAATTGCTATTGCTAATACTTTTTTCTTTTTCTCCTTTTATTGGTGAATTTCTTTTACGTCAGGTTTCGATTAAACTTCCTCCATTTTTCTCATTTTCCGAATATCTTTCTTAATTTCTTTTATACCCTTTTTCCAATGTAATATTTGTGTGTATTCAAATTTTCTTGATTACTTTTATTCTTCTTTTTCTCTGTAATCCTTTGCTGAAGAGAAGTTTTATTAGAATAAGCACAATTTTTTTTCTTATCATCTTCAGTAAATCTTAATCGTTTCCTACTCTTCTAAACAATCTAATTTTTTTGTATTTAAAAATTATAATAATAATAAAAATGGTTTGGAATGTTAAAATATTATGCATTTATAAAAGTCTCCAAAAATTCAATCCTGTATTACAATTAATTTGTCCTGATACGTCATAAAACCTAAATAAAAATTGTTCAAAAGATAATATTTTTGTTTAGTATTTTTGGTATGAAGAGGTTTTCTCCTACAAATAAGTGAACGTAGTTCATTGCTTGATACTATTATTTGAACTACTCTTTCTCTGACATTAATGATATTCGTTATATAGCTAGCCATTGTTGTAATTAGAACGACAGTGTCACACTAATGATATTATTTAAATTTCAGTGGGCTTAAAAAATATATGAAGCAATATATTCAGCGCAGTAAATACGGGAACAAGAATTCGCTTCTCCTCACAATTTCCTTAATAAGTTTAACATAATATAATTATTATTCAAAAATATTTATGCTATTTTAGCGAGTACCTTTTGTCTCATTTCAGGTTCCTGCATTCCTTTGTTTATGATATCTAATATACTTAATAAACATTTTGAATAAATGTTTAAATTTAAATCCGTCCCGTTTGAAAACAGAAAAATCTATTACTATCCTAATAATATATTATTTTAACCAGAAATTAAAAGACTTAAAAAAAATAGTTAGTGGGTGGAACAGTTAAAAGTTAATCAAAATTTAATATTAAGGAGTGGTGATTTTTTAAATTTTTGTTTAAAATAATTTCAATAGAATTGAAAATTCTACGTATTAAGTATTTTACGTATTAAGTAGACTTAAGTAAAACTTTTAATTGTTTTCATTTCTGTTTAAAGAAAGATATCCTCATTTTATTCCTACCTATCCACTTATTTATTAAATATATATATTTTTTAAGTATTTAAATAGCCCTCCTCAAATATTCAAGTTCTTACATCAGATTTCATGAAGTTAATTTAAACCTTTCTTGATATATATAAATCTAAAAAAAATGCCAGCGCACGCGCGCACACACCCACACATACACAGAATTTTACGACGAAATAATTTGTGTTTTTGGCGAAGGATCTTAAAACTTCTAGAAAAACAAAATTACAGGTATTTTCCAGCATTTCTTCCTCTACCACATAAATTACTAATTGATAGAAGTAACAGTAAGTCTCATATATTTTTTTAAAATAAAGTTTTAGAAACATTTAATGTAATTACATTTTATTGTCCGATAATTTAAAATTATTAGACTGTAACCGACGACTTTTAGTAGTATGATAAAAAAAATAAATTAATTAATTTGTTGCAGTTTATTAATCTTAAGAATACTTGCCAAAATAAATGTTGATAACGATAAAGAACTGCAGAAAGACAACACTGTAAACGAGCCAAAAATTTCTTAGTAAAACCTTTCGTAACAATTCAACTCTTCAGTACGTTAAACAATTAAACTAACTTTTCCTAAATTTATAACAATGCGAGTTTTTCTGCGGTTGCGTGGTGATTTCTTTTCAAAATAATCGGGGAAATTATTATATAAAACGCAATGGCTTTTTCCAATTTTTAAAATTTATATTCTTTTTTTATTAAATTTTACAAATTCCTTTGTTTTTATTTATTTTTTTATAAATATGATTTTATTTAAAATTTGTTTATTAACATTTGTTAATATCTTACTTAAATCATTCACCATTTTATTTTTTTTTTAATGATTGTTAATTTCGCTTTATTTTAATGATTTATCTGACTTTTACATTACAGAAAATATAAATATTATTTTTATTGAAAAAAATGATACTTTTCTGTTTATTTTTTTTAAATTCCCTTTATCTAAATACATTAAAAAAATTGGTTAAGTAGTTTATCATGTTTGCACGATGGGTTTATTTTATTTCAGTATCCTTTAACAATTTTCCGTATTTTTTTTTAATGATTAACGATTACGACGTGCTAGTCTTCTGCGTTAGAATATGGAATAGAAATTTTGTCTAACAATCATACCTACCAGGATAGAAAAGCAGGCTTTCCGGTGAAAAGTTGAGATTGGCAGTGTGGTGACCTGTTATAATTTTACAGTATAATTTTTTTATACTATGCGTCCTGATACATGTTTTTGCGCAATTTTAATGAGGAAGATGAGAGGATGAGTGAAACGATTGGTGAAAATAATTTCAGACCCTTTTCGGTAATGAAACCCGAGACCAGATTATTTAGAAGATGTATAATTGTAATTTCTGTACCATTTGGCCGACCATTAGTTCGTATTATCTGGGTGATTTGATATTTTTTCATTTTAATATGTATAATGATGGAGAAGTATCTACATACTACATGTGTAATGGTGGGAGAGATATCTACAAGTGGAAACTGGATTTTTAAATAGGTGATTTTTCTGTAGTATTACGAGTTAAAGTATAATCTCATTGAGTATTGTGTGAAATTTTTTTTATTTCAAAATATATTTATAATCGGTAACGCCTTTACAGAAACCATAACCAAATATAACAAACACAATCACATGTGGCTTCTACCGAAGCTCCTCAAAAATTACATACTATAAATTACTTATATATTCCTGTACAGAATATGTAAGATAAGTATATAGAACGAGGAAGAGTATCATCGGTAGAAAAACAGAAAATAAAAATAATCCTAAGAAATGATAAACAAGAGAAACGATAAAACATTGAGAGAAAGGAAATTAAAATAAAAATAAAACTGAAAAAAATAAAAACAAAGAATAGAACGAAGTGAAAGAATCGAATGATGATTCGCAACATTCAGTGGATGCAGTTCCAACCACATCAAATCACATAAAGTCATCAAGGCCCAACACGTGGAGTCTTATTACGTCCTCACGATTCTAACGTCTTAACTTTTGTCTAGAAGATTCACAACCAAGTAGTTCAACGATTGCTTTGCCACAGTTTGTATTTTTTTGTGCCGAAACACTGTATTCTTTTCGGACATCGGAAAACCCAGATATTAGTGGAATTCACTGTTTTTCATGAATCTCGTCGCATCTGTTATTCCCCTCATTAATTTGTTATGGAATCGATGTATAGTTTCAACGTTGCTGTTGCTCGTACCCCAAAGTTAAATTCCATACGTCCAAACGGGTTAATAATCACTGTGACTACTGCTTGTTAGATTGTGATAACTGTGAACCGCTCAGCAACCAGTACATTTCCTTAAACACTAAATATTATTCAAAGAAAAATTTCAAAATCCAACTCTCGAAAACTTAATACTTAGACATTTTTTTACTCTAATAAATTACGACGTAAGAGAATATGAGTTAAAAATTTTTTTTTGTAAATTAAAAATATTTATTTATATTCTAAATATAACAAAATGTTTTTAAAAATTATACAACAATATTTCTATTATTATTTTATATGCTGATTTCGTTAATCTCATTAAGTTTTTTTCTCCTTTCATTTGAGTTTTACAGTCTTATAACAACATGGTATGTTTGTGTAAATTTCTTTTAAATAAAATTTGAATAGATTTTATAAATAAATTCTGTTTTTCTTGGCGTATTAATAAGATGTTGAACAAATTAATAATCAGATTTTCAGAAGATGATTGATAAAATTTAAATATGAAATTTTAGATATCTTTAAATTTATCCATATCAAAATCAGTTATCTTCTATCGGTAACATAAAATATAACACGTTAAGGAAAGATGACGTTTGTACACCGTTTATTAAATTCCTTCATTACAAATCCCAATAAATGTAGTATTTCTGGATAGGAAATTACCATCAGATATGTATCAAACAGATTTAAGACGAAAAAGAAAGTGAAAAATGTTGAAAGTGTAAAAACGTTAGTTAAAGTTCAAATTTGTTTTACTGGCTCACTGATGCGTCCAATTGCTTCCATCTGATCGCTTGATTCAATCAGAATTTACTGCTTTGTATTCGCTGTATTTTTCATGTTTTCTAATATTCTGTACATTTTCTTTCTGTAACATTTCAATCATTTTATTTACTTTTCCTCTGTTTATAAATAGATTATTATTGCAGTTAATGTGATTTTTTTTTCTATTTTTATAAGATTTTTAATCCATCAGTTGCATCAAACTCGAAGTTACATAAACTAAACAGAGGCAATTAGCAAAAATTCTTCGCGAATCATCCCATAATTCAGTTGGATTTTTTTGTAATGTTTTTATTCCATTACGTTATCATAATTAACACTGGATGTCTTAATATAATACGATCTCTAAACCTTATTATTCTTATAGTAAAGATTTATCGTTAAAATTTTTTTCGTTTCTATTAATGAAAAGGTGGATTGTTTTCAACAAAACCTTAAATTTTTCCTTGATTAATTTTGAATGTTATTTCAATTAGTTTAAATATTTTTTAACATATGAATTTAGTACTTTTTTATTTTCTACCTTTATTATCTTCTTGTCCATGTTTCACCACCATAAATCTCTTAACTACGTGTAAAAAATATGTCTTCCTTATTTCTAAATTTATTTTTAATGGTAGAAAATTTATTTTCTAAATTGAAGATTCTTCTTCTTTGTGTTTGTTTTATTTCTTGTACAAGGAAGAAGTATAATATCTTTCTTACATCATCTAATCTATCTTTATAAATTTGTAGCTTACAGTAAATTTAAAAGATAAAATAAAATTTATTATAGATAAACTTATTCTAAATACAAAACATAAAGAAGCTGCTTAGTATGACAACTTTTGAGGATTTACTTTTTTTTATTATCGAATGAAAATACGTAATATTTTAACATACCGAATATGTTTGATATAAATTATAAGCATTTTCTAGACTAAACTGCTAGCCTTATAATTTGTGATATTTACATTCTGTGATAACTGTCATCTAGTAAATAATAATAAAAATAATACAAAGATTAGAATTAGAAGAAAAAGAAGAAGAACATTATGATATAATTTATGTAAACAAGAGATATTTCTGCTTAGGAATGCATTTTACCATATAAATAATCTGCTTAGGACGTTGCAATAAGTAACAAACATAACGTAAAATGCATTTAATAATAATAGTGGTTATGGGCCTAGACACTGTTCTAGCTCATAAACAGAACATTAATGTCTAACATTATTTTGTCTTATGATAAAATCCTCTCACACTATTTTACCTCACCCTAACCGGAACGCTCATCCAAATATCTCTCTCTTAAGAGTAAATAATTTTCACATTTTCTCATCTTTTCATAAACCGTTTAATTTACACAGCTGTTTTATTTATAATATCAAATAATATTGTTTATTTAATAGGTTTAGAAATTTATATATGGTGGTTTGAATGCATTAAGTATTCATATATTATCAACATTGTCCTTTTAGATTATATTATTTAATATTGTTTTTTTAAAAATCGAATTATTAGGCAAAAAATTGAAATATTTTTATTTTGTAATCGGTTTATTAAAAGTTATGAATTGATTTTTTAAAACAATAGTCTACAATTTATTTCATTAATCTGTATACTTTTAAATTAGAACTATTTTTTAATCCAGTATCATATATAAAATGAAAATTTTGTCTGTTTTTTTGTTAATTATCAAATCACGTGGAAACCGATCAAACGATTCCTTTCAAATTTGCAGGATATAGATCGAGGCTATAACCTCCTTGGGGGTGAAGAGGTCAATTAAAGATATTCATTAAAGAAGAAAAAACTTACAACACAGTTGTAGAACTTTCCCGTAAAGTTGTAGGACTCACAGTTTGTTTCTGATGCACAGCTTACATCACAATTTAGTTTAAAATATTTATCATTTTATTTAAATATAATATTTTTTTGCTTATTTAATTCAATGATTCTAAATAAAGCGCGCGCGCATACCGTATTTAATTCACGCTGGTGTGGCGGTACTAGCGGGGACAGTCGGCACTAACTAAACTAATGTAATTTTACAATTCACATATAACAAATTTCGTTTGTGCCGTTGGCAGACTGGTGTAGCCGCGAGGCTTAACGTACCAACCGGGCGACCGAGTTCAAGACCCAGCCAGACCGAGTTACTTTTGTTACTTTTTAAATATTATTCATTTACTTAATTCTACAGCTCACTTGTGTCGTCATACAGCAGACGAATACAACTGTATTTTTTGGGGTAGGGGTGCGATTTTAAAAAAAAAATGTTATTTGCAAATATTGTTACTTTTCTAATTGTTAACAAACCTGCTTAAGAAAAATATTACTTTAATTAGTCGAAATTTCGAGATACTGAGGGTGACTTTGCTATACAGCCCTCCCTTGAATCTTTAAGTCGAAAATTTAATGCATTGAATGCCCCATATTACAAGTAATCTGACCAAATTTGGTCAAAATTGGTCCAATAATTCTGGTGATATAAGGTGATTTAGAGGCTAACACCGAACACACGTACTGTATATACGAACATTAACATCCGGAAAATTTCCATTGGGTTTTTAAGGTCAAGATCCGATGAAAAAAGCATAAGCTCAAATTGAAGCGATTAAAATACACTTGCCCTTGTAGAGCTATAGCGCTATATAGACGGGAAAGTGGAAATTAATAATAAATTAAAATTAATTTGTCACCATGGCAATTGAAATAAGTTGTGAAGTTTTCCTCGGTCAAAGGTACTTTAGTTACCATAGTTACTACCATTCTGTCTTTTGTAATTTAATTTCTTTTTGAAGTTTCTATAATGCCTGAATTCTTTAATTATTATTTATTAGTATTACTCTCTCATCCATGAGGGTTACGTACACTTCGGGTTTCTGGCTAGACGGTAATGGCGAGCGAAGCGAGCTTTGCATCCCCATGGAGACTGGGGCCTGGTCCTAGGAGCTCTTGGACCGGCCTCTAGGCTTGCCCCTGCACCGTCTTGGGCCACGGAAATCTAGTGGCTGACCCCCCCCCCCCCCCACTACCTGTAATTAGACGATCGGGCAAGCGAAGCAAGTTCCGACCGGTTAGTGAGTATATATATATATATATATATATAAACATACTGGAAAGAACGTAGAACTATTGCCGTTACGAAATGTTTCAACGTTTTAAGATGGTAGCAGTCTTAATTGTTTGCGAATATTAATTAATAATTATTAATTTTAATTAATTAATTTAATATTTAATTTTACTTAATTTTCCTTGCCAATATTCAATTTTACTATGACCAGTTGGTCAAATCGAATTCGGATACCACTTCCAGTATTTGAAATTAATTTTTTTACAAAAAGGGTATCATTATATCTTCTTTGGTGTCTGTTTCGGTTATTGAGAAAAGTAGCTTTAAAGGTGCGACGGTAGATAGCGCGCCGACTCAACCAAAGCAGCCATTTCCAATGATGTTATTATGTTATTGTGTATATTACAGGATTGGTTTTACTTGCCTCCGTTTACTTGGTTAAAAACAAAAAATAAAAAATGAGAAATGAAATTGGTCCCCTCCTATTGATATTTGTAACGCTAATAATCGTGCAAAATAATTTTTTATTCGTACGAAAGATAGGTAACCAGCTATTCCTATTATTTTTACGTTAGTGGCTGATTATTCTGAAACCCGCATACATAAAATCACTCAACGTTTTTGAGAAGTAAACTGACCAAACTGTTGCTATGAAGATATTACGATATACTGATAGTTTTTATAAATTGTACAGGTTTCGATTGTTATTTATCACTATTATTCTCACAAGCATGAAGATAATAAACAAAGCGGGAGAAATAAAGAACAGTAAAACAAAAAAAAAAAAGTTTATGTATTTTCAACAACAGCAGTTAATAAATGTAGAGACTTTTTTAACGAAAATTGGGTAAAATATAAGAGGATATTATTTGGTGATAAAATAATCCGCGATTTAAATTGTTATTTAAGTAATACGCTGTGTTGTCAATGATGGTTAAATGATTTTCAATCGCTATATTTCTTTTTTTTGGCATTATTTTAATCGGTATTTAAGCACATTATCATCCAATAAGGACTGCAGTTATTTAAAATTTTCGATTTGGTCACCATGGATCACGTTATATCTGTATTTTGGCTTACCTTTTTTTTGTTGTATTTTTAATATTCTTTCATTATTTCATTGCTATTTTTTTTTCATTTGATAATTTTTCAATAATTCATGTTTTTATGAATATTTTTTGCAAACCTTACAATTTTTGGATGTTTTATTTGTGTAAAATTCTCTACTCTAGATTTCTTCTTCATGTATTTTCTCTAAAATCATTTCTGATTCTAGAGAACAATTAAAAACTAAAAAACTGAATAACAGTTCAATTTTTTACTTTTAATAAATCAAATATTCTCCCGTATCATTCAATTTTTACCCATTTTGGGTAAAAATATTCTTTTTTTCGCTTATTGATTCCGGAGAGTTTGATTTTTTTTTTTTTGTAAATTTTGAAATAAATTTTATTCCTCAGGTTTCTTTCCTTTTTTTGAACCCTAGAATTTTTTTTAAATTAAAAAAAAAAGTAATTGTAATAATGTTTTTTTTTTCAGCCCAACGGGCTGGTCTAGTTTGTAACTCGTCGTCGCAAATCAATTCTTTAACAGCTAATTTTCGAAGTAGAAGGTCTTGACGATCAATTATTAGTAAACGTTAGTTGCTTTTATACGGATTTGAATACTAGACAGTGGATACCGGTTTACTTTGGCGGTTGGGGTGCAAAATACGTCTCAGAAATGGTCGGCGTAAATCTGTACACCTTATTTACTTGTTTTACATATCATCCTCATCGCATTGGGGCATGGGTGGTTACTTATTGTTCACTAGTTCAATAAATAGCACCGTACACATTAGGAAAATAAAAGTAATAAAATAATTTTTCCGTCTTAATTTTAGTTTTTTATTAAAAAACGACTCAAAGGATATAAAAATATACTTATAATAAGTATTATAACATAAACAAATTGTATTATCGTAGGTTATTTTGTTTTTTAAAACAATAGACATAATAAAAAGAAGAAATCAAGATTTTGTTGATATAAAACAGATTTGTTCTTTTAATATTTAATAATAATTATTTGATTTTGTTTCGTGTTTCTAACGTTTTATCATTTATATCATATTTTTCTGAGGTTAGTTGGGCAAATATATCGGCAAACAAAAATGAATTTAGCAAGATTTTAGGCCGAAATTTAATTTCAGTAATGTTATTAAAATTTTAGATCATTGTAGCTAATCATTTCAAATTAACAAAATAAAATTTGATAAGATAAAATAGTTAAAAATAAAAGAATTATTGATTGTAAAAGAGAAAAATAGTCTTTGTTTGAATAATAACACTCACACACGCGCACGCACACACAAATATATATACTAATTTTAATTTGATTATGTAATTACGAGTTGACTTTTATTTAATGGCAGACATAGTTAACAAATTTATTTTTGTATTACATTCTTAAAATTAAGGCAACAAATTCATGATGACATATTTAGGCTAGGCTTTTGTGATTTGTGCTTTATACCGTGAATTTGCTTGTTTTTATTTATTTTTTATTATTATTTATTTTTTTTTAACTATTTACAAATGTTTCTCTTCTTTGATCGTATTTATATGTTATGTGTCCCAATATCACCTGTTATTCTCATATTTTTTAGTTCTTTTACTATTCATTCTGACATGCGTGAGCGCTTGTACACACACACAAATATACACAGTTGTAATGCTATTTTACCTATGTGTCATTTGTGCATATAATGTACCACGAATTAATCTCTTTTTTAGTTACTTTCGTTCAGTTGGCGTTAGATTGACGTTCGTTGTAGCAACCGTCGTGTGGGGCCCTGGCATAACATAGTGTGACGTCACAGGCGTCATCACTAGGTTCTGTGCCAGTTAACCAAGTTGACTCGTCCGTCGGCGCCACTTAATACTCTTGTGATTATACCCCGTGTCTCATTACAGCACGTTCGTTACTTACCTTCACTTCAGTCACCTTTACACTTGGACGGGGTTACACCCGCACACATCATATTTCATTACACGGTACTAATGTTCTTCTCTCTTCTTTTCTGACCGTTTTATTATATATATTTTTTTTTCTTGAATATTTTATAGCGTTGCGAAAAATAATATAACACATAATAAAATATAAATAACATAGAGAATATGTAGATATTTCTTTTTTTACTTATAAGTGTGGATGGATTTCTATATGTGTGATCGCAAGAATGCGAGATAGGAGAAAACGCAAACAAATATAAATGTTTGTATTTGTGATAAGTGTCTGTGACATAGTATAAAAGATTCGAACGAAATTGCCTGGATTCAAATATCATAAATTATAAAACCGTATATGATGCAGTAATTTATTTGATATGCACCTCAAAAAATGCCAAACGGTATGCAAAATTAAATAAGGTATACTAAACCCTTTGTTATCCGGTGTAATAAGAGTTGTACTTTTATTCCAACACGATTGAATCAAAATGTTTTATAATATAACTATCACTTTTTTTTAGATGATTTAAGTCACCACATAATTGAAATGTAACTTATACTTACTTATGTGGAGATTATGTACACAATATTAGAATTACGTCACCAAAATTTTGTTTCAGAATCTATCCTACTAATTTGAACAGTTTTTAATTTTTTGTGTAGTTGAATTCTTTTATGAAAGTAATTAGTCATTCTGAATAAAGAAAGATACAAATTAAATAAATTGATTTATATATATGTAAAATATATAGTTAAATTAATTAATATAACCATTAAATATATTAGATAAACGTTAAAATATATATTTTTTGTATAAAAATATTAAATTTCGGATAATTATTTAATTATATATTATTAATTTGCGTAGTTTTGAATAAATTTAATTAATTTTAGTGGTCATAGTTTAATTAATTGAGAATATCGGATTACCAAAGTTTTAATAAATGGTTAATGGTGCTTTTATCTAATTTTGATTGTAAAATTTGTCAATATTTATTCCACAATCTGTGTTTATCATATAGGAAATAAGTTTGTAGCAAAATAGTTGGTGAAGGAGTACCTAGAAGTATGCATATTAACAATAAAAAAAGGAATTACAAATATGAATGAACGGTTATAGAACGTGCTGAGAAAGAACAATAGCAGAGATGTAAAGACATTCCGGAATGTTAAATTGAATGGAATAAGAGAGAGAAAAAAACCAGGTATTCAAATAATAAACCATATAGCACTGGTAGGCGTATATAGAGAGAAGTTACTAGGTGGTTAAAAAAAAGGATGACGTTACAAAATGGACCAAGGTTACCATAATGCTATGAAATTCATTGTGGAGTGGAAAGATATTTTTGTACTTTCATATGAAAAAAATGACTTTAAAACTAAGATGATGTAATGATTTTGCTTTTAATGATGTAATTATTGTAAATTAACAAAATCCGGTAATAATTTTTTTAAATTCAATCATTTAAACGCTATTTGTATCTTTATAATAAAATAATTCCTTTTTATTGAAAAACAATAACCAGAATTTTGACTTTTTTTTCTCACGTTTTTATTAAAAATATATATGTATAATTTTATGATGCATAGTTTGATAAATAAATACAAGAATAACTGATTATTTCTATACTTGTAGAGGACTTAATGAATATTGAACGGTGGGAGTATTGTTATGTATTCTTTAAAAATATATATATATATATATATATTGAGAGTTTCCGTACTTAAGGGGAAGTATTCGCGAAAGATTAATTTTTAAGAAAATAATCTGTAAGTGGTGATAATAATTTTAAAAAATCTGATGTGGACATCACATGACTAACTTTTACGACTATTAAATTACATTTACACATTTTTTTTAGATGAAAAGTACATAAAATTTTGTTTAATTAATAACCTCTGATATTTTTTCATAATTTTTTTATGTTACTATTGAATTATTATTTATGGTACAATCATAATTATTTTTTTACAATCTGAGGTTAATAATTATAAATAAATCAATATATTTAAATTAAAAATAAATAAATCTAATAAAAAGGAGATGAATTCGGATTTGAACCGATGTGGCTTCCTCTTGTAAGATCCAAATATTTCATTAATGAAAATGTTATTTGGCTATAACTCTGGAATCAATGAAAATAAGTACCAGTTTATATATATTTTTGAAATTCTCTCAATGAGAGCTTATTACTGCAGTTAAGAAAAGTCAAAAATCCAAAAAAATTGGATTTTGGACACTTTTGGTCGAGTCGATTGCAATAAAAACGGGAGATGCACAATTAGATGTTACAACAGTCCTAAATCCAAAATTTCAACATTCTACGGCTAATCGTTTTGAGTTATGACAGATAAATACGTACGTACAGATATCACGCCGAAACTAGTCAAAATGGATTCACGGATGGTCAAAATGAATATTTCCGTTGATATCTGGAAACCGAATTTTTTCGCGATCACGATACTTCCTTTACTTCGTAAAAAGAAAGTAAAAAGAACTTATTTTACATTTTTTCAAAAATATTACAATGCAGTCATAATTCTAAACAAACTTGTAATTTTCTAAGAAGTGGTGAAAAGTTTTGGCTAATTTTTTTCAAGAAATACTAAGGGTGATCAAAAAAATTAAGATTTTTACATTTAAATGATAGCAGTGGGTAACTTTCAAGATGGATTTAAATTAAAAAGATATTTTAATTTAGCACTTGCCTCCATTAGAGTCGGATGGGTAAAAAATCTTTAAAGCAGTTTGATGTAGAAAATTTAGATTCAAAAACTCCCATTAACTCCTTTTTTGAAGCAAGATATAGCTAAAAAAGAAAAAAGTTGAGGAAAAGGTAAATCTTTATAAATAAAAATGTAAATGTCCGTTTGTTCGAAATCTTAAATCTCCAAAGTTCTTCACCGATTGCTTTGAAATACTGACACAACGTTGCATTCGAATACGCACGCGTTTTATATACCTACTATTTATATACCTAAGATGTCACACCTGTGACAGGTAAAAACATGCTTTTTTTGAAAAACAGCGCTATCTGTTGGACTTAAAAACAATACACAATATATTAAATATTTTATGATTCCATTTTAATGTTTCCGATATGTGTGTCCTCTATAGAGTAAAAAACTATTGGGGCGATTTATGCGCGGGGAAGAAGGGAAAAATCGAAAAGGTAAAAGGGAAGAAGGTAAAAAGGGAAGAGGGGAAAATGGAAAAATCAAATTGAAAGGGGAAAGGAGGAAAAGGAAAAGAGGAAATGGGGAAGAGGAAGGTGAAAGGGAGAAAATGGAAAAGGAAAAATCGAAAAGTTAAGAGGGAGGAGGGGAAAATGGAAAAAAGAAAAAAGAGAAAACGGGGAAAAGGAAATGGAAAAGGAGTAAAAAGGGGGAGCGTAATGGGAAAGGGAAATAAGGGAAAGAGAAATGAGAGAAGGTAAGGTAAATTGGGAGGAAAGAGAAAATAGTGAAAAGGAAAAAAGGGGAAAGCGAAAAGGAAAGAAGGTAAAAGGGAAAGGTTAAATTTTGTGAAGTTCCGTAATGTTCATTTTGTTAATGTTTTATCAAACTTTCAATTTTGTTCATTTATTCTATATATATACTCAAATCTAACAATAGAAAAGCGTTGCCGGGTCTGTTAGAATTAAATAAAAACCTTTGGTAATTTGTGATCTTGATAGACAAAACATCAACTTTTGTAAGAAACGTTCTTCCTCTAGTGCTCCAGTAAATATTTGAAATTTTAATTCGACCAAACACCCTACCCCTTTTAAAATTTTTGCAAAGATTTAATACATTATTTCCCATGAGGGTAATACCTGTACTTGCCTGCTTTGTTTAATGAAAATCGGTCATCGGTGTTCAGAGTTATAAAACCAAATTTATGCCAACTATACGCCCTAACGTCCGCCAGATAAAAATAGATTTTTTTCAGAGATTAATAATATTGTAGATAATAGATAGAGATAATAGATTTGTAACAGAATTATAAGACCAAATACATGACAACATAGTACCTATATACGCCCTAACATCGTCCGCCTGATAAAAATAGATTTTTTGGATTTGGGAGCATTAGAATAGATTTTTCCCACAATTATTTAAATTGTTTTTTATTAATTTTTTTTAATGTCTCCTAAGGCACAAACTTAAAAAAAAATAACAATATTTTAGACTTTTTTTTTTTACCAATTGTTAAAGCTATAGCTGTTATAGTGGCATATTACACGATAGTCGAAAAAGTAACAAAACTTACACACTTTACTATCAATTGCAGAATTTCTGCAATGGAAAAATGTAAAAAATTTCCGTTTGATACACTTATATACCTTCCGCTCACTTCTTGCAATACTTTCCCTTCCCTAACTAATTTTTCCCTCTACCTAACTTTCAATGGTTTTACTATTTATTTATGCTTTTGTAGAAATAAAAATTGACTTTAATTATTTAATTAAAAGGTTAATTATTAGCTTTTTAAAATAATAGTATTTATAGCTTCCAATAATTAATTTATATCTCTTCATATTATTACGGTATACTTTGAGATAATCTTAATTTGCTCCCAAGTTTGGAGAGGTTTTGAATTTATATCTGTAGTTGACACGAGATTTGACTACAAAGTGGAAAAGATGTATATATATATATACACATATATACACTGTTATTTTGAATGTAAAACTAAGGATAGTCTGTTTCGTATCCCACAGTTAAGTATGAGGGAGAGAGTAGTAGCTTCTGTAGAAAGGTACCACAAATATAACCAGGTCTACATGCACTAACATCTTGACAAGTTTTAATTGCAAAGACTCATGGGAAATTCACGGTTTGTTTCTTCATTATTCTATACGTTGACTTACTTACTTATTCGCTTACTAACACTAGTAAGTAACGAAAGTACTTTATACTAAGTTTAAACTTTAAATATCATCTTGTTTAAAGTTTACCGTCCTGATAAACTAAATAACTTAAATCAACAGTATTGTAATCAATTCCTCATCCTCTTTACCCTCCTTTCTTCAATTCTCTATACTTCTCTATCACCTCTGTACGTTATTCTTCTCAAAAACTTAAATGCAAAATGTACATTATTTGTAATTTTATTGGTAAGAATGGAGGATCGTTTTATCATTGATATATTTTGATTTTACTCTCGATGACATTTTGTGTTATACTTTACACTGTTTAATATAAAGTTACAAGTTTTTAATTAGCTAGGGTTTTATATAATTTTAGTTTAACTTTATTTAACCCTTTGCTTTTCTTCTTTTCTTTTGCCATTAGATGGGATTAAAATCTGGAAGTACTGTAATGAGTAACTTATTAAGTTGCATTTGTCGTTCATATATAATTTTTACTAGTTTATTCATCAATCATTTTTCTGATTAGTGAAAGGAAATCTGAATTTAAAAAAAAAAAACTAAAAAAACGAAATGTTTGATTTTAATGATATTAAAATTAAATTTTACTCCTTTTATTATGTTTTTGAAGGGTTAGTAACGTTAATATCTAGGTAAATTTGGAAATAAATTTAAGGAAACAAAATTTAAACAAATTTTTATATTTTGAATTTTTGTATAACAAATATATTTGAGTGAATCTGTTACGTAATAAAACCATACCACAGTAGGCTTGAGTTTCTTAATCCTTTTTCAAATGTATCAGATAAACTTAAAATAGTTTCTCTTTACAGAAATAGTCTTTCTTAAACCTAAATTTGTTATGCTAAACTGGGTTTACAACAGTGTGAGTTAAATCCATTGAAATTGAATAAAAATGCATATAATATTATTTATACTTAAGAATTTTATGGGTATATGTAATAAATATATTATAATTGCATGCTTATCTGTCTATAGTCTTTGATGAATTTTGGCGTACTGAACAGTCATCCTCCCTATGAAAGTCCCTATCAGTTACCAATTTCTTCCAACCTCTCGTACCATCTCCTTGTTATCAAGTTTATTCAGTGACATCACTACATTTTTTTTTGGTTGATTTTCTTTTTTCTCTTTTATAATTTTTCCCAAAATTATCTTAGTTTATCAACTTATTTTTACGGAATTTCTTGAAGAGTTGCAATACCGTTTTTGAAAATTTTAATTTCAGGATATTGACTATACTTCTCACTTTACCAGACTATAATAAAATCCTTACGTTCCGTAAATGTTATTGTAACCGTACATAAATATTTTTTCTTTGGTTAGTTCTTTTCTTTATTCCACAGTTTAGGAGTTTATTATTATACATATATTCCACAGTTTTGTTTATACATATATTGCGAGTTCTATCGTTGATATTTTTATCGATTAGGCTTGAGAAACGTTTCGCTATCCACCTTACAGTCCTGATTTGAGTCTGCCGGATTTCGATCTCATTCCATGAACCACTCCTAGAAATTCGTTTTAACAGTTTGAAAGAGTTATCGGCTGCCGTAACCTAGGTAATTCTTCACCTCAAAAAAGATTGTTTCCTGACAGGAATCAAAAGCTGGCTGCCAAAACATTGGCGAGTACATTACTCATGGGATTTGCTTTGATACACAAATAAATTTTCTTTGAATCCTGATGAACAGTACATTATTTTTGAAACAATTCTCTTGTGTTAAATTGGTGAATAGTATGTACTGTATATAAAATGTAATAGTATGTTCATTCGGTTTGCCCTATGTAATATTTTCTTTAGTTATTTTTTATAGGACTATTTTTATACTTGGGGATTATAATGTAATCAATGTATGTTTTTTTGTTTTTTCTATGGTTTTTCTTATATTTTGTTTGCAATATACCCAAACTTTCTTTTTTTTTAAATTGCAACATTTTTCCATAAACGCTTAATAATATTATGTGCTTCTTTTGAAAGTATATATCCATATGTGAGCAGCTATTTTTATATTTGTTAGGACACATTAAATTTTATTATAATATAAAATTACAGTTGGATTTTTCAAATCTACGAGGGATGTCTCTAAAGTAAAGACCGCTGGGAAATTTCTCTCTTTAATGTTGGCGAACCTGTGTCGTTCACGGCCACACTAGTAATGTACACACTGCATTGTTGTCTGTAAATTGTTACATTGTAGCATCTTTGATTACGTGAGAGTTTTTACGTTACAAAATGAATAGGAAAATCGATGTTGCCGCCGACTGTGAAATACGTGGAGTCATTCGTTTTTCAAATTATCAAAACGTTAAGCCGGCTGAAATTCTAGGCAGTTGATGGCTGTGTACGGTAATATTGCAATAAATGAAAGAAACATCCGAAAATTATGTGAAAAGTTTAGAAATAACAGAATTAATGTGCACGATGAAGAACGTTCGGGGAGGCCCTCGATAATCATCGAGGACTTGAAACGCTTCGTTGATTGAAAAGATTGTCGCTCAACGATTTCCGATCTGGTCCTTCATTTTCCTGATGTTTCAAGAGCTGTTATCGGTCTTATTTTTATGACCATTTAGGCTTCAGAAAGATTTGTGCACGTCGAGTGCCACACGTCTTAAGGCAACGTCACAAAAAAAATCTGAATAGGATCTGTTTTGGAATTTTTGATGTGCTACACAGAAAAGGTGACGAGTTCCTTAATTCAATTATTACCGGCGATGAAACATGGATTTTGTATTACACGCAAGAGAAAAACGGCAGGCAAGTGAATGGCGTCATCCTCAATCACCAACAAAGGCTAAGCCAAAGCAATTTGGGCGCAAGCTGATGGCCACAGTCTTTTGGGATCGGTTTGGCATATTGCTGATTGATTTCATTCTACATAGAACGACTGTAAATGCAGAAGCCTAATGTGAAACTCTTAAGTAAGTTACAGTGCTTCATTCAAAATCAGTGAAGTGGGCGGCTGACCGACCGGCGACGTCCTACTGCACGATAATGCACGTGTTGTGAGTCCGATATGTGATTTACTGAGAACATTTGGATGGGAAATTTTGCTATCACCCACCATATATTCCGAACTTAGCTCCTTCTGATTACCATTTTTTTGGAAAATTGAAAAAATTTTTGAGTGGTAAGCAATTCACGGTTGAACTTAAAAATTCTAATTGACTAATTGGAACTGGCTAATTGGACTGGCGGAAGAAGAATTCTACGACGGTATATTGAAGCTGGTATATCGCTACGATAAATGTCTTAATTTATGTGGCGATTATATAGAGATGTAGTATAAGGTAATGCAGTTTAATGTAGTAAAGTGTTAATGTAGTTCAAGAGAAATAAAAAATATTTATAAAGTTTTCAGAATAAATTTTTTTACAATGAAACTGTCTTTAAAGATAATCTGTCGTATTTATTATTATTATTATTATTATTAATGCCCTGTAGATATTACCCTCTGGGATTTCAGATTGATATTTTGAAAATCATTGATTTGTTTCATAAATTCATTTATTCTATAAATATCTCGTCTTTAGATAAAAAAGAAGAAATTTAATATGTAATTAAGAATAATCTGAGATTTAAATTTTTTTGAGATTTAGATGTAAATTTAGAATTATAATATTAATTTAGACAGAACTTGTGGAAATGTAGGAAGGTGTAATATGTGTACTAAGAAAGAGGGATTATTATAGAATTTCAAAGAAAGTAAGCGAGAAAGAGGTAAGTTTATGTAGGTAGAATTAGTAAGAGTGTATAGGATGAAGTCAACGGATTCGTGGTGGGAGGTGGAGTGTATGAGAGCCAAATACTACTTGTTCAGGTGTGTTTCATGATTTATTCACACTCTCGTGTATAACTCGCTAATTACAATTAAATTACTTGCCAAGGACTTGATAATACTTCCAAGAACTCCTAACTCCCTTCTCCTTCCCCTTCTATTAAACTGCAACCATCCCCCTTTATTTTCTTACCTATTATTTCCTCACTTTCTCTTCGTCTTTCTTATATTTACATCTTCTTCGAACTCAAGTACAACATTATCTCACTCACACTTTAAACAAGTAATACTAATAGAAAATAGGCTGCTAGTTTGATAGGAAGTAAGAAAGGTAGATAGATAATAGATATTTTTATCTCTTTTCTTTTAACGCTTTCCTTTTCTAATACCATTCAACAACGCGGTCCTTTTAGTTCAGCCTATACTGACTTTTGTTACCAGAAGATTTTCTTTCTTTTTTTATTTTTCTTATTTCTTAACTTCTTAAATTTTACCTTAAGTCTTCCTTTCTTTCCTACTACTTTTCTTGTTTATACGAGTTTATAACATTTTTTCATTCGTTTGATCTTCTATTATGAAACGTACATTAACTAGTTAGTTTTACACTTTCTCTTTATATTGGCAAACTTTTGGTCTATTTTATTTTCTGAAGCTGATCTATACTTTAAAATTTTTATCAATCAACTTTCATTTTAACAGTGTTTTATATATATATAAAAGTATTTTACCAGTTTCAAGAATTTTCTTAGCTGTCATAGAATTGTTAGTTGATTTAAATATTCTGATTAGCGATTTAATTATGAAAAAATAAATAAAAAAGTCAATCTATTTAAATACTCAATAATGTTCCAAGTAAAACGTATTATAACTACATTTCGAGCGTCATTTTTTGAAATTCTTTTAAATAAATTTTAATATTTCTAAAAACCAGTTTTAAAAATATATAAGTTTTAGTCAAATTTTTTAACCGGATATTTATCAAACTGGTAACCAAATAGTTGTTTTTTATGTAGGAAAATATTTTTCCTTCATTTATTGTACATTCATTTATAATAAATGAACAATAATTATAACTTATTATTAAGTTACCAACCGTTCGGTAGGGAATCTCTCTGGTCAGCCTACTTTATCAAAATCGTTTGGATCGGTGCCCGAATCACTGATTTTCAAGATTGCTGAGGAACAATATTCTTTCTTTTTTTTTTAACCTCCGGTTTCACCGTTACTTTCTTTTCTGAAGATGAATGATTTGTAGCGTGTGTGAAAATACCATGCCTGACCGGGATTCGAACCCGGGACCTCCTGATTAAAAGCCGAGACGCTACCACTCGCGCCACGGAGGCCGGCTATGAGGAACAATACTCTTGGTTTGTCTTATCGTTTCACTTAGGTGACTTTATGGTCTGGCTATATGGAGTGCTCTTCTATTTAATTTCTTTCGTTTCGTTGTTATCGCTAAGTCATTTTGCTGAACAGATTGTAAAGTTGTGTCGTTAAATAAAAAATGAAAAAAAAATTGTTAAAGATATCTTTTTCTTTTAATAATATAAAATAATAAAATATTTTTATAAAAATATCTAAGATAACATTTTTAATTTTTAATTAAATATTGTATATTTTGTCTTCATTGTACTACGTTAAAACTTCTGACACTTGAACTGGTTTGGTATCAGACATATGATAAACATATTTATTTTGTCTTATGTAGTAGCCTAGCGCCCTTCTGTTCCTTTCCCTGAACTTGTTATGCTACTATAATATTTTTTTTTTTATCTCTGTCTATTGTTTAATAATGTTGTGGATTCTTTTTTGTTTGTTTTATCACTTGACTATTGTGATCTCTTGAATCCTTGTGATCCCAATTAATGCAAGTGTGTAAATTTGTATAGGCTTATAAGCATATATACATATATATTTACTTTATTTATATATATATATATATATATATATATATATACGTTCGCTTTATTTAGGAGTTCACTGGAAACCTCTCTGCACGTGTTTTTTATGCAAAACTTTACTTGTAGTTCCTTAATCAGAACCGATTGTAAATACACAATCTACAATCATTTCCGATAAAAAGAACTAGTAATATTTTTTTTAAAAAATAATGGAACGACAATAAATTAAAATACTGATTTTCATATAACTGCTGAAATTATTGTTAAAAATAAGAAAGTTTAGCTATCTATTAAATATGCTTAACATTACACGAATAACTGACATAACACGTTATGAATAACTGATTATTCTGTAACGTGAACTTTTCCGCATAGGTTATGTAAAATGGATCAAATTGTCATTAAAATTCAATTAAAACTTGAATATGAGAAAGATTACATAATTTGTAAATGAAGAAGACTCTTGAATAATGAGAATTAGTCATTATATTGGGAAGACGAAATTAAATGCCTAAAACAAATAAAAATTATGATGCAAAACACTGTTTAAATCTTAAACAATTTGCTCTTTTTGTATACAGTTAAGTATTTTACCCTAATCTTAATTAAATTCATCAGTTATTATAAAGTGTTTTACCATCCCTAAATCAAATTTACAAAATATTTTATATGTTATAAGGGCATGTATGTCTCATTTTTTCCCTTTTAATTATTTCGAAATTGATTATGGTTTATTAGTCTAGAATTAAATGGTAAGAGCGTGGTAAGGGAGATCACATCATTCCTTATGTACCGTTATTGTGTATTTTATGTAGGTAATTTTATATATTTTAAATATTTTTGTACTCTTTTCTGTAATTATATGCTGGTAACATTTGTTTTGTGAATTATTATTGTTGATAGAATTTTTTTGTATTTTTTTGGAATAATAGTGTAGCTTACAAACAAATTATTTATTTTATACTTACGAAACAAAAAAACATTTCGTTACTTAAAAAAAGTAGCAAACTTTTATCTCTCTCTCTCTCTCTCTCTATATATATATATATATATATATATATATGTTTTTGTACCCATAGTAAAGATAACAAGAGGATGAAGGCTAGAGAGAAGTAAGGATTCTTGGAAAAGAGAACGAGAGGAGGGTTGAACCAACTGGACCGTAAGACGTAAATGGTAAAGAGAAAAGGATAGCGTTGGTGGTGGTATGGTTTAGGAAGAAAAGGGGGATGCTTATGGCAGGTGACGTCACACCGGAAGTGGAGACAGGAAGCAGTCTTACGTCACAGGCCCACTTCCTTTTGCCTGCCTCATAGCGCTCTTTGAATTACCTAAACCACTCGGTTCTACTTTTTACATTCTCCCGTTCTTTTCCTTCCTTTATCTTCTGTTGTCACCTTTTAGTCTTTTTTTATTTCTTTTCTTTTTTTTGTTTTTATCGATGATGCTTTCTTTTCTTTCTGTGTTCTCTGCATCTAAGTGTACTTTTTTCTTTTGTTTTTGAACCTTTTTTAAATTATACTATCACGTAAATGGTTGTTTAAGTATGATAGCTTCATTGTAGGTTTTCGCTTTTGTTACTAACCTATCCTACATAAATAAATAAAAATATTTCTTCTAAATACGGTGGCTTCAGTTTTATTAAAAAAAAATTTTTATAAATAAATGTTTTTGTTCAATATTTATTTATCTATTACTTTCATTTTAATTTCTTTGTTTTTCTGATAAAAACGGTTACTTTTTTTCAGTTGAATATGATTATTTCTTTATCTTAAACCTCGTTTATTATATACCATAGCCAGAACCTTAGATTAGTTTTTATTAATTTTTTTTCGTATTTGTGTCAAATTAATGCACTTTTATACTTAAACGTGCCTTAATTGTGTTAATTAAGATGTTTTTTATTTTTTTTTTAAATTAAAAACTTAGTTTTGAAATTTAATTACTCGTAATCCTAATTAAATTTTTTGTTAACTCACAATTTTTATGTTTTTATTTGAACTGATCCTCAGCATAACTAATGGAAAACCATTTAAAAAATTAGCTTTTTAAATACCATCACACCTTTTTAACTCAGTTTTAAGTAAAGGTGAAACGTATCAACAAGTTTTGAAACTATATTTATTTACATAATATTTTTTCTCATTTAAGTTTTATGTTTTTTCTTTTTTTACGAAAACGCTACGTAATGAAACAAATACGATGTAACAAAGTACAATGTGATTGCTTTTCTTGTTAAGTACTCACACTGATATGCTTATAAGGAACGACTGTGCAATCTTATTTAACAGATGGGAGATATCACAATAGCATCGGTAAAGAGGTTTTATAACAAAAAAAATAAATCCCTACCTTTAATAATAGAGAAAATAGCAGGTTTTTACTACGCCGAAAATGACTTCGGAAAAACTGACTCTTAAATATGTTTTGAACAGTGTTTTTTATATGTTGTATATAAAACCGAAAGTTTGTTTTTTTGTATGTCTATCTGTTTGTTATTTCTTAGACCACGCGAGAACTAACCGATCGATTGCTTTCAAATTTGCAGGATATGTTTGTATTATTTCAAGGAAATTTTTAAGCCGTAAATCGAGACCCTAGCTCCCTTGGAAGTAAAGTTGTGAATTAAAAATATTTATGAAAGAAAAATGAGATTAATTATTTTTCTTCATTATTACATTTCTGTCACCATGATCACAGAAATAAGTTATGAATTTTTCGTCCTCCTAGGTGTGTGTACTTTAGGTACCATAGTTACTTCTATTCTGTCTCTTGTAAAAGTCTCTTTTTCAGGTTTCTATAAAGCCTGAACACTTTTGCTATTTATCAATATTATTCTCATGAGAGTAACGAACATTGCGGAGATCCAGTGGATGGAACTCTCTGACAAAATGGGAATGGCTAGCGAAGCGAGCTCTTCGGCCCTGAAGTAGGCTCCGGGGTTCACCTGGGCTCCGGGTATCTAGGTAGCAGAGCCCCAACTGGCTAGTAATATTAATAAAATTAAAAGTGTAACAGGAAAAACAGACAAAAACAACTTGAAAACTTTTATTCTTAGTTTGCTACAAGTTCTACGGGTTTTCATCAAATGAATAAAAAAAATGCAAAAATAACACAATATAAAGAACAAGGTTATACATAATGTAAAACTAAAAAAATTCCTTCTAGACATAATTCTTCGAATAGAATATTTTTTTTTCCTAACAAATATAATATTAAGCCTTTAGTATAAGCATTTGAGCGGTAAATACACTGGACAAACATCTCCGATATTCCTTTTGAGAACACCTCTTTAGTGCTGTCAATGTTTTGTGTATCAGCTGCTAGTCACCGTGAATTATTAAACTAAATATCTATGGTTAATAACAATACATTTGGAGTTCTAATAAAATCTATATGTGTTTACAGTAATTTCATTTACATTTTAAATGTTATATCTTTAAAAAAATCGGGAGTAGCTTTTATTTAAATTTTATTTTATTGTAGATTAAAGGCTTGTCTTTGGGAATACGCTAATGGAAATTTAAAAGTCAAACCTATTCGGACTTGGAATCGTACATATGGATAAATTAATAAATTTATTAAAAAACTACTAATTAAAAAATATTATTAAATTTTATATTACTATAAATAGTACTTAAAAATATTTTCTTTATTAACCTCTTGAGTTAACCAATGAACTATACAAACTTATATATTAAATTCAGATGTATTCAAAAACGAGATTTTTCACTATGCAGAAGGTTTTAAATTTTTTAATTTTCTTTTTCAGGATGTTGTTTAACACACACACACACACACACACACACACACACACACATACACACACACATATATAGTAAATGCGGAAGATATATATATATATATATATATATATATATATATATATATATAGAGAGAGAGAGAGAGAGAGAGAGAGAGAGAGGGATTAAGGATAAATATAATCTAATACTAAAAATTACATCTAAATGTTTGGATGGATTTTAACCCTCCTTTTTTTAATAAGGGATGTTGCATTTGTTTTTTACAACCAATCAATATCTTTATTGTAATGAAATATATTGTGCTCGGAAAAGTAATATGAGACTGAGCTTGTAAATAATAAATAAATGTGAAACTCTTAAAATCTCTTACGAAACGAACTGACAACCCCTGTTAATTAAATAAACCCTTGTTCATAAAAAAATATATATACATTGATAAGGGTGAGGAAGTATCATATCTTATAAATCAAGAAAATACATTGCTGTTTATTGTTTTTTTTATTTTTTCATATATTCCTTTTACGAATATCTTCTTATAGTGTTCTTTATCAACTCGGAACCCTGTAATTTTCACCATTCTATCTTTATATTCCCCTCAGCAGAATATCGTCTAAAAATTTACTGGACAAATTTTTTATGAGAAATATATAAAACTAACAAATATTTTAAAACTTTTGTAAGCAAAAGGGATATGTAGGAACGATTGTTAGATAATAAAAACATATTCCTTCATTTTATTATTATCAGAAAATAAAAATCTAAATTCTCTAAATTTTTCGTGGAGTAGTAACTTCTTAAGTCTTTCATTTGGATGGTTTTGAGTTCAAATCTTGGTGGAGTTGATATTTTTTGCATACTGTACTTTTTACATCTGTATTCTTACGAAAAAATTTAAGATATGTAAAAAACTAATTAATTATAAAGAATAAAAAAATATATATACACTTATTCGCTCGCTCACATACATATAGGATCGATTTCAGCATAGATCTGTAGTTTGGTAGCATTTCCTTACTATCATTTATCATTGTCAACTAAGTTAATGATTTGAACTATAAACTGATAAAAAAATAAATAAAGCAGTATGAGATGAGATAAATACTACTACTAATTACTTCCTTGTCCCAAGTAAAGGAAGTATCGTGATCGCGAAAAATTTCGGTTTTCAGATTTCAATAGAAATATCTTTTTTATAACCATCCCTGAATCCATTTAGACAAGTTACGGTGTGACGTCTGTACGTACGTATGTATCTCGTATAACTCAAAAACGATTAGCTTTAGGATGTTGTAAAGTTTTGGGTATAGGATTGTTGTAACATCTAGTTGTACACCTATCTTTTTTATTGCAATCGTCTGGATACAAAAGTGCCCAAAAAAGCCCAAAGTCAAAAAAAATTAGATTTTGGACGTTTTTTAACTCTACTAATAATTCCTCATTGAGAAGTACTCAACAACGATCATAAATAGTACTGATTTTTATTAGTTCCAGAGTTATAGCTAAATAAACTTTTAATTAATGAAATATTTGGATCTTAGGGTAAGACACATCAGTTCGAATCAGACTTCATCTCCTTTTTTTAACTTTTTTTAAACTTAATTGTATTGATTTATTAACCTATCATTGTAAAAAAATTTTTCGATGAATAATAATTTAATAACAAAAAAAAATATTAAAAAATAGCAGACGTTTTTATTGAAATAAAATTTTATGTACTTTACATTTAAAAAAAATGTGTAAATGTAATTTTATAGGCGTACAAGGAAGTCATGTATTGTCCAAATCAGATTTTTTTATCGACTTTTCGAAGAAAAGTACGGTATTATCTTTTGCAGTGTTTGATAATGATTAGGGGAGAGGGGTGAAAATGAATTTTCTTTGCGTTTCGAGGTATGAAGAGTACGAAAATACCATTCATTTAAATTGTGGTTTCCTTATATATGTGTATATATAAATATATATATATATTACACACACACGCGCGCGCGCAGATGATTGCAAATTGCATGGCAATCTCTGGAGAGATGTTTCTGTAGCAAAAAAAAGTTCATATAAACATAGCTCAGAAAACGGTTCGTTAGCGAGTTTCGGCTAGCGAAACATTTAACCCTGCTTTCTGCTTGTTCTGTAAAATTAAACCATACTAAAATTCTTGGGATATAAATTGAGGGGTATACTAGTTGCTTTCTTATGGTTTTTGATCTAAGAAATTGAATAAAAGTAGTCCTAGATTTCTACCTCGCTTAGGTTTTAAGAAAAATCGAATAAAACTCGAAAAGGTTTGGTCGGAAAATACATTTTTTTAGGTTTGGAATAAAATAACTTTGTTAATTCACCAATAAGCGAATAAAAATGTCTAGTTAACTTTGTACAGTTTAATTCTTAGAATATTCATGTAAATAACCTCTATTAAAATTAAACACAAATTAAAGTAATTAGAATATTACTTAGCATATCGGGATGAATGAGAATATATCCCGATATGCTAAGTAATATTCTAATTACTTAGCATATCGGGATATATTCTCATTCTCTATTTATCCATCGAAAGAAACGTACCTGTTTCTCGAACTCGTCTCTCCAAAGACTCAAATGTTTTACGATCCGGTACTCTTGGTCTGGATAATAAATCAATATATTAAATTAAAAAAGACTTAAAAAACAGGAGATAAAGTCTGATTCGAACAGATGTGTCTTCCCCTTGTACGATCAATATATTTCATTAAATAAAATTCTAATTGGCTATAATTCTGGAACCAATGATAATAAGTACCACTTATTATATATTGTAGAAAAGCTCTCAATGAGGGCTTATTACTGCAGTTAATTGAAAGTCCAAAATCCGCAATGTTTTCGATTTTGGGCTTTTTTGAACACTTTTGGTTGAGTCGATTGCAGTGAAAAAGGGAGGTACACAACTAGATGTTACAACAGTCCTAAATCCAAAATTTCAACATCCTACGCCTAATTGTTTTTGAGTTATGCGAGATATATAGATTGATGTATGTACGTACATACATATGTACGCACGTACAGATGTCGCGCCTAAACTAGTCAAAATGGATTCAGGGATGGTTAAATAGATATTTCCGTTGAAACATTAAACCGAAATTTTTCGCGATCACAGTACTTCCTTTACTTTGTACAAGGAAGTAAAAATCATAGTACAAAAAAATTTTATATTAGATTGCTGATATTTAAAAAAAAAAAATTTCTGTTTATGAATTTTATATTCCAATAAAATTTACTCGTAGATATCTCTCACAGAATGTGATTTAGATATAGATGGATAGCTGATGTGATTTAAACTTTTCTTGGCAAATTTACAACTAAAATAATTCTCAAATTTCAATAAAGGTATTGATGTAATGAATCATTCAGTTTCATTTATATAGGGACGTTCTTACTTATATTTAAAAATAGATGTATATCTGATTTATCAAATTGTTATAAAAAGTTTAAACTTAAATCGTTTTATAAAGGTCAAAAGGAAGAAATTTTATGATGATTTGAAGATAAAAACGTTTTTATTTCTGATTAGTATTAGAAGAGGAACTTGATTGGCAGGTAATATATACTCGTATATTATACACTTACATTTAATTTGTATGTAGAAATAAGTACAGGTAAAAAAACTCTGTCACAGTAAGTGCGTATTTTCGGTTTTATTTAACCTTGAAAACGTACCCAAAACTCCATTTTTTTTTTTGCCTGTAACTCGGTTCCTATGAACTGATTTGTTTGAAAATCAATTGGGCTCTATTACCAAGGTGGTGGGTTACATCACCCCCATAAAATATCGTCAAAAGTCGGTTAAGATTTGTGGACGATACATACATACATATGTATATCAACATTGCAGAATCGTTTTCAGAAGATTCCAAGACATGACACTAGTATGTTAGTCTTTCCTTCCCCGATACTCTTTAAATAAAAAACTCTGGCCGGGTGCTGTAGCAATTTCTACAGATCCTTCGGAAATCTACTTTTAAAAAAAATATTTATTGTAGAATTGTTTAAATATTTAAGTTCCTCGGTTTGGATGTAAAAACTTAATCAAAAACATATCTCGGACATGTAATTTAGTATGTTTTCATTTTTTTAATTATTACTTATGAAAGAATAAGTATTCTATAGGCATCACTTGTGCTACATAGGCTTTGTATCGAACAGTTTATAACCATCAAAATAGTCCTATCTCTTAATATAATTTATTCTTAAAAAATAAAATAAAATTTAAAATAAACTTGCGCCCAGTAGAACGAAAAAAGCTGAAAATATACCCACAAAACACGTTTTTTGGCTCTAACTTCTGTTCCTGTGAACAATTCGCTTAAAAATCAATTGGATTCTATTTCCAATAGATTTACATCATCCCACCAAGTTTTGTCAAAATTGATTAAGATTTGCATCCAGTTGAGCGGACGAAAAATCGTATATATACATGTATATAAGATTTTCAAATTTCTAAAGTACATTAAGCAAATAATTTAAAATACAGATAAAAACACATTGTTAATTTATAACTAATGCTAAAGTTAATTGATTAGAACAGAAGATAAAAAATGGAAAAGTGCATTAAAACAATCTTTATGAAAAATTAATTTCCACGTTGTGAATAATATGATATGTTTATTTTTTTGTAATTTTTAAATTATTTTCCTGGAGTTAAATTTTATTTTACAATTTTTCTAAATTTTAAATCTTAATTTTAGGTTGCACAGGTCATTAAAAAATTATTTTATAATATCTTTACATATGGAGATACTTATTTAAATAATAAATTTTAATTGAATTATATTGAAATGGAATATATTTTAAATTAAAAAAAATAAATAAATAAAGAAGTCAGTTGAAATGTTGATCTTGTCAGAACGCCGTATAATATTTTTCAATAAATTGATGTATTTTATTGTTTGGTTAGGGACAGATCTATCATAAGGAAAAGTTGTTTTGTTTGATACGGCTGGAGGGGGGAGTAAAAAGTGAAGGATTGTGAAGGAAGAGGTCGACACGACCACGTGGTCCAGATAAAACCAGATTCATACAAGTGCCGACATCTGGCGGAATTATTTATAAACTAATGTGAATTTGTAAGGGTTCCCGCTAGGGGTTGTTTTATACTACCACCATTCAAGTTTCAGAGGGTAAATCCCGCCCTTAACAGTGCGCATGACAAATCCCTTTGTAGTTTCAAGGTATTCCGTTAGATAGCGCCTCTGGCTCCGTTTTTTTGAATTTTGTATTTTTCATGTTTATAATGTAAATACTTTTTCGTATCATTGAATACTGAATAATTGTGGTTTTTAACCAGTACAATTTGCTTTATTGATATTTACAAATCTTTATTCGTAGTTAATTTTGTAGTGGAATGAACTTTTTCTAATAAGTGTAATAAATAAATCTTTATAAGCATCATTTAATGTAAAAATGATACCAGATTAATAAATTAAAATATCAGTTAACCATGGCAAAATATTTTTTCTATTTCTTACTGTCAATTTAAATGTAAGCGAATATAAATAAATTTGTAAAGCGGTGATATTTAAAAATATATAATTTAATAAATACAATTTGAATAGGTAAATTATTTGACTAATTTAAATTTACTGGTCCACCATTATGAAGTTGTAGCGTTTGTACATTTCATATGAAAGATTCTAGATTCGAATCCAAGTCGACTAGGCATTTTTTTAATACGCTAACGTATTTGTTTCTTATTGGCGACTTGATTGGGCCAGGATGTAATAAAATGGAGGTATTTATTTTGTAAGCTAAATACGAGTATATAGTTAATTCTTTGCTAGTAAATTACTCGTAAATAATATTTATTTGATCGAGCTTATGTTCTTTTGTTTTTTTTTTTTTAATTTATAAAAATAAAAATATATTATAATTAGTCTACGTTATATCCTTGTATAACAGCGGAGGAAAAATTATAAATTAAATTTAAAAAAAAATATTACTTTTTCTTTTTGATTAATACCAGAATTTTTATTTCAGTCTTTTTTTCTATTCCAGGAAAACTGTTACGTAAATTGATATTAGTAAAAATCATATCATAAAATCGTATCAGTAAAACTCGTATCTCAATAGATTTTTGTCAGTGTAACTTTAAATTACCCACGTACTATCAAAAATATAACTTCTGTGTGGAAATTAACGGGTTGATATTTCGTAACTCTTACGAATTCATTTATTTAGTTTAATGTAGGCTCTATGTAGCTTATTTTAGACTTTGAAAACAAATCAACATATAATATATTTATATTATATATATCACAGAAAAAAGAATATACTTTCACGTCGTTTCATTTAAAATTATTTACTTAATTATATAGAATATTTTTAAATACCATGCCATGATAAATTTAATTGCAATGTTTCTTTAATTTTTAGTTGCATTTAAATATAATCGACGTGTATTTCACTAAATAAAAAGACGAAAGTATAAAAAAGTAAAAACGTTTCAGTAATCGAAGCACTGTACGAATTGCAAAATATCAATTAAAAAACTGTAAAAAAAAGATTGATAAAAATACATTTCTTGTTGGAGAAAAACCTTTTACTTGAATATATTTCAAATGTTAAAAAATGTATTAAGTTTTTAAAAGTTACTTGGTGCGGGTATAAATAGTCTGGATAATTAGACTTTCGGAAAATCGGTGTTCGGATGTTTGGCGTCCCAATGAACTTGGAGCTTTGACATTTATTTTATTTGGAATTTTTTCCTTACTAATTGAAACCGTCAGATTTTCATTTCATATTTTGAAAGAACTATTTTTTTTTTATTAGATTTCGTTGTAATTTATCCAATTTTCCTTTGATATAAATTTAGTTGAACGTAAACTTTATTTCTGAATGAATTGGTGTACAAATTTATTTTCGTAATAATGTAATTTTATAGTTCTAACTGACATAGATTTGAGATGGTGAATATTTATAACTGAGTTAAATTCAAAATAAGATATTTAAATTATTGACTATCAGATATAAAAATAATCTTATTTCTACAAGAAGGTACTTATTTTTTAATAACCAATTAAATGTTATTTCTTTCTTTTTATTGGTCTAATTATTTTATTTTTTTGCTTACAGTTTATTTTTCTATGAGATTTTTTATATTTAAATCTGCGCTATTTAAAATTATTTAAATTAAATAATAATTTATTATGTATGTAAATTTTATTATTTGAACCCAATTAGACAATACTGTTTATTGATTTCCTAGCGACTAAAAATCAAAAAGGATATTAGAATACAACAGGTTAAAAACATTACTTTAAATTTGATTGAATTTAAGCCGGGCTATGGATAACGGCATTAAAAATTTGTTAAACTATTAATAAACTTTAAAATTAAAATTTTATAAATTTTATTTTAATTAATTACTCACTTCCATTACTAGTTTACATGTTCAGAAAAGTTTTTATTTCAAAATCTTACTATTCCAATGCAGTAAATAAATCTATTCGCATCCATAGTTTCCGGTAACGTATAATATTAAATTCAATTAAAATTTACTAAATCTTTTCTTGAATTTCATTGTATATTAACAGTATTTACCAGTCAGTGAGGCAAATTCTTACTCACGGTTTGAGTATACTGGTAGGACTGGATTATCAGTTATGATTTTTTTACATTTTAACTGTGCTCTTTTGAATTTTTAACTTTAATGTAATAATTTTATCTCTTGATGATGGCTTTCAAGTAAGCCAAAAGATTTTGAGCTCATATCAATGTGCTGGGAAGGTGGATTTCATTAATTGTTAATATGTTCTGAAAATTAAAAATCACAATATTTTTTTCTTTAATTGTTAGAGAATTTTATTATATATTTCAATTAGTTCTTTAATTATAATTTTTTCTTAATATATATATATATATATATATATATATATATATATATAGAGAGAGAGAGAGAGAGACAGACAGATTGTTAAAGAAGCAAAATAAGACATTTATTCATGTGAACTTTTTTTTAACCTCCAGGACCACTGTTAGGTTTTGCTTCAGAGGATGAGATGAATTTAGGGTGTTTGAAAATGCCATACCTGACCGGGATTCGAACCCGGGACCTCCGGATGTAAGATATTCATGTGAACTGATTTTATTTATGTACACGCCTTAAAATACTTAATTAAGTTTATGCACTGCCTTCCGGAATAGTTATCTACTAAAACATATCATTATTATTATTAGTTTTTATTACATGATTACATATATATATATATATATATATATATATATATATATATATATATATCTATCAAGACTTTGTAACAGTAATAATAATAATAACATTATTAGGTACGTTGCGTTGGGTTACACGTATCTCGTTGGCCAAGACGAATATTGCCGCAATTAGTTGTAAATAAGTATAGAATCAGCCAATAGAAGTAGAATCATGGCAGTTAGTAGTGAATGGGCCTACTAACTTCGTTTAAATCTGTGTTTTGGTCGGATTTAACTATTAACGTGGGAGTTGATGGCCCGTGGCAACATTATGCTGACACTTTCAGGTTAATTGTTACTAATTGGCTATAATACGTACGTTGCTAATAGTAATATCGTAGATATAGAGACTTAATTAGGCTCTCTTTAATGGCAACTTAAAACATTTTACTAATATTCATTCTGAAAACATCGGTTTTAATCTTCTTTATTTAAAAATATACTATTATTACATTTTAATGATGATTGTGGATATATTTACGATGAATTTTAAGAAATTATCGTTTCCTTTTTTAAATAATAGTTTTATAATTAAATATTATCAAATTTATTTGTTAACTATTGTTAAACTATTTGTTAACTAAAAAAAATTGGGTATGTGCATTTTATTTTGCATTTTAATTTTCTAGATGTTAATATATTCTTATATACTGGGAATAAATTATTAGTATTATATAATTTCTTTGTTTTGGCAACGATATTTGAAGTAAGAATGGTATGTGTTTGTCCTTCATGCCGGAGCAAAACAATCTAAATGACTTCATTTTAATTAATAAATACCAGTTCATTCTTGAAAGTTCTATCTCGTTGTTTATTTTAACTAAAATACGTAAACATTAGTAAACTCGTTAGTTAGATACAAATCATGCCTATATTTATATTTTCTTACTGTGTGTGTGACTGTGGAGGAGTGTTTGTGTTTATTTACCCTGTATCCAAATTCACTAATCAAAATATTTTAATTTTCATTGCTTTATATACATAAATTAGAAAAAAAATTATTTTGTAATTTATCATCCTCTTTCTTACTACTTACTTAATAATCTGTTACTCTATCACCTATCTGCTTCCTGAATTTCTTCATACGTATCTATAATAAAGGAGCTCCTTAATTTATAATCAGTAGCAATCAGCAGTGTTACGTGTAATAATAACTTAAGAATCTTAATTCGAAGTTAGTTAATATTATTAAGTAAATGGATTTTATTAAATTTAATTATTAAAAAAATTTTATTTTAAAAGAAATCTGTTTTCTAAAATATTTAAGGTATACATTTTAAATTCAATTAATATCAACGTATCTCGTAATACGGGTGTGTTGAGGGTTGCAGTTTCCTTTTACAGGATATTAAAAATGAACTAAGTTTGTGTGAAGGGCTAAGTGACTAAATACAGTCCTTTTCTCTTTCAATAAAATTTATTTTAATTTTTTTAATTTTATTCATTATATTCATTACAGGTTATTCATTACTATTTATTTATCGGAAATGTTAATCAATATGTGATTACAGTAGCTAAACAACTGTTGAATAAATACCTTTAATATTAATAAAAAAATTTATAACAGTTTTATTATTTTTGTTGTTTATATGTGTGTAGTTCTATTCAAAAAAAAAATAAATAAATAAAAATTAAATTTTCATTACATTGATATATTGCACGTTTTCTGCGAATTATTTAAGAATGTAATAAAAAAGAGGTAGAATCTTTTTTTAAGTTTTAAATATTTCACGTATAACGCCAAGAAATAAAACTTAAATTCACTTATGTATTGCTTGGTATATTAAATTCCTCTTGGATGCATTCCTAGTGATCACTATATGTATTTTTTCCTGATAATCTTCTCTATCTATGGTCTTGCATTCTTTTTTTAATCCCATACCAGTTGTCCCATCCATCTGTTCCGAGGTCGCCCTTTCTTTCTTCTGCTATTTATACATATGTCTTTCATAATTGTTTTTGGCATTAATGCTCTCAACCATTTAAGGCATTGTAATTTAATCAATTTGTTTATATTTTTTTTTTTTGTCTTCAGTCATTTGCCTGGTTTGATGCAGCTCTCCAAGATTCCCTATCTAGTGCTAGTCGTTTCATTTCAGTATACCCTCTACATCCTACATCCATAACAATTTGTTTTACATATTCCAAACGTGGCCTGCCTACACAATTTTTCCCTTCCATTTGTCCTTCCAATATTAAAGCGACTATTCCAGGATGCCTTAGTATGTGGCCTATAAGTCTGTCCCTTCTTTTAACTATATTTTTCCAAATGCTTCTTTCTTCACCTATTTGCCGCAATACCTCTTCATTTGTCACTTTATCCACCAATCTGATTTTTAACATTCTCCTATAGCACCGCATTTCAAAAGCTTCTAATCTTTTCTTCTCAGATACTCCGATCGTCCAAGTTTCACTTCCATATAAAGCGACACTCCAAACATACACTTTCAAAAATCTTTTCCTGACATTTAAATTAATTTTTGATGTAAACAAATTATATTTCTTACTGAAGGCTCGTTTCCCTTGTGCTATTCGGCATTTTATATCGCTCCTGCTTCGTCCATCTTCAGTAATTCTACTTCCCAAATAACAAAATTCTTCTACCTCCATAATCTTTTCTCCTCCTATTTTCACATTCAGCGGTCCATCTTTGTTATTTCTACTACATTTCATTACTTTTGTTTTGTTCTTGTTTATTTTCATGCGATAGTTCTTGCGTAGGACTTCATCTATGCCGTTCATTGTTTCTTCTAAATCCTTTTTACTCTCGGCTAGAATTACTCTATCATCAGCAAATCGTAGCATCTTTATCTTTTCACCTTGTACTGTTACTCCGAATCTAAATTATTCTTTAACATCATTAACTGCTAGTTCCATGTAAAGATTAAAAAGTAACGGAGATAGGGTACAGCCTTGTCGGACTCCCTTTCTTATTACGGCTTCTTTCTTATGTTCTTCAATTATTACTGTTGCTGTTTGGTTCCTGTACGTGTTAGCAATTGTTCTTCTATCTCTGTATTTGAACCCTAATTTTTTTTTAAAATGCTGAACATTTTATTCCAGTCTACGTTATCGAATGCCTTTTCTAGGTCTATAAACGCCAAGTATGTTGGTTTGTTTTTCTTTAATCTTCCTTCTACTATTAATCTGAAGCCTAAAATTGCTTCCCTTGTCCCTATACTTTTCCTGAAACCAAATTAGTCTTCTCCTATCACTTCTTCCACTCTCCTCTCAATTCTTCTGTATATAATTCTAGTTAAGATTTTTGATGCGTGACTAGTTAAAACTAATCTTGTTTATATATATATATATATATATATACGCGTATATTTTTCTAATAATGTTCAAAATTATCATTCTCTAATGTTTTCCATTGTTTTCCTCTAGTGCGCGCGCGTAATGATTGTAAAATTCACCTCAAGATCCCTGTGAACTTTCCGCAAGTTTCCAACTGCTACAATAGCAAGCCTCTGAGAGTATTATGTTTACTAGTATTACTATGTTCAAATATTCCTTTTTTTTTTCAAAGTTTTACATTGACAAAATTTACTTGTTATCGGTTTAATTTCTTTCACAAAAATAAATATTTTTATTAAGACAATTTTTTTAGTTCCATTATAATATTTAAATTCGGTAAACCTTCAAATTGTTTATTACCGATTAAATTTTCACACATCGTTAGTTGGCAAAGCTACTGAGATGTTGTAGGTGTGATATATGATAAATCAGTGTTTTAACTAAAAAAAACTTAATTCGTCATATATGGTTTTAATCTATTTCTGTAGTGTTTTTCGTGTTTTTTTCATATTCTCATTTGATTTCATTTGTCTTTAACAGTGTTTTTAAAAGTATCTTCAACAGATAACAGCTTCCTCTCGCTATTAAATAAATTTTTCCATGGTTTTATATCATGAATCAATTAGTAATTTTGGGCAAGTAAATGACTTTTAAGTAGAATTTCTTAGCAAGGATTACAATGTTTTCGTATTAGTCTTCACCAGAAGAAAGTACATAATATATATATCTATATATATATAAAAATGTTAAGTTCGTTTGTGTACGGCTTCAAAAACTCAAAATGTTCTGCACCGATTGAGCTCAAATTTTAGCACGATATATAATCCACATCAAAGATTGTTTTCATCTATTTTTAATAAATATATCTATTTATTTTTAATTTTTACATTTTTAATTTGGAAATGAAAACCAATCAGATCAATGCAAGATGGCCGGTATCAAACACAACGACCAAATTTCTTTGAATTATATTCTAATAACAGCTAAAACATCTGTATTTTATTAAAAAAAAAAAACAAAAAAAAAAACCAAAACAAAAAGAAAAGCCACCAAAAAGAATGACTTACCTTAAATAAATTAAAACACCCAACTTTCTTATAGTCCAGATAGACTTAAGTCTATGCAAACAAAAAAAGTCGAAATAACCAAATACACAGAAAATAATATCCCTACATAATTACCAAAAAATCCTTTGTTAGGTTATTTTTTTACATATATATGAACAAACAATCGTTTTTTGGTCATTTAGCGTTCTTTGCTATGTAAAAGCAAAGAAAAAAATTCACAAATAGTAACACTGAAACCACACAACTAAGTATTCGTTTTTTTTTTGTTTTTTCTAACCTCCGAAACCACCGTTATGCATTGCTTCAGATGATGATATGAATGATTTATAGCGTATGAAAATGCCATGCCTGACCGGGATTCCAACTCGGAACCACCGAATTAAAGTCCGAGACGTTACCACTCGCGCCACGGAGGCCGGCAAACATATTCGTTAGGAGCCGAATAAAAACACGACTTACCAATATGGCGTTGTGTGTCAAACCAATTTTATACGGACTATAATTACTTTTAATACGCGAAACCCTTTGCAATGATTGAACATTAAGTTAAATCTCTTCAAAATTATTCCTTTTGAACTAAGCCACATTTTGATATCATTGTTTTTCTGTAACACGGCTGGAATTCTTTTCGTTTAATGATAAGAAGCGTTGTCGAAGACAATAACCGAATTCTTTTCCAAAGGACATAATACACTGCTAAACTATTTCTAAATAATTCAAATTCGTGTAATTTTTTTACGAATCGCGTTTTTATCAAAATTTCACCTTTTTCTCAATTGACCTGCGGGGTTTTGATTTCTTGGGAGACCGTAATTCATTAGTAGATTTATACTCGAGAATCACGTTGTACACTGAAGCAGCACAACTTCTACTTACGTTAGCAGTTTATTAACATCTGAAATAAACGCCGTTTGATTATTCTGTAATTTGTAATCATTACTCTGCTTTTGTAAGCATTTAAAAAGTGTTTTTTCGCACAAGGGCTTTTTTTCGCAGAGCAAGACCACCATGGGGAAACAGTTGGGTAAGTACAGGACCACATTCGTGGTTTCTGTTCTTGCCAAACTGTTCCTCTGAAGAAATTACAATACACTGATTCATTTTTGCAAACTTAAAATCTTTAGTTGTTATTTATCAGTATTATTCTCACAAGCATGTCTTTAATAAACACATGGGGGTCGAGGGGAAACAGTCCCCTAAACATCCTCTGACCGCTAGGGAAAACGTAAGTAACCACATAGCATGGGCGAAGCCGCGACTATATGGGATGCTAGTATATATATAGATGTTTTTATGGCGCAAACATCATAATTTACGGTGACAATAATTAGGCAATTTGGTTAAATATATATATAGAATAGCATAAATAATAGACATCTATAATAAATAGAAACATAAATTTCAGACTTTACTAAACGAAAACAGTATTGTATGTAATGAACATTACCATGGCAATTACGTTCAAAAATTAAAAATCAATAGCCTAGTAACGATACATAAATTATAATATGAATGCAATTATTTATATTCTAACGCGTTACTTAACTAAAATAAACGTACGACTTAAAAATATACAAATAATTACTCCAATTCTTTAAAAAAGTGGACAGTTACACAATTACATTGTGGTGAACACTACATTGCATCACATTTTCTTGTGGTGTCCTTATCAGTATTTTATATTAATTTATATATTAATTTTATTCACGTCACTGAAGTAGTTATGTGATGTAAGTGAGAACCTGTTGGATCTATAATCACGCACTCATCGGTTCGAATCCAACTTCAAATACATATTTTTTTATATATATATTTTTTTTAAATTAAATATATTGATCTATTAATAATTATTAACCTCTGTAAAAATTTTTGAATTAAAATGAAAAGTACATAAAAGTTTATTTCACAATAACTTCTGACTTTTTTTCATGCTTTTTTTATTGATATTATTGTATTTTTTTTAACAATCAGACTTTTTTTTTTTGTCTTCAGTCATTTGACTGGTTTGATGCAGCTCTCCAAGATTCCCTATCTAGTGCTAGTCGTTTCATTTCAGTATACCCTCTACATCCTACATCCCCAACAATTTGTTTTACATACTCCAAACGTGGCCTGCCTACACAATTTTTCCCTTCTACCTGTCCTTCCAATATTAAAGCGACTATTCCAGGATGCCTTAGTATGTGGCCTATAAGTCTGTCTCTTCTTTTAACTATATTTTTCCAAATGCTTCTTTCTTCATCTATTTGCCGCAATACCTCTTCATTTGTCACTTTATCCACCAATCTGATTTTTAACATTCTCGTATAGCACCGCATTTCAAAAGCTTCTAATCTTTTCTTCTCAGATACTCCGATCGTCCAAGTTTCACATCCATATAAAGCGACACTCCAAACATACACTTTCAAAAATCTTTTCCTGACATTTAAATTAATTTTTGATGTAAACAAATTATATTTCTTACTGAAGGCTCGTTTAGCTTGTGCTATTGAGCATTTTATATCGTTCCTGCTTCGTCCATCTTTAGTAATTTTACTTCCCAAATAACAAAATTCTTCTACCTCCATAATCTTTTCTCCTCCTATTTTCACATTCAGCGGTCCATCTTTGTTATTTCTACTACATTTCATTACTTTTGTTTTGTTCTTGTTTATTTTCATGCGATAGTTCTTGCGTAGGACTTCATCTATGCCGTTCATTGTTTCTTCTAAATCCTTTTTACTCTCGGCTAGAATTACTATATCATCAGCAATTCAGACGTTAGTAAGTATTAATAAATCAATACATGTAAATTAAAAGAAAATTTAAAAAACATTTTGTATATGAAGTCGTATTCGAACCGATGTGTTTAAAACCATGAAAAAATTTTAATTGGCTATAAATTTGGAATCAACGAAAATAAGTACCACTTATGATATATCGTTGAAAATCTCTCAATAAGGCCTTATTACTGCAGTTAAGAAAAAAAAAATTCAAATTTTGGTTTTTTTTTTACATTTTTCAAGTCAATTGAAATCAAAAGCGGAGGTACACAACCATCTGTTAGAACAGTCCTAAACCCAAAATTTCAAAAAACTACAGCTAATATTATTTGAGTTATGGGAGATACATACTACGTTCGTACGTAGTACGTATTCATTATTGTCTCTATTGAAACGAACATGACTCGTCAACTCAGTACTTTCGGTATTGTCTCGTGATTTTTTTCTTTCCTATATATGTCTCTGCCTTATTTCATGTTATATGAGATCTACGTTTCCATAGTTAATTTTTCCCCACTATTTCTGTATGTTCTTGTTTTTTCCTTCTTCACTCCTCCACTTTCAGATTAATGCTAATTAATGAAAATATTAGATAGCAAAGAAACATAATTTGGGTTTTTCTTTTATTTTCTCAAAACGTGTAACTTTAAAAACTTGTTTTCAGTATTCTAGGGTTTCAAGAACGATTACAGTTTTTATATCGCAACATTCAATAGTGTTTTACACGTAATCTTAAAGTGACAGCAACTAAGTTTTAGTTTGCATATTCTCAATCAGATAGCGCTGTGTTAGACTGTTGCACAGGCCAAGCTGTTATGAGCTCGGACTTCAGTACTATACCGTCGCCAACAGAGAAAACATACTGCGTGTACTGGTTTACAGAAATAAAACCAGCGAGCCTAGTAGAAAAAAAATTGTACGTGAGTCTATCATAGAAATTCTCCAACAAAAGTATACGTAAGTAGTGCGAATAGATTTTGAATACATGAACGTTTTGAAAGTAGCTGAAAACCAGAGTACCAGGTAGCTGAAAACACAGAAGAAATTCGATTGTCTTTCCAATGAAGCCCAAAACGTTCAATTGGTAGTGTTTGTTTTTTGTCGACTTCTTTCTTTTTCCTGTTTAGCCTCTAACCTAATTACCTTTCAGATAACACTTCAGGGGATAAATGAGGGTGATATGTATGAGTGTAAATGAAGTGTAGTCTTGTACAATCTCAGTTCGACTATTCCTGAGATGTGTGGTTAATGTAAACCTAACCACCAAAGAACACCGGTATCCATGATCTAGTATTAAAATCCGTGTAAAAACAATTGACTTTACTAGGACTTGAACGCTGGAACTGTCGACTTCCGAATCAGCTGATTTGGGAAGACGCGTTCACCACTAGATCAACCCGGTGGGTTGTTATTTGTCGACTAAATATTCCTAAATGCACTACCCCATGATGTTGTTTGCAAGTGATTGAAAATTCGTGATTTTAATTTGAAGCTATTTCATGAAATTAAACAGAACGATAAGCTTGTTAGACTTAATGCCAGTTCGAAACGACCTCGTTAGATTTCTTTTTTGTTAATGAAAACTATCTGCATGCATTTTATATTTGATAAAGCACTATTTCATGTACATGAAGTCGAAAATCACCATAATTGTCGAATATGGGTCTCATAAAATCCATACGAATTGGTGAAATTCTCCCAAAAGTGAATTTCCGTATCATGCATAATAGAATTTTTGGGCTTTTTTTTCCGTGAGCAAACCATTACTTGGACATGTTAGAGACTTTGTGTATCCATAAATTGAAAATATTTGAAGCCTAACCTTCCAAAAGGATGGAGCCTCTCCACACCATGCGGAGAGGCGGAAGTTGTACAGACTGCGCTCAATTACAGGTTCTCAGAAGGCTGGATAGATAGAGAAGCTTCCATCGCTTGGCCATCAAGAAGTCCCAATTTGACGCAGAAGGATTTCTTCTTTTTGAACTACGTAAAAGACATCGTACATCAAGAAAAAATCCCAGTCATTTAACTATCTGTGCTAAAGAATAACAGTAGTTATGGAAGCGATTCCAGCAGACATGTTCGCCGGAGTATAGATTGTGGGTGATATCGATTTGAGTCTGGAGGACTACATTTTTTCCTACCCTCTTAGGCTGGATTACCGTAAGGCGTAAGTACAGCCCAGGTAATTTTCACTCTAAGGGATCATTTCAGTGCCTGCCTCTAACCCTTAGGGCAAGGTATTGAGGCCCGACTATGTCGTTCCTGAACCCCACCTTAGGGGCCGGAACTCGGTCTTGATGCCTTGCTTCCAATGTCAGTATCCCACAATGGGGGCCCACATCAGGTTTCTGTCTTTTAACAGCTGCCTATCTCAAACTGTGTTCCCCGAGAGGTCCCCAGCCGGGTCTAGTTCTTAACAACTCGAGGGCGACGGAGCTCTCGTGTTTCATCGACGCCGCTCATCCCGGCAAGTCCGGACGAATGACGACTCCACAGGAGGCTGTCCATCACCCCCTCGCTACCTCGTCATCCCTGCTTTTGTGCTGTAATATTATTTTTGTGTTATATATACTGACAACCCTGAATTAGTCGACTCCTGATAGCATGTTCGGTACAATCGTGTCTACATCGAGGGGTCCAGTTAGTTGTTTGCAGATGCCTCTTTCAACCATCCACCGTCGACAGCTGAACACAACATCTTCAGGGGAGTATAGTCTTCGCAATATAGGTACTCGGAAGTGATAGCCCTCCTCCTTCTGAAAAGATGTGACTTGACCCCGTGCCCCGTTAAGAACTGGGTTTGCCAGAAATTGAGTTGGCCAAATTTGTGGTCAATCCATGGTGCAACCTGATTGATTAAGGCATTAAGGCGGATTACATTAACCCGTCGGTTTAGTCTAGTGGTTAAACTCGTCATCCCAGAACCAGATGATTTTTGATGTCGAATGTTCTAAGGTTCGAGTCCTTGAAAGGCATTTGCTTTTTTATAAATTTGAATGCTAGGCTATGTATACCGGTGTTCTTTGGTGATTGAGTCTCACAACCACACGTCTCAGGAGCGGTCGACCTGAGTCTGTTCCAGATTATATATTTTCCAGTACATTTACAATTATACTGCAGCTACGTATATATATATATATATATATATATATATATATATATATGAATACTTTAAGTTACATTAAGAGATAAAAAACTTTAGACTTTATACTTTCATGCAATAAATCACATAATTTTGTAATTCTAAATGTTATAAGGAAATGTAATTTAAAACTACGTAGTTATTTTTCGACCATCTATTTGTTTTATCGCACTAATGATATCGATTTGAATCCAATGCAAGCCAAATATTTTACTTTACAGTTTAAGTTATTTACAAATCTATCATAGAAACTATAAAATTATTTTAAACTGATAATTAAATAAATAGTTATTATTGATTATATTTATTTTAATCGGAAGATAGGTAAGGTAATATTAATTTTTAATTTTTTCACTTTGGGTAGATTTAAATTTCCCCAAGTAACACTCGAAATGTTCAAAAACTTTTTAAGAGCCTTGTTTTTTAACAAATTTGGATAATTAACGTTCGGATATCTGGTGATCTACAACAAATTATTTAATTTTTTTTAATACATGCAATAAACTGATATAACCAATTAATTACTAATAATATGTTAACACACACACACGACATGTTCTTAATTTATCATATTACTATTAATTTGCTTAATGAATACGGATATTATGTTTTGAAAGTGAAATATTTATCGTGTTGGTTGCTTTATTTTACTACCTATTTTTATTTTAAGTGGTGTTGTTGTTAAGTCCAATTATTTATATGATAATAACCGTCGATGAACCACATCCCTTTATACTCACTTATCCTACAGTATTGTTCATCTAATCTATTGTACAGTCATACATTCAGTAATGTAATGTGTAATTGGAGTTCATTAACCTGAGGCTCGGTGCGGGCGGTAAATGAACGAGATAAAAGTTTTATACTTAATTGTAGAGGGGGAATAATATTATTGGACTATGCGGGAAATTTTATACAATTGTAGAATAGTATAAAATTATGTAGTTGTTGTTAGTTCGTGTTTTATGTCCGTATGTTATACGATATTGTCGAGGTAGACTTCATCTGGTCAAGTCAGCATCCAAAATTTACCGTCCGTTTTTTCCCTTCCCTTCCCTTTGTTAATTTAATTCATTTAATCACAATTGAGTACTCAATTGAAACCCTCATCGTACTCGTTTATAGTAAAGTAGTGACTCAGAGAGAGGCGCCAGGTGTCCTCAATTGTATACTAGGCATACACATATACACACACACGTACGTATATAACTTTATACTGTGCCTACCATATACAGGAGCTAGAATGAGTCCCTTTTTTTCCACTTAACAACACCGGAATTAGGATAAACTACCCTCTCTCTTTTCTTATCATCTCTCTTTTTTTATTTGCCTCCTTTAGCCGTGTATCCACATTACACACGTTCTATTATTTCTTTCTTTCTCTCACGGATATTATCCCTCTCTTTTTCTCCCTAACCAGTCTTAATTGGCTAAGAGTGACCTTTAACTCTCCTTCCTCTCTCTCTCTCTCTACATCATTCCCCACTTTACTATCATTCCAATACCTCAGACAGGAAATGTATAATATACACGTAAATAACACATGAATACACCTCTAATTTTTCAATTTATTTTCATATCTTTCTGTCCGTTCTCATTTAGTTGTCTAGTTAAAGCTACGTGATCATTTTTATTTGTTAGTTAACTCTATATATTTCATACTTTATATTGTTAGTTCTATTTATAGACATATAGAGTAAAGTACGCAGTATTTTTGTGGTAATGACACGATTATTTTTTCGTAATTTAATTACATTAAAAAAATAAATTTTTAGTTTTAATTAAAATATAAAAGAGGAGGTTTTTGATTTGCCGCTGTCATTATTATTTTTTTTAATTTAATATATTTTCAAGGCTTACTTATTCATAATCAAATGCAAAAATTTCGATGGTACATTTTTTATTTATAAAAGAACTAACATCCCGTCACGACTTCGCCCGCGTTATGTGCATATAGTCCTTCCAAAATTGGAAATAGGTTTTTTGTAATTATGTGTGGGCTATTGCTCTCAGCAACAGCCCACACATAATTATTTACAACTTACCGGATAAAATAGATTAATTTTATGAATAAAAGCTTTTCCAGTAATACAAAGTTTTATAAAACACGATAAAAAGAAGTATAAAACTTTGAGAACGCTCTCATGTAGAATCACATTGTCTACAATAAATTCTAGTATTCTTAGAAGTTCTTCTTCTTATGTGTGGCTTCGCCGACCTAGGCATTATGAAAATAACACTAAATTGAAAATCGAATCTATGTCAATTAAATGCATGGCTTAACTTGATGGATCTTCTTATTTTAGCTATATAAAAATCTATATAGTGCTACTTTGCTTGCGTGAGGTTGAGTTCTCGCTGGTCGCCGACAGATTAGCTCACCGCGTTGGTCTAGTGGTGAACTCGTCATCGTAAATCAGATGATTTCGAAGTCTAAAGTTCTAATTTTGAAATCATAGTAAAGGCAATTACTTTATACGGATTTGAATAGTAAATCGTCGATACCGGTGTTTTTTGGTGGTTGAGTTTCAATTAACCACATATCTTAGGAATGGCCGACCTGAGACTGTACAAGACTACAGTTTATTTACAATCATACATATCATCCTCATTCACCCTCTGAAGTAGTACCTTATGCTGGTTCCGGAGGCTAAACCGAAAAAGAGAGAAAAGAAGAATAATTTCCGACAGATTAGCCCATCGGACTGGTCTAGTGGTGAACTCGTCATCGCAAATCTAAGGTTCTAATTCTAATTCTAATTAGTATTAATTCTAAGGTTCGATTTCTAATTCTAAGGTTCAAATCCTAGTAAAGGCAGTTACGTTTATACGGATTTGAATACTGGATTGTGGATTCCGGTGTTCTTTGGTGGTCGGGCTTCAATTAAGTACATGTCTCAGGAACGGTCGATTTTTTTTCCTGTTTAGCCTCTGGGAATCACTTAGGTATTACTTCAGAGGATGAATCAGGATGATATGTATAAGTGTAAGTGACCAACCATCAAAGAATACCGGTATCCACGATCTAGTATTGAAATCCGTATAAAAGTAACTGTCTTTACTAGGATTTGAACGTTGGAACTCTCGACTTCGAAACAGCTGATTTGCGAAGACGCGCTTTCACCATTAGACCGACCTGGTGGGTTAGGAACTATCGACCTGAGACTGTACAAGACTACACCTCATTTACTTTCATTCCTGTCATCCTCTGAAGTAATACCTTACGGTGGTTTTGGGAAATAAACTGAAAAGAGAGGGTCGCTGACTGATTAGACAAAGACATTATATTTAGTAAAACATATAACTTTCTGAAAAAGTCGTTATTAATATTGATTGTTGTTATTACCATAATAATTAATATTATATTTTCTGCTAAAAACATAATGATTTCTATGTGAGTACTGTTTACCTTTCTTAGCTTCATTCGTTTATTATATGTTGACGCGTTTTGGAGTAAATCCATTGTCAAAACTTATTTTTCAATGGAGTTTATGTTATTCTGAAACGCATCAACATGTAATAAAAAAATGAATCTAAGATAGGTAAATAGTATTCAACATAGAAATAGATATCGATATTTAACATTTATCAAACCATCAAAACCTAAGTACTAACCATTCCCTTTGATTTTATTATCAAACAAATTAATTTGTTTTTACGTATATACGATAATAATACAAATTAGTATTTTATAAACAGTGATATAAAATTTAGTAATAAAGGTTCTATGTTATTTATTCGTACATTTTTTTATTATTTAAGATTAATATAGTAATAAAATTAGTCAGATTGATCTGTGGTAAACATTTCGGAAATCACAAGAAAAGTATAGTTAAAATTTCGTAATAACTGTTTCTGTAGTTTTTGTAGGTATCGGGAACAAATGAAAAAGACGTTATCTCTTTATAATATACGAGTAGAAGGGAGATTTCCTTTGCAGTCTTGCAGGAGATTTCTGTAACATTAAGTGAAAAGTATTTAAAATTAAATTTTATACTCAGACGATTTGATGATTAAAAAAATTTCTTTTTGTCAATATTAATTTGGATCCAGTTGTGTAGAATACATAGAACAAAAATTTTAGATTAATTAGAATAATATTTAACCAGTTGAAACATTAAAATAATTTAAAAAATGATATAAGATATTACATTAATAACCAAAAGCTGACGACAAAATTTTAAAAAATTAAAAAAAATGGTAAGATCTTTCTAAAAAAATAACAACCGTCTTATATCTAATTCCTAATTATTCCTAATTTTAGGAAATTTAGGAATGAAATAATTTACCATTGCATTCTACACTGAACCGAATGTAATGTTGCATATCATCTTCCAGATTCTCAAATATATATATTCTTACTAATTATCTCAATTTTGTTCACTACAAAAAGTAATATTTTATATTACATCATTACTCTCAGAGAAATCAATTATAATTGTGGTTTCTTGAACCTCAGGTGATTTAAATGTCATGTACACTAAAAAAAAAAATACTGGAAAGGTAGTGAAAAACAACAAATTAACTTTTTTTACGAGAAATTATATGCACAATCTTTACTCGGAAAGGACAAGTTCTTTATATATAAAATTTTTAAAAATGCTTTGTTAATCGTGAAATCTAATCTTTATTTTAACTAAGTATTTAAAAAAAGTTAATCCTTTTAATTTAAAATTAAAATAGCTAATCTGATTATTTCTACCGTATAAGTAATTTTATTATAGATCTTAAAGATCACGGCTAATATAATCTTAAAATTGAGGATTATCCTAGAAAAGACTGATTTTCATGAAAAGAGGGTAAGAAAATGGAGTGAGTTTAAGAAAAGACTATAAAAGGTAAAGTCGAGTTAATAGTAATGTATATAAAAGTAATAGGGATTAATTGTCGAAGGAAGATTATGGGACGGGCGACGGCGTAAGAAACACCGGCTGTAAAAAGACCTAACTTCTTCAAGTTTTAGAGACTTTATGGCTGTTGTTATTTAAACAGATGGTTTGTATGCATCAACCCACCAAAACCCAGTTCCAAAATTGGATTAGCTCTCCCAAAGAGACTAGAGGATTACACTTATTCTTCCTCTACTTGCGCCAGCTTCTTCTACTTTTTCTTTTTCTAATTCTTCTTCTTCTTTGAAACTGTTATTTATTGTTTGTAGGACATTACTGTAACGGCTTCAAACAAAAAGAGAAGAAAACACTATCTTTTATACTTGTAAATTCTTTCTTTACTTTTACTTTAGTTTATTCTTAACAAAATTTTCCTTCGCTCTTTTTGTACTAATTTTTTATATAAACTCCTCGTTTTGCATATTAATCATTAAACTTTCTCTTCTATAACGTTAATGTTTAAAAAAAATATGTTCAATTTTTGACCTGTAAAATCTTTCCTATATTAAATACTAAATTATCAAATAGTATTTAATGATTAAGACCCACTTTAACAACATTGAACAGATAAATATGATTTAGATTATATTGAAAAAGAATCTAATTTTATCCTTTATATTTAATAAAGTTACATTGGAAAATGGTTCATATTGCTTAGTACATCAGTAACTACTGTATCTATCAAGATCTTAATATATATATATATTAAAGCGTAGATAGTAATATTTTTTCGAAATTACCAACTATCACATTTCACTATTATATAAAGAGTTTTTTTCATTTTCATCTTTTTCGTTTGTTTTCGATAATCGCAAAAATTACCAACCCAATCATTACGAAATTTTAACTGTATCTTTCTTATAACCCCTGAAATATTTGCCATAGTTCAAACCAAAGCAATCTCACTAGTATATAAATCTTTTTTTTTTTTTTTTTGTCTTCAGTCATTTGACTGGTTTGATGCAGCTCTCCAAGATTCCCTATCTAGTGCTAGTCGTTTCATTTCAGTATACCCTCTACATCCTACATCCCTAACAATTTGTTTTACATATTCCAAACGTGGCCTGCCTACACAATTTTTCCCTTCTACCTGTCCTTCCAAAATTAAAGCGACTATTCCAGGATGCCTTAGTATGTGGCCTATAAGTCTGTCTCTTCTTTTAACTATGTTTTTCCAAATGCTTCTTTCTTCATCTATTTGCCGCAATACCTCCTCATTTGTCACTTTATCCACCCATCTGATTTTTAACATTCTCCTATAGCACCACATTTCAAAAGCTTCTAACCTTTTCTTCTCAGATACTCCGATTCTCCAAGTTTCACTTCCATATAAAGCGACACTCCAAACATACACTTTCAAAAATCTTTTCCTGACATTTAAATTAATTTTTGATGTAAACAACTTATATTTCTTACTGAAGGCTCGTTTAGCTTGTGCTATTCGGCATTTTATATCGCTCCTGCTTCGTCCATCTTTAGTAATTCTACTTCCCAAATAACAAAATTCTTCTACCTCCATAATCTTTTCTCCTCCTATTTTCACATTCAGTGGTCCATCTTTGTTATTTCTACTACATTTCATTACTTTTGTTTTGTTCTTGTTTATTTTCATGCGATAGTTCTTGCGTAGGACTTCATCTATGCCGTTCATTGTTTCTTCTAAATCCTTTTTATTCTCGGCTAGAAATACTATATCATCAGCAAATCGTAGCATCTTTATCTTTTCACCTTGTACTGTTACTCCGAATCTAAATTGTTCTTTAACATCATTAACTGCTATAAATCATAAATTATATATAAATCATATAATTATATATATAAATCATAAATCATAAATTTAAAAAAAATGTAACATAAATATATAACCTAGAAACAGAACCTATCAAAAAATTTTTAAAAAGTGAAATAGAAATTTATGAAAATACAGAAAAAATAAAGAGACCGTCCGGAGAATAAGATTAAAATTTTAGGAGCATTTATACAGAATTAGCGAAAACAAATATTTAACTTTTATTACAGTAAAACTATTAAAACTAGCTGGTTTAAAAAAAGTAAAAAATGATCTTAAAACTTGAAAAATCTCCAATGACACCTGTTTACATAGAGAGACCAATTTACAAAATTAATCAGAGAATCTAAGTTTCCAGAGAAGAATGATTAAGAGGAGTATAGGAAGAAAGTTGACTGAGGAAGAAAAACAACAAGGTGAAAAAATGAAAAAAATATTGGGAAAACAAAAGAATTTCCAAACTATTATGTAAACGTGATCCTTAGTGGTCCGGACGAACAAATAAAAATCTACAATTGATTATTCTATATCTATATCGATTGGTAGCATTTTCTTCATCGATCGTTGTCTACGTCAATATCGACTTTCTAGAAATGTTTTAGGTGATTTATTAAATTTATAGAAATTTAAGGCTATTATCTAATCTGGCAGCGACCTGCGAGAACTCATCCTCATGAGAGCAAAGTAACACTATAGATTTTTACATACCGAACTAAGATGTTCCATCAGGGTGAGCCATACATACACATAATTGCATATATTTGACTTTTAATTTGGTGTTGATATTTTTATGTCGTCTAGGTCGGCGAGGTAACAGATATAAAGAAGAACTTCTAGGCCTACTAGAATTTATAATCGGAGACAACGTGAATCTACGCCAAAGCGTTCTCAAAAACTTGTAGAGTAAATTATACGCTCGGCTAAAAATCAAGTCCAATCTTCGAGAAATATGTTAGGTCTCAAATCAGCTTTTGATTATCACCCTCAAATTGATTATCTGAATTTGAAAGATGATCAAACTGATAAAATTATTAAACATGTAATCATTGTAATGCCAAAACAGTGAAATGATGAAACTCCTGGACTTTGCTGTTCGTGGAGCAAAGTATTACTTACACAATTTTAATATACTCCCGATTTCATTAAAAAAATTATTTTGAGAACACACACCTTTTATCTAAATATTTTATTGTATCTGGCAAGTTGTGAGTAGGAGGACTCTGAGAGCAGTCCATACATACGACGTAATTACTAAAAAGTTATTTCTAATTTTTGTAGTTATATACGCATATATAACGCGGGCGAAGCCGCGATGGGCGATGGTAGTTGGTAAGCATCTTAAAATGTTTATACTTAAATTTCCTAAATAATAATAACAATCTTGTACGATTAAAGTTTATAATTATTTGGAATTATCTGAGAATTAAAATCTAGAATTTACGTAGTTAAGTTGATGTGCATCATGTTTTTCATTACCGATTTTCTTTTATGTGTATTTCTTTTATTGAATAATAGATTTTTTTTGTTTGTTTATGCAGTCCAAATAATTAAAAATTTGAGGGCAAAATGTAAGCTATTAAATTGTAAATCGATTTCTGTTGTTGATTATAATTTTATTTATACTAATTATTCATATTATTTCTTACTTTTTTCCTAAATCATACTTCACTGAACATGATTGATAAAACTGATATAGAGATTTAATTTTAATATAGAAAATTTATCGGCAACCCTTAAAAAGGTCCAGACACTACAATTTTATTATTTTTTAGAATTATTATCTTCTATACAAACAAAAAAGATACCTGGATTTTATCACTTATTTCTACTTATTTACACATAACAGTAGGTTATATCCAATAATAATGGATAATAAATAATTTCATACCATATAAAATAACATGCGTTTCCGGGACTTGAATCGAAACCCACAACATAGACTTTACGTCCCTGCAACGTAATTATCAAATTCGCATGAATTTTCTTTTTAATTTTGAAAAAACAGACTTTAATTTGAAAGTTATTTTGTCTTCTTTTTAATTTTTTTAACCACTTACATAGTAAATCGCAAACGGATATATATTTAAAATTTTTATTTTAACAATAAAATCTTTTACTATAAATTATAGGATTTAGAAAAATTTATAAAAGCATTTTTATCATTATGAAACATGGATAAGTGGATACATCTATTATACGAAGAACATAAGGTTTTAAAATATTTTACTTTTGAAACATGTAATTAATTACATAATAAAAATTGTAGAAAATTAATAAAAAAGAGAATATATAATCAGTATTCTTCTAAAGAATTAACAGTAACAAGACTGGTTAGCCATAACATCTAGATAGAAGATGAAGTTTTATGAAGGTAAAACGATTTATGAAAAATAACGATTAAAATATACAAAGCAGATAATTGATTATACAAAATTTAAAGACTTTTTTAAGGTTAATGCATAGTTTTAAAATAAACAGAAATAACTAAACCTATATTTATTCTGTAAATTCACGCCAGGCCAGCGTTTCTTAGAACTAGCGATAATAATAATAGTAAAAACTTCTGAAAAATTAGGTCATGCTCTATGATTGTCTAAAGTTATTTTACAAGATTTGCATGTGATAACAGTATAATACAATAATAAAAGCAACTTAATTGTTTCAAACCTCTTTCATATAGTAAAAGTGATATCATCTGTTTTTTGTCCATTAACAACATAAAACGATGTAAGCAAATATGGCCACAGCATATTTCATATTTAGATCGGCACACCGTTTTATTTGAACGTCTCGCTACGTTACAAGATTTTATACTGTTTTGTACACCATGTAACTCGAAAACTATGAAAATTTTAGTATTTAATTTTTTTATTATTTTCTAAAATGTAGAATTACGTTATATAAATTTAGAAATGAAAAAAATTATCTCTCCATACAGAATACTAATTATGTTACAAACTATACTTTCATTTAAGATTAGAAAAGATGTTAAAACACCGCAAGCTGTCTGATTATATTATACAACCAAATGTTATTATTAAGTATCTTGTATACAAGTTCTTTTCACGATATTAAGTGCACTCTAAGAAAGTATTTTTTTGAAATTCTGAGTTTAAAGGGTTAAAACAAGGTAATATTAAATTTTATAAATTTTTTAATATCTTCGTAACAAATAAAGTATAAACTTGAATTTTGGTGTGGTAAATCTTTATATGAATATATAAAAAACCAATTAATTTTATTGATCATAGCCCTTATTAATTATTGTAAGTGAAAACTATTATATAAATAAAAAACAATTTCTAGACTTTTTAATTTCGCTTCGAAAAGGGTGTAGAAACGTAAAAAAATTTTGAAGAATATTTGCAAATTTTGTGCATTTCGATTTAGGTTTAGATTTAGATTTTGCAAATACTCTTCAGATAAATATATAAAAACCATTTTCGAGTTTTTTAAATTTCAATTTTTTAATGGGTGCACCGGGATACGGCAAGGCGGCTCAGCCAACACAGATACTGCCACTGTTACTGTATGTGCGACATGACTGGCTGCACCTTCCTACAGTTATTTGACTAAAAAAACATAAAATAAAAATAAAAATTAATCTAAAAAACGTATGAGAACGAGATACCAACTATTGTATTTGTCGGGTAACGCTAAAAAACGGTCAAAATACATTTTTACCTGTACGAAGGATGAGTGCTATTTAAGGATAAGTGCTGTACGCTAGGATAACTGCTATTTATAAGATAAGAGGCCGATTATTTTGATACCACATTCTTCAGATTACTCAAAGTTTCGGGTTCTGTACTGGCCAACTGTTGCTCTGAAGAAATTACCATTTACTGATAAATTGAACAGGCTTTAATTTTTATCTATCATTATTCTCATAAGCACGAGTTTATTAAACACGGGAAGGTCGAGGAGCCAAAGTCCCCTGGCTAGACAGTTATAAATAATTTAACAATAAACAATTTTCAATTTTAGGACAATTGCAACATCTTCTTTATATAATTCTGTTTATTATAACTGGTTTTACTTCTAAATACAGTTGAGGGATCTGTTTTATTTAATTTTTCAGCCCAAAAATCATTTGAAATTTTAGTTTATTGTTTAATTGAAGTTCTTAACATTTTTCACGTAATTTGAAAACGAAGCGTTTCTGTTCCTATTTTAAACGAGTTTATTTCTTTGTAAAACATGCCTTGAAATTATTTCCGTTTCTTTGTTAGACGTTCTATGTATATTTATTTATTTTTTTATTAAATCATTTACCCAAAAACATACCCAAAGTTACCTAAATTATACCCAAAAACATAAAACATATAAAATCATATTTTGTTATAAATAAATTTTGAATTAAATATACCTTAATGGAAATCGGTAAAAGTGTGCAAATAATTGTTTTTTTTATATTTTGAAAATGCTTCGAAGTATATTAACTGGGCGAAGTGAATATGTGCGAAAAAACAAAAAAAAATTTATATTTCTTTTCTTAGTGTAGTTTTGAAACGAAAATCCACTAATCGATTTTGAAAATTTTTATAATTAAATTACTGAGGCTAAAAAAATAAAAACTATTTTAAAATTAGAATGCTGATTTCTGTGACAGAATGATATTCTGGCTTATATCTGAAAGTTCTGGGTTCGAGTCCCAGTCAGACATCGGATTTTTCCATACGCTAAAAAAAAACTCACTTCATTATTAGCCATCCGTAATGTTATAGGCTACCAGAAAGAAAAAAATGTGATATGGAGGAGTTAATTGGGCTTTTTCTTCTTCAACTCAATTTGTTTTCATTTAACACATTTCATTTTTTCTAAGAAAAAAGATTTCAGATATTTGTTACAAAAAAAATAAAATGAATAAAATATTATTACCGTATTAAGTTTCGGTATATTGAACGTTCTCATACGTACGGTACTTTTTTGGTTTTATTATATCCAAATTTATAAACTTAATAAGTTGAACAAATTATGAGTGGATACTGCTGAATGTTTCAATTTTTATTTTAATTTGGTTTAATCTTAATTCGGGAAAACTTTTATGAGTTGATAAGATGCTGATTATTGATCTGGATGGTTCAACTGCTTAATTTATAAAAAAAGAAAATAAGTGTTGTATAAATTCAAATATTCAAAGTAATATTATAATAAAAGCATGATGTAATTTATTTCTGATAACTTGAGCAAATATAAAATAATTATATTATGACTTATACATTGATTTTTGTTTTTACTTATATTCATTTATTTTAAATGCAGGTTTTTATTTTTTTAAAAGGTTTATATTCTGTATAATTTTATGAGTTTTTTTTCTAAAACTAAGCTTTTTCCTAATGTTACCTTAAATTCAGAATTAAAATAATAAAAGGTAAATATATTGATGATGCAGTTTCCCAAATTAACTAACTACCTATAAGAAATAGCAGAAAAAACAGGCTTGCATATTTTCTTCACAAAAACAGAAATCACGACATATCTCAAAAATTATCTCAAAAAACCAGTAGACACCAAGTATGAAAAAAATAAATGTCACAACCCAATTTGAATATATGAAGAAATAATCAGTAAAAACGTGACAGACAAAGCGACTTTAAAAATCAGGAAATCTAAATTAAAAATTGAATTTCCTAACTAAAGAAATTACAAGAAAAATAATAATTCTACAAACACAACAAATTTTTAGTCAGATCAGTGATGTGACTAAGTGGAATTAAAAATAAAATCTGACTGGCCCTGAAAATTTGCTCAAAATTGAAAGGAAAATTCTAAGCAGAATTTACCGTTCAAAAAAAAAAATTAGGATATATATTAAAATCAAATAAGGAAATTTGTAAAACCCAAGAAGATTTAGAAACTGCAATTAGAAAAAGAAGATTAAAATTCCTTGGATACATGATCCGAATGAATCCATAAAAACTAATTTTTTTTTTAATTTATCTGTGAGCAATCATAATCAGTACCTTGTAGGTGACCATAAGTAAATTTGATTCATGATAATCACTGAAGAGAGGTTCAGTTCAGATAATCTCTGACGAAACCCTCATTAAAACACACAAAGATTTAACAGCTCTTTTTTATTAGAAAGGAACTTATATAAGTGGTCCAAGTAATGTTAGAAATAAATCACAGGTAGAAAAGAATAAAAATAAAAACAATGTCATCAATGCTATTATATGAAAACAATACTATAGATAAAACAAATATTCGTCGGTAAGTAAAAATAGCTGTAATTCATACACTATCAGTGACGTTCATTACACTGTGACAAGTCATCCTGTGTTTCCATTTCGAGGTTTCTTCTCCAGGTTACTCCCCTGATTATATCTCCTAAGTCCAGCATATGGAGACGTTTTAGTCGCCTGATTTCATCACTATTCTCTAATAGTTTTTCTGCCAGATAATTTATAAGTTTCTCTAACCTCTGTTTGTATTGCGAGTTAATTTTTTGAATCTCTTCGTAAACATAAAATAATCCTAGACAGTCATGAATTTCTCTATCCCTAACAAACCACAATGCTTCTACTATGATTCTCACCAGTCAATTTTGGAATCTTTGAAATATTTGCAATATTGTTTTTAATCATTATACCTCGTACCCTATAGCTGGATCGCAGACGTACAGATGGGTTTAAGGATAACTCTGCAGATCAACAGTTTATTAGATGACAATAACTGTGAGTTTCTACCCAACTACCCAATTTAATTCCTTATACTTTTTCTACCACGTGGCTCTTCCAAGTTGACGACGATCCTAGTAGGCCAGAGAATCGTACCCAATCCTTGTGAGGGATGTAGACGCCATTCAGGTGGACTTGATGATACTCATCCATTCTCATCGTAAATGTCACACGAAAAAATGTCACAGAAAAAAAAAGTCAATTTTTTTCTGATTCACCTTGATTTTCCATAAGAAACTAAATAAACAAATTTTCGAAAAAGCTAAAAATTGGATACATATAGCAGATGAAAGAAAAACCTAAGAATAATTTTTATAAAAAGAAGTTTAGAGAAATAATTTATAATTCAAAGATTCTTGCGGATGAAGTAAGAAAGAGTATCAGAATGAGATTGACAGAAGAAGAATAATGAGTACACGGCGAATAAATGTAGGAAATATGGAAAAGAAGAAAAGAAATAAAGAAGAAATGATATTGGTATGATCACTAGTAGGCTGCTTCGACATAAATAATATTTATACGTTAACTTTTCGTTCAATTTCTATTTTAGATTAATTTTAATTAATTTTTTTTTTACCATAGAGAAATATAAATTGTTTAATTAAGAGTTATGAATAAATCTTAAGAAAAATCCAGATAATAAATATATTGATTAAATAACAAGTATAAATTATCTTAGTTAATAATGTGATTAGTACGTCTAAGAATGAGATTGTGGAGAAACAGAGAGAAGTTGTTAGTTCGGTCAGGCGAACAAACACACACAAGCACACAGATTTATATATATAGGCTGCTACAGTTAAACAGTTGCACATTTTCCACTGTGGGCCGTGTCAAAGAGCTATGCAATAATGCCAACCAGGATACGCCAATAAAACGACCAACGAACTTGTATTTGTGTTTGTATGTGTATTTTATATATGTGTTTGCGTGTGTATATATGTATCCCTTTAAATCCTACTCAAAGTTGAACACTCAAATAGCAGAATTCTTCTGTTCAATCCTATACAATTCACGGACTGAATAACTTTCTGTTACTTCTTCTGTTTTTAGTTTTCTATCTTTGTCTTTCTCATATTCTCTCATTCTTATTCAAACTGTCTTTATCGGACCACATATATACATAAACAAATACAAAAGCTTATAACAAAATGAAAGTTATTACTTGAACCTATCAATGAATCTCTTTTAAATACATTTTGTTTTTTTTCATAGTTTTTTTTTGTTTTTTATGCATCAGTTTATTTCCAGATATATCATTCTACTAACTGTTATTCTGTGGTGAAATAGTTTCACCACGAAGGATTTGAGGAGTTGTTTTTTTCCTTTCCTTAACTTTGTAATCTGTTTGATTAGCTGCGTTTGTTCATAATAACAGTTGTTGGAATAGTTATATATATTTTTTTATATTGTAATTTTTAATTTTAAAATAAAAACTAAAACATATTTAATTAAATTTCTTTATAATGAAATTTACATTTGAATGTCAATTTTTATTTGTTATTAATTTTTTTTTAAATTGCACATGTGTGCCTATAATGTATAAACAATGTAGTAGGAAATATAAAATATTTTTAAAACCTAAAAAATTTTATTTTGCCTGCGACTAACACCACAAACCTTCACGGTGTAGTGGTAATATCTCTGACTTTTATCTGAAAGGTTCGAGAACAAATCGTAATCAGACTTAGAATTTTTCACATACATAGGTTAAAAAAAAATTATCATTCAAAGAAAACGGATAATAGCTAAAATTAGGGTTACCGTTAAAGCTAATGTAAATATATATATATATATATATATTTTTTTTTTTTATAACATAATCCATTTTTGAGAATTTTAATTTTGAACGTTTTTACAAAATATTGGTTGTGTCTATTATTAAAAGGTAATAGCTTCTGAATTATTTTTGGTTATTCTAGTGTGTGTGTGATATGTGTAAAACTCTCGAACATAGCACACGCATCCTCAACAAACGCAAACCATACCCGTTTTACTTGTAAAAGTGAGAAGTAAAAAGTTAAATATAGAGGGATTCAAGAAGAAAAAAAATATCAGAACGATTCTAGAGTTTGAAATAAGGAAAAACGCCTACACAAACATATGTGAGTGAAAATAATGGAAAAGTTTACATAAACATATGTCCTAAAATGCTTCGTTTACATGTTATAGCTAGTGAAATATTTCACTCAGGTTTCAGCTACCCCGGAGAAATGAGGTCGTACTGAAATAATTAGAACTTAATTAAGGGGAAGAATTAGTGATTTCTGATGCTTTTGACCTGAAAAGTCGAACAAAATAAGTCCCAGAACTGTGCTTTTTAGAAATATAGCGTAAAAACTTATAAACAGGAGTAAAAAACCCTGTATTTAATTTTTTTTAAATACAATGACTTTGTTAAATGAATAATAAACACATAAAAGTTTTAAAGAAAATTTAATTCTTAACAAAATTATATAAAACAAAGAGAGTTAGAAAATTTTGAATTTTATTTAGAAACAGGTACATTAGACCAAAATTTATTTATACGTTTATAATAAATGTTTAAAAATCAGTCCGGTTATTTCAACACAAGTTCTGTTTAAAATTTTTATATGTTTATTACCCATTTAACAAAGTTATTGTACGTCAAACTTAAAAAATAGGGGTTTTTACCCCAATCTCGTGGTTTTCACCCCAAAATTCTCATAACCTACTAAAGATACGGTACTGGAACCTACTTTATTCGATTTTATAAGTCAAAAACCAAAAAAAATCATTATTTTTGCTTTCTAATTAAAGTGCTAAAAATTTTTGTACGGCCTCATTTCACCAGGGTAGCTGAAATCTGGGCGAAACCTTGCAAACAAAGCATTTTAGAACATATGTTTATGTGAACTTTTTCCCATTATTTTTGCGAGCAGAATTAGATTACCAAATTCCCAGTAGAACTTTGTAGTGCACTCTGCATATATATATATACAAAATAATAATAATAAATGTTCTCCAGTTTTCCAGCTACCGCCGGGTCTAGTGTGAGTATGTATAGGCATATGCATTTACTGCTACCGGCTTGCCAGGCCTGATGAAATTGCAGATGTAGTGTAATGTATATGTAAATGTATCGGGGTAACATATAGTCTGGAATAGATTCAGGTTACCACTCCTGAGACGTGTGGTTAATTGAAACCTAACCACTAAAGAACACCGATATCCACAGTCTAGCATTCAAACGCATATAAAATCATCTGTCTTTACAAGGGAACTCGAATCATAGAACTCTCGACTTCAAAAATCAGCTATTTTGCTATGACGAATTTAACCACTAGACTAAACCGACGCGTTAATAATAATAATAATAACAATAATAATAAAATCTATTACTACTGAGCTATAAAACTATTATCATATAATAGTTCTTAGATCAAAATTAACTATATTTTAGTTATATTCTCGTATTTTGTATTGCTATCAATGAGACGCATTATCACAAGAATGATTTTTTTTTAAATTTAATTATTTATTACAATATTATAAAAAGTATACAAATAACATTTATTTTCTGTAAAACGAAAACAATATACTTTATTAGTAGTATTCGTTATAAAGTAATACATAAAATTTTAATTTTTTTTGTGATTTGTATTTAGTGTGTGTTTATGTTGTATTACAAAAAATAGAAGGTAATGTGTTGTTTGCTAAGTGGTAATAGAGGGTTGGCATCTGTGAATTGAAAAACGTTATAAATCTATATGTGTTATATATATAAATCAGGAAGTTTTTTCCATTTTACCAATATGTAATGATTGTGAAAAGTTTTATTGTGACAACATTGGGAGAACGATATATTGGTGACGAGGAAGCCCCGATGCTTTTGCTTTGCATCACTTACGTCTGACTTTCTCCCTCTATTTCTCTTTCTACCTTTGAGTTGTTGATACGGTAACATTTCTACTTTTATTCTGGAATCAAATAAAATACTATCTATTACAAAAACATTAGTGTTATTTCTTGTTTTCTATTGATTATTATTATTTGGTATTTATTTATTGATTTTATGATTTAATTTATTTCCTTCTGATATTGGGAAAAAAGTAAATTAAATATTAAGTAAAACCTCGATTAATCGCTGTTCGATCTAAGATATAGCGATAAAGCAAAGACTTATTTTGTGGTTTTTTTCTACGTTTTTGAGGTAAAGTTGAGATAATGTACTGTTAAAGAATAGTTTTAAAATGTATACTAAAGTTTTTTATTGGTTAGAAACAATATATATATATATATTTTTTTATTAATATTAAAGGAATTAATTAAATTATTAATTTTCACCAGCATAAATATAACTAAATTTTTCGTATGATTGTCAAACATTTAAAACATCCTAAGACAGAAAAGGCACCAGGCTCTATAATGATGGTCCATTATAAAACCAGTCTTGTGGTTATCAAAGAAAAATGTGTCCATTTGTAGAGCTAAATATTACTTGTATTTCAGTACAACAATAGATGGTGATATTCAATACTATATTTGGTTTAATGAAGGAGGAAACTGGAAATTATTTGTTACGTTTTCTAATAAGCCTTACATGGGATATTATTGAGCGTTAAGTCATCTAAATTCCACTTCATCAACAAACATTGCAGTTATAGAAACAACAGAAAAATGTTGTTTTATTAAAAATTAAGTAATAATTATTATGTTATGCATCTACAATTAGTTAATTAAAAAAATAAATATCATTATTATTGAATTTTTATTTTCTTTGTAGAGAAATTAAATCTCATTCAATTTTATGCTTATTTATTTTATATATCAGTGGTCCAAGTTTCGATTACCGACTTTTTTTTTAGCTTCCGGGACTACCGTTAGGTATTACTTTAGTAAATTAGATGATATGAAAACTTTTTAGCGTATGAAAATACCATGCCTGACCGGGATTCGAACCGGGGACCTCTGAATGAAAGGACGAGACACTATCACTCGCGTTAGAGAGGCCAGCTCGATTACCGACTTAGAGTTTGCATTGCTCTCTTCTTCATAATTTATTATTTTCATATAAAATACCGATCTCCATGGTGGAATGGTAGCGTCTCAGCCTTTTATCCGGAGATCCCGAGTTCGAATCCCGATCAAGCATGGCATTTTTTTTAAAACTATAAATTTTATTTCCATATTCCAACGTACAAGCTTTGCAATTTCTGTTATGAAATAATTCATCGGCTAAAAATATGTATTTAGTAAGTGTGTAGAAATCAGTAAAAGAAAAAAATTGTTTTTTGTATTTTGTAATTGTTAAAATTAATTTCTTACAGTTTTTTTTATTTTTATTAACGATAAATCTAAAACGATATATATTAATGATTTTTCTTTTGTCGCGAATTATTTTTTTATTCTTCATTTTTGTGTTTCCAATAACGTGGTTATTGGTTATTTTTATTTTGGTATTTTATGTGGTTTTCATTTAAGTGATTTAAAATAACGAAGGCATTTAATATTAGATAACCCACTAACGTATATAAAAAAATTTTAGTAGTTAAAATAATTTTTGAGTAGATAATTTTTTTAAATATTTTTATTTATTATAATAATCCTTCCAATAACTTTTTTTGTTTTTTATACACGTTAGCACTAATTTTTTATTTTATTTTTTCGGCAAATATGGTTGATATCCATGTCAAAGAGGAAAGTATGATGATTGTATCAAAAGTGGGGTATCGGGTTTTTTGTCGATTTTTTATGTTTTAGGATTTAACTAATTCATCTAGACCAAAAAAACACTCACATGTGTTTAGTGGGGAAATGTAGATATATGTGGGTCGCATATATATATATATATATATGGGGTATTGATCACATTATTTGTTTCTAAATTCGTTAAGGGGGTTTGGTGATATCGCGAATAGCCTAATTTCGATTTTCTTCAGAGGCATCTTTATTATTGTAGGTGAAAACCTTTATTTGTTACCAATAGTGATGCATATATAAAAAACCCAATAAATGTTTTTCAAAAAATCAACCTCCACCTAATAAAATTGAAATGATGGTTTTTGCTCTTTTACTCTTTGGTTAAAATATTTTTAAACAGTATTTTTAAAGTTTATACTTCATATGTAGAGTTACAAGTATTAAGAAGCGTCTACAATATTTTTATAGACCTCGCACCAAAAAAGAAGAAACGTTTTTTGAAAATTCTATTTTCTTAGTTAGGATCTATTAAAGGTGTTAGAATTAGAGAAACATTTACTTAAGTAAATTTGTAAGTCTGTAGTTCTGTTACATATGCTTATACTTGTTATTCTTACAACGAGGCATAAAATATTCTTACAAAGACATACAATTGATGTTACTAAAAAAAAGAATCATCATGGGTAACAAGAAGAAGAAAGATAAATTAAAAGAGAATCAAAGTGGCGAATTGGACTAATTTTATTACTTTTAATTTTTTTTAATAATTTTTAATTTTTTTTAATTAATTTTTTAATTTTTTTTTTTTTTAATTTTTTTTAATTTTTTTTAATTTTACTAATTGGACTAATTTTATTACTTTTAATACTAATGATACAGGCTTATTGTTAACAAATAAATTATTGTAATATTTTTTTTTTTATAAAGTTAAAAAAAATTTAATGAAAATTTAGATTATTTCATGTTTATTTGAAGTGATGAAATCAAAATTTAATTATTTAACCAAAAATTATTGACGATAAAGAAAAAAATAATTGTTTTTGTTACGATTTCCAGAGTTAATGCATACATCGCTCTTATGTAACGTTTTTTGCAGTTATATGTTCTATTTAAATACAATTAAGATAAATTAATTATATGTCTTATTAACATTTTATTTAACCTTCATCGCATGTATATTACGTAAAATTGTATTGTTTGTCAATAATTTATCTATGCAATATTTGACCTAATATTATATTTAAATTTATTAATAGGTATCAACCTTATTAAAAAAGAAATAAAAGCTATTGTATTGTATTACAATATAATTATTTTAAGGTCAGTATTTGCTCTTGATTTTTTTAATGGATTTGTTGTATAAATTAATTTCTCTAGGAAAATATAAAATTTTAAATAAATAATTTTTAGATATAAATTAAAGCGTTGTTTTCAAGTATACTGCATATAATGTACTTAATTAAAAGAAGCAGATATTTTAATATTATAATTTTAATTATAATAATATGGAAATACATATAATTACTAAAATAAAATTTATTGTTCTCAAATATTTCCCTGGTTATTTAAACTAAAATATTAATGAAACATACAGATTAAGAAATACTTTCTAGAATTAGAAAATAGAAAAAAAAATCGATAGAAAAAAAATCGAAAAGGTACTTTTGAGAATGATTTGACTGAGAACGGAATTCCTGAATTATGCATTAAGCTGGGTTTAAGTAAAATCAAAATTTTGAGGAGAAAAGTTTACCAAATATCATTTAAAATTAAGCTACAATGTCAGTTGGACAAAAATGATTATGTAACTCAGTTTAGATTTTAAATCTACCATGTAAAATAAATAAAAAATTAACTATGGACTGAGGAAAAGTTTTAAGTCTGGTACTGCACAGGACGAAAAGATTTTGACTGAGGAGAAGAGATGAAATAAAAAAAAACTTGTAATTGCAAAGAAAAATGCTAAAGAGGATTGATAAAGAAATAAGTATGTTAAAATCAAACAGTTATCAGAATAAGATAAAAATCAAAAGACGGAGAGGTAAATATAGAAAATTACCAAAAAAGATGTCTTTAAATGGTTGAACTTGAATTACAATAAAATAAATTAATTTTTTTTCTAACATTCTCCTATGAAAGAAAAGAATTGTTCGCTAACCTTCTCAGTTTTTGTCTAAAGGTTTTATAGCAAAAATAGCTCGTAAGTCCAAAATAAGACAATAATTGTATTTCCGTATTGTCTAAACGTTCTGTGACATCTGGAATGTCTCTAAAAATACCATCCTGAAGTTAAAAGGTAAAAAAATGATAAAATTTGAACGATTAAAACATTGAAATTCCATAAATTATGGAAGTTACGTAATTAGAGATAAGAGAAGTTTCTCTGCATGTTGTTGGAATTTATTACTTTCTGGCGCGTCATAATTCTAGAGTTATGTTGCAAGAAGGAAATAATGGTAATTAGTCAAAAATTATTCTATGAATTTTCTGTATTTTTCGAATTTTCCTGATCTAGGGACCCAAAAAAAAAATGGCGGTGGTTATTTTCCTACGTGCGTTAGCGTGTTTAAAGCTTAATAAATTTTGATTGGATTAATAGATTTTGATGAAATTTTGTACAGAGACTTATGTATATGGGGCAATTTGATGGTAAAATTTTGGGAACAGTATCTCCAGGGAGGGGGGTTTGGGGATAAATTTTTCAAAATTTTACAAACATCACCCCAATTTATATCAAGCTCAGTATATGCATGCATTCTTATCTTAGCATTAAAAAAAAAATTGACCCAGTATTCCCGCTTCCCCAAAAATAGAAAAAAGTATTTTTATTTTTTATTTATTGCATATTTTTAATGTTTTTCTAGGTGTAGTAAAATTGTAAGCGACCCAAAAGAAGAGATACTTTTGGGGCAATATTGTGGGTGGGGGAGTCGATTATGGTTTAACTTTTTTTTTAATTTCTCAAAACTTCTTTTTGATTTTTTTAATTTTTTAGTAATAATATTACAATAAAAAAATTCATCATAATTTACTCCCACCCAAAAAAAATCGTATGTAAATTTTTATTGGTTGTGCATTTTTTAGTCGAATTTTTGTAGTTGCGTTTAACATAAAACTTTAGAGAAATAAAAAAAATTCCTTGGACGATGATTTAGGAGATAGGGAGCTGAAAAAAAAATCCAATTTTTTAACATTTAAATTTTTTTTGGATTATTTAAACATATAATAATAATTTTACAATAAAACTTCATCATTATTAACCCCCACCAGAAAAAAGAAATCTTAGATGAATTATTTTTCCACTGTATAAAAATAAATAACCAATGACAGGAAAGTATTACAACTTTCACTTATCAGATTTTTTTATTATTTAATGACTGTAGCAGTCATTGCCATTAAAATTTTACTTAAAAAAATAATATTACTATTATTATTGTTACAAATTATAATAACATCATAAAGTTTTACGTAGATTTAATAATTAAAAAATAAATAACTCAATCGTTATTAGTATAGATTTAAAAGAAGCGGTATGAAATATTTTTAAACGGAATAGAGAATCCTGTAACGGTTTTGAGGAGCGGTAGTCAATGTATTTGCAAAAGACATTTACTTTTTCCTGGCATGTGCTCAATTTCAGTGCCTATAAAACTCCCTCTGTAACGCGGTAATATATCCAATAAAACAGGATTCTATCAAATACCTATTTTACCTCCTTTTCTAACACCCTACATCTTTCTCTTTCTGTATTCTATCCTTGTTTACTTCTTTTCCCATTTCAATTTGATTCTTGTTGCAGCTATCATCGAATTCGTTGTCGACGTAGTCGTCGCTTTTCTTAACTTGCGCTTTAATTTGCAACAAAGATCGTACGTTTACCTCGCTTCTTCCTTTCAATCCCTTTTTTTTGTTATCCTTTTTACTATTTACAAACCTTCTTTTTCCCTATTTGAAAACCCAATACTTGCTTAAACAAATCATTCTACATACTTCCTTCTTTTTTTCATTTTACTTCTTTGTATCGTTTTTCTACATCTATGTCTTTTTTTTTTATTACTCTCACCTCATTCCTTGCTGTGTTCAATAATAATAAAAAGTTCAAAGGAATTTTTAAAGGTTTTGTCTCTTCACCTACGTATTTCACAATTGAATTTACTTATTGCTGTAACGTTTTTTATAAAGTATTAGATCAATTTAATTACATTTTTTATTTTTTATACATTAGTTGTTTGCGACTTGATTTTTAATTTTATTATATATATATTTTTTTTTTTTACTCTTTTATTGATATGTAACTTGAAAATTGATGTTATATTTTATTTTCATGAAATTATAAAATAATAAAAATTAAAGATTATAGTATATATTTATTTATTAATACTATTAATAAATTATTATTTTTATTTTACCCTTATTAATTTCATTCTTTTAAATAACTTTTCCAATTTTTACGATTGTAACACTTAAAAAGTCTAAGGTAAGAGTAGCTTTAATCAGATATCATTTACATGTTAGTATTTATTTTCATTACAGTAAACCTTTTCAGGCTGTTTTACCTGCATTTAAATAAGTTAGCATGCTAATATATATATAAAACTGTACATTAGTCCCAATGAAGAAGACATTTACCTAAATTTTCTGATTAACTGAGAAGTATCTCAACTAAATTGCTTTTTTATTATTTCTTATTAAAATTTCCTGGTAGATTAATTTGTAAATTAGAACTAATTAGATCACACTAAATGCCCATTAGCCCCACAGTTTTCTACTAAATCTTCTGCTGCACCGAGTACTACAATTTTCTGCTACAACCGAGTAAGTTCGGATTCTAATCATAGACCTAAGAAATGTAATGGATGATAAGAAGGGCGATATAACTTAGGAGGGACCGTGACAGGAGAAAAACACCAGCAAGTACTTTAAATGTACCCTTAATCTTATCGGGAACTCGTCCTTTCTACATTATGTTGACAAATTTGTAACAAAAATTACTTTTTTTTTTTGAGAAACCCCAATGAGCTACATAAAAGCAAAAAGTTGTTACATATTTTATTGAAAATCAGTAACATACCGTCTAGTTTTATATTAAACATTTAGATTCTAATTGAGAAGAATCTTTCGCAAAGTTTTTTAATATTAAAAATATTTTACTATCTTCAGTTTTATAAAAAGTAATAATTCCTGCAATTCTATATGATTTAGAATTATAGATCTCCTTTTTTCTTAATTTCAGTTGCTAGAATCATCAATAACGAAGTTTTGCTTAAAAGGAAGATTTATGTATTCTTTGAGAAAACACCTCAGATGTACATATCAAAAAATATGTTGTTTTTTTTTTGTTAAATCAATAAATTAAAAAGTGGTTAAAGATTTTAATTATTGTAAATTTTTATATCTTCGTTACAATGTTCTTCTATCTTATTTTTACCCTACCGTTGAAATTAAAAAAACAAACCTTTAACCTTTTTTCTACTTTTTTATGAACGTTTTTTTATAACAACATAAAAAATTTTATTGAATGAAATTATTTATGATACATAATTCTTTAGTTGCGGTTTTTCTTGTTATTGTAAGTTAATTCTTTGTGGTTTTCTTGTATTTAAAATTTAATTAATCTTATTTGTACACACAATAAATTACACAAATATGTTTTTAATATATTATTTTTCTTTTAATTTCAGGTATGTTTCCAGAATATATATTTATAATTAACTTCGAAAGAGTTTGGTCAACATTCGTACTTTATGTATGTAAGTAAAATATTAGAAAATATTTTATAAGTAATAAAAATTATAAAATTTAGTTTATTTGGTATTGTATCAACCACTTAAAACTAGACATCAATATTGAAAGACGTGGAAAAAAGAAAAAATAAGTTTACGAGAGATATATTTTTACTACAAATTTCATCTCTATAGTCAACTTCGTACTTTATTTATTGTGCTTAAATCAATTACAATAAATTAAACTTATAAAAAATAATATTAATTAATTTCATAAGTTACTACAAAGTAAATTATAAGAATCGCATAAACGTAATTATTGCGATAAGGCTGGTATTACTGTTTATTGGTTACTCCCATTTTACTAATGGAGGAAATAATCAATTATGATTGGTCAAAATAGTTACTACTCCGTGTAGTAATTAATTCTTATGCATATTCCGGAAGTCTCCAGATATCGCATAGATATCTTTCTGAATCCGGGACCCGTAGGCAGCCGCTTCCTTTTTTCATAATGTGTCAGTTAGGTGTAGTCTTATTCAGATCCAGGCTGACCATACCTGTGATGTGTGTTTAATTGAAACCCAATTACCAAAACATATTCCGACGGGTGGACCAAAACGTGGAGGCCCATTAGAGTAAAGGACACTCCCCTTTCTTTCTTTTCTTTTTTCTGTTTAGTCTCCGGTAATTACCTTTCAGATAATACTTCAGAGGATGAATGAGGACGATATGTATGAGTGTAAATGAAGTGTAGTCTCAGTTCAACCATTCTTGAGATGTGTGGTTAATTGAAACCCAACCATCAAAGAACACCGGTATCCACGATCTAGTATTCAAATCCTTGTAAAAATAACTTACTTTACTAGGGCTTGAACGCTGGGACTTCCAAATCAGCTGATTTGGGAAGTCGCGTTCACCACTAGACCAACCCGCTGAGTAAAGGATACTCTCCTGGGCTGTGTAATATTTAACTGCAGGATCCGGGCCCCCGGGGGAGAAGGTTAAATAAAACAACCACCAATGAACACCGGTATCCACGATCTTGTATATTCAAATCCGAGTAAAAGCAGCTACTTGATTAGGATTTGTACCTGAAAGAACTCTCGACTTCAAAATCTGCTGATTTACGTGTACATTATTGGTTGAAAAAAAAATTCGATTTCATATTTAGTGAATTGCAATAGGTTGTGCTCTGTGATATTTCGATTGGAAGATTGTAAAACTCAATCTTGTAATTGCTTAAGTCCTAATAAATTTTTTATCATGTATTTTCTTCATTTATTTACGAAATCTTCGTTTAATATGTTAAAAAAATTAGGTTGAATTTTTTAATATTTAAAAATGTTGTAACGTGGCAAAAGTGATGCGCAAAATGAAAAACCTATTAAGCTTATATACCAATATTTTGTTAAGGAATTTTTAAAAGAATTTAGTTTTAATTTGAGATTAAATAACGGATTAATTACTGTAATTAAAAAGTATTATATATTCATTGAAAGTTTAATCTTGAGTATATAATAAACAAAGGAAATTATCATATAATTTTAAATACATCTTAACTAAAAACTTAGTTCTTGATTTACAGCACAACGTTTAACGTGGTAATATATTGAGGTTTTAGTGAATACTTTATGCTCTAACTAATTAAAACACAGTTAATTCCAAAACTCGTCTCATTAAGTCATCTAAATTTAAAAAAACTATTTTTCATCATTGTTTGTAAAACTTTTTTCCTTTTAAATATCTCTTCTATTGCATAATAATCTGAGTAAACAAAGCATCACTTTGATTGTGTTTGTTAATTTTTTTTTACGAAAATGTTTTTATTCCAATTTCAACTGCTTTGAAAAATGTTGAATTGTTTTGCCAAGCTTAAAGATTTCTCATTAAAGTATAGCAAAAACTTGTAAATTAATCTTGTAGGTGTGTGTTTATTTATAGTTACGCGTTATTTATGCATGAATGAATGTGGGTTTTATTTACAATCTACAATCCCTTTTATCTAAAGGGAAACGGTACTTTAGAATTATTATCTTTTTTTTATACATTAGCGATTTCATGTGTATTAATATCAAAAGTAAAAATCATTATGTAAGAGTTATATAAAGCCTTAAGGTATATCTTACGTCAAATATTGTTGGACTTGATCCATAATGCGATTTCAAGGTTAGAAAAGAGATCAATTAATTTTTTCCCTCTTTACCATTCAAGAATCGATTAAGCAGTGTATAAAAGGTAATTAAGCAATCTAATTATTGTTAAAAACATATTAAAATAAATATTTTTGTTACGAAGAATTAATATTATAAACAAAATAAAAATTTACTATTCAGTATAAACAGTATTTGAATAATATATTTAATTATATATTCCAAATAAATTATAATTACATAAATAAGTAGTCGCGAACTCCTGTCATGGAGTTTTGGAAATAAACCACGTAAGAAATATGTAAATCGTTAACCAGCAGTATTTTAGTATTGATAACAGTTTCAGTTTATCAAATTATCCTTAGCGTAAGGAGTAGCTGCTTCCACTTATTCAGTTGTAAAGGAATGGAAAGATTTTATTGGATGAATGTGCATCCTGTTTATCAAGCACAACCAATCAGGAATCCCACGACTGAAACAATCTCTGTAAGAACAGGAACAAGAACTGAAAACTAACATTATCTACCTACCGGGTTGGTCTAGTGGTGAACGCGTCTTCCCAAATCAGCTGATTTGGAAGTTGACAGTTCTAGCGTTCAAGTCCTAGTAAAGTCAGTTATTTTTACACGGACTTGAATACTAGATCGTGGATACCGGTGTTCTTTGGTGGTTCAGTTTCAATTAACCACACATCTCAGGAACGGTCGAACTGAGACTGTACAAGACTAAACTTCATTTATATTCATACATATCATTCTCATTCATCCTCTGAAGTATTATCTGAAAGGTTATTACTGGAGGCCAAACAGGAAAAGAAAAAAGTTAACATTATCTGTGAAATTGAATAAATTAAGCCTCTTTAAAATTCAGTAAATAAAGAACGCTTGATTTACCTTATATATTTAATTTATATCTTATCTTATAAAATCATCAAAATTGGTTGAAATATATTTATTATTTTTATGAGTTTTAGAATTTTCAGATAAATACAGTATATTAAATTAATTTAAAACAATTTTAAAATTGTTGTTATTAAGATCGATAATAACTATTAGTGTATTTTCTGCTAAGAACACTGTGATTTCTATTTTTAGTACTGTTTACCTTTTTAGCTTCATTCTTTTATTATATTTTGACACGTTTCGAATCAGCATATTCAACAATTTTTTAAATTAACAAAAAATTAAAAAAATTGTCATTTTTTACAATTTATCTTTTTATTTCTACTATTTGAAGTCTTTTTTAATTAATCATGATTAGGAATTCCAAAAAAAAATTTTGATTTTGGAGGCTCCCTTCTTTCTGGGTGAATATTGGATAAAATTAATGTTAAAAATGTAGCCTTTTACATGGCAGTACTAAATTAAAAAAAAATTCTGTTATATTGAAAACAATAAAGATACAGCCACAGTTTTAAATAAATCAAATATGATTTTTAGGAATAAGGTGAAAAATGTTTGCCAATTTTCTTTTGTAAATAGAAATTTTATTTGAGGAAAATTAAATATCTGTACTTTTACATTTTAAACTCAATTGTACGAATACATTAAGCAATTTAGAAAACGACTCTTCGTTGCCACAAACTGTAGTAAGAGAATGATAAAAAAATGGTTAGTCATTTAAAGGTCTTTGATGTAGAAAATATTTATGAAAAATCTCATAAAAATTCCTTTCTAAACTAAGACATATATAAAAAAAATTTCAAGTTATTTTTTGGTGGTGGGGATGAATATTAGAAAACAATTTGAGCAATCGCTACTCTGATAAAGGTCTTCAACTTTTGTAAGATTTTTGTTTTTATAAAATACTACTCCAGTAAAAGTTTTAATTTTATTTCGTCCAAAACACTACCATATATTTTTTTTAATTTTTGCAATAATTTAATTTGAAGAAAATTGCTTGACAGAGTCTGGTTAATATTATACTTACATAAAATTTCACGTATAAAAAATGTTATTTTGGGCTTAGACATATTGTTAATTTTTTTGTTGTTGTAATTCTTATATAAAAAGTTAGGATCTTTTTTTTGGTGAAGAAATTTTTTTCTAACATTTCTCTTTTAGCATATTTATCTTCTTTTTTTGAGAATGATTTATTGATCATTTATTGAAATCGATAACTACAATTTGCCATTTACTATCATAGATTTTAACTTTCACAGCCGTGTAAATAAAAAAAAACCTAAAATCTTACTAACCCTTAATTTGGCTCCATCTTTTAAAATTTGAAATTGAAAAAAAATTCAAAGAGATTTTTTTAATAAAAAAATTGCCATTGATTTATCGTCTTGAGTTTCTGTTATTAAAATTAAACATAGTAGAGCTATAAAAATATTTTTATAAAGTAGAATTGTGAATTTTTTTCCAGTTGGACGAAATCAGTTACAGTATATTAGAGGTATTTTGTTGAAGTAAGTAATATCTAATGGGAGGAGAGGTTCAGTAAAATGTCATTCTGTGTGTGTGTGTAAGTGTATTTGTGTAAAAGAAAAAGAAGGAAAGAGAGGTAGAAAGTCCTGTCGACAGATGGTCAAGGTATATTGCTAGGGAACAGCACAGTATTGAGATATTGGAATAGGTATTGGGGATGTGGTCAGCACGCAGCACTATCCCATATCCATTGGTCAGTGTTGTAACAGTAGCAGTAAGAAGCAAGAAGGGCTTCCAAGATTTTATTATTGGAAACTTGTACTAACCGATGGTGGAAAGGGGAACACAAAATTCACCGTCGTCCCTCCTTTTATCCTTTAAAAAAAAAGTAGGGAGGAAAGATGTCTCCTTTTGTGCCGCCCACCTGCGACCACAGAGTAAAGAATACTTCTTTTTTCCTTATTTTACCACTATTGCTATTATTATTATTACGTTTTATTTCTACTTTTCTTCTTCATTTTGTAGCGAGCATCACGTCTTCTTTCTCAAAGGAAGAATACTCATCTCTCAAGAATAAGAGAAAACGATGAAGAAGTAAAAGAATAAGAAATAGTGTAGAACTTTGTTATGAAAAGAGAACACCCGACTTCTTTATATTTTCTTTTTTTTAACAGTTTATATTCTTCTCCTGACCAGTTTTTCCAATACTATCATCTACGTATGTTTTATTAAAATGGTTAGACTTTTTTTTATTACAATATTGTATAACAGTCCTTTGTATCACGGTTGTTGTCGAAGTTTTCTTCATTTTTTTTTTATACTTGCCTGTAGTCATAAATTTCGTTATACTGTATTAGAGTTTTTTTTTTTATAAATATGTGATTGGATTAATACAATTTTAGGATTTAAAAAAAATATATGTTTGCATAAATAGATATGAAATGATAAAAGAAAATTCTGAAATTTTTCTCAAAATTTAAATTTATTTATTTCATCTACAAATAATAAGTTTAAAAATACAAAGTTCAATTACATTACTTTATATTCTTTGAAAATTCAGTGAATCGTAATATCGAATAATGAATACACATTGTTTTATATTGGTCAAACAGGATGAAATTTTAAATAGAAATATAAAGAACGAATAAAAACTCTCCACAGCAACGTAAAATCAATATTTGTTAATCATCATTTGCATAATCAATGAAAACAACCTTGGTATTCTCCACGTATAGAAAAAGTATATCTAAAATCTTAGTTTTAAATTATGAAATTTATAAACATAAATCAAAATTCAAGAATGTCCAGATAAATAAATAGACATAATTAAAATTATACACATTTATTATCATTTTTTCAGTGAACGAACAATTCGTTATTGAATTCAATATGTATGAGTGTGAACACTTTTTGTCTTTTATTTTTATTTCGGATTTGGATTAAGCAACTTTCAAAGATTATAAAAATTCATGAATGGTCGTGATCGGCCGTCGGGTTCACCTCAAAAAGGTGGAAAAAGTTAAAACTTTGTAATTATCATTTTGCAATAACGGTGATAAGCTATCAAGTTGTTTCAAACCCACTAATGTAAAGTGTACTAAAATGCATGAAATGCATAATATCAGTTATATAAATCAGTTGTAATCCCAAAATGGCGGGAAAACTACATTTTTAATCATTTAAAATAAAGTTATGTGCCATTAAAATTCCAAGATATAGAGATAAATAAATTATATTAGCACATGTAAGACCCCAATAGAAATTTATTAAAACCATAACAAATTGCGCCACCTGCAGCTTTCTTAAAAATATTTTTCAAAAAATTTGATAAATATGTAACTTTTTAATTTTAACGGATACAGAAAAGTAATTAACGTCGTATAAGGCTATAGATTATGATTAACATAACATGTGAGTAATAATTTGATCGGCCACCAAATAATGTCAGATGACCTAAGGGAACTTTAAAACATAAAAATACTCCCTTAAAGATTTATGTAACCTTAATATAGAATAATGGCAGTATTCAACTAATTATAACAATATATATTATGTATTATAATTATATGCACATATATACTCAGACATAAAATATATACATATAAAATCTATAAATAGCAATTGCATTAAATTAAACAGTAATACTCAAATATATAATATGAACGTGTAATATGTAATAATGTAAGTAAAAGTTGGAGATCCAGGGCGGCAACAGCTGTACTTTCGTACATTACATATAGCTGGCTAACGGGTTTCCGAGTAAATTCCTCGGTTATGCTTTGTTAAGTTTGACCTGGTTCCAACTTCAGGTCACTAAACGGACTGGTTTTTTGGCTACCTGCAGGAAATGGAATAACAAACGATTTTGGAAATGGATTCATACCACTCTTAGAGCTGGCGGTGTGGCGGCCAGGGTCAATGTTATTGCAGGTGTAACATCGCCCCCTGCGATGGCAAGCATGTAGCAATGGTGCCCATGTATGTCGGTGCATGAGAGCTCTGAAAGCTTCGGTGAGTAGGAGCCTGGAGTCAGTGCAGAGACTGCGCATCCGCTCTCTGCCAGGACATATGCCGGTTCCACCGGAGTACCGGATCGGACCTCCAAGGTTAGTAGCCCTGGAGTGGGGGTGTACCCCGGCGGCTAGCCTTGCTACAGAAGGGATCCACTGTTCATGAATATTGAACAATCAAATGTGGCAGAGGGTGCACGTAAACACCCTCGTTTAGAATCCTCCGATTCGCCACAAGTGAAGAGGAAAAAGAGCAAGGAGTCAGATAAAATTAAGAGAGATGCTGACAAAATCAGTAAGGAAGTGAGAAAGTCTTTGTTTGGAAACATTCCTCCCAAACCGAGATTTTTAATTATTACAAAGGAGAATGGAAACTTCCAAAAAGTTAGTCCATTCTTAATCACAAGAGAAGTTACAAATTTTGCTGGTGGTCCCGTTAAAGAAATCCGAAAGACTTTTAATGGATTGCACGTCGAAACTATCAACGACGTGCAAAGCCAGAAAGTCCAGGCGTTGAAGAAGATCGGTGAATTTGGGGTTTCTGTCCAACCGCATAGCACACTGAACTCATCCAGAGGAGTTGTTGTTTGCGCGATCTTCTTAATTGTACAGAAGAAGAAATTGTACAAGAAATGTCGAGTCAGGGAGTAACTCAATGTCGCAGACTTACTATGAGAAGAAATGGTGAGATTCTTCCTTCGGCCTCGCATGTTTTGACATTTAATAGGCCGAATCTTCCTGAAAAGGTACGAGCTGGCATCCATCGGCTTGATGTACGAGCTTTCATCCCGCAGCCGATGAGATGTTTTAAGTGTCAACGATTCGGACACACAGCAGCAAGATGTGAAGCGCAGGAAATATGTATATGTGGAGAGAAAACACATGAGGGTTACCCATGTAAAGACCCTCCAACCTGCGTTAACTGTAAAGGGCATCACAATTGTCGTTCAAGAAACTGCCCTACATATAAATTAGAAACAGCAATTCAGGAAGTTAAAACGCTTCAGACGGTAAGCTATCCTGAAGCAAAGAAGATTGTTAATAAGCGTACACCACGACCATCGACTTCTTATGCAGAAGCAGCGGCTGCCCTTTCCACATCTAAAATTAATGTGGAGCAGTTGCTTAACACGATGGCACCAAGTCTTGCGACGATGATTGAAAGAATCATTGATTCAAAGATTGAGGAGTCGACTCATCAGAGAAAACAAAGTAAAGATGAGAAGGCTCATCCCCCGACTGACGCCGTTGACATGAGAGACACACCAGCGCCGTTTAAAAAACCAGCTAAATCTGCGATTGTAAAGTCACCAACTTGTGTAAGAATTAAAAATCTTGATTTATCTGACAAAGAGAAACAGATCGCTCCGTCGTGTAGTCACAAATCTAAAGAAATTGTGACCAGAAAACCTGAATCTGCGGAAATGGAGGTGCAAGTTATTATAGAAAAAGCACCAGGCGCAGATGAAATAAAACCTGTACCAATAGAGCCTCCAAAAGCGCAAAGAGCAGCTTCGGTGAGAGCATCTATTTCAGCTGGACCCAGTACTGCAGTAGAGATAGAGTCCGGCTCATCCGCCGCGCAGACATCATCGCACATTAATTTAGATTCTTTAGCAAAGATGCTAACAGCGCCGGCGAAAGTTTCATCAACTGACGTCAGCCGAAGAACGTCACTGGCATCCGAAATAGAGGAAGACGATGCCATGTCTGAGGCCTCAGATACGCTGTCATCAGAGGTTGAGGCCGTCAGAAGAATGGAGAAACGTAAAAAAGGATGGCCGAAAGGAAAGCCTAGAAAGTAATTTTATTGGATCAGAAGTTATAAGAAAAGTAAAATTTTGATCATTTTTTTTTTGACACATGAAAATGTGAAATATTGAACCCTTTTTTTTCTTTTTTTTTGAAGTGGGATGGGGCTAATGACCAAAGTAGTCGATGCCCCTAAAAACCTCAAAAAAAAAAAAAGTAATAATAATTATTATTATTATATTAATATTATTATTATTATTTTAATATCGGGGCCCTTTACACCCCGTAAGTGTTGTGTGTTGTACTTGTCTTTTGTGTCTTAATGTTTTTGTGTAGTTTGTGCTTTTAAATAAAATGTAAGGGCCCTTTACACCCTTACATATGACGATCCAGATGGTGATACAAATTACTTTTAAAGAATGTGACGAGGGCTAATGACCTTAGCAGTCGATGCCCGTAAAAATTCAGATAAAAAAAAAAAAACAATTATTATTATTTATTTGTATTTTTTGTGCAGTAGGACAGCTATCTACAGCCTTTGTGTATTGCACAATACTACATAAAAAAATACATACAATAAATATAAATTAAAAATACAAAATTAAAAATGTATACAATTCATAATAATTTTATAATCATTACTTCATAAAAATGAGAGTAATATTGGTGTTTTAATTATGTTACACTATTATGTCTTTGCATAAATACAAGATTACAGATAAACTTGTACACATAATTAAAAATACACATAATTCAGAAAACAAATTTAAATAATACAGTTTAATAACAATAATAATTATAAATTCAAAAATTTACATTATATCTCCTTCATCCAATTATATTGATTACAATATAATATAATAATAATAAGAATGTTCGTTCGGGTAAGTCTTACTAGATATTTCACTGATAACTTGATATCTCTAGTGTGAAACGGCAACATCAATCTTTTTAGAATAGACTGAAAGTTTCTTAAAGAAAGTTTTTTTAAACATTTTTATCAAAAAATTTCATTCGGTTATTGTTAGAAAAATTAAGTTTCAAATTAGTATCATCTTCTACCATCAGACAATAAAAAGTGGCTAGTTCATCACATAAAAGTAAATTTTTATGAAATATTTAAAAAAAATTCTTTTAGGAAAAGCCAGGAAATAACTTTTCCGGCATCACCGTTTATGGATTACTATGGATAAGTGTTGACAATTGTAACCAAAATTAGATGGAATCTACGACACATATTCAAAAGTAAAAAAATTGTGTAAAAAATTCCATAAAAATTTGTTAATCTAGTCTAAAAATATTGAACGATAACTAACGACAATTTTTTTAACGAAAAAAGAAATCAAAAAAATTTAGGCTTTTTCCCTTCACCCCTGAATGAAATCCCCAAATATATAATTAAAGTAACGTAGTAAACCAATAGAACCATCTAATTAGTATAAGAACGTAAAATTTTTCCGGAAACGACATAAACGAGAAAAACGGGTTTCCCCTCATCCTTTTATGTACACCCAGAAAGTATGAGCATTAAATTATGCAAAAATTTATCTACCTTTGCTAAAGGGTTTGAGATTCTCGAATTTCAAACACTTAAATACGGTGGTATGGGTCTCGACCCATACCACCGTATTTCCCTCCTCTCATGACCGATTGTGACCATAACTAAATTGCATCGATGTGCGATAAACAGAAATTACTGAGCCAAATTATACCCAAATTGATCCATTCAGTCTGAAGATATAAAAAAGAAAACTAGTTTTCTTTTTGTGCATACGTACCTACATATGTTACCCGTACATTCCGAAATTTAAAAATTTGTGTTTAAAATTTTATTTTTTGGATAGAGGGGTTATGAAACGTCAAGAACTGCAAAAACCCGGACATAAAAAATTTGATCTTACTAGCACGCTTTTCTTTATGAATTGCAGCACAATTATAAACCAGGAAAAATAATTTGTTGTGAATTTTTAAAATTATTGTTATTCCTATCATACATTACTTTTTCATATGAATTAAGCTAACTAAAAAAAAAAAAATTATCTTGATAAAATTTAAATTTTGGCCTAAAAATTAATGTTGCTTAATATAACTTAAGAAGGTTAAGAAGGTTAAGAAGGTTATAAGCAAATTCAACACGCAGTTTGTGCCTGTTAAAAAAAAATGTTCTTACATTATTATACGTTACGTTACAATACCGCTTCATATAAAATAATTACGTCGTCTAATTATCAAGGTCAAACTTAATGATACATCAAAAAATTTATCTTTTATTTTATGACATAAAAAAAAATAATAATTTATAGTTTTGAAAAGTACTTTTTAGTGGACTATTATATAATTAATTTTATTTTAAGGTATAAAATGTGCCAGCATCTTTCATTAGAGTAGAGGTACTTGGGAATATAGGATTGCTGTTAATTAGTTTTAATTGGTTCTCTAGACGATTCTATTCACCTCGCTAAATTAAATGATTATTGTTCTTGCATGTCCTTTACAATGGTACAGTCTGGTCTTAACAATCAACTACCTATTTACCGGTATATAGCCTACGGTACTTCACAATGCATTCATTGCCTTGTTATAGATTTAAACTATGCTCTTAATATTCCTTACTATTTAACGGCTTATTACTAATACTTGGCACCAGTTTCCAGTTTTAAATTAGAACTATGCTTATTAAAAGTACATATAAGTAGTGTGTATGTGTATGTATGTGTGTGTGTGTATATATATATATATATATATATATATATATATATCTTTAACGTCGTTTAATGTAGCATTAGAAAAAAGTTTATTAAATTGAAATTAAAAAATTAAATTTTTTTTTAATACTTCCAATTTTTAAAATTGGGAGTGAGGTAGGGATGCTGCATGTCACCAACATTGTTTATCTGGAAGAAATAATTTAATGCTGGATTGGAAAAGAGGAATATAGATAGGGGGAAGAAGAATAAAATGTATATGTTTTACTGATGACATGGCGGTACTGGCGGAGAGCCCAAGTAAACTAAATGAAATGCTTGATGACTTAAATTAAGCTTTTGAAAGTCAGAGTATTGGGGTCAACAAGAAAAAGACAAAATATATTATATTAGGTGGAAAAGAGGAAGGAATTGAGATAGGCAATGAAGTTTTAGAGCAAGTGAAGAAATTTCAGTACTTAGGGATCTCTGTAACCGATGACTTTATTTGCATATTAGAAATTCTTGTCTGCTTACTTCTTGAATATCAAGAAGTAAGCAGACATTTAATAAAATGGTAAGATTGCTTGTAGGAAGTTAAACTTAGCGTTAAGGAAGAAATTAATAAAATGTTTTATTTGGAGTGTGATGATGTATTGAGGTGATACGTAAACGATGAGAAAGGTAGACCGAAGACAAATTGAGGCTTTTCAGATGTGGGTATGGTGCAGAATGATAAATGTCAGATAGCAAGACCTGGCAACAAATGAAGAAGTATTAAGGAGAATTGGGGAGTACAGAAAAATGCTAAATGTGATTGAATTCAGAAAAAGAATTTTTCCTACATTGTTTGAGAAGTAGATGTTTATTAGTGGATGCGATAGAACGCCACATTATAGTCAGTTTCACCATACTCAATATCTATAATGTTCTTTGCAAACTAGTCTTTGATAAAAAACATTTTAATAGCTACATGCCTAGCGCGTTTTGAGTTTTCAAATCGTTTTACCATTAAAATAACACTACAGTTACCTCCCATAACCAGAAACCTTACTCTATATGATTCATTAAATTCACACAACCCTGAAATTAAATTTACTAGTTCTTTAACTGCATAGTATTCTGTCTCCATAATAGAAGACTCTTATTTAAGTAAATTACGTAATAGGGTTTACACCATCAAAAGCTATAAAACCACTTATGCTCTTTCTTGAATATTTTTCACTTGCCCAGTCAGCATCTGAATAACTATACGATCTTCATAAGTATACTTTATAAACTTCTTCTCCGTATTCTCTCTACATTAAATGATGAATATAAGTTTAAGCCTGGTATTATCAGCGCTCTAGTTACCTTATATTTTGCCCAAAACAATAGAGATACTGCTTCTCAGGTTTTACAGCAAGCTGTAGAATGATACCTAAAAAATAAGTTCAATTTTGGTTATTTGAGTGGGTTATAGCGTCAAGTTGGGAATTTTCATATTAGAGAAGCTGAACCAGCTGTTGCTACTCGTAGTTTATTATTAACACACAATTTTTAATTGTAAAAATATCAGCTGATAATTCTATAAAAAAACATTTACGCTCCCTCTTGAAATTTTATCACGTGCCCAGCCAGCATCTGAATAACTATACAATTTTCCTTCACCCTTCTACAGTAGATGTATACGGTAAAATTCGTTATTAACAAACTTAAATTATTAACAACTTATTAACAAACGTAAATATGAATGTAATATAGAAGTTTTTACGTAGAAGGTAACATTACTTTACTTGAAAACGTTATATTTAAGACAAATGATTTTGAATAATCATAAATATGGTTACCTTATATTAAAATGGATTTTTAAAAATGATTTATAAACCTTGAGTTTTAGATTAAGTAAACGTTTTCAGGACTGGAAATTTAGGACTTTCAAAGTTTTATATATATATGTGGTTACACGTTGATTCTTTACCAGTCGTTTATCGATGTAAATTTAAGGCAGGGTTATGCCGTATCTCAAATTAAAATCTAACAATCTATGTTTGTAAAATCGTCAAATCTATGTAATAACAAGCGATCAGTAACGCCATTGCAAAATTAAAGACGGTATTATAGCTTTTTCCCCTTTAAATAATTATATGTCAATTTTTGAATTACGTTTTGAGATTAATAAAGTGGTTTTGTAAATGTAAAGTGAGACCTTACGGGTAATCTAAAAAATATAATTAATAATTTGTAATTAAAGATAGAAATCTCTTGTGTTACTTTATTCTTTTTTTTTCTTAGCAGGTAATTTTAATTGGGCAATAACTTAAATCGCGCTTTTAATTTCTTTTCGTTTATTAAATGATTTACTTGAAAGTGCGCACAGTAATAATAAATAAGAAAATTTGTTGTTTTTTTTTTTAAATTAGATTAGTTATGATTTTTGTGGAAGTAATAATTTAATTAACTAATTATAGTATAGTTACTTATCATAAGATAATTAAATTAATAATTATACTAATGTGTAGAGACAACATACTCTGATTAGCTAAATATTTCATTCATTAATGACATATTACTCATAAGAACTTCATATAGTTAACAATTTCATAATATAACAAACTAGATATCAAACAGTACCGTTGTGTGTTTACGCGCGCGCGCGTTTGTGTGCTTTCATCTGTGTGTCCAATAAGGCTTATCATCCCTCATCCTATCCCTGAATTCCCGGTTAAACTTACAAAACATGAGGTTATATTTTAAAGTACAGTGTACAATAGTAGAAGCAGTATTCGCTCTCAGTAGAGCTTTAGGTCGGTTGAGTCCATGCTTATGTGTATATGTGTAAGTGTATCCAGATATAAGGGAGTTAGTATAGGAGGTTTTGAGGGTTGAGGAAAGTTTAGGGTATAACTCCATTAGAACTGATCGCCTCGCCCCTTATAAACATGATCTATAGCTGTCTCTACACTTTACTTCAACTAATAAATAGATTGCACTACTGTACTTTACTATATAACAAATATATATATATATATACAGCCGTTCATCCCACAAACCATTCCTCATGTTCTACCACCCACCACCTCTTTCCTCTTCTTCAGCTTCAACCAGATAGAATTGCCGGATGACTCTTCAACGGAAACCTTACGTAGCCTACATCTTCAGCTTAATCCCAACTACAGAATGTTTTACTCATAAATTCTCACACTTTATCTCTGTATCATAAAATAAAATTTATTAAGTGGAAAAAAGGTTTACGTCCTTTGTTTAAATGAAGTAAATAAAAACAAATCTTTAATTTCATAATAATCAGTAAAAAGGGTGTACATTGTTTTATATGTAACTCGCATCACCGTCGAGGCTTTACTTGTGCTATTTGGTTACTTGCGTTTCCCATTGTGATCAATTTTTTTAGTCTATTTAGTCTATTTTTTAGTCAAGTAACCGGAGGTAGGTGAAGCTAGTCGCGTCGTATTTACAGTTGCAGGGGCAGTGACTGTGTTAGTTGTTCCGCCGCGCCATACACTGTCGCACCGCTTAAAAAATCGAAAATCAAAAATCCCGAAAGTGGTTTTTATATATATCTTAAGAGTATTATGAAAAGCTCAAATCTACTGAATACCTCATTAAAAAAATAGTAAAATTTGCAATCATTGTCCAATATCTTTATACAATTCTTCAACCTTTCATAGCTAAAATTTAAATAAAATTAGAAATTGGTTTTTAGATATTCACATGAAGATTAAACACACCAACAATGAAATTCATATCTTCATTTATTACCGAGAAATTAAAAATATAGTAATATTTAATGTTATCCAATTTTAACTTTTAAGATTTTCAAAAACTCTTTTTTTAGTGTGCATCTAACACCGTAATAAGAACATGGATTATCTACATTAACATTCGGTTGTATACTATGCTCAAATTGGTTTCAGTGTATGAAAATTTATATACACTTCCTTCTTACGGTGTAGAAAATCGTGTATACAAATTTTAATCAATTTATCTTCAGTAGTTTTTGCTTGGCGTTGGTTATGAATCGGTCACAATATATTGTTTTACATATATTTATACGAAATTAGTAAAAATGAGGTAAAAGTTATTTTTTGATAGGAAAGTTATAATAAATTGTGTATGTATAATACATAATAAAAGAAACTTTATGTATAATATTGCTTAATAACGAAAGAATATAATTAAAAAAAGCAACCCTTTTTTAAATTTTGAATTTAAAGAAGTTAAGTAGACATCGAATTTAAAACAAAATCCAACGAATACCTTACAAATGATAAAATTTAATAAAAGGTAGAAAACATAATTTATTTTTGTTCGTTTTTTCATAAATCAAATTTCTTACTTTCTTGAAAAATTTATTTTATATTTTAGTTTTAGTTTTTTATCTTAAATAGGTCTATAAAAACTATAACATTTTGAAAAAAATCTTTCGTAAAAATTCATACAATTTTTTAAAAAAAATTTTGCGCAGTTCTGCTCAAGAAGACCGACGTTTTGTTATTTTGTTTCCTATTGCAAAAGTATTGCTAACAATAGATACCAAAACGTAGATGAAGAAACGTAACGTTTCAACTTGCAGCATCATAACGAACCACGTTTCCAATTCGCCCCTCAAATATTTTCATACTTAATTGATCGTAACTCGAGAACACATAGGCAAATGTATATATATATATATATATATATATATATATATATATATATATATATGTAAAGAAACCACAATTTAAATGGACTTCCATTTAAATTGTGGTTCGAGATAAATCCATAAATGGATTTATGCTTCGAGAACAATATTCAGTTTAGTAATATATTAAAATATATTACAGTCAGTAAGTAAAAAGATTCTTGGGAAGTTCTGCACAAGAAGATTGACTTTTCGTTATTTTATTTGTATAATTAATTTTTTTCACTTCCAACTGAGTCTCAATGCATGAACGCTGATGAAAAATACACCAATACAGATAAAATAACCTCAAATTAAGGTTATGTTGTTCGTTGTCAACCTTAAATTGAGCGTAACTGAAGAATGACTACCCAGTCTTCATCAAATTTTCTCAACTTCAGATATAGTACTACATGTTAAAATTTTAATGATATTCATAAAATACTTGTGTAGATTTTCGAGCCACAAAAGGTTATACACTGGCCTTTATATATATATGAAACCACAATGTAAGTGAATCTACTTTTGTACTCCTCATTCTTCATTACTTTTTCATTCCTCACTTTATCCGTTTCACCTTACTGTATCCTTCTGCATATTCATATCTCAATCCAGTCCCTCTCCTTTTTCCTCATCATCAATCGTTCACAACTTCAATATCAGAAGATATTGTAGAAGGCTAATATCGAATAATCATCACATAAATTATTATTTATAGAGAATATAATTTCTTTTTAACAAATCTTCTCAAAGTTATCCGAAATTCTTTTTTTTATGTAGTATTATTCCATCCATTCATTTTGGCAAAATTTTATTCTAAATAGATTTAAAAGCATTAAATTTTTAATATAAAATCTTATTACAGAATTTTCCATTACTCTTTGTGTAATTAATAATAAACATTACTTGTGTTGTAGGGATTAAATATTACATTATTCTCGATTGATTATTATCGATAACTACTATCGAAAATTACCCGGTTAATCGAAAGTACAATCGCTTATTTGAATGTATAAATAGGTGTATCCATTTGCCATTACTATTATCATTATGTAGAATTGTAATAGGGAACGGTTAAGAGGGGGGAAGGTTGATATCGGTTTGAGTTTGTGTTTGGGGGTAACTGTTGTTTTAGGGAGTGTAAACAACAGACAGGTGCTGCTGTTGTCAGAGATTGGAGGTCGGAAGGGAACTTTACGTGGGGTTTACAGGAGAGTATATAAGCCCGATAACAGGAGGGGTAGGAGAATCATTAGTGGGAGAGTAAAGGGGAGGTATGAAGTTACATCTCGTTCCACTGACCTCATCGTGTAAACAATAATGAACGAGAAATTCAAACCGTGGTAGTGTTAGTGAATATTGAATCAACAATTCAATGGCCAGAATAATAATAATAATAACAATGCTTTATAAAAAAAACAATCAGGTAAATTTGCATATTACCTTATTTACATATTATATATACTTCAGAAATATGGTTTTGTTTTATTTATTTTTATTATATTTTTACAGTGATGAATCTAAGAAACGTTCGCTATTTATATCTCCTTAGACGTATTAAACAGATATAGATAATTGCTGTCTTAAACTGTCTTTTATAAAATGATTAGAAATATATTTATAGAAGGAGTTTTGTGATTAATGCATTTTTAAATTTAAAAAAAGTCGGCTGTGCATAATTTTTATAGTAATCAAATTACGGATCAAAAACTTTTGTATAAAGAAAAATTCTAGTATTATAAATTAAATTTAAATAAGAATGTATATACAAAAAACTCAATAATAATTATACTTTTTCAATTTTTTAAATTTTGTCGTAGTAAAGGGTTCGTAAATTAATGGTTTTCTCTGCTAAGTTGAAATAGTGAATAAAACGCCATGCTTCAGAATTGAAAAGATGTATTTTAATTTGTTGTTTCACAATATATATCCCAGTCATTTTACGAACTTTTCGAAGAAAATACTGTATTACTTTCGGTCGCATGGTATGAACGAGGGGTGAAAATGAAACGAATTTTCCTTAATTTTGAGACGTTAGAAATACGAAAATATCATTCTATTAAATTGGGATTTCCTTGTATAGGCCTATGTATAAGATACTGTGTCTTGAAAATCACCAGAACTACAAGAATAATTTCATTGAAATATAGATATGCTGTAGTAGTGTATTTGAAGTTGTGCATGTTATAATTTGATGAAGATTGTTTGTCGTTCTTGAGTTACACTCAAATTATTTGAAAACATTTGAGGTTATGTTGACTCTGTAAGGATGTATTTTTCATACGCGCTTATACAGTGGTGTGTGAGTTGAAACTTGATACTTATAAGTAGGGTCTACTGGTATATAATCCAAAGTATGTAGTACGTTGTACTCTGAAATCAGTGCGTTTCTGACTGTGAAATAGTGAGTTCGTCGGAAACGACACAAGAGTTTTTTATGGTTATGATGTATCAAAAGTACAATAAGGCTGCAATCATAACTGCTTTCTCTGTAAGTAATGATTTTCACTATTCACACTCTCCTTTGGTACGGGGAAAATGATGATATCGCTTATAGATTTATATATCATCTGTATATCGGTGGGTTAGCAAGCTGTTTATATTTGGTTTATTAAGGAAAGCAACAGAAATCTACATCACTCTTTATTTTCTACTAAATAAGGGATGATCATTATGGTTGATGATGACTGTGTAATTTTCAGAAGCGTCTTATTTCAGGTCGTTTATAACTATAATCGTTAATATATATACATAAAAATTAAAACAATTTGTGTTCTCTTTTAATCTTGATTTCGAATTGAAAATTTTAAAAAAATAATGTGTTTTAAGCAGTCCAATCGGAAAGCAAAAAGGTTAGCTTATAAAATAATGTCATCTAACATTTCATCTGAACTAAGTATTTTTTTAGTTGGGATTTGTAGTTGTGGTTGGTTTATTTATTTACTTTTTTATGTACAACTAATTCTACATTAATATTTTCTTTATTTATTGTACAGTGTTGCGCACGAAATGATCCTACATTTGGTTTTGGTAAAAATATTTATTTGAATCACGATACAGTAAAGTAAAATACAACATGTTTAACATATACCTGGAAATAATTTTCTGCTTACCAGGTGTTCAATACGATCACCATCACGTCTAGTAACTTCTTCAACACGAACTCCTATGTTGTTAATAACTCGAAGACACATATCCTCGATTATCTTGTTGCCCGCCTGAATGATCAGCTCTCGCAGTTCCATCATTGTACAAGGATGTTTAAGGAAAATCTCTTCCTTTAAAAATCTTCAAAGAAAGTAATCACACGGATTCAAATCAGGACTGTTCGGTAGCCATTTCTGTCCACGCACAAAACAAAAATAACGAAAAAACGAAAACAAAACGAAATAGGTTTGAATGATATTTTCGTTAAAAGTTTCATGCAGAAAATCTAAAACACTATTAGCTGTCTGCGATCTGGCTTCATCCTGTTTGAACTACTCGTTTTCTAATCGAAACCCTTTTTCAAGAAGCTGAGGAACAAAATTATTACGCATCATGTTTAATTAACGTTTATTAAAACTATTACCCCATGACTTGAAATAGCGGCCTGTACTGTAATCTTTGGAACATTATGCAGCTTTTCATGAAACACGTGTGGATTTTCGAAAGCCCAAAACCTCAAATTTTATTTATTAACCCCGTCAAGTTGAAAATGTGCCTCATCTGAAAACCAGACATTGTTCAACAATACGTCTTGGTATACAACCCTTTCAGCGAATACCATTCTTTGATGTTAATTGTCAACCGTTAATTTAAGCAAAACTTTTTACGGACACAAAAGCAAATCATTTTATAAAATTCGTTGCACAGATCGCATAGAAATCCCAAATCGTGCTGCTACTTTTCTTGTTAATTTGCCTGGGCTTCTCACCAACGCTGCTCTGACCCTTCGACATTCTATGGAAAACGAATATCGGCAGACCTTTCGCGCTTACTCTCAAATACTCAACCATCACTATCAAATTTTTCGTAAAGTCTACCTATTGTTTTAATTGAGGGCGACCACGGAGTTGGAAAAGGGGAACGAAATAGTCTTTGTGTAAGCACCACACTTTTCGTTTCATTTAAAATCAACACAGTCTTTACGCGCTGTTCAACAGTCCTTTGTTTTCCTTTGTCAGCCATCTTGGAATGAGATGGCTGACATCGGATTTGGAAAGAGAAGAAAGTAATTTTCATGAACAGCTGTCCCTTCCGTCAACATAAAACTCATTAATAATTATTAACCTAAACAATTTTAGCCTAATCAAATGTTGAATCATTTCGTGTGCCACTCTGTATACAGATATTAATAATTTTTTAATACTTTTTTAGATTTTAGATTTCACATACAGTATACTCTCGGTAATTCCACACTTATCGGGCAGCCCTGCATATATATATATATATATATATATATATATATATATATATATATATATATATATAGAGGTTTCGGATTACTGGAAATAATTCAATGGAATAATCAACAGAAAACGTTACGTACTTTCATATGCATTTATTACGTTATCTTTTACAAATTTTCTTATTTTTACCCGATTTTTTTGCACTTCATAAATTGCTGCACGTCCAGTTTCGTACACTGAAGCTACGTCACCAATTTTTTCGTCCTTTTCAATTCTTTTAAAAGAGAATTTCTACTTTTTGAAATAACCTTAGCGCTTTAAAAATATAGAGTCATGTGCTTATGTTTTTGTGGTTTCGACATCTTCAAAACAAAAACAACGAAGTTCGAGTACTATTTAAGATACGAAAAACTGGGGACTTTATGATTGGGAAAATTAGACACGTTAAAATGAAAATAACTAAACACGGCACACGATCAAGCGATACTAAGACGTATAGTAAGATACTATAAGAAGCTTTAATGCCATCTGTAGATCCCGGTACTGTACAAGTCAAGGAATTCGAGAGTATTCCACATAACTACGTCCTTCTCACTTAAAATATCATATTCAACAATCGGCTGTGCCATGTCCCTTTTTATCAGTTCGAGACAGCTTGTATAAAAATCGGAAGTAAAACAACAAAAAAAAAATAGTGGTATTAGACGAATTGCCTCTGCCGTTAGACAAAAAGTGTCGTATTACTGGAGGTGTCGGACTAAACGATTTCGGGTTATCGAGGGCTGACTGTATAATGAAAATTTAATCCAAATGAAATATAAAATAATAACTTTTAACAATATAAGATTTTAAGTATTTTATATACTAATTGAAAGATGTAACATTTTTTTGAAGAATGTAATCCACCTAAGGTACCAGTCGTAGTTACTTTTCATGAGAGTAATGATGTAGTAATATTCATTAAACTGGCCAATTGCTAATATGAGAAAAAAAAAAGTTTTTTTTTTAGAATAGGATCTCATATATATTTCTCTGATTCTGTGATTCTGGTACGCAATACTATTTTGACTTGGTTAGGAAGTCAGCGGGAAAGGATTTTACTTTTCATTCCCCCTGTTAAGCCTGACATGCGAGTTTTTATTCTTTAGGATAGCAAAGCTGTTCTAAATTTTTTTCGAAATTGCTTTTGATCTTTTTGATATAAAATATTTTGGTCACATCGATTAAAACAGTTACGTTTGTAGAACGTTAGTAAAATACTTATATGGAAAAGTATTATATAATTCAGAGTAAACTTAATTATTAATTAATTAAGAGATATTTAAAATTTTAAAAATAATATATTTAGAATACTCTTTTTGTTTAAAGGACAAAAATTGATGAAGTATAAAATACATTTTAAGTATCGATTTTTTTTTCTTTCCGCGGGAAGAAGAAAAATCTGCAGTCAGATATCCAGCAGCCCGTATTACTGGGTGTGTGAGGTTTCCCGCCGAAAACTTACTAAGCGGTGACTCAATAAAAACCCTCCCCCTAAAAACAACATGTCCCGGTATCCGCCATGAAGGTATTATCCGGGACATCTGTCATCACGGGACACAGTAAAGGGCTCACAGAAGGCCCGAGTAAGCGCAGACTTTAAGGAGTCCCACACGCCTCATCACCAAATGAACGACAACCCGCAAGTGCGGACTGCCGCCGGCTCCGCGTACGAGAGGTCCACCTATCAACGTTCCCAACGCCTTGCGACGGATAATTTTGCCCACAAGGCGGGAGATGACGTTCCGTGTTCGCTCATCCCCTAGAATCTTCGAAATTATGTTCTCAGGCGTCAAGTTGGCGAACTGAGAGTAGTCCTTCCGCATGTACTTTCATCTATGGCAGTGGAACACCTCACGCTTTGCGTCATCCAGCTCCCCGTGTTATGGGCAAACGCTGTCTGCCGTCCGCTCTTCTGCAGCGAAACAAGTACTGCCGGAAGCAGCCATGGCCCGTTTAAATCTCCGCGAGTTCTTAGTTCAGCTCGCCAAACCTCCTGGTGATGCACTGCCCCACTTACGGAATCAATCGTCGTGTCTAAGTGCCCGTCGTAGCGGTGTTTCGTCGTGCCTGCCTGTCTATTCCTCCGTATATTTCACATCTCATCTGCACTAGCAACCCAGCAGGTGGCGTCCTAGCGACAAGGAAGGCCGCTTCAGCGGAGACGGGTTCCCTCCCCCGATTTTAATATTTTTTTGATATTTTAAGATCCTTGCACTGAAAAATATTAAAATATAGATAAAAAAATTCTTTAAGTATGAGATGTGTATTTTTATTATTTTCATTTAAAAGAAAATCCATCAGGTAGGTGTATATTAAAAATAATTTTTTTTTCGAAAAATCATTTTTTATGTCAAAATTTATTTGTGATAATTGTTAATAAAAAATGTAAATGGAACTTTATTTTATGTGTATGTATGCGAATGAGTGTATAAGCGCACACGCATTTTTTCACTTATATTAATATAATTGTATTATATTTTATATTGTAGTATCTAAAGTGTCCTTTATTCATACCATATGTGTATACTTTACTGAAAGTCCACAGCTGTAATCTGAAATCTAAAGCAATATAAGCGACCAATATGCAAGTGCCATATTTCCGATTGCTTTTTCCTTTATTTCCCCTCCCATGCGAGGTTGTCCACCTCATACCAATATAAAAACAGTATCCTATATTCTACCGTATGAGTATGAAAAACCTTCCTTGTTTTTCTATCTGTAAATTAAGTCCTCTCTACTTTTTCGTACCGTACTTCAGTAAAAACGTAACGTAATGGTGGTACTTTTTATATTAATTTTTCTACATCCCTTTCTCGATTGAAAAAAAATATATATGTATATTATGATTAGATGGGGATTACCACATGGTAATAATAGTTAGTTGTTGGTCTTTAAACAAAAAATAAAAAAAAAGGAACCTCTTTAAATATTAAAACACGTGTGGTTTATTTTTTAATTGCGCAGATTATTTCCATTTGCTTTTACAATAATAAGATTTATAATCAGATTTTAAGGTTCAATTTGGACTAATGCCCTGGAGCTTTTATTGCTGGCTTGTCTTTTATTTATTTTCAGTTTACATTCTCTCCATCTCTTTTTTTTTATTTATTTCTATCCCACTTATTCTCTTTAGCCTTCTGTCTCTCTACTTTGGTTGGCACCCGGTATCTCTCCTATCTTTTCACGGGATAACATTTTTTTGTTATAGAATTAGTATTATTATAGACAGGATAAAAGGATGGTTTTAGACGAGACGATGTAGTCATTTACGGTAAACTCTTCGTAAACCATTTTTCTAACTTGCTTCGATTAAATTTCAATATCCTATCAATTTATTCTTTTCTACACATAATCGTAAAATAAGATAAATATTTTTAATTTACTTTTATTTAATCGACAGAAAATAATCTCTTTATTAATATTTTCACCCACTATTAATAATATTACTTTATCTTCAATAATCTTTTTTTCTACCAGTTTATATATAATTTAAAATATTGAAGAAGTGGTTAAATTTATCGTATTTAAACGATTAAATATAATGAAAGGAATATATAAAATAATTAATTTATTATATGGTTATACAAAATAATTATATATTAATACTAATTAAAAAATTAAAATAATCAACTTTAAATTTGCTGCAACTCTTTTTAACGTATACGTCGCCTGAGTACTCAAATTATTTTCATAACTTCTTCTGAATTGTGATTTAATTTGTTGTTGTTCTACTATAAATTTCACATTAATTAATATACTATTATTTCATTATTATATTTAAATTATTAATATAGACATTTTTATTTTTTTATTTTATTTTAAATTTATTTTGTTTTGCTGCTCTGATGAAGTTACCACGAGGTTTGAACCATCCCAATAAATGCCGCGAGAGTTACTTTTTTCTATCAGTATAATTACATGATAATCCATTTCCTGATGTGATCAATATGATAATGTATTATTATTTATTAACAAAATAAAAATATTTACTTATTTTTTAATATAAATATTATATTAAAAAAATTATTGTTTATTATTTTTAAAACAAAACGATTTGTATAATACCTCCATGCGATTGATTGCCTGTCTAGAAATATCGATTAATAATTTTTATTAATTACGACAGTTTTTTTTTTTTTATTGATGGCGAATACTGTATCCATTGATAATGCTCGTATATATTTATAAGCATATCCATCGCGGCTTCTTCCGCGCGCTATATGGTTACTTGCGTTTCCCGTCGGTCGGGTGTCTGCCCCGTAGAACCCTCTGTATTCATTAAATTCATGATTGTAAAAATAATAATGATAAATAAAACTTCAAACCTGTTCAATTTAAAAAACTGCCAGTGTATTGTAATTTCTTCAGACCAACAGTTTGATTCAGTCAGGGCTCACAAACTGGTTTTTAGATTTCCCATCGCGGCTTCGCTCGCGAAATACATAATCAGTATTACAAAAATAAATTACCATTACAACGTTACCAAATCTCATAGAGATTGATTCAATAATGATAGCACAAAACGGCAAAACTGTCAAAAACTATTTACGGTTTTTATCCCTTAAAAAATCCCGAAATTAGTATAGATATCTATCTGAAGAGTATTTGCAAACCCAAATATACTGAATATATCGTTTTTTATAGTCGAAAATGAGGAAAATTTTAAATCATTGTACGAAATGTTTTTATCTTTCTTCACCGCTTTCAGTCGAATTTCAAAAAATCTAGAAATTGATTTTTCGATATTCACATGAAGATTATACACACTAAAATTCAAGTTGATATCTTCATTTGTTACCGAAAAATTATAACAGTAGTGGATTTCATTGTTACTCCATTTTATCCTTTTAAACTCGGAATTTAATAAAATCATTTCTTACTGTGCATTTACACCGTAAGAAGAACGTCGATACAAATTTTCATCAATTTATCTTCAATAGTCTTTTGCTAGGCGATGACTATCTGTCGGTCAGGACATGTTCTTTTATATATATACAGAGTGTCCCATATAAAACGCAACCCAATCTTATATTGGTAGGTATTGAAATAATAAAAAGGCAGGCATGTGTATATGTAAATGTAATTTTTATTATTACCATCCATTACCTTACATTTAGAGTAAATGTTGGAAGTGGCCGCCATCTTCTTGAATACAAGCTTCAATTCTTTTTACAGCGTTTCTTGCAACTTTTTTCAAAGTTTGTGGCTGGATATTTAATACAGCTTGTTCAATATTGACTTTCAATTGTTCAAGTGTTCGTGGTTTGTCGCTGTAGGCTTTTTCTTTGAGGTAACCCCACAGAAAAAAATCCGCCGCAGTCAAATCTGGAGATCTTGGTGGCCATAAGTCTCGACCGATAACACGATTACCAAATAATTCCTCAACGAAATCAGAAGTTGAACCTGCGTAGTGCGATGTCGCACCGTCATGTTGTTGCTGGCTACAACTTCCTCTTCCAAGAGTGCAATGAACTGAAATAAAATATCCTGATATCGTTCTGCATTAATGGTGTACTCGAAAAAAATAGGACCGATTATCTTCTTCCGCGATATCGCGCACCACACGCCCGACTTCTGCGGGTGTAATTGTTTTTCGTGATAAACGTAGGAATTTTCAGCACTCCAAATTCTATTGTTTTGGCTGTTTACGTAGCCATCCAATGAAACCGTGCTTCATCTGAAAAATAACGAATCCATAACATTAATTCCCTCACGCAGAAATCGACGGAACTGTTGACAATATTGTAGCCGTTTTTCTTTGTCGGGCTCAAGAAGTTGATGAACCGTTTGAATGCGATAAGGTCGTAATTGTAATTGTTTGGTCGCCCGATGAACAGTTGATTTAGACAAATTAATTTCAGCAGACAAACGACTGATCGATTTATTTGGCGAGGCGAATAATCGGTCTTTGATTTCAGTGACTGTATTCAACACTGACGCAGATCTTTTGTGTTCCTTGTTGTTAACAGAACCAGTCTCTCTAAATTTTGCAACTAACCTTAATACTGATGTTTTGTTAGGAGATGGTTTATCTGGGTACCTATGGCGAAACAAATCTTGCACTGCAACTACTGATTTCGTACTGAAGTACGACTCAACAATGAAAACACGTTCATCTAGCAATGAAAACAACATCTTGTTTCTAGCAATACACTGAACGTTATGATTGCATTGTTGTTACTATCGATAGTGTTCTACTGCGTCGCCGCGATGTTCAGATCTTGGACGAGTTCATTTCAATAACGAGTAGGGGAGTAAGCTTGACTTTTGAAATTTCATGGATGAGTGATTGATGGGTTGCGTTTTATATGGGACACTCTGTATATACGTAGATAAACGTATATCTTTTTTTATAGAATTATTACCTAATATTTATGAATATGTATTAAGTAAATTAAAAAATCAATCTTTTACATTACAAGCTACTTTCAAAAAAAAAAATTATTCATTAAAAAAATAAAATGCATGTCTTGCAAACTGAAATGAAAAATAGATACTGAGAAAAGAAAAAATATATATAAAATTGCAGGAAGAAGTTAATGGCTGTAAATAAATTCAAAGTATTTAATGTCATATTTAATTTAAATAAAAATAGATGGCTGTATTAGTTGATGAATCATAATACAAAGCGGATGGATGTAATGGAGAAAGATAGCACCTTGTTATTTGGCAAAAAAAAAATGAAAAAAATGTGTACACTATACCGAGAATAAAGTACGTCTTGAAGATACAATCAAACATAATGAACGCGAATGAAGAAGGTAGAAATGGTGGAAATAAGAATGCTATCATGAATTATTGGAGGAGTATAAGGGACAAAATAAAAAAGTTTAACTTAGATCTTAAGATGCAAAAATCTAAGCTGAGATAGTTAACATGTTGAGCAAAGGATGACTTATTGTAAACAAAATTCAAAAGTTGGAAAAAGAAAAAAGGTAGACCGGAGTGAAAGCAGATTGATTGGAAAGCAGATGGGGTAAATGAAGAAGTGAGGAAGCCCAGAAGTGAGAAAAAGAGAAATGATGTAGAATTTAAAGGCAAAGAAACTTTTAACCATCTAAAATATCTTTCTATCAATCTATTTTAGAGTTAGATAATAATTTTAACTTTTACAAAACCAATTTTTCTCTTATTGAGTTTTATTTTTTTAATGTGGATTGAAGTTGTGTTTAATAAATTGTCCAAATACATTAATTTGTTGTCTTACAGTATATATCGCAGACTTTCATATGAAAATCTGCGATATATATGAGATTTAAAGTGTGACAGTCATCTGTGACACTTTAAATCTTTCGTTATGCAAGTGACTATTGATTCCTTTTTCTCAGAGTAATGATGTTAATTTTAAAACCCTTTGGTGACCAGAGTAAAAGTATATAATTACGGCTAAATACAGTTGCATTTCAGCGAGCTTGACATATTGATATTGAACAATGCATCGGGTTAGTGGAGAAGACCACAGAAAAGTACTTCATTCCTCATTTCCCTATCAAGTAAGCCTGTTAGTGGATCTTTATTATAATATAAATACCATTTTGTTATTAAAAATCCGAACACCAACTTTAAAGTAAGAACTTTTAATTATACAAAAAGGATTTATTCAGAAGAAGATCGTAAAGCAAGATCATTAAGAATGACTAAATATTGGGAGAAAGTAAAAGCTAAGAACTTAAAGGCCAAAAGATCGGGAAAAAAGACTTGAATTATTCTGACTAAAGTGGTCCTTTGCGGCCTTAAAAGTAAAAAAAAAAATAAAAAATAAAAAATACCATTTTTTTAAATATATATTTAAGGATGAGTTTAAATTATTAGTTAACAAATTTGCCTAAATTTTCTTTTTCTTGATTTATCATGTGATAGAATTAATTCTTTATTTAAATAAATGGTATGATTTTGGATTATTTTAATCCTCGAAGAAATTATACTTTTGTTGTATTTGGAGTAGTAATTACCTTTCCATCCCTGATGTGTCATAAGTAATATATAATAAATAACATACCAATGTGAATAAAATATATATGTCAGAATTTGTTTTTAATTTTATTTTCGATTTGGCCACTATGTACCGCATTAAAATTATTATTTGTCCTATTTCTGTTTTCTTTTTTCCAGTATTTCTTCACTGTTTTTTCTGGATTTCCTTTTCAGATATATTTTTTCTCTCAATTTATTTCCTCATTTGTGAGAACCAAGTAAATCCAGTTTTTTTTTTAATTTTTAAAGAATTCTAATATTTTTTTGTGAATATACTTTGTCCATTTTTTAAACAAATTGACTTAAAAATAGTAATCTTTTCTTTCTTTTAAAATCGAAAAAAATATTTTTTTATTTTTTTTAATTTCTGAATTATTTTTTTATTTTCCAGGTTTCATTCTCTCTTATGGGTCTCTTTCATTCTCTTTTTTCTAATCTCTTTATCTTTTATTTACTGTTTAGGTTTAAACATTACTATGAATAAAAGTTTAATTTGAATTTAATTAGTTTGCTGTAGTGTCTTATTTTTGTTTATGGAAAGGAATTTTTTTTGTTCTAGGTATTTTTAACGCTTTTTCCATTTTCCCAGTTCTTTCTCTCTTTGTTCTCTTCACTGGTTCTCTTCTTTATTCATGATTTATGTACTTTGATAATTTCTTTATACAGAGAATATAGATAGATGTATTTTGCTTTATTCTATTCATAGTACAAATTAAATAATTAGTTACAACATTACTTAACTGTAAATCTACAAGTATAAGATATAATTCATGTATAATTTAAATATTATTTTCTTGCAGTTAGTTACTTTTATGTAATTAATTAACTTCAGATAACAGAGTATACAATGTACATAGAGTATATACCCGTGTGTGTGTTTTTGCACGTATATATATATTGTAAAATGTGTTACGCTACTGTTGAATTACTTAGTTGTGTATTTAATTGCATATCTGAATTGTATATACAGGCTTATACTCCCCCCCCCCACACACACACACACACATTTGTTGAATGAGTGATATGAGAGAGAGAAAATAGCTGAACGAATGGCTAAGAGTAAGCAGGAGGTACTAGTGAATGTTAGTAGAGATGGTTAAATGGCTTGGGGACATTAAGGCGCAGTTTCAGGGTGAATTATACGCTTGAAGGTGGCTCGGTTGCAACAATGGCTCGGGGTTGAAATATAGGCCGAACTGTGTGGGTTATCAGGTGTCTAGGGACCTATGCGTTGTGACATCCGTCTTTATAGAATCAAGCGCTGTATAAAGCTATATATATATGTGTAGTTTAGCTTTATTCTCACTTACCCCCCTCCTCTAACCACCTCCTTTTACTTTACACATTCTCTTTTCTTTCTCTATCTATTTCCCCTTTTCCCGTTTAACCTCTTTTCCTCTCTCTCTCACTCTTGTGTTACATATATGCACCTTATTCTCACCCCCCCTCACATACCATCCTACTACTACAATCCATGCCCATCACTCCCTTGGGATCCTATTCTAGAGGTCCCCCTATCCCTCATTCAACCTCGTTTTGTTCAATAGCTATCCCTCTTTACACCACTTCACTTCTCAACCATGTTATATCACTTTAAATAATTCTTTTTAAAAACCGCAGAATATTAAACAATCCGTAACAAGTGGTTTTTAATCCTGTTCCCTTTAATTCGGAAATAATTACATTATAAATAAATATATACATATATATAACAGAGTGATTCTGAAGTTATTGTTTAATGTTAATTGACGTTATTTACATCAATTTTCTCAGAATTAATTTCTCTACAAAGTTAACTAGAAATTTTTATTTGTTTATTGGTAAATAAACAAAATTATTTTATTCCGTACCTAAAAAAAGTATATTTTCCGACAAAACCTTTTCGTGTTCTACCCCGTTTTTCTTAAAACCTAAGTAAGATAGTGGTCTGGGACCTCTTTTCTTTAATTTATTCGGTCAAAAACCATAAGGGAGGACATGGAGAGGTAAATTTACCCCTCGATTTGTATCACAAGAATTTTAGTACCGTTTAATTTCACAGAGGGAGCAAAAAGCAAGGCTAAATGTTTCGTGAGCCAAAATTGGCTTACGAACTGTTTTCTGAGCTGATTATATGAACTATTTTTATGAACTCATTTTTCTATTGGTAATTGTATGTTTAATAGTAATGCTGTGTGAACAGAAGTCACAGATCTAAAAATTAAGATAATATTTCAAATATCATAATAAACTACTAATATACTGATTGATTGATTGGTTTTTTATAATTAAAATTAAATCAGAAAAAATATATGTGCGAAAGATTATTTAATATTTTTATGTCCATGTGAAAAATTCTTTTCTAATATTCACGATAAAAGATCCTAACTAACACTCTCTTATAAATACATTATGAAAAAAAATCAGTGCTATTAAACGTGCTGAGATTTAATTACGGTTGTTAATCTAAAGGATGTAAGAATTAATCTGTTATTTTAATAGGTATTAACGTTATTAATTATTGTTTACACACACACACACGCGCGAGCACGCACACACAAACACACCTAAAAATTTGAATTTTATATATATGTGTATATAAATTCAATATTTTTAGAATTTTTATTGAAACTATATTAATAATTTTTTTTTAGTATAATATGGTGTAACGTGTAATTTACGATACAGTTACTTTAATTACTAATTAATTATAAGTCAAAAATGACCAGAAAACCACTTGAAATTTATTTAAAACGAGACGTCTAATAAAATGAACAAATATATATAAAAATAAATATATCAGTTTATTTTTAATTAAAAAAATGAAATTACAAGATTTTTTAATGGCATTTCGTTCATGCGTTTTAAGAAAGTTATAATTTATATATAAGAAACTAACAAACATTTTAAGGTTTACAAGATTCACTTAAAAAAATAAAATAAATAATTTTTTTTCATTAATTTTTAATAGAATTATTTAAGAGTAAAGATTTTCAGAAAATAAATTTTATGACAGGCCAAAATATATTTTCCATTTGTTACACTCTTTATCTGATCAACTAAAAAAAAAAAAAAATAATAATAATATAAAACGTGATTATGTTAGATTTTTTAGCTAGATTATTAATCTATCACATAATTATACTTTGAATAGGATATGAAATATCCTTAGCGTATGAAAAATGCGAAGCCTGACCAGGATTTCAATTAAGAACTATCTGGATGAAAGAAGGAAGACACTACTACACCGCTGACCATCGTGACGGAGTTGTACTTTTTAAGTTATGTAAGATTATCTTATGTTTATTATCCTTGAAAAAGGTTATTCTTTAAAACCAGTTACATATTTTACTATTTATTTTTATAACCGATATAATTTATTTTTAAAAATATTTGTTTCTTTTTTTATTAGACGTCTAGTATTAAGCAAATTTCAAGTGGTTTTCTGTTCATTTTTGATTTCATAATTAACAAAAAAAAATATTAATATTTTGAATTTCATCCTTCGACAGGATTCCAACATAATGCTTGTCGAAACAATATCAACTCCTTGTTTAAGCTGAACTAAATTTTAGTGGTATAGATTTTAAAATAAGATTTGAAACTAATTTTAATTTGTATACGGTTAGTCCACGCGGGAGGGAGGAATAAAGGACCCACTGATACATATATTGACATAATTTAACTATTCACCTGATTAAACTTGGATAGAATTGTTAGATAATCTTGATTTTTTTTTTTCTGAATAAGATGGAATTTGTTTTTTAAATAGTATTATTCCATGATTGCAATTAACTAACTAAAATTTTTTTCTTTAATGAAAGAAAAAATTAATTTTATTTCATAAATATCAAGGACAGGACAAACTGACAACTGATTACAATGATTAAATCAAAGCTAAAACTGTAACGGGTGGAACGAGTAAAAGTAATTGTATGTGAGTGTGTGAGTGATTAAACTATTTTAGCCATAGACCATGAAATGTTCTGGGATGTTACGGTGAAACGTTGTTACGGATCAGCGCAAAACATGTCCAAAGCCATGTCCGGTGTTCTGCATAACGATCCAAATATGCAAAATAACGTCATAATTATTAAATCAACAAATACAGACACATCACTGAACATTTCTAGACAACAGTAACAGACAGTATCTCTGTATTTCTGCCCGTTATAAACATTTATATTCTTGTTTGTTTATTAATTGTACTTTTGCATATAGGTAGCGTGTATGCGTCCCCTCACGTAAATTCATTCAAAGTTTAAATTTATGTACTGAAAAATTCTTATTATTCAAATTGTTGTGTTTAGAAACAGTGGTAATTTGGAATTAGGTATTATTGTATTTGAATAGTAAACAAAATGCAAAATGCTTAAATGTAACTGAAAATTGAACTGAGATCAGCTGATTTAGACAAAATATTGAAACCTGAAAACAAAGTTGTAATACTTTCCCGGCAATGGTTATTTATTCTTACTTAGTGGAAAATGAAATATACATGAAAACGTTACCTATGATTTCTTTTCTTTTTTTTTGGTGTAATTTATGATGAAGTTTTATTGTAAAATTATCATTATATGTTTAAAAAAAAACCAAATTTTAAAATTCATTTAGAAATTCAGCAATAAAAGTTACCAAAGATTTATTTTCTTTTGAGTGGGTCGATTATGATGAAATTCTATTGTATATTATTAGTATATTATTTTTATTATTAAATATTATTTATATATTTTTTTATTATTTTGCTTAGTATTATTTTTTGCTTGAGCTAATATACTAAATTGCAAAATTTTGAAAAAAATGACTCCCAAATTCCTTCCCTGGACATATTGATCCCAAAATTTTATCAACGAATTGTCCCATATACACGATTCTCTGTAAAAAATTTAATCAAAATTGGTTTATCAAGTCAAAAGTAATTAAGCTTCAAACACACCAAAGAACGTAATACATACTTACGAAAATTACTCCTTCACTTTTTTTGATTTTTTGGGGTCCCTGGGTCATGAAACGTCGAGAAATTAAGAAAACCTATACCTCGTTTTTTGATTATTTGTATGCTTTCCTTCTTTTTTTCTTTCTCTTTTCCGAATCTGATTCCACAGTGAAGCATAGCACAATCCGGGAAGTGTTCTTTTACTCTAACAAGCCTGCTGGATCTTAACTATTAATGCCTGCCTCTAACTCCCAGAGTAGGGTTTCCAGGCTCGACAACGTCGTTCCTGTTCCCCCACCCAAGGAGCCAGAACTCGGTCTTTATGCCTTATTTGCCTCAAACGAGAACACTCGTAAGAGCATTCTCGCCGGGATTACGGTCTTTTCTACAAGAGGACGAGAAAGTCCCCGTGCCTCATCATTGTTACCCATCTGTGCATACACAAACGAGTAGCAGCTCAGCAGGGAGCTGTCCCTCACCCCCTCGTTGCTCCAGCAGCCATATCCTTCTGTTGAAGAACACATGTGATAAAATCAGATATACTTCCCTTCTTACAGCATAGCTCTAGAACTATGATGCCAGGAAAGTAATACTGATAAAGACTATTTGATCGGTTAACAGTAAGAACAGATTTTTAAATTTTAAATTATTTTTTATCGTTGTAAGAAAAATTTCCATTTAAAAAACATAATCATGAAAAGCTATTTGATTTATATTTCTGTATGACAAAGTTTGTTAATTTCCTAGCTGTTAAAATTAGTATTAACTGAGGGAAAGTTTTTCTTAATATAATAAAAAATGTTTTTTATTTATCTATTCCTTTTTTTTAAGCCCCGAGTCTAGATTACAAAAACGAACCTATGGATTAAATTATTCGTGTACGTCAGTATCGTTTCTTATAATTTTATATACCAGTAATAGTTTTACATAAAATTTACTGAAGTTTCGTAATTATTTTAAGATGCGTTGGAGATATTTTTTTTTTTTCACTTGAAAAAATATTAATGTTAGTTAAAAATCATATGAGATAATATAGGGAGACCTGACATGGTTGATAATCCATATTAAAAATAACAAATCCACTCCCAACTATAATATTATCCCAAGCCAGCTGGCTAAAGAAAGTCAGCTTTCTCAAGTGGAAAGTGAAGTGGTTTCCCATCATACCTATGTCACTGAACGGAATGTAAGAAATGCTATTATGTCAGTTTATTAAACCTACTGAAATCGTGATATTCAACCCTACAGGGTCATCTTTACTGTCTATCACTAGAATTGAGTGTAATGAACATTAATACTCTCAGAGAAAGCACTTATCCTCAGGCTACTTACATTTTCAAATTTTATATTAGTTACACCCATGAGATAGAGTGGATTAATAAATAGTTAAAGAAAAAAATCCCTAAAAACTAGGAAAATGACTATCCAAAAATTGGGCTTGAAAATTCAAAATATTTTATTTTTTTGTTAATTAAAAAAAGTTTCACCTTTAAAAATTGAACTTTTATTCTAACTTTCTAATGTTTCGTACAAGAGGATCCATAGTTTTCATTTTAATTAATATAAAATGTAATTTGTAGCTAGCTTACTAACGGTGTAGGGAAATATTTTACATGTTTATTTAACAATTAAAATTTGTAGATAAAACAAATTTCTAATAATTAGATTTTGAAAAATATTTCTTCAAAGTGAAACCTCCTTTCCAAATCTATTTGTGATATTATAGCTAATTTAATATATTTCTATTTCAGATAATTTATATATTTTTTGATGCCTTTTCTAATAATGGCTAAAAACCTATTTTTTGTCGGAAGAAAATGAATCATCTTCCTGTGGTAAGCATTTAATTTAATCTATATCTACTAGGTTTTTTAGGTTTAAATGAATTTCTTCCTGCTAAAACCTTTTGTTAAAGTTGGTTTGTGTGAGCACATTCTTCAGATGAACTGACAGAGATAAAATTTGTATTTATTTCACGTTTATAAATAAACGCGTTGATACGAATAAAAGATATTCTTTATTATAAATATATAAAATATGATTTTTTTTTATACGGATTGAACTCGTATTAGAAAACATTCATCGCTTACCTATGAAAAACTTTTATATATTTTTTAACGCATTCTTTTCAAGTAAATAGCTAAAAAAAATATTTTTTGCGAGAAGAAAATGAATCGTCCTTTTCAAAACTTTTATTAAATCTATGGTATGTCCAGATAGTATAATCCAATCTTCTAAATGAAATATCAGCGAAAATATTTAGCAGTTTTTTATAAATTTCTCTTTCGAAAACAATTTATTTTTCTATTATATTACGTGATTTGGTCAGCGACACCAAAATGCAGTATGATCTTTTATCACATACTTTTTCTCTGTTTCTGTTTAGCCTCCTAATATTTCTTCAGAGAATGAATGAGAATGATATCTATGAATGTGAATGAAGTGTAGTCTTGTACAGTCTCAGGTCGACCACTCCTGAGAAGTGTGGTTAATTGAAACACAACCAACAAAGAACACCGGTATCCACGATCTAGTATTCAAATCCGTATACAAGTAACTGCCTTTACTAGGATTTGAACCTTAGAACTCTCGATTTCGAAATCAGCTGATTTGCGATAAGTTAACCACTGGACTAGCCCGGTGGACTTTTATCACTTACTACGTGCATTATTTGAACAGTCTCCAAGGAAACGTTTGCGTAAATTATCATCGAAAACAGGAATATCGTACGGGAGTACACTAAAGACCACAAAGAAATTAGATCTATATGCATACCGAATACATTGTGTGCAGGAAATGAAACTCCTAAAAACTGAAACTTTTAAAAGAATAAGTACTGCCAGTGTTTTATCAACCAGGTGGAAAGTAATGGGATAGACAAACTGGATAATGTGTCTTTTAGTGATGAGGTGTATTTTTCACCTTAACGATTACATGAGTAGTCAGAACAACAGATATTTGCCAGTATAAAATTCTTGCATGAATCGCCGCTGCACTCACAGAAGGTTTGGTGTACGATTTCTGAATACAAACAGTGGGCCCGATTTTTTTTTTACGAAACCCTTGACAGTCCGGCGTACCACGATATAATTATGCAATTTGTAACTTTTCTCCGGTCTTTTCAACACTACTGTTACCTTTTTTTTTTTTTACTGTTACTGTTTTTTTTTTTACTTGGCCGGTCCGACTGGTTGGTATTGCGCCACCCAGGGGAGTGTCTGGTAAACTCTAACGAGCCTCTCCGCCTACCGGCTGAACGTCCGGCATGGCAGGTCGGCTCGCCGGTGTCAGCTCTTTTGAGTGATTTTCTGTTTGCCCATTTGGAAACCACGACATACCTCAAATAGCCGTAACGTGGCACCGGGTCTTTTCTTACTCTTCTTCTTCATCGGAACCTATCTAAACCCTTGGAGTCCTCAGTGGATCATTGAGAACGACACACCTCAGCGTGCCGTCTCTCACCACTGAGGCTGTCCACCCTACCCTATTCTACAGTAGTAACCTAGTCGCCTTTCATCTATATCCTTCTCTGTTAATACTGCTACTATAAATTCCGTAACCTTCTTCCAGTTTATTTCGCTCCTCAACATGTGCTCTAGGACCTCTGCTGGGCTCATACCTATTATGATATAGTTCCTCCTTTTAATTGCCCACCTCTCGCAGCAGAAAAATGTGTGTTCTGCGTTGTCAATTCTCTCACAGTACATACATTCTGGACCTGGCCTTCTTCCAACACGATGGAGGTACTCATTGAAATTGCCATGACCTGTAAAAAACTGCGTGATATGATAATTTAACTCACCATGTTCCCTGTCTAACCATAGTGTAAGATCTGGAATCAGCTCCTTCGTGCGTCTGGCTGGTCCATCCTCCTGCCATCTATGTCTAAGTCTATCTTTTGCTTCATTTGCTTCGAGGCCTTGCGCCCTCTCGATTCTATTTAGGGCCATTAAGTCTATTGGTGGCACCCCAGACAACACGCACAATGCCTCATAGGAGACCGTCCTGTAAGCTGAAACAACCCCCAGCAACAGCCTCAGACACTACTGTTACTTGCAACAAGATATAGCAACGTGCCATGCATCCAAAAATACCATGGAATTTTTGAAAGAAATGTTTGATGATCGCACGATCTTAAAAGGTCTGCAGCCCCCTTTTTGCTCTGACTTAACTTCACCAAATTTCTTCTTTCTCTGGGGCTTTTTGAAAGGACGGGAAAATCGAGCTACAAAAAAGCACTCAACAAGACCTAGAGTTTCCGCAGAGATGAATTCCATTAGCTCTGATGTCCTAAGATGTGTGTCAAATTATATGATGCGAAGGGTTCGGATTTGTCTTCAGGAAAATTATGGAGATTTCCAACACTTTCTTTAAGACCTAAATAGTTGTGTATATTCCATGAATCAAATCAAATGTGAGTATATCTGTGTTACAGTCCGTAGTGGAATTATACTTTGTAGTGTCATGATGTGCCACGATAAAATGATCGCACTCTATTACTACACGAATGAATAATACTACAATTTACGATCATTTTCAGTTTGATTTAAGCCGTTAGAGTTCTCGTTAACCAAAATATTGAATTATCTAGAAAAATTTTCACTAACCTTTTTTTAAATTTACCCTAAATCATGTATGTACATAAGAATCAGAAAGGTTTTTTTTTTAATTTTATACATTACATCTAATCTATTACCATGTATATCTTACATAAAAATCAAAATTAAATATTTAGAAAAAATAACTTTACTGTTCTATCTAAAAATAGGAACATTCTATTTTATATATCTGTTTTTATAATTGGAGTAACAAAATAATTTTGCTAGTGCGTCGAAGCATTACGTGGAACTAACTATATTTATAAACACATGGTTTAAATGTTTGCCAACCGGAATGTGTTTCATTATAATATGCTTCTCTAGTACAGTGTCTACCTTAGCAAAGAAACTGCAAAATGAAATAATTAACTTCATCTGACAGGTATCTTAATTGTCTTAAACAGAATTTACGACATTAACATGAAATATCATCTTGTTTTGTTTATGAGATAGAATTTACTGTAAGAATTCCCTAAGTTGTTTGTTTAACTTAAATTGTTTTAGTTTGAGTGTTTTCGTTGTGTTTCATTTCAATTCCTTGATATATAAGGAAATTATGTGGTATCCTATTTTATATAAAAAAACATATATTTTTTTAAAATAATTGAAGCGTTATTTATCTATTATTTTAAATTACAATTATTCAGATTTTTTCAATATAGTCTGTCATCCTTTGTTTTTTCACAAAGTTATATAATACATTGTTATATAACTCTCAATATATATAATAAAAATAAGTAAATTTAATTTAATAACAGAACGGAAAACCCCCTTCTCAGAGCACTCTTAGATTCAAACATATCTTTTTTTTTCTTTTACGCAGGAGGAGGAAAAATCTGCACACAGACGCCCAGCAGCCCGCACTATTGGGTGTGTGAGGATTCCCTCAGAAGGCGGGAACTCACTAAACATAAATAACCTTCCCCTGTGACAACATGCTCGATACCCACCGTCTGTGGTATCAATCTGGGCATGCTGTTTTCCCACTGGTTATACAGGACGGTTTCAGAAGTCCCACACACTTCACTAGCAGCGACCCGAGGGGCCTAAACTACCTCCATGTGCAGGCTGTCCCTATCCCCTTCTCATCGTGCGTTCCGACAAAATTGCAACTGTCGGAACCTTTATAACATCTCCGTTGCTCTATTCCTTCCCTATTTCCTTTATCCACGGGAACCGTGGCACAACCTGGGATACCACTAATAGAGGGACACTGCTGGTGACCTTCCTGAATCCATTGGCGCCGCTGAACAGACGGACTCACCGCGGCAGACGACGTCAACCCTATTCCTTGACAGTAGAATCTTTTGACCTGTAACTAAGAGAACGGCTCCAGGAGCCGTAGTAGTGACCCAAGGGCCCCAACTACCTCCATGTGTAGGCCTGTCCCATATTCCCACTCATTTTTCATGACTTTTAGCTCCAAAACAGTCCGAAATCATGTTCCACACATTCTCCACTGGTTCCGGTCATGAGGCATCGCCTGCATAACTTCGTTCGGGGTCTCGAAAGTCACTCCTTCCGGTTTAAACACCATCCACCGCCAACACTCTAAAAAGGTTTGTTCCGCTGTACCCACCTGACCACTGTAGGTGCATTCTGGGGAAGATGGCTTCTGAATGGCGTAGAGGAAATTCCCGAACGATCCATGTTCCCTAAGCCACTGGATCGTCCGATAATCTATCTCCCCATGCCTTCTCTCTACCCACGCCCGGAGATACGGAATCATCCTGTGAGTCCATCTACCGGTGTAGGATTGGTCCCATCCCTCCTGAGATTCAAATATATCTAAAAAATGTCAATTGTAAAACAAAATTTTACATTCCAATAGAACATTAATATATAGTGTTTATGGATGAAAAACCATTATAGTGTTTTTAAATTATCATGTTTTCAAAAAATTATTTTTTGTATTACTTTCCCATTTAGTGGTATATCAGAGCTATAACTCTAGAAAGAAACGTATTGTAATGGGTCCAGTTTGGGCATATGCGGTTTTCAACAGATCTTAACGTTTTGACAATTAAGAAACGAATATGCATTCTCCTTGCAATATCCAAATATTTCATTGATTAAACTTTTATTTGGCTATAACTCTGAAACCAATGAATAAAAGTACTTCTTATGATATATCGCTGAAAAGCACTCAATGAGTTCTTATTACTGCAGTTAAGAAAAAGTCCAAAATTCAATTTTTTGGGGTTTTGAGCTTTTTTTGGACGCTTTTGGACCAGTCGATTGCAATCAAAAGGAGAGGTGCGCAGCTAGATGTTAAAACAGTCCTAAATACAAAATTTCAACTTTCTACGGCTAATCGTTTTTGAGTTAGGCGAGATATATATGTACGTACGTACAGACGTCTCGTCGAAATTAGTCAAAATTGATTTAGGGATGGTCAAAATGGATATTTCCGTTGAAATCTGAAAACTTAAATTTTTCGCGATTACAGTAAACAAGAACATTTTTTCTCTTATTATGTAATTAACATTAGTAATGTTATAACTATTACTATTACCTAACAACGTAAACCGTACAAAGTTTTTTACCTTCTTTTGAAGTCGTAGTCAATCAAAAAAAAATTAAAGTCGATTACCAAAATATAAATAAAACGCAAATAACTTTGCGTTTCATGTTTTAGGTATGAGTAAATAATATATAAGTTTGTGATTCGAATGTATAATTATAATTTGTCTGATTTTTTGAAAAAATGAAAAATTTATTACAGTTTATCAATCTATATTGTTTTTTTTTTTAAGGATAAAAATAGTATAAATTTTATCGAAGTAGATAGTTTTAGCAGAAAATATTTTGCAATATACAGAAAAAAAAGAATTTTTAATTTGAGAACCTTAATATTTCCTTTAAATAGGAAAGGTATAAATTCAATTTTCCATATAGGATTTATCAATTTTTTGTTCTTGGTGTAAAATTTAAAGAGATTTTCTTAACCAATATTTCTGAACAAGATGAGATGTATTTCTCTCTCTCAAAAAATAAATTATTTAATTGATAAAAATACTGTTTATTAATTAATCATAATAAAACATGTAATAATTTGTTTAATTGAAAATCTTAATATTTCCTTTAAATATGAAAGTTATGGATTCATTTTTTGATATAGAATTTAGCATTTTCTGTTCATGATGAAAAATGTTAGGACAGTTTCTTAACCAAGATTTCTGAAAAATGTACGAGATGTATTTTCTCATCCCTCAAAAAAAAAGAAAAATTAATCGATAAAAATAAAATTTTATTTATTAATAAATTATTTTTTATTACGAATTGTTTAGTTCTGCTTTTAACTTCTAATTTTACCATATTTATTTTTAACTATAATTTTTTTTTAAATGTTCAAGAGAGCTCAAAAAAGTATGGTTAAATAGAAAACTATCGCTAATTTAAATCTACCTTTACCAGCCTCCGTGGCGCGAGTGGTAGCGTCTCCGCCTTTCATTCGGTGATCCTGGGTTCGAATCCCAGTTAAGACATGGCATTTTTCATATGCTACAGATTTCCATTCGGATTAAATGTTCAGAGCAGTCGATGCCCGCAGATTTTATTAAATAAAAAAAAAGATATAAAAAAAGGATCTACCTTTATTAAAATTAAAAATAATTCGATTAACTTCTAACAGAAAAAGAATTTATCATATTATTAATTAATAATTAAAAACCCCACTTACCAACAATTTTTTTATATATGCTTTCGAGCGCTTTCAGAATAAAATTCCGTCATCAGGAACTAAAAAATTTTTTTATTATAAACTTATTAAAACTAAAACATCTTTGTCATGTAAATTTGTTTATGTAACTTAATATAATTTAACAGTGGTCGTCATAGTTATGTCGACAACGTGAAATCATCCGATAATGACACCGATAACGATGGAGATATTCGTAATGACAGGACGTTAAGTCGACGTAATTTTAAATTATGTTATGTTACACTGTTAAATTATATTACATTATATAAAGAAATTTACATAACAAAGGAGTTTTAATAAGATTACAGCATAAAATATTGTGTAGTTCCTGATGATGGAATTTTAATCTGAAAGCGCTTGTTGGTAAGTGGGATTTTTAATTATTAATTATATAACCAATCTACGGGCCATGTTTTATAAAATTATTTTTTAACATATTATTAGAAAATTCTTTTATGATTTTTCAAACGTGTTTTCATTTTTTAATACGAATGTTTTCTATCGATCTATGACACGGAAGTTTCAGTTCAGATATGGAAGTTCACTTTCCATAACCATGACGGAATGATATAAATGGTGTCAGGTGTTCTTTCTAATTAGTTTTATGATTAGAAATCATTAAAACAGCACGAGATAAAGGGTAGAAGAGATCTTATTAAATATAAGATAATGAAATAAGTTTCATTGGGCGAACGAAGGAGAAGGAAGGGTTGTTTTTGTTTAGATGTAGGGGTTAAAGGTCACCTATATGTGATACCGGGTTGAAAGTTCAGGACAATGATTAGAAGAGCCGCCACCATCGTCGGTGGTTTTGACAGGTTTCTTTTCCCCGTCCCCCGTTTGCACTCTACCGTTATAGTACACAGTCTTCCAAAAGGAGAGACCGTAGATATCCAGCCGTTAATTTCCTTATAATAACAACTGCAAGTGTTACTCGGCTTCCCTCGACCCGTACACTTCTCCCACATCCACACAGAACAACATCGTCCCTCATAACACAGCAACCCTTAACGAGATTTTTCCTCCCAAAAGGGTTGAGAACCAAACGTCAGGGGAAAACATCTGTTTCTACCCTTGAGATAAGAATTCTTCTTCCCTCAATATAGTATACGCACACGTACAAATGTACACGTCGTCACACATACACACAACAGATATAATATAAAGAAAGCTGCACACGAATCGGGTACGTTCCTGTCGGTTTGGTTTCATTCGGGTGGCTGTACCGTTTTGTTATTTATTTATTTATGAACCATCATACAACTGTAACTATTCAATCGTATTTTTTTGTTTTGTTTTTACCCTATTTTTCGCCTTTTTAAACTACCCTCTTTTATTATTTATTTTCATCATTTCAAACAATCTCTGAATTTATTAATCACAACGACCATGTTTATCTTTTGAACTGAGAAAATAAACTGCAGAAAAAAAATCAGTACCTTGCATACATACTTGTTTTTAATCTGTTTCTTGACTTTTGTTATCAAAAGATTTACTGAGAATTATGTTATTTTATAAGAAGAACTTATTTAATGTTATTCTTATTATAAGGAAAAATTATCACCGTAGAAAACAATTCCAGCTGTACCAATCAACTTGTAATGTTATTTCTTCCTGAGAAAATCCTTTTTCCTTGGAATTATATGTCCTATAATTCCAAAATATAGACTGATTGATTATAACTGGATCCATTTACCCGTAATCAGATGATACATATTTCAAAAGTTCATTGCATGAGATATAAAAGAAAAAAAATAGAAAAAGAACCATTAAAGACGTCATTGTGATTTCCAATCGGTACTCCAAGAATTTTAACCAAACAACAAATATTTCGAAAAATAAATAATAATTATAAAATATTTGTAGGTAAATTGATGCAGTATTCAAATTACTTTCGAAAATATCTTTAAAGTATATTTGGTGTTCGTAAGGGCATCAGGCTGTTAAAATTCCCCCAAAGGTTTTAGCTTGGCATTAAAAGAAAAACATAAACTTAATTTTTTTCTATTTATTTGTATAGTTAAAGTGTTGATGCAATTTAAACAGGAAGAAATTTCGTTTTCGTTATCACGATTTATCTTTTTTATATAATGTGCTGATGGTTTCTATTATAAGTGATTCTATCTCTTTATTTTACCGAATAAACCCAAAGGTTTTTTCCCATTTCTTTTTAAATATATATGTCGGAGAGGCGAGGAGATTTGTCAGGGATTCAACGCCTTGTGCTTCACTCATTCCCACCATTACAAGTGGAGAATATATACGATTACGATAAAGTTCAATTAATAAAAATGAGTAGATAACTCGTACAATGAAATAATTACAAATGATAATTATCACTTATCAATAACTCAGTAGCACACGAATTACAATATAAGATTAATTCAATTTAGAATTCAAATAATATTAAAACAACTTGCGATAGACCGAGGCTCAGGGAAATAACGAATTCGCGATCACCAGGACGTCTGTTCGATCTGGGTTCCAAAGCAAGACTACCCTTTCTCCATATTCTCAAATAATATACCTACTGCATATTTCCTTTTCCTTATTAATTTTATGATACCCCTATCGTCCTGGGATCCCGACTACGTTGACAACCATGTGCCTACCTAGGCCTAAGCCTACCGCAATAAAACAATTTAAACCTTATTTTACAAAATATTACAAGTAATAGTACATTTCTTAAAACTACTAAAAATACCGATATTCTAAAGAATATTCTCATCGTTTTGTCGGAAGATACTCCACTGTACTTTATTCTCCGACATATATATATATATTTTTTTTTTTTTTAATTTTTCACATATAAGTAATTTTTTATTAAGTTTTTGAAACATTGATCTCCAGAGCTTTTAAAAATGTCTGCTCTTTTTTACAAATTTTCTATTACCAGCTGAAATGTTATTATTGTTGCTAACTATTGCAATTTCGGCTCGAATATTGTCTTTTAATACTGCTTAATATAACAAGCAATTTTATTTAGGTAGCTCTAAAGAAAACAGTAAGGTGCCGTCTAATATGATTACCTTGAAAACCACCAAATATGTAAAAATTTCTATATTATTCAGTTGCTGAAAGGTGATGTTAGGAAATCATTTGTGGCTGTTTAGTGTAAAATTTGGCTTCACCCTATTGGAACCAGGCCACCTAGATTTCATCTGCAAGATTTGGGATAAAAAATGTTCACTCACTTGTCGATATCAATTTTGACCAAATATTTAAAAGTACATCCTCACAAGATTCAATTAGTTTAGACATTAACCTAAAGTAACTTTCGATTGGGCCTACATCACAAACGTTCGTTATTAAAAACAAAGGATTTTAATGCTTCTTTTTTCGATAGTTTAGGGATATATCAAAATCCATTTTCAACACGACTGTCAACAAACAAAATTTGCATTTCTGGGGTACTAACAATTCACAAGTTATAGACTAACACTACTTGTATCCACAAAAACTGACGGTATGGCTTGCAGAAAGAACCAAATTCTTTTTTTGGTATGAAGAAAACTGTACTACAACACTTTGAACAAAAATCGGTTCAAAGTGACTATAGTACATTCTCAAAGTGACGCTACATTCTCCATCACAGATTCAATATTATTGCTAGAAGAAAAAAGATTGGTCTGCCTGATTTTCTGACAATGTTGCGAGTGGTTGCATCGGAAGTTGAATTCCTAGTATTGTTAAATCTTTTAAATTTCCAACTTTTTCGGCTCCAACTAATTCATTTAGACCAAAAGGTTGCACTACTTTGGCCTTATATTTCAGGATTGATTAAATTATTTTCTTGAAATTTAGCCCACATTTGAAGAAAATTAATTTGTGTTTGGGAAAGACTCACCTGACTTTCTAGGTAAAATGTTACTAGTTTAGTAATATTTATTCATATTTATTGTTGAAAAACGTGAAAGTGTTGTTTCTAATATATTACAAACAACACAAAAGTTGTTTTTTGCCATTTAATATGGCAAAAAACAATTTTTTTTAAATTAATAGTAAAAAAGTTGGCAAATTATTTCATGGCTTTACCGACAATTAACAAAAAAATTAGAGCCAAAAAAAAAGATATTTTTAGAGGTGGAGAATAAATTTTAAGAAATATTTTTCTTATATAGGTTAAGTAAGTTTTCTCTGAATTTAACACCCCTCTTCAATAAAGACTGAAATAAAAAAAAGAAAATTTTCAAAAACTTCTCTCCATTTTAGGTCCTAGGTCTATAATTTAAAAAAATTGAACCTATTTCTTGATAGCTATATATGTGCAGTATAAATTTTCAAAACATTTTTAAAATATATTTAAACTGAAGCAAAAGAAGAAAAAATATATTTCAGTTTTAAAATATGTTGATTGATTTAAAAAAAAAAAACGTGTTTTCATAATTTATAAATGCTTCGTAGGTAACGAAGTTTTTGCTAAAATGCCTGTGAAAAAAATTGGAATTGGTTTTTTCGCGATATCCATCATCCCCTCAACAAACTTTTGGAGAAGTATTTATGTGACCATTGCTCCATTCATAAAAAAATTTCAGCCAAATTTGAAGAAAATCGTTTTCATCAATCCTGAAATATAAGTCCAAAAGCACTGCGTACATACATATGTACGCAAATACATGCTTTTTTACCTCCTGGTCCGCAAACAAGCAATTCATTCCACAGAGGATGAGATGAATGTTCTGTAGCGTGTGTGAAAATGTCACACACGCTACGCACACGACGTGTCTGACTGGGATTCGAACCCAGGACCTCGGGGTGAAAGGCCGAGAGGCTACCACTCGCGCCTCGGAGGACGGCTGGTATAAATGAACTAGTTGAATTCTAAAACGTAGAGATTTGAAAAGACTCGATATCTCATTTTTAACATGATCACCATACTTTCCCCTTTCATATAGCTGTTCTAATTATATTCGTCAGGAAAGTAAAAATATAAATTTATGGTGATAAGAACTGACTTTTGCCCCCTAGTACTTGATGTCAAAATTGTTTTTTTCTAAACCTTTTTTTGGTTATTTGTAGCTTGTTCTTTTTTCATTATAAGGTTATTTTTGTAATTAAAATTTCTTAGTAATTATTGAAATTGAATACTTTTATGGCTTTTGTATTGCATAAATCATCAATAATATCTGACTTTTACTTTTTGTTTATTTTGTAGAAGCTTTGTTTTATTTTTATTTTTTTTTTTACTAAACTACAATGAAGAAATTTTATTTTATTAATTTGTTTCTCGTATGTAATTTTAACATTTTTATTTTTGTTATGAAAGAGCGGGCATTAATACCTATTAGCTCGGTAGAAATTTTTAACGTATGAAAAAATGCCTGACCAGGATTCGAACCGCGGGCCTTCACACGAAATTACTAGCGTTACCTACTACTACTCATTATTCATTTTATTAACACTGTATCATCTGAAATGTTTTGATTTTGTTTATCGTAATTAATTATATGAAGAATAAATCACCTAAATATCGGTTTGAATAAATAATAATTTTTAACTTGTTTTTTTTTTTATAAAAAAAGACATGTAGAAAATAAAAATTAGATAAAAAAAAAATATCTTAAAGAGTAATTAATAGACTATGTACATCCATAAATTGAGAAGAAATGATTAACGTACTATTTACATTTTTTAGGTAGCGTTCTTCAGTATGAAATAGTTTACAGCTTGCAGATCCGTCAAGTTAGCTTGCCAACTTTGTGTATCCATAACACAAAGAAATTGAAAAAAGAATGGGAATTTTTTGTTACTAACGTTCTTTTGTAATACAAAACCTACTGCCTCCTAACACCTTTTGTTTGTTATTAAGTAAATTAATAATATAGCGTTTATTCTTTTTTATTACGTAAAAAAAAAATATAATTTTTTTTTTTACATTTTAGTTGACTTTATTATTTTTTTAAATTAGCAAAATAGTTTTAAAAAATGTACTTTATCATTATTAAAAATAAATACCAAATAATATATTTATGTCTATATTAATATTTTTACTTACAAATATTAAACTACTGAAAATAGCATAAATTTAACCATTTACTAAGTGGGCCTACTCTAATTTAAATTATTATTAAGTGTGAATAAAACCTACTGAAACGATAATATTGTATATTGTTTCATCAAAACAGTTTATTTTATTATTTATTTATTTAAAAATATCCCCAATAATGTCCAATAACTCCAAAGTTTATATATAAATAAATATTTCTAGCCTAAAACTGGAGAAATTATGAGCAGTGAAATTTTTTGTTTATAATATTCTACTTTAATATATATTACAAACATTATATAATATTTATAGTTTGTAAAAATAAATGCAGTAAGTTTAAATGTAGGTATTACTTTTTTAAGCCGGTCTCCGGGGTGCGAGTGGTAGCGTCTGGGTCTTTCATCCGGAGATCCCGGGTTCCAATCCCGATCAGGCATCGCATTTTCACACGCTAAAATAATTGTCATTCATCTTATCCTCTGTAGTAATACCTAACGGTAGTCCCGGAAGTTAAAAAAAATTTAAAAAAACTTTTGTAAACAATAATTGAAATTGTATAATATGAAGTTAATTTTTTAATGAATGTTAGGTGTCATAACCTAATATCAACGGTTATGGGAAATTTGACAAGATTTTACAAATAACTCTTGAATATTATGTATCATCCAAAGAATAATAACCATCCTATATCAGGCTTAAAAAATAAATTTAGGGAGTGAAACTCTTTCCCTTACTTAATCAACCGAATATACGTTTCTTCAAAATTTTCATCACAAAGAATGACTATTACTCTCAAAGTTTTTGACCAATTGTATTTTAAATACTTAATACACTTTGCAGCGATAAAACATTGACTAGAACATAAGTAAAAAATTTAGTATTTTTTTCTAGTATAATCAATTGTTATTATTTTTTAATTTAAATATTTTAAAAAAAAAACTACGTGTAAATTTTTGATAATACTTGAAAATATTATTTCCCTAATAACGCTACATTTACAACAAAAAAAACTGAGAGTAATAAAAAAATTTCTATTTATAGACTGGAAGAGTAAAAATTTAATTAATTTATAAAACTCAAACATAGAAATATTATTTCCTATGAGTATTTAAAACTCAATATTGTTTGAGTATTTATAAACTTTGAATGTAATCTTCTTCTTGTAGTAATCAATCCTAGGATTGGTTTGCACCAGTCTTTCTCCTCCATGCAGTTCTATCGTATGCTAATCTCATTGTTTCCTTGTACGTTTTACACCCAACCTTCTCTATTGTCTGTTCAATATACCGCTTGGTCTTCCTCTTGAATTGTTTCCTTCAACTGTGCTCTCTGATATGGTGTACAACAATGCCGTAGTGCATGTCCTATCCACCTGTCTCGCCGTTTCTTTAATAATATCTGTAAACATGGCACTTCATCAATCCTTAAAACATACGGTATTTTAATAAAAAATTAATTTCATCCAACATTTTTCAGTGTACTCATAGTACAATGGTTGTAATAACATCATTGGTTTTTTTTTTATGAACTACAAAAAAACATATAACCTAAATTTTCATTACATCTGATGCTGTCACAGATTTATGTTTTGAATGTATGACCTTAATACCTTCTTCCCCTATTCATACAGCTTATTTTTTTCAAAAATTTAATACAATTGATCTCTTTCAACGCAGACTACTGCATTACAATCTCATGAATGTAGAATATAGATTTTGCTATACTAAAACTTTCCTGGGATATTAAAGAAAACGGGTGCCATCATATACAAATATATTCATTGGTATACATCTTATACAAATACTTTAATGTATATCTTCCCGTGAAAGACCGATGACTGGCAAATTTTGATATTCCCCGGTGAATTTCGATACTTATCAAATACGTTGGTGAAAGATCGAAATATTTGACATTCGGACCTTCGCCGATGTACGTTGACATCACAGAAGAGCTCTGGTGGGGGTGGAAACGATAAATGGAAATTAAAAAAAAAAAATCACCTAATAACAATCTCTAAAGTAAAATATTACGAGAAACCCTCGTAAAAAAAAGGAAATTTAAATTTAAGCCAAACATAACCTACGCTCGCTAATCTCATCAAATTAACGTTAAACATATGTTATTTTTCAGCATTGAAGGCGTTTAATCAAATTCACCGCACTTATAAAAAATGTATTCAGCATTTTATAAACTGTTAGGGTCAGTCAGGATATATGTCAGAACATGTTAATTGCATGAATGAACGATATCGATATAAAAAAATGGTCAGATGGTTTACCCTTTCTTCAGTTTTTTATAAAAATATTTTTATTTATAAAAATATTTTTATTCACCTCTCACCGTCAGTGCATACGTGAATTTAATTAATCGTTTCCAATGTTGGAGAAGAACATATAAAATTTCTTTATTTAACATTAATTAAACAAGGTTAACGATCACAGATTATGTTTGGCTTAAATTTAAACTTCCTTTTTTCTTACGCGGGTTTATCATAATCTATTTATCATAGAAATTGGTATTGGGTGATTTTTTTTTTTTTTTAATTTCCATTTATCATTTCGAACCCCGCCAAAGAATATTTGTGTATTTTCGATTTATACCGAAGGTCCGATTGTATAATAATATAAGCAAATATTTTGGTCTTTCATAGACTTATTTTTATGTGTTGACAATCACCGGAGAATACTAACATTCTCTAATTTCGGTCTTTCAAGATAACATATACGAGGTCTGTTCAGAAAATAACCGAACATTTTTAATTATGCGCCAGCGGAGATATTTAGTGACATGCGGTTGGCAGAATTGTGTTCCGCATAACCTCAACTGTAACCACATGTTCTTGGATTTTTGATTTCTCGTTTAGTTTTCATGTTATTGTTATTTGATTGTAACGTGTTTAAGTGTTAGTAGCGATTATTGTAATGTGCGATTTTTAGAGCAACGATACAACATAAAATTTTGCGTGAAACTGGGGAAAACTTTCACAGATACGTTTTAGTTTTTGAAACAAGCTTATGAAGATGATTCTCCGGGTTGTACACAATGTTATGGACGGTTTTCACGATTTAAAAGTGGTCGTCAGTCAATTATAGATGACCCATGAATCAGGAAGTTTTTCGACTTCAACTGATGATACCCACGTGCAAAAGATCAACGATCTAGTGCGTGCAAATCGCCGATTGACTGTCAGAGAAAGTTCTCTGTAAGTACAGAAAAGGTTAGTATCTCGATTTGTATCATGCTTTGACATTTTGACTGAAAAATTGGACATGCATCGAGTTACAGTAAAGTTTGTTCCTCTTTTGATGACCGAACAGCAGAAAGAACATCGAGTAAGTTGCCGACGAACGGATGTTCGTCGGCAACTTTTTGAAAAAGTCAGTGACTGAAACATTCACGCAAAGGATCATACCAAGTACAAAAGCTGGGTTTTCGGCTACGACATTGAAATAAAAGTTCAATCATAAAAAAATCGCACATTACACAGATCGTTACTAACACTTAAACACGTTGCACTCAAAAAACAATAACACAAAAATTAAATGAGATATCCACAATCCAAGAACATGTGGTTACAGAGGAGGTTATGCGGAACACAATGTTGCCAACCGCATGTCACTAAATATCTCCGTTGGCGCGTAATTAAAAATGTTCGGTTATTTTCCGAACAGACCTTGTGCATTATACATTTAAGGAAAATAAACTTTTTTAGGAAAATCTTGTCATTTTTGGATTGGTAAATTTAAATGGTCAAGAAGTTTTTAAATATCCGGGAACGAGTAATTTTGTTAAAACGTTTTTAACAGTACTCTTTTTTACTACTGTATTTCGGTTAATAAGCGTTTACGTTAAACTAACATACACATAGACATTTTTTTAATAAATGTATGATGTTTTATAATACATATATTGCCTTAATTAATAATATTGGTTCCTTTTTAACTTTACAGAAATTCAATTATAATTCTAAAAATTATGAAGAGGAAATACAATAAAGCTAGAAAAAGGAAATAAGTTGGCAAGATTTGACCCATTTATTATCATCTAGTATAAAAATACAATTTTATATTATTTGAATTGAATTAAAAACATGGAACTAGTTTATTATTTTTATTAGAGCTTGTTGCTAAATCGTATGGAAGAATTGTTTTTGGCGGCGATGGGTAATGTTAATATACACTTTTCTCTTGTTACTGGGTTGTTGTAGACGCACTCTGTATTATATTGTTACAAAATAGTGTAATTAGGTATTATATGAACGGTTGGTTGGTGATTTTGCGGTTGAAAGATACGGTGTCGGATGGGGTTTTTCATCGGAGAGGGAGGTACAAGCCTAAGGAAAAGAAGGGATTGCTAGATTTTAATAATTCGAATATTAAAGGGTCTGTTGAGATGTCCCGCATTAACCCAGATAGAATGTCACGAGGGGTATAGTCGTCTTTTAGTCGGTTGGCGGTAGGCTACGGTGCAGCGCAGGGCTCTCTCGGCAAATAACGAAAATGCCTAGAAGAGTGGGGTAATTAAGTTTGGTGTTTTGCATAACGGGCTGAAGCTTCATTAAGCCCAGACATCTCGCTGTCTTGTTTTGTCTTTTATTTATCAAATCATTTCGCCGGCACTCCAAGTAAAATTTATTGCTAATTATACCGCTGTAATTAATTTTATGGCCTCCATAAACGAGCTATATATACTCTCTCTATTTTTTATTTAAAAAAAAATTAGAACTCTGCGCTCACACTTATACCTCATCACTGCTTCCTGTGTTTACACGAATTTATTGGTGTCATTTTTATACACATTTTTCTTTTCTTTTTTTTTTTTTTGGTTGTTTAATGTTACTGCTTTACACAATTTTATGCCAACGACAAGAGTTAATATTTTGATTTAACTAGCAATTTGTTTTTTTAAAATGTTTCCTGTTGTCTAATTTTACATTTTTATTATTATAATTTTTTAATAAACATTGGTATTAATATAAAGAAATTACCCAGAAATATCGTTAGTTTAAATGACTAATAATAATGTTATGTCATCATAACTAACATATTTCTGTTCTTTTTTGTTTTTTTGTTCATATCATATATATTCTCTACTTCTTTACGATATTTCTTTCTTAACAATTTTATTCCTTTTTTTATTTCTGTATTTATATATTTTTTCCTAATTTCCTGGTGATATTAATTATATAAGTTTGTCTCTTAAAAAGTTGATTATTCATAAGATAGTATTTTATTATTAATAGATTTTATTGGTGTGTTTATTAGTTGCATCTTGTGTAGTAAGTTTAAGAAGTAAAAAACAATTTTTGGAATAAATTGTATTACTTCGGTCGCAATATATGATTAGACGAGAGAGGTAAAATTGAATTTTGTTTACGTTTTGAGGTATGAGGAGTACGAAAATACCATATTCATTTAAAATGTAATATCCAGAGAGATACAAAGAAAATGATGAAATTTGAATAATTATAGAAAACAATTTATTGACCGAAACCTAACATCGATTAAAACATCAAAATATCTAATGTCAGTTTTAGAAAATTACGTTAGATACATGTCTGCCACTACGTATTTCGAAAGTTACAGTTTTTTTTTGTTTTTTTTTTTTACTTTATATATATATATATATATATATATATATATAAAATTTGTGGCTCAAATACGTCCAAAATTACTTTATTAATTTTTTTTTTAAATTTAGTAGTATATTTGTGGTAGTGCATGTGAAGTTGTGTATATGAAAATGTGATAAAGGTTAGTTGAGTCGTTCTTGAGTTATACTCAATTTAAAGTAATCAGTAATCAACATAACCTCAATTTGAAGTTATGTTGACTACTGTTAACGTATGACAATATGTTACCATACTGTTTGACAATAGTCACCCCAATATGTGGTTATATTTAGTTTGTGTAGGTGTATTTTTCCTACCCACCCGGTTGGTCTAGTGGTGAACGCGTCTTTCCAAATCAGCTGATTTGAAAGACGAGAGATCCAGCGTTCAACTCCTAGTAAAGCCAGTTATTTTTACACGGATTTGAATACTAGATCGTGGATACCGGTGTTCTTTGGTGGTTGGGTTTCAATTAACCACACGTCTCAGGAGTGGTTGAACTGAGAATGTACAAGACTACACTTCATTTGCACTCAATACATATCATCCTCATTTATCCTTTGAAGAATAATCTAAACGGTAGTTACCGGAGGTGAAACAGGAAAAAGAAACGGTGTAGTTTTCGTAACCAAACCCACCGGGTTGGTATAGCGGTGAACGCGTCTTCCCAAATCAGCTGATTTGGAATTCGAGAGTTCCAGCATTCAAGTCTTAGTAAACTCAGTTATTTTTACACGGATTTGAATACTAGATCGTGGATGCCGGTGTTCTTTGCTGGTTGGGTTTCAATTAACCACACATCTCAGGAATGATCGAACTGAGATTGTATAAGACAAAACTTCATTTACGCTCAATACATATCATCCTTATTCATCCTCTGAAGTATTATCTGAAAGGTAATTACCGGAGGCTTAATAGGAAAAAGAAAGAAAGGTGTATTTTTCGGATATGCTTATGCAGTGGTGATTGAGTTGAAACTTGAGTGCTTGATCTTTAAATTATTGTTGTTATTATTTTTACTTTAAATAATTTTTATCTTCGACAAAATCCTCCAAGCGATGGCTAGTCATTGAAAATGCTAAACATTCCTTGGATTATAAAAATAGGACTAGGTTAGTAATAAATAAATAGACTTTTTTATAATCTCACCATCGGAGAAGGTATACGGCAGAGCTGCACGTAATCAACGTAATTATTTCAGAAAGTTATTTACAGAAAGGGATGAATGAGGTAAAAGAGGAGTTCGGGAAGTGCGAGCAGAAGGAATTCAAAGTTAAAGGTTAGGTATGGTGAGATTTATTTGTTATATAGCAGTATTGACAGATAGTGAGCAGGAACTAACGGCAATGTTGGAAGAGATAGAATTCGTGCTCAGTACAGGTTATAATATGTGCATCAATAAAACTAAGACTAAGATACTTGTGGCTAGTTGCAGTCAAAAGAAAGCACAATGCATACTGGAAGGAGAGTATTTAGAAATACTTTACATATTTTTGCTGTAATATAACGTAAGATGGCCGATCAGAAAAGGATATCAAACCAGGCTAAGAATGAATTTAACAAAAAATCCCTTCATTCAAACGAATAAAATGATGAATTCAAAAAGTAGCTGTTAAAAAACTTTATATGAACTTTTTTTTGTACAGAAGTGAAAACTGGTTCGTAGAGTGGAAGAAAAAGGAGAATTAAAGATTTTGAAATGTGGTGCTACCCCAGAATGAAAAAAATCCGATGGAAAGACAAAGTGACTAATGAGGAGATATGAAAAATGGTTGGCATTGATGAACCTTCCCTTTTGATCAAGAGCCAGCTGGGTTGACCATTTGTTAAGACATGACGGATTTACTAAAACGATATTAGAAGGTGTAGTGGAAGGAAAGAATGCTAGAGGAAGCCCGACATTCAAGTATATCTACCAGAAAATGAAAGACATTGGCTGTAGTGCCTGTAAGAAGGCGTAAGATTCGTACCGCCAGGCAGAACACTAGTTTGATGATGATGGACATCGAGAAATATAAAGAAATAATATTACAAAACTTTTTAAAATGTTTAAAAACTTGCTTTATACTTTTTAGTCGTACTTTAATTAAATTATTATTATCCATTTCATGAGTTTAATTGATATATTAATTTTAAAATATAACATCATATATTGAAATCCCCGCATAGCCGTTTTGCGGATTTTGCAATTTTTTACACCCGCACCATTAATTTACCCCCGTACGGGTGAATTTTTGCAAAAGTAATGGTTGAATATCGTGTTGTCACCAGACCTTAATAACTGTGCAAAATTTCATCAATAGGCAATGTCAGGAAGTATGTTAAATTATTACACCTGCACCCTTAACTTACCCTCGTACGGGGAAATATTTGCAAAAGTAATGGTTGAATATTGTATTGTTACCCGACCTCAGTAATTGTGCAAAATTTCATCACTCGACAATGTCAGGAAGTATGTTAAAAATTAAGGATGCAAGATTGGAGAACAAACGTAAAAAAAAATATTGTGAGTTAACGAAAAGCAAGTAAAAATAAAACCTTCATGTTGTTTTATTAGAGACCTTTATCTACACACAATTTATTCTATAAGATATTATTTTACAAAAATACGTAATTACAATGTTTTTAATACTTACTAAGAGTAAATTTATAGATCTTACGTATTTTAGAATTTATATTTCATATTTTATTTTTATATTTCAAGGTTATAGAAAATTCTTTTCAAATTATTAATTTTTCTCGAAAATACGAGAATGATATTCGAAGTAACAAAGTAATTAATTAGAACTGTATTGTTAAATGTAACGATTGATAGAGAGAGTGAAAAAAATATTTTTATTACTACATATATCATTCGTGCATTGGTAAATAAATGATAAAATAGGTGTCTAGAATTACATGTTTTCTACTGTATTTACTCATGCAACAAAAAGATCTTGTTACGTACGTTTTATCAGATCCTATCGGGAATACAGTACAGTATAAGGAAGAGAATACGTAAGGTGATTTAAAACGGTGATATATTGAAGGGTCTTCTAAGAGGTGGTGAAGGGAATAGAGAGAAGACTTACATTGAAGGTTAGGGTAGACAGAAAGGAAGGTGTAGAACGGGACAGTCTATCCACTGTTCTCCTTTCTCTGTATTGCTTGCATAATTAACAACGACTGACATACATAATGAAGACGGATCGTTCACAGATTGGATTAGTTACAAGTCTTGTCGTTGTGTTGTTGTTTTTGGTGTTGGTGTTTCTGTTCTTCTTCCTCTTCTTCTTGAATATATATCGATTTTTCTCTTCTTCCTATTTCGTCAAGAGTTTTTTATGTTTTCCACAAAGATTATTTAAAAATTTATATTTCTTTAGATTCTTTTCTTTTTATTTAATAAAGAAATCACTAATATAAACGTGGTTTTCCAAGAAAGAAATGAAACACTCTGTACCAGTTTTTATTTAAGTGATGCATTTAAATACAAGCAGTATTAATTACAGATATTCTCTCTGAAAGTTTTCTTCCTATAGGGAAATATAGTATCATTTGATAACCTGCGTTTAAGTAAGTAGTTTCGCATACTGTTATATCTAATCTCACTACTATTTTTAAAAACGTCTTTTTAGTCTGTTCTTGATATAACGGCAAAATCTACTTAATTATGAATGTTTAACTTTTTGTTCTTTCTTTTTCATGTTTAGCCTCCGGGAATTACCGTTCAGGTATTACTTAAGAGGATGATATGTATGAGTGTAAATGAAGTGTAGTTTTGTACAGTCTCAGTTTGACCATTCCTGAGATGTGTGGTTAATTGAAACCCAACCATCAAAGAACACCGGTATCAACGATCTAGTATTCAAATCCGTATGAAAGCAACTACCTTAAATAGGACTTGAACGCTGGAACTTTCGACTTCCAAATCAGCTGATTTTGGGAAGACACGTTCACCACTAGACCAATCCTGTGGGTTACGAAGTTGTAAATGTAGCTTTCTTATGATCTTCGAAATGTTTACCACAGTTCAAACCAGTCTCATTGCTATATAAAATATATATTTAAAAAACGTATAAATAAATAATCTAGAATATCTTTTAGTAAATTAAATGTCATTGTCTATAACGATAGATATTATCTATATCGATCGTTCTAGTATCAATATCGACTTCTTCAGGAAGTTATTATATGATTTACTAAATTTAATGCCATTTTCTAATTGGCAGCAAACTGCGAAAACAAATCCTCAGTTGCGAGCATAGTTGCACTGTGTAGATATTTATATACCGAACTAAAACATTTCATCAGGGTAAGCCATACACATAATTGATATATATTCGACTTAATTTGTATTTATATTTTCTTAACGCCTAGGAGAGTGACATAACATATAGGAAGAACAACTTCTAGGGCTATTAGAATTTATGATCGTAGATAACGTGAATCTAAGCCAGATGGTTCTCAAGGCTTTGAAAAGCGACGTACACCCTCGGTTAAAAATCGAGTTCAAACTTCGAAAAATATTTTTAGGTCTCAAATCAGTTTTCATTATCACTGAAATTGAGTATTTGAATTTAAAGGAAATAGGTAGTATAATTAAAATAACTAGAATTCTATACAGAAGAATTGAGAGGAGAGTGGAGGAAGTGTTAGGAGAAGACCAATTTGGTTTCAGGAAAAGTATAGGGACAAGGGAAGCAATTTTAGGCCTCAGATTAATAGTAGAAGGAAGATTAAAGAAAAACAAACCAACATACTTGGCGTTTATAGACCTAGAAAAGGCTTTCGATAACGTAGACTGGAATAAAATGTTCAGCATTTAAAAAAAATTAGGGTTCAAATTACAGATATAGAAGAACAATTGCTAACACGTACAGGAACCAAACAGCAACAGTAATAATTGAAGAACATAAGAAAGAAGCCGTAATAAGAAAGGGAGTCCGACAAGGCTGTTCCCGATCTCCGTTACTTTTTAATCTTTACATGGAACTAGCAGTTAATGATGTTAAAGAACAATTTATATTCGGAGTAACAGTACAAGGGGAAAAGATAAAGATGCTACGATTAGCTGATGATATAGTAATTCTAGCCGAGAGTAAAAAGGATTTAGAAGAAACAATGAACGGCATAGATGAAGTCCTACGCAAGAACTATCGCATGAAAATAAACAAGAACAAAACAAAAGTAATGAAATGTAGTAGAAATAACAAAGATGGACCACTGAATGTGAAAATAGGAGGAGAAAAGATTATGGAGGTAGAAGAATTTTGTTATTTGGGAAGTAGAATTACTAAAGATGGACGAAGCAGGAGCGATATAAAATGCCGAATAGCACAAGCTAAACGAGCCTTCAGTAGAAATATAATTTGTTTACATCAAAAATTAATTTAAATGTCAGGAAAAGATTTTTGAAAGTGTATGTTTGGAGCGTCGCTTTATATGGAAGTGAAACTTGGACAATCGGAGTATCTGAGAAGAAAAGATTAGAAGCTTCTGAAATGCGGTGCCATAGGAGAATGTTAAAAATCAGATGGATGGATAAAGTGGCAAATGAAGAGGTATTGCGGCAAATAGATGAAGAAAGAAGCGTTTGGAAAAATATAGTTAAAAAAAGAGACAGACTTATAGGCCACATACTAAGGCATCCTGGAATAGTCGCTTTAATATTGGAAGGACAGGTAGAAGGAAATTGTGTAGGCAGACCACGTTTGGAATATGTAAAACAAATTGATAGGGATGTAGGATGTAGAGGGTATACTGAAATGAAACGACTAGCACTAGATAGGGAATCTTGGAGAGCTCCATCAAACCAGTCAAATGGCTGAAGACAAAAAAAAAAAAATTAAAACGTGTAACCATTGTAATGATAAAAAATGAAGCGATGAAACTCCTGGACTTTGCTGCGCTAGAAGTAAAGTAGTTGATGAACAACTTCAATATTCAACTGATTTCATTAAAAATATAATTTTGGGATTTTTTATCTGAACATTTTATTTTACCTTGTAAATAGCGATAAGTCTGAGAGCAACAGATCATAAATAATTACTAAAAAACCTATTTCAAATTTTTGAATACCTATACCCATTAGATTTTTGAGTTGATTAATCATTATGAAACGCATACTAAATTAGAAAAAAAATTAAACAAAAATTTCGAAATTAATAAATATTTATTGCAAAATGTAATTACGGAAAACAAAATTTAATTTCTTTTATAGAAAGTTAAGACTATTCTAAATTAAAAAAAAAAAATAGATTTCTGAAATAAAAAAACTCATAGTCAGTTTAAATTAAGAATAAAAGGAAGTTAAAGGAAAAATGAAGTCAACATTTACCTTATGCACTCTGTATTAATTTTATCTTAACCATATACTTTAAAAACTATTATACTACATAATTGTATGTTTATAAAAAGAAAACAAAAAAGAAAAAAGTTTAGATGGAATCTCTATTGCTGCAACTGCTTTTAAGTTTTCTACTTTGTATACACGATCTAATATTAAACATTAAGGGGTACTTGGTTGATTCTTCTTCCTTATGTACTGCTTTTGTCTCGTCGTGTCTCCTCTTCGCGTTTCTGTTGTAGACTAACTGAGTTGAGTGCGTTAATTAAATTAATGAAAAGTCGGACATCTTTGCAGATTAATGAAGTGTTGTCTCCTTTTATTTTTTAGCACACAATGAAAAATAATTATTTATGACTGCGATATATCTCCTTCAGTAAGATAAGGAAGCTTTGTTCATTAAGTCCGTACACTTCTTCTTCTTCAACTCCTTACTATTCCCGTTCTTTTACGTCTCCTCTTACAAAACATGTCTTCTCCTCTTCTTTTGCCTTATTACCACCTCTACTGTACTTCTTCAACGTCGTCATCATCATCATCATTATTATTATTATTATTTTTACTTCTAAGCTAATTTTTCCTTGTTTTAAACCTCGCATCTTTTCTTACTTTCCTACCCTTCCTTTTATTCATATTAGACTTGTTTCCCCCTTTATAAGTAACAATCAACACAACCCTTTTTATTTGTATCGTTTTGTTAGTGCTATCCTTTTTTGTTTTTGAAAACACCCTTTAATATCTAATTCATATTATTTTTATTAAAGTTACGATGATTATTTTATGTATATATTAAATTTTTATTTAAACATTACTCAGTATTTTTTAAAACACCAGATTTACCTGTAGGTTAGAAGAATATTAGATGATCAAAAATACGTACAACAAATATCTTTACTTAAAAAATTTTATAGGTTAATATCCAAAGGGAATTTTTGTCTGTGAAGTATAGATACGTTGGTAACAATGAGGGAAAACGTAATCGCTCACTCGCCTGTTAGCTACAGCTGAGATATATAAGTATGTTTCAGACAGACGTAACACATCTTTTTAGTTCAGACATATTTAAAATTGTAATCCTGCTATAAATTTTGACATATTTATTCTTTTTATAACGTGCAAATAAATCCATTAGTGGCTGTTAAATAGGGAAAATATTTAATAATAATTCAAAGCTTTTGTCATTTTATTTCATCGAATGTTTGATCAGAACATAATCAGATTTTTTTTTGTACCTTCATTTTATGTTCTTCCGTTGTTAACTTCATTTGCAGTGTTGATTACACTGATAAAAATACTTATAAAGTAAGATTACAATTTTAGAATTTTAGTAACAAAGAAAATGAATTTGTACACCTTTTTTGTAACCTAATATTAAGAAACTACTTCATCTATAAAATCGAATATTTTATTAAAACTATAAAAACATTACATATTATTCCAGCAAACAAGAGCTGTAAAAAATCATCCTTAGTTCGATTGAGTTCTCCTAGGCGCCATATTTGAACCCACCGTGTTGGTCTAGTGGTGAACGCATCTTTCCAAATCAGCTGATTTGGAAGTCGAGAGTTCTAGCGTTCAAAACCTAGTAAAGACAGTTATTTTTATACGGATTTGAATACTATATCGTGGTTATCGGTGTTCTTTGGTGGTTGGGTTTAAATTAACCATACATTTCAGGAATGGTCGAACTGAGACTGTACAAGACTTCATTTACAGTCATACATATCATCCTCATTCATCCTCTAAATTAATAATACCTGAACGGTAATTCCTGGAGGCTAAACGGGAAAAATGAAGAAGAAAACGCCACATTTGAATAAGGAAGGAATAAGCTACTTTTTTGTGATCCCGCCGGATAAATAAACGCTGTGAACATTATGTTCTTTATCCATGATTTTGGAAAGAGTTTTATCTCATCAATTAAAATATTAAAGTGGTTTATTGAACCATTCAGTTTGATTCACTGTATCACTGAGCTACAGAAATTAAAATTTAATTTATCAAAGAATAATTTACTCACGAAATTCTAATCCTCTGTCACAATCATTTTCATGAAGCGCATGACGTGATTCTTAGCTCATAAACTTAAACTTCAAATCCGTTTAGAATCTTTTCTAAATTTTTTCTGTTTATATCCAGTCTAAGGAAGCATTTTTGGTTGATATATAAGAGATGTTTTTTTAATATCATTTCAACGAGTTTTTTGTTTTCTTAAGTTCAATTAGTTTTCAACCTACCTGATCGCGTAACATCCTCATTATCTCCAGCATCTTTAAATATTATGTTTAATTTACGCAAATTTGGCGGATTGGTAGTGGAAAATTAAAAACCTTTTGCCAGGAATTCTTCATGGACGATAGCAGTATAGTATCCTTATACTTTTTTTTTATAACAAACCTTGAAGTATAAAAATTTGTTCTTGTTTTTTATATAATTAAGCGACTTTATTCTCAATACATACAAAAAATGAACCAAACAACAATTGAATAATAATTATATCAGCTGAATACCAATTGCCAAACCAAAATTTCCCAACTTTTACAGAATTAAAATCTGCAGGCTAGGGAAACTGACTTTTAGTACATTCTAAGAAAGTCTTGTACAAATAATGTATACAAAATATTAATGTAAACTCTCTATCACAAAATAACTATTTTATACTCAGAACGAAACACTGTAATACGTATTTATACAGAATATATTATATACAACACTGAATTGTACATTTTTTTTAACTATAATGAAAAAATATGTTTATGTTTTCATGCTTTTAATTTATCATTACTCTTTATAAAAAACATGATAGTATTTCTTAAATTAAAATATACGTCCGATTATTATAAAATAAATATTATCTAAAATACAACGTGAAAATATTTGTGAAATTTTGCTATTGAAGTACGAGTAAATAAAATCCTGCGCAGTTCTGCGCCAGAAGACCAGTTTTTCGTTAATTTAATTTAGTTTTAACATTTTCCTGATTTGATTTAACATTACTAGCAATAGATACCTTACGTAAAGAACGTCAATGTTCTAACTTGCGGCATCATAACGAACGACGCTTTTAACTTGCCCCGCTCAAACATTTTCTATCTTAAATTGAGCATAACTTAAGAACGGATCGACTATTCTTCATCAAATTTTTGCATGCACAACTTTAGATTTCCTACTATAGCATATCTAAATTTGAATGAAATTGACCAAGTAGTTTTTGAGATTCTCGAGCCACAAAGTTTTATACATAGGTATATAAATATATATAATGCCTATAAATATATAAGGAAACCCAATTTAAGGGAATGGTATTTTCGTACTCCTCGTATCTCAAAATATAAATAAAATTCATTTTCACCCTACACTTTTACCATGCGACCAAACGTAATACCGTACTTTTCTTAGAAAAGACGGTAAAAAAATAATTAAAAAAAAAATAGGCTTCTAATAAAGTGTCATTAATTTTTAGTAATAATTACTTTAAGAAAAAAGGGTGTTTAGTGTAGATTGGTAATACTTCGTAATACATATAAAGTAGATAAGGTGAAAACAGAAAAAAGTAGAAAACATCGAAAATCGTTAATTTTATTGATTATACTTCAGTATAACAATAGTAAATAATTTAAAACCTTTTACTCTAAAGCTTTAGGGTACTAAATACTAGTTTAATGAATGAGGGCACCACATAAAACTTACTATACACATTTACCATTTGTATGTGAATATATGTTAGTGTGTGTTTAGTGGTTTAAAAGGATAGAATGTGTGCTGCGGTCTGTTGGTGAAGTTCATTAGATTCCTCCTAGTTGTTAACTAATAATAGTTGTCAGGAGAATTTAACATAGGATTTTGTACAGTTTGATGTTTAAAGGGATTTAAGTAAGGGGGACCGCAGAAGAATAGCTTACCGCCAACAAATTTAGTGTAGACTGCAGGAGTACTCTTTTAACTGGTGTGAAAGAGATGAAGAATGCTGTGCATAATAGTAGTAATTGTAGTGGTAACAGTAATACCAGTTGTTAGATAATTTAGACGGTATACAAAACTGCCCGCATGTAGATGGTGTATATGTACATATATCTCTAGTTGTACATGGTCACTTAGGTTTTCAACGAGTAACCGACGTCGTCTGAGTGACGTCATAAGAGTCAAAATCCGTGTAAGGGTAGCGTGTAGAGTATTTCTATCATGTGGTAGAACTACCCGTGTGTTAGCAGTACTCTCGTGACACGGAAAGCGACAGGATAGAGAGGAAAAGGGACACAGGATATCTGATGCGGGCAAACAGAATCTTTAATGTATAACAAACCATCCAAACCTTCACATGAATTATTCTGAAAACATCAAAACCGCTCAGTTACAGTAACCTAACCGACTCCCCTTCTCATCTCTTCTCATCATAACTTTATACCCCTCTCCACCACTCGACTGTATACTAACCTACCCTACTTATATCTCTTTAACTGCTAAAATTTACCTTTTAATAACCTAAACACCCCCCCTCCACAACCCATTTACTACTATAACATTCATTTTCATCTACCCATTTAACAAACAGCCCTTCTCTCTTCACTTCAATTACGTTACAAAATTCCACGTTAAACACAACTAACTTTAAAAGCCTACAAACCATTTTATATATATGTATATATATATATATATATATATATATATATATATATACACCATGATACGGGCTAAAGCTCCCGAGTGAATTTTATAAGAGTGAGAGAGAAAGCAGTGCTGGTTAATTTCCAAATTAATGAAGCTTACGATATCACAAAACTGTTTATAAAATGTTTTACTTAGGCTCTACCCTTTTATTATTTCCGGCTTTTTTTCTTTTGAAAATATAAAACTTCATCTACCTCGTTATGTACCTGGATATAAAATAATATGAAGTAATTTTTTTTTTAATTTTTATTAAAAATTAAATAAAAAAAATTGTTTAAAAGAAAACAAAAAAAAAATTATAGTTTAAATTAATTATAAATATTAAAACACAATTAAAACTTTTCTCAGTAAGTGGAATAGTACTGTTTGATATCACTAGAGAAAATATTTTGATACTTTTAAGTTTTTGTAATACTTCGTTAGGATTTCTAAATCATTACCAAAAATTTCATAAAAAGATTTATCATTCATTTATTAGTATTCCGTACGGACTAGAAATATTATTTTACAATAAATTAATTATCTATCCCAATATTTCTTACATACAAAATATATTATAATTATTTTTTATGAAAGTAATGATGCGATGATTAAAAAAAACTCTAGTACAGTTGTATGTTTAATATCTCCTGCATTTCGTTTGGTTTCAAACACTAAAATATTATAATATAAAAGTTTTTCAAAATTGTCTCGTAATTTTTTTTTTAAGAGCTGTTTAAGAATATTAATTTTAAAAAAAAGGTTCCTGTAAACATATTTCTGGAAAAATTCTGTGTTTGAGTTACAGATAGCTAAATATTTTACCTTAATTTCTGCTCAAAAGGTGAATTGAACGCATAGTTGAATTCTTGAGACACACACTGAGAAATAAATTTTGTGATATTATGTATATTTAATCTGAAAAATTGAATAAAACAGATCTCACAACTGTATCTTAGTAGTTTCCGAGAAAATCACAAAATCAACAAAAATGTCGAAAAGAGGCTAATGTGTTTAGTGTAAACAAACTTTATTGTAAACAGCTTTTTTACTATGTAGAAAGATTTTACAATTTCATATAGGATTTAAAATTTACAAAGGACCACTTTTTTACAATTTTTTTTACAACTTTATAAAGGACCATTTTTTTTTTGAGATATAAATATTTTTTTTTTTTGAGATATAAATTATTATTAGTTTACTCTTTTATCCAACAGGTTGAACTAGTGGTAAAATATCTATCGGCTATTTAACAGCTAATTTTCAAATTCGAAGTTTTTGAGGTTCTAATCCAACTAATTGTAAGTTACTTTTATACGGATTTGAATAAAAATATTGGTGTAATTTGATGGTTGAGTGTTTTATGAATCAAACATGTCAGTCAGGAATTGTTGGCCTAAGTCTATACAAGACTAAACTTCACTTACATTCATACATATTATCCTCATCTCATTGCCTCCTGAGGGGTTGCTTAGTTTTCAAATGTTGAACAGATTGCAACGTACACATTAGCAGTATAAAATAAATAAAATTAACCTTTTTAAACTGTATATATCAGATACTATTTTACCACATAAGGAATTAACTTACTGTCACTTTTTTCTTCTTGACCATTATTTTACAGTCCATTTAAGTTTCGGTCTTCCAAAGTTAGAGGAAATTATTTATGCCATCATAAATATATATTGATGATTACTCTATAGTAATTCACAGTCATCATTTTTATGTAGCGCGTTTTAATTATTTAATACATTCAATTTGTGTTGTAATTACATTTAAAGAAAAACTTAATAATACTTTTTTCACCTCAAAAATAAAATTGAAAAAAAAATTAAAAAACTTTATTTATTTACTACTGGATTATATACCCGGCGTTGCTCGGGGTCATAATCTCTTCATAGTCCCATTTATTTATTTTTTATAAAAATAAACTAACTTTCACAACAAAAATAATATCTATATAGAAGACACTTTTATAATTTAAAAATAATAATGTGTCCAAAACAACAAAATATTAGTCGATACAAAGCAGAGTTATCGAAAAAGGTGTAGCAATTAAAAAAATCGAAACTAGAGATAACAAAAACGAGTAATTTTTTAAAAATTCACAACTTAAAAAGTTTTTATACGTATCTTAGAATGTTTCAACATGTGCTCAGTTGGTCGCTTTGCAAATATCCAGCCGATAATCGACTTCTGCTCAGGTCCTCTGGATCATCACAGGCGTAACTGTGGCAATAGAAGCGGTGATCCGTTGTCTTATATCTCTGATTTTTATACTGTAGACAGTATTTTTAAAGTATCCCCATAGAGAAAAATCTAGAATCTGGGCTTCTCGGAAACTAAAACACAGGATCACCCTACCAATCCAACGATTAGGCAATCTTTCATTATGAAAGTGCCTAGGCTGAACGCCAGGCTAAAATGTGGAGTGGTGTACACCATCTTGTTGAAGCATTACAGCAACGTTACTTTCTTGTTCACTTTGTTCAACTTGTGAGAAAACATACAGTTGTAGCGTGTCTAAATAAACATTCCCTGTGATAGTAGGCTCATGAAAAAATAAAGGGCCAATCACAGGCTTGGACATCAAACCGCACCACACGTTTATTTTTGTGGAATCTCTGACATATTCAATAATTTCATTGGGTTTCGAGATCCCCATATCCTACAATTATGCCAAAACATTTAATACAACGGATAATCGCTGCTACTGCCACAGTTACTCCTGAGATGATCCAGCAAACCTGGGCAGAAGTTATCGAGGATGTTTGCATAGCGACCGATCGACCAACGGAGCTCATATTGAAAGATTTAAAGGTACTTAAAAAATTTTTTGACTTCGTTAATTTTTAAAAAAAAAGTACTAGTTTGATTATCTCTAATAGGTTCTGAGATACGATTTTTTTTTTAATTTCTGCAACCTCTTTCGATGACCCTTCTATTTAATCACATAATTATCTGAGAAAGACGGTATGACATAAATAACGATCGATATAGACAGTGACAATCGATGTAGACGATATCTCTCGATATATACATCGACATTTGTAAGTATAATTTATGTTATTTCAAACTTATAAATGCACAGAAAGTGATCAACAAAAAGTGAAATTATTAAAATATAAACACTTTCAGGACAAATAATAATAAATTGTGAAATTTTCATCGAAATCAGTTAAGTAGTTTTTGATTTATTAGGGCACACAAGAAACGAAGATTTTCTTTGATTTATATAGATTATCATTAGTATCCATTATACTCAATTTATACCTCACTTTCCCTAGGACTATGAATGCAATTTTTACTAACAGCAAATCGCTGTATAATTTAATTTTAATTATCAATGACAGAAATTTTTAGTTCAGTTGTTTAAGTAAATATTGAAAACAACAGACTAAATATATTAAGATCTTTTTTTTTAATATTATATAAGGAACTTAGGAATTGCTCTTAAAAGTTTACATTTATCCTAGAATTTGCTTTACATATGACTGTAAAGTGAAATCTGTTTTTAAGTTTGACTATTTTCTGAAAATAAAAGAAAAATTAATTTTTTTGAAAATTGCCAATTTTTAATAAAAAGTAATTTCGGATAAGTGTTGGTATGTTATAAAATCTCAGTGTCTTAAATGTATTTTCCATTCTCGTCGTTCATTTTTAAACTGGTTTTGATTTATCGTTTTTATGGTTTTATATTTAAAACTTTTTTTGGAATTTTATTAATATGAAACTTATTTGATCAGTCATTTTAAAATGATATCCGGTAATTTTATTTAAGAGTATTTAAACTTATCCAGTTTGGTGAAGATAAATCCAACGTCATTACTTATTTGTTTATAAGAAAATATTATTTTATGTTGCCGAATTGTAATTAATTATACATTCCATTGAATTATAAAACTAACTGAAACGAATCAAATGTTATCATGCGTTATGATAAAACAGTCAGGTAGACAATTGGTTTACAATTTTCGAGAAATACGCTTCACCGCCACTGTTTCGCTGATACAGCTCCAGCTATCTCTTATACTGTTTGTTACCGATCCTATTTCTGTTGCTGCTCTCCTCTATACTACTGGTGCTGACGTAAATCAGTATACGCATCACTTACCACCCTGTTCCTATTTCACCTTCTGTATGGCTGTCACTCACTCAAAAGTTACCGCTAGCTTACTACGTGGAAGGTTATACAATATGTATGGGGTAGAATACCATATTTTAGATTAAAAGAAAAAAATCGCTTCACTGATTTTTATCAAAAGAATTTTTTTTGTATGCCTGAAGTTTAGCGTATATATTTTTTGCACTGACGTATGTATATGTCTGTTGGTTGGACTTAACAAATAAAATAATAACTTCATCGATGTTTGAGTTAAATTTATTTTTTAATTTTTGTTATCCCTCCAGGACGCTTACTTACTTTCTGTATAAGTATAGATATAAATTCATATTTGTAAATTTTTATCAAAATTTAGACCTAAATTCTGATTTATTTATTAATTTCATTTTGTTTTTTTCTAGTGTTCAATCTTTTCAGCAGCCAGTTCCCAGAAGCAAAACGTAGAATTAAATTTAAAAATAAATAGCTGTATTACAATATTTTCAACTCAATTAAATAAAAAAATATGTATAATTTAAACTAAAACAGAAAAAAGAATTATGAAATATTAACCATGGTGCCCTGCCTGAAACTACCAACTCAGTGGACCCCCACTGTGTTCATTATCCACGTGCTTACGAGAATAAAACTGATAAACAATTAGAGCCGGTTCTATTTATTTAACTACTAGTGTATTGTAATTTCTTCAGAGCAACAGTTGATCAGCAAAGGTCTCGAAATTTTGAGTATGCGACTTTCAGAATAATCAGTTTCCATCTTAAAAACAGTAAATATAGGCGGTTACCCGTCTTTCGTACAGGGTACGAAATCGTAAAAAAGTATTTTTCACGATTCTTACCCGACAAATACAACGAGGAGATGACCGTACTTTGTTTCTCATTTTTAATTTTTTTATTTTATGTTTTTTAGTCAAGTAACCGGAAGCAGCATTTTTATTTTTAATTGTAGTGTAAACTACTTTTTATGGACCAAAGGATTTTTTTCTAAAACTTTAGATTAATATGATTTTATACTTTTTCAAACGAACACAGAGTAACGTAAAGTTTGTCTTCTTGCGCTTAACTGAGCAGGAATTTTTTTTATTATTGACATTTTAACGGGTATTAAGCATGTAAAAGTGTCATGCAGTTTATACGTCACTGAAAACACTTTTATATAATAAGTAGTAACTATTTAGGTGGTATTTATTTACCCATTCATATGCAGTTATCTAATTAGAACCAGCATGCTTTTAATAATCATATAAAGAATCTCAAACGAAGCATATTTTAAAGTAAAATCTTCATTTATCTCCCAATCACTTATTAGATTTATGTAACATCATATTTAGCTCTCACTCCATTAATGTCTGTACTTTATTTGCAATGTTTACTTGAATAAAAAGTTACGTTTTAAATGTCAATTTTTTTTTTAAATTTTAATAATGTTATACAAAATAAAAAAACTGTTATATTAATTGAAAAAATAAAATTTAAATTTAAAAAATACTACCGGTTTAGAAAATATACATCATCCTAACTCCCGTAGGAGAAGACACCCGTTTTGTGATCATCCCGATCGCCACACCATCGCAACCCGTTCCTAGCCCTAATACGCTTTACCGGAGGTCGTTTCTTAGACCCTCTAAACTTGATAACACAACACAATCATCAGTTTGGCCTCTTTCAGAATGCCACCGATGCAAATGCATCGGCAGACATTTCCATCACTGCATTTACCTACCGTAGGCCTCTTCCAACCACGACTACTTACTATAACTTCATTTCTAGGATTGTTTAATGCAGTATATTTGTAGTTGTAAGTCGATATTGCTACTATTACTGCAGTATTTACTTATCTGCAAGAGATAAGTATTTTTCTTGTTATTTATCACAATGGTTTACTGTCGATCCAAATGGTAGATAATCCAAAATCTTAATTAAAATATAGTTCGACATACATGTCCGGATTGAGGTAAGAATTTTACGCTTAAACATTTTATAAGTTTTTTTGGTTGGGTATAATTATTTTTCTAATATATTATGCACGGTTCCTTAAGTAGCTTTAAATATATTGCAATAAAAATACTTAACTGATTGCACAGATTAAATAGATAAATACGTATGAAGTAACAAAATCAGTTCATATTTTACAATATTAAACTTAATATTTATTATTACAAAGTTCTCAGTGAATTTACCATTATTAATCTAAAAAAAGGGTTAAATAAAATTAGTACAGCGTAAAAAATTAAATAAATTATTTTTAATCGTATACGTTTAATTAATTTGACAGCAAACTGTGCCTGTGACAAACAAGGTAGGCTTTATACCAATATGGAGATACCAGTAACAGGACACAGAGATTTGTGAGGGAGTCGTGCCAATGTGACACTATGCCATTAAGCTATAATCCCGGATAATACCTGTCCGGTTAATGGGAAGTGGCATCTCAACGCTACCTATAACTCCCTCGCTCTATTTGCACCCCCTTCTCTACAACAACCGACTAACTCACCCTCCAGTGCCTCAATTCTCCCACATAATCTGGCTCCGCTTGATTTTACATGGGTTATATAGTATTTTGTGTGTGTGTGTGTGTGTGTGTGTGTGTGTGTGTGTGTGTGTGTGTGTGTGTGTGTGTGTGTGTGTGTGTGTGTGTGTGTGTGAGTGCGTGTGTGTGAATGTGACAGACTAGGGATGTGTTACTGTATAAGCCTACATGAGTGAGTGTGCATACATGTATAGTATTTTATAACAAGTTGATGGGAAAAAGTGGTTTGATTCCGATATAGATTGACACAAATTCATCAGTTGTTGTGACCCTTAGGCCTAATACGAATGTTGTTACCAGTAAATTTTAAATCAATTGATTTTGTTTTTGTTCAGTAAATGAAATGTATTATGTCTGCAGTATGTCGTGTGTTTGTGTGTGTGTTTTTATTTATCTTATATAAATATAAAACCGAAAATTTGTCTATCTGTAGATCTGTTTGCCTGTAACAGCATCACGCGAGAACCAACCGACCGATTACTTTCAAATTTGCAGCGTACATTTGTGTTATTCCAGGGAAGTTTTGAAGACTAGACTGAGGCCTTAGCCCCCTTGAGAATGAAGTTTTACGTTTCTATAAAGTCAGAATATTCTCTCTGCAGCCCTGAGATAGACCCAGTGGCCCCGGGAGACCCTTAGAAGCCCTTGGGTCAGCTTAGTATTTTAAATGTACGTTGCTTTTCCTTCAAATAATAAACATCTTGGTTAATCTTCGTTAACGAAAATTTTCGCTCATCTCTAGAATTCTGCAGCGTATTGAGTTACGTGAAAAGCTATAAACCACTTAGCCAATTTCATACAAAAGGGTAGAGCATACCATAACACAGCAGGCCTAGCTCACTGAAATTAATTTTACATTCAGTTGAACAGATTTTCAGGCTCAGATTTAAGTTCCTTAAATATGATTTTAATTGATCGTAAAATGAATAACATTAGTCTCAGTAACTGATGCAACTCTTACTGCTGCTTCAGTTGTGAATATGAACGTGTCCGTTATTTCGAGGTATCTGATAATTAGGTACCTATTAATAAAAAAAAGATTAAATCACATATTGTGGTTATTCAAGATTTATGACGGCAATTTTTAAAAATTTATAGATTTAGGAATTCATAAATTTTATTAAAAATATAATTAATCATCTGTTATTTATTATGTTTATTTATTTTTTATATTTTATAATGATTCGTCGTCTACGTATATCAAAAAACTGTATTCTAAAATTTTATTTTTAATTTTTTGTTGGATGAGTTTGAGTAATAAAAAAAAAACTTACTAGAAGAAAAACGACATGAAACATTTGGGGAGGTGTAAAAGTTAACTTTGAAATATCCGACAGTGTTTATACCGCCAAAGCAACCACACCACCTCATTCCTGTGTTTCATCTTTTCCTTTTAAAACCCATTACAGCATCTGTCTAATGGCGTCGTCTACGAAAAGAAGATGACTCTTACTTGAACCACCATTTAAATGATCTCTTGGAAAAATTAATTAAAACTATAATGCGTTGCAATTTTCACAGTCTCTTTCCCACTACCAAAAACTCAACAACATCTTGCTTGCTTCATTTCTTCCTTCCTTACGTACTTATTTTGCATATTATAATGAATTTTCTATTTCTTATTTAATTTGTTACATCTTGTATTGTTGCATTTCTTTAATTTTAAGTTCTATCAAAGTTTTTTTTTTTTTATGAAGAAAGTACAATACTAAAATTGAACAACTTAACATTTAAATTATTTGTAGTTGTTTGTCAGATATTACGTTTCTTGTTACTAAATGTACCTCTTATCAACAATAAATTAATTATTTTTATTCTAATTAAAATTACTTAACTAATCTTTAAAGTTAACTAAGTTCACATAAGATGTTGCCTGAAAATTAAAATCCTTTAAGAAAATAGAGTTAAATTTTTATTAGAATGTATCTGTCATTCTTTCGATTTGCGTTAGTGAGACAAAACCGAATAATATAAGGGAAGGAAGCAGATTACAGGTAGATTTATTGGAACTATTAGAAAGTTTACAAGTTATATATATAGTCCCCGGAATAAGTATGTTTGACAGAAGGTTTTAATCGAATGAAAAAAGAGCTATAGAGAAAGGTGGTCTATAACTTAAAACGTAAATTCTATCTCTATAACTTAAATTCTGTCTGGAAAGATTCCTTAGAATTTATGAAATACAAAAAAGAAGGAAAAAGGGAAGTAGGCAGACCTTAAAAAAGTTGATCAGATTCAAAATCGTATAATATGGGCCAGAAGATACGTATCCTCCTATCCTTGGGAAAAAGAAGAAAAAATGTTACATACTTTTTTTAATAACAATTTTTGATTTTTTTAAATTAAATTAATATAACTTAGCAATTATCATATATAAAAATAAAAACCAAATTGGCAAAAATAATGAAAAAAAAATCAGTTATTAAATTTATTTGAGCTTATTTTATAAATTATTTTTCACCTGTTACAAAAACGTAAAAATTCGATTAAAATGTAGTCAAAAAAGTTTATTTTAGTCATTAAATAATTTTTTTTTTTAAATTAGATATTAAATAAATTATTGGGAATTAGATTAACATCAATTACAAATTATTAGTGTTAATATGGAGAGGATTACAAACTAATTAGCAAAGATGTAATCCAATAAATATTTTTCTGGATACTTGAAAACTCATTTCATAAAAAATGATGATTGCAGATTTATTATTTTTACCATAAAGCGATTGGTTTTATTCATTTTTTCTTTTTATACCATTCTCTGTTTTGTTCTAATTTTCTAAAAAAATTCGTTTCTAATCTAATCTAATTTACATTCTTTCTAATCTACTTCCTACAAAACGTAATTAAATTATTTTCACTCATTTTAATACTTTTCTTTTATTACTGTTAACATTTCTTTCAATAACTAAATTAAATAATCCAACATTCTCTTCGGTGAACCTACCTTGTTCTGTTATATAAAATATTTTACCACAATTATTTACAAAAACTTATTTCAGAACAAAACAAAGCAATTAAAACCATTTTATATGCGTTTATAATCAAAAGAATTGAAATGGACACGAATTGAAGTGTGAAACCACATTTTTTACTTTTTAGTTCGTAAAATGGAAGATTAAAAAGATAAATTTACAGCTTTTGATATAACTAATAACATTATTTATTAATATGTAGTTTAACTTGAAAGGACCTTACTTTAGAAATTGTGGATTGGTAAGTTTTCTCTTCTAATTTACGCTGTGTAGCGTATTTCCGTAATTGATTTAATTTTCGGACAGATTTTTATGTATCCGTAAATAAATACCAATTTTTTGTTTATCTTTTTGTGGTTTTATATTTTTTTTATTTTAATCCCTGCTTTTTCCTTAAGTAATATAATTAATTTGATTCTTATTTTTTCTAAATCAGTGCTTTTGTTCTAGCATATTTTTTTAATAATTGAAGGCGATATGTCATAATTGTAAAGGATGAACATGATGTGTATTTTTTAAATTTATTATTTAATAATTTATTAAAAAATATTGAGAAAAATATAATTATATTAAAATTATTAAAAAATAAACAAAAAATTTGTAATTTATTACTTATAAAAAACCAATTTGGTTAGGAAGTATAGGAACTATTTTGGTGTCCAAAATATTGTAACGTTTTTTGAAATTTACAAAAACAAATCTTACGTATCTTAAGTAGTTGGGGTGATGTCGTGATAAAGATTAATACGATACTTCTAAAGCTTAAGATTTAATTACCATACGATTAAAGCAAAAACAATATAAGAATAAATGAAATAAATTCGATCGGTCGAAAAATGCATAAGTTACAAGTGGCGGTCGTATAACAAATAAAAATTTTAATTTTTATAAATTTCATTTTATTTTAATATACTACAATTTATTGATAATTTTCTTCATAATTCTTAATTACTTTTTTTTAATTATAGGTTTACATTTTTTTAATTAAAATTTATATTTATTCAGTAATATTTATGTATAAAACAATATATAATTTTTATTATTACGTTTTTTATTTTATTTTTTTTTTTAGTTTTTAGGATATTTTTTTAGAAAAACATTTTTAAGCATGTTGATAATATTTACAAAGAAAAAAAGTTTATTATATAAGGAAATTTATTAAAAATTACTTTTTTTAATTTTTTGCTTAATTAAATAAAAAAAAAACTAATTAAATAATTTTAATAATACACTGATGTAAATTGGTATTTATTACTTCTATTGCCGAAGGGAGTTGATAAATGAATGACGTATTTCAGCGGCACACTGTCGCTATATTGAGAAATACTATGTTATATGAACTTTCTTTTTCCTGTTTAGCCTCCGGTAACTACCGTTTAGATAATTCTTCAGAGGATGATATGTATGAGTGTAAATGAAGTGTAGTCTTGTACATTCTCAGTTCGACCGTACCTGAGATGTGTGGTTAATTGAAACCCAACCACCAAAGAACACCGGTATCCACGATCTAGTATTCAAATCCATGTAAAAATATCTGGCTTTACTAGGACTTGAACGCTGTAACTCTCGACTTCCAAATCAGCTGATGTTATATGAACTTAGTACAGTATTTCTTTGATAGAATACAGGTAAACAAAACGACTATTCACGATGTTAGACGAAGGTAGGCGAAGTGATTAGTGTGATTATTAACGGCAAGAGGTGACTGTTTTGTACGTATGTAATACTTTATATATAAACTTTTTTATACTATTACCTGATTTGCCCTATTCTTATAAAACATTCGTTTCTTATCTAATTCAGCTTACATCTTTCTAATCTACTTCTTAAAAAACTCTTAATTAAATTGTTTACGTAAATTATGTTAAATATAATAAATGGATTCTTCTTGTTAACGATGTTATATCATTGTACGTTATCACCTCCGATATATAATATTATTAGCGCAATGTACGTCAACATTACTTCAGATAAGACGATTTTGACAAGTAATTTATTCATACAAAATAAATTATATTTAAATATCCACAATATATTTAAATTCTATAATGTAAATATATTGTATTGTAATAATCTAAATTTATCGTGTAATATAATAGATATAAAATTTGAAAAAATCAAACTTCATGTTATTGAGTTTTTTTTTTATTTATGGAAAATTTCTTATTCGCTTCGCGTACGGGATAAAAATATTGGGCTGCTAAATACGTGTAATTTAAAAAAAAAGATTATTTATTTTTAAAAAAAGAGAAAACAGTATTCCGGTATATTATTGGCTCATTACATTCTTAAAAATTAGTAAAAAAAATGTTATTCGTTGAAAGTTGGATTTTTAACGATATATTTATCGTACGTATTTCGCATAATTTTTATTAATAACATAGAAAGTGTAATAAAATGTTTAAAATCCCCATGATTATAATAGTAAAGTAAAAAAGTTTTATACTGTGAAAAAAAATGTTTGTAGCTTACTGATCAAACGAAACTTTCAGAAGAAGAAAAATAACATAATTTAAATACGATGTCTTAAAAATAAAATTACCATAAATTGATAAAAATTTGATTTACATACTTAAAACATTCTGAGTAAGTAAGGAACTGTACGATTATGACGAATTTTATCGATTTTATCAGGATTTACATATCTGTTTGTATTTCGAGTTTTTCTTTAAATACAATCTGTGAATTAAAATGTATTATACATTTTTATGTTTTATATATGATGTTGTTATTTCATTGTTTTTTTTTTTAATAAAAATAAATTATTATTTAAATAATAATTCCCGATCTCCGCGTCTCGGCCTTTCAACCGGATGTCCCGAGTTTGAACCCTGAACAGGATGGTATTTTTCATATTCACAAATTTCTATTATTATATTTCCAAGTAAATACTTCATTGATGAATTAGTTTGTCAATAAAAAATTAATAATATTAATAATACAATATTCCAAATACAGGCAATTTTATTAAAAATTAACATTTATTTTGTATTTGTTATATTTAGTTCTAAATTTTATTTTAAATGTGTTTGATTTTCCTTTTTTAATTAAGTTAGTATTTCTCAACCATTCTGTCTGGTTTTACGGAACAATCTCGATTAGTGGTTCTCCCAGGTCAGATGCAACAGCGAGTTATCTGGATTCTTTGATATCAAATGAAAGATTTCTTGTGGGACCTTGGAAGCTTTGTGAATCTATCTTAGGATTAATCCTAAGTAAGTACAATTGGGTACTTAAAATTGGGCCATAAGTAAGTACATGATTTTTACGGCGGACCTTCCAGTTCCAGATGATGTCACCGTCATTTCATTTGCTGACGATACAGCGGTCCCTACCGTTGTTAAGAACCCACACTTGGCCTAAACGAAACTACAATCGGTGTTACACCTGATCGGCGAGTGACTATCAAAATGTAGGGTAAAGTAAATCCGAATAATTCACATCATATTACATTTGCATTGAGTGACTGTCCCTAAGTCCACCTGGACGGAGTCGTCATCTCGCACTCTCACCGAGTTCGATTTCTTGAGACCCACCTTGATCGTTTTTTAACGTGAAAGTACCCCGTGAAAGAGAAACTTAACACCAAATATGAGGCTTTATTGGTTGTTAGATAGGAACTCGCACCTGTCATTGTCCAATAATTTTTTGACACACAATTTCAGCATACAGCTACGGGACACGACGTATAAAAGTAACATTGAGATTATAAAACGTTTTTCAAAAAATTTAGCGAGATCCATAACAGAGGCACCGTGGTTCGCTCGGAATGAGAAAATTCACGAATATCTTGGATTGCTACAAGTTCGTGATAGATCAAACTGTTCGGTTTAAGTTACAGACAGCGATTAGACAGTCATGTGTACTTTCTAGCAGCTAATCTCCTAGATAACAGAGAATATGTCCGTGGCTGAAACACCAAAACGTATTGGACTTGGGGATATCTTAGTGACACTTGACCTGGTTTGGTATCAGACATGTGATAAAAGTCTTTACTATGCCTTAGCGAGAAGCGTAGCGGCCTTCTATTTCTTTCCATGAACTTGTTATGTTACTATTTTGTTTATCTCTATTTATTTTTTAATAAAGTTGTGGATTATTTTGTGGTTTGTTTTTTCACTTGACTATTGCGATCTCTTGAATCTTTGTGATCCCAATTAATGCATTTATTAATTAAAATTTTTATGTATATATCGTTTATTTATACATATAAAATAAATATAATATATATTATACAACATATAAATATTGTTTAGTTTTCTTTAGAGTGTTCGTTGGGAACCTCTCTTCACGTGCTTTTTATAATGCAATTTACCTGTGGTACCTTAATCGGAACCGATTGTAAATTCACGATTTTTGAGACAAATTATTTTTTTTTAAAGATTATACGGGTTATAAAGTATTGGGTACCAATAATATTTGAAATTTTTTTATCAATAAGATTTTGCGATGATAATACCCAAGCAAGGTACCTTTGTAACGAAAAAATAAACCAAATTTATTTTGATTAATATTCGTTTTGTAAGATTTATTTTCGACTATCTTTAGTGGTCGTAATGTTATATACTTCTTTATGATATTAATGAACATAAATAATATGTAACTTTGTTGTGAAGTTTGCTTCGGTTTGTCGATATAAATGTTTGTATTTTTAAAATATGTACTGAATATTGCTTTAACAAAAATTGCATTGAAATCGCTGAGCTTGAAGAAATATATAATATTTATAAAAATATAGGATTTATATAATATATAGTATTTATAAAAATTCGTGTGATTTAAAAATTGTTTAAATTATTTAAAATATTATTTTATGTGTCATTTTGATAATATATATTACATATATATAATAAATTATATATATATATATATATATATATAAATTTTGATAAATAATAAATTATTTAGGTGCTAAATGAAAGAGCTTACTCGCCGCATTAATGAGTAATAATGTAATTCAGTAGATTATGTTCTTTATTTATATTATATATAATAATAACTGCATTAACATTGGGTAATAAAATTCAGTCAACCAAAGAAAGAATAGAAAATGATTATATACATCTTATTATAGAAATATGAGATAACCAAATACAACAAAACAGGAGTTCAGGTTAACTGATTTGCTTATCTGTTTTCTTTTACGTCCACGTCTTTGCTTAAAGTCACTTTTATGCCAAAAAAAAAATTCTGGGAAATAATTATTTATAAATATCCTCAAATAGAGATGTAATATGAAAAGATTATTTCTTATATTTAAAAATAAAATTTATTATCCACTGATTTACTTTTATATAACATTGCAATTAATAAACCTAAAAGTGTGGCATTAAAATATTTCACAAAGATTGATGTTTACTGAATTGTTTTATTATTTAGATATAATTAATCACAAGTAAATGTTAACTTTTATTTACAGTAAATAAACATAATTTATTTTATAAATAATTTGAAAGAAGAGGTAAAAATGAATAAAAAAATGCAGGCAATTCATTTTTGGAATAGATACAATTTTTCCAAAAGCTATTTTGGGAGCTTGTTCTTCAGGGGATTTTATTAATGAATAAAATATTCACTAAAATAGATTTTAAATAAATTAAATAGTTCCTGTGGGAGAGAAACCTACAATTATTATTAGAAGAACCAACCCTAAATTATAGGATTATATAATAAAATTTAAATAAATTAAATTATTAAAGCTTAAAAATGAAGACGTAATTGATCGGCGTAACCGGCTTAATTACGTGCAATTCATTTTTAAAAATAATTTCTATTTTTAATGATTAAAATATTCACTAAAATTGATTTTTTTTTCTGTTGTGAAAGAGCGGGCATCAACAGCTATGGTCATTTGCCCGGTGGAAAAAGATACCATGCCTGACCGGGATTCGAAACCGAGATCTCCTCACGAAATGCTGAGATGCTCGGATCTGCTCGGATACAGAGGTCGGCAAAATTGATTTTAAATAGATTAAAATCGAAATTTAAAGAACTTTTTTCGGTTATTTTTTTTTGGAAGCTCCCCCATTCATCATGGGAGGAATATTAAGTTATTTTAGTGGGTTTATATTTTAACAAAATACGTTTTGAGCAATAAAAATTTAAAGGTTTTTCAATTTTGTGGACTCCCATACTCAAGGGAAAGCATTAGGATAAAATTATTATTTTTTTAATTATCCCGAATAGTCATAAAAAAAATTAAAAAAGAAAAAGTTTTAAAATTGTTTAAAAAATGCAGAAGATATATTCATAATTCTAAAACATTTAATTTTCTAGGAAGGGGTGAAAACATTCAGTAAATTTTTTTGTTCAAAAAATACTAAAAACTAAGGTCTATCAAAAAATTAAGATTTTTACATTTAAAATGTAATAAGTAGTTTGAGAGATGAATTTAAATTTAAAAAAGGACATTTTTTAGCTATATTTTTGGAGCTGTTTGAAAGCTTTTTGATGTAAAAAATATAGTGCTAAAACTCCTATTAACTCCCTTTATGAAGCAAGATATAGCTTATATATATATAAAATAATTTTTTTAGGTTGGGGTGAATAAGTTTAGACTATGGTAAAAAAAATATTTTTGCTGAAATGCCCCAATAAAAGATTTGAAATTTTATTTCGGCCAAAACACACCCTCCACTTTTTTTAATTATTTAAAACAGTTGAAATTTTTCAAAACTGCCATAAATTTTTATACATAGTCTAATGTATTTATGGTGTATTTATGTATGTATGTATGTGTTTGTTCCATCGTAACAGCTCAACGGCTGAACACCGTTTAGATGTATGACCTCGCATTAGAATCCGTTACGTTACCGAGAGAGTCATAGGCAATATATATATAAATTTAAAAAACTTTATCGGATGAATGAGTCGTTTTTGAATAACTTGTATCTGAACCCTTCATTTTGAACCATTGGGAAACCCCGTATCTCATACGTATGAAGTTTCTTACTAGTGTTTATACACGACTGCCAAAAAAAGAGTAATGTATTTAGGGTGTCTGTATGTATATATGCTCCACCGTTGCAGCTCAACGGCTGAACCGATTGTCACTTGCACGTTCTTTAATTATCTTGTTTTAGTAATTATGCTAAAGAGCAATGTTTTTTTGGGCAGATTTTTAATTTTTAATATTTATCTCTTGTTTACGAAATACATGCAAAAATGTAATACATTCTTTCCCTCCCCCGAAGGTAGTACCTATTTTCTAAATTTAATGAAAATCGGTCATCGGGTCCAAAATTTGTTTTACCAAATAAAGCCTACATACGCACAAACGTCCTTCTGACAAAAATAAATTTTTTGAACTTGTCAGCAATGGAATAAAATTCTATTTACAAATTTTTAACAATTTATTTAATCTAATTTTTCTTTAAAAAAAATATGTCTCCTTAAGATCCATACTTTAAAAAAGCCCAATATAATATTTTTAGGTTTTTTTTTACCGATCTATGTACTTCCCGTTTGAAGCATATATTGTTATAGCCGGGATAGTAAAAAATTATTTTTTATAATTTATTAATATAACCGCATTTAATTGTTAAAATATGGATATTTTTATGTGTCAACAGACACATATGTTATCATTTGTAGTTAGTATCTCCCTTACCCTTCAATTTATCAACCAAACTCTTCCTCACTCTCTCTCTCTCTCTCACACACACACACACGCACACACACACACTCTCACTCACTCTTTCTCTCTCTCTCTCTCTCTCTCTCTCTCTCTCTCTCTCTCTCTCTCTCTCTCTCTCTCTCTCTCTCTCTTTCTTTCTCTCTCTCTCCCTCCCTCTCTCTCTCTCTCTCTCTCTCTCTCTCTCTCTCTCTCTCTCTCTCTCTCTCTCTCTCTCTCTCTCTCTCTCTCTCTCTCTCTCTCTCGCTACTTCTACTATTTTCTTTCTCTTTATGTGGTATGTATGTTCTTATATATAAATATGTATAATAATACAAATGTTTTACTAGTCTATATTTTGTTCCCTCACAGGTGGTTACCATGTGTTCTTGTTTATTTAACCTACAAGTTTCTTGGAAAATATATATATATATATTCCATCACAAAGATTAGTTATTTTTAATATTATATATAATTTTATCTTTTTTTTTTTTTTATTTAGCACATTTGGTTTCTTTTAAACCATTTTTTTGTCTGTGTATTTTAAATGATAATATTTTCAAACAAAAATAATAATTAGGATCTGCCTATTCCTTTATCAACTCCTTTTCTAAAAATTGAGGAACGTATTATTATTTATGTATAGTATCTTGTTTACGTTAATGTCCTCTTATCTTTTTTTTTTTTTTCTTTTCGTAATTTTTCGATTTTTTGTTTGACATGTTATTTTTATTTGATAATAATGTAATTAATATATTGTATTGATTATAATATTTTGTTAGTTTATCTATATTTTTACTTCTGAAAAGGACATCCTGCTTGTTTTCTTCCTTTCCATATAACATAAACATGTTTTTTTGTATTTATCTACATATATAGGATGATTCACAAAGAATGTAACAAATTTTAAGACTACCTTTTAAAAATAAATAAGAAAGTTCATATAAAAATATTTTTGGAAACGCTTCTTTAGCGAGTGACAACTGGCAAAAGAAGCGCTTTGGTAAAATTAAGCTAGATTGTAATTCTTTGGAACTAAATTAATTAATGGGTAAATTTAGTAGTTTTATATGAAATTTGACCTGAAAAGTTGAAAAAAAACGTAGTTCCTAAACTGTATTTTTAGTAGTTTTCGAGAAATTTGGGGTAGAATACGAAAGAGGTGGCAGATTTTAACTAGCACAGCGAAAATATCATGAAAGGTTTCCAAATGGTAGAATTTCAAACCACAGAACCTTTGATTCAATATTTCAGTGCTTATGTACCACTAGATATATTTATTATTTTTCTAAACTACTTAATTGTTTGATTGTTTTCTAATATTACTTTGTTAAAATCTGCCACATTGTGATGTGTTTTGTTTTTAATAAACTTCGAAATTCTTAACGTTTGTATTTAGTTTCTTGGGACGTTATTCATACCATTTTATTCAGAAACAAATTCTCTACAAGTTTGGTATAGAAGTTTTATGTGTAATTCTCATTTAACAAAGTTATTTTACGCCAAACATAAACTAGTTGTTTTTCAACCGCTCGAAAAGTACTAAAAATACAGTTGTACAGTTGTGGAACCTATTCTTTTTTTTTTTAATTTTTTTAGGTCAAATTTCATACAATCTGGCATAATTTTGCTGAAGGCACAGAAATCAGGTAAAAATTATTCGCCAGCCGTCACTCGTTAACGAAGCGTTTCCGAACCCTATGTTTATATCAACTGTCTTCTTTATTTTCAACTGTAGAGTATATCCTAATAGTTTGTTGCTTCGTGAATACTCGTATCTCTATACATTTTAATGATTATTTTTCAACAGTTATTACTAATATTTAAAGTTTGAATTAGTCTTATTTGTTACAAATATTTTGCGTTTATAATTATTAAAAAAGTATTTACGTGAATAATCATATAAATTAAGGTAAAGTTGCTGGAGTAAAGTTTACTGGGTCTATAGTTAAAAATGGATTTAGGTTAATTATTTTATATAACACATTCCTTCTATTCCATGCTAAACTATTTATTCTAATGCATTTATAGAACTGTACATCTTCATAATTATTTACTAATTATATATTTTCTAATTTTTTTTATCGTTTTTACTTTCTACACTAATTATTATTATTAAAATAACTACTCCTGAATGTCTTACTCTAAAGTAATTTTTAAGCCACCAATTTATTTCTTATATTAAGAATGTTCTATCATTTCCGTTCAAATTTCACAGGAATTTTTTTTTTTTAAACATAAAACTCTGGTATCGTTTCCAATACATTGCCGCGTGTTTGCGGTTCAACAAGGATATTGAGAGACTAAGAAACATAAAAATGTGTTACAAATAATCATAATAACAATACGTATATATAATATAAAAAATAGTAATTCATATAAAAAGACTAGATTTATTTAATGACAGTTAAATTAATTAAATACCAAAACACAGCCCATTTACTAAAACGTTATAATGTCCGCTTGAGATTAATATTAACAACAAGATAACACTAGAAAAGTCTAAAGTTCATACAATTAACTTTGCAATACTTTTATCAATTATAAAAAACTACCGTATACTTTATGAATGAATATAATATAATATCACTTTCACTGCTGTTTACAAATAACTCACCGAACAACTTCTTGTATTCACCCGTTGTCCACACTCTTATACTTGTGATATTCTCTTCACTCGTAGTTACCAAATGCCTATTGATGTCGTTATTATCAACTGCGCCAAACATGGCCTCGCCGCCGTACTCCTATGTCTGGAACGGAACGGAACAATAGATCTCGGAGGGTGCATACCCTCCTACTAATCGCAGTATAGGGAATTGCGTCCTTTGCTGCTGGATGATTCTAATGAGCTGATCGGTTATTAAAAGAAAGTGGCGTTGATTCATTTGGTGAAATTTGGACTGCGTTCCGATCCAATGGAGGTTTTTAACGGTAGGCACTCGTCGGAACGATGCGCTGGTGAGGTTGTCTTCCGTGACGCTTTCCCTTTTCGCCCAGAATGAGCTGAAATCCTATGTTTAAGGGGTCGTCCTCTCGAGAGAAGAGCCCGCCGGAGACGATTTTGGGGCCTGTACGTCATTACATTTGTTTATTATTAAAGAAAAGTCTTTTGATTTTGCAGCTCTAGCTCGTTGCGTCTTAGAGCTAGCTGAGTCTGTGAGAAAATGGGGTTGGGATGGCGAGTAAGGAATTTTGTGTGATGTTTTCCCCTATTGAGTGAGATTTTCTAGAGGTGTTTGTTGGATATCGGCACATATTACAAGGACCGCGTTGGGTTTTGGGGGGTTTGGTCAAACACGCTCTTCTGTAACTGTCCTTGGTTTTGTGCTTCATCTGGTTGGCTGTCGTCCAAGACTGCTTGAGCCGTTTCCTGACCTCTTGTGGCCGCTGGTCCTCCCAGCATATGTCTCGGATTTGCTGGAACTCAGACGAAGCTGTTGAATTGAAAAACCGTCTCCTGATCCAGTCCTACCTCGCAGACTGTTTATATTCTGGCATCTCTGCGCAGAGCTAAGTTCCTGACAAACCACGGGGCTCCGAATATCGCCTTCAGAGTTATTTTCTGGACGATTTCCAGCTTCTTCAGGAGGTATGAACTCGTCATCTTCCCCAGGCCGGGAAGCGTAGACCATGATCGGTAGTACATATATCCTAAGAAGAAGATTCTTTATTAGGTTTGGTATTGGACTGTGTCGGTTCAGTTCCTATATTTGCTGGTTCCTGGCAGTATAGGTATCCCCCGGCCTACAGAACCAGTACCCGGTCATCTTTTTAATTGTTGAAGCGTAATAAATTTCACTGAATTCGCCTTTACGTTTTTCAACAAGTTTTTATGCAGGTTAGGTAATCCTTCTGGTCGAACAAGCGCATTTGAAGGTGTCTGTATCACAAAGAACAAATTTTTAAACGGAACTGTTACTCTGAGAAAAGGATATTCCTTTTAGTTCCTTCTAGATTCTTCTTTACATTATTATTTTCTTCCTTTCTTTTTAATGGGAAGGAATCTGTTACCCTGGTTCGTTACTATATAATAAGATTTTAAAATTATCTAGAATGAAATTTGATATTAAATATGTAACGGTATAGGGATATTTGTTTAAATAAATTTTTTGTTGTATTATTTGTGTTTGTATTATGTAAAAATGTTTTGTTTTATATTTTTAACATAGATTTATAATATTTTTTAATGTATTTTGTTGCAGGTATGTTCGATAACGTAATTTCATGGATATTTTGTAAAATCTATTTACATTTGGTAAGTAGACGTATTTGTTTATTATATATTTTTTTTATTTGTAATATTTTTTTACATTAACTATTTTGTTTGTGTTTTTTTTTTAGTTGTTTACTTTTTGTAAAAAACTACTTATAGTTTTTATAATTATAGGAATAAAATATAAGAGAATTTGACAATAAATCATTATAATTTATTTTTAAAAGGTTTTGAGGAGATCATTTCCTAATCACAATACTGCAACTAGGAATAAAAGACTCTTGAAATTTTTTATTCTCCAGTGTTTTTTCACTCTTTCAATAGGTTTGCTTTGTTGATAAAGTAAGAGAACACATATATTACAATTAATTAAACATGTATCGTCAATTACTGCGTTTTCTCTCTCGTCCCGTCTAATATTACTTTTGAGTGATTTTCATCAATATGACAAATTAAAAAAAAAAACCTGCAGCCAAATTTTCAAAGTTTAAAGACAGTTGTTTATTGTCTCAGTCACTGAAATAAAATGAATAATTCTGCTGTTATTATAATTTATTATTAAATAATGAAATTATTTTGGTACCATATATTTTTAAATGTAAATTATAAATGATTAATAATTTTAATTAAATTTATCATGTCGCTAAGCCAGCAATCAAGTTTAGATTTATTTTCCCATTGATTGTACGATTGCATTTTTTTAATTATTTTTAGGTGCAATTTTTATACGGTTAGGGATTATTGTTTTTAATCACGGTTGATTTCTAAAATTTGTGTTTTTTAGACTAGAAAATACGTTCTATTTTCTTTGATTTGATCCGCGTAATTGGATCATTTTCATTTATGTATTTACATATCGTGTGATTCAAGAAGAATGCAAAACAGTTTTAGGACACGTTTAACTGATGAAAGTAAAGAAAAACTTTCATATAAAGATAGCTTCGGGAAGGATTTTAGCAAATATCGGCTCGTAAAAGATTTTCCCCTGATTTGTTCGCCTTAAGTAAAATTAAGCCAGATTATAATTATTGGGAACCAAATAATGGAGTAAATTTATACGAGGTCTGACCGGAAAAATTGATAAAAGTTTCACAACTATATCGTTAGAAGTTTTTGAGAGATCTGAAGTAAAAGATAAAATATATTTAGTCAAAATACACAAAATTTTATATTTGGCGTAAAATAAATTTGTTAAATAGGCAGTAAACATGTATATATAATGTTTAAAACAATACTTATAGAAAATTTAATTCTCAGAAAAATGGTATCAATAAACTTCACATAAACTAAATACAAATGTAAGAATTTCAAAGTTTATTAAAAACAAAATATTTTATAAAATAATATAGACTATTAAACGAAACAAAATTGTCATTATCAAAGTAGGTTTTCCTTTCTTTTTCCTGTTTAGCCTCCGGTAATTACCTTTCAGATAATACTTCAGAGTATGAATGAGGATATGTAAGAGTGTAAATGAAGTGTATAGTCTTGTACAGTCTCAAGTTCGACCATTCCTGAGATGTGTGGTGAATTGAAACCCAACCACCAAAGAAAACCGGTATCCGCGATTTAGTATTCAAATCCGTGTAAAAATATCTGACTTTACTAGGACTTGAACGCTGGAACTCTTGACTTCAAATCAGCTGATTTGGGAAGACGAGTTCACCACTAGACCAACCCGGTGCGTTTATTAAAGTAGGTTCGGAATCTTTTATGTGAACGTTTTTCTTTACTTTCACCAGCAGAAATCTTGTAATATTTTTTGTGAATCACCTAGTATATAAACACTTTTGAATTTGCAGCCTTCACAGAGTTCCTCTAAAATTGTTTCCTTGTAAATAAAACAAATGGTTTGTCTACTACGTGCAATTTATAACAAATACTACTGTATTTGTTGTAAATTGTAGAGGGGGAACTGCTATGTTTTTTATTTTAATAAAACTTAATTAAATTACAATTATATGATTTTAGTTAAATAATTAAATATTAATATAATTGATATCCCATGTATTTTTTTTTTTTATATATTCCCGGTAGGTACTCCATTTGGTGAAAAATTATTTTATGCCATCTTCATTATTATTTCCTTAAAAAAAAAAAAAACAAATTTTAAAATCATTAAGATTTTCCAAACCGTCTTAAAAAATAAATTATTAAATCTTAATCCGAGTTCCGTTTTTTATTTGGCGGAAAATATTATTTGGTACAATGATTTCTAAACGGATAATGTACGGTTAATGTAATTCTCATTATACTGAATAATATAAAAAGATATTCATGATTATGTTAACGTGAACGAAAGATTTCAAGATAAATATGAACGATGTGTAATTATACACTATAATACATACGATTATTTATGGAAAGAATAATTTTTTTTTTCGTTTTTCCCCACTAATTATATTCTTCGTTTATAAATTCTTATTTATTTAATAACACGCTTTTATACGTCTTCTTATTAGTTAAATTTTCTGTGTTGGATATGCTAACTTATAAATACAGGAAAAAAAAGGTTTTGATGGGTTGTGCTTTTCATAGCAGAAGGGTTTTTCAAAGTTCCCCGCTCAACCGTTTACTTCCATATCTCACTTTAATTTGATTCAAAATTGAAAAATCTGTTTTAAAAGCCCAAGTCGTTTTAATTAAAGTATAATAAAACGACCTCGTAGCAGTGGTGGTGGTGTGGTGGTAGCGGCGGCAAATTTCCCTTTACCCTCTTTCCATAGTTTTTACCAAACTTTTCATGGTCGGAAAAACTTGGGTAATTTTACTATCTCTATCTCTTTTCCTTTTTAACAGGAAAGCAGGCGAGCGCTTTGAGGGACTTACGAATGAAGTTTGAGATATGAGATGAATTAACGGAAAGACGATAGGCTTGCTTCATCCCCCACACTCTTTCCTTTCACAACCCGCAACCGTTCTCTCTCCCCCCTTCTCTTTTCCTTTCCCGCTCCGTCTACATCACTATCTCTCTCTCTCTTCTTCCCCTGTTGTGTGCAGACACTGATGGTTGTTCTTCTTTTTCCTATAACACTGACAAGTAGTGAGCTTCTGCGACGAGGGGGGTTGAAATGACCCGGGAAAGTGGTTGAGAAAATGATGAGAAAGGGTTACGTAGGGTATCCATTCTCATTTTGCCCTCTGGAAATATGTCATTACAGTTGAGAACCCGCTAAAACTGCAATAAATTACAGAAAAAGCTTTTGTAAGGTAAACCGACCCTTCTCTCACCTCATCCCTTCTTTCACTTATTTAACCCCAGAGAAATGTTAGTGCTAGTGGTAGCCGGGTTTGTGTTGTATCTTAGGTTTTTTTTGTGTTTCTACTTTCCTTTTTGGAACGGGAAGACGGGTTACGGGTACCAAATGAAATTACACCTTAAATGCAGGGATCATTCCTATTTCTTACTATTTTTCTTTACGTAAAGCATTCAACCTTATACCGTACTAACCCCTATGTTACTTTGGATCTGGGGGATGAGCTGGAAGACCAATTTATCTTCTAAACTAATTTATCCTAACTTCTTTTAACGAATGAAGGAAGTACATCCAATTTCATTTCTTACACAACTTCATTCAAACTGTGATATATCAATAATGAAAAGAAAAAAAATATTAATTTTATTTAATTTTATAAATAGTTATATGCTAAATTAAAAAGTATTGATTGTAATAATTAATTATTATTTTCATTTCTCTTAAAAAATCTATAATTCGATTTTAAACTTATTTCAGTTATGAAATTGCATGCCTAGTAGAATTATATTCTTTCACCGATTTTTTTATTATGAATGTAAGATTTTTCTGATATTTGTATGCAACTTTTATAATTTTCTAATTGAAAAATAAATTTTTAATTTGCTTTTTTGATTTCCCAATTTGATAGTCAAGCAAACATATACAGAATATAACTTAAATATTTGTTTTTTATTATTTGTGTGAGACACTTAGCTATCATTGTTGTTATTGTTTCGTTTTAATATATCTTAACACACCTCAAATCCTGTACTTGAACCAACACACGTTTTAGTTTTTTTTTTATCTATAAACTATTATTATATATATATATGTACATAGATATATATATATAAATGTGAATTGGTCTTTAGGTTGAAGTAATAGGTACAAAGTTGATTTATGGATAATCCTATTTGGGGTCTAGAATTTTTCCACATACCATTTTATTATTGAATTCATCGCAACTTCTTTTACAAAAATACGTGTAATAATATTTTCAAGGTCTTCATAATACTAACAATAAAAAAGTTGGCAAAGTATTGCATGACTTTCCATCTATTAATAATAGAAATTAAAAGAGTCAGAGCCAAAAAACAAAAAAACAAAAAAAAACTTTTTTATAAAAATATTCATATATAGGTTAAATTTAACAAATTTGCTTAAGTAAAGTTTTCTCTAATTCTAACTACCCTCATCAATAAAGGTTAAAATAAAATAAAAAATTGCATTTTAAGTAAGGGTTCTATATATTTTTAAAAAATCTAGACGTTTCTTGGAACCTCTATATATGAAGTATAAATTTTCAAAAAATTTGAGAAATTTTTAAACCGAAGGGAGATCTAGGAAAAGAACTAGAATATACATAATTCAATTTAAGAGGTAGAGGTAGATTTTTGAAAACTATTTTGGATTTTTTTATATATGCATTGCGGGTAACTCATTTGATTTAATAATTTTCTCCAAAATACTTCGAAGTAAGTCGTATTTGCTTTTCTTTCGCGATATCCTCCCACCTCTTTAACGAGTTTTGAAAAAAATTCATATGGTCAATGTCAATATAAAGAACTATTTGAGCCAAATAAGTACTGGTTTTTATTTTTCCATCTAGATGAACTAGTTAGACCCCAACATATATATATAAAACCTCGTACAGAGTAAATTCTCAACTAACCCTATGTAATTTGTTCGTCGATAACTCATAAAAAAAATTAATGTCAACGTTAATTATATGTAACATGTATCAATTTTAATAATTTTATGAAGCTACTAGCCGGTGCAGACTCGCTTCGCTCGTCCTTCTAAGAATGGCTAAAGAAATCTCATACCTTTAAAAAAAATTTCATACCTTTATTATTGACAGTGTTTAAACATATATATACTAGCCACCTGGGATCTCCGCTCCTTGGACCTCACTGTGGTAATTAAAATATACAGACTTTACAAATACTTGAAAAAGAAACTAAATTACAAAAGTCAGTATAGTAGTAACTAAAGTACATAGGCTTTTGACGAGGAAACTTCACCCTCTAAGGGAACTAGAAACTCGATCTACAGCTTAAAATCTTCCCTGGGATAACACGAATGCATCCCCTGAAAATTTGAAAGCAATCAATCGGTTGTTTCTCACGTGAAGCTGCTGCATCCGGACAGACGGAACTCGCCACAAACTTTCGGATTTATATATTGACATTTATATATTGTAGATTGACATAGAAAATGAATTTAATATATTTAATTTTAACGAGAAAGTATTTAACATATTTACACGATACGCATAAAGTTCTGTTGGAAAATATGAATTCATAAAGTATGCGGTAGGTAGAGCTGTTACACTAATGTTATTTTACAGTTAGTAATACTAATATAAATCTTTATTTAATAATACCCAAACGATAAATGTCATATCATATTAAAAATATCATATTATTTTATTTGTGATAATGATTTATATGATTATCATATAATCATAAGATATATTATCATATATCATATACAAAAAAATATAAATATATTAAATCTATTTTCATTAATCTATAGAAAATTTTGTCAGCTGGAGTAATAAAACAAGCTCTCTCTCTCTCTCTCTCTCGCTCTCTCTCTCTCTTTTCTGTTTAGCCTCCGGTAACTACCGTTTAGATAATACTTCAGAGGATGAATGAGGATGATATGTATGAGTATTAATGAAGTGTAGTCTTGTACATTTTCAGTTCGACTATTCCTGAGATGTGTGGTTAATACCACACATCTGTCTTAGTAGATACCATTATTTGGAAACTATACTTCATTCATTGACCCACTTAAGTATTAAGCACGCATTAAAAATAAAATTAAGTAATTGCTAAGTAGTGACAGTAATAAAAAAAATTATTAAATGTTGAACTATTAAATAATAATTTTATGTTTTGACATAAATCTCTAGAGGTGATAACTTTTTATTGATCGAGTCCCCTACTTTGGTTTCACAAAAATTAGATTATTGAAAGCAAAATAAAGGTTGCAGCTTGACTTTTTGTTTTTTTTTTTTACGGTAGGCATTATTAATTAAATAAAAGTGTTAAATAATGGTGTTAAAACTATTTATCTTTATTATAATATGCTCTGTGACCGATTGATTTCTTTGTGACGCACCGTTTTCTGATTTATATTAACGTTAGCAAGAAAGGACGGAAGGAAGGGTACATGTTTTTCCCCTACGTTCTGTACAAAAGAGGGATGCAAGTCTGAGGTGTGACGAACTAAGGGTAGAAGGCATTATAGGGGTAGTGATGGTATGGTAGTAAGTAGAAGGTGTATTGTCCAAGCTGACTCACCCTGTCTGTACATATTGTGTATGTATGTGTGTGTGTGTGTGTGTGTGTGTGTGTGTGTGTGTGTGTGTGTGTGTACGTGGGATGAGAGAGGATGAAGGCATACAACCCCAACTGAATCTCATTGCACCCCTATTGAGTGATGAGGGTTAAGAATAGATCGAACCTTTTTACTTAAAGGTCGAATAAACATATATTACTTAGTTTGAGTTTTCTTGTAAAGTTCTTTTCGGAGAAAATTATGTTAAGTTGTGTGTCTTTATTTATCTGAGATTTCGTAGAATATAATGATTTCTTATATTTGATATAAATTTTCATTATGTCATAATTTTATCTTCATATTCCTGGTTTTTTTAAAATAAATAACAAGGAAAAATGCTGATCCTGATGAAATAATGTTCCTTCGTCGGACTTATTTGAGTTTAAAAGTACTAAATTCTTCGTTTCAAAATTCTGTTTTTGTTAATCTGCGTTGATGTAGTATTTATTTTTTATCTCCAGAAAGTTTTAACTTAGTTACGAAATTTAGTATGTTTTTGTTACTTTATATGTTAGATATTAGTTTTTTCTTGTTTTATTTTTAATTTGATGAGGGATGCCAACTCAAAAAAGGTGGATTTTATGTAAATTCGATCTTCATGTATGTTATGTAGCCCATAAGAACTATTAAAAAAGTTTAGAAGAGAAAATAAAAAATTTATTTTATTTTTTTTTTAGAAATTAATTTTTTTTACTGTTTCAATTTATTTTTTGAAGGAAATTTATTAGTTTTTTACCGACTTTTTGAAGAAAATAACTGTATTACTTTCAGCAGCATGGTGTGAGTGGGGGGTAAAAATGAATTTTCTTTACTCTGTGAGCTGTAGGTGTACAAAAATACTATTTACAATTTATGGGTTCTTTATAAAGTATAAAATTTTCTAGTTCGAAAATTTCAAAAGCTGTTGTTTAGATCAATTTCATTGAAATTTCGATATGCTGTAGTAGTAGTATCTCTGAAGTCGTGAATGTGAAGAGTTGATAAAGATTTATTCTGTCATTCTTGAGTTACGATCAATTAAGGTAGAAAAAATTTGAACTGGGGCAAATTAGAAGATTGGTTTATTACAACTGCAAGGTGGATCGTTGACGTTTCTTTATCGGCGGTATCTATTGTCAGCAATATTAAACTAATTAAAATCAAATTAATATAACGAAAAGTAGGTCTTCATCCTTAGAACTGTGGGATTTTTTTTATTTTGTATGCTACCTTTAATGGTAGCATTAAAACGTTTTTCTGGTAACTTAATGAAAGATATTTTTTTAAAAATAAAACATTTTGATATATATAAAGATAACATTCATTACTTAACGTCATCAAACGATATTCAAACTATTTTCGCACAAAAATTCAAAAATATTATTTGGAAAAAAGAATTACTTATTAAAACATATTACCAGTTTCAGAGTGCATTACCTCACGATCAGTAGTAGTTTATTTCGTTTCTTTACATCCATTTTACTATTTTTCATCAAACAGAATTCTACGTTTCATTTCTAATAAGTGTTTTTTTATTGGACCACAATTTTTTGTAGGCCTATCATATTTAAAAAAAACAATAAAACAGTTTTAAAAAAATACCAAAATGAATAAAATAATTTTTTTTATAATTTTTTTTTTTTTTTAGTCAGAGCAAAATCTAGATTAGTTCTTTTAAATTTCTAGAATATTTGAAAAAGTATTATTTTACTAATTAATATAATTTTCTGAAATCGGATTTTTTGTAAGTTTCTTTTACATTTTCCTTTTTTTAATTTAACAAGGATGTACCGATTGATGCACTGTTCCTAAATGAAAAAGGAGTTCGAAAGAAACGTAAAGAAGAAAAACCTGTTTGTTGATTACAGAAAGAAAAGAAATAAAATTAAAATAATATATAAATAAATACTAGTATCAACGCTCTTTGAAATCCGCGTATACATAGTCAGTTACCTCACGTTAAGTTTTTAAAGAATTTTCTTGAATTTTCATCTGAAAATACATTAAATTAGTTAACATTAATTATAAAAATTCAGAAATGAGAAATGGAGATTATAAAAAAAAAAGTATTATATTTTCAAATTATGTAATTTAATTTTTCGTGTAATATATTTACTATCAGTAACTTAGTTATCTGAAAGAATCTTACGGGCAATAAGAGGAAGTAGCCCTAAAAAAAAAAATAGAATGGACGAAATGTTCAATTTGGTAATGAATCAATAAATTTTAATTTTTTAAATTTTGCTTGAAGAAATAACGAAAAAAATAAGTAAAACTTTCCTTTTTCTAAAGTCGATAATTTGAAAATAGTAACGTTTAAAACACACATACATATATTAAAAAATTGATGTGTATATATATATATATGTGTGTGTGTGTGTGTGTGTGTGTGTGTGTGTGCGTGTGTATCAGTTTTTTTTAATAGAGTTCCATAATATAAAATGGAGTATTATCTCATTAGATAAGTTTTACGAGAGGTATAAAATGTTATACTGAATACGGAAGTTCGTATTTCCCCCACTCAATATTAGATAACGCTTGATTCACCTGCGCTGCTATTGGTTTATAATATAAAGGTGGGGAACTTACCTGTACAGGTTGTTACAGTAGATGAAACGGGGCGTTCTTCTTTCCTCTAACAACTTGTAGGCAGGCGTACCTGTATCGATTCACAAAGGTGAGGTGAGTTAGCCCGTCCTTTTGTCCGTTTCCTCCCCACTAGCAGATATTTCACGTCCATCTTCTTACATTCAACTCTGATGGAGGTGTTTTCTTTAGTTTTATATTTTAATTAATTTCTTTTATACATATTTCAGAATTTTTCATATGTAATCTTTCTGAAACAATTATTTTTAATTATATTAATAATATTTATATCACTAAGCTCTGTAGTTATTTAATTGTTTTATGTTATGCTGTAATTTATAATTTGTTTTAAAGAAATTATAGTAAGTCGAATAAATTTGTTCTAATTGTTATTTTTAAGTAATTTTGACATTTTAAATTCCTTTTATAGATGAAATAGTCATTATCAGAGCGGAAAATTGTTTATTTTTTTTAACATTCTTAAATTCGCCTTAGTCTAGATTTCCCTCTATACAGCTATGTATTTATATTAACCTGCCTCTAAATTTCTACTCCAAATAATTAAGAGATTAAAATATGATTAGCCAAGTTTTTAAATTTGGTAACAAGAAATAAAATATGTGAATGTATATATATATGTATTATTAATTATTATTATATGTATACATATATGTGTGTATATATATATATATATATTTCTTATCGTCATAATTTAGCATATTTTTTTTGGATCAATCCAAACTGAAAATTACTTTTATATTTTCCTTAAAGTAGAATAAAATATTTTTATCAAATCTTCTTTAATTAAAAAAAGATATACCGATAAAGTAGTGTTCATATAATAAACAGACATTCGAAAAATACGCAAAGAAAAAAACCTGGTGTTGATTAAAAGAAGAAAAAATGCAGAGAAACTACAATTTATAACTAAATATTGATATCAAACTTCAGTGAATGCTCTTTGGAATCCCCAGGTTTATGTATATAGTTATCGTAATCTAATCTTTCTAAATAGCTTTTTTGAATTTGCACCTGAAAATAAATTAAATTTATTAATATTAATTATAAAAATCCAGCAGTGTGAAATGATAATCACAAAGAAAAAAAAATTATATATTTTCAAAGTGTGTAATTTTTTTAAATATTACCTAGGGCTACACTTCTTTTGTCAAAGTGGAATGGTTCGTGAAATGTAGCTAGGTATGGTTTTAAACTTGTTCCATGTTTATTAAAAGACCTATTCATGACCATGCATACGCTATCACAAATATTGTTATTACCTTATTATCGATGTAAAAGTAATATATTTTGCCAGCTGCAGAAGTTTTCTCCTTTATTATTTTATGGAAGTAAGAAACCTGAAAGATTTTTAACAAAAGAACGACACCATTTATTTCACTGAAAGGAAATACTATAAGGTTATTTATCTTTTTCAATAATAAAGTAGAAATATAAGTTTACTGTTTGACCTTATTATATACTTATACCTGCTGGTAAAAAACCTTGAAGGTTAAAACATCCTTAGGAGGGTATGTTAGGTAAACAATATTTTAACAAATAGACATCTTTACGGTGTCAAAAATTTTCGTATTTTTTGAAAATACTTTGTCCGTGTCTTTTACCTGATTCTATTTTTTTTCTTCCTTTTAAATCTTGTTAAATGGTGATAGTATTAGTCTGAAATGTTTAGAAATAACATGGTTTTTACAGGTCAAAAATTTTTAGTTGTGATGTGTGCACGTGTGTATATCTTTTGCTTTTTCTTTTTGAAATGGGGTCGACTTGTGGATATTGTGTGTGTAGGTACAAGGAAAAAAGATTCTCATGTCAATAATGACATTGAAGACAAAGAATTTCTTTTTTCTCTCACTTTTAAAACTTAATGGAACATACTGAAGACAGGTTAAAAGACATTTGACGACTCGGTATTCTTTCTTTCAAAAAGAAAAAGAAGAAGCAAAAGAAAAAAATAAGATGGCGAAAAATCCATTATCTCAAAAATCCATTTTGTTCCTTTTAAAAGAGCAATCCACGTACCTATCCGTCTGTTTTATTATTATTATTATTATTATTATTATTATTATTATTAAACATTACATTTTATTTTCTTCCTCCATTCTACAACTAACTACTTCTAAATCTTATAATACATTTTCAATTTGGAACATCTGTAATCAACAATTCCAACAAAATTAAAATTTGTTAATTTTTTCTCCAAACTTTTAAAACCATTAATTAATATTTTATTTTCGGTTGCACTTTATTTATTTATTCATTTAATATTAATCCAAGTGGTTTTTAAATCAAATTATTTATGTTGTTAGATTAATTTTTTACCTTATAAACTGCCAAACCTCCACGGATTCGAATTCATAACCTTTCGGTTAAATATTAGAAGATGATACCAATTCGCCAAGGAGGTCGGAGGTATAGTATTTGTCCATTTTTTTTTATAAATAATTTTTTCTACTATTTAAAATTATGATTTATGAAAAATATTTATTTTTTAAAACGCTGATAAAAAAAATGGTTGAAATTATAGCTAATTTTTCTTAAATTTCATTTAAGATTATAATTTTTCTTCCATTTTGGTTTTTCATTTAAATTTTGTTATTGTAGGTATTTTTAAATAATTCAATATAAACTTATTTTCGTAAGTCTATCAATGAACAACATCACGTCAATTAGAATACAAAAAAAAACAAAAAAAAAACATTTTTTTGGACAATATTTTTTTGGACAAAGTACACGATAAAAAAACTAAATTAATTAAAATAATTTGAGAAAAATAAATTTTTCTTTTTTTTATCAAATTATATTTACAATCGTTTTTGTACATTAGAAATCAAAAGAAAATTTCTTGACAGTTATCAAGTTATAAAGGAATTTTCCTTGAAGCACCTTAAGAACATTCGAGATATAAAAAGTAAATTAAGTATCATAAGCATTAATAATGTCCGGCCAGTAATGAACTAGAAATCTTAATAATGCTCAGTATACTAATAAAATTACAACATTAAAGGAAAAATAGACTCATAGGCACAAGTAACAATAGAAATAGAAATACTTTGATAATGCGAAATAATTAATTTAAAAAAAAATTCGCTTTAGTCACATCAAGAAATTTTTTTCTTTATTTAAAATGTTATGCTGAATATAAGATCGTGGATACCGGTGTTCCTTGGTGGTTGGGTTTCAATCAACCACACATCACAGGAATGGTCGACCGCTTTTTTCTGTTTAGCCTCCGGAACCACCGTAAGGTATTACTTCAAAGGATGAATGAAGATGATATATATGAATGAAGTGTAGTCTCGTACAGTCTCAGGTTAATCATTCCTGAGATGTGTGATTAATTGAAACCAAACCACCAAAGAACACCGTTATCCACGATCTAGTGTTCAAATCCTTATAAAAGTAACAGCCTTTACTAGAATGGTCTACCTGAGACTGTAAAAGACTACACTTGATTTATACTTATACATATCATTCTCATTCATACTGTGAAGTAATACCTTACGGTGATTACGGAAGCTAAACAGAAAAGGAGAGCTCCTTTAGCAGCTGTTTTGCAGTTGATGTTAATGGTGTTTATTTTGAAATAGAAAACCACCTTAATAAATGTTACATTTTTTGGTTCATTTCTGTATTTTCATTTATTTATTTCATTTTTTTTTTTTTATTAAACCTTATGTGTACTTTAAAAATTTCATATTGTGGTAATGTATTAATTTCGTGGAATATAATGTGGTACGAGTAAACTTCGTATCTTTTATTTACGGGTAATATAACTGCTAATGTATGTATGTCGTGGTAAGAAACCCACATACCGTTTTTGAATAATCTTTTAAAAGCAAAATTTCATTAATAAAAAAGTGGGATTGAAATTTATTAAAATAATTAAAAAAACATTTTATCACATTCTTTGTAAATAATAATACGCAAAATTAATTTTTTTTTTTTTTTAATTTTATTTATTTATTAATCTACTTTCAAATAGGCTACAGATATGAAATCATTTTTTGACAGATGAAATCAAAATACTGTACTAAAGATCAACGAAAATATCACCGAATAGGATAGAAAAAAGTAAAAATCCATGTAAAAAATTTCAGCCTAAAGAAATTAGGAGGTTAATTACTAATAGCACTATAAATTTTAATATTTTATTGATAGGATTTCTTTTTAATAATGAACGTATATAAACTAATACTCTAAAGAAAGGTTAATTCCATTCAGGAATTTAAATAGGAATTATATACAGGATTATAGGAATCCTTATATTCCATTTAGGTTGTAAATATAAGGATGAAATGAAATTCGAATGAAGTAATCAGTCGTACGTAAACCTAGAAAATATGAGATATTCTAAATCAATAGCTTTTCGTAAGCACTTCCTTTTTCCGTCTGAAAAATATAGTAAATTACAATTATCGATGGTTTTTTTTTTTGAAAAATGAAAATTCTATGTATAAAAAAACATTTGAAAGGTATTCTACCCGTAATTTCAATCAATTTTCATAAAATTAAAATTACAATATCCTCGACTAAATCTTACGATCGTAAAATTAAGCGTAGAAATAAAATTTTGTTAAGGACATACAAAAATAAAATGGTTGGGAATTGAGTTTTTTTTTCATATTTTTATTAATATTTAAATAACAGTATAATTTATACCTTTGGAAAAAATTAAAATCAACCGTTTGTTCAATATTAATTTCTTTAGATATTTTTCAACATTATAGATAAATTTATCCTAAAACCTTTGTTTTAAAAGAAATGTATTTGGTCTGCAATTAATTTTATTAATAAAATATAAATAAAATTATCTTTTTGTGTTAAGGATATCAAAAATATATAAATTAAAAAGGAAACGAAAGGAAAAAATTTTATATTTTAAATTCCTTACATTAAATCTTTATAAAACAGACTAACAACGAGAAAAAATTTTAAAAACCAAACCTTAAAAGTATATTCAAGTTTATTATTTTTAATTATAATACAAAGTTCAATTTACATAATTTTGTAGCAGAAATTAAAAAATAAATGGTATAGTAAAATGGTAAATACGTCCACGAAATTCCAACCTACGTGGCGGAGTGGTAGTATCTCAGCCTTTTATCCGGAAGATCCCGGGTTCGAAGACCGGTCAGATATGGGATTTTTCATACGCTTCATTCTATATTGTCACAATTTACCTTCGAGGTTATCTGGTGAATTTGTTATAAATTCAAAAAAAATTTTCATTTGCTTGTCGTTCTTTTCTGCCTTAATATATAATTTATGTTTAGAAAAAGCTGAAAAATAGCGTTACAGTATCATAATTATGAAAATAAGGTAGCCAAATAGAATGTAAAATTAATAAATTTTAAGATCAATGTGATGATCTATGAACTGAAATATAGGTGCTCAGAAAGGCACACAGAAAACGAATTGAGGCTTTTGAGATGTGAGTTTAGCGCAGAAAGATAAATGTCAGATGGTAAGACCACGTAAGAAATGAAGTATTAAGAAGAATTGGAGAGAACAGGAAAACGATAATGGAATTGAATATAGAAAAAGGAACTGAATAGGACATTTGAAAAGGTGTTTATTAGTAGATGCGATAGAAGGCTTGGTGAATGGAAGAAAACGGAGAAGTTTCAAATATTGAATGGGATTATGGAAAAGGAAACATATGCGAAAACAAAGTGTTTAGCAAAGGATAGAACAAGGTGGAGAGAAGTAGCCGTGACAGGACTTGCCCTAATGGCAGAACACTATGAATGAATGAAGATGAATCTGGTGCAGGCAGAAGTTTGTGACTAGTAGTAGAAAAAATTAAAAAACTGATGTAATGATAAGTCATTTCAGTTTAAGATATCCAGATTTGGTGAATTTGATATTACAAAAACGTTTGCAGCAGATGTTTAATAAAAAAATAAAGCTAATAAGTCGATCACGTAAAAATTTTTCAGGCTATTCTCTCAAGGACATGACATTTAAATTTGATAAACTATTAATTTTTATTTCACTTTTTTTATATTCGTTTGCTTATATGACTGTAATAATATTGTATTCTATTCATTTAATTTTCTACAGTGAATAAATATCGATTTGTTAGAGTACTTCACCGTTATCTATTATTAACAATAATCACTAAATTTTGACAAAATATTTTTCTGTTAATTAATCATTAAATTTAGAATATGCTCTTTTAATTTTGCACAAATTGTTTTTTGTGTAAATACATTACAGCTGGATTTTTCGCGTCCGGGATGATGGGATGTTCGGTCATGCGTTTTGGAACCTTTTTTCACCTCCATTTATAAGAAGTGGGCAGTTACAGGTAAACTATATAAAAATATAGGTGGTAGGGAGAATTGAACAAGTTAGAATAGAGAAATGTGGTGGTAGGTATCAGGCGTGCCCCAGAATTGGATTGGTTAACCCCCTTCCGTGATACCCCTTCATCTGTGCGAATGTACCTCTATGTATCAGGTAAGAAGAAACGCCCATAGAGCAGAAACAAGGTAAATCTACTGCGCAGGTGTTTTAAGGTGTAATACTGCGCAAGTGTAAAGGTACGAGATAGGTACGTTACCACTGGAGGAATATTGTACAGGTACCGCCCACCTGATTCTAAACAGGTGGTAACTGTAGCCCCGATCGATACAGCAGCCTTCTACCCTTCTGCCCTTATTCCTAGGTTCCAAGTCCCCGGATACACACCCCTTTTTCTCTCCCGTTTGTGGGTGGAGTTATCCTTCTTACAACAACGTATATTTATCTTCGATATTAATTTATTTTACTTTTCTTTTTTTTTTTTAATACAAAACGTTTTTAATAAAACTCTATAACTTATTTATTATTCATATTATTTAACTTTTAGTTATAAAATTTGTTCATAAAAAATACTTTAAAATTATATTGCTCGTTAAAATTACCTTTTAATCAATCATCTGACTGGTTTGATGCATCTTCATCCCATTCTAATTTGTACCTCAGCTAGCTTTAAAATTTTATATTTACTTATTTCATATTTTCTAATAAGTCTTCTTTTAATATTTTTATCTTCTTCGATTACTTCTGGTACTAGATTCTTAGTTATGTGTGTCTTAATACAAATATATTGCATTAACCTTGTCTTTCCTTTTTCAAGATTCTTCCAATACATTTTCTTTTCTTCATTTCGTCTTTGATTTCTTATTTTATCTACTAATTTAATTTAACCGTTTTCCTTTAATACTACATTTCAAAATATTTTACTTTTTGTTCTTCTCTTTTCCTTATAGTCTGTATTTTATCCTTATATGGTGTTACGTTCCATAAAACTATTTTCACTTCATTCAGTTTTTATATTTACATTTGATGCAAATAAATTGATTTTATCCATAACAGCAATTCTAGTGGCTTTTTTGGCTCTACTTTTATTTAGCTTGTACTTTTTAGTTGATTTTAATTTTCTTACATGCTTGTTAAAATAATATAATGTATTATGTTTTCTTATGTTTATATCTTTTTCTGTCGCCTTTATTTTATTTTCTTAATTGATCTATACTATTTTCCCTAGTAACTGGTTTCCTATTTTCTGCCAAAGTAGCAATATCATCTATTTTTTTTCTTTAACTTTTTCTCTTCCTGAACTGTTATTGGCTCTCGAAAGATTATAATTTTTTTATTTCTTCTTACATTTAAAAAATTAATAAGAAAAAGAGAAGAAAAACTCATTTCCCTTTTTTCTATACTGTTTTTCAAAATTTTCTATTTTTATTTAGCGCCCCCATTTTTATACTAATATTAAATGATTTTTCTTTCTCTGTATTTTTATTTTCTTTTATTAACATTTTATTTTATTTTCTAAATAAAAATTTATCAAAATTGGTAAAATGTTATAAATTAGATTTGTTTTACTTTCCCTCAAAGGTAAAATTTTAACGCAATAATGTTTCTGAAAAAAATTGATTTTCACTCAGAAAAATCTCTGGTTTTATATTTTTATTTTTATTAAAAATAAAAATAGTTATTAATGATTACGGTAGATTCCGGATCGGGCCATTTTGGAACCTTATGGTCTATTTGGGACCATTTTTGAACCGTATTGCTCATATGGCCATATTATGCTATATTAACGAAAAGTGAGGAAATATACAGAAATACAGTACAGTACATGCTATTAAACAAATGTAAGATCTTATTATTCGGAATTTATTTAAAATACAGTAATAAAGTTATATAAAAAACATTATTAAATAACTTTTAATAAAACTCTTACACCATTAATAAAAAAACAAATAAAGGTAAAGGCAAAATAACGTGTACCTTTTATATTAAATAAAACAAAAAATATTTACTTTAATGCCTCTTGGTTAAACTTCTTGAAAAAATTCTTCTATTTTGCTCTGTCCTCTCTTTCTCTTTATATGACGTTCTAGAAATTTAGCACAGACTGACAGTTCTGACAGCGGCCTTCATTCACTACCTTTTTGCATAAAATACTCCTGAAGTCCGTCAATGAATTTTTTTTTGCATTTGGTGTAGATATGCTTTGACTTCAGGTTCGTCTTCATCATCTCGAACTTCGTCCAGTTTCCAAGTAATCTTTTTGATTATTTCTTCATCACTTCCACACAACTTGAAAGAATTACTTACTGTGCAGACCAGTACGTACACAATTTTTCTCTTAGTGGTTAAAGAGGAGTTAATTCCTCACTGTAGCGTTTAAACAATGGTTAAACGATTTTCCTAACTAATGAAATTGTTTTTTGAGTCAAATAACTGATGAGCCTTCTAAGCGACATTTTTGACTGTTAAGCCGATATAGGTTTATATGAATTATACCAGTACGTTTTTGTTTCTATGATGGTGCCCCAATTAAATGGTTGTCCCGAATAATCGATGATCCTATTAACCGGAATCCACTGTATTTTAAAAACTTTAAATGTGGGGTTCAGCAAATTTTTATCATAGTTGATTTTTTATCATTCGTGAAAACATTTATAAATGATTATCAATATAATTTACAGAAGAAATATAAAAGCCTGAAAATTTTTCATTTTTCAGCAATAATATAAAAATCATCTTACTTGTGTCATTTCTCAAAACGATTCACTATCATCTCATATTTTCTTTTTTATAAAATTTAATCTAACACTACTTAGTGTACTATTTTCGGATATATTGTATTTTTTTTATTACCTTTCACAATTTTCTCCGAATTTCTATTTGTTTATTAATTATGATTAATTGATGAAAATAAGATTACTGATAACTTTCAGTCAAAATGTGAGAAAAGCAGTATATATATTTTTTTAAAGTATATAAATTACTATATACGAAAAGTAGAATATATTTATTTTTTTTCTTATTAATTCAGTAAACGTAATTTTATATGAAAAACTGGTTGCCACTTCTATAATTCTTACAAGAGAAATAAAGTCTAAGCGTTTTTTATCAGTTAATGATAAGTAAAATTGGATCAATTTGGGCATATCATTAGATGTGATCCACACATTTTCCTTTCGCCTTTTCTTTTTCCCCTTTTTCCCTTTCCTCATTTTCATTTTACCATATTCCCTTTCCCGCTCCATTTCCCATATTTCATCCTTTTCCTCCATCATTTCTCTTAACCTTAGTTTCTTTTCCCCATTTCATTTCCTTTTCCCCGTTTTCCTATTTTTATTTTTCAATTTTCCCTTCTTCCCTTTTTACCTTCTTCCCTTTTACTTTTTCCGATTTTTCTCTTTCTCCCTTTTTCCCCGCGCGTAAATCGGTCCAGTATTTTTTTAGTCTGTAGCGGACACACATATCGGAAATTTGAAATGGAATCGTAAAATATTTAGTATAGCGTATGTTGTTTTACGTCCAACAGATAGCGCTGTTTTAAAAAAATAAAACATGTTTTCCCTGACACAGATGTGACATCTTAGGTGTATATAAATAGTAGTTAACCAAAAAAACGCGCGAATTCGAATGCAAGTTGTGTCAAAATTTCAAAGCAATCGAAGAAGAACTTTCGGAGATTTAAGATTTTGAACAAACGAAGATTTTCATTTTTATTTATATAGATTTCAGAGCTGATCTTTAATAAAACGATAAATTGAATCCTGGTCGATTTATACCAGTTTTTTTTAAATTTTATATAAACTTAACTATTAGGAATAATATATACTTACCCCAAATTAAAGCCGCTCTTCAATAGAGTGTATCTCCCCGTGGACTGCAAAGTAAAATTTCTACTAATTTCTTTTTATAGACAGATTATTTACTCCATTTTGTATGCGCAAATTGAAAATTGAAAGACAAAAGTTTTTTACCTGTACTATATCTTCATGAATGTAATTCGAGTTATCAGTATTAATAATATCTCTTTCTCTCTCATTCTCACCCTGTTCTCGGCTTTTTTCATGTAAAATATCGTCTTATAAAGCCATATGGTTCATGGCTAGAAAAATGTTAGAACTTTATACAAGACATTTAGATATTCCGGTGGGGAGACGTAAACTGCTAGAAGAAAATTTAAACAGAAAACTCTAGCGTCGTATCTTAACACTAAAATTGAAATAGTATAGTTAAAAACAGTAAACTGGACTTAAATGAACGACCGACTGAATATAATATCCCGCTAAATTCAAAGACGTAAAAATGAGGTCTCCCGCATTCTACAGATGTTATTAAAGACGGCAAATGACGTCGATACGGTATTCAAGAAAGTGTGGAATATTATCATATGTTTCTTGTGTATAAAGAAAAATAATGATCTTCCTTGTTCTACTCTGAAATTGAACAAAGCCTGTATGAAATACGAATCCCGATCGGGCATGATATTTTTCATAAGCTAAAAAACTTTCAATTCATGTATCTCCGCACAAACATTGATCTTATGTATTGAATTAACAAAAAAAAAATTTAAAAATAACAACAGTATTTTTAGATTTTAATTCCTTTACAATGCATTCGGTAGCCCTCTTGGGATTAAAAAAGCACTGTCATTTCACATTAAAAAACCAAATAATTTTTTTTCTATTTCTTCATTGATTATAGGTATAATTTTAAAATTAGGTAAATAAAATTTTTTAAGAATTTTAAAGGTTGAATTTGTCTGCCGTGTTGAAATGATTTGTGTTATTTTTAGATTTATTATTTCTTTTACCTGTTTGTTAATGTATATTTTAAAGACTGTTGAACAGATTTCTCGCTTATTTTTCATTTTATCAAGTTATGCAATGAGTGAATCAAACTGCAATCACTTTTAAATTTTAGGTTCCAAACTACAGTCTTCTCATGATAAAATTTTTATCTTTTTATCGCTTATTTATCTAATATTTTACAAGAATAAGGCTTTTTTCTTGCAGTATTATTTATTTCAGGTTGTTGTTAGAATTTTTTCTTTATTTTTTATTTCCTTGTACGAAGTAAAGGAAGTATTGTGATCGTGAAAAATTTTGGTTTCCAGATTTCAACAGAAATATCCATTTTGACCATTCCTGAATCCATTTTGACTAGATTCGGCGTGTCGTCTGTACGTACGTATGTATATATGTATGTATACATATATCTCGCATAACCCAAAAATGATTAACCGTAGGATGGTAAAATGTTGGATGTAGGACTCTTATAACTTCCAGTTGTGCACCTCCCCTTTTAATTGCAATCGACTGAACCAAAAGTGTCCAAAAAAGCCCACTTTTTCTTAACTGCAGTAATAAGCTCTCATTGATAGCATTTCAACAATATATTCCAGATTTCAACGATGTTTCCAGAGTTATAGCCAAATAAAATTTTAAATAATCAAATATTTGGATCTTAGGGAAGGCACATCGGTTTGAATCGGTCTTCATCACCTTTTATTTTTCTGTTTAGCTTCCACGAATCACCGTCAGGTATTACTTGAGAGGATGAATGAGGATGATATGTATGTGTAAAGTGTAGTCTTGTACAGTCTCACATCGACCATTTCTGAGATGTGTGGTTAATAAAACCCAACCACCAAAAAACACCGGTGTCCCCGATCTAGTATTCACTCCCTTCTTTTAACTTTTTTATTTTTTAATTTAAATATATTGATTATTAATAATTATTAACCTCTCATCGTAAAAAAAATTACTATAAGTAATAATTCAATAATAACAAAAAAAAAAAATATCAGAAGCTTTTAATGAAATAGAATTTTATGTACTTTTAATTTCAAAAATATGTGTATATGTTATTTAATAGGCGTACAAAAAAATCATGAGTTGCCACATCAAATTTTTTTAGATGAGAATGTTCTTTTTGAAATTTTCATCTTTCTTTTTATCTTATCTTAAGCTTTCTTTTATAAATTCTATCGTAGTTCTTTCTTAAAAAAACATTTTAGTATAATGATATTGCTACTAAAATGATCATAATAAAAATTATATTGTGACGTAGTTCTAAATTAGTAAATGAAAATGTTTCAAATAAAGTTTTATTTTTTACAAGCTTATGAAAATATATTAGGTTTACATTATTATTGTTATAATTTATTAACTACTTTTTGAAGTATAATTGAGCTTTCCTTTTTTTATATATAGAAAGGCTTCTCTGTGAAATGACACGTAGTATATATTAAATTCAGCAGATTTTGTCGTTACAATATTACATGATTATTTTATTTAATAATGATAATAATAATTTAATAAATCATTCAGGTTTCCACGATTTTGTTTTACAAATGATTAGAAATCTATCATCTCATCTGTCGTCGCGTATCAATGTCATTTATCGTATACAGAATGTGTATTTATCTGATTAAAATGAATATTATTATTTTTAGTTACTATAATATTTTTTATTGTGTTGTTATTATAAATTTATAGAATATATTATTTCCTCGGCGAATAAAACAAGCTAGAATAACAATATTAAAGGGGAAGTGATCATGTCAAAAATGAGATATCGGATATTTTAAATCTTTACGATTAGGGTCCAAATAGTTCATCTAGACACAAAAAAAATCATATGTATATATCTACGTGCGTACGCATGTATGTCGCATGGCGTGTTTTTATTTATTCGTAATTAATAGCCATATTTTAGATCTTTTTACGTGTTCTAATTTCTCCGCGTTGTACAAAGTAATTTAATCGAATATCTTATAAGAATGAATTGTTGCCTATATATATGCACTTTGATGCAGTTAAACAATATTGTTTGAACATTTATGCATTGCTTAGCATAATGTTCTTTATAAACCGGTTGTAAAATTCCATTTTGTAAAAAATAATCAAATGAAAAAAAATACGGGCCTTGGAGCTTAAATATTGTTATCTATATGATTAATTATCTTGGACAATTTAAACTGAAACCAGACTCGATATGTAACGGATATATTAAAGATTAAATTACAGATTTTAAAAATCAGTAGCCTGTGTTTTTTCTTTTCATTATAAGTCACTTGATAGATCTTATCATTATAATATACACATTCCTTTTTTTGTGATATTCCTTTATTTTTACGCTTTCCGTTTATTTCTTCTTTCCTTATTTTTGTTACCAAATAACAATTCTTGATATATGATTATGTGCCGTGATATATGATCAATTAACCTACTTTTTATTCCAATGATTTTTTTTTTTCAAAAACGTTGCTACATCTCTTTAATCTTTATATAACTACCTCTGATTTTTTATATTTAAAAATATTACTTTATTGTTTCTATATCTGTTTCGTACTTTACTTTTCTAGTTATTAAATCTTTTCTTTTTTTGGTAACATTTCTTTTGGTATCTTTTTGTATTGAAAAATCTTACGTTATTTTAATACTTAAATGAGAAAAGATTTATTTTTTTATTAATTACATTTTTCAGTGATTAACTCGTTTTCAGTTATGCATAAAAGAACTAAATACTTTTAAAAAATCTTATTTTATTTATTCTTGAAATGTGAATTTTCTTCTCAGTATCTTCTTTAGTTACTTTTGTTTTATCGTTTACCTATGCATAAATTTAAAAAAAATGGGTGTAGTATTTAGCCATATTGGAAATAGAAGAGAATGGACAATGAATGTACACGAAAATGAGGCAAAGGACCAGCTTTAGGACAGATAATCATATGATGATGGACCAATAATTCCATCATATTTTTCTGCCATTTCTGTATTGTAGCTTATCCTTCCTGATTTGCTATTTTTTCATAAGATTCCTATGAAAATTATAAATGAATTTTCTTTCTTCTTGTTCTTAATTTCAAGTTGTTTTTCCTTGTAGTTATAAAAATATTTTTTTTTCAGGATATTGCAATGGTTGCACAGATTACTTTTGATGTTGAATTAGTTAAATACGAAATTGTTTGCATTATCATGCAAATAATATCTATATTTCATTATTAAATTTTATTAGTGTCTGTAAAAGGCGTAGTATTTTTATCAATTCATTTCCTTTCAAACTAGATATATATATTGTTTGATTAGTTTTCCATCGCATGAGAAGTGAACTGTGTTCACTTCTCATGCGATGTTAGTTAGTTCCGTGTTAGTTAGATAATTTCCATTTACAATGCAAGTTTATTGAGAGGGTGAACAACTAATGAGTTCTCAGATTGATAGGGCAGAGAATTTTCAGAAACATAACTTACTTGTCTTCTTCCTCTGACTGTTTTATTAAAATCTAGATTTTCGTCAGTTAATAGTAATTTTTTAATATTTTGTCCTTATATTCAGGAATTGATACGCAAAATTCTTCGTAATATTTCCTAAATGTGAAAACATTTCTACATCTGTCTTTGACCTCACTCTGTCTTTGTCCCCACAAAAAGAAGTCGCATGGTGACATGTCTGAAGACCTCAGTGGCCATCTTAACAACGCTTCATCATCACAACCAGTATAACCTACCCAACGCTATAGGAGATGGTTAGTCAGATAACCTCTCACGTCATTATGGAAGCGGGTTGGAGCTTCATTCTGTTGGTAATTGAAATCTTGGGAGTCCTCTTCAAGTTATGGCATCAACGAAATCTGTAGCACGTCAAGATACGAGTTTCCCTTTACAGTTCTTTCTGCAAAGAAAAATGGCCCATAAAGCTCCTTCTGCATATGGTAGCAAAGGCGTTCAACTTTGGAGAATCTCGATGTGCTCAATGATTCGTTGAGTGTATTCTGAACCCCAGATTTGAACATTATGCCTATTGATTTGGAAGGTCGTCTCATCACTGAAGACTATCCTGTCTCCGAAATCATAATTTTCCAGGAATCCCTACATTCTATACTGAAGACAGTGCGAAGTTGTTATCTTTTTCAGTGAGTGCCTGAAAAAGTTTCACCTTGTAAGACTTGAATTTCAAACGCTTCCGAAGAACATCCCAGACTGTTGAGCGAGGCAATGCCAACTCACGGTTCACTTTCCGAACTGATTTCATACAGCTGTGTTGGAAGGATTGCCGAACTCTATCCACTGTCTTCTCTGAATGCGAAGGACAGTCAAAGTTTTTGCCATTGCATAGGCAGTTTGCCTCCATGAATTATGCAAATGCTTAATGGAGTTCTTGACAGGTGGATCGACCCCAAACTGTCGCCGAAAGTTGCGTTGAACTGCGATAACAGATGTTGTCTTTGCTTATTTCACAGCACAAAATGCCTTCTGTTGTCTGGTAGGCGCCATCTTGAAAAATTTGTTCTCATTGAACGGCGGATACTTCAATCAAAACATGGAGTATCTAATAGCAATCGGTGTAACTTACATCTCTCTCCATACACTGGGCACCAAAAAAACATAAAGAAAAGCGTACCATCTTTTTCGGAAACGCCGTAAAAGAATAAATAATATATGCCAGGAAAGTGTTATTTGATGACAGCTTTTTTATCGGCTTTACCCATCGGTCAGTTTTATTTTATTTAACAATAATTTAGATTTTAATTTATAGGTATTATGGAAAGATAAACGTGGTTTGTTGGTTTTTATATTAATAAATAGTAGATGGAAGAAAAATAAATAAAAACGACTGAGGTACGGTCAATAAATTAAAAATTAAACGAAAAATAGTTTGACTGATACATAACGCTATTATGTCAACAACTTTATAAAATTACTAAGTGGTAGAGAAATAAATAAAGGGAGTTGAAATTAAATAGAATAGAAGGTTGAAAGAGAGGGGGTAGAATCGAGGGAGTAAAAGTATAAGAATGAGATCCCTAGGGAAGAATATTCTGGTGATAGTACTTAATAAGACTATTCCTTCCTTTTCCCCCTTCCACCTTTTAACTGCCCTTCCGGATGTCTGTTTAATTGTCCACTTGTGTACAACAGGAAATATATAGTGCTGACATTACAAGAGCGAGTGGTTTCCTTATCAGTTTACCTTTTAACAATCATTTTATACCTCCTCTTCGTCTGTACCCATTTCCTTCCTTATCAACATCTTTTATGTCATTCTAATCTTTATTCTTGTTATTTATGAGTATTACAGTATAGCCTAGTAAATCTAATCCTAATTTTACACCCTCTAAATTTATACTGAAGTTATATCAATCAATCTATCAATTTATTTTTATCTATTCTTTTACTTTGCTTTTAAGTTAGGTTGTAATTCTTTTGTAGATAGAATCTTTCATATAAGACGGTTTTCCTGCAGGAAGACTACAAAACGTTTTCCTATTGGGATGGAGAAACCTGATTGTAACATAGACGTAAATTTTGTGATAAAATATTATATTACTTTGACTAGTAGCATTGATATGTGCAAACGTAGTATGCGTAATGAAAGAAATATCTTATTTTTGAAATTTTTCTTAATTTGATAGACTGATCTAGGGAAAAGGAAAATAATCGAGGAAAAAGGAATTATTCTAAAAGATTCTTAGCCTGGTTCCGCAGGCTATAGAGAGAAACAGAAGTCTTACAATAGACGATTCATATATTTCAATGATTTTTTGTTTTAGTCAAAGATGGAGTTGTGGTCAGTTTTAATCCCGTTAAAAAGTAACATCAATAATAGTTGAAAGATTTTTTTTTTTGCAGTTGTTTTGTAAGTTATCTACTTTATTTCTTTAAGTGCAAATTTTTTAATCTCAAAATGTTTGTTACGTCCTAAATCCAAAAATATTTATATTTGGTATTTTAAGTGCGTTCTTTCGAGAAATTCTTTTATAATGGAATTTAAAAAAATCTTTGTTGCCATAATATATGACCTACCAATTTAGCTTAACCAACTTATAAAAAAAAAAAACAAAAAAAAAAGTCTTATTTAATTTCTCTATTTTTTCTTTTTTTTTAATTTTTATCAACTCTTTCAATTTTTAACTTTCTTATTTTTGTCATACAAAAGCTAAATACCATAAAAATATTTTAAATCTAGTTCGCTTTTGTATTGTTTTTCCTTCATCCAATCATTCATAATCTTATAAAATGAATTAGAAATTGCTTTAACTTTTTGTATGCTATATTTTCTTACGTTAATAATGAATGAGTGCATATTTTTTTATGTTCATCATTCTTTTACCTTTATTTTTTTCTTTCCTTTTATTCTTATGTAATTTATTTTCCAGGTGAATCTCTTTCTTATTTAGAAATCTAAATTCTTCAGTAATTTTTTAAGTTTATTTTCATCTAATATAAAATTATTATTATTGAATTTTAACATCTTTTTTTACTTCTCTTTGGTTTTAATCCCTTCTTAAAGATTTTTTTCTTTCAGTTTTTTATTGGTATATATAAAATGAAAATCAACGAAGAAAATTCTTGTTATAGTCCATTCTTATTACAAATAACATTTTTTTTAACGGTAATTTCTTATTAAAACAATTTTATTTTTGTTTTTGATTATAATTGTTATTCTTTCTTCTTTAAAACTAATAGTAATATTTATTAAGTTTTTTTTTTTTTTAATACTTTATTAAATATTATTTATTTTAAATATTTATAAATTAACTGGTTGAACATTTTTCAGTTATTTCTAAAACAGAAAAACTATTCTCTTATATTATAATGTTTTATTTATTTTATGTATAATAAATCTCTTTTTTTTGTTTTATATTCTGCATTAATTTAGATTTATAAGTGTTGGTCAAGATACATTTTTGTGTAAGAGTTGGTTTTTTTTTGTAATAGGCCTGCATATTTTACTGAAACGTATGAAGAAGAAAATGATTGATTTTTTTTTTTAGTAATTTTAACATATAACCCCTTTTTTCGTTCCTTGAAAAAATTTCCATAATAAATGTGTAGGATTTTGATAGATGATATTAGAAAATATGATTATTAAACTTATAGTACAGGTGTAAGCTGCTGAGGTCCCGGTGTGGTATAAGTTAAAAATCCTCGGGAGTTTTTGTTTTCTTCGGATTTTAAAGGACGAAAATATTAAAAATTTATTTACATATTATGCATTTATTTATGTCTGCTTACCTTCTATTTGGTTCTATATTTAAAGAGCACTTTAATTTTGTCATGAAACCTTTTGTAATTGAATGCGAGTTTAATTATTTAAAACAATGAATGAAAGGATAGTACATTGAAAAATGTATTTATTTATTAGAACAAACTTTATAGTAATTATAAAAAATATGTACATAAAACACATCCCCGTTTTTTCTCTGTTTTTCTTTGAAACATAATTTGACCTTCATGTTTCAGTTAAGATATAATATAAAAACGTATAATTACGTTTTTATACTTGTATTAAAGTACATTTAAAAACATAGATTTTCTATGATATATTTTCATTTTTCTTTCAATATGGTTGGGTAGCTATTAAAAGAAAACTAATGCTATTTTGGTTATTAGTAAATGTAGTATTTTCGAATAATGTTGCTTTATCAGTACTGTTTAAATCTGATACATCATTTCATAATTTAATTTAAAAGTAGGCGGTAAAATGCTTTTGATGGAAGGAAAGTAACTTTCGGTAATTCGGAAAAATACGAAACCCATAAAAATTGTAAATATTCGAGTGCTCATTTTTCTTCGTTTTAAACTGTGAGACCACCGTTAGGTATTGCTTCAAAGGATGAGATGATTAATTTGTAGCGTGTGAAAATGTCATCCCTGACCGGGATTCGAACTCGGGACCTCCGGATGAAACGCCGAGACGCTACCACTCGCGCCATGGAGGCCGGCATCCGAGTGCTCTTAGATTACAAAAAACATTACATCATTTGATTTCAAATAATATCTTATTTTCAAAACATATATCAATTTTTTTTTGAATAAGGCTTATTTTGAAGACTTAAAATTATTTATCTCTTTTTTAATCATACAATTACGATTTTATCATTATGATTATGATTAGGTTATGATTATGACCTAAGTCAGCTGATTTGGTAGTCGAGATTTCCAGCATTCAAGTACTAGTAAAGTCAATTATTTTTACACGGATTTGAATACTAGATCGTAGATACCGATTTTTTTGGTGGCTGGGTTTCAATTAACCACACATCTCAGAAATGGTCGACCTGAGACTGTACAAGATTACACTTCATTTACACTCATACATAACATCCTCATTCAACCCTGAAGTATTATCTGAACGGTAATTACTGAAGGCTAAACAGGAAAAAGAAAAAGAAAGGTTATGATTATGAATTTTTACAACTTTTAAGATTTTAATTTCTTTAATAGGTGTTAAATATTTAACCAATATTTTAACCTTTTTTATGGATATAGAATTAATTTTTTTTTTTTACAAAAATCCAAAACATTCTCATTTGAGGTGATTTTAAACACATTTATAACATTTTAAAATAAAAATAAGATTAAAAAATTCGTATTAATTTTTTTATAGATTTAACAAATCATTATTGCTTAATTTTTTTTTCGATAGATCATCTCTGAACCGTGTGAACAAACTTTATTTTTCCTTAAAAACTTTAATCTTCTGCCATCTCTCGGTCATCTTTTTCTTAATCTATCTCTTCTGTGTTTTCCTAATTCTCCTGTTGTTCCCTCTTCCGTTTTGAGACACTTTAATTCTATTAAACGACTTAATTTTGTTTTCTATTTTCCGATTTTTTTTTGAGATCCTTTCTATTTTTGAAAGTCAGTTGTTTTTACTTTCAGATTATGAAAGAAATTAAAAATCTTTCTTCAATCATTTTCTTTAAATGACCGTAAAAACTATTTTTCCGTTTTTTAATTGTCGATTATGTTTTCAAATTTTCTATATAATTCCGTTTGATCTTAAAACATTTTTATTATTTTCACACTTCGAGCCTAAATATTTTTCTTTCCTTTTTCAAAATGTTCATTAATCTTTCTTGATTACATAATTTTTATTCTCCCGTCTAGTTATCGCTAACTATAGCTCTAGAAGGGGAAGTATTGTAATCGGTGCAGTTTGAGCATATGCGGTTTTCACCGGATCTTAATGTTTTGACACCTAAGGAACCCAAAAAAACCGGATGGAAATTTTCCGGATGTTAATGTTGTGTGTACGTATGTGTGTTCGCTGTTGGCCTCTAAATCACCTTATATCTCCAGAACTACTAGATCTATTTTGACCAAACTTAGTCAGATTACTTCTATGTGTGGAGCATTGATGTCATTAAATTTTCAACATAAAAGGTCAGGGAGGTGAGGCTGTAGAGCAAGGTTACCCTCGGTATCTTGAGATCTCGCCTAATTAAGGTCATATTTTTCTTAGCCACATTTGTTAACAATTAAAAAATAACAATATTTGCAAAATCGCACAAATGCTCTATCCCAAAAAATGTTCTAAACTTTGAAGCTTTGTTGCGATCGCTATGATGGTATTTTTTCATTGTGGTTTCTTCCATTGTCGTCTAATTACGCATATAAATTAACCTTTATAATACTGGGAGACCCAAGCCCCCCCAAGCGGACTGATCCAACCAAAAGTTTAATTTTTTTTTCTTTCCTTTTTTTTATTCAAATCAAAACTGCTTTAGAAAAAGATTTTTTTATAAAATTGAATTTTGACTCCCACTTTGGGGTTTGCGTAAAAAGTAACAAGCATAGTCCTGTGAGGTATGAATTTATACAATTTCAAAGGAGCTAAAAACGATTTATTATTTTAAGTAATTTAGATAGAAGTTTTTTTCTAGTAATACCAGATTTGAAATTGTGGTTTTAATCTCAAGCCAACATTTTTATCTTGTAATTATAACGTGGGAATTTTTCAATATATTAATTATATTTTATTTATAAATAGCTGCGTGACGGGAAAGTCCTCTCTATCTGTGGTGTCAGCTTTTTTATTATTAAATTATTTATTTATTATTTTAAATATTCTTAATATTTTTTATCGTTTTAAAAGAAAATAATCTTATTTACTAAAAACAATTGGGCTGAAAACCTATTTCCAGTTCTCCTGGACATACTGTACTTGACGAATCGGGTATTATTTTTTTTTTATTCTGTTCGGAATGACCCACAGATATGTAATCGAATTTCAAACTTGAGACTCCTCTGATAATTTCTGAAAAAACCCTAATTTATCTCTCAAATAAGGAAATTTCCAAGGTTATTGCTAGGAATATCACTTTGTTCATCGATGCTTCATGATATATCTGCAGGTCTTTCCGAGTAAAATAAAAAACAAAAAATCAGTTCCATCCGTCCAGTGTCGGACGGATTGTAAGTAGGATTTGAGCGCGAATTTTACCTATGGTAGGTAATACATAAAAAGTAGGTGATACCTACCTTCATTTATAGGTATACCTACGTTTAAATGGTACGTAATACATCTATTTTAGGTAATACTTATGGTAGGTATGCATTTAAGATATATATAAATTTCTGGATGGTTCAAAAACATTCTTGTTCTTGAACCACAAGAAAAAGAAAATAATTTCTTTTAATTATTTTTCTAAATTTAATTAAACATAAAATAATTTTTTTGTTTGTATATATTTTCTTAAAATTTTTATATTTTTTAAATTAAAAATTGTATAACCGATATACATGTATACATAATATAGGTATGGGTTTGTGCGCGTATACGCAAAAGAAGCAGGTGGACACGATACGTAAATTAAAATGACCCTCCCACCGTTTCCCCCTACCATTTTATTTTATAATAATATGTTACTAAGGGATGTGTATAGAAGAGGTATATCTGCATCCCTTCTGTTACAATCTCCATATGTAATGAAGCCTTTTCACGTCACTGTCTTCTAAAAACCGCTTCCTCCCTCCCCCACTACCCTTCTCTTATCCATTACATTCACCCTTAATTTCCCCTTTCTACTATTACACTGTATTTTCTTGTCCGTTACTGTTTGTTGTGTGTATTTTTAATTAGGAAACAGTTTTAATATACGACAGACATGAGACGACACTTCTTTTCGCCTATTTGTAAGCTATGAGTTTTTGTTGATACAGTCCAACGGCGATGGGTTTCTCTGCTTTTTTTTTCTAGCAGGTTTTAGTTTTGTAGTTTTTTGTCGTTGATTTTAATCAATCCTTGGTTCATACGTATTCGTTGTTGAACTTTGTATTGACACATATATATATATAAAAGTGCAGAAATCAAACCGTTCGTTTATTTATCTAATTTAAAAATAGCTTTCATTGTGGGGAAAAAAGGATTTTATTATCAGATGTAATATATTTCGAATAACTAATATTATTTATTTTAGTTTGTTCTTTTTAAAATGTGCGGTATTTTTTTTGTTTTTATGTAATAAATTTTTTTGTGTTTATTAGTTATCGTAACAACAAGTTATTTTATTTTTTTTATATTAATTAAATTGATGTAAAATAACTCTCGACCCATGAATAAATTTTTATAAAATAAATAAATGAATTGACTGTAAAATTTAAAAAATAGTTTTTTATTTGACTCATCTTTAAATTTTGACTGCAAAAGTGCCAAATTAAAAATAAATAATTTATTTTTATGAATCCACGTTTAAAAAAATCAAAACTTAAAATATATTATTTTTAATTTAGTTCAGTATAATACGAATTAATACTTTAATTGAAAATTGTGGTAATAAAAAAGATTAATTTATAGAAAGAAATAAAAGCGTATAATTAAATCCATAAAGGGAAAATACAAAAATATATATCTATTTTAAAAGAAAAAGAAAATGTTAAATAAAGTTACAACTAAGGGATAAAGAGTAACGAAACAAAATATAAATTAACTTAAAATAAAAGAAAACATAAAATGATGAGTAACTAAGAAAAGAAGGAAAGAAAGAAAAAGAGAGTGGAAACAAAAGTAGCTTAAAATAATTAATTCCTTTATAATGATGGCGTGTGCTTGTAAAAACGCGTTTCGTCGCACGTATTTCCACGTAATGGGACAAACAAGGCTTTTGCTTTTCCATGATGCCTGCCGCCTTGCTTTAGCCTTTCTTTTCTTTCCCTTGTCTCGATTTTCCTTGGCTTGACTTGACTGGTGTGTTGTTTCTTGTATATTGCTTTGTGTTAACTCATTGGAGTGTAATGTAACCTTGTTACTTTGGCTTCTTATTCTTATTATTATTATTATTCTATGCCTCCCCTTCGGTTTTTTTTTCATATTTTCATTCTTCTTTGGCATGTCTTCGTATCATTAAATTAATGTGATAGGGTAGTGTATATATATATATTGAAGATCTGAGGATGTATACAAATAGAAATTGAATGAAAGAATGAATAAATAAATAACAACAATATTTTCCGTAATACGTTGAAATAATAGTAATATTTAATTATTACTACTAGAATTATTAAGGAAATTTATACAGAATATAAGTAGAGAGTAAATTTACTTAAGGTGTGATTCTAATTCATAAAGAAAAATACGTGTTTTCCTGTTAAATATATTTTTCTTAATTAAATATTTTTCATAACTAAACGAAATGTGAAATAAATAGTGTTTTAAATGTAAATTTAAAATTTCATGATTTACTTCGTTAATCCTCCTTAAAAAATAATCTTTGAATTGCGAAAGAAACAAAAGGTAAATTTGTAAAAGATCTTTCGATCTAATAAATTCCGTTAAAAGTAACAAAACTAACTTCAAAAAATAAACTAATTGGTAAAACAGTAAGAATGTTAAATATTTTTTTAAATTGAAATCCTAAATTTCTATTTTTCCTAGTATCTACCAAATTATAAACACACAACTTATCAACACTTAATAATGAGAAGCGAATTAAAGGAATTGATGTTTAAAAATAAATTTTAAAGTATTATTTATTACCATTTGTTAAGTAGTTTTATTTTTTGAGGTTTATATAATTTTAAATTATTAAATTTTATTTAAAATATGGGTAGGATCACAAAACAAAAAAAAACGTGAACTCCATATGAAGAAATTCCATTTAAAAAACCTAAATGATGAGTCCATAGGGTCTCGATAAATATAAGGAAAGGAATTCGGAATAAAGATGTTAAACAACAACTTCTAAACTTTTCAGGAATACGAATTACTTTTTATTATCATTTTTTCATTTTTCATCTTCAAGAACTTTTTTCATGAAAATATTTTAAATACCAGAATTATTTTTGGTTATAGATTAATTATAATGAAAAAATAAACGTAAATTAAGACAAATAAAAACTACCTTCAGATCCTTTATATAACCACCCTAATATTTTCTTTTTCCTATTTTTTTGCTGCCGTCTTTAATTTACAATTGGTCTCAATTTACCGGAACCTTATGTAAATTTGAATAAAAAAAAGATGACTACATCTTTGAGCGATTCACTTGGATTCATTTATTCACTTGGAAATTCCTCAAAGAACTGTATATGTATATATATCTTATACAATATACATAAATGTATAATAAACATAAATAAGTACATATATACGACAAGCCCAAAAAAACTTGATTCAGCAAATAGAAGAAAGTTCCAAGAAAACTAATTTCCGAGACTATTATAAAATTTTTGGTCAGGCTGTTCAAAGATATGAACCACCCACCCTTATGCTGAGAGGAAAAAAAGGAAATATGGCCCACACCAATAAAGAAAATGCTGAAATTTTGGCAGAAACCTTCAATAGAATCCTCAACTGTGACGACCCCCCAGAGCTTTTTGAGATTGACACTGAAACTCCAGTTAAAACTTCACCAGTAAATATCAACCCGCCAACAATTCAACAAGTTCTCGCAGCCTTAAATGAAATAAAAAACTACAAATCAAGCGGAGAAGACCAGCTTTTCGCAGAACTCTGGAAACACTCATCAGTTTATTCAGTCAAAACTTCCCTACATCTATGCCTCGTGAAAATATGGAACGAAGAAAAACTTCCAGAACACTGGACCACAGCCCTCATCCATCCATTACATAAAAAAGGGGATAAAACTAATCCTGAAAACTACAGAGGCATATCCCTCCTGGATTGCACATACAAAATCCTGTCGAGAATCATATACAACCGATGCAAAGACCAACTTGAACTGGAACTTGGGGAATACCAAGGGGGATTTAGGCCATGGAGAGGTTGCCCGGAGCAAATAATATCCCTAAAACTTATGATGGACTTATATAAAAGACGGAAAAAACAACTAATAATCACCTTCGTCGACTTTAAAAGGGCTTATGATTGTATACACCGACCATCCATGCTGAATATTCTGAGAAACCTGGGCCTTCACCCTAAACTCGTAAACATGATAAAATTAACTTTAACCAATACCCAGTCCAGAGTGAAATTTAGAGGTGAACTCTCTCAACGCTTCTACATAAAAACTGGATTGAGGCAAGGAGACGGCCTCTCACCACTCCTTTTTAACTGCGCCCTTGAATTTGTCATGAGAAAATGGTATGAAATAAATCCCAAAAATATAAAAATGGGTACTAAGAAAAACTCCATCACACTAAATCGCCTAGGATTTGCAGATGACCTCGCTCTTTTAGCAAATAATATTCAAGAAGCCAAAACACAAATCATGAGCCTTCAAAACCTAGCACAAAAGATAGGGCTTCATATCTCTTTCGAAAAAACTGAACTAATGGCCATAGATCCTCTGGTAATAGAGCACATTACGGTAAACAATCAGAAAATTAAAATAGTAAAACAATTTAAATATCTAGGGGAAATAATAACTTATAATTTAAATGAAAAAGTGACATGGCAAAACAGGACAAATAAAATGATTAAATCCCAAAAATTAACTTGGTCAACATATAACAAAAAATGCCTTTCTGCTAAAACAAAACTTAAACATTATAAAACTGTAGTACAGCCAGAAGTCACCTACGGAAGCGAGACTCTTTTCAAAATCACTCAGAAAAACCGAATTGAAAAAATTCTGAAAATAGAGAGGAGAATTGTCAGAACGTGTATCAATAAAAAACACCAAAAAGAAGGCCAATGGTGGATTGTGCCAATTGAGGTGGTGTATCGAGAAATAGAGCCTGTTACTGATACTATGCGGAAAAAAAGAATCTCTTTCTTCGGTCATCTCATAAGGACACCGCAAACAAGACTGTCAAGAAATATCATTGAAAAGCTCTGGTTCCAAAAGCTAGAACTAGGATGGATCAAAGAAATTAGAGAAGATATGAAAGAATTGGAAATTTCCCTGACTGACCTACAGAATAAAACTGGAAAAATTACAAAGCTAAAAGAAAAAGCATTAGATTTAAACAAAAGACAGACAAACGACAAAATACAACGAAGAGGGTGTTTACGGATGAAGAAAAGAAAGCAAGATCTGAACGGATGAAGAAATACTGGGCAGCTCGAAAGAGTAAAATAACACGCTTTTCTCAGAAAAGATCCAACTAAAATTGACTTAAGTGGTCCCATGTTGGCCGTAAAAGCATAATAATAATAATAATAATAATAATAAAGATGAGTCCAGAAAACATTGATAACGTTTAGAACATAAAAATGGAAGAAAACACCAAAAAATAGTCCATCGATCACAAAGAATATCTAATCAAACAGTGAAACAAATCAAAGAACTAACAAAAATAAGTGGCGAAACGAAATGAAGAATTTTGACGGTGCACAAAACCGTAGGTAGCTGATTCACCTCAGATATCACAGAACTCAGATTTAATGTTTGCAGTCGCCTTAGGGGGCTAACATCCTTGCTGTTATCCAGAAGGTTTACCGCCAGCCAGTTCACATGTTTGTTCAGTCTTATTTTGTATCATATGTAGCGAATTACCGAATCTCCTCTCGAACGATTGGCAGTCAAAGATAATCGTGCATTTCAGTGTTTTCCGTAAACGACGGCGCTTCTGTTATTTTTCTCAATTATTTTTTTAGTTAGTTTCTCAATATTTTAATTTAAAAATTATTTTGTTGATGTTAGCTAGAAAAAACACAGTAGTCCCCTACTGTGTTTTTTCTACTTCTGATGTGATAATGGGATAGGGGAGTGCTTCAGATAATGTCTCCATAAAAAACAAAATGTATGTGTGCGTGTTCGGTGTTGACCTCTAAATCACCTTATATCTCCAGAACTACCAGTCCGTTTTGACCAAACTTGGTCAGATTACTTCTGTATATGGGGCATTGATGCCATTAAATTTTCAACTTAAAAGGTCAAGGGGGATGACGCTGTAGAGCAAGTATCTCAGTATCTCCAGATTTTACCTAATTAAGATTATATTTTTCTTAGGCACATTTGTTAAAAAATAATATTTGCAAAATCGCACATCCACCCAAAAATACTCTCTATTCTAGTGGCTAGATGAGCATACTGCGTCAATAGTACCCCGTATCACCACCGCAGAAAAGAATGTCGAAATTGAGAAATTTTTTTCTCTCGTTTTGGGAAATCGAAAATAAATTAAATCGATTGATTGAAATTTTAAAAAAATTATAAAATACCAGTTTTTATGGTGGAGATAGTTTATAAAGAACGATTATATTTTGACGTGAACATCTTTAAAATCACACCGAAACATACGGGTACTAAACAGAAATTTGTAGCGAAACGAAAAGGTCTATATCGTCCTGCCTTAATAACTCTCTAACTGTTAGTCTCAGAAACGTAAATGCGGTGTCACTTTATAAATTACATGATCAGCTCGCCGAAACGACTTTGGATTTGCGTCACTGTCGAGCGGGTTGTCGGAGAGGGTGCACAGTGCAGATCGCTCTGGCGCTCTCGCTCATTTCCCAGTATAGCTCACAACTTAGACGTGATAGCGAGATGATTTATGTGTTTATGTTTAGAGAATGTCGAAATAGATCGATTTAAGTAATAATAAGTATATTTTGGACAATATTTATGTTTAAAAAAATTCAAGTAAACATGTAAAAAAGTAAAAAAATTCAATATGTCACCTCAGCCACGCAAAAGACCAGCCGGAAATATAAATTACACGTATCGTTGAAAATGGGAGGTTATGGGCCACGCACAGGTACCCCAATGTTCAGTCCCGAGCGAGCGGGACTGTTTCGGGAGCATCGCAAAGCTGGTACGGCGCACTCAGTGAACGACGCCGACGGCGCGAGCACCTCTACCGCTGCTTGTTATGCCTATGTCTCTTCTTACATAACAAACCAATGTTGAACAAAACTATCGTCGAATATTAGTCGAAATAAACATCACGTAACATTTAATGTATGTTTTATGTTAAAATTAAATTTAGTGCGCAGTCAATGTCTCGTTTTTATTCCAATTCAATACACTAAAAGTGACTCGCTGACATAAAAACCGACCAATTTATCTGTAGAGTTGGCCAAATGAAGGAACTAAAATTTTCCATTTGAGATTTTCAGCTTTGTTAAAAAAATACGATGGTGGCTCTCCCATTTAACTCTACAGATAAGTTGGTCGGTATGTAGCTCAGAGGAACTTCATCCAAGGTCTGTAACGTTTCACGTTAAACCAACGGTCGTGCTCCCCGACAGAGTCCCACCCGATTTTTTCCGTATTTTTTATTTATATTAATTTATGATAAGATAAAAGATATATTTTCATAAATCGTAAAAGGTGTTACGATCATGATTACATGATTTTTTTTTGTAATTTATAACTATTATCTAAAATAATTAAGAAACATTACACACACATACACACACACAACACACACACACAATACAAAAATCAATTTTATATTTCAATTTTTTACCAAGGTAAAATTTAATAATACCAGTTTTAACCCTTTAAACTGGAATTTCAATAAATCCTTTCATAGTACACACTAACACCGTAAAAAGAACTTGTATACAAAATTTTATCAATTTATTTCAGTAGTTTTTGCTGATTATTTTGTGTCAGTCAGGCAGGATATGTTGTTTTATACGTACAGGTTTAATTTGTCTTCTTTTTATTTTGCTAATATTATAAGTATTTTTTTTTTTAATTTGACTAACTTGCTTTCTATTATACTAACATTTTAAAAAAAATTATTTTAACAATTATACACTTTTTTACTTCAAAACGTTACTATTTATTTAATTTTTTTATAATAAGCTATTTAAATTAACTGATATGGCATGAATTCTTAAATATTTAGTTTTTGTTTTTAAACAAAGAAACCAGTATTATTGTATACCAGCATTATTAGTAACTAATTACATTCAGTTTGGATGAGTGTGAACGAGAGAGAAGGAATGCGGAGCGCTGCTTCATTTCGAATAAATTGACACAATCAGTTTTAGACTCCTCATCTTTTTTGCTGTTTTCATTATTTATTATGTAATTAGTAATTAGTTCAAATAATGGCAACCACTACTTGCGGCCATTTTTTTACGGGCAATCATGTGTTATCGTGTACAGAAAAAATTGAACTTCAATTTAGTATATATTTTTTTTGAAAAACACGATAAGCGTAAATAATAAACAATAAATACCTGTTTACATTTGGCAGCTTGGAGGTTGTGACTGACAGAGCTGGCAACCATTTTTTATTATATTCTTCTTATCACTTTCTTTTAAATGACGTTTGATTCACTTAAAAAATACATAGTTGCAGTTCCTTAAAATAAATTAATTAAAATACATTTAATTAAAGATAATTGCGGTTAATTTCTGCTAGGGAATCCGGCAGTAATGTATTAAATTATCATTAATTATTCATTTAAATCGAGTTTTATTAAAAAACAGATACCTGCAGAAATCAACTGCCGGATCTTAGACTATATTATTTTATTATTGTCAGCAAATATAAATTTAACCAAATAATAATCAACTGTTTATAGATGTGTTTCCCATACTCTACTCTTCATGATAATTATTTTTTTAAATTTCTTAAAATGAATCATGGAAAAATAAAAATTAAATTTTCATTAAAGCTGAAGGAGAAACATGTGAGATACTTTCAGCCTCTAATTTTGTGGTTGAGAAGCGTGTTTAAACTTTTTTATAGTTTTAATAATGCTGCCTGTTAACTGAAAAGATCCATATTTCGTAATAGAGATTTTTGTATTTCTTGGAAACAGAATCTAATAAAATATCTAGTCATTAACAAAATCTTGACAGGCTATTCTTTGATCGACATCAACGCTTTTTGTTTCTCTTTGTAGCTGAAAAAAAGTAAACGTATACAAAAAAAAAAAAACTAGGCAATATCGGATTCGTTTCGGAATGTTAACTCCTTTTTTCAAATAAATATCCTGGTCAGTGACATTTTATATTAACGGTCGATCGAATACTCTAGGGTTATTTGAAGTATAAACTAACCTAACTACCATAAACTATTACGTTGTAGAAAAGACGAGTGGAAAGGTTTAGGAAAGGCTATTATATTCTACAAAATGTAGGAAGAGTTGACAAACGGACTTTGAGGCTCTTGAAAGACAAGCGTAATGTCTCAGAAAATTGCATCTCTTAAAAGTCCAGGCGATGGTATACTATGTAGTAGTGAAGAAGAAAGAAGCGACGCGGACGCGGACCCAATTTGTGTATTCATAGAGAAGGGGCTAATGTATATAGCATAGCCTATTAATCAACCGCATTCCTGTACATAGGGAATTTTCTAACGATAAAATATCCCGTTATTTACAGCAATTTCCCTGTAATAATCTCTCACAGTTACATTCTCTCTACGTGATTAATATTCTTAACACATGATATTATTTAGGTTCATTTTGTTTTTTCGTTTATTTCATTTGTAATCACTGAATCTACGGTTATTTGGGTTACATAGAATCTTTATAGGACACGAATTTCGTTTTATTTATTATGCATGCATGATCTTATTGTTCGACCGGCTAAATTTAGCCTGATATTATGAAATGTTATAGGGATCATCATATTTAACTATATTTTATAAATTTACTGATGTTCTTTTTGAATAAATCTTCATAAATTTGTCCACTGTCTGTTTTTTTCTTTCTTTTTTTGTAATCATATACAAATGTTTTACTTTTTCTTTTTTTTCACAAAATTATGAACTTTATCATGTATCATGTTTTGTAATGTTTATAATAATTTTTCCCTGCACGATTACTCGGATAATTTATCAATTTTTTTGTAGCTTAATTCAAGTGTAAAAAATGACCCGTTATTTTTTTTTTTTTTTATTACTTCGTTTTCCATCTTTGAATCATTACAGCTCACCTCTTCCAGGATTTCTAATTTATTATGAATTATGAATGGAAATTGATCTTTATAGATTTTATTTAGTAGTTTAAACAAAAAAGTAACTTTATTGTTGTATAATTAAATTTAAAAAACATATTTGTATTTATTAAATTTTTAATAAAAAAATTAATAATATTATTATTATTATAACACGCCGACATCGATGGCAGAATGGTAGCATCTCAGTTCTTCATTCTAAAAACTCTGGGTTCGAATCTTGGTCAAGTAAAAAGAATAATAAAAGAATTAGATGTTTTTCTTTCTTGATCTCTCGTATCGTAATATGTTTTTCTATTTTTTTCGTTTTTTTTTCAGATTTATCTTTATTTGAATTTAAAAAAAAATTAATTAAGAGAGCAGTTATAAAAAAAAAACATTCGTTTTGGGAACAATATTTCCTCTTCTCGTTTTAATGTAGTAAATAAATATCATCAACAAAGGAAGTAAATAATTAACTTCAACGGAATCTCCTGGAAACGTAGTTTCACAATTTAAGAAGATAAATTTTATTGATTTTTTTTTTTATGAATATCAATTTATCCGGGTTGATAAACAAAGAAACAATTTTTTTTTATTTAATCTTAATCTATCTAAAAAATAAAAAAATAAAAAATTGACTAACCTTTTTTAGGACTACAGTAAGAATTTTTAAAGATCACCAGAAATTCATCCGGAACCACTTATTTGGCTGATTCAATACTCCCCACTCTCTCACTTTTTCTCCTCTTGTCATCACACCAATGCCGAATTCCTGTAATGGCTATGTTTTTTTTTTTCAATTCACAACTAATCTTTGCTATAATTCTGTCCAAAGGAGTAGTGTCTATTGTAATTATAATTCTCCCGGTAATAGCAGTTAAAAAACCCTTTACCAATTTTTTAGTAGCACGGCCTCCTAACACACATGCGTAAATTGCATTAAAATTACTTCCTACACAGAGATTGGTTATTTTACAACCTTTCCCACCATTCACATTACGAATGTTTTTCTTTATATTATACTAGCATCCCGTCGCGGCTGTGCCCGCGCTACATAGTTACTTGTGTTTCCCGTCGTGATCGGGGAATGTTTAGCCGGTCATGTTTTCCGTGTAGCCAGGGGGCTCTGCCCTTTTTACCCCCCTTTATTCATTAAACTCATTCTTATGAAAGCAATAATGATATATAAAAATGAAAGCCTGTTCAGTTTTAAAAATTATCAGTGTATTGTAATTTCTTCAGAGAAAAATTTGGTCAGCACAAGACCCATTAATTGGTTTTTAAGTTTCCTACCGCAGCTTTGCTCCCGAAATATATAATCAGAATTATAAACATAAATTACCATTACAATAATATACATAAAACGAAGCGGACTGGACTATGTCAAAAGCCGAGGTTTCGAAGTGGCCTCCGGCAAAGTCCATAAGGGCTCGGAACGGATGTGGGTAGAGGGTGTCTTCCCCTACAGGGTCAGGATATAGCATAAAACGGAAATATTTAAAAAAGATAGTTTTTTATATAATATATTAAAAGTTTTTACCTTAAAATATTAAAGTCCAAAATCTCGGAAATGGTCTTTAATAAATAATTTTTTGAAAAATATTTTCATTTCAAAATCGAGTGAGTATTTCGTTAAATATAATCAGAAATGGGCAAAATTTTAATTATTCGAAATTTTTTACTCCTTTCTAGGTCGAATTTCAAATTCTTTAATTTTTTTTTTTAGATATTTACTTGATGATTACACATACCAATAATAAAGTTAATATCTTCATTTGTAATTGAAAAATTAAAAAAAAAGTCAGGATTTAAAAAAAAAATTCAAAATTCCATTTTAACTCTGTAATTAAAAAAATATAGAAATTGATTTTGAAATGTTCACATGAAAATTACACACACCAAAAATCAGGTTGATATTTTTATTTATAAAATAGTTTTCCTTGGAATCGAACCCAATTTAATACAGGTTTATTAAGTTTTAAGTATTTTTTATACCAGTAATTAATACTTTAACTTATTTTCTTTATATCTGGGAAAAAATTCCGTAGTTTTAGTACAATACTTTTTTTACGTAATAACTGATAAATTGATAAAATTCACTTCCCGTCATGTGTTCATTTCATATTTATGATTATTTTTTCCTCTCATGGTACTTTACATTTCATATCCATTGATAAAATAACGCACTGTTTATTTCCAGCAGTATTACGGCCGTATCAACGGACATTATGTCATTACGACAATCATTTGTCCAATGTCCTTCTCAGGAGTCCTGCCGGTGACTTTTTTCATAAAAATGTTTTTGTTGTAGTAGCCGATTGCATGTAATAAGTTATTCAAAAGGGGAGATGACGTTCATGCGTTTAGGCATTACGCTATCCACTGTTAGTTCACTTCCTTAAATTTCTTTCTTGTTCTCTTCACTGTGATTTGTTTTATTTTCCTTTGTAACCCTTATATTTATTTATTATAACTATTTATTTTGTCCTTACATTATGAATAGTTTTTCTACTTGTATTATTTTGTGCCTGGATTGAACAGGAATATATATATATATATATATATATATATATTTATGTATACATATAAATTTACTTAAATTACGTGGATAAATAAGTTTCACAAAAATTACCAAATGTATTAATACATTGATGTATATATATATATATATGTAATGATAAAAATAATAACAAGAGGGATATTTTGGTAATACGCTCTTTTGTTCAGATACTTAAAAGTTATTTTAATTAAATTTAAATCCGATTTACGATTTATCGTTCTGATGTAAGAAGGTTCGTTTGTGTTTCGATTTTGATAAATGATAAAGATTTCAGTTTTCTTTCTTTGATCTTATAACAAAATACATGAGAATATAATTTTCACATTAATTAAACGATATTCTTTTATGTCTAATTAAAAAATCTGATGTGGACACCACATGACTTCCTTGTTCGCCTATTAAACTACATATACACATTTTTTTAAACGAAAAATAGATAAAATTGTATTTCTTTAATAACTTATTTTTTTTTTTTTTTATTTATTGTTATTATTGAATTATTATTTATTGTAATTTTTTTTTACATCAGAAGTTACTAATTATTAATAAATCAATATATCAAAATTAAAAAAAAAAAGTTAAAAAACGGAGATAAAGTCGGATTTGAACCGATATGCCTTCCTCTTGAAAGATCAAATATTTCATTAATTCAAATTATATTTGGCTATAACTCTAGAAACAATGAAAATAAGTACCACTTATATCGTTGAAACGCTTTCAATAAGGGCTTATTATTGCAATTACGAAAAATTTCAAAATACAATTTTTTTTTGGATTTTGGACTTTTTTGGACACTTTTCGTCCTGTCGATTGCAATCAAAAGGGGAGATACACAACTAGATGTTACAACAAATCTAAATCCGAAATTTCAACATCCTATGGGTAATCGTTTTTGAGTTATGCGAAACATACACACATACGTACGTACAGACGTCACGCCGAAATTAGACAAAATGGATTCAGGGATAGTCAAAATGGATATTTACGTTGAAATTTTTCGCGATCACAATACTTCCTTTACTTGGTACAAGGAAAAAAAGGGTAGTGATTTCATGATCCATCTAGTTTTTGAGTAAATTATAATAAAATACAGTTTATTTTTGTAACTAATTGGAAATTGCTGTATTAGTTGTTTTATTCAAAAAATTACACCAGATTTATTATTGTGATACTATAAGTATATTTCTAAATTTCTGCTTTGTCTTAAAAAAATAATATCTATAAAAATAATATATTTATATTGGTGATTTTGGAAATTTTTATTTTAAGAAAAGGTTTCAGTTAAATTCCGGCGAGTTTCGAGTTCGACCCGAGTACATCTTTAGCTACATCGTTGCCAGCATTCATTGTCGGTTTTACTTACTTTTACTTTTTTCGTGTTTTTACACGACTACCCAAACAGCATTGTAATGTATTTTGTTGTATGTATGTATTTTTTTGTTCCACCGTAGCAGCTCAACAGCTGAACCAATGTATAATCCCGCGTTGGAATCCTTACGTTACCGGGAGTGTCATAGGCTATATAAATATGTATATAGGAAGTTAAAAATTTAACTTACTGTTAATTAAAAATTAAAATTAAACTGTTGGTTAAAAATTTATACATAAATTTAAAAAATATTTTGGCACGCCGAAAGTCGGAGGTAGATTTCACCGGTGCTAAGTAGGAGATAAAAAATATTTCCACCTTAAAGTTAATAAAAATTTCAAATTACTCAGTACGACAATGGTTGTATGTGAAAAAAGTTTAACATGGTTAGCATATGACAAGCCCAATCTTTTTATAATTCCAGCAACATTCAGGTCATCCCTTGCCGTAAGGGTTGGTCATATCAAAAATTGTTTCAGACAGAAGTTTTAGGTAATGTTTAGAGGATTAACCATCACTTTAAACCGATTTGATACTTTGCCTATTAAGGGAAGTATAATTTTTTTTTTGCAAAACATAATTTTTTGCATCCCCATTAATGGTTAGTGATATCAAAAAACTTTACTTAGATAAGTTTTTGATCCTTTTTCAAAGAATAGTAGGAACTTTAAATGAATTCGATATTTTACTTTATATTGAAAGAAAGTTACAGCGATATTTTGTTTTTTTCGAGAAAGCCCTTCCCCATTTCCATCCCCATGGTCCGATTTTGGCCGTTAACAAACTCTACCAAGATTTTGGAACGTTTTATTTTTAAGGAACAATTTGAAAGTGATTGGCGCAAAATTACGGCAGTTATCGTGTCCACAAGAAAGTGAAATATGTATAAATGTACGCATAAAGTTTTGAACTGACGGTGGTTTTGGTATCTAGGGGATGTGAAACGCGAAGATATATCGAAATTTTCCGGGAGTCGAATCATGTTACCCGTACAGTAGGTAGCTTTCTTATGAAATATACCGAGAAATTAGAAAAATCTATCCGATGATTGAGTCGTTTTGGAATAGTTCGTACCGTAGTGCTTCATTTTGAACCATTCTTAAACCTCGTATCTCATCTGTGTGAAGTAATGTTGTCTTACTACTGTTTTTACACGACTTCCCAAAAAAGAGTGTAATGTATTTAGCGTGTATGTACGGAGAGCATGTTTATTCTACCGAAGAAGCTCAACGGCTGAACCGATAGTCACCTGCACGCTCTTTAATTATCCTATATTAAACAGCATTTTGTTTTTTTGGCAGTCGTATTTGTTTAATTAATACTTATCTTTTGTTTAATACGAGTATATTACACATTCGTCTTTATCATATTATCCCAATGATAAAATAAGCCATTAAAATGTATTTATCATTAATAATCCTGTTTAATTAATCATTTATAATAATCATTTAATGTTAGAATCCTAATAAAAGGTAGTTTCTTTTATAAGGATTTGAATATTAGATAGTTGTTACCGCTGTAATTTAGTAGTTGGGATTCATTTAACCACAATTCTCACTAATGGTCGGCCTGAGTCCGTACAAGATTACAACTCAATTACACGTAATACATATCATCTTCATCTCATTGGGTCGTGGAGGAGGTTGCTTATTGTTCACTACTTTAACAGATTGCAACGTACATATTAGGTAATAAAAAAAATATTTATAATATTACGTCATTATGAAATAGAATTGTGAATAATATTAGACTGAGTCACGGGTAAAAAAAGTTAAAAAACTAAAGACAAAAGATCTCTTTGATAAATTTAAACTGAATTATACTTTTTATCTTTCGTTATATTTCTCCTTTTTCTTAAAAGGATGATTCATTTAAATTAATAATAATAAGAATAAGAAGAATAATGATGTAGCCATATAGTCCACCTTGGTTGGTTGTTTAGTTATAACATTATGGTGTAAGTAATAAATAAATCATAAAAAAAGTACAATATGGCTTCTTATATAACTTTTATTTTTATTAGACTACTTGTAAACAGATTAGGTTATGAGATGGTGGTAGGGAGTAAGTGAGAAGGATGGGTTCGATGAGGTATATATATTATACAAAGACCGGGTCTGTTTTAATTAATAAAATTCTAGTATATAATATTGAGGGAAAAAAGCTACGACATGATGACGGTGTATGTCTGTCCATTAGAGAATTTAGATATGGTAGAACATTTGAAAAGAAAGAGGTCCGGAGATCAAGGTTAATAAACCTCATAACACACGTGTGTTTGTAGATATATGTGTGTTTGTGTTATTTATATATATACATATGAATATGTACAGTAAGTATATGTGTGACGATGAGCTCATGGCCATAAGATTCTTCACAATCCCATATGGTTGAGCCATTCTCTTTTTCTTCTCCTCCTCTACCCTTTACCTCCTACAAAAACTGTCTCTATCATCACACTTAAAACTAATATTGCATCCTGGGAACATCAAGAAGTTACTATCTCGAAACGTGTAGTGGCTGTTTACCGACTACTGTTGTTTCTTATGTTATTAGTAGACACATAAATATTTAAAAAAATTTTATTCCCGACCACTCCCCCCGTATATTTCTTATATTAATATCCTTTCCAATCACCACCTCATTATATTATGAATAAATGAAAAAAATTGTTCTGGAATTTTTTTACGGTCGGTTGATATTTAGAATATGATATTAAGTACCGTTATTTATTTCCTGTTTGTATTTTATCTATTAATACTGCAAGTTATAATCTATATATTTTTTTCTAGAAAATGAATATAGCTTACATCTGGAATCTAGTCGATTTTTTTTTTTTTTTTTTTTTTTTTTTGTTAACGAGCATATGATCATTAATAGAGAGATTCTTTTTAGCTTTGTACATTAAAAATTAATTTCCATTATAATAAATGTAATCTTTTTTTAAATTTTATTAATTCTATTATTTTATACAATAACCAAAAATTTTAACCTATAAAATTAAATTTCATGATTGTGATTTATATAAAAAAAAATTAAAGAATATATATGTTCTTCTTCATTGTCTTCCCCAAATTTCGAATTTTTTTTAGATTATATATTAAATAATTATTTTACTGAGAAATGGTTATTTTTTTCGATTAAAAACTAGTTATCAATGAAAAGATTATTAAGATTTTACCGAACGATCATTCTTCTTCTTCTTATTAACTTCCGACGCGTTACCAAGTTGTCTTACGAAACCGGGCCAGGTCAGTGAAGTCTTTTAGACAATTTGTGACACCGGTTGGTTTAAAGGATTATTACTTATAAATTATTGTTATATTTGAAATGTATTAGTATTAATATTGTGTTTTTGTTATCACTCCATAATTACCATATTTAAAGTTCTAATTATTATTATTATTTTTTTTTTTTTGTATTTGAATATATTATTATTATTATTGTATTTTAAATATTGTGTTTGTAATTTATATGTGAGTTGTTGACTTGTAGCTATTCTTGTGATATTGTGATTGTTCTATATGATTTTATGTAATATTGTGCAACATAAAAAGTTTTGTGTAACTGTTCTGTTGCACAAACAAAACAAACAAACTAACAAATTATTATTAATATCATTATTATTGTTGTTGTGGTTGTTGGTTCCTTTTCAGTATCTTTTTGTGTAAAAATTAAAAAAGTTACACATTTTTACACGATTTCCCAAAAAGGAGTGTTATATATTCAGGGTGTACGTATGTATGTATGTTTGTTCCATCGTAACAGCTCAACACGGCTGAACCGATTTTGAAGTATGATCTCCACATTGGAATCTTTACGTTACCAGGAGTGTCATAAGCTATATAAATAAATAAATATATATAAATTTATAAGATTTGAAAAAATCTATCAGATGAATGAGACGTTTTTAAACAACTCTTATCTCATACGTGTGAAGTTATCATCTTACTAGTGTTTTTACACGATTGCTTAAAAAGGAGTATATTTTATTTAGAGTATATGTATGTATGTTTGTTCCACCGTAGCAGCTCAACGGTTGAACCGATTGTCAACCGCACGTTCTTTAATTTTCCTGTATTAAACAGCAATGGTTTTTTTTTTGTAGTCGTGTTTTTTAGTTTTTAATGTTATATCTTGGTCTACTTAAATTATTTTTTTTAATCTGCAGGTGGTGCAATTGATATTGTTATGGTTTTAGTAGATCTGTATTAGGATTATAGATAATTTATTTTAAAGAATTTTAGTTTTGGTAGTTTTATGGCATATTTTTTTAATTATTAAAAAGTTATTTTTTCTGCCATTTTGAGGTCTTAAACTTAATTTACAAAGTTGAGATTTATATATTTTATGCATTTTAGTAAAATCTAGATTAATGCGTTTCAACCAACTTGGTAAGTTACACCGTTATTGCGTAATGATTACAACATTTTTATTTTAATGGCCATTTTGAGAGGAATCCGACGACCGATAGAAACAATTTGTGTATTTCTGTAATCCTCTAACAATGCTTATTCTAAATCCAAAATCAAAATCGAGGTAGAAAGTGTTCACACACATGCATATTGAATTTAGTAACGAGTTGTTCGTTCGTCAAAAACGAAAAATAATATTTTTGTTTGGAAATGTTGCTTAAGAAAATGTGTAGAAATAGTAAAGAAACAAACATTATTATTATTACGTTGCATGTAAGATCAAATTCGTCTATGAAATATATTGTTCGCAAGTTTTAAGTTGAATGACAGAATTTTTTCTTAAATAAAATAAAAATATACTAATTAATGATTCCATATTATTTATAACTTTCTCCAAATATGGATATATAATTTAAAATTTGCACAAAAGAAAATATATTTATAGAAAAAAATACGGATAAGGAGGGTTGGTCGTTTTTATTTAATATTTTTATTTGATTTTTAATTAATACAACCCCAAAAATCGTTTTATCTCTAGATATAGGGAGTACTCATGTGCTGATAATATCTGACTTTAGATATTAACCCTCAATAAGTTATTCAAACTAAATTGTTAAAATCTTTTTGTTTTTCTGATTTTTAAAAAAATAAATATCATTTGTGAATCCAGTGAATTAAAAAGAAATGTGAAATGTTCGAATAAATATGTTAACGAAATTATAATATTATTAAATATGTATTTTCAAATTTGAAGTTTTTTTTTTATTAATAATATTTTTGTTGCTTTTTTAACTATTTATTTTCGATTACGAGAATTTTTTTTTATATCTAATATATTGAGGTCCCTTGAAGTTCTTTTAGATAGTCTTTACAGTTAATATTATTTTTTAGACGATTATTCAGTCAGCTTGGATAGTAAAAATTGAGTTTTAATAGCTCTGAAGGAAGACGTTTTTATATTTAACATGGTACGGCATGGAGAAGTTTTATCCCAATCAGGGATTAAATTACTTTTCCTATATTGAACAATAGTCATCAATTTTGCATCTCCTCTTCGTTCGGCGCCCTCTTCACATCTCTTCTTCTAGTCGTCGATACAGGTTCAAAAATTGAAAAATAATCTCGACACGTACGTACGCAAGCTCACATATACTTCAACATATTTTCTCTCTCTTTCTTTTACCACCCCTTTCGCCCCTCTTCTAACTCTGTTTTTGGAACAAAATTGGATTTTAAACAGTTAACCTATTAGGATCAAAGCGCAACCGGGTTCACGCGAGTTTTAATAAACGACACACAAACTTCTGCCAGACCTCATCCACCCCGTCCTTCTTCTATAACACGCGCACGCACAGCGCGAGCGCGTGCGTACCTAGCCCTAGGTGTAATTTACATGTCTCGTATCGGAACGTAATATGAAACCGACCCCTTAGTCATTAGGGTAACAGAGGGTTGTTGGGATATTTATTATTTGTACAGGTTCTCTTCGTATTGTTTTCTCTCTCATTTCAACATTCTATCTTTATCTCTTATAAACTACTACCCTTTATTCTTCCTTTAAATCTATTCTCTTCTTTGTCACCCCCTCACTCTCTTTGTTGACTATTTAAAGTCATCCCTTAATACACAAAATGACCCTTACCTTCTATTTTCATTATACACCTCACTTGTGACATATAGTGGTTTTTTTATATATATTTCTTTTTACCGAGCATATTATAACTTTTTTATTTTTATTTTAACAGGATATAATAGCCTACCCTATTTTTTGTTTAACCTTGATTTTAATCTACCCCTAATTTCTTTTCATCTCTGTTAACTGTTGTTTTAATAAACGAAAAATAGTAAATTAATTGATGTTTTTATTATTTTTTCATTTATTCCATTGTAGTATTTTAATGCGATCAATGATTGAGTTGTTTTTTCCGATTACAAAGGGTTAATTTAAATTTGAAGCACTTGTTTTACGTCTAACGTATTTATGATATTGGTACACGTCCTCATTGCTGGTGTTATAATTGGTAAAATACAGTGTTACTTTTATCTCCCATACACCATCATCATCAAAGTAGAAAAGAAGGCCTACATTTTTTTTGGATTATTTTTATATAAAAAAATTAAGTATGGTGAAAAAAGATTTTCAATATTGTTTCATATAGAGCTTATACGTCTACAAATGGATAATATTGGAGAATTTATTAATGTAAATTTCATCATTTGTTCATGTTTTCGATATTAAATTAATCTTAATTCGATTTAAAAACTTAAACTACAGAAATATTTTTATTATTATTTATGCTAATTTTCTTTTAGGGAGATTTCGTAAGAAAGCTACCTATTGCAATGGGTACCATGATACGACTTCAGGAAAATTTCTACATATCTTCGTGTTTCACATCCCTGAGATCCCAAAACCACCGTCAGTGGTTTAACAAATAGGAGTAGAACATAACTGTTTCTACACCTATTGACATATTATTTTATTGAATCGTCCAAGTTTACAAGTACGTTTGTATATATATATATATATATATATATATATATATATACATCACTTTCTTGTGGGCACGATAATTGCCGTAATTTTGCGGCAGTCACTTTCGAATTGATATATAAAATATAATCATCCAAAATCTCGGTCTAGTTCCTTAATAGGCAAAATCGGACCATGGAGGTAGAAATGGATGACTTGTTTTTGTTTTGTCTTTTCATTTTAAGCTTATTCCTTTATTTTTTTCAATATTTTAAGTTATTTATATTTTTATTTTGGAATGGTTTATTTTTATTTTTTTAATTCTATGTGGTTTATTAATTTTACATTTTTTAGGTTAAATTTTCGTAGCATGGCACCGTTGGTATTATTTTTTATATAAAATATAAATAATGATAGTTTAGCTTACCAAAAATTATAAAATGTTAATCTATTCAAGCACTTTTGGACCTTTGTCCATCCTCACAATCCACTTGATTAATTATAAAAACTTTATATAACTTTTTTTTTTGTCTTCAGTCATTTGACTGGTTTGATGCAGATCTCCAAGATTCCCTATCTAGTGCTAGTCGTTTCATTTCGGTATACCCCCAAATCCTACATCCCTAACAGTTTGTTTAAATTACTATTACTTTTATACAACTATTCATCTAAAATGAGATAAAATAAAATAAACTAAAATTTTATATCTATAACAATTTTTATATTATTAAAAGTATAGTAATTTTAGTAGTAAAAGTATAGTAACAGTTAAAAGCATACTTATAGTATACATTTTTAATCTTCTTTCTTTCTTCCAACAATTTTTTTATCTTTTCCGATTTGATCTTATCTTCTTCACTCCATTTCACTCCCTATCTGTTTTTATCTGTTCCACAGTTATGTTCAAATCGTACAAGAACTTTCTAAACTGATCTCTGTTTAGGTTCATCTCTTCAACTTTCTTCAATTAGAATGAATTTTTACTTTTTGTTTTCATTCATGTGTTGCAACATTGATGCTTTTTGTATTTCCAATTTTTATTAAAGATTAGTTCATTCCATCTAAATTTATTCTTCCTAATCGTATGTCCAACAAACCTTAATCTTCTTTTTCTATAATTTGTTTCTACTGTATTGATATTTTGATATAGCTCTTTATTTGATCTTAATTTCTAAATATTTTAGTCCTTTTTAGGCATACTTTTCTGAGGAATCTCCTTTCTATTTTTAATATCTTTATTCTAATTTTTTTTAAATTTACAGTTTACTGAAATTAACAGTTTACTAAAATAAACTGTTTCTACACCATAAAAATTACAGGTTTAATTATTTTATTGAATAGTCTGATTTTGGTATTGATGGATGAAGTTTTTTTTAAAATTTTAATAGGTTTATTTGTAAGGAATTTTTGTCTGTTCCGTTATTTTTTTGTTATTTTTCATAAATATTTAAAGAATTTAGTTGTTTTTACATTTCAAAATCTGATAAAAGTTATTTTCTTGTAATTTTTGCTATATTTCAGCTCTGGTAAAAGAAATTTGTAAAGAGGCTGTTCAACTAAAAATTTGAGCTCTTCAGTTTGGGCATTGCTTCTTCTTTCAAAAGTGTAAGATTGGCTGATATTTTCATTATGATTTAGGAAATTAATTCTTCATACAATTTGGGGAATGATTCAGGAGAAAATTACAAACACTGTTTGTAATTTTGTGTAGTAGTTTGTTATACTGAGGAAAATTAATTTTTGATATAGCAAATATTACAACTGATTATTATAACATTTTTGAACTATAATGAAATGTGTAGTATGTCTCAATCTTCCGATTTTAGACGGCATGAGAGTTGTTTAATGTCTGAAAGGGACCTTGACCTTTCTACTTGAGTAGTATATTTATCCCTTACAGTGGTTCCTTTGAAAGTAGTTAGTCGTTTTTCATTCCTCTCTTATTATCCTCATTTTGAATCCGACAGTTATTGGTATGTCCCTATTATTTCCATTTTAAGGTCGGAAAAACTTGAAGAATCGGTCCTTCCTTAGTATGATCAGGAAACTAAAGAGCTGCCTTTGTTTCCTGCCCGGTAGTGGCTTAATAAATAAATGGTTAAATTACCTTCCTACCTGGGACTTTAACCGGATTAGGTACACTCAGCTGGGATGCCTAAAATATCCTGTATACATTTACTCTGTACATATAATTGTTCTTATGAACTGTACAAAATTAATTTTTAAAATAGTTTTGCATATCCAGGAATATTGGCGTTGATTAGAGTAAGATTAAGAGAATCAACACTGTACCACGCATTTGTTCATAAAAAAGTGAGATTCATATTTTAAATAAAGTCTTCGTCTTAAACTAACGGATCCACAAGTTGTAATGTTATTCGTTAAGTGGAATATATAATTTTTTTCATTATTTATACCCTAGTCTCTGTCTGGAAAATAAGAAACGGGGAAAAGTATGATGGATTTATCAAATGTAATACATTATCCGATTATTAATGATTGATTTAATCGTATCACATTTAATTCGGTTTAATAATTTTGAATAAAATGGTAAACAAGCAGAAAATAGTTCTGTCAATAATGGATGGTATACGGAGGGTAAAATAAGGAAGAAGGGACAAGGGAAATAGAAACTGCTACAGTACTGTTATAGAAAGGGATGGATAGGGATTGAAATTAATTCGGAGACAAAAAGGTTCTACTTTTGGCCCGCTGTTAGACGGGTGGTGGTCGATGGCGAGGCAGTTCCGCCCTTAGGACGTACAAAGAAAGACGTTTTTGATGAGTTCCCTCGGACAAAAGATGGCCGTTAGGGACAAAACGCGATGGGATATTAATTAGAGATATCTGCACTCACGTGGCGATTCTCTCGTAACTTGCCCATTATGGATGGAGAACGCGCCCCACGGCAGTTTTAACCTCTGCTTGCTGCTACTGCTGCTGCTACAATCTAACCACCGTCTACTTTCTTTGTCATCAATCCCAGTCCGTACCCCACACACTTTCTCTTCTTTCACCCCCTTCTTCCTGCTTGACTAATTCGACGTCACTCACTCTGTTCCATCATAACACTGAAATCTCTTTCTCTAACTCTCTCTCTCTCCATTTCCTCTTTATCTTTTTCATACCCTTATTATTAATATTTGCGACATTTACATTTGTCATCTTTTGGTTGATTTCAACATTTTCACCTAACGTAACTAATTTCCTGTACGTCATCCGTCCAGAATTTATTTTTGACCGTGAAATGATATATTTTACTTATAAATTACTTACAGTCTATATAATATTACATTATTCTTCATATTAATATTTTGCTTATTAAAATTACAGGAATAACAACTATATCATTTTTACTTTGAATTAATTTTATCAAGACTGTTAATTTTGTAACTAATTAATTTTAGATAAATTATAAAAGAAGTATTCTTAATATTATTTTTTAATAAACTTTATTACATTCCTTCTAATTGATTGCTGATGGCTGTGATTTTAATAGTAATAAAATTATTATAAATAAAATAGAAAAATATGTTTCAGAACCATTTAAATACAGAAACAAAAAATTACTATTAAATACTATGAAATTTAGATTTTTAAATTTTCATTATCATTATTACTACATATAAAAATTATATAACGCATATTAAAATTAAAAAAATAATAACATAACCTCGCTATGAGCACCCAAGCAGATGTTTCTTTTCAAATTCGTTTCTTATACTGGCCTGCTTTTCATTCCCTTAAGAAAATTTAGTATAAAATAAAGAATTACATATTGGTAAACATAATTTTTCATAAAAAAATCTGTCAATCTCTCAATATCCTGATCGAGCCGCGAACACTCGACAATATCAATTTTGTAAATCAAGTCTAAGATCTGAAAATGGCAAAAAAACATTTAATAATTGAAAAAAATAAAATGTTCCATAAAACCGCCAAAACATGAGATAAATAAATTATATTAAGACAGCATATGTAGGATCCCAATATAAATTTATTAAAATCATAACAAATTCATTTGCGCCAATCAGCAGATTTAAAAAAAAATTACAAATCAGAAAAATGTGTTATTTTTCATTTTAATAGATACTGAATTGGAACAAACGTCTTATAAGACTATAAATTATGATTTAATCGGCCGCAAAATAATGGTCACGTGACTTAAGTTAAAAATAATCCGTTATAATCCTTTAATCGCTTATAAAATACAATTAAACAGCAATAATAAGAAGAATATTCGTTCGGGAAAGTCTTATTAGACTTTTCATTGATAAAAAAGCTGTTCTAACCATCATTTTGAAATAGAAGCATTTAAAAAAAATCCTTATGCCTATTTCGTTTTGTCTAACAGCAAGGAATTTTACTTGAAATTTTCATAAAAACTGGAAAACCCGTTTAGAAAAACATAAGCGGACAAAATACCAAATATTTGAGTTAAAAGATGATTTCGCTTCGCTTGGTTAATTAAAAACAAAAGCTACTTTTTATTTTTCCTCTTTTTTTAATAAAACATGATGTTTTTTTTATTTTAAATATTCGGAACGAAAACTTCTGCTGTTAACAAAACTCTCATAACTAGTAATAACAGTCTCATAAAATTTCTGACAAAGATTATTACGTCGTCATTGTATTTTTCTTTCCCTACGTTTCGATTTGGAAGGGTATTCAGTATTAGGGATAAGGTTGATTTAGATTTTTCTCAGTTAATCACACCTCGCCACGTGTCGGTCACGTGAGTATAAGCAGTCAGAATTTCTCCATCCTTCTCTTAATACTAAATCGAATAGTAACAGTGAATTGTTCGTTACGTTACTCGTGCAAGTCTAATCTTTCATGCACAGTTGTGCAACTGATTTGCTAAGCATAACGTAAGGGGTATGATAGGAGGTAGGGGTTGTGAGGGTTAGACGTCGTCATCATCAGTCAGTATCCAACAACCCTCTCTTTACTTCTTTACCTCTATCTACTACTCTTTCTTTCTCTCCCGCTTCGTCTCCGATTCTTTGTCTATCTGTCTGTCTCTTATATCCCTTTTTTGGAAACAATACATCGGATCCCTCCTTCTTCCATTTTCTTACCCTTTGCACTACCTAACCCCTGTTCACTTTAGATGAAGTTGATTTTCATCTATTCATATCTTAGTATAGAATTGGAACGTGTTTATTCATTTAACATAGCGAACACTCCGTCCGTCGTAAACTTTCATACGGGTATGCACGACCAGTGGATATGCACAAAATCGTAGTTAACGTAGTTAACATATAACTTAATTATTTTGTACTTAGATATAGTAATTCATGATGTATCTCATTTAATTCTTCTGAAATTAATAAAGTACTTAATTTAGTAAATTTGGTATATAAGTACACCCAAATACAAAAAAAAAAATTAATTTGAGCATTATAAAAATCTGATCTGGACACCACATGACTTCCTTGTACGCCTATTAAACTACATGCATGCTTTTTTTTTAAAAGAAAAGTAAATAAAATTTTATTTTATTAATAATTTCTGATATTTTTTCAAATTTTTTTTTTATTGCTACTGATTTATTTTTTATATTTTTACAATCAGAGGTTAATAATTATTAATAACTCAATATATTTAAATTAAAAAAAAAAAGTACTTTAAGTCGGATTTTAACCGGTGTGCCTCCCCTTGTAAAATCCAAATATTTCATTAATTAAAATTTTGTTTGGTTACAACTCTGGAACCAATGAAAATAAGTACCACTTATGATATATCGTTGAAAAACACTCAATGAGTACTTATTATTGAAGTTAAGAAAAAGTCCAAAATCAAAATTTTTTGGCGTACGTACAGACGTGACGCCGAAACTAGTTAAAATGGATTCATAGAAGGTCAAAATGGATATTTCCGTTGAAATCTGAAAACCTAAATGTTTCACGATCACAATACCTCGTACAAGGAAATAAAAGGTAAAACTTAACTTTTCTTTTGAATTTATTTTGCACGTTAATTTCATTTTGCAATATTACGATTTATTTTATAACATATTAATGGGAATATATACTCAAATAAAGTAGTTAAATAATTTAACAAAATTGGTGGACGGAAATTTAATTTTAATTGATTACTTTACTCGTTAACTTTAAGAAAATTATTATCCATCTGTAAATATAAGTACTTTTTTGACTTGAAACCAAGTAAAAATTGTAATTTATATTTTATTACTAAAAACATTTTGCTGAGGAAACTTTTGTTGGACAATTTTCAAAAATGAAAAGTAATAAAAAATTTCTTCTGGATCGTTTAAACGGTAGAGAGAAAAGAGGGGTTTGTTTATTACACTCGCTCGTGAAGCAAAATTTGTTTAGAATAGTATTATGAATTATTTTATCTTTCATCATCATTTTCACACGGCAGAAGATAATATAAACTGCTAAAAACTGAAAATATTTTTTTTATCTTTCAATAATTTTATGAAATTTACTTGCAGATGATATACAAAATGATCATAAATTATTCAATGCATTTAGGTATTAATAAAAAAGTAACAAAGCAATGTGTTGACTTTCACGTTTTATTGTTGAACTGGGCAACGCTTCACTTATAAACACAAACACTTATAAACAAGTTCCCGTGGACACGTTTTATATTGCGTAAAATGCTAGTCGACATTCAGTTTCACGCCAAACATTACGAAAAATATCTGGGGTTATTCCATTAATTACACCTTCAATTCTTCTTTTTAGTTCGTTGATAACGACAATTTTCGTTGTGTACATCCTGTATTTTACAAACTTCCAAAGAAAAGAATCCAGGTGTGTAACGTCAGAGGTTCTAAATGGCCAGGGAATTAGTCCATTACGGCCTATCCAACGTTCAGAAAATTGTTCATATAGGCATGTAAAATAAAATGAACTATAAAATTAAACACAACCATTAAATAAAGGATTTCATTTCTAAGAAAATAGAAGAAGCCACTCCAAACTCCAACTTTATTAATTATTACCACTAAAGCCTTTAAACAACTTCAACAACTTTTATATTTATACATGTAAATTCCGGTGGTGTGGTGCGTCATCTTGTTGGAAATAAATGTTGGGTTGCCAATTTTCAATTTGTGGCACTGCATACTCCTGCGTACGCAAAAAAAACGTCAAGTGAAATCTAGAGTTCATAAGTTTAGATAACAGCGCTAGTAGCAATTGGTTTGGCAAAGAAGAATTGCCCGATCACTTCACACTAAACGTTAATTTTGGGGCTATCACGTTGTGTTTGAGAACAGCATGAGGGTTCTTGCAACCCCAATTCCAATAACCATCATTTACCGTCATAACGATAAATGTTGACGGTAGCTTTTTCAAAGAAGATTATTTTTCTAAAATGTTCGTTCACTTTATCAAGAATGTCCACCTCAAAATTTTAACGGCGTGGTTTATCTTCAACTGAATGCACCGACTGAGTTTTGAAAGCATGAAATTTTTAAACGCTTTTGTAGAACCTTCACAATTGTCAACTGCGGTAAACTCGTACGTCGATTTACCCGGGCTACTATGATAAGTTTCTCTTACTCGATCCATAACTTCCAAGGAACCGGAAGCTTTGCCAGCACTTTTTTTGTGTATTACACGTCTTATTCTTAAACTGCTAATACCAACGTTTAATAAACGGTCGTTTCTCATATTTTTTTAAAATTTTTTATTTTGTTTTTTAGTCAAGTAACCGGAGGAAGGTCCAGCCAGTCGCGTCGCCACTGTGATTGTATTGGTTGAGTCGCCTCACCGTACACCGCCACACCCCTTAAAAAACAAAATTCAAAAAATCCCTAAAATGGTTTTTAGATATTTATCTGCAGAGTATTTGAAGCTTCAATTGAGTGAATATCTTGTTATTATAATAAGAGATGGGAAAAATTTGCAATCATTTTTCTTTTTTTTAACCTTTCTTTCTCCTTTTTAAGGTGGAATATCGATATATCTAGAAAATGGGTTTTAGATATTCAAATGAAGATTACCCACATTAGTAATAAAGTTGATGTCTTCATTTTTTTACGAGAAATTAAAAAAAATAACCGGGTTTCAAAAAAAATTCATTTTAATCTTTTAAACTCGGAATTTAAAAAAAATCAAGAAATTACTTTTTAAAATATTCATTTGAAGATTACACACACAAAAAATCAATTTTATATATTAATTTTCTACCGAGAAATTAAAAAATAGCCGGATTTAAAAAAGAATTTAAATTACATTTTAACTCTTTAAACACAAATTTTAAAAGTCTCGAAATTACTTTTTAGACATTCATATGAAGATTACACTTATCTCGAAAATCATGGCGATATCTTTATTTTGTTACCGAAAAAAAAGTAGTAAATTTCATTGTTTCATTGTTACTCTATTGTAACTTTTTAAACTTGGAATTTCAAAAAATCATTTCTTACTGTACACTTACACCTTAAGAAGAACATTGTATACAAATTTTCATCAATTTAGCTTCAGTAGTACTTGATGGGTGTTGATGAATCGGTCAGTCAGTCAAAACAAATAGCTTTTTAGGTAATAATAAGAAAAACCTGATTTTAATTATTATATTTGTAACTGAAGTCACATTTAATTATTTATTTATAAAAAATAAATTATAACCTATAAATGTATTTTTATATATATATATTTTTTATTGCATATATAATTTATTGTATATATTGTATTATAATTCTATTTTAATTGTATATTATATATTTTTCTAAATTGATTATGAAGATTATTTCACTTAAAATAATCTGCGAGATAAATCTTAACAGAGGTAATTTTTTTTTCTTAAAAAGAATTATAAATATGAAGAATTTAATTGACTACACTATTCAATAACCACAAATCGATTTTACATGTACAAATCGCTTAGTTGTTCTGGATTGTTAAGAACAAGCGTACAGGGTTGTGATAAACTTTGTTTTATATATATATATATATATATACTCTTCTTTTAAAGACAGAGAAGAAGAGATCCGTTATAACGAAGCGTGGAATTGCTGCCAAGACAGAAAAAGTGACAGCCGTCACAAAAAGAGGGACAAAAGTAGAAGAAAAGATTCAAATGAGAAGATAAGGGAGTGGACGGAAGCTGCGTTAGGATATGGGGTGATAGGCGGAACCGGGTGGTAATGTAGAACGGGGGATTTTTAGTTCTATAAGAAGAGTAGTAGGGGGTACTGTAGGCAATACGACGATGGGTTATATATATATAAGGTATTGTGCCGGATCGGAAGCGAGGGAGCTTTATCCCGGCCAGGATTTGACTCATCATTCCGCCAGAATCACTGTTGACATTGAGGGTAAGGGTTGCACAAAGACCGACACAATGCGAGAAAAAAAAACTACAGTGGGGAACTGCCCATTGTCCCCGGTTTATTGGTCTGAGGTGCCAGGTCGCCACAGGTCCGTTCTCCCTATACCGAACCCCCTTCCTCAATGAACAATATACAGTACACACTTTTCCTATGCTCATCTGTTCAATACTACGACAACGGGGAAATGGTTTTTTTTATTTAGTTTTTTTTTTTTTACAAAAAACCAAGAACGGGACAACAAATCTCACATATTATTCGATACCGAACAGAATTGAATCATCATTGAGGGTTTTTATGTTTCCCTTCTTTTCAATATTATTGCTTACCGTGCAGGATTTATACGATTCAAATAAAACCGTGTACTTATATACATAACGTATAAAAATCGTGAGAAAATTTTTTTTATGTATTATATTTACTGATGAAAATGTTTTTTGTACAATTTTCTTGTACATTTTATAATAATTTCATTGGAAAACTTAAATATTTATTTATTTATGCTTATTGTTTGTTTTATATTTATGAAAAAATTGTTTTCAGCTTTAATCAGTTAAATAAACTAAGATAAGAAGATCCAGTTATATTAGTTTTCGTTTTGATTACAAAAAAAAATTAATTATATACCTATTTATAGTAGAAACAAAATTAAATGAAACTTATTTTGGCTGCATCGCTTGCAACACTGTAATTATTCAGCACTTACAAATGTTAGGTGTCAAATCCAGGAAATCAAAGGATGTCAAATTAATTATTAAATATAATAATTTTCGTGCTACTTCGGCAAATGTGAATGGATGAACATTTTTTTAAATGAAAATTGCTTGAGGTTTTTCTCTAATAATTTATTAACGCGCCGGGTTGGCCTATTGGTAAAAACTCATCGTTGTAAATCAGCTGATTGAGAATTCGAAATCGGGTTCGAATCCTAATAAAGATACCTTATTCGGATTTGAATATCAGATCGTAGATACAATTATCATTACGTGGTTGGGTTTCAATTAAGCACACGTCTCAGGTATCGTCGGCCTGAGTCTTTACAGTACTATAACTCACTTACACGTCACTAACAAGGAATGCGGCTGCCTAAGGGCCCCGAATTCAGAAAGCTGCATGGGATACCTTTTTCTTTCTTTTTCCTGTTTAGCCTCCGGTAATTACCGTTCAGATAATACTTCAGAGGATGAATGAGGCCTATATGTATGAGTGTCAATGTAGTGTAGTCTTGTACAGTCTCAGTTCGACCATTACTGAGATGTGTAGTTAATTGAAACCCAACCACCAAAGAACACCGGTATCCAAGATCTAGTATTCAAATCCGTGTAAAACGTTACTAGGACTTGAATGATGGAACTGTCGACTTCCCAAATGATCTGATTTGGGAAGACGCATTCACCACTAGACCAACCCACCGGGTTTGCATGGGATATCTGGAGACCTCCGTATATTTTTACGAGAATATTAGTTATTTATAATTGAAGGAAATATAATTTTACAGCATATTTTTAAGCTGTTCAACGTAAAATTGTTGCTTATTTATATGATATTAACTTCCTTAATATCGCATTATTATCTCAGATAAACAAACGCGAAATTTTGAGAGCGAATTTTATCTACTAATCTATTCGAGATTGCTCAGACTTGAAATGGTTAAACTAATTTTATTAAAAAAAAAGTAGAATACTTTTCCTTGATTATCGTAGACATTGGTTTTATAACTTGTAAGAAATTTCTTTGAACGCTTGGCTGTATTTGTAACAGATAATTTTTTTTGATATTTTTTTCTTATGAATAAATTTTCTCATTTAATAAAATAAAAATTATAAATTTCCCACATTTTTTTTTAAAATCGTTCCTCTATATTTTTATTTTATTCACTTTATTTATATTCAGCTTAAAATGACAAGGGAGTTTTGATTTTAACAATTTATTCTGACCATTCATAGTCATACTTTTCCTTTGTCTAATAACGCAGGGAGTAATATAAATTATTTAATGAAAATCGACTAAAATGAAGCAATATAATTAGATTTTTTTTCTAATTTCTGTTATTATTAATTTTGTAACATATTTCGTTTTTTGGCGATTAATTTATCTTGTGTAACCTAATGGTTTTTTTTTGTATAAAGTACAAAATTTTTAATGTTTAAAAAGTTCACAGCATCTAGGATTCAAGCCTAGCACTTTAATGATGAAAAACAATAGATGATCATTTTTATAGAGCTGTGTAAAGAATAATTTTCTCATTACTTTATTCTTTGTCTTTTTTTTGTAATATTTTAAGAATATATTTTGTTGTATATGATACGTTTTGAAATAAATTATTATTCAATAAAAATGTCATTAATTTTTTTTTAATTTAGTAGGATAAACGTTTTTACTTGTACGAAGTAAAGAAAGTATTGTGATCGCGAAAAATTTCGTTTGTCAGATTTCAACAGATATATCCCTTTTGACCATTCCTGAATCCATTTTGACTAGTTTCGGCGTGATGTCTGTACGTTAACCGTTTACGAGATAACTCGTTTTTGAGCTATATGACGTAACTTAACTGCAACAATAAGATGTCATTGAGAGGTTTTCAACGACTTATCATAAGTGGTACTTATTTTCATTGTTACCAAAGTTATAGCCAACTAACCCACCGGGTTGGTCTAGTGGTGAACGCGTCTTCCTGAATCAGGTGATTTGGAAGTCGAGAGTTCCAGCATTCAAGTCGTAGTAAAGTTAGTTATTTTAACACGAATTTGAATACTAGATCGTGGATACTGATGTTCTTTGGTAGTTGGGTTTCAATTAATCACACATCTCAGGAATGGTTGAACTGAGACTGTACAAGACTACACTTCATTTACACTTTTACATATCATCCTCATTCATCCTCTGAAGTATTATCTGAAAGATAATACCGGAGGCTAAACAGGAAATAGAAAGGAAAGAGTTATAACCAAATAAAATTTTAATTAAAGAAATATTTGGATCTTACACGGGGAAGGCACATCGGATCAAATCAGACATCATTTCCTTCTTATTTTAACGTTTTCTTTTTTTAATTAAAAATATTGATTGATTTATAATTATTAACCTCTGATTGTAAAAAAATTTACGATAAATAATAATAATAACAACAAAAAAAAATCTGAAGTTATTACTGAAATAAAATTTTATTTACTTTTCTGTTTAAAAAAATGTGTATATGTAATTTAATAGGCGTACAAGGAAGTTATGTGGTGTCCACATCAGATTTTAGAAAAATTAATTTTATAAGAAATTTGGTCCTAATAATAAAATATTTATAAACCACTTGTGAGAACATGAGCCGTTTAGAATTTCTGTTTACTTTAATATCCAATGTGTATATCTGGACACCATAAAATTTTATGGACGGAAAAGATGAAAAGTTAAGCAGTAATGAGGAAAGTGTAACAAATTAGAAAATAATTAAAAAGTTAACTGTCTTGATAAATTAAGTTAGGAGAAGGATTAATTAAAAAAATATTAAAAGAAATATAAAAAATAATTTTTATAACGGTAAATGAATGTTAATAAAACAAAGGGATAAAAAAATAACCAAAATTGAATGTCTGTACAAAAAAAATTAAATAAAAGCGTATACTGAAAAGTATGTTAAGAAAAGATTGATAAAATTGAATAACCTTTGCGCAGTTCTGCGCAGCAAGACCGACTTTTCGTTTCCGACGCCGTCACTAATTCGCAATCTGAAACACATTGATTTTAACAGTACAACGCACTACATTCGTTTTCTTAACCGCTAGACCCTACGTACAACCATCAAGTTTCAACTCACTCACTACATAAACGCTTATGTAAAATACACAATTACAGTATTAGTATGTGAATATTTAAGTTCAACATAACCTTAAATCTTTTTCAAACGTAAATTGAGCGTAAATAAAGAACGATTCAACCAATCTTTATCAAATCTTCACATACACGACTTCAGATACAGTACTAAAGTATATCTAAATTTCAATGAAATTTATGAAGTAATTTTGGAGATTTTCGAGCCACAAATTTCATTACAATATAGTCGTAAGTTGGAAGCGTGGTTCATTATGATGTTGCAAGTTGAAACGTTAGCGGTTCTATATCTGTGGTATCTATGGTTATCAATATTGTTCGACGTGTTCTAGCGTTACCTACTTTGAAGTTCATGATGACTGACTGTGTATGTGCTTTTAATCTAAGAGTTATATTGACTGTATAATGGTGTATTTTCATACAAGATTATGCTTATGGTGAGTGAGACAAAGTGGTAAATGAGTTGAAACCTGATGCTTGTATGTAAAATCTACTGGTTAATCGAACGTACGTAGTGCGTTATACTCAGTGCGTTTCTAAGTGTGAAATAGAGTGGGCGTCGGAATTATAAACTTATTACTTACTGATTTTATTTTTACAGTATATTGAAATTATTTTTTTTGTTATTATTTATATTTATTTTCTTGCAAATTTTATTTTATTTTATTTTAATTAATTCTTGATTTTTCAAGTATTTCTCTGTTTTATTAATTTCTTAATTCGTTTTCTTTGTAAAATGTTAGATTAGAATGAGTTGATACATTTTCAAAAGGAAACAAAATAAAATAACGAAAACTATTACGTTTTCTTGCGCAGTTATGCGCAAGAGTTTTTTAATTTAAAATGCATGGAAAAAGTATTTATGGTGGCAATGAATTTATTAATAGAAGTTTGTAATAATTTGTTTAATAGAGAATTGATGATAATAAGGGGAATATAAAAAAGCAGAATTTCAAGGTAACGATCGGTAATTTAAAAGAGAAACAGAGAACGAATGCACAGAAGGATCAAAAAAAAAGAGAGAAGAAATAGAAAATTAGAAGAAGGGGTTAGGTTAGTAGCAACCTCCCTTGCACATGTCAGCAATAGTGAACGCGTGTACAACTGCTCTACCGATGCGATGCCGATTTCGTGCCATGCTGCCTGTCGACTTTTAATTCACCTACCCTCGTTCTATTCTTCCGAATTTTTTTTTAATTCTACTACCCTTCAGTTTTATATTAAACCGAAGATCAGGACGCCTGTGACCAATGATAAACGAATCATTAAACATCCCTCCAATTTAAAACTTACCACCCCCGTTTCACTCTTTCCTGTACCCCTAGACGTGTACCACAACCCTTCTCTTCTGTACCTACTCTACCATCACCCTTTTTTCACTTCTTTCTATACCACCCATTTCCCTTTATCCTGTATAATTTTAATCCAACCATCAGTTCGTATAGCCAACGTAATGCCACTATTCTGACCTAACCTTTCACTCAATGCAAATGTGTTTACCGCTTGTTTTATATATATATATATATATATATATATATATATTCAGTAACAACAACATTTCTGTAACACAAAGGAACCATTCGTTATTATAGAATTATTGTTGCAATATTCTCTTCCTCTCACTCTCTCTCACTCTCTCTCTCTCTCTCACTCTCTCTCTCTCTCTCTCTCTCTCTCTCTCTCTCTCTCTCTGCGTGCGTCTGGTATTATTGAAACAATAATACTGTGAATCTCTCACCACCATGACTACGTCGTGTATTTCACGTCCATTCATACGTGTTTAATTTGTTGAGGTGTGGTGCAAAACGTATTTTCCCCTGCTAAAGTTTTCCCATAAAATTTACTGTAGGTGTTTATACATATATATCAATAAATTGTACGTTTGTCTGCTGCCTATTATTATGTATATCTTTTTTTGATGTGAATATTAAAATTTTGTTAGTAAATTTTTTCGTAGATCTAATATTGTTTATCAATTTAAAACTCCTGAAATGGGATACTTTATCTCCTTGTTACTTTATAATATTAAAACTTATTGTTTTCAAGAAGTTACTATAATATTTGATCCATTATTTAGGTGTTAAAATTGCAGTTTTACTTACATATACTTATTTTAATTCTTAATCAGTCTGTAGTATCCTGTGGTTGTAATAGCAACAAAAAAATTTCTAACATCTGAATAACTTATAAAAAAATATCATATTCTGTATATTAGTATTGAAGCGTTAAAATTAAAAAAAAAAAAGCTGGCAAACTATTGTATGACTTTCCCGTCTATTAGTAATATAAATTAAAAGAGTTTGAGACGAACAAATAAAAAACAGAATATAATTTTTTTTTAGAGGTAGAAAATAAACTTAAAGAAAAATAATTCTAAAAATACAGAGTGTCCCATATAAAACGCAACCCAACCTTATATTGGTGAGTATTGAAATAATAAAAAGACATGTGTAAATGTAAATGTAATTTTTATTATTACCATCCATTACCTTACATTTTGAGTAAATATTGGAAGTGGCCGTCATCTACTTGAATACAAGCTTCAATTCTTTTTACAGCGTTTCTTGCAACTTTTTTCAAAGTTTGTGGCTGGACATTTAATACAGCTTGTTCAATATTGAATTTCAGTTGTTCGTGGTTTGTTGATGTAGGCTTTTTCTTTGAGATAACCCCGTAGAAAAAAATCCGCCGCAGTCAAATCTGGAGATCATGGTGGCCATAAGCCTCGACCTATAACATGATTACCAAATAATTCCTCAACGAAATCAGAAGTTGAACCTGCGTAGTGCGATGTCGCACCGTCATGGTGTAGCCAGCAGTGTCTGTCTTCCTCTTCCAAGAGTGCGATGAACTGAAATAAAATATCCTTATATCGTTCTGCATTAATGGTGTACTCGAAAAAAATAAGACCGATTATTTTCTTCCGCGATATCACGCACCACACGCCCAACTTCTGCGGGTGTAATTGTTTTTCGTGATAAACGTCGGGATTTTCAGCTCTCCAATTCTACTGTTTTGGCTGTTTACATAGCCATCCAAATGAAACCGTGCTTCAACTGTGAAAAATAACGAATCCATAACATTAATTCCCTCACGCAGAAATCGACGGAACCGTTGACAATATTGTAGCAGTTTTTCTTTGTCGGGCTCAAGAAGTCGATGAACCGTTTTAATGCGATAAAGTCGTAATTGTAATCGTTTGGTCGCCCGATGAACAGTTGATTTAGACAAATTAATTTCAGCAGACAAAAGTCTGATCGATTTAATTGGCGAGGCGAGTAATCGGTCTTTGATTTCAGTGACTGTATCTGTATTCAACACTGACGCAGATCTTTTGTGTTCCTTATTATTAACAGAACCGGTCTCTCTAAATTTTGCAACTAACCTTAATACTGATGTTTTGTTAGGAGCTGGTTTATCTGGGTACTTATGGCGAAACAAATCTTCCACTGCAACCACTGATTTCGTACTGAAGTACGACTCAACAATGAAAACACGTTCACCTAGCGAAAACACCATCTTGTCTCTAACAATACACTGAACGTTATGATTGCATTGTTGTTACTATCGGTAGTGTTCTACTGCGTCGCCGCGATGTTCAGATGTTGGACGAGTCCAATTCAGTAACGAGTAAGGGAGTAAGCTTGACTTTTGAAATTTCATGGATGAGTGATTGATGGGTTGCGTTTTATATGGGACACCCTGTATTTGTATGTAGGTTAAGCTTAACAAATTGCTTACGTAAAGTTTTTTTTTGTATCTAACTCCCATTTTTAAAAAGGTTAAAATTGGACTTTAGGATTACTTGTAACTATTATTATGAAGTGCTTATTTTGGGAGTTCCTTAAGAACCCCTTTATCATGTGCTTCTTGTCAAGCGAGTTACTTATGGCTCCACTCAGGGAACCGATTGTAAATGTACTAGTTGTTGAAAAAAAAATATAAAAATAAATTTTGGATTTGAGGTTTCAACCATGTTGAAACAGTAACAGTTCTTTGCAGCCATTTTGATGTTGGAATTTATCAAAAATCTAAGAACCAATTTTGAGAATTTCATTTTTGAGATTTCAGAAAGTCGCTGTTCTGCCTCTTATGTATAATTAAATATTCAATTTTTAGTTTAAATATTTTATTATATTCTAATTATCGTTTTAATTTAAAAAAAAAATCAAATGCGTATTTCAAGTTTGTTTTTGTTAACGACTTTTCAAAGAAAAGTACAGTATTACTTTCTTCCCCACGGTGGGTTTTGAGAGTGAAATTAAATTACCGTTAGATTTTTGAGATCTGAGGAGTACGAAAATACCATTCACTTAAATTTGAGTTTCTTTATATATATTTATAGGCTTATGTATAAATTGCGCTCGAAAATCTCCAAAATTATTATATCAATTTCATTGAAGTTTAGATATGCTGTAGTAATGAATCTGAAGTTGTGCATTTGAAAATTTGATAAAGATTGGTCGTTTTTCAGTTACGCTAAATTAAGGTCAACAACAGACAACATACAATAGTGAAACATAACCTCAATTTGAGGTTATGTTGACTTTGTATTTATGTATTTTTTGTACGCGCTTATGCACTCAGTTACAGTTATGAATGAAAAAAATTATTATACAAAATAGAATAACGTAAAGTCCGTATTCTTGCGCAGAACTTCGCAAGAATCTTTTTACTTACTGCCTATAATATATTTTAATACATTATTGAACCGAATATTGTTCTTGAAGCATAAAATACGTGTATGGAACAAAGATCTTTCTCTATGATAAGAAATAAAATATTGATGACTCACAGTTATACAAGTGAGACATTGTGACAGAAAAAGAAAAGGGGACGTACGAAGGGGAATATATAAATTTTATGTTAGAAGAAGTTAAGTACAAAACTAGAGTAGAGTACAGTAGTATGAGGTTGAAATGTCACCGTTTCACATGGCTGGAGACCGGGAGGTGACGTCTAATGTTAGCCCGTAGGTCGCTTTCAGATATGACAGAGAAAATAAAATGTACCCCCTAGTGACCGTTGGTCTAAGGGGATGGGTAGTTTTAGGGATGGTTCTCGAGTGGTAGCCTATTTATATGTAGTAGATAGGGACGGTATTGTAGACCATAATATATATATATATATAGAATTGTGCACGCGCTTGTGTGTGTGGGTTGAGGGAGTTGGATGTGTAGATGGGTGGCCTATATATATTGATTGAAGAAGGGTTAAGTATCCCCTAGGTGTGTGACTCAGCATGTTAGTGTACGCCTCAGCTGCTTGGATTCTTCCATCAAATCACATTATACACTCGTACTAGTTGCGAAAATACTAATATAACATTAGTTACATTAGTATTTTCGCAACATTTAATATTGACAAGCTTTGATAGATGTTACAGTATATCGTAAACGTTGCAGAGTTATTATCGCTTTTATTTTTAAGTATATAAAAATTTTTCACCACCTAATTTTTAATTTACATCGTTTTGTTTATGAATTAAAATCATTGTAATACGAGGAAAAGTACTAACAGATAAGAGAAGTAAGATAAGGTACACGTACAGAAATATGACGTTATTTGTATTCATCAAATCTGTAATTTTGTTATAATATTTTATAATTTGAGTAACAATGGCGTTTACATCCTTTGTATAAATCTTTTTAAAATCAGTTAAAAATTAACTTAAAACAATACATCTATTTATTACTTTATCGCAGTTTGTATTTTATTATTAAGACCTAAACATCTTCTAATTTTAATGTTTTAATTTATAGCTACGGATCGATCATTCTGGCAGATCTCTTAAATACTCATATTCCATTTCTCTAAATTAATAAACTGTGTAATTAACAGGAAACACTTTTATTTAATTCATATATTGGCCATCTGTGTAATTCGTTTGAGAAAAGGAACTGACCAATAAATTATTTGAAAAGAGTTGTAATAATAATTGTTATTTTAATCTATATAAATAAAAATGTAAATGTTCGTTTGTTCAAAATCTTAAATCTCCAAAAGTTCTTCACAGAGTGCTTTGAAATTTTGACATAACGTTGCATTCGAATACGCGCGTGTTTTTATATACTTACTATTTATATACTTTAGATGTCACACCTGTGACAGGTAAAAACATGGTTTTTTTTAAAAAAACAGCGCTATCTGTCGACGTAAAGGGAACACAAGCTATACTAAATATTTTACAATTCCATTTCAATGCTTCCGATATATGTGTCTGATATAGATAAAAAAACTACTGGACCGATTTACACGCGAAAAGAAAGGGAGAAAAGGAAAAATCGGGAAAGGGAAAGAGGAAAAAGAAAGGGGGAAAGTGTAAAAGGGAACCGTTAAATTTTGTGAAGTTCCGTAATGTTCATTTTATTAATGTTTTATCAAACTTTCAGTTGTGTTACTTTAATCTATATATATATATATATATATATATATATATATATACTCATTCTAACAATAGCGAAGCATTGCCAGATCTGCTAGTGTAATATAAATAAATTGAAGTTATATTACTCTTTATCGTAGCAGAAGCCCGATTCCTGTTATTAGAAAGTAGATTAACAATAATTCTTTTTATTTTAGGATTAAGATTATTAATAAATAAAATTATTTTTTTTTATTGGAGTAAAAAAAAAAGATTCTGATGTAATTTTAACTTGGTTAGTATGCGTTTGTTTCTGTTGTTACTGGTGATTGATAAAAAAAAAAAAATTGCCTAATTATTATGTATATCCCTACTCCTGCAATAATTAATAATAAGTATGTACAAGCTGTAGAAATATATTGCATCTTCGATGTGGCGAATTACTCTAGTTTTTTCCGATAGTCGAGAACTTAAAGACAGCCTATACCCACAATTTAAGTTCTCCCTCCCACAACTTAAAGTTAAAATTTCGTTAAATCCAGTAGAACATATAACTTCATATCATTTGAATTATCACATACCGGTTGAATTTATAGCTGGCATTCAATTAAAACTGTTATCAAAGAAATAATTGTTTTAAGATTGTAACATAACCAAATCCAAAATTAATGTTACGGAAAATTATTTATATACAATGTAGTCCATTTTAAAATAAAATATTTTATTTTTTATTGATGCTAGTGTTACTTTCCACGTGAATATTAAACGAGAAAGTATGGTGATTATGTTAAAAATGGGGTGACGAAGTTTTGCAAATTTTTATGTTTTAGAGACCCAACTAGTATTCTAGACAAAAAAAATCCTACGTATGTATTATGTGTCAAACTGCTTTTACCCGTATATCTTAAGACAGACCAAAACGATTTTCTTCAAATTTGGGTAAAATTTTCCTATACACAGGGAATTGATTATATTATTTTTTTTTAATTCTTTAACGTGGTGGGAGAATATCGCGAATAAACGAATTTGGATTTGCTTCAGAGATATTTTTAGAGAAAACTTTTATTAAAGCCAGTTTGTTACTCACTGTGTCTATATAAATAATCTTAAAACATAATTTCAAAAAATCCAACCCCCTCTACATCTGAAAAGTAAAATGTAGTTTTTTTCCTCGATCTCCACTCAATTTAAATAGTTTTCAGACATTTTTGTAATTTTATACTTCATATGTAGACTTACCAAGAAATGTCTACAATTTTTTAAAAGTTTAGACTCCACACCTAAAATGCAGAAACATTTTGTTGAAAATTTCCTTTTTTTATTTTAGCCTCCCGCGGTTCATCAAATGAAACAAAAAACGTTGTCTAACAAAATTCGAGGTATTTTTTGGAAGTATTCTTTATTACAAATCTAATTGAACTGAAGTATGTTTTAATGCTTTTTTTTTAATTTTTTTCCATTTTCATTTCATTTTTAGATTAGGTCATATTTAGAACTGTAAACACAGTTCGTTAACTTCGCCGTGCCGTCCAGTTCTGCTGACTCTTACCGGCGAAGTTGTAACGAACTTCGTGATATGAATACTTTTATAAAAACCTTTCTTAAAATTAATTTTCTAACATATATATATTTTTTTAATGCTTTTATTTGCAGTCGCATCAACAATTACAGTCATTAGCGACGAAAATAACACTATCATGTAGTGTTACATAAAACAACAAAAATAAAAAATAAAGAAATAGAAAAAATAAATCTTTTTTTTGCTTCAACTGTTTTAATCTTTATTATTAATAGCCGGGAAAGTCGCGCAATAATTTGCCAAGTTTTATATCAATTCAAATAATTTTATGTATATATGAAGATATAGAATTTTAATTTAGTATAAGAAAATGTCTTTTAATGTTTTAAACATATTTTTAAAGTTTTATTTTGTTCCAAATTACATTAAATTTAATCTCTTAAAACTTAAAGGAAATATTTTTGATTTTTTTTAAACTAAATAAATAAAATAATTTATTTTTGTAAGAATGAAATAAGTAACTTTTCCTATTTATTTCTATAGTTTACATCTTTTATTGGAAATAAATAAATATTCCGAGTTGATTTGAGAAAATTCAGGAAATCTTTTATAAGAAAATATATATGCATATAGAGAAAGAGAGGTATGTACTTCTATAATATATTGTTTTTCCTGATTACAGTGACACCCTTAGCAGCAAAATGAACAAATCTTATTGGAAATAATCGTACCAAGCATTAAGTCACGCTTAGTAGTGACTAAGTCACGTGAGCCTGACTAACCATCCACTCTTGCGTATATAATTGTTCCAATTGGATTCCACGCCTAAGAATAGCTTTTAAAATAAATGATTTAATGGTTTCTGGGTTGTATTACAAGGGAAGTCGAAATTTATATATATATATATATAGATGAATACAAAAAGGGTGGGTAAAACTGCTTCTATTGCTACTGACTGCTTAAAATTTTGCAAAGGGTCTTTTTTTCTATGGAACACGACGTGTGTTTCAACAATAGATAGGTAAATGCGATTGTGGGGATTAGAGGCTTTTGATTTATCTAATGCTGCTGTAACATTTCAAACCCTACCGATTCTTCTCCACCCTGTTTTACCTCTCCCCTTTATAATAACGATATGGACCTACCTTTTATTGATTCTTCACGTATCTCCTCTAGCTATATTTTAGTTAGCAAGGGGTCAATCTGATATAAAGTGCCATATGACGTGTCATTGGACCCGACTGCAGTTTCTCGTTTCATTCATTTTAATAATATTATTGTTGTAGCGAATAAATGCAGTTAGCTTACGTTTCATATTTCTGGGATTTTCATTGTAGACTATTCTTCATGTTCCTTGTCTGTAAATATGTATATTTGTGTAAGGCGCTCCACTTAAGTCCGAGTATCAACCACATAGTGTGGTTATTAAAGCATGTGAGCTTTATCCAAAAAGGCTTTTTATACACTCTTAATTTTTTTTTTCTTAGTTTTTGTCCTTAGTCCTTAATAACGTAAAATCTGATCTTTTAAATCAAAACTAGGATAGGCCCATATGTGACTGTTTTTGAGTTTTGAAAATTTCCTATTCAAGGAATAAATCAGAATCATTTTCATTAGAAATCTAGTTTCATTAGGATCTAGTTTTTTATATTTTTTTTATCTCCTCAGAGACCCATTAGTTGATTGAAGTTTTAGGTAATCTAATATTAGTTTTGCAGGTTTACTTTGCGATAAGTAGATAATAACTTAACTTAACTCAGTAGATAATAAATAAATAATTTGTGCTTCCTTCTCTGAAAACATTTTTCATTAAATTCAGCTTCTGAGTTAATCATATATGCTGCTGAATTTTATATTGTTAGGGAGGTATAAAGTATAAACAAAGTCGTACTAAATCCCTAAACCATTGGGAAAACATGGTTTTTGATTATAGAAACACAAATGCCATATTGAAGTAAATAAAGCCATCTACCTAAAGATTTTTTACTTTAGCTGTATGGATTCTAAATCTAATATATAATTGCAAACTTTTGTGGCCATTCTGTGTGTTTGCTGTAGCATGACGCAAGAACCAACCGACCAATTTCTTTCAAATTTTCAAGATCCATTCTTATTATCCCAGGAAATGTTTAAAGCCGTAGATCGAGGCCTTAATCCCCTTGAGATGAATTGTGACTTTTCCCTTTGGACGAAGACCTAATACCGTTTTTTATTTCGATTTTCGACTTAACAATAATAGACTTTGCGTTTTATAATAAATCCGATTTTTAGCTTTTTACCTTGACTTCTTCCAGAGATATAAGGTATTCTTTGGTTATAGAAAGGGGGACTAAAAAGGATATGTTCGTCAACAGCTGTAGCTTCTATGACAAGAACGAAGGAAACGTTAAGGAAAGAGAGCTTTTCATGGGAGTGCTTTTAATTGTTGTTTATGAGTATTATTCTCAAAACCAATTGGATATTAAACATAGCGGGAGTCTATGACGGGGAGGAGCTCCCTGGATAGACGGGAAGGGTGAGCGAAGCGAGCGCTGACCGATTAGTATAAAATAAAACATAAAATAGCAGTTATTTACAAACTTAACTTTAATTATATACTCAGGACATAGTTTAGAACTATTATAATAGTTAGTTAGTCACGTAATAGAAAATTTTAATTCAACAGGATTTTTAAGAAAATCCTGTTGAATTAAAATTTTCTACAAAATATTTTCTCTGGAGATTCGCTTACCACGTTTTAATAAATTTAACTATTGGAATAAAATTAGCCTATTTTAAGGAATTTTTGGAAAATCAACTTACTTATCTGCTTTATTTTAGTCCATAACGGTTTGTAAAATCATTTTCATTTGAAACTTTAAACTTTACGTTAACGACACACCGAATTAAATTTTGTAATACTGTTAAAAAAAGTTTTGTTCGTTACAAAAGTTTAATTTTCAAATTAATATAACAATCTTTTACAGAACAAGACTTAGGTAGTAAAAACAATTATTACTATACTAAATATTGGCCTGTAAAATACGATAATTTATTTTAAATATTATTTCCTACTTCCGCTGAATAGCTCCTGAGTTTTCAGTGAATATCTTTTGTACAAACAAACATTAATACATACAAAAGATTCTTACTTATATGTAACTATTATATTTTTATGTATTCAACGTATTATAAAATTAATTCAAAATAATACATAAAAGATTTATAAGAGCTGTTTGAAGCATTGATCTCTAAACCTGTAATATAAAAATAAATAACTTAGGCAGGATGCCATTAAAGTAGTAATGATATCTTTATTCATTATTATTATTATTATATAATAATAATAATACTTACTTATGAGTGCAATATGTATTTTGCATCTTGTTTTGCTATTTACCACATTTGCTAACAGCGATTTATCAATTGCAATAACATATTGTGACTAAAGTGCATCCAACTTTACTTTCATGGAGCTGGAAGAAGTAATGTTAAGTGTTAATGCAAGAAAAACTTCAGTTTGCATGTATGTGTGTGTTCAAACCACTGCACTCTTGTGTTTTTTGTTTTTCTTTTTTGTACATAATTACAAAACATTCTGACCTGATGTTATACAGAAAGGTTCCCCTTCTATTCATTTATCTATTACGGTTTTCTTCTTAATAGGTTAAAATACGCATAGTGGATTTGTAATATGTGTATACGCAATTAGCAACGTCATCTAGGCGGATTTATCAAGGCGTAAGATAGTATTTTATATGGAGCGGTACCATTTAATATATATCCACAACTCGGCTCCCACACTGAGAACAGTTCACACAATGTGGATAGCATGTGTCAATCATACACATTCGTACACACACACACACACATGATGCACCCTGCTAATGCATAATCGCTTATTAATATCTGCAGACATGACAACATACGTACATATTACTTCACATCACTTGCACATCGTTATGCAATTACCATAATTGTTGCTATCTGTGTTCAAATTCACGCTTCTGTGTGTAATATTTAAGTACACATAAAACTAACGAATTCTGTTCTGATAAATTTCAACTGTCGTTAATACTGATTGTAAACCAATCAAATATATATTTTTTTTTAATTACGATATTTAGAAAAATTTATTTTATTTTCTGTTTTATTTATTTATTTTCTTGCTTTTCCGAATATTTTATTATATAAAAATTAAATATCTTTATTGGTAAAAAAGATTAACGATTTTAATATCTATGTTTTTTTTTTTTAATTTGGTGTTAGAAAATTAGAAAAGTGGTATAACTTTAATGACGGAAGTAAATTTGCAACCATTGTAAAAAGAAATTCACACATTTTTTGTCAAATAGCTAAAAATTTTACGATTTCAAGTATTTTTTAACTACTTTGGAAACATTTTATAATACCATCGGATAAAATTTAACGTTAACTTTTAGTTCAATAAATAAGTCTAGAGTAATTTTTATTACTGGTTTTTTTCTTTAGATATTAATAAATAAGAAAAATTATAAAGTAATCTTCAATTTAAAATTAACAGAATATGTATATTTTAAGTTCTATTAAACTCTATAAAAGTTTTATAACATTCCCTATTTACGAAAGTACGCTGATTTCAATCAATGGATTCATCATATTTGTTCCTTTACTTTTTGATTGGGTTACTTTTAAGCTATAGCTCATCGATTATATATATAAAGTTTGCTTAGAAATGGAGGAGAACCGTACGAAGTAAAATTTTATAAGAATCAATTATTCATACTGTAAGGTAAAACATTCACTTGAGACGCCTTCAAGGAGTACGAATCTTGTGTTCTTAGGTATCTCAGAGGAGTTAAGATGGGAGTTTTGCTGTGTGGTTATAATCCAATTGGATACTTTAAACTCAGCATTTTGAACTCATAACATGGATGCTCCGAAGTACTAGAAAACAATTATTTTCCTAACAGATATGCTTTAAAAAGTATCGTCTAGAACAAAATAGCAAATTTCCTAGAACAAGTTCAGACTTTTACCCAATTTGCCCACTTCTAGCACGGTTGCACGCAAAATTATCGATTTGAACTATAAAACTTCAATGAAGTTCCTGTTAGAGGCCCTGATTTATTTAAGTTACCTTTGACGACAGAAGGGAGATTCCGTAGGACATATTCTACGCAACATCTTTCCCTTCCTCTCACTGACAGTCAAATATATTTAATAATTAATAATTTTATTTTTTCTCTTGAATAACATATTAACTATTTACCGGTATTCGATAATATTACGTTCTATCATAAGTGATTTTTTTTTCTTAACAATATTTACACGGACCGTTTAGGAATTATTTTATTATTATTCAAAAATTTATTTATTTTTTTTTTTAAGATGAAACCTTTTTTTCTGAGTTATATCTATCCCCAATTTAATAAAATTAATTTATAGGCCATTTATTCAATTGACAATTTTCTAAAAAGTAACCTGTTTGATCAATAGATCTACTTTTATCAATACTAGCGTGTTTTTATTTTTATTTGATCATTTTTTTTCTACTGAAAAAGCTTGTATAAAAGAATGATAAAATAAAATAAAATCATACATCGATTTAGAACTCCTGTTGAAAGTAAACTAGGGGTTATATTGAGGTAGTGTTTTGTAGGATAGGAGAAGTGTATGGGGAAGGGGATAAATTGATGATAAAAGTAGGGGAAAATACAATCCTGTTATAGTAGTTTTAAAATTTGAGCGATGAGACTGTTTGTCACTGATACGTTCTACTTTTATTTTTGAATGGCAGGAGTAACTTATACGGGTGGTTCTTCTTATCTTTTTTTCTTTTAACTATATCCTGCTTTTTCTTTTGCTTCATCCATTCTTTCATATAAACCATCTTCATAACCTTGCAGTTTATTTTTACTACTAGTATTGCTGTTGTTGTTGAAGTGATGTATTGATAAAGAAGGGAAAAGAAGGGATCTTTGAATGAAATAGGCAATAAAGTATATTGATGTAGGTGTTTAAGATATATTGTGATCAAACTCCCTTTTACTTTAGTACTACTTTCAATAAAATTATTACTATTTTATTGGGTGTATTCTTACTCTTTAATTTTTTAAATATTCATATTGTGTATATATTTAATTCTAAGTCATTTCTGTTTTTAATTTTTATATTAATTTGAAGATGTAGATGCATCAGTATGCTAAGGACATGTAAACACATCATCATATTTAATTAGGTAGTTCATAAAAAAAAGTAATTTAATAAATCTGTAGATAAGTTTAACTTATCAAGCTATCACTGGCTTTACATATTTTCTCTTCAGGTAGTTGTACTTGTTAGTGCAAGAACTTACCTGTATTAATCTAGTTATTATTTTAGGATACCATTTTAACGTTTGTGATTCCATATATACATGTTCATTAAACTCTACACTGTTTCTCTGTTATTCTTCTTCTTATGCCTTATCCGCTCACCGAACGTTAGCGATCACAATCTTACTCACCATATCCTGAAAAGAGATATACTCAACATTTCAAACCATTGTCTCAAACGTTTTAGCCCTGATGTCCTGATATCTTTCCTATCTAGTCTTTCTTACATCTATATCTAGATGTAAAAGGAAGTACTTATCTGGGTGTCTCATGATGTGGCCAAAATAGGATAATTTCCAGATTTTGGCTGTTACCAAAATCACTGGTTCCGTTATCATCCGGATTTGAATCGTTGTTTCATTTGTTACCCTGTCCATCCAACACACTTTTAGAAGAAGCCTGTAAGACCACATCTCGAAAGATTTTAAACTTTGATGCATCAGTGCATCAATTAAAGAGTAGAGTGTCCAGTTTTCCATTCCATGCAACAGGACAGTTTGTCTCTTATTTTGCCAAATTGAGCCCGTATTTTCGTATTATGTAAATTATTTATCTAATTATTTTTTAATAACATTCAGCAAGTCAGAATAAGAAAAAAAAATTTTTTCTATTAATTGCAAATATTTCGGAAGAATTATTTCAACTAAACTAACACCAGTTGGGGAGACTCGCTTGGGGGTCATGGCTGCAGAGCCTCACCAAAGATGTGAGGATCGCTCACCTGTATGGTTTTAGGTTGTAACAGCCCCGTTCAGGAGGGATGGGATGCTCAGGTGTCTCACCTTCAATGATTGGACGGGACTCCTTTGTGCACCAGAAGGGAGGGAAGAAAAGACTATAGTCCCGGTAGGGGATTCCCTTGGAGGTCCTCTACTTGAGGCGAGGCGCTGGAAGACTGGAGTCTCGGCCGGGGGATCCTTTATGGGGTCCCCTGGTTTGAGGCATAGCAGTCCCGGTGAGGGTGTCATTTCATTTGAGGCATAGCAGTCCCGGTGAGGGTGTCATTTCATTTGAGACATGGCACAAAAGACCAAGTCCGGGCTGCCTGGGTGGGTGCCTTGAGAACGGGTTGCTGCCCAGGTGATTTGAGGCGATGACATCTCCCAGAGCGGAGTTTATGCTTAAGTGCGGGTCTGGCTCTGGGAGGCGGGGTAAACAATGAGGAAAAAAAATAAAAAACTAACATCAATTTAAAATTTTCCTTATCTCTGTATTTTGGATTGTAATATTATTCTCATATAGCTTATTTCAACACAAATTCAGTGGGCACACCAGAAAAACTATTCAGTAAAATAAGCTAAAACTATTACGACATAGAAAATATCAGCTATTCGAAAAGGATTATTATTTTGTTTATGTCAATATGCCGGAATTAATTATTAAAACGTGTACAACAGAAAAATGGCGTGCTGTAATAAGTTATTTTTTCTGAAACTTGCTGATGCTAAGTTACTATCGTGGAAAGCGAATTAATCGTGCTCATTATTATTTGAATCGAACAGTTTAAATCGAGCAGATTTCAAATTACCACGATTTTCATCGTAGCTTAAGACCGGTGGAAGTTTCGACTGATACTTTATAAAATCGCAAACGTTCTTATTCGCATGGACATATGTATATAAATTTGGAAAATTTCTGAAATTTGTAGTGCAAGTACATTTCATTACCTAAGTTCGTATCATTATCACGACGAATGTTATTAACCGTTTAAAATAAAGAATATTTAAGAAAAATGAGGCCAGTGATAGATAATGTCTTGCTGTAGAAGACCTAGGTTGATTTAATATGTATTACGGGACCCTAAGAAAATTAATTTAGTAATTGAAACACGTAATGAAGGCTGTTTTAAACTGTTGATGCTTCAACCTGACAATTCATAAATACCTGTACGTTTCGGAAAATTACATTTCTTTTAATTGAAGGATATGATTCAACCATAAGTGTTTATGCTTAACGGGATTTTTAATTCGATATCATTAAATAAAGATTGTTACAGTAGGAATTAAACTTTTTTTTAAATTTTTTACATATTCTTTGTTTGTTATAATATTTTTTATTCTTTAAACTTTACGATGTCATGAAATAAATGGAACACAAAAAGGTTGTTCAAGTGCAAACAAAATTCTTTAACTTTTTCTATTCTACAAATAAAACGTTCGTTACATAAACTAATAAATAAAAATAGTTTTCAAAAACCAGATAACTTCTGGTACATAAAAACCTAAATTTATTATCACTTATTTTTTTTAATAAAAATTACTAACTTTTTTTTTAAAAAAGGTATACAGAACGATTTGCATATTCCTTCAAATTCTTATAGTACCAGATTTTAGGTTACGAGATAAAATGTACGTGTATGTTGATGTTAAAAAGCCCAAGGCTTATCTTATTTGGGGTGCAAAAAAAATTACTGTTGTTTTCAAATAGCACGTCAACCTTCTAAACACAAAAGCTTCTGAAAACTGGTTGCAGTTGAACATAAAATAATAGACTATATTTTGGTAATAATTTAAAAATATAGAGGAATAATGGTTTCCCTACTGCTTCTCAACTCCTGTACAGACACGAAAAAAGAAGCGAGAATGTTGTCATGTTATCTGGATACTGCTGTAATGTAATCTAACTACGTAGTTAAATAATATTTGCACACAGGTCAGGTGTCATACCAGACATCGTTTATAATACGCTTAGTGTTCTACAGTTAAGTAGATAATGTTCTTATGTATATTAACTCAACAATGTTTCTACGTATACACAGCGTATGTATATTGTTACGTTTTAGACGACAGAATACTATTCGTCGGAGGTGATCGTGATGGTCCACCACACCCTCCCTCACCGTTCCCTCATCTAATTTTCCCCTTACGTCCTTTTCGTTTAAAGTAACAATAATACAACCCGGCTTTCCTTAGCCTGCTTATCATAATCCATAGCAAGTACTAGTTTGTACTGGTACGTATATACAGAGAAAATACATGGTTAGCCCGCTTGGGTACCGACGTCGCGACGACAGAGACGCGTCGACTTATAATCGCATTATACCGTTCAACGTCGCTTGTCTCGTCTCTTTTCCTCCATTCTCCCTTTACTAAACGTACATCTCTTATTTCTCCACCTTAGTTTCATAACCTACTCATGCTTCACCAAACCTAATATTATCTTTAAATCCTTTCTGTAACCTGAGTTTTATTTATCATTTTTCTTCTGTCACTACATCCATACATATATACATTAAATTATCATAGTGAAATGAAAAAAAAAGGGTTTAAATTAATATAAACAAAGGCGGGGTGTAAAGGAAGCTATTTTAATAAAAGTGCAATGATTAAAAACCATAAAAATTGAACAAATTTGTAATTTTTAAAAAATATTTTAGTGGAAACTTAAACATTTCTTGTGATATCCTCTAAAAGATGATGTATCTTAACAAAAATTTTCATCAAAAAAGGTTAAAACCTCTAAAACAACTTTCCGTGGTAAATTTATTTTTTCTTAGAATTGGATTAATATTTGATTTTATTTGACAAAGCAGTTTAATTACTAAGATAATATTTAACAAATCGTTTCAGGCATTAAAAAAATATATCGGATTATATATAATTTACGAAAGAAATATTTAAAAAAAATTTAACTGAAGCTATGTAATGATTTTTTCTTTTTACTTAGTTTCTTTTTTGAAAAATATTTCAATAAACTAGAATTTAAATTTAACAACTTGTTTATGATATTTTTCGGATAATGCAACCGAATTTACCTTTTGCTTAGTAAGTTAGAACTGGTGAGTAAAGGAGACCACAGTCCCAAACGTTTTGAGTAGATTTTTTTTCTTTTTAATAAGAATTGAAAAAAAACTGTTTGTAGCAAACCAAAACGTTGCTGAATTTTCAGTTGAGCTTTATTTAACCCTCAGAATTTTTTTTTTTTTTTTTGCTCAGTAACAATTATAATTCCAATCGGCTGTCCTGTTGAGTTTCCTCACAAAATCACGTGATAAAAAGGTTCTTAAGGAACCCCCCAAAATAAATAATACACAGTTGCAAGCAAACTTAAAGTCAAATATGAAATTTCAAGCCGTCATAAATCACAAAATAGTCCACCATATAGTCCACAAAACAAACATTAATAACAAATAAAAAATAAAAAGAAAGAGAAGTAACAAGAAATTAGATACGACACCACTAAACTTGACGGTGTTAGATTCCAAACTTACGCAGACCCTAAGTCGAGTACATGGGCTCGTTTCAACCGTCGGACGTCTCTGCTGATATCGAGTAGATTAATTGCAAAGTGGTTTACGTGATTCTCAAGCCTCTGTAGGTATTTGACATTGCGCTGTTGTGCAATATCACGAACCGACGGGAGATGCAGATAATCCTAAATCTCATCATTCCGCGTGAACCACGGAGCTTCGGCAATTACCCTCGCTACTGTGTTCTGAAATCGTTGTATAATTTCCACATTACTAGTACTAGCCGTTCCCCACAATTCTACATCGTACGTCCAGATTGAGCGCAGGATAGCCTTATAAATTAAGATCTTGATAGATAACGTGAGGCCTGAGTTCCTCCGTAGCAGCCAATGAAGTTCCCTGTACCTTGTGTTTAGCTGTTTCCTCTTTATCCTCACGTGACACTTCCAGGTCACAGGCCGATCCAGGTGAAGTCCCAGATACCGCAGAGTCACCGTTTGCGGGATCAAAACACCATTGAAGTACACACCGGGACAGTCACCAACCCTCAGAAATAATGTTAAATTATTGTTAATATCTAGAATAATCGTTTTTTTAATTTAATTAAGTTTTAAATACACTAGAGTCATTTGTTTAATTTTATGGAATATTTTCTTAAACCTTATAAAAAATGTAAAACTACAATGAATGAATCTGGGAAAATTTTTTGTGTAAATTAACTTTTACATTCATTTTAAACGTTGTTAAAAGAATTTCAAATTACGTATTATTAACGAAAAATAAGCTTATTTTAAATTATAAAATTTACCTTTTTTCTACATGATAAAAATTGAACACTATATTAATCTTGAAAGCCACTCAAAAAAATAACTCCTATTTCCTATCCTATTTTAATTTATTTATTAAAATAAATACTCTGTTACCGTTTTATAATTCATCCTCCGATAATAGTTTATTAAATAATTAATTAAAATATTAAGAAACAATTAATTCAGTAGGTTAAAAAATAAAAAGTTTATATCCGATCTCTGCGGCGGAGTAATAGCGTCTCGGCCTTTCATTTGGAAATTCCGGGATCGAATCTCTGCTAGGCATGGAATTTTTCATACGCTACAAATTTCCATTTTGCCTAATGACTATAACAGTTGAGCCCGTAATCTAAAATAAAAAAGAAAATGTTTATAGAACTGTTTATTTTAAAACTTAGGGTTTATTATATACCCGCTAACATTTTGATGAATGCTAAAAACTGTTTCTCCTCGAAAAATGTTATGTTCACTGAAAAATAATAATAATAATAAATATATAGTTAGATTCATTCATAAAAGTAAACAAAAAAAAAAAAAAAAAAATATATATATATATATATAATGAAATATATAAAATAAACATTTTTATGCTTTAATGAATTCTTTCAAAAAATTCATTTATGTTACTTTTTACAGTATCTCATAATATATAAATAAATGTATTTCCGGTACCGAGTAGTATAAAATGCATTGTTTCTCGTTAGTAAGCGGGGGTACTTTAATTTACAAACGAAACTCTTGCCCAGTTTTGCAAGAAGACCGACTTTTCGTTAATTTAATTTGGTTTTAATATTTTAATATATATCTTTTAATTTGATTTAAAACTCTTAACAACGCAGGTAAAGAAACGTCAACGGTCCAACTTGCAGCATCATAACGAACCACGCTTCTAACTTCCCCCCTCAAACATTTCGAACTTAAATTGAGCATAACTCATGAACGACTCAATCAATTTTTATAAAATCTTCACTTGCGCAACTTCAGATAAATTACTACAACATATCTACATTTCAATGAAATTTATCAGTAATTTTGGAGATTTTTCAGCCACAAAACGTTTTACTATTATAAATACGTTTAATCGTATTATAAATAAACGTTTTACTATTTTATAAATATGCATAAAGAAAAATAAATTTAAGTGAATGGTATTTAATATTCCTCATACCTCAAAACGTAAAGAAAATTTATTTTCATCTCCCACTTCCACTATGCAATCAAAAATAATACGATACTTTTCTTCGAAAAGTCGTTATAAATTGACCAGTATTTTTTTAATAATTATGATGCATGAAAACTACCTGTGATACAAGAAGCACTAATTAGAATTATTATTTTCTCTGACAGTAATGATTTTTATTATTAACCATTTTTGATTTTTAACCATTCTTTGTACAGCCAAATATCTCCTTCAATACCAATACTGTTTTTGACTGAATGAAGGCAACAAAAATCCATTTCACTTCTCACTTGCCTTAGTAAGCCTGTAATCTTGGGGGAATGCTTTGTAATATTAGAATGGTTATACCACTTTATGTAGTGACTTATATTTCATGTCACGTCACCTACAAACTTTTTGTTTAGACATCAAACACGCGCACGCGCTCACGCACATACACAAAATCACGTACTTTTAATTAGTTTATTTTTTATAAAAACAACAACTATACACAGACCTTTTTTTTTATAAAGCGAACACCCTTTAAGATATAGTGACCCTTCCTCCCACTGCAACATTCAGTTTTCAAAATTTTAATATAATGAATCTTTTTAACACACGCTGCCACATCAAACTTCATAACTTAAATCGTGCTTTAAAGAATAAATCAAAATAGAAACGAAATAGAATACATTTTTTTAATTTAGATATTAAAAATTTAACTACTTCGTGAGAAAAGCCCTGGAGGATTCGTTTTTTAACCAATACAATATTTTCTTTTCTTAATAAAGTCACCAGGAATTTAATAGATAATAAATAAAAAGTAAATTAAAGGAATGATTTCGATTGCGTTTATAATGATATTAAGTAAACATTTTGCACACGAAAAAGTGATAAAATGTTTGATATCAAAGATTTTTCAAATATTCCCTATTTGCACTCATACGTCACGTGATTTGTGCGTACCTTATACAATAAAAAATTCTTTACAATAACTGTCTTTAGCAGTATTGCTGATTTAGATTTTAGTGGTTTGATAAATCGATATTTTATTTATATATATCGAAATTATCTGTTTTCAATAGTATTTACTGGGTGAATGTACGTCAAGTCTACTTTCCATAGAAAAATGAATAAATAAATACAGAATAATAATCGAGTTATACGGATTTTTATACAGAGAGTTAACATTTAAATCCGATTTTGATTAGATTTTAATTTTAGTTCAAGAATGGATGAATTAACAACAGAATAACGCCATTGAATAGAACCTCGTAATACCGTGCGGGTGACATTGTAACAATAATGCAAGCTGTACTGTGTTGTTGCATTCTGCAGCAGGTGCACCGATACATGTTTAATGTTATGTGTGTGTACGTATGTATCTATAATATTGTATTGTATACATATACATATAACAACACACCAGGAGGGTAATCTGTTATCAGGCAGAACCTGGTTTTGGTAGCAGAGTGATGCAGGTTGCTGTAACCGCATATTTCACGGTCCGCGGTTCATTTCCAGTCCAGTGAATAACACAAGAGTAACAGAACAGCATTTGACCGTTCGTTCATCTTCTCTCCCCGCCCATTTTACCTCATTCCACCGTATTTCCTCTACTAACATTAACATTTAATCACCCCTCTCATTTTGCACATCTATCTCTCTCGTTCATGTTTTGGATGACTCGCTCTGTCATACTGCATGTTTACACCAATGTTCCCAAATTCAACCAAATATTCCCCACCTCTTCTGATATAACCTTCGCCCTATATAACCCTAAACATTACTTCATCTCCTCACATACTCTCTTTCTCTCTCCTTTTCGAACTCAAATGTTGTTCACCATCAGTTCTCTCTTTCTATACTTTATCCTATCTCCCCCTCTAAAAACAATCTCATCCCTTTCTATGACATCTACCAACATTTTGACAACCTTTACTTTGATTTTTCAAATATTTTCTTCCTCTGATTTTTCATCTTTTATTTTCGCTTTGGTTCTCTTGCTTTGTTTTATATTTTACCAAGCATTTTTCATAAAAAAAATATTTGTTTTCTGTTATGTATTTTACCTTTTTATATAATCTAGACGATTTGTGATTTTAATGAAAAATTTAGTAAAAATATGAACTTTTTAAAAAAATTCCATAACGAAAAAAAAATTGTTTACAAATTACAATTTTTATGAACAAAGTTAGTCGAATTCAAAAACTAAAGGAGCTAGAAAGATGAAGTTCTGTTATCTATTTAAAATGGTTTATAGATGTGTACAAACTATTTGTAAAAAAAAAATCTTAAACCTTATTTGTTGATAATACACAAATTTTTATTTTAAGATTATAAATCTGCCGCTTTCAAATTCCATGAAAATTGTTCGAGTATTTATCAAATAATTAATACCCTATTTAAGTTTCAGTGCAAGATATGAACAAAGAAATTACTAATTGTTTAACATTACCATATCAGAAATTTGGTAAAAGCTTATAAAATTATTACAAAAGTTTACTGTAATTGATTCCCTCAAAACATATATATTCCTATTTAAACAACATAAATATGTAAATCTATTTATAAGCATAAATATCGCCTAATAAGTACACCTTCACTAATGTTAGTCAACAACTTTATTGAAAAACTCGAACCGATAAAGCATGTAGCAAGTTAAATTTTTACCCAACCACACCTCTGTAAAAAAAATACTTTATAAAAAGTAAACCATAGTGATAGAAAATACATGAAACTAAAATATAGAACTAGTCAAAAGTATGGAACCCCCTCAACAACTTTAAAATCATTCCTGATGGAATTCAGAAAAATGTATCGGTCGACTATTTTACCTTTTGACGAGAAATAAAATTTCAACCCCTCCTTGGCGATGACCCAGGGGTTTTTAGTCGAATATTATAAATGGTAACACCCTTTGGGTGATAATTGTTTTAAAGGTCCCTTTAAGACAAGAAAAATGGTATAAATAAAAAGTTGGTAGGATGTCTGTATCCAAAATGGCCTCGTGATAAAATTTGGATTTTGAAAATTACTAAATTTAGTAAGTTCTTTTAATAAAATTAAATAAAAAGAAATTAAACTGAATTAAATTAAATTTTATTCTAATTTATTTTAAGATTTAATTTCAAATTTTTAAAAATTAAGTTTTTTTTTTATTTTTTAAGTCAAAAGTATAGAAAAATCTCATGGTTTCCATAATTTTGACTCGCTCTGTATAATATTCAAGTTATACTAAATTAACGTCAAACTAACAGACAGAATACTCAAATTATATAATCAACTAATGAACACATAATGACAGACAGCAACATTGGAATATTGAAATTAATATCCAATGTTTGCGTTAAATGTTACATAGGACAGATTAAACTTATGTAACTTACAATGCAAGAAACACGCACAGAAGTCACAAGCGACAACAAATTAAATTTTCTGTAAATCATATCATGCAAACAGGCTAAGATATTACCTACACCATATAAATGTTATAGATCGTACAAGTAACATATTTGAAAAATATGGATCATAAAAAACACTAAATCTTTTTAATATTTGGTGTTTTTTTAGTATAGTATTTAGTTATAGTATTCCGTCTTTTTTTTTCCTCCTGCTCCTCTGGATCGGATCGACATTCAACAACACTCAACCCAGAGGGGCGAATTTATTCACCTCATTCGCCTATCTCAAATCACTTAGGCGGGGTAAGCGGGCCCGGCTATACCGTTCCCGGGCTCCACCTCAGTACGGTCTTGTCTCTTGCCTGCCTAAAGCCACCAGGGAAACCAAGCCGGGTCTCGATCTTTCTCTTCCTTTTATAGTTAGTATTCCATCTGGAACGGTTTTAAAGTTGTTGAGGGGTTTCTATACTTTTGACTCGCTCTGTATTTTAGTTTCATGTATTTTCTATTACTATGATTTATTTTAACACTATTTTTTTACAGAAGTGTGGTTGGAAAAAATGTAACTTCCTACTTGTTTTATCGTATCGAGTTTTTTAATAAAATCTTTTTAAGATTTCAGTAACTCTTTTGAAAAAGGAGTAGCACAATTAGCAGTGGAAAGTCTTCTGTAATAACAGGCATTTCCATGTTATTTTTAAATCCAGTATAATATTATTTTTAATAAATTATAATTATGTTCTGTTTAATAGTTGTTTTGTAGATCGTTAAGAAGTCTTTAGACTTATTATGAATATTTATCGCGCGAACTTATAATATTTTGAAAAAAATGTTCGATCTGATGAAAGCATTTAAAATAGTTTTACTACGTAATTACAAAAAAATAATCTCAAAATATGATTTTAATGTAAGAACACAACCACGAAAAGTGTGGAAAAATCATTAAATCAGGTTAAAGAGTAGTAAAAGTTGCGTGTTGGTTTATTTGATTCATTTATTTACTCCGGTTGGTAGTAGTGTTTCGTATGTATTCATGTATTTTTTGGCACAGGTTTCAAGTATATTTTACGTTTTATTTAAACGTCAGAAAATTGTTTTGCTTTTAAAGTAAAATAATTTTGTTTAACTTTAATAAAACGTATTTTATGTTAGGTATTTTTTGGCATGATATTTTGTTTATTTTATGTTATGCAATCTTTCAATCAATTCGATGAATCGGAAAAGATTTAGTCAACTGAGAAGTTTTGGGATTTCTTTTAAATAAAATTTATGTACGGTATTCTAATTCATCTGATAAGCTACTAGTTAAAACATTTTAATTTGATAAACGTAGTGAATCAGCTAATGAAAACTACTAGGTCCGATCCGATTCATATATCAAAACGAACTTGCAAGTTTAAACACAAATTACTATAGGTAAGATAATATAAACAGCGACTTTAATAATTTAACATAAAATTTGTTTCTTTAATTTAAACATTTAAAAAAGTATTTTTAATTCGAATTTTCAGTTAGTATTTAACAATACCTTAAGAAATTCTTAAGTTGTAGATACCACATACAGAAGGTTCACCATTTTGGTTCACACAGTTTTCAAAACGAATTTTTATATTTTATATCACATGACGTAAAATAATATATCGATAGGAATTGAAATACAACTTCGTAAGTAGTTTATTGTCCTTTAACTTCTTCAAAATCTCATAAGTTTGGATCACTGAATTTCTTATGGATCAAATAGTCCAAGAAAAAATCACGTGCTAAGAAATTCGGTGATCTCTCGGATCAAGGAATTTCACCTGATTTGGAGATCTGGCGGTATTCAATATAAATTATATGGAATAATCATTTAACATTCATTGATAGCTATAGCACTCCTACAAATGAAACCACACATTTGAATTGAATTCAGGTGATCAAAATTGTTCCACAGTATTCCCATAATTGTTCTTAAAGAAATATGAATCTTATTATTCCAGACGATACCATCGCATTATTTAAGGTGATTTTTTTAATACTACGCAGTGACTCTTGACGCATTTGTCGTAGGGTTGTTTGTTGAATAATACCAATTTTTTTTTCTTTATGTACATTTCCATGTTAATGGAAATATCAACGTATTGTCAAAACTCGTTAATTGTTGTAAGTTAAAAACATTCGCTGCAAAAAATGGAAATATTAATCAATCAGCGTCATTTAATGATTGTAACAATTGAATATTACGTACATCCACGTGTATATCCGTATAAAGAATTCTTCGGACATTGATTCTGACAAACTATATAAATCACGATGGGCAGACCATTCAATATTTAGGGCTTCGTAATATTGTATCTACTACGACGTATGTTTTGAGATGTACGTAATTAATTTCATCAGGAGATTTCTTGTTCAAGCCGAATTGTTGAATTTATACATGTCTTAAATATTCTCTACCCAGATTTTAATGGCTTATAAACTGTTGTATAGACAAAAAACTATCGTTATTTTGTAGTTAGTTTAATTAAAACCCCTTGCTACTCAACCCGTATAATGCTCCAGTGTAACTAAATGTTATAGGAGGAAAAATTTTACCGAACATAACCGAAATTTACCGGAAAAAAACTATGTTTATGATCAAGCAGTTTAAATTTCCATTGTTGCTTGCTTTTATGGTCACAATTCAAAATCAGTAACTTCAAAACGTCTTCAGTATGGACAACTAAGATATTTCTGAGGTTGTTAATTATCCCGATACAAATCACTTAAGAATTAGTATTCAATAAAAAATTATACAGTATTTGATAGATTTATTAAATTCTAGATTCTCTGATATTGCAGTGTTTTTTTTTTTCAAAGCTCGAAAAATATAAACATAAAAATCACGTTTACGAACTTATCTTTGAAAATTTTATAATTTATATATAATACGCTAAGACGACGGTTGTACACGTTTTATAAGGCGCCATCAACACAAACTCCCTCAAATTTGGTATTGCCGAATAGAGAATTATCCTTCTCCCGCATGTACATCAAAAGATTTAAGACGAAAAAGAGTGAAAAAGTGTTGAAAGTTTTATTAATTTTTTGCACTAGTCCAATTGCCACCGTCCGATCGCTAAAATAAAATCAGAATCAATTGTAGCATTTCAATCATTGTAGATATGTATATTTCAATCACTGTACAACTGTATTTTTCATATCATTAATGTTCATGAATATACCTGTGAACGTACTAGTGAACGCACTAATGTTTTGTAGCAGTTTTATTTTTCATGTTTTCTAATGTTCTGTATACTTTAGTTTGATACTGTAATATTTCAATAATTGTACTAACCTTTCTTCGTCTAGAAATAAATTAATACTGCAGTTTGCATTTTGTATGATTCCTTTATATTTTTTAAATTTTTAACCCATCTGTAGCATCAAACTCGAACTTGCATAAACTAAATATAAGCAATTTGCAAAATTGCACGGGATCCGCTTGTTTTTGTCTTATTTTTAAAAACGAAGACGGGTTAAGAAAAGTACAATTTTTATATTACTTTGTCATATTAATTTCCCAATTTTTATTAAGATTTCTTTGTTATTAATTTCGGCATAATTCGGTGAGTTTTGATTGCCCATAATTTTTTATCTATAAATAAATATACTTACATTTAAATAAAATATTAAAAATAATATTTTTGTAAATAATATTGTATCTTTAATTTGTACTTGTTTATGTTTGTATATTTTGTTTTATAAATGTACATAAATTCCTGGCATACACATAATATGCTTAAAAAAATAAAGGTTTAATATTAAAGGTAGGAAATAATAATGATAATAATAATAATATGAATAGAAAAAGGGTTCCTTGTAACCTTCTTTTCATCTAATGCAATACCAAATATGCTCCCAATCTCGATATAAGGCCTGTACCTATTGACACGAACATCCCATAACAATAACATAACATAAGGTAAGAAGAATATAACCGAGAAAGAAATAGAAAAAAAAGAACGTATGATAAAGATAGAGATAAAATAAACTTAGAAGTTGTATTCACATCTGGGTCCGGGTATGGAATATTAAACAACCCAACACCCAACAGACATCTGCAGGAACCACACAAACATGCATACGTAGTCACCATACGTACTAACATAGGCTTATATACACACACACCTTCGTACGCATTCTTTCTAACACACTTGTACGCATGCACGCACAGAAGTATCTGTAAACAAAATCCCGCAAAATTGAACTTTCCCCTTTTTTCCTTTGGTTTTTTTTCTTTAAGATTATTCTGCCTATGGATTTCAACTAAAACAGAATTTAATTCTTACTAAACTTTTTCCTTGTAATAAAAATTATTAATAATTAGCACTATCTGTGATCAGACACTTAAAATTAGTTGCCTTCTTTTTTTTTAAATCTTACGTTAATTTATAAATTACATCCATACATAAATATATTTTATATTTGACAAAATTAATTATACATTTAACAAAAATGCACTTTATAGATATAATATCATCCTCATCGCGGCTTCGCCCACGCTATTTGGTTACTTTCGATTTCCGTCACGGTCAATTTTTTTTATATTTATTTTACATTTCTTAGTCAAGTAAACGGAGGCAGATCCAGCCAGTCACGTTGCACATAACACTAACAGTGCCAATGCTGAGTTGGTTGAGCCGGCGCCCCATACACTGACGCACCCCTTAATAAATCGAAATTAAAAAAAAAACCGGAAATGGTTTTTAGATATTTATCTAAAGACTATTATGCAAGCCCAAATCTACTCAATATCTCGTTTAATATAGTTGGAAATGGGGAAAATTCGCTATCATTGTTAAATATTTGTTTACCTTTCTTCACCCTTTTCAAGGTCGAAGTTTGAAAAATCTAGAAATTGAATTTCTCTGATATCAAACGAGGATTACGCGACCAAAAACCAAGTTGATATCCTTATTTGTTACGGACATATTAAAAAAATAGTACATTTCATTTTTACTCCATTTTAAACCTTTAAACTCTGAATTTAAAAAAAAAGTCTTGTGGAGCACTTACACTGTAATGATAACGTGTATACGTAAATTTTCATCATTTATCTTCAGTAGTTTTTGATGGGCGTTGATTATGAATAACTCACGTTATATGATTTTAGAGATATCTATCGAAAATTATATCAATAAAAAAATACTCTGGTTACGGAAAAATTAAGAACTTGATGTACAAGCAGGACTTGTTAATTTCCTTGAACGTTACTGCTTGATCTTTAAAATAATTTTTAAAGTAAACATCATTATATTCACTTCAAAAATCATATTTCTTAACCGAACAGAGTTAAGTTATCACTAGAAAAGCTAAACTATACATCCATTTCGATCGCTTAAGCGTACTGATCATCGTATTGCTAATTTAGATATGGAAGATTATTTCCAGTTCAGGGAAAACTACAGCAAAAAACCACTCTCCTCCTCATTTTATTTGATACTTGTACTACGAAATTCTAATCTTGTGAATAGAGAAATTATGAATAAAGCTTCTTTAAAAATTATTCAGAAAATAGAAATTAGGAATAAATAATTTTATTATATTTTTATAATTATATGTTTTAATATGTGTATTAGGGTATATATGATGATGACTTCATAGCATCACCACTACAAACCCTGTGGCGACGTATAGAGATTTCATATTTAATCTAAAAGTCGAGTTCGAAATCCAGTTAAAAATAGCGTATTTAAAATTTCCATACCAAATTTTTTCTTATAATTTGACTTAAAAAAATCATTCAGCAATAAAGATTGTACCAAACCCCATATCGTAGAAAAAGGGCGTTAATAGAATACAATACATAAACATAAAATAAATTAATAAAAACGTTTAATTTTAATTAGGACTAACGATAATTCGAAGAACACGAATTTCATTGCACTATATATTTATATGTTCATTGCATATTTAGACAAAATAATATTTTAAAATATAACTAATTAGTTCTATGTAGATATTTACAGAAATCAATTGTTTATATTTTTTTTTTTGTCTTCAGTCATTTGACTGGTTTGATGCAGCTCTCCAAAATTCCCTATCTAGAGCTAGTCGTTTCATTTCAGTATACTCTCTACATCCTACATCCCTAACAATTTGTTTTACATAGTCCAAACGTGGCCTGCCTACACAATTTTTTCCTTCTACCTGTCCTTCCAATATTAAAGCGACTATTCCAGGATGCCTTAGTATGTGGCCTATAAGTCTGTCTCTTCTTTTAACTATATTTTTCCAAATGCTTCTTTCTTCATCTATTTGCCGCAATACCTCTTCATTTGTCACTTTATCCACCCATCTGATTTTTAACATTCTCCTATAGCACCGCATTTCAAAAGCTTCTAATCTTTTCTTCTCAGATACTCCGATTGTCCAAGTTTCACTTCCATATAAAGCGACACTCCAAACATACACTTTCAAAAATCTTTTCCTGACATTTAAATTAATTTTTTATGTAAACAAATTATATTTCTTACTTAAGGCTCGTTTAGCTTGTGCTATTCGGCATTTTATATCGCTCCTGCTTCGTCCATCTTTAGTATTCTACTTCCCAAATGACAAAATTCTTCTATTTCCATAATCTTTTCTCCTCCTATTTTCACATTCAGTGATCCATCTTTGTTATTTCTACTACATTTCATTACTTTTGTTTTGTTCTTGTTTATTTTCATGCGATAGTTCTTGCGTAGGACTTCATCTATATCGTTCATTGTTTCTTCTAAATCCTTTTTACTCTCGGCTAGAATTACTATATGATCAGCAAATCGTAGCATCTTTATCTTTTCACCTTGTACTGTTACTCCGAATCTAAATTGTTCTTTAACATCATTAACTGCTAGTTACATGTAAAGATTAAAAAGTAACGGAGATAGGGAACATCCTTGTCGGACTCCCTTTCTTATTACGGCTTCTTTCTTATGTTCTTCAATTGTTACTGTTGCTGTTTGGTTCCTGTACATGTTAGCAATTGTTCTTCTATCTCTGTATTTGAACCCTAATTTTTTTTAAAATGCTGAACATTTTATTCCAGTCTACGTTATCGAATGCCTTTTCTAGGTCTATAAACGCCAAGTATGTTGGTTTGTTTTTCTTTAATCTTCCTTCTACTATTAATCTGAGGCCTAAAATTGCTTCCCTTGTCCCTATACTTTTCCTGAAACCAAATTGGCCTTCTCCTAACACTTCCTCCACTGTCCTCTCAATTCTTCTGTATACAATTCTAGTTAAGATTTTCGATGCATGACTAGTTAAACTAATTGTTCTGTATTCTTCACATTTATCTGCCCCTGCTTTCTTTGGTATCATTACTATAACACTGTTTTTGAAGTCTGACGGAAATTCCCCTTTTTCATAAATATTGCACACCAGTTTGTATAATCTATCAATCGCTTCCTCACCTGCACTGCGCAGTAATTCTACAGGTATTCCGTCTATTCCAGGAGCCTTTCTGCCATTTCAATCTTTTAATGCTCTCTTAAATTCAGATCTCAGTATTGTTTCACCCATTTCATCCTCCTCAACTTCCTCTTCTTCCTCTATAACACCATTTTCTAATTCATTTCCTCCGTGTAACTCTTCAATATATTCCACCCATCTATCGACTTTACCTTTCGTATTATATATTGGTGTACCATCTTTGTTTAACACATTATTAGATTTTAATTTATGTACCCCAAAATTTTCCTTAACTTTCCTGTATGCTCCATCTATTTTACCAATGTTCATTTCTCTTTCCACTTCTGAACACTTTTCTTTAATCCACTCTTCTTTCGCCAGTTTGCACTTCCTGTTTATAGCATTTCTTAATTGCCGATAGTTCCTTTTACTTTCTTCATCACTACCATTCTTATATTTTCTACGTTCATCCATCAGCTGCAATATATCGTCTGAAACCCAAGGTTTTCTACCAGTTCTCTTTATTCCGCCTAAGTTTGCTTCTGCTGATTTAAGAATTTCCTTTTTAACATTCTCCCATTCTTCTTCTACATTTTCTACCTTATCTTTTTTACTCAGACTTCTTGCGATGTCCTCCTCAAAAATCTTCTTTACCTCCTCTTCCTCAAGCTTCTCTAAATTCCACCGATTCATCTGACACCTTTTCTTCAGGTTTTTAAACCCCAATCTACATTTCATTATCACCAAATTATGGTCGCTATCAATGTCTGCTCCAGGGTAAGTTTTGGAGTCAACGAGTTGATTTCTAAATCTTTGCTTAACCATGATATAATCTATCTGATACCTTGCAGTATCACCTGGCGTTTTCCAAGTGTATATTCTTCTATTATGATTTTTAAATTGGGTGTTGGCAATTACTAAATTATACTTCGTGCAAAACTCTATAAGTCGGTCCCCTCTTTCATTCCTTTTGCCCAGCCCGTATTCACCCACTATATTTCCTTCCTTGCCTTTTCCAATGCTTGCATTCCAATCTCCAACTATTATTAAATTTTCATCTCCTTTTACGTGTTTAATTGCTTCATCAATATCTTCGTAAGCACACTCTACCTCATCATCATCATGGGCGCTTGTAGGCATATAGACGTTAACAATCGTTGTCGTTTTAGGTTTTGATTTGTTTATATATTGTTTATGTTTATATTAAATTATATAAATTTTTATCACTTATTTTTGACCGATAATCCTTGTTGGCCAGGCAGGGTTACGGATGAAAATTATAAAGCAAATTGATATTGTAATATATTTAGTATTTAATTTTAGTAGTTATCCTCCACTTTTTCATAAAATTGTTTTTTTCTTGAACCAATTGACTCAGAAATACAGATATCCTTTAATGTACAAACCATATAAATAAGTATTCATTCAAATATGATTCATAAATCATGTTTATATTCTAGAAGATTCCCGTTTGTATCTAAAAGATTTAATAAAATTTTATTAAATATACCGTATATATTTTATAAAAGAATATGTCTGAGTAATTCATAATCAACCCCTAGCAAAAACTATTGTAGATAAATTCATGAAAATTTGTAGATATTTTTCTTACAGTATAGGTGAATAAAAAGGACTTTTTGAAATTTCGAATTTAACTGGTTAAAATGGAGTAATTTTACTCAATTATTAAAATTAAAATTAAATTTTTACTCCATTATTAAATTTAATTATTATTAAATTAAACTAATTATTTTTTTTAATTTCTCGGTAACAAAGGAAGATATCAACTTGACTTTGTGTGTGTGTAATTTTTATGTGAATATTTAAAAAACAATTTATAATTTTTTTGAAATTCGACCTTTAAAGTGGTGAAGAAAGTTAAAAGATTTCTAACAATGATTGCAAATTTTCCTCCATTCCCGACTATGCTAAACGAGGTATTCACTGGATTTTAATTTGCAAATATTCTTCAGAAAAATATCTAAAAACCATTCATTGGCTTTTGGCTTTTAATTTTGAGGGGTAAAAAACATAAATTTCTTTTTTTTTTTTTTTTTTCTCGTTTTATGATAATACTATTTATTCAATGTTTATGAGATTTGGTAACATTGTAATTGTAATTTATCTTTTTAATTCTAATTATGTATTTCGCGAACGAAAACGCCACACGATATCTAAAAACCATTTACTGAGTCCTGTACTAACCAAATTATTGCTCTGAAGAAATTACAAAACACTTGATAGTTTTTATTAATTGAACAGGCTTTAATTTTTATTTATCATTATTATTCTCACAAGCATGATGGGAAGGACGTACGAAGCGAGCCCTGACCGGTCGGGAGGAGGATTTCCCCCCGACCGCGACGAGAAATAAAGGGAAATATATAGCGCTGGCGAAGCCGCAGTGAGGATGATAGTATATATATATAAATATACAGAGTGTATCACGAAGTTCTTCCGGTACTTTCATAATCTAATCCACTTGTAAAAATAATGGAAAAATTTCATATAAATATATGTCCTAAATTGCTTCATTTTCACCACAGTTTTCACAAACACTACTGCAGATACGGTTCGAGGACCTATTTTATTCGATTTTTCAGGTCAAAAGCCATTATAAATCCCTAATTTTGCTCCTTAATTAACGTCCTAAAAATTTCAGTACGACCTTATTTCACCGGGGTAGCTGAAATCTGAGCGAAATTTTTCACTAGCCATAAATCGCAAACGAGGCACTTAAAAAAGATATGTTTATTGTATTTTTTAAATTATTTTCACAAGTGGAATAGGTTATGAAAGTCCCGGCAGAAGTTCGTGATACACTCTATATACGTATGGAGATGCATTTATACAGAATTTTGTAATCGGTTTTATTTTTTATTCAAGACGGGATTACATATTTCAGTAAAAATGTTTATTAAAGACAGAATATTATATATATATATATATATATATATATATATATATATATATATATATATATATATATATATAGACAAAGAGAGAGAGAACATTAACTACCTTTTAACCTAATTTTATCTTTAAAAAAATGTATACGTGTTCACTATCAAATAGCACTTTTACGTACCGAAAATAAAACTATTAGGGTCATTATGCTTTAAAAGTAAGTTAACATAATAGTCTGCTGTAAAAACAAAAGTAGTAACTTTTTAAAATTGGAACACAAATATATCCTTTGTTTCTTTGTTATCGTAAGCAGTTTATAACACATGAGGTTTTATAGTTAACAATGAAATCTCGTTTTTAAGATTTAGTATATTTTTACGGAACTTTAATAGATGTATTTGTTAAAATCATTCAGTAATCAACAGTAATAAATTATTTAATATAACGTTCAATTAAAATAATTAATTAAAATTCTCTTTTCTTTGTTTTTTTTTTTAATCTACACATATATTACTGTTTAAAAAAGTTAATTATGTTATACTCAAAAATTCCAGGTGCTTAAATTTTTTGGAGCGTAAAATTTTCGGCTAATTAATAATGTCACTTTGAATTCACTTTTATTTCAATTCTTTTTTTTTTTTTTGAATAATTATTATTACAATTGCCAATGTTTCCTTCTTTTATTTTCGTGTAATTTTTTTTATCTCTCTTTACTTTTACTATACTTATATATCTTTTGTTGAAATTCTTGGCTACAGTTTTAATTCGTTCTTTTGTTACCTTTTTTTCGTTTTATTTTGACTTCTACATGCTGTGTTGTAGTTTATTTGTTATATTTAATACTTAACTTTTAATTTACATTGTCCATGAAAATAGTTTGATCGTATCTTATACGATTATACGCAGACTACTTGTTAGCCAAATTTAAAACATTGTTTCATTGTCTATTAATTAAAGTTGTAATAAATTCAATTTCATAATTAATTAAAACTAATTTATTTTTAAACAATGGTCATTCTCTTTAGTTAATTCCAGATTTGATTAATTTATATTATTTATTAACTTCGAATAAAGTATTTAGAATTTCATTTTTTTCTAATAGTAATTTATTTTTCGTTTTTATTTACTGCTATAATTTTGTATAATTGATTATAATTCATTAATAAATGTATATATTCAAACCTGTAGAAGAGAAGAGAAGAACTTCTTAACCAACCAGTTAAGAAGTTGCGAAATAACCGATAAAAACACTTCAAAAAAATCTGATGTGGACACCACACGACTTCCTTGCACACTTGTTAAATTACATATATATATTTTTTTTTAAATTAGGAGTACGTAAAATTTTATTTCATTAATAACAACTCATATTTTACCTTTTTTTTATTGTTATTATTGAATTATTATTTACTATATATTTTTTTTTACAATCAGAATTTAATAATTATTAATATATATTCAAATATTTAAATTAAAAAAAAAAGGAGATGAAGAAGGATTTGAACCGATGTGCCTTCCTCTTGTAAGATTCAAATATTTCATTAATTAAAATTTTATTTGGTTATAACTCTTTAACCAATGAAAATAAGTACTACTCTCAATAAGGGCTTACCACTGCAGTTTAGAAAAACTGCAAAATCCAAATTTTTTAGAATTTTGGGCGTTTTTGGACACTTTTGGTCCAGTCGATTGCAATCAAAAGGGGATATGCACAAGTAGATGTTATAACAGTCCTAAATTATTAGATTAGGGATTTTAATAGTCTATATTATTAAATAAAGTTAAAAAGACGTAATTATTATCATTATTATCTTTGATCCATAAATTTATTTAAAATAGTTTGTCAAGTGTAGTTAAAATTGTATGATAAATCTGTATTTTTACGATTTATTTTGAAATTTAACATACAAGGGATAAAATAAACTGATAGAAGATTAGTTGACAACGGAAAATATGAGTGAAGGGGAACGAATAAAGGAAGGAAATAAGGAAATAAGGGAGGAAGAGGAAGTGGATGAGGGGTTTTATCTGAAATGTTTACCTGATAAATTTCCGAGAGTTGAGGTGGATAAGGCGGTATCCGTGCTTCTGCATGAGACCACCAGATCACGCTGCGTTGCCCCGTACTTTTATGTCCATAGTAGATAACCCCCTCCTCTTCTACTCTTACCCTTTCCAAAATTCACTCGTTGTACAGATACTCTTCTCTCTTGTGCACATTTTCTTATTTTTTTTTTTTTTTTTTTTTATTTCTTTTACCACAAATTTTTGTATATACTTTCATATTTTTCCCGTAGCAATTCACATGCAGGTCATTTTTTATGAAATATAAACAAAAGTAATCACATTATTTTACTTTTCCTCGTGCAGACATGAACTTACACACACGCACGCGCACACACACACATATTACGTATATCCACAGTGCAGTTCATATGGTAGTAATGTAATGATAATGTATAACTTTATCATCAAAGAAAATTCGTTTTGTAACATAAGTGAAATTAGAAAATTTTAGATTTTCTAATTTAAATTTTTCTAAGATTAGAAAATTTTTCTTATTAAGGGTAGAAAAAATATTTGAGAACATGTTTTTTTCTTTTCTGAGAGCAAAATTTGTAAAATACTTCGTTTAAAGTCATTAAAGATGTTTATTTTGTAAGGATAGGTATAAGTAATTAGTGGGTGTACTAACGGAAACAAGAAACGGGATCCCTGGTGCGGTCAATAAACAAAGCTATCCTCATCAAATCATACAAATACAAGAGTGTATACTAACTACCCACAACGCTTAACTCGGATCCATTGGCCGTCTAAACAGTTTATTTATTTATTTATTTTTTTTTTTATTATTATAACGACAACTTTACAATCTGTTCAGCAAGATATAAGAACGATATTTAAACTAGCATTAAGAGTCACAGACCCAGAATATGTTTAACATTTTTTGTAATGTTTTTGTTTGGTAGCGTTCAAGTATGTCAACACTGGAGTTGCATGCTGTACCCCACAATTCAAGCCCGTAAGTCCAAACAGGCTTCAAAACTGATTTATAAATCAATATTTTACTTTCTACTGAAAGCCAAGATCTATGTCCTATCAGCCAGTACATGTTTTTAAACTTGAGATCCAACTGTTTCCACTTAGATTTGATATGTTTCGCCCGAGTAAGTTGTCGGTCAAGATGAAAAACCCAAATATTTACATACCTGAAATCTTGGAATCGGAACATTGAAGATAAAAATAGGACAGTGTTCCTTACGAAAGGGTGAATGTGACGTGCTTTGATTTTGTTTCGTTTATTTTTATTTTCCAACACGTAAGTAACGTATCGAGGAGACTGATGTAATCTTGAATAAAACGAGACGCAGTAGCCGGATGTTCGTGGACCGCAAGAATTGCAGTATCGTCAGCAAACATTGCAATTGTGATATCTGCCGTAATTGGCAAGTCAGCCGTAAACAGAACATACAAGATGGGACCGAAAATGCTTCCTTGAGGTACCACTGATTGTATAAGGAACAAATCCGTGAAAACCATGCCTAACCTGAAAACACCTGTATTCTAGGTAAACAAAATAACCACAGAAAATCATTTGGAAGGAAAAGATAAAGGAAAGAAATAAATATTGATGAAAAGATTATATACTCAAAGATGATTCTTTAGACGAAACAGTCGTACTCGGAATGAATATCTTAAAACCATTCCGGGCAGAAGATACCCAACCTTTCTGCTATCTCCCGAGACCTTTGTGTCATTAATTAGGATGTTCTCGGTATATTTTTGAATGACTATTTTTTCGTATATCGACGTAAATTAAATGAACGTACATCAATACTTCAATATAGAATGTAAAATATTACTTTCCCTTTAATTACTAATGAGGAATTAATATGAAGCTCAGGATTTCTTAAAGACAACCTTTATTGTCCCCAGAATTAAATAGGTTACAGGCCCAGCTGAATTGTACAAAATCGTCTAACAAATTTCTATTAAAAAGGTGTGTGCTCTTACTTAAATCCAACATTTTTTTTACATTTATATGTTTTATAGTTTTGTTCTTTTGAAGCGAAGCTTCTGAACGCAGGCTTCGGGATGGGGAGTCAACTCAGAAAAAATGAGTGTTACAAAAAAAGCGTCACACGCCACCTGAGTCACCCACTATGCCTACCGCGTGCTATATATAGATATTTGCATGCATGTTGGGTAAGCGCGTTGTCTCTAACAATTTCATTGTTAGTTCATATCTCTTACTAATTAAAAAGTGATCATTTGTGTGTGTTTCTTATACGTTATTATGCACCGTTATTGATCCATATAATATTGCGTAAGAAGCTTCGCTTCCGTTGTGTGTCCACGCACTGACGCACTCGTTAAATTTTTTTCCCCAATTTTTGATTGAATGTAATCCCAAAATACTCTCCATTTTTCGTTAATAATAATTATTCTACGACTCTATGTACGTAAATCTTGTATCTCTGCTGTTTTTTCATGGTGCATAGGCATAACATTTTTTTAAATTATAATTTACTTCTTTAATTTCCTTTTTTTAGTATTAAATGAACAAGTGTTTTAGATAAAATGATTGTTTATCGTAATAAATTAATAAAACTGTAATGAATGGTTAAGCAAAGTATTAGTAAATTAATTATTCCTCAAACTTGTGTATCATAAATACAGAACAAGCAAAATAACAAAGATTAATGAGCTAACTAAGGAGCTAACACGTTACACGAAATAGCGAAATGGAATCGTTCCTACTTTTCCTTGAATTCTTCTTCACCTTGTTCTGTTTGATAATTAGTTCACACGTACATGATCTTGTACTCGCATTCCACCCTCAACCCACTCTTTATCCTCCACTGTTGACATTCATGCATTGTCAACCGTTACAAATTCATCCAATAGACAGAAGAATTAACAATATATTATAAAGTAAACATAATATTATAAAATAAAGAAAATTAAGAAAAATATAGAATAAATGGGGTATCGTAACGACCTCTCGACAGAATTCTCTTCAAGATTGTCAGACACGTGTGTTCAGACATAGCAGTCAAATCGGACTGGATCAGCGTTGGTTTTTTTAAATATTGGATATTCTAGAAATTAGTCTTAAAATTATTATTATTTTATTATCAAGGTTTTACTATTTTTTTTTTTTTTTATGTAAAAGAAAGAACTTGAAATACAGGCTTAAATATCTGAAAATATCCCTCAAAAAAAAAAAAATATATAAATTTAATAATTTAAGACATTACGTGAATTACTATGTAATAAATATAAAAAATTATAAAAGTAATTATAAAAATATAGAGAATATAATTTTTTTTTTTGTCGTCATTTGACTGGTTTGATGCAGCTCTCCAAGATTCCCTATCTAGCACTAGTCGTTTCATTTCGGTATACCCTTACATCGTACATCCCTAACAGTTTTGTTTTGTTTTTTTTTAACCTCCGGATCCACTGTTAGGCATTCATCAGAGGATGAAGATGAATGATTTGTAGCGTGTGTAAAAATGCCATGCCTGAGCGGGATTCGAACCCGGGACCTCCGGATGAAGGGCCGAGACGCTACCATTCGCGCCACGGAGGCCGGCTATCCCTAATAGTTTGTTTTACATATTCCAAACGTTGCCTGCCTACACAATTTTTTCCTTCTACCTGTCCCTCCAATATTAAAGCGACTATTCCAGGATGCCTTAATATGTGGCCTATATGTCTGTCTCTTCTTTTAGCTATATTTTCCAAATGCTTCTTTCTTCATCGATTTGCCGCAATACCTCTTCATTTGTCACTTTATCCACCCATTTGATTTTAACATTCTCCTATAGCACCACATTTCAAAAGCGTCTAATCTTTTCTTCTCAGATATTCCGATCGTCCAAGTTTCACTTCCATCTAAAGCAACGCTCCAAACGTATACTTTCAAAAATTTTTTCGTGACATTTAAGTTAATTTCTGATGTAAACAAATTATATTTCTGACTGAAGGCTCGTTTCACCTCTGCTGTTCGGCATTTTACGTTGCTTTTGCTTCGTCCATCTTTATTAATTCTACTTCCCAAATAACAAAATTCTTCTACCTCCATAATCTTTTCTCCTCGTATTTTCACATTCAGTGGTCCATCTTCCTTATTTCTACTACATTTCATTACTTTTGTTTTGTTCTTGTTTATTTTCATGCGGTAGTTCTTGCGCAGGACTTGTAGAATGGATCTATGCCATTCCTTGTTTCTTCTAAATCATTTTTACTCTCAGCTAGAATTACTATATCATCAGCAAATCGTAGCATATTTATCTTTTCACCTTATACTGTTACTCCGAATCTAAATTGTTCTTTAACATCATTAACTGCTAGTTCTATGTAAAGTTTAAAAAATAACGGGGATAGGGGACATCCTTGTCGGACTCCCTTTTTTATTACTGCTTTATTATATTCTTCAGTTATTACTGTTGCTGTTTTGTTCCTGTAAATGTTGGCAATTGTTCTTCTATCTCTGCATTTGAACCCTAATTTGTTTAAAATGCTGAACATTTTATTCCAGTCTACGTATCGAATACCTTTTCCAGGTCTATAAATGCCAAGTATGTTGGTTTGATTTTCTTTAATCTTCCTTGTATTATTAATCTGAGTGCTAAGATTGCTTCACTTCTTCCACTCTCCTCTCAATTCTTTTGTACAGAATTCTAGTTAAGGTTTTTAATGCATGACTAGTTACGCTAACTTTTCTGTATTCTTCACATTTATCTGCTCCTGCTTTCTTTGGTATCATTACATGACTATAACACTCTTTTTAAAGTCTGACGGAACATCCCCTTTTTCGTAAATATTACACCCAGTTTGTATAATCTATCAATCGCTTCCTCACCTGCAGTGCGCAGTAATTCTGCAGGTACTCCATCTTTTCCAGGAGCCTTTCTGCCATTCAAATCTTTAAATGCTCTCTTAAATTGTTAATGTAAAATTTTATTATTCCTCTGACCGACGACTTAGTTTTGGTGTATATTTAAATTAAAAAAATAAAGGATCATTTTTATTTTCCTAATTTTAAAGTTAGCAACAATGATTTCTCTATTTCAAAATCTCAAGAACGCTCTCCCTCACTCTCTCTCTCTCTCTCTCTCTCTCTCTCTCTCTCTCTCTCTCTCTCTCTCTCTCTCTCTCTCTCTCTCTCTCTCTCTCTGTGTGTGTGTGTGTGTGTGTGTGTGTGTGTGTGTGTGTGGGTGTGTGTGTGTTTGTGTGTGCGTGCGCGCGCGCGCGCGCACGATTTAGTGGTTTTTTTTTTGTTTATCTTATTTTACTTTTATGCAAATTTAATTTATAATTATTCCAATGTTGAGATCTGAAGGAAATATTTGATGAAGAAAATAGTTTAGTCTGGTGGTAGTAGTATTTATGAATAAATCCTTTTAATATTGGCAGAATTTCTGAACAGCAAACAACTTTTTCACCGGCTTTCTTTTTGAGAGATCAATCTCAATATCAAAAGTTATGGATAAAAATATGGAAATCAGTGATACCATCCTCCTTGTCAAGAAAAAAATCCCTTCCATTTTTATTTTCCTTCATTGTAAAAACGTATTAAAGCATGAGATTAGATGATGGTTTAATTTAATATATACAAAATATACATTTCATCTTTATGAAGTTATCATTCATTTAGCTCTGATTACAAAATCAAAGTATTATCTAATTTTTTTTTTTTTTTTCTAGTGGAGGCGGATGAGGAGGTAGTTGGAATGAAGCCGCTGGATGTGAAAGGTGCCGAAGGAGGTGTTGTTGGTGTTCCTGAGGGGTCTGAACCCCCGGACCCCCGCCTCAAAGAACTATTGGGACGATTAGATACTGCAGTTATCTTTCCGGAGGATCCACAACCTCGCTCCTCCGATAATGGTGAGATTTATTTTTTTATAATTTTGTATTTCACAGTAGTTATAACAATTTCTTTTAAAATGCTAATTAATTTTTATATTATATTAAAAACATGTTATTTTGTTTGCGTTAAAGAATTTTGTTAAACTTATTTTATCATTACGTCATTTTATTACTCTTCTAAAGCGTAGGTGAAGTGCTGTTGACACTGCTAATAGTAGAGGAAATATTAAACTGCAATAGAACATCGTAGGTAGCAAGAAGACAGTTCCTGATCCAGCAATCCATCGTCACACTGACCTTTCTAAATTTTGACGAAAAATACCTTCCATTTTATGAAAGAAATTTTTTACTTCGTTCTTTTAGATTTAAGTTTTTTTGAGATTTTGAGTTTTTTTCATTGAACGATACAATAAATTAATAAAACTTTGTTCTTATTTTAACCAAATTTTGACACAAATTTCTCACTTCTTCAGTTTGTTTTGACACTCTGTAATTTATACTTTATCAGTCCGCCTAATTTTGGGTAGTCTCTTGACAGCTTACCTCAAATTTCTGTGTCCCTTTCTTAGAATGACCTACGTCCAATTTTCCCTGTTATTAAGAGATATATACAACCTAAATATGTTTACCGACTAAAGTTAAATGTTTTTTTCTTTTTTAATTTTGTTCATCTACGACGTAATTAGCTTTTGCTAGTCTTAAGATATCTTCCTAACGTCATACATATTTTGTAATTTTATCAAAAAATACTAAAAAGTCAATAGAATATTAAATTTAAACAGAAAATACATACATGTTTTGTTTTATCTATTCATTTCGTAAAAAAATATTAGTAGTTGTTTCCTGCAAACTATCTATACAATTTTTATGGTAAAAAAGAAAAGAAATAGGTACTTTTATATATAGGCTGCCCAATTTATTTGATATCAACCTACCTACACTAAGAAAATAAGCAAAATATTATTTGGTTGAAAAAGATTATAAATCTTTGATAAAAATGAAATTTATATTTTTGGAAAGAATACAAGAAACTGGATTTTCTTTGCAAAATATGATATTTCCTTTCAAAAATATTTTTACTACATATACATATAAAACTGAGGCATTCAATTTATTCTCTTCAATTTACTTAAAAATTTTATTTATTATTTTTTTCAAATTAATATTTTTATCAATTAATTTAAAAATATATTTCACTTTTAATTATATCAGGAATTAATTACAGGGGTTTTTGCAAATGTTTACATTTTCGGGTTCATCTAGACCACAAAAATGCATGTATGTGCGTGCGAATATGTGTCGCTCTACATTTGGCCGTATATCGCAGAATTGACCAAACCTATTTTTTCCAAATTTGGCTCAAATGTTTCTATATATGGGAACTTATGAATTAACTTTTTTCAGCATTTTTTAAGGGGATGAGTGATATCACGATAAAACGATTTCAATTTTCTTCAGAGGGATTCTAGAGAAAACATTATTAAAAGCAAATTTGTTACCTACAATACATATATAAATAATCAAAAAAAGTTTTTTTTAAATCGACCCCACCTCTTAAAATTGAATTATATATATGTTTGGTCTATCTTCCTTGGGTTTAAACTTTTTTCAAAAATTTGTTGAATGTCATATATAGACCTATAAAGAAATGTCTACAATTTCTTTAAATTATAGACATCGGACCTAAAATACAGAAAAGTTTTCGTAATTTTTTCTTTTTTTTACCTCTATTGACGGGAGTTAGATTTAGAGAAAACTTTAAACAAATTTGTTAAGTTTAACCTATATATTTTTACGAATTTTTACGTAAACCTTTCTTAAAATTTATTCCCCACCTCATAAAAATATACATTCTGTTCTTTGGTTGTAATTCTTTAATTTTGTCATTAAAAAAAAATTGTTTTGTATTTTTCTTTATCATATAAATATATATAAAAAAAAAATTACTAAAATTAAATTAGCTTTTACTGTATCACTTTCACTTGTACTTTCACTATGTACTTTCTCTTATACTGTATTCCTGACCCAAAATGAGAAGCGATTTTTTTTCATTATTTTCATAAAACTTATACTTTATTTTTTTATTATTTTTAAACAATTCTCTTTTAAATTATTATTGTTTTATTAGGGTACGCTTCTTTTTAAATAAATTTTCCCTAAATTTTCCCGTCGGCAAAGTTACGCAATACTTTGTCAGCTTTTTTTTTTACGTTAGGCACGAGAATTAAACTAGATAACGTATGGTTTTTATAAAATAAGTTCGGTTCAAAGCCATGTAAAGACCTGTAATTTTTTTTACGTATAAAAAAAATCATTTCCTTAATAATGATTTGTAAATAGCTTTGACAATAGTCAAATTAATTTTCGCATTATAGTAAATTTTCTTATAATCTTCTTGAAAATTAATAGATAAAATTGGTGTACCTTATTCCATTTTCAAAATCTTTCTTTTTTATTTCTACCGTTTAAATTGTATGCAGAAAAATGTCTATTAATGTCTTTTTATTTTTTTTTATTACTTTTTGTGTGTGTGTGTGTGTGAGTGTGTGTGTGTGTGTGTGTGTGTGTGTGTGTGTGTGTGTGTGTGTGTGTGTGTGTGTGTGTGTTTGCCCGGCCCGCTATCATCTGCAGCTCCCGCACCATTTGCCATATTTATTTTATATCCGAGAGTATTGTAGTATCCTAGTAACTACATTATTACAGAGTAACTGAGGTTAAGTTTTCACGAACCACTTTGTAATGTGAGTTGAAACATTCTCTCTGGACTCTTAGCAGGTCATTAAGGGAGTATATCTAACCATCACTTCTCTTTCTCCCCCTCTTTTATATAACTTCTATGAGGGATAAATTGAGAGGGGGAAGAGAAAACCTTAGCTTATTTCTACCCACTCAGTGCCACTTTAATTTGGTCTAACTCCGTTTTCTTACTATTAGTACGTCTTAGATGTAAGCAACGTATAGTTTTAGCCGTGTCGTCTGACCCTTTAGACTTTATCAGTCATTCACTCTTCGTCTGTAGTAGTATCCTTTGGTTTCTTGGCCAATTGGGAATCTATCAAGAAGTAGCCCTGTGAAATGTATTTCCTGTCTTAAATTTATAATATAACTCACCCTATTTGTAGTTTCTCAAAATTCTATTCGGATAATTATCTTTCGAACAGTATCTACAATATTATCAAAATAAAAATTCCAGTACAACGACATACATTTTATAGTAAATTAATTTAATTATAGTAAATTCTTCTTTGTGTAAGGAAATATCCTTATATTTTTCAAAGGGATAAGAATGCTTTGTTTTGTTTTAATAACATACAAAGAAAAGGATTGTTGAAACTTTTCCTCAAAAAATGGAAACTTTTCGGATCTTACTTCCAACTATTCTACAACGTTTATCCTACAGAAAATTTCTGGAAAATGTAAAAGGATTTTTATTTAGAATTACAGTAAAATGTTAATGAAAACCAATGATTTTGTGTTGGTCTAAATTAATAAACATTAAGAAGGAAAAAGGATAAGTTTCTTCATCACAGAGAAGGCAAACCTTGACCAGACTGGTAACACATTAAATTATTTTCTAAATTATTTCAGTATTCAATTTGAGGATTCCATGTTAAGGAATTAACTTGTATGAAGTCAATGACTCTAGATGATTTAGATTTTAAATCAGTGGAATATACATAAAATGAGAATTTACTGAAGATAAGGAATAACTAATTAGGATTAAATAAAATTAAGAAAAAATTTATGAAATAATAAAAAACAAACATGGAAGGCGGGTCGGTGGTAAGGGAAGATTAATCCACCAGCATATTTAATCCAGTTTAAATGAAATCGTTTTTGGAAAAATAGTTAACACAGATTATTTGATTGTCAACATGTTTTTGTTTTGTATTTAAATAGTAAAATAAGATGATTCAGCTATAATGAACACAAATAGTATTATTAACGAAGAAATTAAAGAATATTGTAAAAATACAAAACGTAATAAAGAAAAGAAAAACAGGTTGGAGAGGAAAATAAAGCTGCTGATGAGATAAGATGTTTATTGAGGAGTTATTCAAGCTCTCCTGGCTATTTTATGATTTGTGTTTCAGTTGATCCTTTGTAATCCTATTTCCAGTGCAATGCCCATTACTAGTTCGTATTTTTACTTTCTCGGCTAAAGCGATATATGCTGCTGTAGCAACTACAGCTATAACGGGAAGGTATAAAGATCGGTAACATTTTTTTTTTCTTTTTTTGTGTTTTGTGCCTTAAGGAGACATTAAAAAAAAAATAGATTTAAATAAACTGTAAATAATTAGGGTAATTTTTTTTACTCCAATGGTCCTAAGTCCAAAAAATTTATTTTGGTCAGACGGATATTTGGGAATATCTACGTATGTATGTATTGAGCTGTGTTTAATCTTATACTCTGGATCCAATTTTTTTCTCTAGACCGATTTACTTCAAATGTGGTAGACAAGTACTACCTTCGGGGGGAGAGAATGTATTAAATTTATGGAAAAAGTGTAGGGGTGTTTTGGAAGAATAATGTTTTTTGTACAAGAGTTGAGGTTTTTTTTTATGGAGAACACTAATTACCGAAGAAATTTTATTTAATATTCTTCCTCTCCACTAAAATCTGATGTGGACACATGACTTGTACACCTATTAAATTACATTAAACATTTTTTGCTGCATTTCATTTAAACTTCTTTCATTTAAAAGTGAGATACAATCCTCCAATCCTTTAATAAAGTGGACAATTACACAATTGCAGTGTCGTGGACATCACATTGCATCACATTTTTTTGTGGTGCCCGTATCAGAATTTTATATTAGCATTGTATATTATGTATCCGCATTTTATATTTTTTTTACTTTATATACTAATTTTATTTCACGTTACTCAAGAAGTTACGTGTTGTAAGTGAGAACGTGCCGGATCCGTAACCATGCAGACATCGGTTCGAATTCGGCTTCATGTACTTTTTTTAAATTTTAACTTATTTTAAATTTAAATCCATCTCACAAGTAATACATTTAAAATGTAAAAATTGTAATTCAATGATACCCCGTACTCTTTAGTATTTCTTGAAAAATTTAGCCAAAACCTTTTACCCTCTTGTTAGAAAACTACAACTTTGTTTATTTAGAGTTGTAGCTGTATCGTTGTATTTTTTAAACAATTTTAAAAGGTTCTTTTTTTAAATTTATTATTACCACTTAGGGATCATTTTCTTAAAAATTAATTTTACCCAGTTGCTTCCCCTCAGTATGAGAGTCCCAAAAATGAAAAAAGAATTTGGAATTTGCAATTTTTAACCTTCAAAACATTTTATTAAACAATAAAGTCACTAAAATAAATACAATAATACTTCTCCTCTTAATCTTCCAAATTTTATAAATATCGAAAAAAAATTTAAATTTCGATTTTAATTTATTTAAAATCAATTTTAGTAAATATTTTAATCCTTTAAATTCGAAATTATATTTAAAAACTCATTAAGAAAGCCAAAGAGTTTTTTTCAAAAATGAAATTGCAAAATTTAATGCAATTCATTGCTGGCTTTTTTTAAGCTTTAATAACTGAATTTTAATTCAACTTTTTGTTTCTTTGCCATTTCTTATTACCTGATCGACTCTTCTAGTAAAAAAAAATGCCAGGTATTCGTATCCCAGGTTGTATAATCATTTAAACTTAAATTTCCCATCTCGGATTCAGTATATTTTATTTTATCTCAATAAAAGAAAATATATTCATCTCATTCTGTTATTCATTAAATGATGTAGGAGAAATTATTTTAAAAAATCAAAGAGAACTCTGTAAAGCTGGACGTAGGTTTATTTTATTAATAAATGAGGAATTACATGGTCTTATTAAGATACAGTCAACTCTGTATAACACGAACTTTGATAACTCAAAATTTTTTATATTTATTTTTTTCGTTTCCCTTGAGATCCGCCTAACTGAAAAAAAAACCTTTAGATAACCCCCAAAAAATTATAGCGGGAACTTGTATCTTTATAATATGAAGTCAAATGATTACTTCTGTAACTCGAAAAACCACGTCAGCGAAACCTTATATAGCGTTACCTCTATTATTCGAAAATTAGCTCTTCTATATCTCGAAGTTCTTGCCGTGGAGCCTTTTTTCTTTTTTCTGTTTAGCCTCTTTGAATTACCATCAGGTATTACTTCAGAGGTTGAATGAAGATGATAGTGTAAATGAAGTGTAATCTTGTACACTCTCAGTTCGACCATTCCTGAGATGTTTGGTTAATTGAAACCCAACCACCAAAGAACACCGGTGTCCACGATCTAGTATTCAAATCCGTGTAAAAATCACTTGCCGTGGAGCCTGGCTAACTAGTAAATAACTCTGGTAAATAAGCATATTATCTATTTCTGCCAATAACTGTCAGTGTAGCATATTCTCACTTCCCTTCTCATACAATCGTGAACTGTTTTTCAATTAGCGGTTTTTTAGTCAAAAAAAAAAAAAAACGTAAATGAAGATGCTCGGGAAGAAAGTGAGGGTGGAAGTTACATGATCAGCAATTTCCGGTATGAATGGTGAACGGAAAGCCAACCCATCTAAAAGAAGGCCTTGAATTTGATAAATTTATCCGCGTAGATGGGGATGTATCAGTCACGGGACATTAACTGATAGTGACATTGTAACATCATTAAATAATGATTGAAATGACGCTTCAGATGATGAAGAAGTTTTAGAAGAAAATATAAATGTGACCGTGAAACACGCTAAAGATGCTATAAACATTTTGCGCATTCTCTTAAAAAATTTAATGAAAATCCAGACAGTGTATTTTATAGAATTTTTTGTATTGAGAACACGATACCTACACGTTACCAGTAACGAAAAGCAAAGTAATTACAGGTTTTTTCACGAGTCATTAAGTGTTTTTGTGTTGCGTTTTATGATTCGTTGTGTTTCATGCTCATTTTTACCTTTCGAGTAGTAGAGTTCAGTTCCTTCATTCTTAGAAGAACATTAAGTCTTTTTTGAGACTTGACTAGATGTGTTTTGTTTGGAGTCTATGTTAGTAGTACACCGATGGGAATATCGCTTATGGCATTCGCATCGGTGGCATCCTGGCTGAGGCTTGACTGAAAAATGTCATTGGCGAAGTGCTGAAGATGACCTCCGGTAAAGCTCGTAAGGGCTATGTACGGAGGGGTGGTGTGTCGACCGAAACCATCACATGGAGGGTGTCTTCCCCTATGTGGTAAGGACGTACATTACTGTGTTTATTGTTTATTTCGATTAATCTAGACATATTTTCAAATAAGTTAATCTTCAGTAAAAGTTAATCTTCTTCTACAGTAATATGTATTAATAAACATTTTAAGTTGTTTTACAATTATTTAATATATAGTACTTAAATACTTATAAATTTGTAGTGGCTATAAGAAAATACAGTACAGCACAAAAGATATTACCTCTGCATTTCAAAATTTTACATTTCTGTATCTCGAAATAATTTATAAACTCTAAGTTGAAAAAAATCTAAAAATTGACCTCTATAACTCGAACTCAACATAATTCGAAGTAATTTCTTGTTCCCTAAGGATTCGAGTTATCGAAAGTCGGCTGTATAAGTAAGGGCTGTATATGATAATTTTTGTCTTATGAAGAGTCCATTTTATACAGTTGCTACCCTTAATGATAATGCTCTATTAATTATGAAAACGTTTAGCAAATTTAAGATGGGAACAAACAAGAAAGATAAATCATTAGGCCCACGAAATGTAAAAAAAAAATTAAAAATTTTATAGTGGATTTGTTCTCTTCATCCTTCCCATAAATTAAAATAGCAAATTTTCTGTAACGCGATTGAATTAATTTTGATATATTTATGTATAATTTTTTGAAATAATAAAAATAATTCTTAATCTTTCGATAACTAACGATATAGATTTTATAGATTGAAATCCGAGGGTTTCGGCCTCTCATTCGGAGGTCGCAGGTTCCAATCCCCGGGTCAGGCATAGAATTTTCACATGCTACAAAATTGCCATTTCATTTCATCCTCTGAAGCAATACCTAACGGTGGTACCGAAGGCACTGCTAAGTATTTCTCAATGTTTTATTTTATTTTTATTTTTATTTTTTTTAAAAAAGATTGAAATTTTCACTAAGAAGCTCCCATAGCTCTTATTATAGAGTATTGTATCTCTTATTACGGTATTACTACCGTACGTTTACTACGTACGGATAACGTAACTTAAGAGTACGTTTGATTGGGTTTTACCAGTAGTTACTCTTACGTATAAAATACACCCAATTAGTTGTATTAACCAACGGTAGATTTCGTTCTTTTTTTACGTTAAGCTGATACTTTAGTTTTTTCAACGTTATCTCTCCCTATATTGTCAATCACTTTTCTTAATTGATTTTCAAGATAAATCTTCTTTATCTAAAGGAAAAAGTAAGAATCTTTTTATTTTTTTCTTTATTCAGTTTTATTTAACATTTACGAGTAAATAAAAAATAAATTATAAAACTTATGAATCATACTGAATTTTAAATATAGCCGAGCCAAATATTCTTGTGACTCAGGATTTATTTAAGATATTAACGGAGTATATGGAGTTCCACGAGATAAAGAAATGTCCTAAATATTTTTTTTTTTTTTTTAAATAAAAATGGTCGCTAATTTTTGTCTTTATCATTAAATTTCACATGAACATTTGAATCAGTTTTACTCATACTTAGAAATGAAATTAATAAAAAATTTCATGGTTTTTGTGTATCCGTTTTACTGGATTTTTTAAAAATATTTTATAACAAGTTAAAAATCCATTTCAACTTAAAGAAATTAATTGGAAAATAAGTCAAAGCCTTAAGTACAAATTAAGTTTTAAGAATATTAAAATCAAAATGACAAGAAATTAAAACTTGAACTGTTGAATAATCGTTTGACATACCTTGCTGAAAGCTGGTAAAACTTTTTAAAAAAATTTAATAACGCATGTTGCCATGATTTTTTTGTCTTTTATTTGGTTTAAAATGTTTAATTTTACAATATAGATACGTATACGTGTATGATACTAATGAACCAAATTACAAAAAAAAAAAAAATCCCTTTCGCCACGACGGAAGCGGAGATAGATTTCACCGGTGCTAAGAAGGGATAAACAAGATTTCCATCTTAAAATTAATAAAAACTTCAAATTTACTCAATACGTCCATAGATGCATACGAAAAAAGTTTCACATGTTTAACATACGACAAGCCCCATCTTCTTTCAATTCCAGCAAAAATTTGGTCATCCCTTGCCGTAAGGGTTGATCATGTCAAAAATTGTTTCAGACAAAAGATTTAGGTAATGTTTATCGGACTAATTCTAAAAACATGTGATTAAAACATTCCTAAATACATCTTTCATCTGGTTTTTTTTTTATTCATGTCATTCTTCTGCTTCTTGTATCTCTTTTTTTCTCTTATAAGATATCTCATACCATATTTTCTGCATTATTGATAAATTTGAAATTTGATAATTTTTTATCGGGCTAATGACCACTTTAAACCGATTGAATACTGTGCCTATTAAGGGAGGTATGATTTTTTTGTCGTTGAAACCTCATTTTTCCCCCCTGGGCCAATGGTTGGTGATATCAAAAAGCTTTACTTATATAGGTTTTAGGTCCTTATCCAAAGAAAAGTAGGAACTTTAAACGAATTCGATATTTTACTTTACAAGAAATTTATAGCGATATTTTGTTTTTTCGAAAAATCCCCCTGTTTCTACTCCCATGGTCTGATTTTTCCCATTAACCAACACGATCGAGATTTTTGAACGAGTTATGTTTAAGGAACAATTTTAAAGTGATTGGCGCAAAATTACGGCAGTTATCGTGTCCACAAGAAAATAAAATTTATATATATATAATTATACGAAGTGCGACAATAAAGAAATGAGACTGATTTCTCTTTGCAAGATGTGGCAACCCTCCAGCTTGCGTAGGCACACCATCTTTGACCTTGGTCTTTAAGCTACTTCTAGTCCAAGCGGCACAATGATGCAACTGCTCAGTCGTGAGTTGTGCTGTAATAAGTGAACACGTGTTAATGTCTCTCGTCACAGAAATGAAACCGCAAAATATTGCGCAACGGTATGCCATTTTTTTTGCGTTAAATTGGGTGAAAACAACTTATGGTAAGCTTCAGAAGGCTTTTGGAGAGGAGGTTATGTCAAGAGCTCAAGTTTTTCGGCGGCATAAAATTTTTAGTGAAGGCAGAACGAATGTTGAAGTTGAAGACCGCAGTGGACGACCATCAACCTCACGGACAGATGTCAACTTGACCAGGGTGCGTGAAGTCGTACGATCTGATCGAAGATTATCCGTGGAAATGATTGCAGAAGAACTAAACATCAATCGAGAAACGGTTCGTCTAATATTAACTGAAGATCTTGCTTGGTATGAGAAAAATTTGTCCAAAAATGGTACTCAAAAATCTCACACAACAGCGAGAAACACGGAAAAATGTGGCAGTCGATCTGTTAGAGCAAACGGAAATCAATCCAGATTTGTTGAGCCGTGTTATCACTGGTGATGAAGGTTGGTTTTATCGATACGATCCAGAGACAAAACGCCAAAGTTCGCAATCGTGCTCAAAGGGATCACCCAGACCAAAAAAAGCTCGCATGTCAAAGTCAAAAGTTAAATGCATGCTTGTGTGCTTCTTCGATTCCAAGGGAATTGTTCATAAAGAGTAGGTGCCTCCTGGACAAACAGTTAACCAATATTTCTACAAAGAAATTTTAGAAAGACTTCGTAAACGAGTTCTTCGTGTCGGTGCCAACATTGCTGATAATTGGATTCTGCATCACGATAATGCGCCATCCCATACTGCTCTGTCAGTACAGCAAGTTTTAACCTCAAAACAAATTTCAGTACTACCACAGCCACCTTATTTACCAGATATCGCTCAGTGCGACTTTTCCAATTCCAAGAGTCAAAATGGCGGTCAAGGGACACCATTTTCAAACAACACAAGATGTCCAAAAAGCTGTGATGAGGGTCTTGGAGGATATTACAGAAGATGAGTTCCAGAAATGTTACCATCAATGGCAGAAGCGCTGGAATAGGTGTGTGCAATCAGAGGGGAACTACTTTGAAGGAGACAACACTAAACATGACTAAAACGGTAAGCAACTTTTTTTTTCACATCAGTATCATTACTTTATTGTCGCACTTTATATAAATATATATTTATCTGATTTAACTGATGGTGGTTTTGGGGTCTGGGGGACGTGAAACGCGAAGATAAGTCGAAATTTTCCGGAAATCGAATCATGGAACCCATTACAATAGTTAGATTTCTTATGAAACCTATCTAACAATCTGTATATGCATAAATATAAAAAATAACGGTAGAGTTACTTGTTAAATTATTTTTTCATTTATTTAAGTGTTATTTTGTTTACTTACGCTCTTACAAAAATTGTGTGATATGTCGCCTTCCTTAAAAGATATCTCGTAGCATATTTTTCAGTATTATTGATAATTTGAAACAGATTTTGATTATCCTTTAAATTTTTCGTTATTTAAATACTTCTACTGTAATTACTCGTAGGTTATTCCCACTTTAAATTTCTTAGAAAATGTTTTATCAAAATATTTGCTAAACGTATGTATAGTTTGAAAATACTTACTAATTTTACTGTGTGGCAAACTATTCTTCTTTCTTTACAGCTCTCAGTTTTGATTTTAATAATACTATAAAATCTTTTTCTTAATTAAAAACGCACTGTGAAAGACGTCATTGATTTTTTTATTACAAGAGATTAGAAAGATTTTGAATGTAATTAAAAAAATAACGGCTGTGTGGTACCAGTGATCCTTTTCTTGACAATTGTCAAGCGTAATCTAATTAATATTATTATACCACAACGTAAACAGATTTAAAAGTAAAATAGTGTTCGGTCCTTTTCTTTTTTCTTCTTCGTTTATTTATTCATATAAACATGTAATATTGTTAAAAGTTATATAAAAGAATAAAAGAGAATTGGAAAATCATGATAAATAAAAGATAAATATAAGAAAGAGTAAAAGAGAGGAGAAGGCAGTTGCTGTATCTGTAGCAGTAATAATAACAATAATAATAGTATGTGTGCCAAGTCTGCTGAACTTATGCAGCGGCAATTTTTCAGCTCATAACTTCAACTGAAGCGTGTAACAATAAGCGTTTCGTCATCCACGAGACCCTCTCAAATAAAAATAATACTTATCAACTACGTTTCTTGTAGTACTTCTACTTACTTTTATTCATTTTTTTTTTCTTTTTCTGTAATATGTTAACAAACCCGTGTTACAACCATCGTTCTTCTTGTAAAGCACCCTAAAATAGTATGCCAACAAAAATTATAAATTTTAGTTTTATCGGCCTCTCAGTCTATCTTTATATACAAACTATATATTAGTTTGTGTCTGTTTTACGTATGGCTAACATTTACTTAAATGTATAGTCCTGAAAATAAATGTAACAAAATATGAAAGCGTGCATGTACCTTTTATTTTTTTTCCTGTTTAGCCTCCGGTGTGGTTAATTGAAACCACACCGGAGCACACCCAACCACCACAGAATATCCACGATCACACGACCACGACCACAGAATAACCGGTATCCACGATCTGTGTAAAAATAACTACCTTTACTAGGACTTGAACGCTGGAACTCTCGACTTCCAAATCAACTGATTTGGGAAGACGCGTTCACCACTAGACCAACCCGGTGGGTTAGCGTGCATATACCTGATTATGACAAAAATTCCTGAATACATTTTCATCTGTTTTCTCTTTTATTCATTCTGCTTCACGTGTTTTTTTTTCTTTTTTCTTCATGTCATTCTTCAGCTTCTCTTTTTTCTTCTCATAATTCTCTTCCCCTTATTCTTCCTTTTTTGCTTTTTCCTATTTGATGATTAGTTATCAGCTAGAATTCCGTTATTTATTGAGTAAGACTGATTCCATTCCATATAATCTTTAATTATTTTTTTTATTGTTCCCCTCATTTATAACGGATGAGATAATTCGTAAGTGTATCGTTTTATAAATATAAACCTCCATTTAATTGTTTTATCGTTATTGGTTTAGAGCTACTTTCTACTTCATTCTGTTCTGTAAAAAAATTGTTAATCAATCTCTGTGGTGGATGTGTATTCTGCTTTTGTTTTCAGTCGGATGATTCTTTGGTTCGATTTCTGATCAAGGTTCATCATTTTTGATTACGTTTCAGAATGAATAAATAAATCTATCTTTCTATTTAGAGACAATATTTCAAATGTATTGTCCTATCAAAAAAAGGGGGGGACATAAATCTCTTTCTTCATTCAGTTTAACCCAGTCTCTCTTACGAGTTCCATCTTTATGTGAGAAATATGGTGTTCATTTCATATCTGTAATGATTAGAGACAATCCTTTGCTTTTAATAATGAATATCGCGTCATCCACGATAAATACTTGGAAAGATGGGGTCCCATAAGGCGTATTCCTATTAAAACAAAAGGTACTAGCATCGAAAGGCCTTCAGTGAACGAATTGAAGAGGAATAGCGTCGAGAGAAGGACGAAAATATTTTGTTAACATACCCAATGAGTAACCAAGTACGAATACCTTTTACAAACCGGATCTTTTTCTGTTTAGCCTCCGGAACCACCGTAAAGTATTATTTCAAAGGTTGAATGAGGATGATATGTATGAATGTAAATGAAGTGTAATCTTGTACAGTCTCAGGTCGATCATCCCTGAGATGTGTGGTTAATTGAAACCCAACAACCAAAGCACACTGGTATCCATGATGTAGTATTCGAATCCGAATAAAAGAAACTTACTGCCTTTACTAGGATTTGAACCTTAGAAATCTCGACATCGAAATCTACTGACTTGAGATGACGAGTTCACAACTAGACCAACTCGGTGGGTTACAAACCCGATGTACAAAAGATCGTAGCACATCATCCCGCCCATCTAAATCTAAATAAAATAAAATTAAATCTATAACAATCATTAAATATTAAACATTTGCTAGGTAAATAGAAAGACCTAGGGGTCCAATTGAAGGGCTGATATGTTGCAACAATAAATTCGGCTAAATGGAAAAAGCAAAGGGAAAACACTTCTTTCCTTAGTTTTCTACTAGGAAAACATGATACGCTTACTAAAGCGTGTCATGTTATTCCTGAGTAATATGTGTATTTACTTTTTTAATAAATACTGGAGTTATCCGATTCATTCTATTCCAATTTTTCTGTTCCCTTGCTGTTATCCACATCAGTCTGAATTAACATAAATTGGATGACTTAATAATTTTATATAATTCACCTATCTGGTTCTCTGTTTTACTATATTCTATACGTAGGAGAATTTTCCCTTTTCCAATTTGTTTTTAAAATTTCCTCTTTTCATATTTTATCAGTATCTCCAATATTTATCATTTCTTTGCTTACCATATTTGAAAAGTTATTTTCGAATATGAGCTAAAGTTTTTTCTTTCTTTTTATTCTGTATTGTTTGTGTTTCTATTCGTAGAGCGGTAAACTACGTACAAATATCTTTAAAAATTTCTTGGTAATTTCTAAATCCATATTTGATCGAAGAAGTTTTCATTGCTCTTTTCCTATATTTCTTTTAGTATTTTTCTCCTTTACAATAATATAATTTCTTAGTTTACTCTTTTTCAATCGTTATACAATTTTCATTCTTTTTTTAATTTATATTAAAGCTATTTATACGTGTACTCTTAAAATATTTCGTGTCTGATTGAACGGAATAAGCAGCGGTTTCCTTGCAGACGTTGACAAAGTATAAAGGAATGATTGTAATTCTTGTCTCAGATTTTTTGAGTTAAAGTTTTTATTTTCTTCTTTTTTTATTAATTTTTTTTTTTTTTGGCTCTCAGTGGGTTTTAATCAGAGCCGATGACATCTTCAATTTCACGTTGCCATGTTGCTCAACAACGATTCTTATATAACGCTATGTTGTGTAAAATTTCCTCCACTTTTCTAAATGTGCAAGCATCTGGAAACATACAGAAACTTGTATAGTTCAGCAGTGGGGTAAAAGAAATACGTATCACGACCAAGTTCATTCACATACACATACAAACAAAGACACCAACACAATACACTTAACTTATTTTTTTCCTCTATCAATTCAGTTGAAATGCGGCCAAATCAATTGCTTCAGTAAGGATTATATGTTTGATTTATATCCTGTATACATCCCCCTCCATTTTTCCGTATGATTATACTCTTGTTGGTCGGCAACAAATGTAAAAAATTGTTCGTTTATCCTTCTTTCTGTATCGCTTACGTTTCCTTATATAGTTTTTCCTTTTATCTATTTTTCGTTTACTCTGTCCTTTTGTTAAATTTTCACGCCTTCTATTGATATATTAATCAATAAAATACACTTCTGTGTTTAATTTTAAAAAAAGTCAACCGTTTCAAAATATTTGTAGTTTAAATTCAGTTAATTTTTTTTTTTTTTAAATGTATTTTACTTATTTTTTATATTAATTATAGAATCTTCTTAGGTTTATTTAACAAATTTTATTTACTTGTTTAAACCTTTTATTTATCCACGTTTTCATGCTTAAGATTAATATGTTTATTCTTTGTAGTATAAGTTTTTTAAATATTTTTTTCAGTACTATACGACGATTTCACGTTGTTTAATTTTTTGTTTAGGTAAAAATATAAATAATTAGATTATAAAAATTTGATATCGTTGGGAAAAATTAATTTATTAAAATTAATAATTCGCCAAATCGTACATTTCTAATCTCAAAAAAACTTTGAATAAAATAATTATTAAAAACAAAAAATCTGACTAATATTTGTACACATACCACTGGAATAATTATGAAAAACTAACAAAAAATAGTTAAACAAGATTTTCTTTCTTTTCTTACAAAAATTTTTTTCAGGAAAATTAGTTAGCGATGTGAAATTAAATATTACTTTAACATCTTATGTTGTATTCCGGTGTCTGTGTGGGGAGCCATTTAAGTCACCATCTCATATAGCCAATACAGGATACTAGCTGTATTATGAAAATATATCTGTAGGAAATAAAAGAAAAACTTTTTTGTTCGTTTTCATAATTATTCTAAATAATTTGTGCAATTAGGAATAGATTTTTTTGTTGGTTTTTAATAATTATTCTATTTAGCGCTTTTTATTGGTTTCTATAACTTTATTATTCAATATATTACTCATCTAGATACGATACTGGTGTATGTGTTTTTTTTTTGTTTTTACAAACTTTGTGCTGCTAAAATAGAACCTTGAATCTTAATGAATGATAATATACATACGTTATACGCAAGTACGACTATGTACGTACGAGTATTGCTTCCTTTTGCTGAGCATATTATTAGCTTATGTCTCGAGAATACGAATTTTTCGAAATAATCACTAGAGACACAGTGTTTCTTTTTATCATTTTATGGAATATCATCATTAAAGTTGAAAATAGCGTAATTTTTTAATTATGTTTCCCAGTGTAGAGCTCCGTTTTTTGATTAAGACAATTTAAGATAGCCTGTATCACTTCCAGACCAAAGATTTGTTACAAAACAAAATTTGGATGTAATTGATTGGATCTGTGAAGCTACAGAAAGGAAGAAACATACATAACAGTTAAACACCTTACTACTCCGCCTACTTACGTTGTCGGGTATAAAAAGGATGTTTCTTTTTCCTGTTTAGCCTCCGGTAATTACCGTTCAGGTATTACTTAAAAGGATGATATATATGTGTAACTAAAGTCTAGCCTTGTACAGTCTCAGTTCGACCATTCCTGAGATGTGTGGTTAATTGAAACCCAGCCATCAAAGAACACCGGTAACACGATCTAATATTCAAATCTGTAAAAAAATTAAAAAAAAAGGTTGTTAAAGAATTAGAAGATTTCTGTGCTGTAACTTAAAAAAATAATAATAATAATTCACGCCATTGTCATAATTTATATCACTTATACAGAGTGTCCCATATAAAACGCAACCCATCAATCACTCATCCATGAAATTTCAAAAGTCAAGCTTACTCCTCTACTCGTTACTGAAATGGACTCGTCCAACATCTGAACATCGCGGCGACGCAGTAGAACACTACCGATAGTAACAACAATGCAATCATAACGTTCAGTGTATTGTTAGAGACAAGATGGTGTTTTCGCTAGATGAACGTGTTTTCATTGTTGAGTCGTACTTCAGTACGAAATCAGTGGTTGCAGTGGAAGATTTGTTTTGCCATAAGTACCCAGATAAACCAGCTCCTAACAAAACATCAGTATTAAGGTTAGTCGCAAAATTTAGAGAGACCGGTTCTGTTAATAATAAGGAACACAAAAGATCTGCGTCAGTGTTGAATATAGATACAGTCACTGAAATCAAAGACCGATTACTCGCCTCGCCAATTAAATCGATCAGACGTTTGTCTGCTGAAATTAATTTGTCTAAATCAACTGTTCATCGTGCGAACAAACAATTACAATTACGACCTTATCGCATTAAAACGGTTCATCGACTTCTTGAGGCCGATAAAGAAAAACGGCTACAATATTGTCAATGGTTCCGTCGATTTCTGCGTGAGGGAATTAATGTTACGGATTCGTTATTTTTCACAGATGAAGCACGGTTTCATTTGGATGGTTACGTAAACAGCCAAAACAGTAGAATTTCGAGTGCTGAAAATCCCCACGTTTATCACGAAAAACAATTACACCCGCAGAAGTCGGGCGTGTGGTGCGCGATATCGCGGAAGAAAATAATCGGTCCTATTTTTTTGAGTACACCATTAAAGCAGAACGATATCAGGATAATTTATTTCAGTTCATCGCACTCTTGGAAGAGGAAGACAGCACTGCTGGCTACAACATGAGGGCGCGACATCGCACTACGCAGGTTCAACTTCTGATTTCGTTGAGGAATTCTTTGGTAATTGTGTTACCGGTCGAGGCTTATGGCCACCAAGATCTCCAGATTTGACTGCGGCGGATTTTTTTCTACGGGGTTATCTCAAAGAAAAAGCCTACAGCAACAAACCACGAACACTTGAACAATTGAAATTCAATATTGAACAAGTTGTATTAAATATCCAGCCACAAACTTTGAAAAAAGTTGTAAGAAACGCTGTAAAAAGAATTGAAGCTTGTATTCAAGAAGATGGCGGTCACTTCTAACATTTACTCTAAATGTAAGGTAATGGATGGTAATGAATGGTAAATAATGGATGGTAATATAATGGATGGTAATAATGGATGGTAAGATAATGGATGGTAATAATAAAAATTACATTTACATTTACACATGCCTTTTTATTACTTCAATACCTACCAATATAAGGTTGGGCTGCGTTTTATATGGGATATCCTGTATGAACCTAACTATGTATTCGCGTTGGGAGAAATTATTTTCAGATTTATCAAAAAATTAACTGAACTTTCCTTTATCCGTGATATGAAAGGGATTCTTCTACTATGATAGAAGACGTAATCTATATAACAGAATCTAGCAATAATCTTCGAATAACAAGGTAATGGAATGTAAAATTTCACAACAAAATCTCGAACCTCTATTTTGCGTAAATTTAATAGGAGTTTCAATTTTATCAAATTAGTATCCCAGCTCTAGGTTAGGCTTTTTGTGTAACTGGGTAATTAGAAAATAGTTACCGTATCTGTAGGCTAATCAGCCTGCAATCAAATCATACAGACACCGAAGACAGTAACTTAAAGATGTCCCCACACTTTTTATAAGGATCCAATAATCGTTTGAGAAAACAACTACAGAATATTTCTATCTGGAAAGGATCGTAATGAGTAAAGTAAAGGAATAATTAACCTGCAAGAAAATTGTAAAACGAGACAAACACTCTCTATCAGAAGATTAACTCAGTCCCCGTTCAGATTAGTAGTCATCTACACTGCCCACAGTTTCTTGGTAATTTGGAGGTCGTTATCCCGGATATGCCAGTACATCACCTTTTTTTTACATATGCTCCAAATAATAATATATTTAAATATATGCTCCAAAAATTGTTGTTTTTTCTCTCATATACTTAGCAGTCATCTCAGGCATGGATAAATTTCTATAAAGAAAATCTTTTGCTTGTCCACTTGTATCCAATTGAATTGAATAAATCATTCTGCCATGTCCCTCAGGAGGGTACTTAAACGCTGTAAGAAAATATAAAAGCTTATTTAGTTAAGTTACTTAATTAGTTTGATTTTACTCTACACTCCAATGTCATGTACGAATCTTACGTTTTGGTATACCGAGCGGCTAATTCATTGCATTATAGAGGTGGCGGATTCATCAAAGAAATGTGAAAATTTTTATATAACTAGATAGTTTTATTTTAACAATAATTTAACTTCAGTGTTTGTTTTATGTTTATTTAACGTTTTCTTAATATTACTTATGCATTTTTGAATTTTTATATTACGTATTTAAGTTGACTCGCTAAAGATTACTTTTTAATTAACTAAACAATGTATTCTTATGATAAAGAATAACAGTTAGAAGACGAAACAATTAAGTATACCAAGTCAATTGGATGAGAAGAAATAAACATATGATTCCGTGATCGAACAGTTATTATCATCATTTGGTTATCTGCCCTTATACATGGTGCTGTCGCATGCCCTCGCATGGTGCTGTCTCGTTATATTTGTGGGCAAACTTTTTATTTGTTGTTAATTTCTTCCTTCTTTTAGATCGTCTAATCTACAATTACTACCTCTCCTTCTTTCAACTTCTACCGATATTTTAACTAATCCCTCTCCCTTCACGAGATGACCCAAAAGATTGGCTCTTTATCGAATTGTTTTCATCAGGTACCGATTTTCATTTACCCGTCTCAATACTTCTTCATTTTTCACCCTGTTCGTCTTTGAACAAGCATCCAAACCCCGTAGGGGGAAGACCTTGTGACGTTACCGGTGGCCACACCACACCCTACGTGCCAAGCCCTGAGAGGCTTTACCGGAGGTCGTCTTTAGACCCTCTAACTGATTACATCTCAGTCATCAACTAGGTCTCGGTCGGAATGCCACCGATGTAAATGCCTCAGCAGACATTTGCATCAGTAAAATACAAATCAAATTTCACCTTCACGTAGGCCTCAAACGGACATCTTCACATCCAACCTAACATGAGTCCCTCAAACTAACTAACCGAAATCGCGGGAGCGCGAACCCCGCGCCTAGTAAAGATTTGACAACACCGTTTGTGAATGTGAATTGCCTCACAAAACTAACGAGTTTAAAGTTAAATCAATACTACACTCATACCAATCAAAATTATGTTTTAAGCAACATAGAAATTCAGAACTTTGAAATTCCTTGTCCCTTTTTCGTAATATCTATGTCATAGCCGTACAAAAGAATATGCCAGATATAGCATTTGACTAGGCATTTTTTCAAGTTTAATGCTAACTTACTACGTAACTTTTTCTGTTAAAAGCTTCCTTGGCCACCGCTATTCCAATGTATTCTACGTTAATTATAACATATTATATCATATATGCACAATTATCTCTATAATATATCTTCGACTTCTTTTACATTTTTATTTTTTAAATTTTTTTCTATTTTCAAATTAACCAACTCTAGAGAACAAATTAAAGTAGAACAAATTTTGTTCTACTTTGTGCAGCAGTCTACCATAAACGTCTCCGATTTTTTTTTCTCCGATTCACCGTGAAAAAGCATAAAATTAGGAGGAGGTTCCCTCATAATTTTGTGCTTTCTCACGTATCTACTTTTTCAGTATTCTTTTATAAGGTCACATTTCAAAATCTTCTATTCTTTTTCTTCCTTGTTTCTCTAATCTTTATATTTCAGTGCAATAAAGATCGATATTCCATAGAATTGTTTTCAAGAATTTCTTTTACAATAATTTTTAAGTAGTTCCTAAATTTCAGTTTTATACAGATTTTTAATCACTATGCAAACTATTCTGACTTAAAATCTGCTTGTTTTTCATATTTTCCTGCATCCTTCTATGTAATTAATTTTAGTTTTATACTTAGATAACAAAATTCTGTCATTTCTGGTGTGTTGTTATCTCCTACTCTTATATTCTTCTAATTATTCTTAATTCCTTCTTATCCTCTTCCTTAATTTGTATCTGTCCTTATTTCTCATTATTCTTTCTTTGATAAGGATGAAAAATTTTATTAGATATTACTAAATATTACCTTGTCTATTAAAAACAAACTTTTAATAATATTATACTTCATAAATTCTGAAAAAGTTCCTTATAGTCAGTTTTTCTGTTTGTTAATAATTAACAAAAAAAATAATTTTAAAAAAAAGTACAGTAAATCCCGTATTCTTGTTACGTACTTCATTCATTTAAGATAGTGCGAAAATATTTGCAACTGAGGTACAATATTATCACTACCATAATCTTTAAAGCGTAAATCTAAATTTACATTTTTTATTAGTTTAATTTTTATGATTTTCAATTATGCAACTCACAAATGTAATGTTTTGAGGAAAAGTTAACCTTATTTATTAATTTATCCTTAATTTTTTTATATTTAAATACAGTTTTTTAAAAGATATCTATGCCCCTTCTTTGATTGGTTGAATAAAAGAAATCACTTCATTCTTGTTTTATTTATACGATATAATTAACCATTCATTTAACAGTTTTGAAATCTCATTAGCTGATTGGTCAAATATTTTATACAAATTTTTGAATAACTAATTTTTTTTTAACATACAAATGCCTTAAGTATAAAATTTATTTATTTTTTAATTTTTTTATTATTAAATTTAGATTATTCTTTTATTTGCTGTGAAATAAATTTAATTTTTTTATTATTTTATTTCACGTTACAATAAAAATAGGGGTAAATAAAGTTATTTTATAGGATTACATTAGAAAGATTTTTATTTCTAAACTGGTATTATTTTATTATCTAATAACAATAATTTATCAATTTTAAAGCATTTTTAAAAATTCAAATGAAATGCATTTGGCTCAGTACACTTATTATTATCATACAGCGTATGAATATTTCTTAATTTTTTTTTTTTTACTTATTAGTCAATTAAAATGCAAGCTACTCCCTTTGTGCTTACGTTAAAACCTAATAAAGAAAAAAATATATACGTTGTTATATATTGCACTATTTAGAAACATGTGTTTAAAATATGACGATAATTTGTATGACTATTTTTATTTGAAATGACGACATATTTAAGCAATATTATGTCGTGGGAAGTAACAATATATAGATAAATAAAGAGGAGGATGTATTTAAGTAAAATAAAAAAATAATAATAATAAAAATCTTGTAAATTCTAGTATATTCCTTTTTCTCTTTTAAGATTTGGTTTAATATGTATATGTATCTTTTTAGATAGTTAATATTGTTGCCAAAAGTGACTCTTGAGTTGTTCGTGTAATATGGTTGGGGGTATATTGTGTAGGCCTATACATATATAGGCTTAAAAGAGCCAACTTACAGCTATTAATTTGATTAATATTGCTGGATTGTAAGCCTAGTAGACCGATAAATTGCAACTCAGACAAAAAATATTAACTTCCTTATGAGATGATACCCAATTCACTCACAATACTGCGCTTTTAACTGCAGTCGCATATCGCATATTTCACATTACTTCCACTCCTTCTATTTGTATATATAGCTATTTCCTATACTATATTTTCGTATAAAATAGTATGTTTTCTCTTTCTTTTTCTTTTTTATCTTTATTTAAGCTTCTGTCAGGCATCATACATCAATTTAAATTGTGTATTAGAAATTTAGTGTTGTTGTTATTGCACATATATACATAAGAAAATGCAGATAAATTATTTACAAAATTTATAACTTAAGGAGAAATGTTAAATTGAACTCTTTTGACTACATTACTGCCTATTTTTCGTTTTTTTATTATTTTCCCCTGTTTCTTTTATATTTAAGAAAATAGGAAAACATGTGGAAAATAAAATATTTTTTTTTATCATTAGTCATCTGGCAGATTTGATTCAGTACTCTCCATTGCTTAACATTCCCCAAAAATAATTACATGCAGGCCAATTTTATTCTTTGTATTTTTTCTTTTATTTTTAAAGGTTTATCACATTTTAATATTTTTTTTATTCAAATAAATAATTGTGGATGCTAATATTTGACTCTTTAAAATAATCATTATTTTTTCTTTTTCTCTCTACAATCCTTTCATAAATTATTTTCCTTCAGGCTTATCATATTTTCATTTCATTCTTTATTAACACTTGTGGTATTCAAAAATAATATTTACTTCATAAAAGTAGCTTCCAATAAACTACAAATTGTTTGATAAACTGTATTGCAATTCATCTCTGAATTGTCTTCTACATGTTTATTGTAAATTCAATTCGATTGAATTTCACCCATATAAAATTCAAATCGTTCAGAAAAAATTAGAATATATATCGCATGAATTTTTTGTCAAAAAATGTTGCAGTTATTGGATGGTGATGAAAACTTAATCCACTTTATGTTTAATCAGTTGAAGCTCATTTTTATCTAAACGACTACGTTAATAAGCAGAATAATGGATATTGCAATGCTGAAAACCCATTGTAGTTACACGAGAAACTACTTACATAATTCGAAGTTCACAGTCGATAATTTCACAGTAGTCCACATGTTTTTACGTTCTTGTACGAAGTAAAGGAAGTATTGTGATCTCGAAAAATTTCAGTATACAGATTTAAACGGAAATATTCATTTTGACCATCTCTAAATCCATTTTGATTAATTTTGGCATGACGTCTGCACATACGTGTATATCTCGCATAACTTAATTAGCCGTAGGATGTTGAAATTTTGGATTTAGGACTGTTGTAACATCTTGTTATACACCTCCCCTTTTCATTGCAATCGACTCTGAACGAAAGGTCTCCAAAAAAGCTCAAATTCCCCAAAAGATTAGATTTTTTACATTTTCTTAACTGCGGTAATAAGCCTTATTGAGTGAGTGCTTTTCAATGATATATCATAAGTGGTAATTATTTTCATTGGTTCCATAGTTATAGCCAAATAACATTTTAATTAATGAAATATTTGGATCTTAGGGGGCACATCGGTTCAAATCAGACTTCATCTCCTTTCTTTTAACTTTTTTTTTTTAAATTTAAATATATTGATTTATTAATAATTAACCTCTCATTGGATGAAAAAAAATCAAGCAAAAAATCAACTGGATGAAAAAAAAACAAGCAAAATATTTATTTTGTTACGATAAAAAAATTTTTTTTTCACGTAAAAAAACGGTTGCTTTTGTGTGATAGATAAGTTTCTACATTCTAGCACTTAGTAATTAAGTATTTAAAAAAATTAAAATATTTTTTTAATAAATTTCTTTATTATAATTTTATAAAAAAACAGAAAGAAACTGTAAAGAATAGTAAAAAAATTAAAAATCTACGTTGGCGTGTGCACTTTGATTATTAAACTACCATCAGTATGTAAAGGAATTAATAAAAAGTCAAAATAAATTTAAAAAAATTGATGTGGGGACCACATGACTTCCCTTGTACGCCTATTAAATTACATATACACAATTTTTCCTGATCTTCATTTAAACTCATTTCATTTGGAAGTGAGATACGATCCCCAATTCTTTAATAAAGTGAACAGTTACACATTTGCTAAAATATTGGTTTTACGCATCAAATATTTACACAATTATAAATTCAACAATCTTATCTGAAATATTAGGATACAGAAAAAGTTGGTATATTACTCTTTAAATAAATGTAAGTCTTATATTTACGTAATACCATGTTTTTTTTTTGTTTTTTTTTAAATTTGAAGTAACCATCAACAATATTAAAATAAAAACGAATAATCAGATGTTTTACCAAATATGATGTGGACACTGCATGACTTCCTTGTAGGCCTATTAAATTACATTTACATTTTTAAAAGTACATAAAATTTTATTTCACTAGTAACTTCTGATTATTTTTCATATTATTTTCTTTTTTATTGTTATTATTGAATTATTACTTATTGTAAAATCTTTTTTTACAATTAGAGGTTAATAAATCAGTATATTTAAATTTTAAAAATAAGTTAAAAATATATATATATGCAGTCGGATTGTAACCGATGTGTCTTCCCCTTGTAAGATTCAATTATTTCATTAACTAACATTTTATTTGACTATAACTCTGGAACCAATGATAATAAGTACCACTGTAGTTAAGAAAAAGTCCAAAATCCAATTTTTTGGATTTTGGTCTTTTTTGAACATTTTTGGTCAAGTCGATTGTAGTCAAAAGGAGAGGTGCACAACTAGATATTACAACAGTTCTAAATCCAAAATTTCAACATTCTAGGCTAATCATTTTTTAGTTATGCGAGATACATACGTACAGACTCACACCGGAAGTAGTGAAAATCGATTCAAGAATGATCAAAATGGATATTTCTGTAGAAATCTGAGAACCAAAATTTTTAAGTTTGTTTTTAAAAAAATTTTCACGTCACCGAAAAAGTATTTGGGATTTGTGTGAATTAAATAAATATTTTTCTGACAAATGTAATAATGTACTATTTCTAAATAAAATTCGAATTTTTGTTAATTTTTTTTTTTTTGTTTTGTTCAACTTATCTTACCCATTTTTTTCAGAATTAAATTCTCTACTACTTTTATTTAAAGGTTTATCTGTTTATTGACCATTTAAAAAATAAGAAATAAATAATTCTAAGTAATCATAATCATAAGAAATTCTGCCTCTTAATTAACTTACTAAAAATTTCAGTAAGTCCTCAGGGGTAGCTGAAATCCGAGCGTAATCTTTCACTAGCTCAACTCCCTTTTTCAACTTGCTATCGAACCATTTAAAACCTACATTTATATGAAATTTTTCCATTTTTCTCGCGAATAGAGTAGGTTATGGAAGTTCCGGGAAAACTTAGTGATGCATTCTCTATATCTGTATATATGGACCTTTATTTTTTTTTTAATATCTGAGTGTCACCGTAAACATATATTGTTGATCTTACCACTCGAATTTTCGGAACGTTGACGCTATTAAATTTTCATTAGAATTAGAGAAGAAACGAAGTAGTTTCCATATACAGAGAAAAATTTTTAATTCCTATAATTAAAGAGGTTTTTATTTTAACATAAATGTTTCTACAGTTCTCTATTAAGTAAGACATGCCATTTTATTTGGGGTTTTTTTTAATAATGCTTGATAGGATCCATTACGATCTACGCAATCTAGTAGTCAACTGGAAAATTTTCCGTAACTCATTGAAAATGTAAATGCGTGCTACTTTTTCTTGAATTTTTAATTTTAGTTCCACTAACGATTGCGGTCGCTCAACATACATCTTTCTCTTAAAGAAACTCCAAAGAAAAAGTCCAATGTGGACAATGGAAATCTAGCCGACACTTTTTGGATAAAATTTTTGGAAACAATGTTCTCATTTTTGGATATGATACGATTCGGAGAGTTTTTTAAAAAACATTAATAGACACACGAGCAGTATGACTTGTAGGACTGTCCTTGTTGGAATTATGTAATTTGTGGAAATCGAACTAATTCTTGCCTCAAATGCTGTGTAACGCGTTGCAGTAACAGTATTCTCAATCGTCTTGATAAATGGTGTAATAATGCCAGATGAAGAGAATGCACACTACACTTTGGCCTTCGGACTTTGTAACGGTTTCTCATGTAACTGACGTGGATTTTCAGCCTTCCGATACAACCATTAAGCTTATTTACGTAGAAGTAAAAATGAGCTTCATCTGACATAAAAACATGGTGGATTAAATTTTAATCACCATTCGAACGCTCCAACATTTCTTAACAAAACTTCATGCAAGCATTAAAGTTAACATCTTTTAATTATTGAACGATTTGAAATTTAAAGGGGTTAAGGAGTTAAGTACTTAAGACTCGACCGATTGATAGTTAACTGATATTCAAAGCTAATGAATGTTTACTCGCAGAATGTTTTGGATTGCGTATTACGGCAGTTCAAACTCTATCAATGTTTTCTAGAGGATTTAACATACTTTTCGCGGCTCTTTTGTTTTAAATTTAACGTGGACCAAGTCTTCTCAAACTTTTTGACCCGTAAGTTAATTTTATCAACAGATGGTACCACCCATGCCTCGGAGTATTGAACCAATTAGAAATAACGTTCGTACAGTTTTCGTGGAATCACCATGTTTATAAAACGCTTTAACATAGCACGACGTGCACCTGACCGCTGTTCCATGATTATTAAATGACTAACAATACATCATCAAGTTCACCGCCTTCAAATAAACGTTAAATAAAGCCACGCCTTGACTACTGAAAAGTGAAGCTTTTCAAATTTCCCCGCTTCAACGACATGCCTTGTAAATCGATGTTATATTCTCTAGAAATTCCTTCTTGAACAGAGTATCCCACGAAGAAACGAATAATCTATCAGGAGTTGTTCTACTGGTGAAAATAATGAAAAATTTAATATAAACGTCATCTGGAAACGCTTTGTTTTCGAGTTTCGGCTAGCGAAAAATTTCGCCTGGATTTCAGCTCTTCTAATAAAACGAAAGCCTACTATAATTTTTGGGACCCAAATTAAAAAGTATTGGTGGTGGTTTCTTATATAATTTGAGCTGGGAAATAGAATAAAGCAGGTTCCAGAACTGTAACTTCAGTAGTTTTTAAGATATCCGATGTAAAACTCATAGTTCGTGTCTAAAAAAAAAAGTTTTTTTTTAGGTTTCTTGTAGTACAATAGCTTTGTAAATGACAAATAAAGGTGGAATGTTTAGTAAAAAGCGTGTAATTCTGAGAAAATTAATGTATATATAGTCAATAAAAAGTAAATAAAAATTTTTAACAAAACGGGTTTTTATTGAAGCAAAACAGACAATAAATAACTCTCTATTTTTTCCCCGCTCATATTTACACCACATTTAGGTTTCTATTCAGCAATATGGCGGTAACCTTATCCCAGTAATATTATTCTTATTCAAACTTCTACACCGTTAACATCATTACATCGTTAGGCAAGTCCCTTGCACTATGTCCGTTTCGATTTTGTTAACCCCAGTTAAACTTGCATCTTTTATTGACCTCTTTTTTTCATCTTCTATTGATCCTTCTAGCGATGTTTTAATCGGTACTTTTCCTATCACGGTATGTCCTAGACGAATAGTTCTCAAACTTTTCTGATTCGCGGCACCCTTTTTCAGTTAATATTTTTCCATGGTGCCCTACCCTAAGTAAAAGTATGACCACTCTTAAGTAAGAGATAAAAATAAATAAAACTCCTGTATCTTCAATATTTTTTTACTTTTTTTAACATTAAATTAATGTCTAATTAATTAATTAATTATAAATGTATGTTCACTTAATTATGAAGGTTTTACAATATTTCGCAGCGCCCTTGCGAAGAGACCGCAGCTCCCCGGGGCGCCGCGGCGCACAGTTTACGAATCACTCTCCTAGACAGTTAATTTTTTTTTTTTCTGAATTATCCTGACAAGCTTATATTATTGTTCAGTATCCTCATTACGATTTCATTTTTCATGTTGTTGCATTTTTTCTTCTTCTTTATTTCCACATTTGAAATAAATTCAGAATTTATTTAATTTTATTTTTTGCCTAGTATCGATGTTTCATATTCATACAGAAGTATATTCCAAACGTTAACAATTCTCAATACACTTCTTCAACTTTTAATTACATCTTCCTAAACAAAAACTGTTTCTTTTAGTTAAAGTTTCTTTAATCGTTTTATCCTCGTTTTTATTTCGTTTTCTTTTTTACAATCTTCTGTTAACATTGTACCTATTTCTTAATTACTTTTCCTTCTTTTTTATGACCATTCATTGGCTAATTGTCTTCTAACATAATTAGTTTAGTTTTCCTAATAATTAGTCCTTTTTATTCCATATTTTTTCATAGCGTCTTTCATTTTAATTTTATAATAATCTGTTAAACATCCTGTGCTTCGTCTCTTATTAAAAAAAAAGTCATTCGAATTTTATATTGTTTATTTTACTTCATCCAATACTGATTTCTTTTCTTCTTCTTCTTCATCATTTGATTTTTATTTCAATTGTATCGGTGTGACAGATCTTATTTATATTATCTACGTATAACTTTTTTTCACTGTTAGTTAAAAATAAACCGAATTAATATACTTTAGTTTTTTTTTTTTTTTTATTTGCTGTACTATAAATATTTCAGCAATGATTTTAAAAATAAAGTTATAAATGTAACGAACATATTTTTAATTTATATTACATTAAATAACATTATTTTGACAGGTAAATTTGTTCGTAAATTTGTATTTATACATTATGAGTTGTATATTGTAAATATTCTAGTTCTAGGAAACGAATATTAACATAAAATATACCTCAAACACCTGGTTTTAATAGAGTCATTTAATAATATTAAATGCAATAATAATTCATATATATATAGATTTAAATGAATATCTCTGTTTTTGAAACTTATAATATATTACACAGTATATTTTGTACAGATAAAATAACTATACTGAAGATAATAATAACGGTATCAAATATTTATTAATTTCATATATTTTCTAAATTAATTAAAAATTAAATTTTATTAAAAAAAAAAAAAAATTTAAAATTAATAAAAAGAAAAAATTTTAAAAATAGACTTGTTTGCTATATAATTAATTAGATTATTTGAATGTAAATTTTAAGAAATAAAAATTAAAAAGTAACAATTATTTGGAAAATTAAAATCTGTCTTGTAAGGAAGAGATTCAATGAATTATTGTCATTATTTTTTCTATGTTAATTGGAACGAATATAAATTACTTTAAATGAGTTGTAAAATCTTTCTGGACGCTATGAACGGCTAACCTAGTAGATTCGAAGGTTTTTTTTAATTTTATTTTAAATCGTCAGATGTGAAAACAGAGTCTGAGTATGTATTTGCGCGTACGTGCGCTACATCAGTTTTAGTAAATTACATTAAAAGCAAATGTGCATCAACGGAAAGAATTGTAAGGAATATATCTTATATATATATATATATATATATATATATATATTCGTTAGTGGTAAATTAAGGTGGGTGTAACTTAGATACTAAACTGCGGCGTTAGTTTGGTAGATGTCATCACTCCAGGATTTACACCTGGCTAATAACATCTTGAGGGGCAAATTGGGTTCCGAATTAGAAACAGTTAGATGACTGTTGGACCAATTAGCAGGCGGGATAGTTGCAAGCACCTGCCTGGGCATCATGCCAGTTCCATACGGCCCGAAATAGTGCTAGTGGCTAAACACAAACATTCTTCTTATACACACATATACATTTAAGCTGTGCGCTGACGTTCTTTCTGGATCACACCGCGTACGCATGCATAAATACAAACTTTTATACTCGAAACGAGAGCAAAAAAGATTTTTTTTGGAGAAATGAGAGATCTATAATTAAATTAATTATAGTTTCATGAGTTTTCTGTAAAATAATAATAAAATTTAATTTGTGTTCATATTGGATCATAATTACATATTATAAAAGAAGATTAGTACGAAAATAGTGTGCTACTTCATAGGAAAAATGAACTACTCCTTCTTTTCTCTGAAATTGTTAAGAAAAATTGTGAAGAAGACCTGAATTAGATCATTTTTAAAAGATAAAAATATAAAAATTAAACTAGGAAGTAGTTAATAATGTTAAAGCAAATATACGAAAGTAGTATGTTTTTCTTTGGAATAGGTTAATGAGATTATTAAGCCCTTCTGTTCTGCTTTACGTTTTTTTTTTATAATTAAGTTTTGAGTAATTTCATAATTAATACAACCTTTTATTTTCTTTTATCTGTTTTATATATTGTAATCTTTTTTCGCCTAATTTTATACTTTTTTACAAAAATGATGTGTGATGGTAGCCGTATCATATTTAAAAATCTTTCATCAACGCATATATGTATTTTTATGTTATTGTTTTATTAATATATTATCATAAAATATATATTTCATCGTGTGACTGACGACAATAAATATTTTTGATTTAATTTTTATTTGAAAAAAATAAAAGCTATAAAATATTGCATGATTTTCCTGGGTAGGCTGGTCAAATCATGATTAACATAATAACATTGAAGTATTAAAATTACCAAATTCGAATAAAAAAATTTTTGATTTAAGGGAAAATTAAGAAAAAGATTATTTTTAAAGAACTAAGAGCTAAGGAAAAAAAATTAAAGAAGAATTATTTAAAGATATTTTAAAAAATAAAGCATAACTTTTATGAAAGTAATGAAATAATTATTTCCCATTTTGGGTCCAGATTGTATTACAGAATTTATATTTTTATAGGTGGGGAATAATTTTTAAGAAAATGTTTTTTTTTATTTATTCATATATATGTTAAGCTTAACAAATTTTCTTAAGTAAAGTTTTCTCTAAATCTAACATCTTATTTAATAAAGGCTAAAATAAGATTTAAAAAAAAGTTTTGTTCCTTTGAGACCCGGGGTCTATAATTAAAAAAAAATATATTTTTTTAATAGCGGTATATATGAAGTACAGACTTTAAAAAAATGTTTGAAAAATATTTAAATCGAAGGGGTTTAGAGCAAAAGAACAACAAATATATTTCAATTTTAAGAGGGGTGGACTGTATTTTTTTAAAAAAAACCTTTTTGGATGTAATTTATAAATGCATTGTAGGTAAAAAATTTGTTTTAATGAAGTTTTTCTAAAATGCCTGTGAAGAAAAGTAAAATTTGCTTTTTCGGGATATCCCCACCTCCGTAACAAATTAAAAAAAAAAAATTAATATTATCCCGTATAGAATTATTTGAGCCAAATTTGTAAAAAATCGGTTGTCAAACCTGAGATATAAGGCCAAAAACAGTGCGACACAAATAGCTATATACGCACACACATACAAATGTTTGTACTTCCTTGTACGAAGTAAAAGATGTATTGTGATTGCGAAAAATTTCAGTTTTCGGATTTCAACGGAAATATCCATTTTGAACCATCCCTGAATCCATTTTGACTAGTTTCGGCGTGATGTCTGTACGTACGTATATATGTATAAAAACGTTAGCCGAAACTTTCATTTTTTTTTAAATGTATATATGTAATTTAATAGTCGTACAAGGAAGTCCTGTGGTGTCCACATCAGATTTTTTTTTAATAAACTTATATTTTGTTTTGTAAATTTAATATAGAAATACTAATTTTAGTAGAAAATACTAGTTTTGTAGAAATGTTTTGTAGTAAAGTACAGCTTAGAAAACATATAGTCAACCAAAATTTTCTTTTTTTCTTTTTAACTGGTAGAAAAATTGAAAAATGTTTATAAAAAAAAAATAATAAAGTTTTGCGTGTAAGTTAAATGACGGTGTAAAAAATGTTCATTAAATTTTATTTAAATTTATTCGTGTTGATATAAAATAAAACAAAACGTAATTTAAAAAAAATAGAACAGCACAATGATGGAAAATGAACAGATAAAAAAGAGTAAACGGAATTTCTGCTATCAGTACAAGTAAATATAATTTTCTTATATCTTTTTTTCTCCTTTTGACTGAATGATGTAAATATTCTTTGTTTAATATTTAATATTAAACCCCATTAAAAAATCAGAAATATATAACTTATCAAAACTAGTATTTAAAGTAAATAAAATAATATTTTAGAAAATTTTAATTATTGTATTTAATTTTTTTTTAATCATTAATAATTAGAATAAAAATACAAAACTTCAGTTTAAGGAACACGTAATATCCATTAATTAAAATATAAATATACTTCATTAACGATTCTAAACAGCAAAATAATATAAAGTATGTCTAATGACCCTTTCACGTTAATTCACTATCCTTTTTTTAAGCATTCTTCTTCGTTTTCCTTTATTATTATTATTTTTATTACGCCATACATACTTTCAGGAATTATATATTAAAATAAATCTGTGAGTAAAAAAAAGTGTGCTAAACATCGGTAAAATTTTTTTTTATGTAATTCGTATTATATTTATCTCATCGTATAAACTATTTACTTTTAAATTAATTAAAATATCTGAAATTCCTTTAAAATTTAATAAATGAAAAAATATTTAATAAATGCCCTACTATAAATCACAAACATATATAAAAGCAAAGGTCCAATTCTCGGGAAGACGGAGACAATTTTTCACCTACAACTTCACTTCCATTGTTTAAAAAAAAATGTATATAACTATTCTTTGCCTTGGTGGTACATTTCAAAAGGTCTCTTGATTGATTTGTCCAATATTCTCGGTCATTGACCTAAGGATGTCATATCCTGTCGATAGTAAAAGATTTTTGGAAGGCAAGTAATATCAACATTATCAATCAATTTAATCTGACCAGTTTCTATAATACCGCAATACCGCCTCTTTCTCTTTTTCTGATTAGCCTCCGGAAACACCGAAAGGTATTACTTCAGAGAATGAATGAGAGTGATATATATGAATGTAAATGAAATGCCTTGTACAGTCTCAAGTCGACAATTCCTGAGATGTGGTTAATTGAAACCCAACCAACAAAGAACACCGGCCTATAATACCGGCCAGCTGATCTTTTTAACATGTCACTATTCAATTCAGATATCCTCATTTCCCTGTATATCTTGTCACCCATCTCCTAAAATAGCTAGCAAAACCTTTGTTGCATAGATTTTCCCCCTTATTATTCAGGGTTCAACTTTTAGTGCTAAATAGATCCTTGGCACGATTTATAAAACTTCTACTTAATAGTTAGCCTGATCCTAATCCGTTTGTTTAAAATCCATCTGATTGTACAGCATTCGCAATTTGACTTTTTCATCGTGTGATAAGCATTATAGTATGATATATATATATATATATAAGATGAGAAAATATAATTTAATTTAGCGTATGGCACTAAAACATAACACAAATTACAGTCAAAATTATAAACAAAGATTTAACAAACTAATATATGCTATCGATTCTGGAGTCGCTACCAGGAAATTTTCAGGGTTCCCTTCATAAGCTGTCCTAGGGCAAACCTCTGTGATGTGTCTGGTAGTTTGATTTTCACCACACTCACAAAGGGGTGTCGGTGTTTTACCCGAAAATACAATGCCGTAAACTTTTAATTCAACAATACCTGCTAGCCATTCAATACAACCGGATGTATATTATATTATAAAAATTCATTATTTTCGTTTATAACAAGATGTCAAAATGATTCCCTCCTTTCAAATTTTTAAATGGCTCAAAAATTTGAGCACATTACTCATTATCAAATATAAAAATTTTGTGGTTAGTATACATCAATATCAGTGAAATTAGTTTTCGTCATCATAAAATTTACAATTCCAGAGTTTGTGTTTCCATTCTTTATTGGTATTGTCAATGTACAAAGCATAACAAATAAATATGAAGGATGATAAGCGTTGTTTTACACCCATAATTGTAACTTCTAACATTTAAATATAAATTTTTAATATGTAGTTTCATATACCCAACAATCTTAGACCAACATTGATATGCTCAGAAGTTATAGTAAATATGTGAAAATTATGATAAGCTACGAGTAGAATGTCAGGGAAAAATTACGATTAATTTTTAATCACTTTATAACAAAAATTAGGAGGTTCTTAATTCAAATCCGAATGAATGTTTTTTTTAAATTTTTTTTTACTAAAGGAACCGATTCCACCTCTGTTTTATAGAGATACTTTCTCTGGTAGTTCCATTGAAAATAATCTTAGTGAAAATTTTTTAAATAAGGGATATTTTTTTTGTCTTCAGTCACTTGACTGGCTTGATGCAGCTCTCCAAGATTCTCTATCTAGTGCTAGTCGTTTCATTTCGGTATACATCCTACATCCCCAACACTGTTTTAGATATTCTAAACGTTGCTTGCCTGCACAATTTTTTCCTTCTACCTGACCCTCTAATATTAAAGCGACTATTCGAGAATGCCCTAATATGTGGCTTATAAGGCAAACTTTAAAGTTTCTTCTTTTAAATATCTTTTTCCAAATGCTTCTTTCTTCATCGATTTGCTTCAACACCTCTTCATTTGTCACTTTATTCACCCATCTGATTTTTAACATTCTCTTATAGCACCATATTTCGAAAGCTTCTAATCTTTTCTTCTTAGGTACTCCGGTCGTCCAAGTTTCACTTCTATTAAAGCGACGCTCCAAACATATACTTTCAAAAATCTTTTCCGGACATTTAATTAATTATTGATGCAAAAAAATTATATTTCTGTCTGAAAGGTCGTTTCGCCTGGGCTATTCGGCATTTTATATCGCTCCTGCTTCGTCCATCTTTAGTAATTCTACTTTCCAAATAACAAAATTCTTCTACCTCCATAAACTTTTCTCTTCCTATTTTCACGTTCAGTAGTCCATCTTCATTATTTCTACTACATTTCATTACTTTCGTTTTAGGGATACATAGGCAATCTGAAGAATTTTCCATTTAGTTATTATCTAAATTTAGTATCTGATTTTTAAAACTTCATGATTTATTGTGTTACGTAACACTGATATTCAGGTATTTTCGTAAAAAGTCTTATGAAAATTGGTTGGAAAATTTAAATTAAAAAAACATAATAATACACGTTTTCGCATTCCATAGTCTGTTCTTACACTTCATAGTAATCTCTTTACTTTGGTTTTCAGAATTTATTTTTTAATTTTTATCAAAGGCTGATTTCTCATCTTTTGCTTTTTTATTTTAATACATGCAATATTTTTGAAGGAGTTTTCATGAATTTTTTACATAAGGTAAAATTTAAAAACGAATATATATATATATATGTATATATACATATATAAGCAAAACAAAAAAAATCTAAAGCAACAAAATATAATTTAAAAAAACTCTTGCGAGTTCTGCGCTAGAAGACCGACATTTCATTTCAGACGCACTCACTAGTTCGCAGTCAGAAATGCCCTGATTTTCTTACATAACAAACTACGTACGTTGCGAGTAAGGAGCCTTACCTTACAAGTAGGACTTTACATACAATCAAGTTTTAAGCTTACCACAGACATTCACTGCATAAGCGCGTATAAAAAATACCATTACACAGCCAACATAGCCTCAATTGAGGCTATGTGTATTACAGGTAAAATACCTGTAGTTACCTAATTACAGGGATATCTCAATTTCAATGAAATTAAACTAGTAGTTTTGAAGATTTTCGAACCACAAATTTTATACGTAGATACATACATATATCTACGTATAAAATTATATATAACATTATATATACGTTTACGTTATATATATATATATATATATATATATATATATATATATATATATATATATGTATTCTCTTACTCTCCATACTTCAAAACGTGAAGGAAATTCTATTTCATTCCCTCAGTCTCACCGTGAGACCGAAAGTAAAACCGTATTTTTCTTTGAAAAGTCGTTAAAAACAATATTATTGGTTTAAACATGGGCACTACTTATAATTTTATCTGGGAAAAATTTTATCAGCTGAAGAAAATTTCTTGCCCTGATGAATCTGAATGTTTCTGCTAATTCGCTTTTTTGTTTATAATTTGACTTGTTCAATAATAATGATCCTTTATTCGATTTTGTTTTTTGGTAATATTTATTACCTCAAAATGAACACATTTTCACTTAAACTGATTATTTGCTTTATTTACTCTAATATTTATTCTTTCAATACGATTCTTGCTCTTTTTTCAGCTAAGTTTAACTTTTATCTAATTCAATAGATTTGAATTCTTTATAAAATAGTCAGTTATTTAAAAAATTCTATCAAAAGTCTCTTCTTCCTTTCCTCAATTCGCACTGTTTTTACTCCATTTAATTTCGTAATTTCCTCATAAAACTATCAAAAGCTTTTTGATCATGTTTCGCTTCTATAAAAGATAAAATCCATTCAAATCTTTTAAACAGTTTCTGTTTAATTATCAAATTAATGTATAATGTCAAAATCTGTAAGAAAAACCAATTTTTGATATGTTTTTTTTTTTAATCTGTTTGTACTTTGTTTTTATTTTATTATACTGTATCTTAAAACTAAAAACGTTTTCTTCTGGTAATGAATTCTTGATTTTTTAATTTTTTTTCTATTATTTATTGGTTTCTATCGAACAATGTTAGCAATCAACAAATTTTAACATGTTTAGATTGTAATCCTATTTTCAAACACTTCTTCAATTCCGTTATAAATTTTTCTCCAAATTTATAAATTTTAAAGCCATGCATTTAAATATTCTATTTTTCTTTATTTTTTAAATAAAATTTCATTAGAAGAAAAATAAAATACATTCACTATGCAACAAATTTTCTTTTTTAACTTTAATTGTAAACGTATTTTCTATCTTAGAATTTATATATATATATATATATATATATGTGTGTGTGTGTGTGTGTATTTATTATCTTGTCTTAAAAAAAAAATATTTTTTAAATGTCTAAAAACGTTTCAGTTTATATTGGTTGTTAACTAGTATAATCCCAAAATCAGTAATGATGTTAATTCTTAGACTGATATAATTACGGTTAACTGTACCCCCAAAAATAAAACTACTTTTTTAATGAGTATTACAATCTAGTTTATCAGTATTTAACCTTAATAAAATGCTATCTTCTTTCAAGATAGCATAACATTTCAAGATAAGGATGACATTTTAAGATTAAAGTTAATTATCATTAACTAGATTAAATCAATACCTTTCTGTAGAAAGGAAGTACATCAAGACCTAAAGAAGTTTTTACATAATAATGTTTGCTTAAATTAAGATTCAATAACTCACGAAACTTCAGCTATATATTAAAACAAAAACTAAAATATAAAAATTGATAATTAAATAAATTTTATTCGTAGATATTTCTTGGTCGGTAATATCGCACATAAGATTAAAATATTGCATGAATAAGTTAAGAAGCAAGGGATTATCCTGCCCTCATATATATGAGTTACCGAGGGCGATTATGCATGTGTGAAGTACTTGCTTATAAATAGTGAAATATTGTGTATTTCCACCGACGCCGAACCGTGTGTAATTTATGAGAGCGTAGAGTTTTCTCCTTGTTAGTATGTGGAAAACACAACAGGGGGTAAACGCTCTCCCCTATACGTTTTTTTTTGCCGTTTACCCCCTTCTGATACAACAACCATTTTCTTATTTTCTACTTCTTAGCGACATAATTTTTCGCTCTTTTTTTGCACACCATTGGTAGTACATGAACGAAGGTTAAGATAGGAAGCAGAGTTAAGTTTATTTAGAGTCGTATGGTGTATAGTGTGTTGTACACAGTTTGCCTTCAAACATTCCCTCCTGGCAGGGGGTTAAGTATTATTTTTATATTTTCTTCACTTTTTTTTTGTATGTACGTATCTAAGTGTGAGTGTGTTGGTATACAATTTCTTTAGCTCATCCGATATGGGTAAAAACCACGCCTACTTGTAATCATAACACTCCACAAAATGTAATAAACAATATACTTGCAATACTAGCAGCCTTCCTTTTTCTTATTCTGTTCCAATTTCAAATAGGTTTGTATCCCTTTTTATTGTAATATAAGATAAAATCTTTATTTTTAGTTGATATTTATATATTTTTTCCCTCTCTTTTTCGTTTGTTGTTGTACACTTTTACTGTTGTATTTCTTGTTCTCCTCCCCATATTTCTTCCCCTATATTTAGTTCTCTCATTTGTTATATATATTCTTTTCATATATGGTTTTGTAAACTGCTTGTGGGTGGAGTTTTTACTGCTTATGTTATTTCTTATCAAAAACTCTTGATCTATGTGTAGTTGTTTTAAAAAGATAAAAGAAATATTTATTTATATATGTATTTTTTTTATTATATATTTAAATGTAAGAAAATGTTGCTACGGGATTTTTTTAAGGTATTTAAACAGATTCATCATTAGAGGACATATTTTTTTTAATAAAAAAATAATAATAAAAGCTATCTTCTTTATACACATTCATCATCTACCGACTAAATATCAACTTTATAATTTAAAATAGTTTATCTTTAAAATTCCAAGCGAATATGTGATATATAACGTGGAATAAAATTAAGTTGGATTGACATAAACCCGCAATCTATGTAATAAGTAACATTTTCAAACGTAGAAAAAATTTTAATATCACTACTTCATCAAATTAACAGCTGGAAATAGGCTCACACTGTCATCATAATAAATTAATCACAAAAATTCCTTTGAACTTTCCCACCATATGTTACTTTTTAATTTTAATTAATGCGCGTACTTTTTAGATTAATTCAAACAAAAATTTAACAGGGTTAAAACTGTACTTTTCTTCCGCATCAAATAGTTTAAAATTTAGATGATAATAATTCAAATATTGTTTCAGCGTTCGTAAAAAATAAACAATATTAAGTACCTTTATCAGCCAAAATTCTGAGTACTTTATATCATTTTTTTGTGTACGGGTATATAGTAGCATGGATATATAGTAGTACATAGTGCACACATAGTAGCGTGTGCATATTCTAGGTATAACATACAAACACAAATGTTATTTAATAAAAAGGAACTGTATTTAGAATAAAAATTACAATTTATGAATATTCAGTTATTAATATGTCCTCCTTTATTCTTAATCGCTTCACATACACGATTTTTCATCGATTCAACTTGATTTCTTCATCGTGATGCCATACCGATTTTATTGCTTTAATGACGTCAGTTTTTGTGCTACGATTCTTTATTTGGGATACATTTTTGACTATTGCCCAAAGATGTTAAATTTGGTTTAAGTTTGACACGTTGCCTGGCCAGAGGAGCACTTTAATGTTTCGTTCTTCGAAAAATCTTTCCACTTTTTTGGCAGTATGGCATGACGCTAAATCTTGTTGGAACGTATTGTGGGATTCTGTTTTAAAGTTGTGTCGTTACCCTTTTCATGAGAATCTTTAATTTATCCATCCCTTTTCAACATACCATCTACTGGAAGTAATGAACAAGGCCCTTCAAACTTGAAACAATCCCAATACTTTTTTTCTGGGAATGTTTAACTGATTGTTGGGTATGAGCCGGTAATGAATTTTTATCTGATCCTTTTCTAATGTATGGAACCCTTTACTCCTGAACATAAAAATATGACTCGTTGGAAAACAACATATTTCCAGTCTTCTTTGGTCCACAAGAGCTTTTTTTGCACGTTCTGGTGTTAAAAGCATTGTTTTAGCTGGCTGTCGAGTTTTCCGTCCAACTGCGGGACGTGGGCATTTAAGAGTTGTCACGTGTATATCTGTTCTACTGGCTGCTAATTTTCGATACAAGTACACAGCATATAATTTCCGACCAACTTTATTTTTTCTCACTAATTACCAATCCTCTGTTGGAATAGTTTTTACGGCCAAATTTTTCTTTCCTTTGAGATGTTTCCTTTAAATTGTTTTAAAATAATATTCACTGTATCTAGTCCAACACCACACTCAGAAGCTATTTTTCGTTGTCATACCGGTATGCTCAGAAAGAGAAACAATTCTCTTACGCTTTCTTGGAGTTACATCCATTCTTGTATAATCAAGACATACAAAACAAAAAATATGATTTTGTAATAGCTTTAACAAAACACTATGTATCACATGAAAATTGCTAAATAACCCAATTAACAATAACCTCATATTGCAGACAACTTAAAAAATGGGGTGTGGTACCTGTGTAGACAAATTGAATGTTACTTGTCCAACAGAGGATGTCTGGTAGAACCACAGGAAGAAACAGTACATTTTCAAATGCACGGTGGAGTTCCGTAGGGCTCTGTTCTGGGGCCGTTGTTGTGGCTGGTGATTATAGATGAACTCCTTTAGAAGGAGTTTCCTGTCGGCGTCCAGGTCCTGGCTTATGCAGATGACCTTGCAGTCCTCGTAGAGGGAAGGACGGTCTTGGAGGTGCGGGAGAGGATGTATGCGGCCATCGACACTAAACAGGAGTGGTTGAAATCCAGGGGTCTGCAACTGTCTACGGAAAAATGCCGGTGTATTGCCTTTACGGATAGAAGAGTGCTAGAACCGTTCAATATTTCCATCAACGGTCATGCTATAGAAGAAGCGAATAACATCAAATACTTAGGAGTTATCCTCCAGAACGGTAGATACACCGAGCACATAGTCAATGTATACAACAAGGCAGAAAGGATGATAAAAAGTCTAAACATCATTATGTCATCACAGAATTCCCCTCGGGTTTCAAAGCGCCGTTTACTGGCGACCACCGTCGTGTCTTCGCTTATATATGCCGTTCCGGCCTGGTGGCGCTCTATCGCCATCAGGCGCAAGGAGAGACTAGCGAAGACGCACATGTGTGTGCTCCTAGGTGTTGTGTCCGCATACAGGACAGTGTCCTATGCCGCCCTGTGCGTGTTATCGGGTGCACCTCCTATTGACCTAATCGCAAAAAAGAGGGTGGAGAGGGCGCAAGGCAAGCCAGAACAAGAGGTCAGGGATGCTGTATAATATCTATACAGCATCCCTATAATATGCTGTATAATATCCCTATAATATGCTGTATAATATCCCTATAATATGCTGTATAATATCTGGCAGGAAAGATGGTCGGAGGAATGTGTGGGTCGATGGACGAGAACCCTAATCCCCAACATCAAGCCATGGGGTTCGAGGAGTTTTGGTGAGGTTGATCATCACCTATCGCAGTTTTTTACAGGACATGGTTCCTTCAATAACTACATGCACAAAATAGGCAAGAGAGAAGAGCCAATTTGCAACTACTGCAACGAGATAGATGATGCTCAGCACACCTTTTTTGAGTGCAATAGGTGGGACACACTTAGACATAGTAAGGCACTCACAGGTATAACTCCAGAGACAACAATAGAATACATGCTAAGAAGCGAGTTAAACTGGAATAACTTTGCTAGTTTTGTTAGACAAGTCGTTCTACAGAAATATTCCGATGAGAGAAGACAAGGTGATGGCTAGAATAGGACTGGGTGGACAGCTTTGCCGGTGAGGTCCAGCATGCTGCGGTGTGTTGGCACTGATGAGCCACCAAGGACTCCACGGGTAACAGTCAGGTAACAGCACACTGAATACCGAAGGGACCCGGCGCTGCGTCGCGGCGCACTGGGTATGGCGTGGTGGCCAAAAGGGCAATTTTAATAAAGAACTCTCAAAAAGAGCTAACCGGTAGGCCAACCTGCCATGCCGGTATATAGCCGGTAGGTGGGGAGGCCTATTTGAGTTTAAAGCCACTCCCCTGGGTGGCGTAATACCAACAAGTCGGTCCGGCCCAGGAGAGCTGAGAAAAAAAAAAGAAAAAACAAAATAAACAAAAGATTCATTTTGTTTCGATTAATTTGCATGCTGCTATATATGAATATATATATATAAAAATATTGTCGCGTGTTCGCGGCTCGATAAGGATATTGAGAGATTGACAATTTAGAATGTTTATATAGTTATAATTTATTATTTTAAGAACATAAATAAAACAAGACAAATCAGTCATAATAATAATGACAATAGTAGTAATAATAAACTACAATAATAAACAACTCACTATAATAATCAGAATAATAATAATAACGAATGCTTAAAGCTGCGACAAAAGAAACTCTAAGCGGTAGTTTATATATATATATATATATATATAAAGAAAAAATGGTATTGATAAGTTTAATTTTAATTTTAAATGCATGCATATATATTATATAAGGGAGTCTCGAAACGTGGCACGTATAGTGACGGGAGGTAGCCCTCTTGCCTAGGCCATTTTGGCTCACCTGCATTCAAGAGCAGTGAGTCGGGGTGTGTCCGATGATGACATGGGGGACCCTCAAGGGTGGATTGAGGGCGCAAGGCTGTGGGTGTACGCTGTGCATGCCTATAGCCTGTTTATAAGAAGGATTCAACTGCCACGGCACCCTGGCGCGACTGATATACTGCTCAACGGCGGTTCTGGTCGCCCCGAGGGTGCTTAAACAAACTATAAATGAGACTCGTAGAAGAAAGAAAGAAAGATGTGGTATGATAAGTTTTAATTTTAATTTAATGGTCTTTTGAGAACCTATCTCCAATTTTAATATTGGGGCTTTTTACACCCCATAAGTGTTTGTGATTGTCCTCGTCTTTATGTCTTAAATGTTTTGTGTAGTTTGTGCTTTTAAATAAAATGTAAGGGCCCTTTACACCCTTACATATGACGATCCAGATGGTGATAGTAGTTTCTTTTAAAGATTATGACGAGGGCTAATGACCTTAGCAGTCAATGGCCATAATAAATAAATAAATAATAATAATAATAATAACAACAGCAAATAATAATAATAAACAGACATTACACACACAACAAAATTTAAAGTAATCGTCTGGATTTATTTACCGGTTAAATATTGAAAATCAGAATTCAGTTCCATTGACAAAAGACATTAGCATGACCGTTAATCTTAACACTTTTAACAACTATTCTTGTATTAACAACAATAGTACAGTAGATAAGTACAAATTTCTTTCACTGCAAACACCTTTCCTGTTCACAAATAAAACTACCCTAAAAATTTATGAATGAAATTTAGTAAATTATCTCTTTCACTGATAGTCAAACTACTTCACCAAATCTTCTTGTTTTTATGTACTAGAATTACTTTTGACTTGAATTACTTGTGTATGCATCAGAAATTCGCTACTTCACTGCATAATAACTCCTCGGAGGATACTCTCTCTTCAAACTCTAATAATCATTTTAATGATTATTTTAATGAAACGTTAAAAAATTACAAAATAATATAGTTTAAATTTTTCTATAATTTCGAACTTTTACACTCGGCGTTAACTTACGAAATGTAAGTCTCTATAAAAAAAAGTCGTTATAAATTTGGCGTCGATTTCAAAATGTAGACGTTTAATGAAAAATTAAAGCAGTATTATTCGTGGTCTAATCGTGAACGCGTTTTCGCAAATCTGATTTCGAAGTCGACAGTTCCATCGTTCAAATCCGAGTTACTTTTATAAGGATTTGAATACTAGATCTTGGATACTGGTATTCTTTGGTGGTTGGGTTTCAATTAACCACACATCTCAAAAATGGTCGACTTGTGATTAACTGTACAAGACTACACTTCACTTACACTCATACGTATCATCCAAATAACCCGGTGATTCCCGGAGGCTAAACAGAAAAAAAATTCCTATAAATTTGGCGCCGATTTCAAAATGTGGAAGTGTAATGAATAATTAAAACAGTATTATTCTTCTGTATATAATGATTACTACTGTTTTTTGAAGTATCTTTTTATATTTTTGATCTATTTTAACGTTAGGATGTTGATGGTTGTTAAATTTGGTAATTGAGGTATTTTTTGTTTGATGAATTCTGTGTGTATGTGACTTGTTTTATGTTTATTATAGATTTCATTCTTAATATTTTAGAAGATAGAGATGAAGTTTTATTTCTTTTCTACCTATTTAATAATAAAAATTAGTCTTTACGTATTTTAAATGATTCCTGCATTGTAATTTTTATTTTCATGTGACTAAATGATATTTAAATATTAATTAATCGTATGTTTTTAGTGTAAAAAAACTATTGGTTATGGGTTTTAGGATTTAAAAATGGATTTAAGGCTGTAAAATTATTTCTTTTATTAACGTTAAAGTAGAACTTACTTGTTTTATTTTTACAAAATACTTACATAATATTTTAACACCGGTAATAATTGAAAAAAAAAAAAGAATAAATGTATTTTTTTTATGATGAATTTCCTAAAGTACTTCTAAGAAATTATGACTTCAAATTCGTTTATCGCTAGTCTTAATGTTTAACAGAACGATATTGAAGTTGACATGGTCGGCAGTAGTCGTTGAAATAGGGTAATAATTTACTTATGCTAGGAAACATATTTCCGGTACGCATTAAGAAATAATAAATTTACTATAATATTGCTAGTTTACTAAGTTTTAACGCCGTCAGAATTCGCTTGTGTATAGTTTGTTATAGACTTCATATTTAAACATTATACTCACTTATGTATATTACATTATTACCCTGGAATGAAACCAAAATATAATTTATGTTATTAATTTTCATATTAAATATTTAAGTATAGGTAAAATTAACGCTCTTGTATTTAACTATTTAACTTTATTACATTTTAAACTTATCTTGACTGTAACTCTGAAATATTATTGTAACTTGCAGTAAAATGTATTCTTTAATATTTATGAAATCTTTATTCCAAATTGATATAAAACAGATAGTTTTTAATTTATAAAAATTTTAGGGTTACTAAATTTTCTTGAGATTATATTAAATTCAAAGAAGGCAATGAACTGCTACCAGAAAAAAATTTTTCTCTATGTATTTTAGAATTTTTCTCGATTTTTTAAGTTTTCTGAAACCGAAATTATAATTATTTTGGTCAGAAAAGTTTTATATTATAGAAATATCTTATAGTAAATATTATAAAAAATATTATAGTAAATATTAACAACTTATTTTGTTTTATATTTTAACTACAGTCTTATACAAATTAATAATGTCTGGTATATTAGTTTGGGTTTTGATTATATTTATTTATTTTTTGAAAATAGGATTTATTTTTTTATATGGATATTTTGGGTTTTTGCCCCTTTTATATCTTGGATTATAATGGACTTTGGAAATTTTTACTCTTTTACTTTCCCGGTGAATATACCTATAATAGATATATCAAAGAGGAAAGTAAGGTAATCATGTCAAAAAAGGAGTATCGAGTTTTTTTTAATAATTCATTACGTTTTAGGATCCAACTAGTATACTAGACGATGTATGTATGCGATTAAGTATGTATGCATGTGTGTCGCACTGCTTTTAGCCTTATATCTCAGGATTAAGTACATTGATTTTCTTCAAATTTGACTCAAATATTTCTTCTAAACGTGAGCCACTAATCATAATTTTTAAAAAAGTTTCGGGTCCTGTACTGACAAAACTGTTGCTCTGAAAAAATTACAATACACTTATATTTTTTTATAAAATGGATAGGCTTTAATTTTTATTTATAATTATTATTCTTACAAGTATGAGTTCAATGAACACAGCGGGGTCAAAGAGGCAGAGCCCTCTGACTAGACGGGTAGGGCAAGTGAAGCGAGCAGAGACCGGCTAAATATCCCCTACCGCGACGGGAAACGCAAGTAATTCATATAGAGCTGGCGAAGCCACGACGGGCGTGCTTTGTGTTTTTTCTGGCTTGCAAATATTTTCAGATATATATTTAAAAGACATTTCTGAGGTTTTATGAATTTGGATTTTTTAAGGGGTGCGATGGTGTACGGCGTGACGGCTCAACCAACAGAGTTACTGTTACTGTCTGTGTCGCGACTGGCTGCACCAGTCTCCGGTTACTTGTCTAAAAAAACATTTAAAAAATTTAACCGCTACGGAAAACGCAAGTTACCATAATATAGCGCGGGTGAAATGGGGTGGGGGTGTTGCTAATCTGATATGTAAGTGCGAAAATTTGTGGCGGATTCTTCTTGTACGTTTGCAACAATGTTACGCGAGAACTGACAAATCGATTGCTTTCAAATTTTCAAGATACATTCGTGTTACACCAGGAAAGGTTTAAGCCGTAGATTGAGGCACTAGCCCACTTAAGGGTGAAGTTGCGAATTTTTAGTTAGCGGGTTAGTTTGTGTACTTTAGTTACTAGTATTCTGTCTTTTGTAACTTAGTTTCTTTTACAGGTATTTGTAAATTTTATATACTTGAATCGTTATTTATCAGTAATATCTAAGAATCATGAAGATAACGAACCAGTGGAGGACCAGACGGGAAGGGCGAGCGAAGCGAGTCCTGATAGGGTGGTTTTTTAATATAATAACTAATAACTTATTTGTTACTTAGAATTTGTAAGGGTCCTTTAATAAATTATACATATATTAAATAAATTGAAATAATTACGGCCTATCTCGAGAAAAAAATTTTAATAAAATCTAATTTTTCTTTAATTAGCACACCTAATGAACTTTTAAATCGTAATATGTATCAAAATAGTATTAATTAAAAAGGCAGTAATAATGAATCAGTTTAGATGCGAAGCTTAAGATTAATAACGTAAAAGAGGGAGAGAGAGAAAGAGAGATTTAAGGGGAAGAAATAGAGAAGGATAAAGTGAGAGTGAGGTAATAAGATTAGACAAACCGGAGGGTAGAAGAGTCATAAGTCAAAGGGTGCGGCAATTAGGGAAATAGAGTACTACAAGAGTAGGAAGGGCTGGACAGACATAAGAAGCAAGGTGAAGGAAGACTCCTTAATTAAATTACAATTATACAGCACGAGTCGGGGAGGTAGAGTAAAGCAGTAGGAACGAAAAGAGCGAGAGAGAACGATTAAGTGACAGAATTAAAGAGGTAGGGGGTAAAGTGCGAGACTACGGTCATCCGGGCAGTGAATTATAGTTTTGCGGCTTAGGTCTCCGGCTAAGAAATGCCGGCGAGTTTGTCCAACAGTTAGATGATATATTCGTGCATTAGTGCTTACGTTATGGGGGAAACGTGCCGCGAGAGGTTGAACCGTTTTACCGCGGAAATAGTACAGCTACATTCATGTTATTCTTGTTGTTGCTAGCGGTAGTGTTATTGTTGTTATTTAAACTTACCGTCAACCGCTTGGGTACGGATAATATACATTTGACACGCGCCTTCGTTCTATAAGTTAATATCGATTCCAGAATACGGTGTAATTTAAACGATTAAATTATTACTCCGCTTTTTAAATTATTTCCCTACGTATTTAATCTAAACTTAGAATTCATATTAAACCTGATTTGATAAATTACGTTATATTTAAGGATTGGTAAAATTATATTATTACATAAAGGATATAAAGTGGTTTAATTTTTTCTTGATTTATAAAACTTAACTTCAGTCCAATCGTTATGTTACGAATGAAAGTTTGCTTCTTATTAATTCATATACTGTTTTGTGCCTTATTAGTATGTAAATTCTGTAAGAAATGTTAAACTTCTTTACAACAGTATAATAGTGCTTGTATTATTGGTTTGAAAAGAGTGGAGGCGCTATTTACCTGACTAAAAGCTGGGATACAGTTTATTGATTCCGAACAAACTTCAGGATTTAATTAATGATAATTTTAATTTAACTGCAATCAGAGAATAGTTCTTACAAAGTTTAAAGTATGGAAATCCAGTGATGAGATCATCATCTACTTTGAATTAAATACCTTGCGTTATATCCATCTCCATTGTCTTCTAATTCTAGCTAAAAGATTAAGAATTTTAAGTATTTGATACTTAAAATAAGGTTCCATTGCCTTTTAAATCATCTATAATTTTTTAGCTTTTCTGTCCTTATCTCTTTTTTGTATAATCATATTACCACTTAGTTTAATCAACTCTTCTCTTCCTGTGATATATTCTAACCAGTTAGTTGGCTCCCCTTTCCTGAGTTATTTTTTTAAAGGTTTATTCATATTTTTCATTTCGTCAATTTAGTTACCTCCAATCACCTCCATGCCCAGATTTTATGTGTGCACAAGGTCTACCTTTCCTTATCTCATCGTCTTTATGTCCCATTTTTCGTATGTATACTGAACTATACTCCCAGCTATTATAATTTAAAAAATGCTTCTTTAATTCTAACTCCATTGTACTACAATAATGTTTCTTTCTATTAAAAATATTCTTAGCTGTTGCCATTTTAGTTTTTAGCGGATTTCCAAAAAAATTTGAAAATCTCGATAATATTTTAATAAATGATTATATATGCTAAATTAAATAATTAATTATGCCACTAGAAATATTTTTTTTTTATATCCTTACCGATAAATATTTAATCATGATACATACTATGTATGTTAGCACCTTCCGAAAATTTTTTCGTACTCTCTACTGGACGCAATTCTTAACCGATTTTGACGATACTTGGTAGGCTGATGAAAACCTATTGAGAATAGAAAGAGTCCTATTGATTTTCAAGCAAATCAGTACAGAGGAACCGAAGTTAGAGACAAAAACTGGGTTTTTGGGTACGATTTCAAGGTTAAATAAAACCGGAAATCCGCATCCTTCTGACGCACTTATTGTGACGGAGTTTTTACTTCTATAATTTTCTGTTAGCATCTTCCGATGTACCTATTTTGTTTTACTTTCTCAGTTAACTATCTTTTTTTTTTCAATTTTCCTTCAATTTAAAGTTACATTATTTACATTTTCATTGTTTTTATTTTCTTATTGCAGCTTTTCTTACCTTATTTTATAGATATATCTTTTGAATTTGAAATCATCATATCCTGTTTCATGTCCTACAACCACTTTATCATCTTAAAATATTATACAATTAATTTTCCTTCCTCCAATGCATTTTGTTTGTTATAAACTATTTTGATGATGGCTTGAAGCACTTTTATATGTTAATTTTCACTATATATAATATAAATTAGGTTAAGAATACTCATAGCACATACTTATCCTTTATCTTCATAATCGGTTTTTTCTTTCTGGTAATGTTGATTATTAGTACTCTACTAATAACCAACTTGTTCAGCTCTCATTTTCGCCTGATGAGTTCTTTTTTTAACACTTTTAACTTTCTATAGCAATTATATATAAACTTAAACCCTTATTCTCCAGAAATTTTATATATATCGCTAACATTATTCGTCGTATTTTAGTATTAGACTTAATATTTTTCACCATCTAATTGCTTTATTAAAAAAAAAATTAAATTTTTTATATTTTCAGTAAATTTACAACAACCAAACATATTATTTAAAGTTTATACCAATATTACAAATTTGTTTTGTTCAAATAATAAATTTATATTTCAGAATAATACTAAATTTATCTTTTCTGATTCGTGGAATGTAATTTTAAAGTAAAATTTTTACTATTCGTTTATGAAACGTGCACTCTTCAAGTATAGATATCCCAGAATCAGTAGAATAGATATATTTCCGGGTATCAAAATTGCCAAGATAGTAGATATTTAAAAACCATGTATCTTGTATATTATTAGATTTATTATTGTTATTTCCTTAATAATAATTACGGTATTAATAATTTATTAATATTATTGTCTTTATTTTGAGATAAACAAAATCAAAATAATATTTAAAGATTCATTACCCAAATCGAAGACTTTTTTGTAATTCTATTTTATGCTAACGAATGAAGAAAGCTAATAAAACTTATATTCATGTTAGTAGGAAACTGTATACGATTTAACCTAAATTTAGAGCACCAGTTATTCATAAATGTGATACGCCTATTAATAGTCTTTTCTGAAAACTGGTTACCGGATGTAAGAGCATATGTTATTAATTATTTTTGTATTTATTAATATTATTAATAATTATTATTTATAGTATTTAATATACCTCTCTATTTTTATAATAATTTTACATACAATTAATCATGAAAAACATTGGGAATAAACGATATTCCTTTTTTTAACATAAATCTTGATAGTTTTTTTATGAATATATATATACACATATATATATCTTTTAGATGAAATTTTGCTAAAAATATTGTTATTATTAAAGTAAGATATTATGAACCGAAGAGAAATAAGTAGGGGGGGAGGGATAATTATGACGGGTTAAAAGGATATATATCCTTGGTAGAAGGAGGGTAAATTTGCCTCCTATCCTACTATAACTCTTCCTGTAGTAAGCACTCACTCACTAGCTTGCTCTAGAGTAGCACCAGTAACCAGGAGGAAACTAGAGTTGGGGGTAAAGTTGGACTAAGTTGTCTGGGTTTCCGGCGGAACAGTGTGCAAACAGAGTTGACAAACACGGTGTGGACTGATGACCCGGGGCATCTTAAAGAGCCCCTTACCGAGCCCAAACCCGACAACTACTACTTACTTCTGTTCTTATTATTATTATTATTACTATTATTATTATTATTGCTACTGCTTCAAATAGAGAAATAGGAGTGGAACTGCTGATAGCGAGATGTATATGGACCATGTTATCTCTCTTAGCTATGGCCTGATAACACCTCCCCTTATTTGGCTTCCTATCCAATATACTCCTATTATCTCTCTTTCTCTTTCTTTTACGTTTCTCTCCGTCTCATTTTATCTACCCATTTCTACTAATACAACAACGAAAATTTCTTGTACGATTTGCACCAACTTCAATATTGTCCTGCTAATGTAGATCTTTCCTTATTATGACGTAATTTCCCTTCTTGTTTTCTAGCATCGTTACAGTATATATATACACTAATAATACTTAGGTATAGCGTTGGTTCATCTTATTTGGTACACTTACTTTGAGTTGTAATTGTTCTATAATGATATAAATATATATGTTATTGATAACGTGTTATTACTTTAGTTGGCTTAAATCCATTTTCCATGACCCTACGTAAAATCGTCGATACATTATAATTATTATTATTATTGGTCCTTACTTGATGTTATTTTGTAATGATTATAGTAATAGTAATAATAGTATATATATTGTTATCTGTAGGTTTATACTGTTATGATCTGGGCTATTATAGCAATTCCTATTTACGTTATTCTCAAAACAGTCCCCTACTAGGATCGATATTTTTTTCAATATTGTTATCTAAATGCGCCTTACTTTTGAAGAATTTTCATCTCTTTTGAGATAGTTTTACCCATTAAGATAAGGGTAAGCTATGCTTACGATTAATTTAAGAAAATTATTCATTTCAGAGTTATACGTTCTAGAAACTTAGACTAAGGAAATAAGAAAAGTCTTTTTATTGGACTTAATTATAAAATACTAAGTTTTCATAACTGTTTTTTAAATACATGTTTTTACCTACTTAAATATCATCATAAATACATTTCACTCTTTTTAAAGAAAGCTGTGTCAGAAAAAAAGTAATTTTTTTTAAATAATGGATTACATAAGAACTATACTAGTAGATATACTAGTTTTACTTTCCCGTCTAGCGGTATGGGAGAGTTATAGCTGTAGAAGGGAAAGTGTTGTAGTCGGTCCAATTTGAGCATACGCGGTTTTCACGGAATCTTGACGTTTTCACACCTAAGGAATCCGAAAAACCGGTTGGAAATTTCTGGATGTTCTTATGTACGTGTATCTGTTCGGTCTCGCACTCTAAATTACCTTATCCATAACTACTGGACCGGTTGACCAAACTTGATCAGATTACTTCTATATATGGGGCATTGATGTCATTAAATTTTCAACTTAAAAGGTCAAAGGGGTGTGATTGTAGATCAAGGTCACCCTCAGTATCTCGAGATTTCGCCTAATTGAGGTCATATTTTTCTTAGACACATTTGTTAACAATTAAAAGATAATATTTTCGAAAACTTGTTTTGTAAAATCGTACCTCAACCCCGAAAAATGATCTAAAACTAGTGGATAGGTGGGTATACTGCAACAATAGTACCCCTGTCACAACAAGGAGCACTAGTGCAGTACTGACTTGCTAAATTAAATTGAGTGCGTATGCGTGTGTAAGCGTCGTGACGGAAAAGTTCTACCACTTTTTGTCAGCTTTCTTTTGTAAATTAATTATTAAAATCTAGTTTTTATAAATATATTTTGAGTGTACATTTTAATTTGACATCTTCATGAAAATATTTTAAGCAATTAAAAAAAAAACCTTAAAGGATTTTGAAAAAAATGGATATTTTGAAAAAATACCCATTTTTTGGGATTCTTAAATAACAATAAAACTTGTTACACGTGAAAATATAATGGTCTTTAAAAAACTATTTGTGGAATTTATTTCATTAAAATACTAAATACGAAACCATTTTCAGGATGATAATCAACCCAGAGAAAGAAATTTGGACACCATTTTCCATGTTTTACTTTCTATTTTATAATTTTTTTTTTTTTTTTTTTTATTTTGTTTCTTAAAGCGTGTATGCATTATTTATATTATATAATTCCCTACAAACCAATCATAAATGTTCAAAGATTTCTTATGTACAATAATTTTATAAAAAAATTTGTACGTGGAAGTAAAGGAACGAATGACTACGTAACTTCACTTGAGTAGAAAGTTAACCTCGGCTAAAATTTTTAAGTGTGAAGGGAATTTAATTATATATATATATATATATATATATATACAGGTGATTCAAAGAAACGGGAAATTTAAAACATTAAATAACGTTAATGAAAAATTTTTTTTCATTGTTTTTCAATGAAAAAACTCATTCATTTTTCATTTTTTCAATGAAAATGAATTTTATTTCATGTAATTGTACAATTGTTGCCATTTTAGGATACATACATTTTAGTTTTTTTTTAAGATGACATCTTGCAGGTGACCGCCTCTTCTACGTAAACACTCATGAAGTCTTTTCGTTAAATTGTTCATGGTTTGACGTAACATCTCAAATGGAATTTCCGCAATTGCTTCTCGGATCTTTGCCTTCAGTTCTTCCGTTGTAGCAGGTCTACCGTGGAACACTTTGCTTTTAAGGTGACCCCACAAAAAGTAATCCCAAGCTGAGAGATCAGGCGATCTGGGAGGCCATCTAATGTCACCATTTCGTGAAATGACACGTTGTCCAAACAATCGGCGTACAGCTGCCATCGATATTCGGGCAGTATGCGACGTTGCTCCGTCTTGTTGAAACCAGGCTGTGTTAAGAATCGGTGGAAATCTCTTTTGTTGTTCCACAACAAAGGTTTCAAGCATGGCTACGTAACGAGCCGATGTCACTGTAATAGCAAGACCGTTGTCATCCTCAAAAAAATAAGGGCTTATAACACCGTAAGATGACATAACACACCACACGGTCACTTTCTGGCTGTGCAACGGACGCTGTTGTAGCAGCGTAGGATTTTCTTGTGCCCAGTATCTGAAATTTTGCTTGTTAACAAATCCACTGAGGTGGAAATGCGCTTCTTATGACATCCACAGTTCGTGAATAAACTCTTCGTTATCGTTTATCTTCTGAAGCATTACATTACATTACAGAATAAGCTCTAGGGCTTATAAAATAACTATTTTAAGATCATAATACCCTTTGTATAAGACTTGTTTGTATATTTGAATTAAAATTTTTTTTAAATATGATTGATTAAAAAATGTTAAAAGGAAATTTTTAACTGTTCCTGTTGTAAAGGCTGAAGATTCTATTCCATAAAACAAAAAAACCTTTTCAAATTAAAACGGTAATCAGTTAGCTTCAAAATATTATTAATTAAGAGTAGAAAATTAATTTTTAAAGAGCACAATCAATTGAATGATCCCAGAGTAAATAGAAAGTATATAATATAAAAACATTTTTATTCAACTTTCACAATCATTGCATGTTAAATGCGGTGAATTTGGTTAATCCTCCAATTTTGGAGAATAACATATATAATTTGTATATTTAACGTTAATTAGACGAGGTAAACGAACGTAGATTATGTTTGGCTTAAGTTTAAAGTTCATTTTATTATGAGGTTTTTCTCGTAATCTGTTTACCTTAAGATTGGTATTGGGTGATGTTTTTTTTTTAATTTCTAGTTATTGTTTCAACTCCACCTGAGCTTATCTGTGTTTGTCGACATATACAGGTGACGGTCCGAATGTATAATAATATAAGCAAATATTTCGGTCTTTCACCGCCATATTTGGTATATATCGACATTTACCGGAGAATACTGACATTCTCTAATTTCGGTCTTTCACGGAAACATATATATATATTATAATATAATTTATGTCAATTCCTCTCATATATTACAAAGTACAAAAATTATGAATAATAATAATCAGCTAAAATACTCAAATTGAAGCTTTGCAATTTTAATGCTTTATAAACGTCGTTTGAATGCTAGGCTAAAGTTTGTTTTGTATACAAAACACTTTAGCATTGTCTTCTTGACTCCTGCTGTTTTTAATGTACGGTTGAATACATTTTGAAAATCGTAGTTCATTAACTGGTAACGCTAACAGAAAGTGTTTTAAATTTTCTAGCTCTTGAACGTTACTGATTATATAATTTTAATTGTCTTTCAGTTATATAGCTAAAACAAAAATACATTTTAGAATAAGTCTGTAAGATTTTGTTTTTTTAATAAGTAAAAGATATTTAAATAAATTAAACAAACATTGATTTTTTTATCTTTATTTTTATCCATTATCAATCAGATTAATACTTTTTTTATACATTCAATACAACGAAAGGCATTCAATTTGGAAAATGTAAAATAACTAATTTAAAAGATTTACTGTTTTTCTAAAAAACCATGAGAAGTACACTGCGACATTGTAATATTGAACTATTTTACTACGAATCAGTAAAAGTAGATCAGTTTGACTTCGATTCGAGGTACTTTATTTAATTTCTAAGTATTATTTACTCTAGATCCATGGGTTATGTGTTGTACAGGCGCTTATGCATCAAAATTCTTAACGTTATTACATTCCTTAACTCCCCTTATTTGATGTAGGTATCAAAGAACTTTATAGGATATGCTATGGCTAAGATAATTGAACAATTCGGAGGTTTAATAATAAGGAAAGCTTGGATTGGAAGGAAGGAGTCTTGCCTACCGTCCGTGACATGGGTACTGTACTGATGGTAACAGAGATCGCAAGAGAGAGAGAGAGGATGAGTGATCCAGCGAGGGTGGTAAGGAGGAGTTCGTGCTTGACCACGGCCTACCACCCATTGTGTCCTACGTTCACTAATGTATAATTAATCTAAACCCTCTGTGGAACAACCGAGAAGTCAACTATTATTACTATTATAACTACCCCCGAACCTCTTCATCCGAGCTTTTACTCCCTGTTATCCTTGAGAACGAAACCCCTTTAACTGTAAGCGGTGTAAGGGTTGAAATGAAGTTTCTTAGAACCTTTGCTTTCGTGTTCGTATTTGTGTGCCTAAGGCTTGCGACTTCTAAGACAATACCATTTCTACTTTCTCTTTCCAACTTGCTGGATGTCTCTCACCCTTTCATTACTTACCCTTTCTTATTCAGTCACCGTTTCCTAATTTCTATTGCTGTTGACCTCTGTCTACATCTGCAAATTAAATAGTTTCAACCCTTTTATCGCTCCTTTTCTCTTAAATACAGTTATTGCCGTTTATTTTAAACGACATATAAATAAATTAAACTCACAACTACGTATTGTAGTTATTGTTTAACTATTTTTTATAAAATATTAATTTAGTGGTTTAATATATTTAATAATTTATGTTTCCATTCTATTAAGAAGTATTTCATTAAACAAAGAGTTACATTTTTTTAACTTCATAAATGCTTTAATTTATTGAAATTATTTTTTATAATTTATCGAAGAAAAGTTCAGTATTACTTTCGTTCGCAAGGTGATAATCGGGATGAAAATGACTTCCTTTACGTTTTGAGGTATGAGGAGTACGAAAATACCATTTACTTAAAATCCGGTTTCCTTATATATTTTTAGACCTATATATAAAATTTTGCGGCTCGATAATCTCCAATAGTATTAGATCAATTTCATTGAAATATAGATGTGCTGTAGTAGTGTATGTGAAATCTGAAGTTATTAATATGAAAATTTTATGAAGAATGGTTAAGTTACACTCAATTTACGATCGAAAAAATTTTATCGGGAGAAGATAGAAGCGTGGTTTGTTATGATGCTGCAATTTGGAACGTTGATGTTTTTTTATCTGAGGTATTTAGCAGTTTCTACATTAGTTACAGAAGATTAATATCAGATAGTGAAAAAATACCCGTCCACTCAGATTTTTGTATAGTAATCCTTGAAAATTTGAACCAATCGTATGATATAGTAATAATAATTTTTTTTTAAATAATACTAAAAGTATAACTCCCCATTTTTAATTTTTTTTACAAAATTTAATTCCAACAGTCCCCTACATATAGAAATCTTTTTAGTCATTTTACAAGAATTCCTGTTGAGCCAGTCTGAAGATAATCAAAATACATGCTAATACACCTTCGTACATAATAAAATGTATATATTAAAAACGTACATACAAAACATATATACAATGTATGTATGTGCAAAAAACGTAAAAAGGAACCCATAAAAATTTCCGGAAGTTGTATGTCATCTTTCGGAAATTTTCTGAGTTTTTTTTTGTTTTGGGACTCAAGGGATCCTGAAACGTAGACATTCATGAAAAAACTGTATCGAAAATTTGTGCCGCTCTATATACCTTCCCACTATAGCTATAGATATTACATAGCAACAGTACTGCTATAACCGGGAAAGTAAAAGTAATATATATTTTAATCATATTTTTCTTGTACTCAAAAATTTCTTACAATTAAATTGTTCAGACATGGTACCGTTAGTAAAATATAATTATTATAAATATAATATTAAAAACAGCTTACCATATATTATATGATTTCCTCAAACGTTTTCAGCTATTCTGCCATCTTCAGGAGGAATTAATAATAATTTAGAATTAAAATATGTAAAATCCCAAGAAAAAATTAGAGGCATAACTATTGATCGTCATAATATTAAAATTTGTAACTGTTAAAGTCATAAGTTAAATTTAAATAATATCGTCCGTTTTGTAAGTGTCACAATTTTTATAATCCTGAAAATGGCAGAATAGCCGAAAACGTTTGAGGAAATCAAATAATATATTGGTAATTTGTTTTTAATATTATATTTATAATAATTAGTTATAGATAAAAAATGGATTATAAATAGAATATTTTTATTTATTTGTTTAATAGTTTATTTGTTATCAAAATCATTTTTTAAAGCGAATATTATATACTACCAAATTTAGACAATTCCAAAATTTAACTTTTAATTTACCTAAGGATCTTTTTCTTATTAGTCGTTCATGAAGTACGTGCTTCGAAGCCAGACGTTTTTCTTTATTATGTGGTATTAATATAAAAAAAGGAACAGTCATAAAGCTTAAAAATATATGAAATCAAATTAATTTAAACCAATTATCAATGAAAAGGCTGTAAGACTTTTCCGAACGAAAATTTTTATTATTATTATATTATTACTATTCTATCAATTATTAATTCATTTCTAACAAGTTATTAACCTCTGCTTAACTCAGATTATTATATATCATATGTTACCATTTGATTATATTTATCATATTGATTATTTCTGTTTTATTTATTAATGCAATTGCTGTTTATAGTTTTTATATGTACATATGTAGTACTATATATATATATAGCCTACCGGGTTGGACTAGTGGTTAACTCATCACAAATCAGCTGATTTTGAAGTCGAGAATTCTAAGATTCAAATCCTAGTAAAGGCAGTTACTTTTATACGGATTTGAATACTCGATCATGGACATCGGTGTTCTTTGGTGGTTGGGTTTCAGTTAACCAAACCTTCAGGACTGGTCGACCTGAGACTGTACAAGATTACACTTCATTCAAATTCATACATATCATCCTCTGAAGTAATAATACCTTGCGGTGGTATAGGCGGCTAAACAGAAAAAAATATAATATTTATATATATATATATATATATATATATAATTATAATATTTAATGTGTCGTTAAAATATAACTAGTTGAATATTGTCATTATTCTATATTAAGGTAATATAAGTCTTTAAGGAATTATTTTTATATTTTAAATTTTCTTAAGTCGCGTGATCATATTTGTTGGCCGATCAAATCAGTACTCATATATTATGTTAGTCGTAATTTATATTTTTATATGACGCCGGTTTCTTTTCAGTATTTATTACAGTTGAAAAGGTTACAAATTTTTCTAATTTTAAATTTAAAGTTTTTTTTATAACTTGCAGGTGGCGCAAACGAGTTTGTTACGGTTTTAATAAATCTCTATTGGTGTTATACATACGTAACATAACTCATTTATCTCTTGCTTTGACGGTTAATGCCATATTATTTTTAAATTATTAAAAAGTTAGTTTTTCCGTCATTTTGGGTTCTTACATTTGATTTATAAAATTTATATTTATATATTTTTTTCATTTTATTAAATTTTACATTAAATGCGTTTGAATCAATTTGATAGCTTATATATTACTGCGTAATGATTATTACAATTACAATGCTTTATCCAAAAAAAAGTGTTCACATTTATATAGAATTCAATAACGAATTGTTCGTTTGTTGAAAATTATAATTTTATTTTAATTACATTAATATGTAATATTAATGAATTAGTATTAAATGATCTTGTCGTTATATTAAAAACGTGATATGAATAACAACCCATTAAGAGAAAATATTTTGTAATATTATACATAATTTAAAGTTATGATGAACACTGAATATAATATAGAGTACCTTGTAATTAAGGAACAGGGAAGGTGTTTGTATGTGTGAGTATTGAAGTAGGGTCGTGGAGTTTAGTTGAAAAATACTTTAATGTTAACTTGAGGAATTTCAGAATCATATTATAAGGAGAACTGAGTAAGTTTCTGTGTGGGATAGCTTGGACCAACCTCCTGTTACTTAGAATAAGAGGTATATTCATTCTGCTTTGGTCTTTACTTACTCCTACCGACTTACACAAGTAATAGTCAGTACAATCTTAGAATTCCTGGTTGCCCGTTTAATTCTAGTCAACCCCCATTAAGGGGGAAGTCTTAAGTACATGGAACATAACATTTCATTAAGGTCCCGCTGAAACCGTTTCGTCCGTTTTCGCAGCATATAACCAACCCGTTTCTCCTTACTATTACGGTTATATATATATTTCTACCACTATATACCATTCAAAGGGTTGTTTTGGGGTGAAATCTTGGTTTGGTTTAAACTACTGTTTCAGTCTGTTTGGAAGAAATATCTTGAGTCCGAAGACTTCCTGTATAATCCTTATCAATTTTATTGCTGTCTCTCTCTTTCTCTCATTCACATAAAGACATACACACACACACACACGTGCGCGCACACACACACTTTCTCCCTCTTTTTTTAACTCGTGTTTTAGCTCTTAACGAAACATAAACTCTGGGTATTCCAGTGAATTATTGATTAAAAAAAAACCATCTTTTCCATTAACAACTATATTATCAAAGAGTGCTTATACATTTCCTTCCATGAAAAATTAAGCATTATCAAGTTAAAAATATGTATATGCGTTTTGTATATGAGAACATAAATATATTACGTAATATAAATTTCAATATCTCAAAAATTTGCTGAATAATACGTAAATATAAAAAATATACATGAATTCAAATTAAAAGTTGTACTATAGGTTATATTTCTTTAAAACTTGTTTCGCGCTTTAATATGAGCTGTTTTAGCGATAATTAAATTTATATTACAAACAAAATATTAAAGATGAGTTATAATTTCTATAATCATTTAATCTTCTTATAAAAGGATTTTGGTCTTTCATTTTTATTGGCGTTTAGAGTGTGTTAAGAGTTTTCTCTGGAAAAGCTACTATTTAACCATAAGAAATTAATCATCCCCCAAAAGCCACACAATTTTCCTTCATAAAATTTATTTGATAATGATTATTATGAACTGGAAGTTTTTGGGCAGGCAGTGGATTGATTTTTTTAAAATAATTCCTAATTTGTGTTTTACTACAAACATTCTTCGCAAACTTATCCTGAAGAATTTGTGTCATCCATACCGTATTATAAAATACTGCGTGTAGACTATATAAAAATAGAAGAACTAAAGACTATTTTGAGGATATTATTATCTTTATTTCATTTTTATCAACTTTTCGAAGAAAAGTAAGGTATTATTTTCAGTCGATGATGAAAGTAGGGGGTGAAAATGAATTTTCTTAACATTTTGAGGTATGAGGAGTACGAAAATAGCATTCACAAAAAATGTGGTTTCGGTATATATATATATATATATATATATATATATATAAATTTATTTATTTATAGACCTAAGTAAACTTTTGTGTCTCTAAAGTTTTCAAAACTACTACATTAATTTCATTGTAATTTATATATGATGTAGTTTATTTGAAGTTGAACATGTCAAAATTTGATGAAGATTGGTTGAGTCGTTCTTGATTTACGCTCAATTTAAGGTTGAAAATTTGAGCGGAGCAAGTTAGAAGCATAGTTCTTTATGATGTTGCAAGTCGGAACGTTGACGTTTTTTTATCTGCGGTATCTGTTGTTAGAAATATTAAACCAAATTAAAAATTATTAAATTATCAAACCAAATTAGATTAACGAAAGGTCGATCTTACGAAACCAACGATCTGTTGGAATTAAATTCCTACAACTGGAAAGTTTTAATGTTTCAGATCCTTGACGCAAATGTTGAAAACTGATCTTAAATTTTTTTAATGGTGGGACCAAAATCTAGTTTTTCCAGATTTCAAAATTCTTTGAAAATATTTTCTTTAATTTTTTGTAAGTTCAATTGTTTAATGTAAATAAAACTTTATTGCACTATCTTATAGTTTTTTTTAAATGAGTAAGTTTATTTTATATATTACACGTACTTTGAGGTGGATAAAATGATAAATGAAAACTTGCTAAACTATTACCAGGAATCGAACCTGTGACCCATAATACTCGTATATATCAAAAATAATTCTGGTTCATGTGATGAATGATTTTATTTTATTAAATATATATTAATGTTAGATTTTGTTTTTTTTAATTTTTAGTCTTTAATGTATAAACGCCGAAATTTTTTTTGGCGTTTCTGACGTGATGCTAAAGCATCACGTGAACACCAAACGATCGATTGCTTTCAGATTTTCAGGATAGATTTATGTTATCTAAGAGAAGCTTTTAAATCATAGATCAAGGCTTTAGCCCCCTTGGAGCTGAAATTTTGAATTTAAGGTAATAAAGATACAAAAATTAATTCTTTTATTACATTATATTTACGTCTTCATGGCAACAGAAATATAATGAAGTAAAATGATTAATTTATTTTTTTCTATTGGATTGTGTAGAGAATTTAATATTCTCACAACCTTAAGGATAACGAAATTTTCGGGTTTTGACTAGACCCCGAGCCCAGCCGAGCGAGTAAAGTGGACCCTGACCGGCGCGCACGCGCGTGTTTGTGTGCTTTTTCGTTCTCTTTTTCTCTGGGTATTCAAGCTAAATTTAATACGATATAGTTTTGTAAAAGTTTTTTTTGACTGATTAATTAATTCACCAGAGAAGCTTATAAAAAATCTTGTCCGTTTGAATATGAAAATGGATATTTGTAGCGTATGAAAAAAACCAATTCCTGACCGGGATTCGAACCCGTAACCTCTGGATAAAAGACAAAGATGCTATCACTCTGTCATCGGTGATTTATTTTTAATTAATTTTTTTTAATCCTTAATCACTCAACTAGAATTTTAAATAATTACATTATTAATGTCGCTTTTAAATTTATAATGAATTTATTTAATTTCGTAATTCATTAAAAATTTGGTTTGTTGACAACTTATCAGTTTTGTTTTGTAGCCTCTTGAATATGAGTATTTTTAATAGAAACTTTCTGAATATTATGTAACCTAATTGGATACATAAATTTGTTTGTATGTGTTTTGTTTGAGCATATCCGTATTAAATAAATTTTTTATTCAGATTATACAAAACTTAATTTACTGAAAGTATTATATTGTTTTGAAATAAACAGGTTAACTGGTAATAAGTTATACTAAAACTTGGTAATAACCTTGATTGCTTTTAGTAAGTAAGATTCTCTCGATATATATATATATATATATATATATATATATATATATATATATATATCACTATAATTATTATCGATACAAGTTTCAACTTGTATATTTGTATTTGTGTGTATGTATATGCGTGTCTGGTTGGTATAGAGAGAAAAGGCAAGACGAGGAGAGATTGAGACAGGACAGGGGTAATTAGAGATGGCCCAGTCGTCTATGGGTTGTGTTCAGAGTTGGGAGTTCGGACCAGAAGACAAACTCAATTTGGAATTGGCGAAGGACGCAAGGGATCTTTTTCTCTTGGGACATAGAAGTTGAAGCCCGCGCTGGCCGCAAGAACTTGGACAGTACTACTAGCTACAGTAGTAATAGTAGCAGTCGAGTTGTGTTGCCTGTATGTTAGTTGTATGGTATGAGAGATGTATATACACCCGCGGTAGGGTTTGAAGAGAACAAGCCCTCAGGCCTCTATCTCTTGTTTTGTAGCCCCCTCTTGTTCAAATACATCGGAAATCACTCTCCTCCTCCTCCTCTCTGACCGATTCCTTACTCCTTAAACCTCATTCTCCCTTTCGCACTGTACTTCTTTATTCTCATTTTCCTCAATAAATAAGTTTACTGGATAACAGACGGGTTATTTTCTACAACTAACCTTTCTCCGTTTATTTACTTAAAGGTTATTCAATATGTTAACGCCTTTCCGCATTATTATTCCTTCCGATTTTTCTTTATCAATTTTTTTTTACTTTTATATAGTTTACTTATCTTCTTGTTCCTCATTTTCTACAATAATTAATTATCTACTAACAAACAATTAATTGTACAATCAAAAGTATAATATTTTGCAGCATTTATACGAAAAATTAATTTTATTAAAAAAAAAGTTTAATATTTCAAGAAAACATATAAGAATGAGATAATTATTTTCTCAGCAGGTAATATACAATAAAGAAGTCATACTTTTTAAAAAAGCTTTATAAAGCAGCCAGTTATTGAAGTTAAATCTAAATTTTGAATTGTTTTAAATGTTCTCTTCTTTTTTTAAATTTTGTTAACCTCCGGGACCACCGTTAGGAATTGCTTCAGAGGATGAGATGAATTATTTGTGACGTGTGTGAAAATTCCATGGCCTGACCGAGATTCGAACCCGGGACCTCCGGATGGAAGGCCGAGACGCTGCTACTCGCGCCACGGAGGCAGGCGAAAAAAAGTTTTACTCTTAGTATATTTTAACATAACGAGAAATTAAACTCTTTAGAAATACCACTAAAATAATTACATTAAAACTTTTTAGAAACTGATGTGGACACCACATGACTTCCTTGTATGCCTATTAAATTACAAATATCTTTTTTAACTTTCTTCATTTTTTTTCCTTATTAAATTATTACTTGTAAAATGTTTTACAATCACGGGTTAATAATTATAAACAAATAAATATATTTAATTAAAAAAAAAATTTTTTTTAAATAGAAAAGGAGATGAAGTCGAATTCTTGCCTATATGTATTCCCCTTATAAGATCCAAATATTAATTAAAATTTTATTGAGCTACAACTCTAGAACCAATGAAAATAAGTACCATATATGATATATCGTTGAAAAGCTATCAATTACTGCAGTTAAGGAAAAATCCAAATTTTTGAATTTTGGATTTTTTTGGACACTTCTTGTCCAGTCGATTGCAATCAAAAGGGGAGGTGCACAACTAGTTGTTACAATAATCCTAAATCCAAAATTTCAACATTCTACGGCTAATCGATTTTGAACGCGAGATACATACGTACATACAGACGCCGAAACTAGACAAAATGGATTCAAGGATGGTCAAAATGGATATTTCCGTTGAAATCTGCCGACCGAAATTTTTCGCGATTAGAATACTTCCTTGTACTAAAATTTATCTTTCTATCACCAAAAAATCTCTTTATTTCTTGTATTTTTCTAATTTTTTTTGCAGTCTCAAGTTATGGTTAAAAGTTTTTTAATAATTTTTCTCTCCAATCTTTTAATAACTATTCTCTAAATCATTTCCCTTTCCAAACCCTTACCAAAGAATTAGGAACTTATTCATTATCTTAAAAAGTGTTGTACAAACTTGATCCAGTGCATAGATATGATTTTTTTTAAATTACTGTTTTTCTTAAAATGATCCATTAATTCATGGTAGATGATTTATCATGTATTATATAATAAATCACTACATAATAGTTTACTTATCCGTTAAGTGTAATTAAATGTATAAAAATATTATACATATTTATATTTAAAACAAATAAAAATATTCTTTGAACTACTGAGCGTGGGAGGGGTATTTGTAACGGTTACTTTTCCTTTTCTATCTTATTTACCACTTATTTAAAATAGTTTCAAATTCGTTTAATCATAGATAATTCCACCCAAAAAAATATACAATTGGAATACCTACTTTTCAAATTTTTAATTTTATTCCATAATAACCGAAATTTATCATAGTCATTGTATCTATAAGGAGTATAGAATGATGCAATCAATTCTATTTACACTAATACTAGAAGAGAATTTCCACTCGTGTTTCATTATGCTAGCCTATGAAACTTAGTACGAGGCGGTATAAATACCAATGAACCCCCGGGGTTGGTCTAGTGGTGAAATCGTCATCGCAAATCATGATTTCAAAGTCGAGTGTTCTAAGGTTCAAATCCTAGTAAAGGCAGTTACTTTTATACGGATCTGAACACTCTTTCGTAGATACAGGTGTTCTATGGTGGTTGGGTTTCAATTAGCCACACATCTCAGAAATGGTCGACCTGAGACTGTAAAAAGACTACACTTACATTTATAAATATCATCCTCATTCATCCTCTGAAATAATACTTTACGGTGATTCCTGGAGACTAAACAGGATAAAAAAGTATAATTACATAAATACAAAAGATATCTTTTAATTTAATTTAAAAAAAAAAAAAAATAATTGTAAAGTATCATCCGGTGCTAATATTATAAACAATTATCCAAAAGTATAATTGTAAATATATCTATATTTTCTGGTACTAATTGTTCGGCTGAAATTACAAAATACAAAATAACTTACATTTTTTTATGGCAAACCTTTTGTTTATATTTACCTTTTCTTTCTTTTTCCTGTTTAGCCTCCGGTAACTACCGTTTAGATAATTCTTCAGAGGATGAATGAGGATGATATGTATGAGTGTAAATGAAATGTAGTCTTGTACATTCTCAGTTCGACCATTCCTGAGATGGGTGGTTAATTGAAACCCAACCACCAAAGAACACCGGTATCCACGATCTAGTATTCAAATCCGTGTAAAAATAATTGGCTTTACTAGGACTTGAACGCTGTAACTATCGACTTCCAAATCAGCTGATTTGGGAAGACGCGTTAACCACTAGACCAACCCGGTGGATTTTTTTATCTTTACCTAAAAAAAAAAAAAAAAAAAAACTAAATAATTAGCATTATTTATTTTTTAAAAAACCAGATTTTTTTTAACGTACTTGTTAATAGTTCTAATCAATAGAGCTTAAAAGTAACACTATTTTATACTTTTAATTTAACGTATTTATTTATTTTTTAATTTATTTTCTCTTTACCGAAACAATGTTAATTTCAAGCGAGTTAGGTATATTGTGTATAAGTTGGGCTTGAATCAGCAGAACTTATTAACGTAATAGGTTTTAGTCAGGTTTTTAGTAAAATTAAAAATTTAATTCAATTCGATCTATGCCTATGTACAGTATATATATGTAAAGTTAAGGGCTGGAAAAATGCTCTTAACTAATTTTGAGGTTAACTTTAATCCTTATTATTAACCCCTTATTATTTATTCAAAATAATGAACAACAGTGAAAGTATATATATATATATATCAAAGATTTTGCTATTTAGATATGTAAACATTTAACTTTTATGTAATTTGGATTTTTTTTTAAATAGGGAATGGCAGCGAATTTTAGAATTATATTTTAAGTATAAAACGCCATCTAACCTTATATGTGTGTTACATGTTAAGTACTAGGTACTCATACATATGAAGAGCATCGTTATACAGTGTGGTCACTGAGGGAAAAGCGAGAAATATATTTGGGTAGGGAGAGTGGAAAAGAGAGATTTGTTGTAGGGTTGTTGTGTGAGATATGGAAACATTAAAATAATCGTTCTACGAGCCTTACTATACTGTTGAGACTTAGATACTAGACAGTGGGCATTCACTCGTACAGACTGTTGAGAGTATGTATATGTTAAGCATTATGTTGCAGAGGCATTCGGTGGAGTCGGTTTTAAATGGGTGGGAGAGGGAGAGGAAATATTCGGAAGTGAAGCAGGAGAGTATATATTATAAGGGAAGTGAAACGATTGGGGGTGGGTGAGGACGGGTGAGTTTTGAGTGGATTTACGGCGTGGAAACTGACGTAGGGTGTATTCAGGTGTTCGCTTCAATGATTCTCTGAATATTAAGCGCATCCCTTTGCTTTATTGCCCAGTTTTAATCTTATACTACTGTAGTACCCTACGCGTATAGTCTACTTTACGGTATGGATGTCTACAGAAATACAAGGAAGAATTAAGGGAAAGCATCCCAATATAACATCATGCAAGTAACGAGCGATGCGGTACGTAGCTTTTAAAATTAGGTTCTTGCTTCCTTTTCCTTGTTTTCTTCCTGTATAACAGTCCACTGATTTTCTACTTTGTTCTTTAATTTAATTTATTGCCATTTAATTAATATTCTTATAAAAAACAATTCGCCTGTATTTTTCTTCGTTTTTTTTTTTATAATTGTAAAGATTTTTTTAAGTTATGAAAGTATTATTTTTAATATTAATTTTTAAATACGCGTACAACCAAGAAAAGTTAATGGTACGGTATAAGATTTCCGCCGCGGTGTTTTTCAAGGTAACGTTTAATTAATTTAGTTAATTTTATACTGATTAACAAATTTTTCCATACCGAGGAGATGTATAATATATTAATGCTTTATTTGTCTCAATAAGAATTTCTTTGAAAGAATTGATTTTATTATGCAATCAGTACATGTGATAAATCTCTGGTAGAAATGAATATTCTTTTCTTCTTAATGGATTTGAATCGCACATTCCCTGAACTTGAAAAATGGAAGTATCTAACGAAAATGATAAGCTAGCCTGAATTTGAGGACGAGTTTTTTTTTTAATTTACTCAGATAACCGATAATCGTTAATTGATTCATTATACAATTAAGGGATTACATAAGAAGTAATTACTTTTATATTGTTATCACCCAATATTTATTAATAAAATTAAGATGAGGCTACATTTGATCTTGACTTGCTTGACTAGACTAGTGTTTTATTAGGAATTCAGTTAATCAATTTCTAATGGGAACGATTGTACCATTTAGTGATGGGACTTGACTTGAGAAATGAAATCGACCGAAATCAAGAAGGCTGTCATTGCCAAGAGGTTGAAACTTGTTGTTTTCCAACCACTATCAAATCCTCATGTTAGGAGAACTAAAAACTTGAAATGAAATTTATCATTTATTCAACAGCCAATCATTTTTTCCAAAAATTAGTTAAATGGGAATTATTTTTTTGTAGTTTCAGGAGCAAAGAATGTTATAGAGTAAAAGATATTTCCTGATCTCATCGTATTCTACACTTGATGCAATACTCCAACAAGATGAAAGAGCCACATCAATGCTACTATATCAATCTCCTCAAAAACCTTTCTTGAGGTGTTTTACAGTAACTTACAATAAATTTTGGATATTTTAAGGAACGTTGAAAATATATTTAATTATTTTGAATTTAGGATTGTGGTATTTAATAAAATCGTGACCTAAATAAATTAGTATGGTTCCGTTTTCTTAACATAAATAATTACCATTCTTTCTTCTCTAACTATATGCTTTCAGATAGTAATAGAACCTTTAATATATTCAACACTAGTGCGTTGCTTGTCTAACATTTCTTTAATTGAAGATATTCAGATTATTCTTCATTAACTAATTAATGAGTAAAAATTTTCTTATTTATTAGAATTCAGAAATTCTGACAAGTTAATCCGGACAAGGCAGCTTAAGTCGAGTCTGTATGCAGTGTAGCTTCCGCTTAACGCTTACTAGTGATATTCTCTATATGAAACTTTTTTGTGACCAGTTAGTATATATATATATATATAAACTAGCCATATATATACTACTTTCCATCTAGGCAGGTGTCTCTGCATCCCCTGGATCCTTCTTTATTAAGCGCATGCTTGTGAGAATAATAATGATAAATAAAAATTAAAAGTTTGTTCATTTTATAAAAACTATCAGTGTATTGTAATTTCTTCAGAGGAACAATTTGTTCAGTCCAAGACCCGAAGTTTTCAGTGATTGAAGAATGCGGGTTTCATAATAGTTGACCTGCACCTTAAATAGCAGTTCCCCTTAAATAGCATAGCTGGTTACCCATATATCGTACGGGTAAAAATATTTTTTTATCCAGTTCTTACCGTTACCCGTTATACGACTAGGAAAACTTCGTTTCTCATTAGTTTTTTAAAATTTGTTTTATTTTATGATTTTAGTCAAATAACCGGAGCAAGGTGCAGCATTCATTCTCATCGCACAAACAGTAATAGCGACAGTGGCTGTGTTGGTCGGTCCATCGGCTCGTGGTGTGATTCGAACCATTTAAAAAAATCGAAATTCGAGAAACCCGAAAATTGTTTTTAGATATTTATCTGATAGGTATTTGCAAGCCCAAATCGGGTGAATATTTTGTTTAGTATAGTCGGAAAATTGGGGAAATTTTGCAATCATTGTTGGAAATTTTTTACCTTTCTTCACTCCGTTCAAGGTCATTTTCAAAAAAATCTTGAAATTGAGTTTTTTTTAGATATTCACATGAAGATTACACACATCAAAAGTAAAGTTGATATCTTCATTTGTTATAGAGAAATTAAACAAATAATAATAAAATTTAATTTTACCCCATTTTAACCCTTTAAACTGAGAATTTCATATATTTTTTTCTAAGTGTGCACTCACACCGCAAGAAGAACTGTATAAAAATGTTCATTAATTTTTTTTCAGTAGTTTTTTCTGAGCGTTGATTATAAATTAGTCAGGACATCTTGTTTTATAGGTACAGATATTTTCATAAATTTTTTTTAATAGTTTGATTAAATTTTTTGTGAATGTGTTTGTGGAAAACAAATATAATTCTAAAACCAAACTAGTACCATACAATAGTTAGAGTTATGTAAATAAAATACAATTTTAAACACTGGAAAAATATATATTTAAAAGATAATTTAGTGATTTATATGTAACTATATTTTGTATTTTAGCTGGATGTTTTTTATTTTTTCAGTTATTTTAGTGAAGAACTGTATTTTATGATAAAAATTATAACATTGACATTTTCCTATTTTGCATATAAAACTACAATGGTGAGAAAATATAACGTGTATACATGAATTTACCCATATATATAATTTCAACGTAGATACTAAATGAATGAATTTATACCCTATCACCCTATTTTCTCTTCATATACGTAATACCCAGTATATTGTTTTGAATTTATGCATGTGTGTATATTTCATACTCTTAAAAAAATTATTTACATGGTGTGTGTGTGTGTGTGTGTGTGTGTGTGTGTGTGTAAACGTTCCATAATAACGATATTCTCGGTTTTAGTTTTAGGTAGACCTTCTCCCTATTTTCACGGTCTAAATATTTTATAGCCGTTAGCAACATATAATATCGTAACATAGTTCAACGTTAGGGTTGAATTTCTGGCAAGAGAACCTGCATAAATAAGCATAGGTTAACAGTAAAACGGAGTCGACCTGTTCGTTGTATTTTGTTACTTAACTTACAGGGAAATGGCTCCATAAATTGGACCAAAGACTTTTCCTGTCCTCCAATATTAACTGCCTCTCTTGTACGTAGTATTAAAAGATGGATGCGAGCTCACGTATGTATAGCCTATATCTTTCTAAGTGTGAGAAAGATAGAAATAATACATAGAAAGAGAAGAAAAGATAAACTGTGTGTATCTTCCGTACTACCATAAACTCTTTACCAGCTGAGCTCTTCTCTCTAGGTTCCCTTTCACTATTTTTTTGGTATAAATACACACACACAAACACACATTGTTTAGTTTACGGTCTTCTTTTAGGTACTTAAAGTAGAGGGTCTTTTCGTTTATAAATTATATGTAAAGGTTATGTTTTTTACCCTGAACTCATTCCATTAATTTCTTTACGTTATCTCACCAATATCTCGAAAAAGTTTTTTTTTCTTTTTTGTCAAATTCATCCACAGTTTCTAGGCTTTCATGCAGTATAATAATTTTCTTACGATTACTAAATTTTATTTAAATGCTTATTGTTTTCATAAATAAGAATTTTTGCCTTTGTTAAAATGAATGCATTAATAACTATGTGTTTCATAGTTATTATATGACATATAATAACTATGTTATTATAAGTTATAGTTATTATAACTTATATTAACATACGTTATTATAAGTTAATAACTTATAATAACTGTTATAAGTTATTATAAGTCATAGTAACATAGTATATATGTCATAATAACAATGACATAGTTATTATGTCATAATAACTGACATACATACTTAAATACATACACGGTGTTTTTTTTTTAAGTTCCATTTTAAGGACGTAAAATATAGTATTTAATTAACATATTTTAATATTATCTTTATTTTTCGGTAAGATTACCAATAATATAATTAAGAATATATATCCAGAATGTGTTACAAAGAATGTAAAAAACTTTCAGAATATAAACTACTGGTGAAAATAATGAACAAAGTTCATATAAATATAGGTTCGCAGACGCTTCGTTTACCCGAAAATTTTGCTCTGATTCTACTCTTTCGGTAAAATTAAACAAGATTGTAATTTTTACAACATACATTAAGGAGTAATTTAGTGATTTTTATATGAATTTTGATTGAAAAAATAAATAAATATTGAAAGTTTTGTTTCTTATTTAATAACTAATTAAAACTTGCCATATTTTGACAAGTTCTGTTTTTAATAAAGATCGAAATTTTTACGTTGATTTAGTTTCTGTGGACTTTATTCGTTTTACTCAAAATCAAATTCTCTACAAGGTTTGTTTAAAACTTTTATTTGTTTATTACCCATTTAACAAAGTTATTTTACGCCAAACATAAAATAGTACGTTTTTTTTTTAATTACTCCTTAATTTATATCCCAAGAATTACAATCTTCCTTAATTTTACAGAAGCGCAGAAATCTATCGAAATCTTTCGCCATCTGACTCTATCGTAAGCGATTCCTTTATAATTCTACGTTTTTTCAAATGTACACAGAAACATATTTTATTATATATTCTGTAAACTATTTTTTTGTTCAGATAATATATATATTTTTAATTGTGTAATGTATGGTGGTAACCTTACATAAAATATTTTGAATCTTATTCACACACACAATTCAGACACTCCCTCCCTTTTAACTAAACAATCTCAGCTTACTCAGACATTCATTTATTGTTTATAAGATATAACAAAACTATATTACCCCAGATTCCACAAATAAGATATCAAAATCCTTTGGTAGTTCAGCTCCCCACCAGGCATTTTCAATAACTTCTTTCTTTTTCCTGTTTAGCCTCCGGTAACTACCGTTTAGATAATACTTCAGAGGATGAATGAGGATGATATGTATGAATGTAAATGAAGTGTAGTCTTTGTACATTCTCAGTTCGACCATTCCTGAGATGTGTGGTTAATTGAAACCTAACCACCAAACTGAAATAAAGTTTCTATAAATTTTTTTCAACTTTTTAAAATAAATAAAATCTATAGCTTTAGTTAAAGTAAATGAATCAATACACTTTTTTTCCTCCTAACCAAATTAAAGTTCTCCCTAAATAAGATATTTCTGCATTCTTAAATAATTGAAAGCGCTGAATTTTCCACTCTATAAATCAGTTCTACCTATGTCTTTTATATCTTAAAAACTTACCTAGTGGTTAAACAATATTCCCTATACTTCCAGATATTAAATAAGTTTTATTTTTTAAGGAAAAGTTGTATTGATTAATGATGAAAACAGATATTGGGGATAGGCAATAATAACTTTTTGATTTGGTAAATAATGGATGAATTTAATAAACTACGATTACATTCAAAAACATGTTATAAACTAGAAGCATATAAAACAGTTGATAACAGTTTTTTTTTTATTGTTATATAAAAAATACATTTTCATTATTTTTTTGCCTAATTTTCTATAGTAACGTAATAATTGAACTGTAAAGTTATATTTTAAAGCCCATTCATTCATTCATTCATAGCACTTCTTGTTTTGATAACTTCAAGCTTTTATATAACATATTAGGATTCCGAATGTACGAGAAAGAAAATGAGCCCTTTGGGTGTGACGTCAGAAAACGAATTGAATCTATTTGAGCCGTCCCCCAAGGAGTTGTTGTCGTTTAACTAGGTTAGGGGTGTGGTTTCGTGTTAGTACTAGTAAAGGCAAGAATAGACAGAATATTGTTACTATAATTTGTTTTTGTTTTGTTCTCTAATTATTCGTTGTAATTTAATAATTAACGTTATTTAATTGTAATTCATAAAGTACCACCACGTAGACCAATCAAAGTGGACGTATTGTATGAATTACAAACATGAAAAATATTTTTACGGGATATATGAAAATAACTGTTTTAGTCTTATGATACATCTCCTACATTTGAAATGCGCATAAATAAAGAACATTTAGTTATGTTTTATTACATTAAAATATAAAATTTCAGCCCTATAGTTATCATGTATTAAAGAAGTCTATTGCTGGTATCAATAAATAAATTAACCCCGTCGGACTTATGTTTTTTTTGTTTTTTTTTTTTTTTAAGGTTACCTGAATTAAAAAATCTGGTGTAGACACCACATGACTTCCTTCTACGCCTATTGAATTACATACACATTTTTTTTTTTTTTAATGATATGTACATAACATTTTATTTCACTAATAACATCTGAAATATTTTTCACATTTTTTTTTTTTATAATTATTGAATAATTATTCATCGTACATTTTTTTTACAATGAGAGGTTTGATAATTATTAATAAATCAATGTATTTAATAAAAAAAAAAGGAAATGAGGTCTGATTTGAATTGATGTGCCTTTCCCTATGATCCAAATATTTCATTAATTAAAATTTGATTTGGCTATAACTCTGGAACCAACGAAAATAACAACCACTTATGATAATATTGAAAAGTTCTCAATAAGGGCTTATTACTAAAATTAAGAAAAAGTCAAAAATCCAGATTTTCTTTGATTTTGAACTTTTTTGGACACTTTTACTTCAGTTGATTGCAATCAAAAGGGGAGGTGCACAACTAGATGTTCAAACAGTCCTTAACTCAAAAATTCAACATTCTACGGCTAATCGTGTTTGAGTTATGCAAGATACGTACATATATACGTACAGATGTCACGCCGAAATTAGTCAAAATGGATTCAGGGAGTCAAAATGAATATTTCTGTTGAAATCTAAAAACCGAAATTTTTCGCGATCACAATACTTCCTTGTATTTTAAAAATAATAAAAATTTTTATTAAGAAATTTTTTATATGAAAGTTTTTATTTTTTATCCTTGTTTCTCAAAATATCAATTCTAAAGGTATTAATAGTTTAATTTTATGTTTGAAACCATAAATTTATTATACTATTTATAAATAATGGATTAAAACTTTACATCATACCTTTATCGTAAATTGATATTAAAAATAAAAGAACTCAGGATTAATAGAACAACTATTTCAACGATCCAGTTTTGATAAAAACTAAAAATGTTCACTTCTTTATAAAAATAATGAAAAAAAACTTTAGCATCGATTGTGAGCTTTTTTGTGTTAGCCATTTGTAAAACTATAAAAACCTTCTGTAAAACTGTTAAAACCATCTGTAAAATAACGTATCAAAAACTTATCAATAAGAATCGTTTTCTTTTAATTAAGGCATTTAAAAGATATATAACCGTAACGACTCGTGATAATTTAGAAAAACTATCTAATAATTAACCAATCTAATTTTACTTAGAATTAATTAAAAATGTTTTTATTAATATATTATATATTTAATATCCTCATACATCTTATATTTTTCATACATTTATATGAATCATTTAAAGTAATGGATATAGGAAGTACGCAAGAAAGGACTAGAGAATACGTTAAGATACATTAGTGAATTTAGTTGTCATCCCATCGTAAATGTTCAGTCATTCGAATGACGAGGCTGTCATTCCGGTGAGGGAGTCAAAAAGCACAAAGTCAGACGACCTCGACAAGGCAACTAGTCTGGCAGGTCGTGGCGGCTGGTATATATATATATATATATATATAGGGATGATGACAAGGGGGTGGTTAGTGGTTTATTTCAGACTGGGCTGGGTAACGCGGGGGTGGGATTGATTCTTTTGATCGAAGGGGTCGCCGGTGATTGAATATCTGTAGAGGATTTCTGCTCGTCACTTTCTACTACATCTCATCGTTCAGTACACTTATTTCCCCTTTTTTTTACCGTTTTTGGGGGTGAATTACTCCATGTCATGTTTCCTTCTGTTCCCTTCTTCTCTATCTTTCTTTTTCTATCTGTGTCCTTTCATTTTTCCCTTACATATACTTCTACGTCTCCATTACATCATCCCTTACTGCAAACATTTCTACTTTGGATGACATTTTTGTAATTCCTGTTGTTTTTGTTTATGATGAGTTATTAAAACCTGATTGCACTTGAGATAGTGTTGTGTTATATCAGCTGTTAAAATATTATTAAGCTTTTAAAACATTTTTTTTTTTTTGTTTCATTTTAATTGATTCGTTCTTCATTCAGTTTGTATGAAATAAAAATAAATAATTCAATTATAATGAACTTTACAATTTAATTTCCAGTAAAGTTCTGTGGGTATGTTTTTTTTTTTTGGTAACCCATCTTTGCTGTTGTTTCGTACATCTTCATTTTTGAACTGGAATTACAAAAGAAATTTGGAGTAGGTATAATACGAAATTTTGTTAGGAAGGAAAATGGAGTATTTAAATTGTGTTAACCAATTAGACAAATTCATTTTAGATATCAGACAATTTATTTATTTTTTTTTTTACTGAGATTAAGGACTTTTTTTGTAATATAGTTTTAAATTTTGCATTATTTATTACCAGAAAAACAAAAGATTTTTCAATATCAGTGTCGTACTTCTGAATAAAGTGGGACGAATCTTCTACGATTTTGTAAACTAATCTAAAACAATTAAAATCTAGAAATATTGTTGGATATATAAATTGGAGAAATTTCTTGTTATATGGTAATTTTTACCTTGTCTAAAGCAAAATATTAGTACATATATTTTAAAGATTTGTAGAATAGAGAATTTGTTTTAATTTTAATGATAATGTATTATTAACATATTTTCAAATGGAATTGTATTCTCTGTTAGAAAACATATTTCTTCATATTTACAAAAATTATAGTGAGTGTTTTTTTTACAAGTAAATATCTACAATCTAGTACCTTAGAACAATGATGAATGACTAAAATTGATCTGAAGGAGAGAGAACTTAACAGAACAATTAACTCCTTTATGTTCCGTTTTTATTCTCTGTAACAGCTGCCTATAATGATAATGGAATGATTTTTATGTAAATCTGAAAAAAATTCATATCTGACCGGAACTTGAACCCAGAATCTCCGGATAAAAAGCAGAGAAGCTACCATTCCCCCACGGAGATCACCTGTAACAAGTAATTTATTTATTTATTTATACATTAACTTCTAAATAATAAATATTATATGGACATATTATATACATCGTAACATGTTATTGTATTACTATGTATTATTTAGCATCCTCGGTCGCGCTATATGCGTATAAAATTTTAAAAGTTTGGAATAATTACTTCCTTGTACGAAGTAAAGAAAGTATTATGATCGCGAAAAATGTCGGTTTTGAGATTTCAACGGAAATATCCATTTTGACCATCCCTGAATCCATTTTGACTAGTTTCGGTGTACGTACGTACATATGTACGAATTTATGTAGCATAACTGAAAATCGATTAGCCGTAGAATATTGAAATTTTGGATTTAGGATTGTTGTAACATCTAATTGTGCGCCTTCCCATTTGATTGCAATCGACTGTACCAAAAATATCAAAAAAAGTTTTTTTCTTAACTGCATTAATAAGCAGCCATCATTGATAGCTTTTCAACAATATATCATAAGTGGTACTTATTTTCATTGGTTCCAGAGTTATAGCCAAATAAAATTTTAATTAATGAAATATTTGGATGTTACAAGAGAAAGACACATCGGCTCGAATTAGACTTCATCTCCTTTCTTTCTTTTAATTTAAATATATTGATTTATTAATAATTATTAACCTCTGATTGTAAAAAAAATGTACGATAAATAATAATTCAATAATAATAAAAAAAAAAAAAACAAGTTATTAATGAAATAAAATTTTATATTTTATATTAAAAAAAAAAATGTATATATTTAATTTAATAGGCGTAAAAGGAAGTTATGTGGTGTCCACATGAGATTTTTTTAGTAATAATGCGTTATCATCTATCTCTCAAAGTCATCGCTGTTCACAACTAAACGGATTAAATAGATTAATTTAGATGAACATTTTTTAGTATATAGAATTTTTATAATACATGATATAATAATAATAATTGAACTTCTGGGTAAATTATATTTCTTGTATGTATTATATTACTGTAACGGATAGTATGATGAAGCTCAGAAATGCGCTATTTTCTACTATCACAACCATATAACACAATATCCGTTTAACTTTTGTTTTCGTCCACTAATAATACAGCTACTTCATGAATTGTAGGCGTATTATATCAACACTACGTTCACCTACTGAAATTCGGTCAGCATGAATAATCAATTTCAAATTGTTTAATCCATTCATAGATCTTAACTCAAGATTAAACATGGAACTGTACGTGATAGCATTATTATCATGCAAAACGGTTTGTAATGATTCACTGGTTTCCCTCATCAAAGTGGGTTTACATCAGTTCGAGTTTATATTTGATCAGCTTCAGGCATAAAATAAATTTGTAAGAATTGGGAAATAGTTTAAAATTCAGGGATAAACTGCCAATCAAATGATAAAACTTAGCCCTGTATTTTAAAAGTGACATGGAATTCCCTCCTCTTATCTCTTTTGCGACAAATTATCTAGATTAAGGATGGATTTCTAAAATGAAATTTTTAATGAAATGAGAAGGATATTGAAATTGTTCAAGTACAACTTTCCAACACCATGGCAAAGTTGAATGATAAGAGTTTTATCATTTAATTTTTTGGAATTGTAATGGCTAAATATTTTAATCTCGTTATCTATTTGAGTACCTTTCAAATTCAGATAGTCAATTTCAAATTATAATCAAACACTTGATTTCAGACTTGAAGGTTCGACCTTCAAGGTCGATTTGAAGGTTTGAGACTCGAATTTGAGTCGATCGTAGTATACGTACGTTTCTATTCAAGTCTTTGAGAAACGTTCTGGTATAAATTCACGTTTTCTACAATCATTAATTGTAATTCCCCTTAAAGGATTTCATCCTATTTATGACCTCACCGCTGTAGGCCTTATGAAAATATTAATACCAAATTGAAAATCGAATCTATGCCAATCATGTATATGACTTACTTTGATGTAACTTCTTAGTTCAGTATATAAAAATCTTGAGTGCTACTTTGTTTGCGTGAGAATGAGTTCTTACTGGTCGCTGCGAGATTAGACAATGGTATTTTTTTTGTGATCAGTCATTTGACTGGTTTGATGCAGCTCCCCAAGATTCCATATCCAGTGCTAGCTGTTTCATTTCGGTATAGCCCCTACATCCCTAAAAATTTGATTTACATATTCCAAACGTGGCCTGCCTACACAACCTTTTCCTTCTACCTGTCCTTCCAATATTAAAGCGATTATTCCAGGATGCCTTAATATGTGGCCTATAAGTCTGTCTCTTCTTTTAATTATATTTTTCCAAATGATTCTTTCTTCATCTATTTGCCGCAACACCTCTTCATTTGTCACTTTATCCACCCGTCTGATTTTTAAAACTCGTAATAACTTTCTGAAGAAGTAGATTTGTCATAGACAATGATCGATATTGACAATGATATTAATTTAGATTAATTTTATTTAGCTTGGCCCGTTGGTATATATATATATATATATATATATATATATATATATATATATATATATATATAATATATAAAAGGTTTTATAAATTAGAAAACTTATTCAAATATAAAAATTGTATTAAGTGTTACATAATAGCTGAGACTTCTTTAATGACATGATGCATATACGTATGGCTTGATTTTACTTAATTGACGAATTACTACTTTTTTTTCTATATAAATATTATTTTGTTTTAATTTAATCTAATTCATTTAACATGAGAAATGAATTTATAATACATATTTAATTAACTGAAGATCCGGAAGATGGAAGTAATATTTTCCGAAAGCGATAGAACATAATTACTACTAATAATTATTGGTAAGCGGAAATTATAATATATAAAAACCTTTTCATTTTAGTATAAAACGTTTTAGGTTATTTATTTATACAGTTTTTTATTTCATTTTTTTTTTTTTTTTTTTTTTAGTAGTGAGATAAGTGAGTTTGGAATTGAATTAACATTCCGGGATATATAGCAACGATAATACAGCACAAAGGCAAGGATGACGAGGTAGTGAGGGGATGATGGACAGCCTCCTGTGGAGTCGTCGTTCGTTCGGGCTTGCCGGGATAGGTGGCGGTGATGAGGCACGAGGACTCCATCGACCTCGAGCTGTTAAGACCGAAACCCGGCTGGGGCCCCCTCAGGGACCCGGTTAGAGGCAGGCAGCTGTTACAAGACCGAGACCCGATATGGGCTCCCTTTGTGGGATACTCACATTGGTGGCAAGGTATCAAGACCGAGTCCCGGCCCCTAGAGTGGGGTTCAGGAACGACATAGCCGGGCCTGGTTACCTTGCCCTTGTCGTTAGAGGCAGGTACTGAAACGATCCGCTGTGCTATGCTTCTCGGTGAATCCAGCCCAGGGGGTAGGGCCCGGAGGTAATAACTAAGCAACTACTGTAATTTTTTAATGATTGACTCATTGGTTCAGTAGTCTTTGCGGTTATCGAGAAGAAACGAAAAAAATATTGTCTATATTGTAGTAAGATATTATAATAATATATTTAAAATTCGTTAATTCATTATATTTACTTACAATTATGTTTATTTCTAAAAAATTAAAGTTAATAAATGTTAAGTCTGATTCCTTTTTTGTTATTACAATTATATTTTCATATTTTTAGTTGAGATCAATAGAAATTTTTTTTTTTTTTAAGAAATGATATCGTTGGAATTATTAATACGTAACGAAAATAAAAATTAATTTTTAGTTTTATTCTGGAATCAAAGAAAATTTGGAACCAAAGAATTCTTGATCTTCGAATTCTAACAAGTGAAACGACCAACTCTACCAATATACCTTACTTCGTTAAGACTAATTAATTTTTTTATAATAGTATGAATATTGATTAGTAAATCAATTAAATTTCGTTTACGTCAACTCAATATAAAACATTTAAAATATATTTATTTTCCGATTTGTTAACGGTTGTTAAATATTAATAGATATTATAGTATTTAAAAATATTTTAAGATAAAATTTTGAAATGTTGTACATTTGATTTATAAGAAATTACATGTAATAGTATATCTTACGTGGTATTATTTGTAACCGGAAAGATATTTCGAGGGAAGTTGTTTTCGCTAAGGAGTAAATTTACGACAGGTACGGTGAAGAATCGCATTATTTGTCTTCATCGCAGTTAACCTAACAAGAAGTTATAGCGTTTCTTCTTCGTCCTTATTTGAGAGCACGCTTCTCTCCAGTGTTACTAGTTCTACTGTATTACGTTACAACGAACAACGAAGCCAGAAAGCGAGCTTAGCTTTAGCCCTTTTACCATTATTGTTGCGTACTCGGTCTTTCTAACTGCTCCGAGTTGATTAATCTTGTCCCAATGGTCGTTTTACTGCTTATTTTCAAGACTTCCTTAACATCTTCAGCTTCCATCCCTGTTTTGTATATATAGATATATTTTTTCCCATTCTATTTTCTTTACCTCTTCGTCTTTTTCTTAAATAAATACTGTTAAGTGCCGTTTACTTTATCCTTTTACAAATCACCAAATTAAACATTTAAAGTTTTTTTGGATTTTCAATGTTATTTTACAAAATACATCCAATTTATCCTTCTATTTTCTTTTCTAATTCCACATTATTTTTCTTTCTTAACCAATATAAAATTGAAGAAGTATTTTTACCAGTCTGAAATTACCACTTCCATTTTTTTTTCTTTTTAAATAAAGAGTTAAAAATTCAAAACTATTTCGTCATAAATGTTTAACCTATTCATATGCTAAGTATGTTGCTTCTTTTTTTGTCTTCAGTTTTTTTTTTTTTTTTTTTGGTTTCAGTCATTTGACTGGTTTGATGTAGCTCTCCTAGATTACCTATCTAGTGCTAGTCCTTTCAGTTCGGTATACCCCCTACATCCTACATCGCTGACAATTTGTTTTACATATTCCAAACGTTGCCTGCCTACACAATTTTTTCCTTCTACCTGTCCCTCCAATATTAAAGCGACTATTCCAGGATGCCTTAATATGTGGCCTATATGTCTGTCTCTTCTTTTAGCTATATTTTCCAAATGCTTCTTTCTTCATCGATTTGCCGCAATACCTCTTCATTTGTCACTTTATCCACCAATTTGATTTTAACATTCTCCTATAGCACCACATTTCAAAAGCGTCTAATCTTTTCTTCTCAGATATTCCGATCGTCCAAGTTTCATTTCCATCTAAAGCAACGCTCCAAACGTATACTTTCAAAAATCTTTTCGTGACATTTAAGTTAATTTCTGATGTAAACAAATTATATTTCTGACTGAAGGCTCGTTTCACCTCTGCTGTTCGGCATTTTACGTTGCTTTTGCTTCGTCCATCTTTATTAATTCTACTTCCCAAATAACAAAATTCTTCTACCTCCATAATCTTTTCTCCTCGTATTTTCACATTCAGTGGTCCATCTTCATTATTTCTACTACATTTCAATACTTTCTTTTTGTTCTTGTTTATTTTCATGCAGTAGTTCTTTCGTAGTACTTCATCCATGCCGTTCATTGTTTCTTATAAATCCTTTTTACTCTCAGCTAGAATTACTATAACATCAGCAAATCGTAGCATCTTTATTTTTTCAGCTAGTACTGTTACTCCGGATCTAAATTGTTCTTTAACATCATTAACTGCTACTTTTATGTAAAGATTAAAAAGTAACGGGGATAGGGAACATCCATGTCGGACTCCCTTTCTTAGTTGATTCTATATGTTGCTTGTATAAGTTTCTATAACCTTTCTATGTTGTTTCTATAACTCAGGAATGTTCTAAATTAGATTTATGAGATTTACTAAAACAAGTCATATATTATTAGGCGGTTTTAAGTAAAATGTTAATTAAATTTTATCGGGTGAAGGGTAGGAAAATATTAAGGGAGTACTAAGCCTAAAAGGGGGTTAGAATTTATTAAAATATTATTTTTATGTGTTTTTCTAAAACTAGAAAAAAAACAATAATAGAAATCATGTCGTTAACGTTATTCAATATAACATCAACAAATACTTTTGAAAAATCAACCAAAAAATGGTTAAAGTATTTTTACCGACTTTTCGAAGTCAATATTTCAATTCCAAGTTCTCAAAACTTTAAATATTTAGGTTTTCATCTTGACCGAAGACTTATCTGAGCAAAACATATCGAATCTAAGCGGATGCAGTTGGACTTCAAGTTTAAAAACTAGGACATAGATCTCGGTTTTCAATAGAAAACAAATTATTCATTTATAAATCCATTTTGAAGCCTATTTAGACTTACGGGCTTGAATTGTAGGGTAAACAAGCAATTCCAATATTAACGTACTTGATCACTACCAGACAAAAACACTGCGAAAAATGCTAAAATACCCTGGTACGTAAGCAATAACCTCATATACCTATAATGATTTTAAACTGCGAACGTTCGACAGGAAATCTCTCTGGCCAGCCTACAATATTATAATCGTTTGGATCGGCACTCAAATTATATGGCAGTAATTTATTGGATAACACAATCAGTGATTTTTCAAAATTGCTGAGAAACAATATTCTTGATTTGATTTATCGTTTCAATTAGGTGACTTTATAGTCCGGTCTTACGGAGTGCTCTTCTATATCATTTCTTTTATTTCGTTATTATTATCAAGTCATAAACCGCTGGGTCTGTGGATACTTAATGTTGGTTGAAATTGATCTTATTTACTTTGTTCAATTCTCTTACCGAACAGATTGTAAAGTTGCTATGATATTACAATAAATAAAAAAAACTTTTCGTTGAAAAGTACGGGGATTGCTTTCAATCGAAAAAAAAAATTGAATTTTAAAAATTCAAAATAAAAATTAAATAAAATTGAGTATTTGGTAAAATTGAATTTTCTTTACGTTTTGAGATATGAGTACGAAAATACCATTCACTTAAAATGTAATCTCCTTATATATATATATATATATATATATATATATATATGTTAAATATGCTGTAGTAGTGTATCTGAAGTTAACCTCAATTACACAATAATATGACCTCAATTTTAGTTTAAGTTGTCTGGGTCGACGACATAGTTTATTGTTTTTCTTTTTTTTTGGTGTGCCCAGGTAGAAATAATTTTTCTAAACTTTTTCACAGATTTGAGGGATACAATCTTTTGTTTTTTTTATGACCAGTTTCTCTAATTAACCTGTAATTTTTATATGATCTCAAAATATTATGATAATATAATTTAAGCTATGTTTTATATCTTAACCTAGAACTTATTTTGGGCAAATTTTATAATTTTTTGTCTAACATACACGTAAATCTAAAAAAAAATAAAATTTATTTTACTATTTTCCTTTATAAGTACATACATATGTACTTTACGTACTTATAAACACATACATATATATGTGTTAAAATCAAAGTGCTTTTAATTTTCAAGTTTATTAATAAACGATAGTTTACATTTTAAGTGCAAGCAATTGCTGGAAAAGCAACATTCCTGCTATCTTCTCTCTTTGTATATAAGAAAAATGTATTTATAACACTGTATGATATTATTTAAGTTTATTTTTTTACTTTTTTTATAATACGTACAAAATATCATCTACAAGAAAATTTGGTTTTAGAAAAGAAACAAAAATTATACATCATATATTTTTAAGAAACCGGTTGCGAAGATCACTGAAGTGTAACAAGAATAGTTTCGGTTTGCTGATTGATTAAATTGCTGTATGTTGATTGTTTTAGATGAGGTTGATGACCACAAAGTCAATGTCAATTAAGATTAATAAAAAAGTATAATAAATTACTCTCTAAATAAGAAGGAATCACCGTTTCGTTATATCAATTTTGTTTTGATTAATTTGATCCTAAAAAAATTAAGTATTATTTTTTAGTTTAATTCTTTTTCTTGTATATGCGTGTATCTGTTTATATGTTAGGTGCTATAACCAAACGATTATAGGAAACCTGATTTAGGGAACGTGTTATTCTCTCCAACATGCGTAATTATTTTCAAGAATAACAAGCATCTTATTACTGGCTTGAAAAGAAATTGGTGTTTGAAATGGTTTCTCGTTATTTTCTTTAAACCAAATGGATATACTTTTCTCATCAGTATATGATATTATTACTCGTAGAGAAGCATTTTCATACATCTCTAATCATTAGTGAATTTATTGATTTACGTATAAAGGATTACACACCTATATATGATTTACATGTAAAATATGTAAATATTTTTTACATATAAAAAATCTTTTCTTTTTATTTATTTATTTTTTCTTGATTGCTTTCCAATACTTCTTCATTCTGTCAGATCTTGCTTTTTTGAGCTCTTCTGAACAAAACCTTGTTGTTTTTTTCTTTAATTTTAAATCTGGAGTTGGAATCTTTTTCTATTTTTATATTGTCAGTTTTGTTTCGTAAATCTTCTATTGTGATTTCTAGTTATTGCATACCTTGTTAAATTTCGGTTATCCAGGTCGGTGTTTTGGACATTTTCCAGTATTTCTCGACCAGTTTCCTGACGAGCCTGTTCGGTTCTGTTCTTATTATGTGTGAAAAAAGGAGATTCTTTTCTTTCTAAAGTAATCTAGAGCTGGTTCTACATCTTTATGTACCTCTTGGTTTGGTATGAATCTTCATTCTCCCCCACCAGTAAGTCGTATTTTATTTAAGCATGTTCTTAGAGATCTTCTTTCTATTCTTTGCATCTCTGCTGAGTAGGAATGTTGGATTTTAGTTTTAAGTGTTTCGCTTCCATATGATATTATAGATCTGATTACAGTTTTGTAATGTTTGGTATTTATTGAGATGCATCTTTTATTATATGTTGTTTTGGTGGTATTTTGTGCGTTATTGAGCTTTTGTGATCATTCTTTCCAGTTTATTTTTTCTTTGAGGTCGTGTGTGATATTTTCTCCTAAATATTTTAACCGTTCAACCAGCTCGACTTAGTGTCTGTTTTATGATTATGTGGTTCAATAACAGAGGATTTATGGCCATTATTCTAGTCTTGTCAAATGATATTCTTAGGCCTATTTCTCCTGCTAGTTCTTCCAATGAAGTTACTTGGATTCTAGCTTCTGCGATGTTATTGGCGAGAAACGCTATCTGCAAATCCTAGAGAGTTTACTATCTTTATATAAGTAATTTTTATTTATTATTAGTAAATGTGTATTTATTTATGCTCAACTACTGAAATATTGGTTTGTATCTATTTATACCATCATAAGTGATTACGAAAAGTTTTTTACAACTCTTAGTTAGGTGTTGCCGAAAAAATTTAGAATATTGGTAAATTTCTTTCTAAATCAAAATTATGCATTATTTATAATGATTGATGTATTATTATGGTAAAATTGTGCAAATTTAATTTATTTTCCCGTGCTAGTATGTCTTTTTGTAAAAAAATTATGCTTTTAAAAATATTGAAAAAATGATTTAACTAACACTTTCTCAGAATTTTTATAATAATTTTTATTTAAGATTTCCGTACTTGTGGAGTTTTACTGTTTTTTTTATTTTTATCCAGTGGTATTTCTGGTTTAAAGAATGCTAGTTTAAGTTATTCAATTAAAAATATATATTCCTGCCTTTACTGTTTCATAATGAAAATTAAATTTTAAATAAGTCAATATAGGTTAAAAGAGTCTTAAGATATATATATACATACACACACACGAGTATATATGTTGTATTTATATGTTCCCATCATGAGCGGTTATGAAAGGTTAATACTTACAACTCTTTAGAAAGATGTCCTTATCGAAAAAATGTGGAATATTGTTCAATTTCTAAATAAGTCAATAAATTTACAGCAATGTTGTTTAGAATATGCGAAAAGTTTAGTAAGGCCATATAGTTTGTCGTATAAGTCGTTTGCTGTACTTCAAAGTTGACCTTCATTATAAAAACGTTTGTATCGCGTACTTGTCGGATGTAAAATAATGTAATATAATAATGGTGTGTTGATTTCTTTATTATATGCAATATCTATACTCGAAATAATATAGGTTGGCCAGTCTTGCGCATTACAATTCCAATAAAACCGTACCTTTAGTGCAATATATAAAGTTTATTAGTGAAAATAAATTCATGACCTAACAAATAACTAAATTGTTGTTATTTTTATATAATTCATTAACCAATTCTTCAGTATGAAATTTATGTGTCTATGAAAGTAAAGTATTTTAAAAATTGATAAGTGACGTCATTAACCGACCAACCTAAATTTTTCTACTATACTAAGTTAAATTCATCTCTTGTGTTTATCAGTTCGCTATACAGATTCTTAGATAGTCAAATATGGTATCTATATAAATATCGATAATATACTATATAAACATATAGTCAAATATAATACAGATATTCGATGTAATATATATATATACACGCATATTGTAGTTGATCCTTTCCTTCTAATTCTCTCCGGTTTGATTCTCTACATTCAACCTTCTTCCCATACCAAGCAACATCTATTTTTGGAATAAAAATAATATTACTTTAAATTTATTTTAATTGATATAATTAACAGTTTTGCACTTATTGGTTAAATGTTTTAATAATTTTTTTTTTATGAACAATTTTAATTCTTCTTTTTTGTTTTATTTTATACGCAAGGATTATAATAATATTGTCGGTATTAATCCCGCATGTCCGTCGGTTGAATTACAGTGAACAAGATGTTTATTTATTAAGAGAATAACATAAGCATGTTAAATGGAATAATAGTATTGGAGCATGCATGCTGGTATACATTAAGCACGCTATTGCTGTTCTCTTTCTCTCTCTCTCCGACGTAACAACCTGTCTTCCGGTTGCATTGCCTGTTTGCCTGCCTGCCGTTTGAGCCTTCATCGCGCTCAGATTGCCAGCTTCCTCAATTAGTATATTTACTATTAGATGTGGGAGTTGGACTAAAACTACACCTACGTGACGTGGAATTACGTCTACTGACGCTTGTTTGTTCACAACGGTCAACTTGTTAATATTGTTCTTCACCTACTGCATCCTGTCTCTCCTATCTGCTCGTTTTTCCTTCTTATTCATATCTCTTACATTTGAATGTCAATTTATCGGTCTAAATTCTTATCACGTATATGTTTTATTGAGTATATTTTTCTTGCGTTTTATTTATTGTTACATTACGGTAGATTGTAGCGTGAAAAATCATTAATATTTAATCGTATGTATCAATATTTTCGTAATTTTTGACTATATTTCGAGAATTATGCGATTAAAGCTAAATTAAACATATTTTTCTTATATAAAACAACAACCCCCGTTTATCGGTAACATATTTAAAATTAGTTTACTTCTTAACCTAAAAATAATATAAGCGTGATTAACTTATTTGGTAATTTTTTTTAATTCTACTTTTAGGTAGGTTTCATAAGAAACTACCTACTGTAATGGTTACCATGATTCGAATTATGGAAAATTTCGACATATCTTCGCATTTCACATTCCCCAGACCCCAAAATCATCGTCAGTTCAAAAATTTACATATATATTCATATACGTATTTCACTTTCTTGTGGGACACGATAACTTTGCGCCAATCACTTTCAAATTGAGACATAAAATATAACGACCTAAAATCTCGGTCGAGTTCGTTAATGGCCAAAATCGGATCGTGGTGGTGAAAATGGGGGAGGGGAGTTATTGCTATAACTTTGTTATTAAGAAAAACATTGAATACCTTTAAAATTTCTACTATTCTTTGGATAAGTATCTAAAACTTATCTGAGTAAAATTTTTTTATATCACCAACCATTGGCTCAAGGTGTTAAAAAAATTGGGTTTCGAAGACAAAAAAGTATCACACCTCTCTTAATAAGCACAGTATCGAATCGTTAAGTGGTCGTTAGTCCTGTAAATATTACCTAAAACCTTTGTTTGAAACAATTTTTGATATGATTAACCCTTACTGCAAGAGATGATGAAAATGTTGCTAGAATTGTAAGGAGATGGGGCTTGTCGTATGATAAACATGTGAAACTTTTTTCACATGCAACCATTGTCACATTGAGTAAATTTGAAGTTTTACTTAACTTTAAGGTGGAAATCTTTTTTATCCCCTTCGTAGCACCGGTGAAATCTACCTCCGCCTTCTGGCGTGCCAAAAGGGATTTTTTTCATTTATTACCGATAGCCCCGAAAACTATTGAACCAATCATTATGAAATTTTAACTACAAGTTTTTTATGACTCTCGGAATATTTATCACGTTCAAATCTCATTAATCTTACTACTATATAAATCATAAATAAATAAATGTAAATGCTGTTTTTACTGATATTTTCAGTTTATTTTTATATAAATTCACTTTTCTTTAACAGTAAAAATGAGTTTTAAAAAAAAGTAAAAGCAAACTGGTAAAGGGGCGCGGTTACCACTTTTTTGCGTAGAGGCCCAACCTTTGCTAGCTTTCTCCACCAATAAATAATATTTTCTTAATACTCGAGAAATAATTACAATTTTCATTAAAAACCGTTCAGTTATTCGAAATTCACTGTCATACTAACATTAAAAAAAAAAATTAAACAACCAAAGATAACTCAGCAGAAAAGAAAAAAATTAAAAATTACACAAATTACAAAACATTGGTTAAGAAACTAATACCACAGAAACTTTTCATTATTTATTGATATTAATTTTTTCTTTACTTATGTTCTTTGAAACGGTAGTAGAATATACTTTTTTGTTTTTATTTATTCAATAATTCCAGTTTTTATTTTTAGCTAATTCATTGATATTATTTTATTATTTAGAGAATATTTATTAGTAGACCGATATAAAGATATTAAATAGACTCCATTTGTTGTTGTTTTTTACCATACTGTTTTTTTTTTAATTCACAAAATACTTTTATTCTTTTTTTTTATGTCTTTCACTGAATTTTTATACTTTTATATTTGTTGCTAAAATAAAGTTTTATAAAGAATAAAGTTTTAATACTACTTTTTTTAATGTAATTGTGAAAAAATATCTTGTTTGATTTTGCGCACCTAAAAATAAATTTTATAATTAAAATATAGTTAACTAAAATGCTAGTTTATTTATTTTTGGACGACCGATAATTTTAAAAAGTAATGTTCCATATCAGCTTATTTCATCATTTTATCTTGTTTTTTAATAATTAATGTTTTCTTTTATTTTTATTTCTCTTTAATTATTCATATATTAGAAATCATTACCTGTAATTTACTTAGATATATGTAAATTACGATATAGTCTCAAACGGAATATTTAATATTGCTTATTAAAACAAATAAAAATGTACGACTCGTAAGAAAAAAACAAACATTAACTTTCTATTTGGAGACTGTTTATTTATTTTCCGTAAAAGAATAAAAAAAAAACGCACATAACTATAAAATTACACTATTATTATTTTTGCAAACAGCAAAATAATATCAACTGTGCTAGATTTAAGTAATAAATCTTACGCTTTAATGGTTGCCGTAAATAATAATAATAAATAAAAGTACACGTGCATCTACATAATGTACGTACGTGTGCAACCTAATTATATACTCCTGTTGTACCCGATAAAATAACATTAAAGTTTTGTTTTCTATTTTCGTAATTTATTTTAATTATATGTTTTCATGAAGGTTTAGAATAAGTATTACCTATAAGATTAATATTATGATAGTTTTAAAAATACATAGATTTTTTTTTAATAATTTTTTTCATTCCCAAATATTATTAAAGTATTTCTGCTATACAAAAAAAGAAGATTTTATCCATTTCTTTTTTTAAATTGTAGATTTTTTTTAAATTTTATTTTACTTAATCTCTTCTCGGTAACTATTATCTAGGATAATTGTATGTGATGTAGTAGAAGTAAAATTCTTTGGCTTTAAATTTTTTGATAATTATGATTTTTGTCAAAGATTTTTTATTTCCTTTTACGAAGTAAAGAAAGTATTGTGGTCACGAAAAATTTCGATTTTCAGATTTCAACAGAAATATCCATTTTTAACATCCCTGAATCCATTTTGACTGGTATCGGCGTGACGTCTGTACGTACATAGTATGTATCTCGCATAACTGAAAAACGATTAGCTGTAGGATGTTGAAATTTTGATTTAGGACTGTTGTAACATCTAGTGGTCCGAAAAAATTTGAATTTTGGACTTTTTTTATTAACTGCAGTAATAAGCCCTCATTGAGAGCTTTTCAGCGATATATCCTAAGTGGTTCCAGAACCACTTGTAATTTTGGTATTTTCATTGGTTCCAGAGTTAGAGCCAAATAAAATTTTAATTAATAAAATATTTGGATCTTGAAATATCTGAATTTGGGGAAGGCCTATCGGTTCGCATCAGACTTTATCTCTTTTTTTTTAACTTTTTTTTTAATTTAAATATATTGATTTATTAATAATTATTAACCTCTCATTGTAAAAAAAAATTTTACGATGAATAATAGTTCAATGATAACAAAAAAAAAATATATGAAAAAATATCAGACGTTATTAATTTAAATAAAATTTTATGTACTTTTCATTTTAAAAAAATGTGATTATGTAATTTAATAGGCGTACAAGGAATTCGTGGTGTGTTGTCCACATCAGATATTTAATAATTATAAAATAATTGTCGTTTTGTAATTAGTTCGTATTGTGATAATTATTTTTTTCAGCTTATTTGTTTAAAAATTTAATCAAATTGTATACGTTTTTATATTTTAACATTATAATTTTTACAGAATATAATCAGGGTTTTGAAAGTGCACAATATCATACAGAAATTTATTTATACAGTAACTATTTCCTGCGGTTTCGTACAAGCGGATTTTGGATTAGTACCTAGAATCAATTTCCAAAAGAATAATTACATTTCTATTAAAATTCTATCATAATTTAATGTTTCATATTTTAGTAGGCATATTAGCAGATTTGTCTGTTTACATTTAAACTGATCTAAATCATAGTTTAGCAACAAAATAACAATATTTCGCATTAAATTTGAACGTTAAAACGATTGGAAAAAGTGGACCGGAGGTTTTCCTTGAATACAATCATTATACATTACAAATTGTTGTGATTTATAATTTTGATGCAATTCTTCTCGAAGAAGGAGAAATATTTTTAGAATATGTTCTACTTATAAAAATAAAGAAGAAAGTTCATATAAACACAGCTTTGAACACGCTTCGTAAGCTAGTGTTGACCAGCGAAGGATTTTATCCCTGATCTCTGCGTCTTCGGTAAAATTAAACCAAACTGTAATTTCTTGGGATCTAAATTAAGGGATAAATTGTGTGGTTTTATATGAAATCTGACTTCAAATAAATAAATCCCAAAACTGGATATTTCATAGTTTTCAAAAAATCTGGAATAAATACAAAATATTGGGGTCGATAACTCACTACTTTATTTTTGACGTAAAATAAATTTATTTAATGGGTAACAAATAAATAAAAGTTTTAAACAAAATTGTAGTGAATTAAATTCTGAGTAAAACTGTACGAATAAAATCATCAGAAACTAGTTACAAACGTAAGAATTTCGAAGTTTATAAAAATAAAACATATAAAAATGTGGCAGATTTTAACAAGGCATGATACGAAATAGAATTTTCAATTTTACAATTTTATAGGATTAAATATTTTAGAAAAATAACAAAAATAACTATAAAACTACAAAAAAAAACTCATTTCTGGGATTTTTTTTTCAATTTTTCATGTCAGATTTCATACAAAAACGCTAAATTATCCCCTAATTTGGTCCCAAATTAAGAATGGTATAATTTTACCGAAGGCGCAGAAATTATGACGAAATATTTCGTCAGCCAACACTCGTTAACGATGCGTTACCGAACCTATTTTTATATGAACTTTCTTCTTCATTTTTACCTGTAGAACTTTTCACGAAAATTTTCTTACATTCTTCGTGAATCACTCTGTATATATAATACCTGCAATATACATAATTATTACAAATATTACGATGGGGAAGGGTGTTTATCGCTGTACAACTATTATCTAATTAGATCATTTAAAATAAGTGTAGTAAATAATAATTTCGTTCATTACAACTTCCTAAGTTCCATCTAATAATAATATTTTTCTTTTATTCCAGGTAAGTTGAAGTGAGATGTTTCTCAATATCTTAAATTATTATGCAGGGATTTAAAGAGTTCTGTAAGTATTTATAAATTTTGATTTTTGAAATTTCGTTTACTTATTATTTATATGAATTTATAATAATTCATTAATGATAATTTGAAACTATGTAATTTACGATGATGGATTTCGGTTTTATTATTTCAATTAGAGTCTTAACGAAGCACTAATTAAATTTATTTTTGTTAATTATACAATCAATAACATTCAAATTTCAATGTTGATAATAATGATTGTGTGTTTATTTTAAAGATATTTTGATTGAAAACGAGCAGCAGATATTAAATAACAATTTCATTTTACTATTCTGTTCTAATTCTTTCGTAAACACCTTACTTGTATGTAGTGATGCAATTATTAACCGCCTAGAATGATTCGTTTTAAATTCTTTTTTTACTATTTCGTCTCTTTTTGTGCGCGCGCGCGCGCGTGTGGTGTATACTTTAGAGTTCACACACACACACATACAAATGTTTAAAAGTAAAAGAAACGCCTTCTATCACGTAACCGATTGTATTTAATTGCTGTGCCTATATTTCGATTACAACAAATAAAAAATAAAATAATTACGTTCAAACGCTCAGTTGTGTTATTATGAAGGAAAAAATGGATTATATAATAAACCAGATGTTTTATTAGAGTAATTTTTACGGATTAAATGTTAGCTAAGCCACGTTAAATAAAATGAAGAAATGGGTGTAAAATCGCCGTTTTTATACCATTTAAAATCTGCATAAATGTTTGTTCAATGTTTTCTTGTTTAAAATATTCCTTTTCGTATTTTTAAATAATAATTTCATTTAAGGAAAAGGAAAATAAAAAGAGAAAAGGGTTGAACTATGTAAAACGAAACGGTTTGAGTAAGAGTTAAATTTTGTGTTATATGGTTTGTTTCATTAGAAGCAAAAGGGCAATCTGTAATATTTCACCAACTGCTCGACTTTGTTCCTCGGTTCGTTCTTTGGTATTTTCTTCTTCTTCTTCTTCATGTTGTACTTCTTCTATACAGAGATTTTAGGGGTGTTGGGTAGAAAGGGAGGTAGATGATGCAAAAAGGGAAGACGAGACGGGTATGTAATGACTTGCACTGAACATCCCTGCAAGATTATTATGAATTATTCAGAAGATTTCCTGTGCCACCCGCTCTTTACTTACGTTTATTTTCTCTCTCTCTCTCTCTCTCTCGCTTTTTGTTACGCATTTCTTCAAACGCACAAACCTTTATTCAGGTTTATTTACTACTTTGTACTACAAACATCATATTCTTATTTTACTTCTGTTTATATATGTATAGTATTTTAAAGAAAAATATGAATGAGAGACAAGAAATGGTGTGCGACATCATATCAGTTTGATAGATAGGTTTTGCGTAGGAAAAGATGTGTAAAAGGGAAAAATGAAAAACGAAAAAAGATGAAAAAGAAAGGAATATTGGATCAGCACTTTACAATTTCATCTTCTGTGATCGAGTCATGTTTTACTACTATATTATAATAATAATACTAATTTTTCCCCGCATTTGTTGTATACACAACTGTTAGAATAAGTTAAACAATTTTAACCCAAAACTAGGTTAGATGCTGGTTTAAATTATTTAATTAATAAAACCTTTTTATCCTGGTAAGGTTGCTTGATTTAAACCCCAACCCAATCAAAATACTTTTTAGAAAAGTTAACACAATAATTTCGGATGAAGAGGTTGGCAGCACTATCTATTGTTGTCCCCAGGTAAGATTATATCAAATAAATCTTCAATTTATCTTTTGATAAAGAAATATACATGTGGACTGGTTGTGTTTGCAATAAGAAACATAGCCGGAAACGTTCAGTACTTAATGATGAAGCATTGGAAGATGTTAATGTGTTAAGCTTTTTAAACTCACTTAACAAATTATTATGAAACCTTGCGTAACAAAAAAGAATATCTCTGTATAGTGTGCCTTTAAAGTTACCCGACTACTTAACTTAAAATCATACCGTATTCAATTATCACATAAATTGCAACCAGCTGATTATGCTGCTACGATCCACTGCTGTCAATGGTTTAATCATTTTTTTTGGGAAAGCAATAAAGTGTTGGTTAATGATTTTTTTACAAATGAGACTTAGCTTCATTTTAGTGGTTACGTTAATAGTCGGAATGATCGATACGGGTCCTCTAAAAATTCTCATCCTCTCTCAACCTATAAACCCACAGAAAAATTGGAGTGTGGAGTAAAATTTCCAGGTAAAGAATAATTGGCCCCATATTCTTTGAAAACACTCTTAATGCAGATCTTTAACAAGAAATTGCAACGCAATTTATTGAAAATTTAGATTTAAATGAGATAGATTTCTGATTTCAACAAGGTGGGGACCACATGTCATAAGGCAATAGTAACAATGGACGTTTTAAGACATTTCTTTGGTGAAAGAGTAATCGACTGGCTTATGGCCACCTAGGTCACCTAATCTTTCTCCTGCTAATTTTTTTCTCTGAAACTGAACTGAAAGCCTACGTAAGTCAAGAATTACGAAAAATTGGAAGAGGTCTACTTCAAAAGGTTGCACGGAATATGAAAAAGATGAAAAAGAGGGTAAAGGTTTGCATGGATGAAAATGATAGACAATTTCAACATTTGTTATAAAAAAATTGATCTTAATATTGTTTTACACAAATAATTGTAATATTTATAACTAATTCCATTAATACGAGTACATAAATACAGTTTATAATTACATCGGTTGTAGGGACATACGACTATTTTAACTAATTTATTGTTGTCAAATGTAGAAAATCTCTTAATAAATAAAATATTTTTTGATTCATCCGAAATTATTCCGTATTGTCAGAATATTTTTAATTTGTTGAACGCACCGGTTTGGTATAGTGGTGGTAAACTCGTCGTCGTAAATCAGCTGATTTCGAACTCGAAGTTCTCAGGTTCAAATCCTAATAAAGGTACTTTTATTCGGATCTGAATACTAGATCTTGGATACCGGAGTTCTTTGGTGGTTGGGTTTCAATTAGCCACACATCTCAGGGGTTGTCCACCTGAGTTTGTTCAATAAATTTACCAGTACAGTTACATTACACTGATAAGTCGCTAATGACTTTAATTGTTGATGAGACTATAAATAGATGTATAAAAAAAATATTATTGAAACAAACTGCTTAATGAAATTTTAATCTAGTTTTAAAGAATTGTTAATTTTTATTTTCTCGCTTATGTTGTATTTAATTTCAGTTTTCATTTTTTTGTAATTTTTTCTATTAATTGTAAAAGATTTTTTTAATTTCATACCCTTACCATTGAGTATAGCAACCTTATAATCTTATTGTATAGCCACAGAAATTTATATGAAAAATATTTATTCTTATTTTAATATTTTATTTATTTAAAGAAATAAGGTTTATTTAATTAAAGAGCATTTCAATAACAATTTTGTACGTTTTAAATCATAATTTTAGATTATAAAATTAAAAATAATATCATTTTTAAGAACAATGAATTCAATTGACTTGTATATATCTATATGAACATTTTTTTTATTATTTTTTTTTTTTTATATAAGTAGGAGTATCTTTTTGGATGGTCTCTAGTAATATATTAACTGCTTCTTCACCGCCCACAAAGTATATAAATTATAGAGAAAAAAAAATAGGGAAGTTCATAAAGGGAAGAAAAAGAAAAAAAAGAAAGATTGTTAAGAATTAAGAAATCTGCTAGAAAGGGGGAAAAATGAAATTAATTTGGCGAGACTGTTTTTCGCGCGCGGTAAGTTAAGAGTGGGAAAATCATAAATCTAAACTACCCAAGTGGGCTCTTCTCCAGTGGTGGTTTGTCGGTTAAATTGAGAACGCGAAAGGGAGAAAAATCTGTAAATTTTATTAAGAGTAAGTGAGTTTGTATGAGAGGTTAGTTCTACGGTATATGTCATCGGATCCCTTTTGCACTGTGTTTCTACGTAACTCCAAAACCTTAGGAAATTCTGCCTGTGACTCCCGTAGGTCAATCCGGTAGGAGTGCAATTCCAAGACGTATTTCCTTTCTCCCTTCACATACAGTATTATTTTATCCCTTCTTTTTAACTCTCATACCATTTTCTGTACAAAACAAAGAACGAAATATTACAAAACTAACCCCCCTCCCCCTTATCACTTCATATAGCTGGCCACCCCTTTAAGCTAACACCAAAATTGTGAGTGCGTTGTACTGGGATAGGAGTTTTAAGAGGGAGGGATTTATATCTAAAAGACAATCCCATCATCTTACCCTATATTGCTATAACTCATTTTACGTATATGAAATCATGTACCACGCTTCTGGAATCGTTTAAGGGTAATATGTTGACTAAACATGTTCTATATCAGACTTTTGACGCTCATCAAACATTATTATAATTATCAGAATGCATATCAGGAAGGATATATATATATATATATATGTCGTTCCCGAAAACGACATAACCATTTGGCATACTATGCCAAGTTTACTAACAAATATTACTAACATTGACAACAATAGTAACGCCTAATTAAATGAAAAAAAACATCAGCTGACGCTGATATGAGAACAGTAGCAAGTCACTTAAAATGACCTCTAAAGTTTTCTTATAAAATTTGGTTCGTAGGGTCGTTATAAAAAGATTAATTACTTAACATTAAGAAAAATTTTACTACAGCTGACTTCGATTCTTTCTTCCCAAATTTAAAGTCCATGTGTCATAATAGTCAACCCCTTCTATGTTTCTAGCTGACATTGACTCTTCAACCTCATCCATCTACTAGCAAATGGATCTTCTATGACTGGTACCCATTTCAAATTCTTTTTGGTAAACGGATCCTGTCTCGTCTTACTGGTGTGACAAAACAAACAAGTTGTCTTTTCCGCACCTCTCACTGGAGAGGTGCGGAAATTTATTTTCTCCTAATTTCGCTTGTATTACCGTTTTTCTCAGTTCTTTGGAATTTGATTGATTTTCTTTCTGGATGTCAACTGCAACACCTAGATCCAAAAACGCCAAATATTTCCCTCTGCGATTTTAATTTGCACTTTTAACTATTAATCTAAGAGGATGTATGATTTTAGAACCGATGGAAGGACAAAATATTATCTGTTCTTTTTCCAGTTTTTCTGTAGGATTTTTTTTAATATTCGTAATAAAAAATGTTCAAAGATATTCAAATGAATACATGAAGTATAATAGATGTAAACGTCTGGTAATGCCTTGACCTCTCACATTCGTTATTTGATTATCGCATTATCACTTAAAGCAAGTCACACTATGCATAATTCACTTGATTATCCATATCTTTCTCTTTGTATATTATAATATGGGAAGTAAATTTTTTTACGGGAGGTGATATATGGCAACCTTTCCGAAATAAAATTTTTATTTTGGATGGTATATCAAACAAAACATTCGTTTTTATATCATTAAACTTTGTCTTACCGATTTTTATTTTTTATTTTGGTTAATTTAATGGCTAGTTTCGTTTTCTTCGTTTTACAGCGATAGTTTTTCCGATGATTTTTGTAATCGAGCTTCGATCCTAGTTTTTAAAGGTGTAGTAGAAATATTTTCAAACGATCGGCTTTATGGTTTGTAATTAGGTTTTATTTGTTGATTTTTTTAAATTACATTGAATAAGTATTTAATATTTTACATTACAAATCGTGTTTAAAAAACCAACATAAATGATGTTTTTATTTAATATCATGTTTTTTAATTATAGTTTTTAAGCATTTTATTGAAAACGTGTCATTTTAAATGAAACGTGATTACCTCACGTTCACCGCAAGGAATTATTTCTAAACTAAATCTGATATCCTAATTAATATAGGATATTCATTAAAAAAAAAAAAATCTATCTAATCAACGTCTACAAATATGTTAGCTATTACTTTACTGAGAAACTCTGGCAAAAGAGTTTAATTATCCCGTGCTCTTACAAGTGCCACCTGTTTATTTTTGTAAAATATAAATAATTAGCAATATTTTCCCAGAATTTTACCCTACAAAAATTTTACCTTTTTTTTATTTTCTTTCTATTCTAGAATTTTTTTCTTTCCATTTTTAATGATAAGATAAATGTCATTAAAGAGAATTCCCATTTCACATTTGAAAGTAAATGATCAGAAATTTATTTAAATTCTATATGGTTTAATTTTCATCTCTTAAAATTTTTTAACACATCTTTATTGAGTAATTACAAGAAAAGATATTAGTTTTAGGTAGAGGAGGCAGAATCCCCATTTAGAATTCGAAAATGTTTTCGCTATATAAATTATTCAAATGTATTGTCTTTCATTTTGTACTTTGAAAACTTAAAATTTTGTTCATATTTAAGAAACACAGCAAATTAATTTTAAATGAAATAATAAAATAAAATAAAAAAACAAATTATTCAGCAGAAGGGAATTACTGGACCTTCTGTTCAAAATTAAAAAATTCTTTACCTACAGATAATTATAAATCTTATTGGACATAATTCTTTTTCTCGTAAATTTTTTAATTTTATAAAATAAAAATTGTTCTCAATAAGAATGGCAAAAAATATATTTTGCTAAAGAGAATAATTGTCCTCTCCCTCTTATCCCCTTCTAGCAAATTTGAATTAATATTAGACAACTTTTGATAGTTTTTGATTTAGACATTCGTGATTTATACCTAAAGAGGGCAAATCGACCTGCATGAAGTTAATCTTTATTTAGTGTTACATGAAATACTGAGATATTACAAATTTATTTTGACAAATATTTAGATAATACGTTAATTATATATATAAGATTTATACACTAATCATAGTTTTACTTCCAAGTATTTAGTTTTATGAAAACTTTTGTGGTTTTTTGAGTGTCTCGACTCAGAAAAAAAGGTTGTTTATAAAAATATAGTCGTGTTTATGTCTTCTGTCTGTCAGATTTTTTTTTCATTAATGAAAGTGAGACGATTAATCCATCTGTTTTGTTCAAGACTATTGGATTATCCAGTCCAGACTAATGATCCATTTTGTATTCATTTAGTAGGTTTTGTCGAAAGATTTTTATGGCGATCTGAAAAAAAACGTTTCCGAAAATAGCTTCGTCATTTCTTTAAAATAGGAAATCCTAATCAGAAAAATAGTCTGCTCCAATATAAATTCAATAAAAGATATGTCTACGGAAAGTTTTAGCACTTTTCTTGGTAAAAATAGGGTTTTTTTTTCTTTAATTTAATGTTTTAAATTGAATTCTATTGAAAATATGTTATGAAAAAAATAAAATATTGTAAAAAATTAATGCAAATGGTAATTTACTTTCTTGGTTCTGGCAGTACATAACAGAGAAAAATATTCAACCGATTCGAAAAAAACCTCATATATTTTTGTATTATTCGACAATTTAGGCTTCCTTATGAGTATGTGTCTTTGTGTTGACATTCATTCAGCTCAGCCTAGACTACCATAAGAAGAAGAAGAAGAAGATGATGATGAAGAGAAATCTTCACAATCTAGATTCCAAACCTTCCTTCATTTTACAATAAGCAGGCAACTGCCCATACAGTCACCATGTGTGGCTGCACCGTTGTCTTTGTAATGCGATTGTACCTTCTATATAACTAGGGCCTCATAAGGCACATTTCTGCTAGACCAAAAGTTTTCAGGGGACGGAGTGAAGGGGAATCACGTCGGGAGGAGGCAAATATCTAGCTTATCTCTCGGGAAATAATCCAAGTAAAAATACTTTCCTCTAACAGGATCTCTCTTTTTTCTGTTTAGCCTCCGGGACTACCGTAAAGTATAATTTCAGAGGATGAATGGGGATGATATGTATGAATGTAAATGAAGTGTAGTATTGCACAGTCTCAGGTCGACCGTTCCTGAGATGTGTGGTTACTTGAAACCCAGCGACCAAAGAACACTGGTATCCATGATCTAGTATTCAAATCCGTATAAAAGTAATTGTCTTTACTAGGTTTTGAACCTTACAACTGTCGACTTCAAAATCAGGTGTTTTGACACGTTAACCACTTGACCAGACCGGTGGATTTTCGCAGAGTCCCTACGAAGTATCGGAATTCAAAACTTCTTTCAGCTTAAAACAGACTAAAACTAAATGTACAGCCGACCTTAAAAATTAAATACCCGCTAGATTAATAGAAGTGCCAGTATCAAGTGACTAATAATCCAGGCTCTGTAATAAATAGAAAGGTAAAACATCCCTCGACATCGTAGCATTCCGTGTGGAATCTTGTTTGATCTCGGGATCAGTTTAACCTACCATTTTGAAATTTAGTATGATATCTTCCAGATTAATTTTATTTTTAATTATAATTTGTGAGGCGACATTAATATTAAAAATTTGATTGGTTGATTAATTTGTTTGGTACATAAAAAAAAGCAAAATAACATTATTGTAAATACAGTTGGAAATGTAAAACTTTTTGCGCATAACTGCACAAGAAAACTGACTTTTCGTTATTTTCTTTTGTTTCTTTTTGAAAAAGTAACAAGTCATTCTAATCAAAAAATTTCAAAAAAAATTTAATCCATAAAAATTAGTTACACGTCAAAAAAGCACAAAAAAAGTTGTGTTTTTTTGCTATAATCATTTTTTTGTATTTATTTTTATGAAAATATTTTATTTTTTTTTGTTTATTAGATTGAAAGGGATTTTGAGAATTTATCAAACAGTTTTTGTTTAACTAGGATTTTGTAAAATATCTCCAACTATATTTATTTGTAATCCTTTAAATATTACATTGAATAATTTGATTAACTTTCGTAGAATTTTTATATCTATTTTATTTTTAATAGTTTCTGGATCTTTTGTTTTATTACATTTCTTTTAATAAAAAGATAAGTAAATAAATAGTGTTTTCATATAATAATAACTTTCATCTTTATTTACAGGAGTAAAAGTTAAAATTTTAAAAATTAATTTCCCTTTCTTAATAGATTTCTCTATTACATTGTTTATGTGCTTAAAAATGATGTAACAGAGATAATTTCAATATGAATTAAGTAAATAAATTAATAAATAAGCAACTGAATAGCTGATGAGAGGTATTAGGTTTTTTATTTATAAATATTGCTTTATGTATGAACTCATACGGTCTTCTTGATCTTGAAAATAATTGCGTACATTTTTAACTGTAATAAAAACAGAAATTGTTTACTTTATTACATGAATCGAGTGCACAAATCACTAAGGCGGCGCGTAATTAAATATATGCTACGTTTATATTATTTGGTAGCTCCGCAACAGATTATATAATTAACATTTATGATAATAATATATCATTAAAATATTTATAAAATGTTTAAACCTACTAAGTATTTACGTATAAAACTTGAAAACAGCTGCCACAAGTAAAGTAGAAAAGAAAATTAATGAACAAACGTTTTAAAACGGTTGAACAAATATTTAATCATATTGAGATTGCAAAACGGACGCTCAGCCACTCTTCCTTTTAGCCGCACCGCACTTCTCTCTGAACACGTAGCCTACACTACTTCAGTACCATCACCCTTCTCCCACAACCGACAAGAATGACAAATGGCCGCGGACGTGGCGGCGTCGGGCAACGAGCCGTGACGTCATACGTCAACAAGGCCCGATAAATATTTATAGGCATTCGTGCATCCATCAGTACAATGTAATGTAGACTTAGGATGACTCTTCTATACTCGTTCTTTTTTTCTTTTTTAACTTGATATATCAAAGTGCTTGGTCGTTTGGTAAATCTGAATTCGTTTAAATTACATTTATTTTATATTTACAATAAAATTATTATAACAAATAATAAACTTCTATTTTAAATAATTAACTATCAATTTATTTTTAAAAATGCTAAATCAAAAAACAATAAAAAACTTCATGATAATACAGATTTTAGTTTAGCACAATTTTTGTACTGTATTAATCGAAGGTTTCGTAGAAAATTATTTAAAATAGAATAAACAAATTAAATGTAACTGCTCTTTTTTTTTAACTGAGTATATATTTTGTACTTCGTTAGTTTTTTTTCACCTAAAATGGTTGGTCACAGAGTATTTGAAATTTTTGGTTTCCCGTCTAGATAGCGCTGTACAAGAGCTATAGTTCTAGAAGAGAAAGTATTGTAATCGGTCCAATTTGGGCATATGCAGTTTTCAATGGATCTTGACCTTTTGACACCTAAGGAACCCAAAAAACCGAATAGAAATTTTCCGGATGTTGATGTACGTGTGTACAGAGTTGGCCTCTAAATCACCTTATATCTCTAGAACTACTGGACCGATTTCGACCAAACTTGGTCAGATTACTTCTATATATGGAGCATTGATTCCATTTAATTTTTAACTTAAAAGGTCAAGGGGACGAGGCTGCAGAGCAAGGTCACCCTCAGTATCTCGAGAGATTTCACCTAATTAAGGCCATATTTTCCTTAGGCACATTTGTTAACAATTATAAAACAATAATATTTTCAAAAAAACGTTTTGCAAAATCGCCCCCTCATTCCAAAAAATGCTCTAAACTACTGCCATGTTGTTAACGTCACAGCTGAACGGTAGAATTAAATAAATTAATAATATTTAAAGTGTAAAAAAAATAAATCGGTCTGGCTGGGTTTCGAACTCGATCGCCCGGTTGACTCAGTACCTAATGCGTTAAGCCTTGCAACTACACCAGCTGCCGACTGTACATGTTAAATTTGTTCTATGTAAGTTGTGAAATTACGTAATTTTAGTTAGTGCCGACCGTAGCCGCTAGTATCTCCATACCCGCGCGAATTAAATACGGAATGAACGCGCGCTTTAGTTAGAATCATTAATTTAAATAAACGAAAAAATATTATATTTAAATAAAATGATAAATATTTAAGTTGTGTGTATGTATATGATGTGTAAGTCGTGCAACAGAAAAAACCCACAGTTGCAGCTTTTTTCAAATGGTAATATTTATAAAAATATTATCAAACTTACATGGGAAAAATTATAACTTTTTAAAATTTTTTATTCGTAGTATATTTTTATCTTGATATAAACATAGTGACGTCATGAAACGATTTATAAGTGCCTCATCAAACGATAGCAAATTAGTTTTAAGAACATGTTCAATGTATGCAGTATAATCACGTTTTGTGACAATAGCTAGTGCCGACAAATTCATTACATAAACTGTTTTAGCATAAATTGCATGTGTGTAGTCGTATATTTTGTGTTAATGGGAATGAGTTATTCTCTGTTTGACTGAGTGTATATCCATCAATTCAGTTAGTTTTCGTAAGGATAAAATTAGAAAAATTAAAATTGGAATCTTGTGAATGGTAAATTAAAAAACCTAATGGATTCAAGTATTATATACAACCTAAAAACTAATTTCTCTCCTAAAAGAAGTGGTGAATACAGAAGAGGACACAGGACACGCGACCCTCCCAAGAAAAAATTGGCAACAGCGTTGCTAAACTTTCGCCGGAAAATTACCCGGGATGTATCCCTTGACCCTATTATATCTCCTTACCCTTTTAAGACCCCCGACTCTAAACTTTAGCTTTTGAGAAGGTAAACTACTGGACTAAGAGATTTTTAGTCTAATCAATTTCAAATTTTTTACCCAATTAGATGCTAACTTATGCAATGTTCTAGCAGAATTTTCCATCACATTTTTTTTTTCTTCGTTATATGATAACCAACTGAGTCCAAAAATGGGGAAAGGTAATTTTTTATAGTGATTACCATACTTTTCTTTTGTTAAAATACATACTATACTAAAGTACAAATTAGATAATCTTCAAAATAATTTAAATATTGAATTTTTATTTTTAGTGATACATTTATAAATTAGTATCTTATTCTTATATAAAAAAGAAAAGATTAATTTTATCGTAGGAAAGAACAATTAATCAAAAATCTGTATACGTGACGGTATAATATTTTTAGATCTGTTACCTTTGCCGGCCTCTATGGACCGAGTGGTATCGTCTCGGTCTTTCATCTGGAAGTCTCCGGGTTTGAATCCCGGTCAGGCACGGCATTTTCACACACGCTACAAATCGTTCATCTCATCCTCTGAAGCAATATCTAACGCTGTCCCGGAGGTTAAACAAAACAAAAAAAAAAGTTCTGTTACCCTTGGTAACCGATTATAATTTTTTTTTAATTCTAATAATCCACATTATATTGTGTTTATAAATATAAAATTATACTAAATTTTTTATGATTAAGTTTAATTAAAACTCGAATTTTCAAAATAAAAATTCTTTTCTGGAAAATAAATCTCCTTAGAAATGAAGTTTATTTACTTAACATTTTTCTTATCCAATTACAGACTAACTAGATGAACGGTTTATAATTTAATTAGATACTTCCGTACTCTGCAGATATATGGAAATGGGCAAGGTTATACCTTTAGAAACTCTGAACCTATTCTAAATTGAATCTTGAATTTCTGGAAGAAAATAAATTTTTCCTCCTGAAGGCTAATCAATTGTAGATTAATAATGTATAGCTCCCATCCTGGAAAAAAATCTTGAACTATTCTTTAGCTAAGTTGTTCAGTCTTCTATTTTTCTTTCGTGATAAGATTTTCCTGTCTTACTATCCATCCTTTTTCTTATCCTTCATTTTTTTCAATCTTCGGTTAATTGTTTGTAGGTCAGATTCTGTTAGTTTCATGTAGAGCATTCATTGATTCTCAAACTTATTCGCCCACCGCCTACATTTAAAATTAAAAATTTTCTAGCGTCCCAAAATTTGTAAACTTACCGTCTGTTAAAAATAATAATTGTAATTAAGAGCGCATCTTAAAAACAACAGTTGGAATTATTATTTTTAAACGTTGTTTTTAAAGACATAGTGGCCTTTACTCTTTAAATTGGAATATTTTGGTTCAGAAAAATCATAGAGAGACATAGAAAAAAAGAAATTAAAGGTAAAGTCTTAATTTTAAACGATTTTAATGCAGTTTACTGAAAAATTTTCGTTTCCTCCATGCACTCGATCAAACACAAAGAAGAACTTTTATATTTTTAAAACTTTTCTTCTCACTGATTTTTTTTTAGTTTGATGATTTTTAAAATCTGAAATAAAGTGTCAATAAGTAGAGTAATCAAACTTTAACCTTTTTTTTATCCTGTTTAAGCTTCTTTGTTGCAAAGTTAAAATAGTTTGAATACAATAATTTCTTATCATTAATTTAGGTGTCCCTTTAATTTTTTGTGCTAGTGTAGTAGGTATTTAATTTTAGTTTGAAATACCAGAAAAACATAATTTTTGCCTTTTTTTTAATCAGCTACCACTTTCCTAGACCGCGCCCAATTTTTTGTGGTCCATTTATCGCCCCCCCCCCCCTGGAGATCTCCAGCGCCCACAAGGGAGCGTTATCGCCCTCTTTGAGAACGAATAATGTAAAGAATGCTGGTACATGTAAAACGGTACATTTGGTGGAGTAATTTGTGTGGCTCAGTTTCCAGTCTTATTACTAAATAAGCTTATTGGTTGACGTGCCAATTTGGTAAAGCCAGATTTCCTAACCCTTCCTGAAGTACAAAATACGCACATTTCTATAATTAGAATAATGTGAAAGTATAAAATGAAAAAAGTGTATGTAAAAATGTCATCAGAAAGCCTGTTCTCTTTAGAAAGTATATTCTCTATAAATGAAATTATTAAAAGATAATCTACGTCCTTTCAAAGAAATTTTACTCTGATAACATGTGTGGTAGCATGTTTGTCTTTTTTTTGGTAGAGTACATTTTACTAGTCATAAGAGGTAGGGATGAATTAATATACCAATAAGTGGGAAATTTTTGGATAGCTTATTTAGATTAAATTTGTAAAATAACAAAGTACAAACACAACTTTTCTAATCATAGCACATTGTAATAATGAATAACGTGAAATTGAGTTTTCTGTATGTAGTGGTCTACAAAGAAGAAAAAGTAAAAAGAGTTTTTCACTAATAAAGTCACTTTGGTTAAGGCACAGAATGAGTGAGTAAAAGAAAAAAATTGAGGGGAGGGTTAAAAGAGATTGAGAGGAAGGAGAAAAATGAATGTTTATAGAACCGTGGTTCCTAATTAATTCAATGCTTATAATAAATTCCGATTCAAAAAAGTCTCCCTCTTACTCTCTCTCACTCTCTCTCTCAGTTATTTCCCTACCCCCTCTTTCTCCCACTCTATCAAACAGTTTTCTGTGTATACAAAAACTTGGTAATAAAGTTAAATTATTTGAAGTTTAGACCCGCTTGATTGAAGTGTAGCCTACGATGAAATAATAGAAAAGCCGAGATTAAGTAATTCCATATAACTTAATCGGATCCCCAGTTTTTACCCGTTAGATTACAAAATTTCGTATTCCATATCTTTCCTTCATTTTATTTATTTATTCTCTTTCATTTCATTTTTACTTTACTTTTATTTCCTTCTTCTTTTTTCCTTCCTTTAATAGTACACTCAACATGCATATTCATTTTTTCCATTAACTTAACTTTACTATACTACCTTTATATAGTAGGATTTGTAATAACCTCTTTCATGTTATTATTATTAAGGAAGCTGTAAAACATTTTCATCTGTTTCCTTTTAAATTTTAAAACTCACCTTTTCCCTTTAAATTTGTTTTTTATTTAATCTGTATAAATATTTTCTTTTTAAAAAGTGTTATTTAATTTTTAATAATTTTTTAATTATTAAAGAATTAACAAATTACATGAATGAATTAAACAGAGTGATTGAGGCGAAAAAGGAAGTAAAAGGAGTTTGAAATAAGAAAAAAGCTCATACAAATATATATCCCAAAAACGCTATGTTATCGAGTTGCTCGCGAAAACTTTCGTCCAGATTTCAGTTCCCCCGGTGAAATGAGATCATACTAAAATTTTTAAGGCTTTATATAAGAGATAAACTTCATAGTTTCTTATGTTTTTTGACCTGAAAATCGATTAAAGCAGGTTTCTCTCAGTACTGTACCTCTCGTAGTTTTCATGATATCCACCGTAAAACAGAAATATTCGGTAACGAAAAAGACGTCTGTTTTAGGTTTTAAATACAATAACTTTGTTAAGTTATTAGTAGATGTAATTAAACATTTTATTAAAAATCTGTATTAGTTAAAATTGTAAAAACTTCAAATTAAATTTTATTAGCAAAACTTGTAGAAAATTTAATTCTAAAAAAAATCGATGTAATAAAATGTATGAAAAACAAACAGTAACTTTATTATTAAAAACAAAACATAACATAAAAATGTTATGAACTTGTAAAAATTAAAACCAGCTGTTTTTAGTACAATATATTTTGACCTGATAAACTGAAATCCGAGCGAAAATTTTCGTTATCTATAACTCAATAACAAAGCGTTTTCGGATTATGTTTTATGAACTTTTTCCTGATTTCTAGTTTTAGAATCAATTCTCAAACTATTTCTCTTTCCTCCTAATCACCCTTAATTCCTTAGTCAATTCAATTATATGAACTTAAAATTTAATCGATTTTTGTGAAATTAAATGAATTTAACCGTACTACTAAATCGTATCTTAAGCTTACACAGGGTCCGGCATATAAATCTGACGATCTTGTAGTAATTGTTATGTTGGCACCACTGTCAATGAGAAGGCGGGAGTGTTGTACATCGACAGGTCTATTCATGCTATTTCAGTAGCCAGTATGTCGCGGTCGGGTGAACAACGAGCGTTTGGGATTGAAGCCTATTTTAAGAATAATGACTCGGTTATTGTAACACAGCGTTTATTTCGCAGACATTTCAATTGAAATCGACATGCATCTGTTCCTAGTAGGAATACGATATTGTTGTGGGTGAAGAATTTTAGGAACACATCGTCTGCTTAAAAAATGAAACCGACTGGACGAAAATGGACTGTGAGAACTCCTGAAAACATTAACGCTGTAAGGTTAGCTGTTACGCGGTCTCCACGACGTTCAACAGCGAGACATGCTGCTGCGCTAGCCATTTCTGATCGAAGTATACGACGAATTCTTTATGTCGACCTGAAATTCCATCCGTATAAGATGATGTTAGTGCAGCAACTTAATGCAAATGATCGGGCGTCTCGCAAAGCAGCTTGCTAGGTCATCCTTGAAAATGTCCACTAGGATGACGTTATTCTTTTAAGTGACGAGGCGCATTTTCATCTGACAGAATTTGTGAATAAACAAAATTACCGTTATTGGGCTTCGCGTAATCCACAGCAAATTCTTGAAAAACCACATCACAGTCAATATGTTACAGTGGGGTGTGCGGTTTCAAAGTTCGGCATAATTGGCCCGTATTTTTTTGAGGAATTAAATCGCAGAGTAACAGTAACATCTCATCGATACGTAAACATGTTGAATGAATTTCAGCGACCGAAACTGAATGACTTTTAAGGACATGAAATTTGGTTTCAACAGGATGGTGCCACCGCCAATACGGCGAGAATCGCAATAGATGTTCTGCGAGAAACCTTTCCTGGACGTTTAATTTCCCGATTTGGCGACATTCTTGGCCAGCGCGTTCACCTGATCCTGGCTGTTTGTGATTTTTTTCTGTGGGGGTATCTCAAACATAAAGTCTTCAGCAGTCGATCATAGTCAATTACAGAACTCAAGGAGGCCATTCAACCAGAAATTGAAGCGGTTCCACAAGTGATGATTGAGCGAGCAATGTCAAATTTTAGAATGAGGTTAAGTGAGTGTGTGAGAAGTAATGGAAAACATTTGGAAGACATAATAATCAAATAAATAAAAAATCTATGTAAGTAACTCACTATAAATTGCAAAAATTCATCTTTAATTTGATATATTAAATGCTTTACGAAATACAGTTTAATTATTATCCCTCAAAAACCTTCAGGTTTATATGCCGGACCCTGTATAAAGCAAAGAAATCTACTTATACAGAGTGTTTCCAAAATAGGCTGCCAGACTTCTACAGTGGTTTTCTTATATTAAAATAAAGATTAAACTTGGAACCGGAAATGCTTTGTTTTATCGCTAGCTGCCTTTTTTTTTTTCACTAAGTAATTTTTATCCCCAGAATGGTTTGACTAATTACGTTGAAATTTAGCATGGTACTTACTAAGATAAATACCTATTGTTAGAAAAATAACCAACCTTATCTAATAATATTTTTTTCAAAATGGCTGCCTTTTAAAATGTTTAACTCAAAATAACGCAAAAACTATAAATTTTATTAAAAAACCACAAGAGTCAAAAAAGTTTTTTTTTACTTGCTTCATAAAATAATAATGTTACCGACGTTACAGGTACGTCATTATTTGCATAACGCCAACCCCCATAGGGGAAGACACCCTCCTGGTGACGATTCAGATCGCTACACCCCCTCCCCAGTTTCTAGCCCTGATGGGCTTTAACGGAGGTCGTCTTATGACCCTTTAACGTTTTACTTCTCACAGAAATAAGCCGGTACTCGTTGGGATGCCACCGATGTAAATACCTCGGTAGACATTTACATCAGTGAGTTATTAACTCAGCCTTCACCTTTGCTGTAGGCTTCTTTCTGACAATCTTGACTGTCCTACTTTGTTGCTCTCTGAACCAGCTAATCCAGTTTGCGGAAGCGCGAGAACTAATGCATAACAAAACTTCATTTGTGATTTTACAATCATTTGTTGTTAAAAATAAAAAAAACAAGAGATGCATTAAAATAAAAGTTTTATTTAGCTGATATTTAAAAAAAAAAATATTTAGAGCTGCTGTTATTGTTTACATCTGCGTTGTTAAAAGCACTCAATTTGTTGGTTTTAATATTATTTACAATGGTTCAATATTCTTTTCGTGAGTAGGCGGATATGATTTTTATGTACGGACGAGCCAATGGTAGTGGCCAGGAAACAGAGCGGTTATGTTTCGAAGCATTTCCTAACCGATTAAAACCTAATCATAATACATTCGTTTAAATTTTTTAAAAGCTTTCTTAGACTGGAACTCTGCTCATTAAAATAGAGGACCGAGGAAGTCCAAGGCAAACTAGAACAGTTGTTCTAATTGAAAACATTTTAAATTGCGTCGAAGAAGATCCACATGTAAGTAACTGACAGCTCGAGACATCCTACAATACGACATTCAACGTGGAGAATGCTGCACGAGCAGTTGTATCCATACCACAAATAACGAGTTCAAGCACTTACACCTGCAGATTTCCTAACTACAGCGAATTTTTTTCAGTGGTATCAACATGAGAATGTCAATCCCATATTCGCTGCTTCAGTGTTTTATACTAATGAAGTTACTTTTATGATGGCATTACAAACTTACATAACAATCATGTCTGAGTAGATAAAGATCCCCACCCCCGTATTGAAGGAAATCGCCAGGAACGCTTCAAAGTGAATGTGTGGATTGGCATCTTCGAGAAAAGCTTGTTGGGCCTTCATTTCCTGCCACCAATATTGAACGGTATGGGTAGTTCATAGTTCTGGTTTGGGAGATTTGCCCTTGGAAAAAAAAAATAACTTCATGAACGACGGTGCACCATCACGTTACACCCTGCATGTGAGAGAGTTACTCAACATTACGTACGGACAGAATTGAATCGGAATAGGCGGGCTGGTACAATGGCTTGCTAGATCGTCTGATTTGAATCCTATCGATTTTTATGTGTAGAGGCACTTGAAATATTTGGTTTATTCAGCGCCCGTTAATGAGACTCTTCGACAAAAAATGATGGGGTATGTTACAACATAATGAATCAACCTGGGATTTTTGAACGAGTACGCCAGTCGATGCAAAAGCGTGTTGTATCATGTATTACCTCAAATGGAATTCATTTCGAGCACCTGTTGTGTTGTTTTTTTTCTGTTTGTGGACGTTTGTGTGCGTACTGTGGGCTTGTTGTTTCATGTATTTTTCAAAATATTTATCTTTCAAAACATTCCTTCATATTAATGATTATTCTTGTATTTCCTATTCAAATTACGTATTCATTTTAGAAAGCTTGGTTATTTTATGAAGGAAGTAAAAAAAACAAAGTTTGTTTAAAATTAAAAAAGAAAACGTTTTTGATTCTTGTGGTTTTTTGGTAAAATTTATAGTTTTCGAATTATTTGGATTTAAAATTGTTAAATGGCCGACATTTTGAAAAAAATGATTAGATAAGGTTGCTTATTTTTCTAACAAAAGGTATTTTATCTTAGTAAGTACCTTACTAAATTTCAATGTAATTAGTCCAACCATTCTGAAGATAAAAAATATTTAGTAAAAAAGCAAAATGGCGGCTAGCGGGAAAACAAAGCATTTCCGGTTCCATGTTTATGGAACGTTTTTCTTTATTTTAATATAAGAAAACCACTGCAGAAGTTTGGCTGTCTGTTTTAGAAAAACCACTGCAGAAGTTTGGCTGAATTGTTTTAGAAACACCCGGTATATATGGGACTATGTAAAAAGAATCTATAAATACTTTTTACAAAAATTATACTTGTAGTAGTTATACGGACTTAAAGAGACAGACTTATAGGCCACATACTAAGGCATCCTGGAATAGTCGCTTTAATATTGGAAGGACAGGTAGAAGGAAAAAATTGTGTAGGCAGGCCACGTTTGGAATATGTAAAACAAATTGTTAGGGATGTAGGATGTAGAGGGTATACTGAAATGAAACGACTAGCACTAGATAGGGAATCTTGGAGAGCTGCATCAAACCAGTCAAATGACTGAAGACAAAAAAAAAAAAATAGTTTTACGGAAAATATTACCAGATTCTGGTGTATATTTGTAATGAAATTACTAACAATAAATAAACCCGATTTTTTACTATTTCATATCAATTAAACAGTTTCGTAAAATTGTTAGAGAATGTGGAATGAGGAAAAAAAAAGAAGAGAAAGTAATTGGTTGAAAGATTCATTTATTTTATCGTCTATTAAATAGGGTGCGTGTAGGTAATGAGAATATTTTGTTTGATATTTACATTAATATCTATTAGTAACCGGTTTTTTTTTATCATAAGCGATACATACGTGATATAACTCAAAGCATTGTATAGCCACATATCTGACCTACATAAGTCCAAGTAGGTTGCAAAAGGTATTTCAAAATTATTTATATTTAAATTTTATTATTATTATTATTATTAAACATTACTTTTTTCCATCATTCATGGACTAATTTCATAATTATCATTTTTATATTTTATCAGTTATTTTTTTTTACGTTTCAAAAATTATTAATTAATTATTTTTTTATTGTTTAATTAATGATGGAATTTTTTGTTATAGTTTTTTTCCTGATATATCTACAATTTAACATAAAATAATAAACATGAAAAATATTTATAATGAAAGAGTAAAAAAAATATACATCAGACTTGACCTGTGAATTGAAAGCTTGTCGATTCGCGTCAGTATATACAGTACATAGCACACCCCATCTTACGGATGATTAAGCAAAGCGATGTTTTTACCCCCGTGTAAAATCAATGTAAATTTTTAAAGCATTCTCTTTAAGGAAAGACTTGACTACCCCCTCCGCTATTTACTTAAGGGTGGTTCCTGCCCCTGGTCAGCTTCTGTTCTCATAATGCAAGCAATCAATCAGCTTTTCTATTTTCTCTCTCTCTCACTGTATCGGTCTCTATCTCTCTTTCTCTTATCCCCACTGTTTTTTGTTATTAATTACAAATACTTCCTTTCCCCTTTCTTGTTCTACTGTGAACAGTGCACATTCAACCACCCCCCTTCCCGGTAGCAATCCCTATTAACATAGCAATCTTACCTCATTCTCTTTGTATGTTATTACGATCGGTATCCCTTCCCCGTATTCTAATTTTGTTGTTTATTTTAATTTTTTTGTATATTATTTTTATTGAAAATTCTTTAATGAATTCCGGCTGGGTTATCAATAATTATTCAATACTAATTAATTTTTAATTTTTTTTTTTAAATTACATCTTGTTTATTTCTCTCTCTATATATATATTAGAATTAAACCTAATATAGGTTTAATTCTCTTAACATTTGGCACCGTTGGTATTACACAATTTATATAAAAATGGAGTATCCACTTACTAACTATTGTGAGGATTAATTATCTAAGCGCTTTCGGATTATTCCTCCATCATCAGGGATTACTGATTAATTACTATAAACTACAACTATAAAATTCATAATTAATCAGTAATCCCTGATGATGGAGGAATAATCTGAAAGCCCTTAAATAATTAATACTCACAATTTTTGGTAAGTGGATATTCTATTTTTATATAAAATATATATTTAATTCAATATTCGAATTTGATGAAAATACATATTAGAATATTATGTAAAACTTAAACGTAAGAAATATGATTTTGTTATCAATCAGTTCTTAAAACAACAAAAAAATCGTCTTATCTATATATTTATTTATTGGAAAAATTAATCAGTTTGGTTTTGTTTAAAGAGGAGCAATTGCTCCCGTTTATGTTTAAAATTATTTTATTTTAAAATTTATGAGATTTTTATTTCCTTAAATTTTTTTCCTTGAACATTTTATTTTAACGGGAGAACATCTTCGAGAAACCTTTAATCCCAAACAACAGAAGATACCAAATCATCCTAAATCAACTGAGGATTGAGAACACCAAGATAACTCTCCTCATCTATTTGGTTCTCTTCAGTAAAACTGTGAGCCGTGCCATGTAAAATGGTCCGTAAACCTCTAATAGATTGTCCAATGTTCGGTCTATCCGACGACAATTAAACCTGGTTTCATATGCGAAGCTTTACTCAACCGGAATAAAAAATCAAAAGTCTGTTCCAGTTTCTTTGTGATGGTGGGATAAAGAACTTAATTTAGCGGTTTTACTTACGTGAAATCCCTTACAGAATACTGTGTGCGCTGTGAAAAATAGTCTAGCGGTGATGTTTTAATATTTTTATTCATATTCCTGTTTGTTATCCAATGTTTGGTGTTTATTGTTTAATTATTTATATCATGTAGTTTTATTTAAATCGTTAATAACTATTATCATTGTTGCGACTATAAACAATCGATGAAAAAAAATAATTTTACTAAGCAAGGTATGATAGATGTTTAAAAATTTTGAAAATTATTCTTGTTTATTTAATAAAATAAATCGCGTGAGAATAATCTACAAAAAGTTAGTTATATCTTAAAGGGTCGTAATATTCTTTGAGAGTATTATTTATTTATTCATTATAATAATTTTTTTTCTTTTTTTTATATCCTTGTACGAAGTAAAGGAAGTATTGTGATCGCGAAAAATTTCGATTTTCAGATTTCAACGGAAATATCCGTTTTGACCATCCCTGAATCCATTTTGACTAATTTCGGCGAGACGTCTGTATGTACGTAGGTACATATCTTCCATAATTCAAAAACGATTACCCGTAGGATGTTGAAATTTTGTATTTAGGACTGTTATAACATCTATTTTTTTTTTTTTTGGTCTTCAGTCATTTGACTGGTTTGATGCAGCTCTCCAAGATTCCCTATCTAGTGCTAGTGGTTTCATTTCAGTATACCCCTGATTGAGTCTTTTCAACAATATAAGTGGTACTTTTTTCATTTTTTCTAGAGTTACACCAAATAAAAGTTTAATTAATGAAATATTTGGATCTTACAAGGGAAAGACACATAAGTTCGAACCAGATTCATCTCCTTTCTTTCTTTTAGTTTAAATATACTGATTTATTAATAATTATTAACCTCCGATTGTAGAAAAAACTTTTACGACAAATAATAATTCAATAATGACAATAAAAAAATGAAAGAATATCAGAAGTTATTAATGTAATAAAATTTTATGTACTTTTAAAAAATGCATATGTAATTTAATAGGCGTACAAGGAAGTTATGTGATGTCCACATCAGTTTTTTTTTGTAAAATGCATTCAGACATGTAAATGTAAGGAAAATTTCCTTTTTTTAAATATTCGACCATCTGATAGTAGATAAATAAAAAACTAGCTTAAATTAAAGTTGCGATCATTATAAAAACCTATCGACCAAAAAAAAATATTTTTATCAATTTCGTAGATCTTAGGTGATTTTTTTTAAACAGATATTCAGACACAAATTGAAATTATGAGATCATTTTTTTCAAAGAGATGAAAAAAATATTACAAAAAACACTTCGTTTTGATCAAGTTACACGGTTTTAGATTTTTATTTATGAGATGTTATAGAAATACCTGTCTGAAAACCTATATGTAAAATATTTAGGTCGTTAATTGAACGTGTCCCCACGTCATCTTGTAATTTTAAGATGAATGAAGACCAAACTCATAAATCAAGAAGTAGCTATCTTGTGTGAGAAGTTGAGTAAAGTTTAAGAAAAGGAGGGAAGATTGAGACTTCACATTTCATCTATGTTCCCTTTTCTGTAATGTGTGTGCTTTATTACTGTAAGCATGAATGCTTCTGAGTTCTCACCCTCTCCTTCCCCTTCGTAGTCGCTACGTTAACGTTATTAATTTATTGTAAGGTGCTGACCAATGTGACAAATGATTAATGCCCCGTGGGTTACTATAGCACGGGTTTGTTGTAGGAGGTTGAATGTAATTTGAGTGGCGAAGCGCAGCTGTGGGTCGGCCGACAGTACTGCAAGTTGCGACTTGCGAGTTTCAAAACTTGAAGTAACGGGGACCCCGACCGCTATATCAATCCCTCTCTTTCGCCCACTTTATCGTTCCCTCATCCTCTCTTTCTTTCTCTCTTCTCCACCTACAGTATTCTCATACTTCTTCACCTCTAACCCCCCTCTTCCTGTCTTCCCATAACTTCTATCTCACCCTACCGACATAGCTCCAGATGCTAATCTCATACTGTATTGAACAATCTCAAAACTCCGCTTCACTATTTCTCTCTCTATCTTTGTCACTCTTCTCCTTTTATTTCTCTCCTGTCTGTTTTATATGAAAATCTTATATGAATATTTTTTATGTTAATTCTACTTTTTCTTTTTACTTTAATTTTATATTATTTATTAGCGTGTTATTAAACATTACATAATTTTCCGGTACCGTTCGAATAAAATATGCAGATATTTTATCTAGCTTACATAAGACAAATGGGACAAAACTTCTTATTTGTTTAAAACTAGTTTAATATGTTTTTACTTCCTCGGTTTTATAGCAAAAAGCAGAATGAAAAGTATCGGTAAAAAAATAACCTACTATTATTTTTATTTCCTGAAATTTTGCGATCACCGACTTCAACAGTACTAAAAAAAATTTTGATTATCAAATTCTGTATATAAACACAAGGACCTGTGTAGTCTCTATTTGATTTTATAACTCAAGAATAATTTAAATAAAAATGATAGCTTTTACATAAGAGGAATTTATCTCTTACATAAAAGAGAATGTCCTGACTGATTCACTGACTCATAATCAACGTACAACCAAAACTATTGTAGTTAGAGACTTGAAATTTTCACAGTACCTTCAATTTTTAAGTAGGCGTGCACTAAGAAAGTATTTTGGGAAATTTTGATTTTAAGGGGTTCAAATCGATAAAAAACTAAATTTGGTGTTAACAACGCTATCTGTTGGACGTAAAAGCAACATACGTTATACTAAATATTTTACGATTCCATTGCAGTGTTTCCAATATGTGTGTCCGCTATAGACTAAAGAAATGCTGGACCTATTTACGAACGGGGAAGAAGGGAGAAAGGAAAAATCTAAAAAGGTAAAATGGAAGACGGTGACAAGGGAAGAAGGGGAAAATGGAAAAAAGAAAAAAGGGGAAAACTGGGAAAAGGAAATGGAAAGGGAAAAGAGAAAAAAGAAAATTTGAAAGAGGAAAGGGAAATGGTGAAGAGGAAGGGGATTAAATAAATAAAATAAAATAATATTAAATTAAATTAAAATGGAATTAAAAAATTAGAATATGTAAAGCAAATAATTGAAGGTATCAGATGCTTCGGAATATTAATTCATCGTATGCGCGCGCAGAGCAACAGAATGAGTGTGTGAGTGCTCCAGAAGAATGCCGTTAAATTTTAGCTGTATTTGTCTGTTTAAAATAATGAAAAAAGTTCATAATAAACAGTGTCCGGAAAAGGCTTGGTTTTTAAATTAAGAATAACAAAGAATTTACTATGATTTCTGCTTAGCGGCAAAATGACCCTATACTGAAATTCATCGAAAACGAACTGAAATCGAAAATCAGGGAAGAAGGGAGAAAGGGGAAAATTTGAAAAGGGAAATAGGGAAACTGGGAAAAGGTAAAAGGGGAAATTGGGGGAACGGAAGGGGGAAATCGGGGAAAGGAATGGAAAGGGGAAATATAAAAAAGAGAAAGGGGGAGTGGGAAATGGAGGAAGAGGAATGGGAAAGGCAGGTAAGGGAAAGAGTAAGAGAAACGGGAAAAAACGGGAAGGGAGTGCGAAGCGAGCCATGACCCTCTGATCGTGACGGGAAGCGCAAGTAACCATAGAGCACGGGCGAAGCCGCGATGGGGATGCTAGATTTGGGATTGTAATAAATTTTTTGTTTATCTTAAATTGTTTATATTAAAAATGCATTGCGAGTGAAGCTACATCTATATTGTGAAGTCGCGACGGGGTACGCTAGTTTTATTATAAAAAGAAAAAAAATTCACTTATATATTGGATTTTATAAGAATATTTTGAAATGGATTAGTCTTTATGAAAATTTTAGTCATGGACGGTTTTTAGCCAATAAAAAAGTTTCACTATCAGAAATACCACTCCAAATAATTTCAATCACTAATTTCTAGTAAAAGCACTTAATTCCACGTATCAGAATTGTAATAGTGTTCCCCATCTTTAATCAATCACACTGACAAAGGGAAATTTTTATTATATTTTTAAATTTCCTGTTTTGTCCAAATTTCTAAAATCTGTATTTTTTAAATTATTTATTTATTATTACTGGCATTACCTTTTAGGGTCATTTTATCCGAGATCATAAATTTGCTTATAAAATATTATAATGAACACCGATATTTTATTGCTTAAAAATAAATTGAATAAAAAAATGAAAAATAGATTTCTCGAAAATTGTACAGATAGCAGTTGTAACAACTTTGTTTATCATGTAATTTTTTTCTGTTATTAAAAGAAAGAAAAGAAAAATTTCAATGAAAATTTATTTAGAATATTGTTAAATGGATTAAACTCGTATATCCAAAGATAGTAAGGCAAAAATTCTTTAGATTTTATGGGACAACCCTGTAGATTTTAGTTACATTATAACTGATTTTATAATAGGGTCGTTACTAAAGGTCATATTTGATTTTCGATCGTAACAGACATTTAATATAGTCGTATATACAGTTTTCAATGACGTAATTCATAGTTAACGGAACAAATATATTCTTAACGGTTTATAATACCAATATAAATCTCCTTAAAACTGGATTTAATTTTATCTAAATAATTTTTTTTACAAGAGTAATGTATATGTAGATATAAAAAATAATAACAGAAAACGAAGATATAATGCAGAAAAGAGTAAGATGTCGATACACAGGTTATACATACCCACCCACCGGGTTGGTCTAGTGGTGAACGCGTCTTCCCAAATCAGCTGATTTGGAAGTCGAGAGTTCCAGCGTTCAAGTCCTATTAAAGCCAGTTATTTTTACACGGATTTGAATACTAGGTCGTGGATACCGGTGTTCTTTGGTGGTTGGGTTTTCAATTAACCACACATCTCAGGAATGGTCGAACTGAGAATGTACAAGACTACACTTCATTTATACTCATACATATCATCCTCTGAAAAATTATCTAAACGGTAGTTACCGGAGGCTAAACAGGAAAAAGAAAAAACGGCTATACATACCTATTGCATATTAATTTAAAAACAAGAAGGAAGCTATAAACTAGTTAAAATTAACATTTATACCAAAATTATAAACAAAAAGCATAAAGATTAAAGGACCTTGTAAATTAATAACGTTAAAAATGATGAATGAGTTAAAAATAAGTTTTAAATAAATTAAAATAATATCCACTTATTAGAGAGTATTTCAGTTTTAAAAAAAATACATAACAAAATATGACAGAATGAATATAAGGGGAGAAATGAGAAAATAACTTACTGGATTATTTGAAATCATTTGGATAGAACAAGTTAAAAAAAATCATAGTCGAAGTAGAGAATATAAAAATTAACGCTTTTCTAAAGAAAAAAAATTTCTTATTAAACATAAATTTGAAAATTAAAACCTTAAAATATTTAAGTATTATATAAAACTACTCGACTTAAAACAAATGTATCGATTTAAAAAAATTTTAAGGATGGAAGATGTACTTTGCAAGAGATTAGAGCAGAAGAGAAAGAAATAAAGAAATTCTTCAAACCAGTTAAATGATTGATAAATAAAATGTTTATTATAGGCATAACAGTTGTAAACATCTTACTAACAAGACTTTTTCCTTTAACGTTAACTTATTAATTATTGACAATCAACTGTTATGTGCAAAATAATTTTAAATTTTATTTTCATTTTAATTACCATTTATTAAAATTGATATGCACAACTATGAAATTCATAATTAATCAGTAATCTCTGATGATAGAGGAATAATCCGAAAGCACTTGGATAGTCAATACTCACAATTGTTGGTATGTGGATACTCTATTTTTATATAAATGATGTATAAAAATAATTACGAATATTGTGTATATACGTATGAATATTTTATAAAGATAATTTTACGTCTACGTAATGACAAAGAATTAAAACAGAAATTACTAGGACTATCTTGAAGTATTGACCTTTCAATAATCTTTTTCGGAGATCGGAAACCTCGAATATTCCTAGGTCAACCGGTTTATTGGTATTTTTGGGTAAGTTTATGACTTACCACTTCTTTCTTCAATAATTTATTTATAAATTATAAATCTTTTAAGTGAATTTTGTCCCTGACTGTGAAATTGTGTAGGTTTTCTGGAATTTTAGAATTTAATATTTGGTATTATTCATAGATAGAGCTAGTTGCTATGTAAAGTTTATACGATAAATATACGAACAAATGGTGGATGTAAAAAAAAAGTTTTATTAGATAATAGTATGTATATGAATAACGAAAAGCATTCCAGGAGCGATCTTGATCATGGGTAATGACTTGAAACATATTAACGGTGAAATTTTTAAATATCAAGTAATCACTTGAAATAATTTATACGAATTTTACTTAGTAAAATAGTTATAAAGTTTATTAAAAAAAAAACTTCGATTAAGTAATATTTATCATATTAAATTGTTTAATCAAATTAAGTTAACTTTCAAGATATCCCTTGATAATCAGAAATTTGTTAATAAAATCACTATTTAATGTAATTTAACCGCATCATATAACCTATTTCTTAAATAAAATAAAACCTGATTCTGCTATTGAAAAATCAATAATTAGATTGATTCAATTATACGCCGATATGCCTAGTTACAAGGGTTCGATAAAAATAACCCTAGTATAATAGAGAAATGGTACTGGCGGAAAAACTATTTTGGAATAAATTGAAGCTCTTTGAAGTTCAAGTTGGCATCCCTGATTAAGAAAATATCAGATGCTCGAAAATAATTTCTCATTATTATAAGCCTTGTTGTTTACTTTAAAGTATCGGATCTGCCTAAGACCTTTACCGTAGAAGAACAGCATGCTGTGACAAGATTTTAATTTTCTGACGTAATCGGCCGAAATTCATTCGCTATGTTAAAAACAGTATTGAAAAATGTGTAAGAACCGTGAAAATTTTTAGAAGTCGATCAAATGATACAGATAGAGCAGAAAAAGTTTCACCAATTTTCATCGTAGCAGAACATGTTTTGACTGATGCTTTGTAGGTGCATTAATGATCTAAATAACGTAGACAAACGCATAAAAATTTTGGAAATTGCTAAAATTGTACTCTCAATATAATAACTGACCATTTCGACATCCGTGATATACTGAAATACCGTAAAACCTGTGTGAGGTGGATTCTGTGACGATGGACTCAGAATCCAAAAAAACACCCGAATTCACACTTTTTCTATCGCCTAGTAATTTTTTATGAAACTTGGATTCATGGTTTTAGCCGGAATCCGAACTTCAGTATATGGAACGGAAACATCCGAATTCGCCTATCAAATTTAAAACGTATATGCTGAAATGTGACAGAAAGGGAAATAATAAAGAATTAAATATTAAGATAAGGAATGATAATTTACTAGAAGTGAGAAACTTTTATTACTTAGTAAAATTACTTGTATTATATGACAATTCCGGGCTTTCACGCAATAAAACTCTTCTTGTTTGAAACCCATGGATATAAGAATTAGAAAGATATTCTTTAAAATTATCTTGTGGACAAGTTCACTATGCCTGCTTAAAAACACGCACCAACCGATAAAGTGTTGTTTATAGTGTTTTAAGATTATAAAGACCAAATTTTTGCGGTTATTTGGATGAAAAATCTACAATTAACAGCGAGTACTATTGTGAAAATAAACTGAAGAAGCATGCTGAGGAGAAAACATCCTAGTTCTATCTAAAAAGAAGATGACGCTCGCCCTATTCCACTTAAACGAGAAGAATTTTATTCAAAATTTGAGTCGGAAGGTAATTGCAACAACCACCTTACAGTCCCAATTTCGCATCATCAGGTTTTTATTTTCTTTGGTCCATTTTTATGTTGTACCAAATTCGGCACATACATAGGTCAAACGTTTGGTACAAGAAAGGGTTACCGAGAGGTAACCCTTTACCTCTGAAAAGAATAAAAGATTCTTTTCACCTGAAACATGAAAGCTCTCCAAAAAATGGAATAATTGTATAAATGTAGCCGAGAATTATGTTGAAAAGTATTGTTTGTTTCATTATTCTTTTATAAATGATCATTTTTGTACAATCATTTGTCTCTTTAAATACTGAACCACCCTCATATATCAAAGAAAGACTTCTTCATTTTTCCTAAATAATAACACATGCCGGCCTTCGTGGCGCGAGTGGTAGCGTCTCGGCCTTTCATCCGGAGGTTTCGAATCCCGATCACGAATGGCAATTTCACACGCTACAAATCATTCATCTCATTCTCTGAAGTAATACCTAACGGTGGTCGCGGAGGTTATAAATAAAATTATATAAATTTAATAAACTTAAACTGTATAAAATTTCAATTATTTTAAAATTCATCGATTATTTATTTATTAACTATTATTCCCGATCAGGCTTCGCCCTCGTCATACGGTTGCGCTTGCGTTTCTCGTCGGTGTCAGGGGACCCCACGAGAAACGCAAGCAACCGAAATTTTGTTTAGCCGATCTCATCTAATCAGGGGGCTCCTAGCCCTGGATCTCCCTGTGATTCATTAAACTCATGCTTGTGAGAATAATAGTGATAAATAAAAATTAAAGCCTGTTCAATTTATAGAAAGTATCAGTATATTGTAATATCTTCAGAGCTATATGTACCCAGGATAGAGCTACACACAGAGTACAAGACCCAGTAACAGGACAAATACAGATCCCAGGATAATTACTAAGTGGTTTTTAAATTTCACATCGCGGCTTCGCTCTCGAATTACATAATCAAAATTAAAAACCTAAATTACCATCACTGTTATGAAATATTATAAGGATTGATTCAATAGGGGTAATATATATAATAATCTATGTTTTTTATCTATAAAAATACTAAAATTAAAAAATACCGAAAGTTTTTAGATATTTTAGCTAAAGAATATTTGCAAGCCCGAATCTATCGAATATTTCTTTTAGTATAGTTGAAAAGGGGACAATTTCCAATCATTGTTGGAAATTTTTTTATTTTTCTTCACCCCTTTCAAGGTCGAATTTCAAAAAATCTAGAAACTGGTTTTTAAATATTCAAACGTAGATTACACACAAAAAAAATCCAAGTTAATACTTTCATTTGTAACTCAGAAATTAAAAAAATTGTAAAATTTAACGTTACCCCATTTTACTCTTGTTAAACTTGGAATTTCAGAATATCTAAAAATTAGTTTTTAGATATTCAAATGAAAATTACACACACCAAAAATCCAAGTATATTTTTTCATTCGTTACCGACAAATTAAAAAAATACTAAATTTCATTGTTACTACATTTTAACCGTTCAAATTCGGAATTGCAAAGGTTCTTTCTCACAGTGCATATACGCCATAAGAGGAACATGTAAATAGATTTTCGTCAGTTTATCTTCAATAGTTAGTTTTTGTGTTGTTTATGAGTCAGTCACAAAATATTTTATATATATATATATTTATGCAGTGTATTTTTAAAAAAATCTAAAAATATATCGGTATGTGGAATTTGTGAAAATGAATTATTAAATATTAAAACATTAGAAGAAAGATAACTTTTCCTGATATTCTCTCCTGGTGGAGGTTGATTTTATATTTTATTGCCGATATATTTAAAGAAAAATGCAAATTATTCTATTTTTATTTTTTTTTTAACTTAAAAACTGAAATGTATACTACTGTATTTTATTAGTAATTTTTTCTGTAATACTTTTTTTAAGAATTGTGATATATTTATTTTCATACCCAATGTGAAGTTTAGTTTTTACATAATTTATTATAAAATTTATATATATATTATTATTCTTTTTAAGAATTTTTGGCTCGATTTTCTTGTTTCATCCGTTAAGTTACATCGGAAATTAGTATATCATTTTTGTTTTCATCGCTAAGAAACTTTCTTTTATTTTATTTATTTTTTTTAATGTTAGAAAATCTTTCGTCTTAGGTGTATTTATGTTTAAAAACTTATAAATATTAATTAACCTTACGATTTGGAGGTGTCACAAAGTTTTGGTTTGTTTGGCATAAAGCCAAAGCTTTTCTCCCAAATTGGAATGGACTCACTGTATTTTACTATCTTTCACTCCCCCTGCCTCCTAATCTATGTTCTTTCTTAGATACTCTCTTTTTCAGTATCTCTCTGATGATTTCTTATGTTAACTAGATTCTCAAGGCTGTTGCTCCATAAAATCATGTCTAACTCTATTTTCGATTCTATTTCATTAATTTTCTTTTTTAAATAATTTTGTTTTTTATCGGTATTAAAAAAATTGTAATATATTAAAATATTATTTAGTATTATTAAATTAAATCAATATTTTGTGAAATTAGGAAACGCTGTAAATAAAGTTGTAAATCCTGCTAATTGGTTATTTATTCTTACATGGAAAATGCATGAAAATACATGGAAAAAGTTACCTATGACTATTTTCTTGGAGTTAGGGGTATTTTAGGATGATGTTTTATAGTAAAATTATCATTGTCTGTTTAAATAAACTAAAAAAAGTTTCAAAATTACTAAAAATCGGTATTTTTTTCTGTTTCCTTACCACCAGAATCATCTTCCAATATTTGTTCTTCTTCCAAGAATCATCTTCCAAGATCTTTCTACGTTTACTACGTTAAATGGAAGAAACAAAAAAAAAATTCACTAAATATGTATAACCAATTAAAAGTTAAGTTTATTCATGATTTTATACTAATTAAAATTCTTTTTGAATTTTATACTTTTTCTGAAACCTCTACTATTTACTAAAAAAAAATTTCAATTGTTCACTTTCTCGCCTAGATAGCTCTATAGCAGAACTATAGCTCTAGAAGAGAAAGTCTTGTAATCGATCCAATTTTAGCATATGCGGTTTTCACCGCATCTTGTCGTTTTGACACCGAAGGAACCAAAAAAACCGGATGGAAATTTTACTGATTTTGATGTTCGTATGTTGTACGAGTACGTGTGAATGTGTTGATGGCCTCTAGATTACCTTATATCTCTAGAACTACTGGACTGATTTTTACCAAATTTGGTCAGATTACTTCCATGTGTGGAGCATTGATGTCATGAAATTTTCAACTTAGAAGATCAAGGGGGTAAAGCTGTAGAGCAAGGTCACCCTCAGTATTTCCAAATTTTGCCTAATTAAGGCCATATTTTTCTTAGGCACATTTGTTAACAATTAAAAAATAACAATATTTGCAAAAAAACATTTGCAAAATCGCACCCCAGCTCCAAAAAATTCTCTAAACTACTGCTGTTTTGACGTCATAGGTGAGCGAGAATTAAATATGTGAATATATTTAATGTGTAAAAAAGTAAATCAGTCTTGCTAGGTCTCGAACTCGATCACACGGTTGATTCGGTACCTGGTGCGTTAAAACTCGCGGCTATACCAGTCTGCCGACCGTACAAGCGAAATTTGTTCTATGTAGGATGTGAAATTACATTAGTTTAGGTTGGTGCCGACCGTCGCTGCTACTACCGCCACACCCGCATGAATTAAATACAGCATGCGAGCGCGTTTTAGTTAGATCATTAAATAAAATAAACGAAAAATAAAATGAAAGGTATTCTAAAGTAAGTTGTGTGTGTAAGCCACGCTTCAGAAACAACCCACAGTTGTACGACTCTCCCGGAACGCAGCTTTAGTCGCGTGACGGAAAAGTTCTACAACTGTATTGCCAGCTTTTTTTAATGGGTTTTGCAGAATAAATTTTGTTCTATTAGATATTTACAAAAGATTATTAAAGAAATTACAATTATTATGAAGAAATAAAAGTCGTAGAATTTATTTTTTTTTTGGGTGGGTGAATTTTTATGATAAAATTTTATTGTAATTTTATTACAAAATGTTTGTTATTTTACCAAAAGTCGTTATGAAAGATTAAAAAAAACAATTGATATTTTTATACTTTGAACTCCTCCGATCCCAATATGCATCTTATTTTTTTTTTTTTTTTTTTTTTTTTGTCGCTTGTACTACTACTATGCCTAGGAAGATATTTAAAAAAATATGCAATAAATAAAAAGATAGTTTGACCTCCATATAAACTGGGTGATATTGAGTCCAAAAGTTTAATCAACAAATTGCCCCACATACACGAGTCTCTGTGCAAAATTTCATCAAAATTAGTTTTTCCAGTCAAAAGTTATTAAGCTTCTAACACGCCAACACACGTTCATTTGTACATACCTACTTATCTCCAATTTTTTTTTGGGGGGGTTCCTGGATCATGAAACGTCTAGAAATACAAAAAAAACAGTCATACTTCATTTTTTGACTGATTATCATACTTTCCCATCTTGTAGCACAGCTTTAGCCAGAATTCCAGGGAAGTAAAACCAAAGAAAACAATAAATAAAATCATAACGTGAATTCTATATCATGTAAAATATGAAATTGATACTAATTCAGTACCTCCTATATCCCTCATAATTGAAATATCTCCTCCTCATTTTTCCTCTGTTCTACATTTTATCTGCTTCTACTATAATTTCACTCCGTAGCATAACATAACATAACATTCATCTGTGTAATAATGATGCACGAAATAAATTGTACGACTTTTATCTCTTCAAATAACTAATGAATTCTTTTGTAGATAATACAAATTTTTTCGGCAAATCTATTTAAAAATAATTTAAAAAAAATTTTATTAAGAAAATAGTAGACTTCAGAAAAAGCACAAAATCAAAAAATTTTAAAACAGTATAAAATCTTGAAATTACTAAACTTAATGACGCATATATATCAATTTACGAGAAAGAAAATTTGTCAGTTAGTTGTAATACAGTATCTCTTAAAAAATATATAAAAATATTTTTAGTTTTTTAATCTTTATTTATCAATCTGCCATTGTATACAGAACACAGCAATATGTTATGACGAAACTATTAAATACAAACATAAAATAGCTTGTTTAATAAATACTCTAAAGAATCTAGATTTATATTTTACTAAATGTTAACCTTTGAACAATTTGCTGAAGAACTAATAAAAATAGCTTTATAACTTTTTTTTTTGTAATGAATCGAGCTATATACATTCTGATATTTAATATACTACCATTTTTTCAACCAAATAAAATTGTTTATAAATATCTTTTAATTTCTTTTTTATTTATTTTTTTAAGAATACTCGCTCAGGTAGCTAAATAGTTAGGAAAAACGTATAGCTTTACCCTTAATAAAGTTAACAAAAGGTAAATAATGTTTAAAAAAATAAGTTTCGAGAAGTTTGAAACATGTGCACGAATAAAGTCTTGTTTTCCAAAAATGTATTACCAAAATTTAAAATACAATTCTACTATTTAAGAATGAAGCTCCTGTTTGAAAGTAAAAATAAATTTTATGAAATTTTATTTAAAATTCTACGTTTTTACTTGATTTTGTTCTTCAAATCATTCCCTAACATTCATCCAAAGCAAGTTAAGCGGTTTTAATAAAAGAAGTGTGATTCTTTTGAAGTTTTATAAAAAAAATGTTAGAAGCATTTATATTATTTTTATTTCCTTTAAAATATTTTGTTAAAGTTCATTTTATGTTTGTAAATCATATATCAGAGGAGAATGGAAATATCAATTAAGATTTCAGTCACGTTTAGGATACGTCAATTTCAGAAATTCTTGTAAAAATCGGTTCAGTTATTCTAACTTTACATCTGAAAAAATACACAAATAAAGTAAAATTAAACAATTTATTAACTTGTTATAGATTTTTTAAAGAAATTCATTTAAAAAATTTCGTATGAAAAATATTAATTTTATATAGAATAATTTTGCCAAATTTTTTTAATTTGGCAAAATTATTCTTTTATAAATTTTAAAAAAAATATCAAGTTTAGAGAATAAGGAGGGATGCATATAACTTATTCCTTATCATATATTGGACAAACGTTTACCATGATATAATGGTGTAATTATTATATACACGAGGTCTTTTCAGAAAATAACCGAACATTTTTAATTACGCGCCACCGGAGATATTAGTGACGTGCGGTTGGCAGCACTGTGTTTCGTATGACCTTCACTGTAACCACATATTCTCGGATTGCTTATATCTCGTTTAGTTTTCATATTATTGTTATTTGTGTGCAACTTGTTTAAGTGTAAGTAGCGATTTTTTGATGATTGAACTTTTCTCTCAATGTCGTAAGTATAAACCCCATTCGTCTCCTTTCGCCCTTTCGTTTCCCGTTTTGATTCTTTAGATAAATGTTTCATCGTCATTGGCTTGTTCAAGAAATTGCCTACAAACGTCTACTCGATGTTGTTTCTGCTGTTCGGTCATCAAACTAGGAACAAACTTTGCTGCAACTGGATGCATGTTGAATTTTCCAACCCCAAATGTCATGTTATGATCCAATTGAGATGGTAACCTCTTCTGTAACTTCTCTGACAGTCAGTCGGCGATTAGTACGTACAAGATCGTTGATTTTCTGAACTTGGGTGTCATCGGTTGAAGAGAAGACCTACCTGGTTCAGCATCATCTTCAATTGACTGGAGACCACTTTTAAATAGCGAAAACCGTTCGTAACATTGTGTACGACCCAGAACATCATCTCCGTAAATTTGTTTCAAAAGTTGAAATGTTTCTGTGAAAGTTTTCCCCAGTTTCATACCAACTTTTACTTTGTATCGTTGCTCCCGAAAATCGCACATTGCATACTAAACGAGATATCAACAATTCAAGAATTGGTTAAAGAGGAGGTTATGCGGAAAACAATTCTTCCAACTGCACGTCATTAAATATATCCGTTAGCATAATATATATACTATCAATCCGATCGTGGCTTCGCCCGCGTTATATGGTTACTTGCGTTTCTCGTCGCGGTCCGGAGATATCTAGCCAGGAGCTCTGCCCCTGGACGTCCCTGTGTTCATTAAAATCATGCTTGTGAATATAATAATGGTAAATAAAAATTAAAGCCTGTTCAATTTATAAAACCTATCAGTGTGTTGCAATTTCTTCAGAGCAACTTTTTAGTCAATACAGGACCTACTGACTACTCTTTAGGTTTTCCGTCGGGACTTTTTTCGCGAAATACATAATCAGAATTACAAATTTGCGATTATTGATTTTTTTTTACATATTTACATAAAGATTACACACCAAATATAAAGTTGAAATCTTCATTTCTAACAGAGAAATTTAAAAAATAGCGACATTAGTGTTGTTCCATTTTAACCCTTTAAACTCGGAATTTCAAAAAATCTAGAAATTAGTTTTTATTTAGCCGGATGAAGATTACACACATCAATAATCAAATTTATATATTCATTTGTAATGGAAAAATTTTACAAAAATGTAAAATTTAATTTTACCTAATTTTAATCCTTTAAACTCGGCCTTTCATCCGCAGGTCCCGGGTTCGAAGCCCAGTCAGGCATGGCAATTTGACACGCTACAAAAATGGCATTCATCTTATCCTCTGAAGTAAATACCTAACGGTGGTCCCGGGAGTTAAAAAAAAAAAATTCCTTTAAACTTGGATGAAAATTACACCCACCAAAAATCAAGTCGATATCTTCATTTGTTACCGAAAAATTTTAAAATAGTAAATTTGATTGTTTCTCCATTTTAACCCTTAAACTTGGAATTTCAAAAAATCTTCTTAGTGTTCATTTGCACTGTAAGAAGAATAAGGTTACAAATTTTCATCAATTTATCATCGGTAGTTTTGCTTGGCGTTGATTGTGAGTCAGCCATTACATATTTTTATCAGTTTAAGTTAAACGAATTTCCCTTCGCATAACACACTACATCTATTTAACCGTGTAATCCATTAAAATATTAATAAAACCTTAATTCTTGTGTAATTATATTACATTTTACGTAATATAATTACGATAACAACATGTTTGTTGTTATCGTAGATTTTAATTAGTAAATGGACTATAAAATAAATAAAAATTTTTAGAGATGTATTTAATCATATTTAATACATATATAGGTCAGATAACACCGGTTGATAAATAATAAATTATATTTTATTACCTAAAAAAAGATAAAGCAGAAAAAGGACCAATAGTGTAATGGTTTAAACTGAGAAGATATAATTTTGATTGATATCATTACATATCTATATATTTTTGTATATGAACAATATATAGAAGAATGTTTCATTCAATCGACACAATCGTTCGTCGTTGAACACTACGAAACGCCGCCAATATCTTCTCGTACACCCTTAGATATTCCATAACATTTTCCCTTCTCCTACCATTTTATCTACCCCTTATTCTATTTACAATCTTACTCTACTATAATATACTTTTTCATCCAAATATTACTAACTTTCTCCGTTTGTATTTCATCAGGAAATAAACTGTATTTTTATTACTTTTTTTTAAACAAATCTTTGCATACAGGATATTTTCCACCTCTTTTTTTCAATAGCTAAATAGCTATTATTCTATATTATGTATTATAAGCCTATATAAAGAGAAAATGTTTGTGAAATGTTGCGTGTGTTTGTTTGTGTGTGAGCGCGCGCATACTTTAAATCTATTCATACTTTCAGTTTGATTACAACAAATGCAGATTTGAAGGCACTTTTATATTATTTCTTAAATATTTTCCGTTATTTTTTTTCTTCTATCTAAAATTATTAAACCTATAAAATTCTTTTCATATTAAAAATTCTCCTCAGTATTTTATTATTTTCCGTTCTATAATTTACATATTAGATTTTCAAAAATAAATAAAAGAAATTCGACTAAATAAAGACCGGCTTTTCGTTATTTTATGTTGTGTAATATTTTTTTAATAATTATTTTATATAATTTTTTGCGTAAGAAACTAACAAAACATAAATGAAATGAGAAAACTAAAATGGTATAATTTTTTATTTTTATTTAATACTAAATAATATTTAATATTTTAATATTAAATAAACAAGCAAATTAAATTATTATTAGCTAATTTGATGAAATAATTAATAATAACGAGTAAACCCTACATACAAGCATCAAGTTTAAAGAGATTCACCACTTGATTTACTGCATAAGCGCGTATGAAAAATCTCTAAACCAAAATCAACATAACCTCAAATTGAGATTATGTTGTCTGTTGTCGACTTTAAATTGAGTTTAACTCAGGAATGACTCAAGTAATCTTCATCAAAGTTTTACATGCACAACATTAGATATACTACAGCATATATAATCTGCAATGAAATTGATATAGTAGTTTTGGAGTTTTTTTACCTACAAAATGTTTTAATTTTTTTGATCAATCGAGTGTAATTCAAGAACGACTTCAAACATACAAATCAAATTCTCAAAGACACAATTTTAGACACATTACTACAGCATATCTAAATTTCAATAAAATTCATATAGTAGTTTTGAAAATTTTCTTGCCATAAAATTTTATACATGAATGGTATTTTCGTAATCCTCGTGCGGTAAAATGTAAAGAAAATCCAATTTCATTCACCCTCAAGTTCCTTTGTAAGACCGAAAATAATACCGTGGCTTTTCTTCGAAAAGTTTATAAAAAAGATTACACAAAATTTCTTAACTTTGTTTAATGAATTTTTTTTATTTTATAAACAAAATGTTAAAAAAAATAATTTTATCTTTCTTAACTCCTATTTATTATTACAGCTTTTTGTATGAGTTATTGACTTTTACTGTATATTTTTGTGTTTGCGTTCATATTGAAATAACATTCAGTTTGTATAATGACAATCCATAGCTCTAGAGTTATGAAGCCAAAGTCAAAGCGTTTCCCCTTTCAAAGCTTTTCTTGTGTTAAATTGCATTATAGAACACGAAAATCAAATCAAAACAAAAAGCCTATAAGCTTTTTTTTTATTAATTTTACTTTCCTGACGAATATAACTAGAATAGCTTATTAAAGGGGAAAATACGGTGATCTTAAAAATGAGGTATCAGGTATTTTGGTAATTTTTCATCTTAGGGTCCAACTAGCTCAGCTAGACGAAAATACACATGCTTTTATGTGCGTGTATGGCTGTATTATTACGTTACATGTGTCGCACTGCTTTTGGGCTTATATCTCAGATTAGACTGACAGATTTTCTTCAAATTTGGCTGAAATACTTCTATACATGGTGTATCAAGAAGTTCTCCCGGGACTTTCATAACCTATCTACTTTTGAAAATAATAGAAAGAGAAAATAATAGATAAACATATGTTCTGAAATGCTTCGTTTTCCGAGTTATGGTTATTGAATGATTTCTTTCGGATTTCAACTACTCCGGTTAAATGACATCGAACTGAAATTTTTAGGACTTAATTAAGGGGCAAAATTAGTGATTTATTATGGTTTTTGTCCTGAAAAATAGAATAAAATCGGGCCCAACGAACTGTATCTCCAGTAGCTTTTGAGAAATCTGGAATAAAAACCTATAAATTGGGATAAAAAACTTGTTTTTATATTTAATGTAATTTCAGTACAACCTCATTTCACTGGGGTAGCTGAAATCCAAGTGCAATCTTTCATTAGTTGTAACTCGCAAAATGTGAATTATTTTAGATCATATCTTTTTATAAACTTTTTCCATTATTTCCATCTGTGGAATAGTTTATGAAAGACCCGGGAGAGTTCGTGATACACCTATATGTGGGGCATTGATCATTTTAAATTTAGGTCCCGGAATTAAAACGTAGAAAAGTTTTCTGAAAATTCTCCTCTTCTTTTACTTTAGCTTTTATTGAATCTATAGATTTGGAGAAAACTTTACTTAAGAAAATTTAATAAGCTTTATCTATTACATGAATGTTTTTAGATAAATATTTCTTAATATTTATTTCCCCAACTCTTAAAAATATTTTTTAAAAAAATTATATATATATATATATCTCTTAAAAATACGTTGTTCTGATTTGTTTATTATCTTTTACGCTCTAACTCTTTTAATTTTTATTATTAATAGTAAAGAAGTTATGCAATACTTTTCCAGTTTTCTTTTGCTCAAACAACTGTAGGATATCCGGTGTAATCTGTAGACATTAATTTTTCCCGTTACTAAATCATTCAAATACTTCAATGCCAAACGTTGGCAACCTGGTCTTATGTACCCGGATCGTTAGAATTTTTCGCAGAAAATGATTATAACATTTTTAAAAGATTTCATCTATGGTATATACATAGAAATTATTACGGCCAAAATTGTTCTTGTAATTCCAGTTTTTCATAACGGCATAAATTCAATTATCAGAATATTGAAAAGAAACGTTTTTTTTTATTTTAAACGCGCACAGGAAAATCCAATTTACATTAATTCTATTTTTCTTCTTCTTGCATATCGGGATTTGTATTTTTCACCTCATTCTGATGTCTAGCTTAATTATATTTGGAATTAGAATGAAAAAAAACCATCGTGTTTTAAACAAAATCAGTTTTTTTTTAATAAATTCCCAAATCATTTTTTTAAAATTACGATAAAATTTTAATAGATAAAAAAAAAAATTTTTAATTTAAAAAAACCGACGACATTAATTTCGTTTAAAAACGTGAAATAATTAAATAACTTTTTTTTACCTCATAATCCTCTGTAGCATTGTGATATTATTTTTAAGACAATAAAATTTAAGATTTTGATTGACCGTCGTGCGTGACCAGTAGACTGCATAGATAAGCTTTAGTTATCAACATAGTCACGCAAAACCAAAATCTTAAATTTTATTGTCTTAAAAACTATATCATAATGTCACAGAGGATTATAAGATAAAAATACAGTTATTTAATTATTTCACTTTTTTTAAGGTTGTTTTCGTCATGGGTTTCTTAAAACCTTTAATTTACTTTTTTATTTATTACTTTTAAAAGACTGGTAGACTTGAGCGTAACATTGGGACGTTTATAGGCTGATGATGATGATGAAAGTATAGTATACTTGACTAGCAAAAATTATTTAATAATCCACATGATAAATGTAGTCTTGTTGGAAATAGAAAGACTTAGAAACATTTAAAAGTCGTTTTGAAGAAACATATCTACTGCAGCGCCCCCTGGCGGCTTATAACCGTAATAAATGTCTAAGAACCTATTCTGAAGTGATACCTGTGTAATGCAAAAAAAATCACATCGTAATCGGTCCAGTAGTTTTTTTAGGAAAATGGTAACAGACATACACAGAAACACACACACACACACAACCTCTTACCCCAAACGCATATACTGTCTCCGTTCTGTCGTATGTAAAAATAAAGATGTATTACAATATTTTCTATAATGTTAGTACATTAGGTGATTTTAGAATAACATTAATAATTAATAATGTTGGTTAAAACTGGTAATATAAGTCTCAAGATGTTCCCCTCCGTAAAATTCCTTTCTTCTATAGAAAAATGACAGTAGACATGTAAATTATTATGTCATATTAATTAATTAATCATGTACTAAATAATACAGAAAATTTGTATATTCATTCCTTAATAATTTTGTATAAGAAATACTTACATAAAACTTCCCCTCGTTGGTCTTAAAGATAATTTAGGAGGATATAATAAAATATATATACATACCGGTGGTTTGTCTTCAATATTTTTACTTTTTTTCTTGTTGAATTGTTGTTTTTTTTTGAAGGGGGAGAAAGTAAAAGTGTATAGTAGATAAGATATTCAAAAGCAAGGCTAAACTAAGATATTTTATTGTTGGTTTTTTCTCCTTCTTTGTAATAACAAGCATAAGAATACTAATCAACGAAAGAGGGGTATCATTTTTCATTCGCAACATTTTGTATCGGAGGAGGGAGTAAAAGAAAAGGGAGAAATAAAAAAAAAGGGTAGTCCTACACTCCGGTATATAAGAATTTTTTATAAGAGCTGTGACGTTGTGTATATATATATATATATATATATATATATATATTTTTTTTTTTTTTAAGGGAAGTTAGTGTATCATTTATGTTCCTTGTACGAAATAGACCTATAAGCAGGGAGAGTAAAGGAAAAACTAAAAAAGGGAAGATAAATATGATATGCAAAAAGTGCAGTCATCATGATGCAAATATACAAGAGAGAGTAAGTGTGACAAAGAGAGAGAATCAAGTACCCTCTTTAAACCTTTATACAAGACTTTTAGTTAATACCTTTAGAGCTCCTTCAAATTGCTACCCTTAATAAACAGTTGTTAACACTAACCAACACCCTTATGCATAGACTTCATCCCTCTTTACCTTCTATTCACATTATATATATATATATATATATATATATATATATATATATACACTCAAAAAGATGATCTCATTTTATTTAATAGCTTGTGGTAACAAGATAAATACATTGTAGTTAAAATAAATTGCTTGCGTTATGTATATATTATAGCCCTTTAAATTTGTTTCTTTCTATTTACAATTTGATTTTAAAACAAATAAATAGAAAATAAGGTGCTAAAAATATTATTGGCGCATGAATTTTTCGGTGTCACTCGATTTTATAAATCAGAAGCAGGAAAGATAAACTCGAAAAATTTAAGCTTTTTAATGATTTTATTTTTTTTATTTTAAATCTGACTTTCTATTTATTTGAGGTATTACACCCTTCAATAGATAAATATAATTATCTTAACATTTTGCAGTCTTTAAAAGAAAATCGAAGTTTCTTGGAAATATTAAGTAATTTTCCACTAAAAAAAGAAAACAATGTATTTATGAATTCCCTGGAATGAAACAAGAGAGTATCATCTGTCTGTCGTGTCCTGTAGCCAGTATTTTGAAAATATATATAAGTACATAAGGAAGTCATAACTATGTAAAAGGTGATTGTAGTGATGTGGCACGATGATGTAACGCTACTCTTAAAAATGGTGGTCAATTCTACATAAAATATATTATACAGTTATTCTATTTAATGATTAAAACTGAGGAATGGTTTCTCTTTACCTTCTTCAATAAGTTGAATATATTCTTGAAAATGTGTGTGAAAAACCTATAAAAATTCAGATAATACTCATCTTTCACTCTGTTTATCTCAGGGAATTTCTATATTATGAAAATCATTCTAAAATAAAGTCGTTACGATTGATACCGTAGATGATTTACGTAGCTATATAGAAGAATGAAAAATAATTTGAAAAACGGATTAATATATTATTCCACAAAGTTTAGAAAGTAGAAAGCATAAACACATAGTTGCGCAGTAGTTTTATCCAAGTGTTTACAGAAGTGTTAGCATTGCTAATAGTACAGCGGAGAGGGTAGTGTACAGCATCAAGACGTTACAGGCAGCAAGAAGCCAGTTGCCGGTCTAGCAATTATCTCAACCGTACACGTCAACTGACTTTCTAAACTTTGACGAGTAATACATTTTCTTTTATGAAAAAAAATCTACGTATATATATATATATATATATATATATATATATATAGTATGTATACTATATTACATAAGTTTAATGTCATATTACACGCTCGTGAACGCGCCTTAATTACATAATTCGGTGACTATAAACTCCCATATAAAATTTTGGAATTCAATAGTACTAATGTAAACCCACAACTGTCTGGTGTAACTTTCTCAAGTGGTTTGATCACATTAATTTTTTTTTTATGAAGCTCTTTCCATTTAAAATCATGCTTTAGTTTTCATCTTCAATCACTGGTAAGTTAAAAAAAAAATGGTCTTTTATCAACAGATATGGTCAAAAAATATCATTCATGAAAATTTTTCCTTCAGCACTAAATAACGCCCTTTCTCTTTATTTAAAGAGTACTTTAATTGACTTTACCTTTCATCCAGCTTCGTAACAAAAATAAAATATTCTCTAGATCTGCATGCATGCATACATTCCTGGCCGTAAAACTCTCTGAACGATACTAGTTTACATCACTGCAGTAAAACATTGTATACAATCTGCTCGACCTGTTAAACGGCTGAAGCATGAACAGTGATTATGCGGGTTCTGTGTTGAACAGGAATCCAAAAGTTGGTGTATTATTGTATACTAAAAATACATGATGTATAATGGCAATCAGTTATTTTATTTTTTAATTTTGATCAGGTTTTTTAAGAAATTTTAAAACAATATAAAAAACGATCAAAATTAAACTGAAATTTTCAATTTCATCTATTTGTTCTTCCGTATCCATCCTTTATTTGCCATCTGCTTTATATAATTTATGTAGTAGAGCTTCAAACGTTTTTAACATAATCGACGACCCATGATTCTCATAATAGTATGTAGACTTTTAGGTAGATTTCATAAGAAAGCTACCTGTTGTAACTGGTACCATGATTCGAACTTCCCGAAAATTTCGACATAACTTTGCGTTTCACATCCCCCAGACCCCAAAACCACCGTCAGCTCAAACATTTATATGTACATTTATATATATGTACAAATAAATAAATAAATATAAAAATATAAATGAACAATAAATAAATAAATATATATTTATTTACTTATTTATTTATATATTTCACTTCTTGTGGACACAATAACTGCCGTAATTTTGCGCAAATCACTTTTAAATTGTTTCTTAAAAATAATTCGTCCCAAAATCTCGGTCGAGCTCGTTAACGGCCAAATCTGACCAAGGGGGTGCAAATGGGGGGGAGAATTTTTCGAAAAAAAAATATCGCTATAACTTTTTTATTAAGTAAAATATCGAATTCGTTTGAAGTTGCTACTATTTTTTTAATAAGGGCCTAAGAATTATCTAACTAAAACTTTTAGATTTCATCAACCATTGGCCCAGGAGGTGGAAACAATGAGCTTTCGAAGACAAAAAAGAATCATACCTTCTTTAATAGTCACAGTATCGAATCGGTTTAAAGTGGTCGTTAGTTCCCTAAATAACACCTAAAACTTTTGTGTGAAACAATTTTTGATATGACCAACCCTTACGGCAAGGGATGACCAAATTTTTTCTGGAATTGTAACAAGATGCGATTTGTATGCTAGACATGTGATACTTTTTTTCACATGCAACCATTGTCGTATTGAGTAAATTTGAGATTTTTTTTAACTTTAAGATGAAAATCTTTTGTTATCCCCTACTTAGCACCGGTGAAATCTACCACCGCCTTTCGACTTTATTTTATAATTAATGCATCACAAAAGCTGGGATTTTTTTCTTAGGAATATGGAACGGACTATTTTAGGAATGAAAATGACTGGGAATTGAATCAGGAAGATTTTTCTACCTACCTGTCCACTACGATGATCGGCAGTGTTTCCACCATTAATATCCGTATCGATTTTTTTTTTTATAATATCCAGATATTTATTCATTTTTTTAATTTTATGTTTACTTTAGAGATATTATATCTTTTCTCCTTCCAAGATTCAAATGATTTGCCTTCTACATTATCACTATCAACACTAGCAAAATATCTTTCACGACAAGAAAAGTATTTTGTATTTATTTTCTTATATTCAAAGAGCTGGCGGTTTATTTATATGATTCTTGGCAAACGTTTTTCCATATTTCTAAACGTCTTAACAGTTTTATAAAAATGAGGACGTTAAAAATGATCAAATCTTAATGAAATGTAATTTTTTTTCTTTATTTACTTTTTTCAGTGCTGTAATTTTTTTAATAATAATTTTATTATTACATTTAGATGAACATATGTTACGTGTATTTTAGTGTTAAATAAATTTTAAAGGAATTCACTAAATTCAGAATATCCTCCTTACGTTATATTGCTATTAATACAACAAATGCATTTAGAGTGAGTTTTATATGTATATTACTTTGCTTTGATCTTGCTAAACGTGATGAAATGTAGTATAATTGTTAAAATAAGTCAGTTAACTGTTTTCAACAGTACTACCTATAACTGTGAATTATATCAGTATTTTGTATACAATCAACGTATTGCATGAAAAAGTTCACCTGTGAATAAAATAAATTCCTTCTCATGATAGTTTATTCGTTGTTTTCTTTTTTCATGGGTACATTCAAATTCGTAACTGTTTAAATTAATATTATCAATAAATACAAAGTTCTATAATTATAATTTTACTTAAAATAGTTGAGTAGTTTACAATTTATTCTTAATTAAAGTTAAGAAAGAAAAACTTTTATATATATATATATACATTGCATTACTGTTTTTTTTTTTTAATTTTTTGAAAAATTATTTGTATACAAGTATTTTATTTTATATTTATTTTTGTACAACTAAACTTTTTTATAGAATATATAGTTAATAATTTTTATTAATTTTCATGTTTCAGGTAAGATGCTAACAAATGTTTTTTTGGAAGTACTGTAAGTCTTTTCTTCTTTTCAATATACGAATATTCTGTAATAACTTTACCTTTTATTTTATTATTGTTTTTATTTGTTTATTGTTTGATTTTATGCATTGTTTACGTTTTTATTTATTTTTTTAAAAATAAAATATGCTATATCTCTTGAATATTCTAAACAATAAAGAATTCTTCAGTTACATTGCAGATTATTAATACAGCTACAAATTGATTTACAATTTATTTGCACATATCATATAACTATGATAGTCAGTTTTTAAGGAAACTAACTTGAAAATGTTGGAATAAATGATTCAAAAAGATTTAGCGTTAATCTTCTTTAAGGGTTTTTTTTTTCTTTTTAATAAATAAAAATACATACAAAAAATATTGTGAAAGTAATGTGATATAGATTCATATAAAAAAGTACATTGTTAAAATGTCTTTAAAATAATGTATAATTTTCTTTTTAGACAGTATAAATTTTTAAAATAGGAATAAATTTTTACTTGTTAAATTCATTTAAGTAACTATATTTGAAAAATGATTTATAGAAGCTTCAAAAACTCAAAATTAAAAAAAAAAACACTAGTGGCATCTTGTTGCTCTACAACGTTATTATTCTAAAGTAATTTTATTAATTTTTTTTTTTAATTCCTTAAAACCTATTCAATTTACGACACTTTTCACCACCAATCCCCTTGTTTTTCTCTATCCTTTCATACCAAAGGTAAAATATGTGCTCAAAACTTATTTTCAGTCCGTCTAGACATTCTACTGGACCGATCTAGCTTATTATTTTTTTTATTCCGCTCGGAATAGCCCGCAGTTATGACATCAAGCACCGACAGACCTTTAAATTGATTTTCCTGTGAATAACAACGTCAATTAAATAATAAATGAGAATTTTTTGAGAAAATCTCTGAAGAGACTGAAGTTTGAGGTCCGATGAGGCTTAATGTCATATCTGTGTGTTATTCTCAGCAAATAAAAAAAATAAATAAATTAAAAAATTCGTCTATTAGAACGCCCAGACGGACTGGAAATAGGTTTTTAGCCCAGTTTTTTAATATATGATTATTTAATTTTCTATGTATTTAAAATTTTGAAAGTTAATATTTTAAACTTTGTATTTAAATCATATTCCGAAAGAGTTACGGTATCTTCAAAGGATGTAAGTAGATTTAAAAACTGATTTCATGGATTGATTTTTTGATTGGTATTTTTATTAATAATATTTTCGTTAGTTCAACAAATTTTAGAAAAATACCTATTTTTTTAAGTATTTTTAAGCTATTAGTTTTATTTGTAACAATTTTTTTTTTAAATATATAAGTACCTTACGATAAGCTTTCCGGGCTGATTTCAAATCGTCGCAAATCATTTATTTAACCGCTGATTTTTGAAGTCAAAAGTTTTGTTATTCTGAGGTTCGAATCCTATTAAAATCTAGTTTTTCTTTTATACGGATTCGAGTGCTAGACAGTGATTACCGGTGTACTTTGGTGATCGGGGTTCAATTGACCTCAAAACTCAAGAATGGTCGGCCTGATTCTGTGCAAGACTACACCTCATGTTATACGTATCTTCCTCATCACATTGGGCGTGGAGGGGGTTACTTATTATTCATTAATTGAAGAGATTGCAACGTACAAATTAGGAAAATAACACAAATAAAATATTCTACAATAAAATATCGATAGAATCAGATAAAAAAAAAAATCGATTATTCATTTTAAGAGTTTTCTAATAGACTAAGTATTTATTAATAAAAATAATATTTGAACTAATTCAAATATGTTTGTTGCTTGCTTACTACAATTCGATTTAGGATTTGAGAGATAAAAGATAAACAATTTTTTTTACATTATTTTCACTATTGATTAACGTTTAATACTGAACTCCGTTGGTTTAGTTTTGAATTTTTTTCATTCATCATAATTAAATTAGTAAAAATTCTAACTTATCTTATCTTACTACAATGGATTTGTATGAATACTTACGAACTTTAAAGATTAGTCAGATTCAATTAATTTAATATTTTTATTATATTTGTCTGTTGTACTAAACAATCCTTTTTAAGAAACAAAAACAAAATATATTACTTTTTCGTTAATTAAACAAATATCCAAATAGTACTAAAAAAGTCCAAGAAAAATATTTTAATAACAATGCAAGAATATGTTTATATAAAAATATAAAATAAGGTAAGTTATATTCTGTGACGATATAGAAGAATTGCTGCTATCTGATTTATTATCAGTACTTTGTAAAATAAGAAAAAAGGGGAGGGAGAGACGGTATATATTTTGGATAGGAAAGTAGGAAAAGAGAGGTAGATTTGGAGCTGTTTAGGGGGAAAGAGTAAGAGAAAGATTTTGATGGAACGGAGGATATTTCAGAATTATTATGATTGCTGTCAGTGTCACTGTAATAAGCCAGATTGTTGTGGCGGTGGCGACGGTAGGCCGGGTGGCATCGTGGGATGTGGGTTGCGTTCTATGTGTATGGGGGTGGGTTTTGTGTACGGGTGAGTAGTATTTGTTGTAAAAGTAGTAACAATAGTAGGAAGAATAAGGGATAAGGGGAGGGGGTAAGTTGTGCGTTAGGGATGCTCTTTCTACGAGGGTTGATTCGTTGGTTATTTTGTGAAGGGGGGTTGAGGAGAGAGTAAAGTAAGGATGTTGCTTCTTTCTGTTAATTAAGTATCGCGGTTAAATGAGACATAAGACAAATACGGTAAGCTACAACTGCTGTGCAGTACAACAACCAATCAGTATCAGTATAGAGTAGTTGTAGGGGAACGATTGCACTGGCTAATATTGCTTGTAATTTTACCAGACTATACTAAATTGAGACAATAATCTGATCTATTTTGTGCGTGCCTCTATATATCTATAAAATATATATATCAAGTTTTCAATCATGCTTATAACATATATCAATGTATATTTAAATCAACGTATATTTAATTAGAAAGGATATGGTTTGAGTTATACTATAATCCTCCTTTATAGAAAGTCCAGGCAGTATTGAGAAGAGTACTAGATCTAGAATTGTATAGAGAACAATTCATTCCTTTCGCATTGAAAAAAAGAAATTCTGCAATGAATACATCATCGTTATCGGATAATATTAGATACACTCTCCTATAAACATACTTCCTCTATGAAATATTAGTTTTTAATCATACAGGCCCGTATTTCGAAAATTACTTAAAATATTTATTTTGTATAACAAAATTTTTATCCCTTTAATTAATGTTCATCATCACCTCAAATGAAGATCTAGATGAAACATTTGTAGCACAGTTAGATAAATCCAAATTGATTATATCCGCCGGCCTCCGTGGCGCGAGTGGTAGCGTCTCGGCCTTTCATCCGGAGGTCCCGGGTTTGAATCCCGGTCAGGCATGATATTTTCACATATGCTACAAAATCATTCTTCTCATCCTCTGCAACAATACTTAACGGTAGTCCTGTAAGTTAAAAAAAAAAGTTGATTATATCCAGCTAAAAGAGAAATTTTTAGAATTTATTTTTAAAAACTTTATATCGTGTTGTCGAGCAGTTGTTTAATCTCTCTCGGAAGAAACGCAATATATTTTTTAAGAATATATTTAAGCTGGTCAAAACAAAATTGTTGATAATATAATATAGTGCTTCCATCTTGAGTAAAGTTTATTTTTTACCATCTGTGGATAACAAGATTGGAGCCCACTTTTACATTTACATTTTTTACATTTGAGGTTTGCTGGAAAGAAAAATAACCCCTTGTTCACGTTATGTGCACTTAGCTGGAGAGTTTAGCCCTAGATATGTTTTTTCCTGTTTAGTCTCTGGGAATCACCGTCAGGTATTACTTCAAAGGATGATATGTATGTGTTAAGTGAAGTGTAGTCTTGTACAGACTCAGGTTGATCATTTCTGAGATGTTTGGTTAATTGTAACCCAACCACCAAAGAACACCGGTATTTTCGATCTAGTTATCAAATCCGTATAAAAGTAACTGCCTTTGCTAAGAATTATACTTGGAATTCTCGACTTCGAAATCAGCTGATTCGCGGAGACGCGTTCACCAACCCGGTGGGTTAGGCCTAGATATGCTATGATACATCTCGCAAACCGGCAAGATTTTCATTTTATAGCTTACACTTTTCTGTTCTCTCTACTGTTTTTTCCTTTTTAGAATTCATTTTCCTTCATTATCAAAACTACTAAAACATTTTTATCAATATTGTTAATTTAATAGTTATCCTTATTTACCATGTCGTATTATTATTACAAAAAAGGGATTTAAAAATTCCCAACCTCGCCATAGATTTTCCCCAGCCCATATCCTCATAGTAGTAGAGCTGCCCAGATTTAGATCTCTTTATTTAATTTGGAAACTTTACATCAAACTTACACACACTCTACGATTTACCTAGATGGATGTTGAGGCTAAGACAAAAAAAGTAGAGTAAAACTCTTCGTAGAAAGGTTTTTTCTTGTTGAAATAGTATTTCAACATCTTTCTCACATACGCAAAAGAGAATTGAGTCAACAATTGTAATATATAGGAAACGTTAGGAATTTTCATAATAAATGAAAAAGTATTAAGGTGATACAAGTTAAAAAAAAAAACATAATGTAACATTATGTTTTTTTTTTAAGAATATAAGGGATCATGAAGACTGGAAAGTTTCGAAAAGCAAAGTTGTTCAATAAAAACCAAAAAGAAAATTTATACTAAATATTACATAATAGGTGGGGATTATTTCATTTCGTTCTTATTGCTCTTCAAGGATTAATATAACATATATTCACCTTCAAATTGTTGTTAAATCTTCTGTATGATGACGGATTTAATTGGGGTATGATATTGGATGAAAGTGTTTTGCTTAAAAAACCCGAAAAGAAAGAAATTTTTTGCACTGATCCATCAAAATTTTGTTAGAAAATGATTATATCATGTATTTATATTACTGATCCAAGAATTATTGTAGAAAAACTTTCTTTTTTAAAAGCTACAAAAAAATTATGTTTAATTTACACTATTAATAGATTAAAACTGTTATTATTTAAAAAAAAAAAACTGCTATTAAAATATTTATAAAAAACACCATCAACCCAAAAGAAATCATTTTAAAAAAAGTGATAATAATTGGGACGTATATAGACGTCAATGTAAGTTTAAATTTACTCTTATGTATCTACTTTCAAAGATCCGTGAATTGTTTTTTTTTCTTTTATTTTGAATAACCTGGTCTTTTACTCAATTCCGAATTTTACACCTTAGCTAATTAAATTATAATAATTTTCAGCTTTTATTAAAAATGTATAATCCGATCCAAATTATGCTGTAAAAAGGTGGATAATTTAAAATCTTGAAGAAAAATTGTAAGAAGGAAAGGAACGTATTTAAAGTAAAATTGTGTCTAATTAAAATAAATTTAATATATTCTATTGAATATATATATTTTTTCAATTCGATGTTCTTTTAATATTTTTAATTGATAGAATAGGTGGCGTGAATAAATTTTACAAGCTAACATATTTTAGGATGTATGCACGTGCGCTAGCGTGTTTATACGTTTTTTATTTTTTGTGCACGTTCGCAGCTAACGGTATAATATGAGCTCAACATAAAGGAAAGTCATTCTGTCTGTCTATTTATAGTAATTAATTATCTTATAAACATAAAATATGGTTGATGTTTGAATGAACGTACAGTTATAATATATTCGTCTGTGTAGGCAGGAATATGAAAAGCATGTCATGTTATTTTAATATGACAGGTGAGAAAATGGTCTGCCAGACTAATTTCACGCATTTTTATACGTGTAGGAAATATTTTTTTCTCGGTTTTATTTCTAGCAGGTCAGTTATCTCTTAATACACGTATCTATACTTATACGTCTGTACTTAATAAACGTATAAACTACTCTTAGCGACATTTCGTTTTTAACTTAATACAGTACAGTTCCAACTTTAACGCTTAAATAACTTCCGACGAGGTAGAAAATTAGAAAAATAGGTAAAAAATTGTCTAGTTTAACGTGCCAAAATGAGTTACCTATTAAAATTCCTTTGCTTTTAAAACATTTCAAAAACATTTTTTACTACAAAAGAATTTTTGTGGATGCACATGAACGTAATGTGTATACATTTCGGTGATTCAGTTTTATGTACCAATTTTGTAAATTGATTGCAGTATCTATTTTTACCAGAATATATGTTAATATATTACTGGAATGTTTCAGTGGTTATTTTTATATTTTTTAATACCGACCCAGCAGCAACTTTATAATCTGTTCAGCAAGATAAGTGAACAATAAGTAAATAAGATCTATTTGAACTAACATTAAGTAGTCACAGACCCAGCGGCTGGTGACTTAACGGTAACAACGTAATGAAACAGAAGAGCACTCCGTACAACCAGACCATAAAGTCACCTAACATAAACGATAAGGCACACCAAGAATATTGTTCCTCAACTATCTTGAAAAACCACTGACCGTATTATCCAATAAATTGACCGCCAAATAATTCAGGTGTCGACCCAAACGTTTTTGCGTAGGCTTACCAGAGAGATTTCCTGCCGAACGTTTCGCAACTAAAGGTCATTATGCGTCAGGTTATTTCTTATATACCAGGGTGTGTGTAGCATTTTTCGCAGTGTCCAGGCTTCAAAAGTTATTAAATCAATAATTTACTTTCTACTGAAAGCCTAGATCTGTGTCCTATCAGCCAGTACATGTTTTTAAACTTGAGATCTAACTTTTTCCGCTTATATTTGATATGTTTCGTCCAAGTAAGTCGTCGGTCAAGTTGAAAACCGAAATACTTACAGTTCTGCGACGTCATTCCAGATTGCTAGCCTGAAAGAATTGTTCATTTATTCTCAAGACGAGTCAGGAATAATCCGAACATCTTGCCCATCATTCTCTCAAATCATTGAAACAGATGGTCTACGATATTCGTGAGTTCATGAAAATTCTTGTTATCAGTAGTTTGGTGACCATAGGAACCACTCATTTTAACTTGTTCAGCGTAGGTAGGACCGGAAGTATTCAGCCTATTTTTATATTCACTATCATTGTTATCATAGAGTCCACATATTGCAAATTTCTCAGCGTAGGCAGGATCAGAGATGTTCAGCCTATTTATAAAGAAATTATTATTGTTATCATTAATATTGTTACAATCGGAACATTGAAGATATAAACAGGAGGACGGTGTTCCCTACGAAGGGTGAACGTGATGTGCTTTGACTTTGTTTCGTTTATTTTTATCTTCCAACATGTAAGCCACGATTCGAGGAGATTGATATAATCTTAAGCAAAACGAAACGCAGTTGCCGGATTTTAAAAGATTGTTCAATTTATAATTTAATTATGTTTTTTTTTTTAAGAAATCAGTTTGTAAAACTACTTGTACATATACAGAAAAGTATGATTTTTTATAAGAATGTATTTTCTTTAAGTCCACTTGAAATACTATTAAATACAGAAATTTCCATTAATTTTTTTTTTTTTTAACAAGAAGGTTATTAAGCAGTCCCGTAGTTTTCTTCTAGATAATTTAATTTTGTTTTTTTCGTAATACTGAATCAGTATATTTTTTCTTCAACCAAATTTAATTTGTTTGAAGTTCCACATAAAATATTGTAAAGAAATAAAGTTGTTGGATTTTCCACATTTTCAAACAACGTTTGAAAAAATGGAAAACTTTGTATTTCCTTAATATACTATGTGTCTGTTTTCATTTCCTCCACTTTACGTTCAATTCGATTAAATATTAATTGTTTTTATTTATTGTTAATTCTAGTATTGATAATTAGTATCAAATTAAGTAATAATTTTCTCAGAATAATAGACCTAATAATTATGACACAAAATTACATCAATTTTCTCCCACAACTCGACTATTTGTGACCAGTTTTAAAAAAAATAAAATGTCATTTTGTTCAAAAGAAAAGACTTAATATTTTAGTTAAAACATAAATTTTGATATAACTAATATGTATGGTGATATAACGGATTGAATAATAAACATATCCGCCATTTTGTAATTTTCGAAGGTATTTAAATCCTGATTTTTTGTTAATTTTAAAACTTTATTACCAAGACGCTTACCAAATATTAATGTGATTCGTCTATCTGAACTTGAGATAAAATTATTATATAGAAATAAAAAAAAAAGGCGACAGAGGAAGAATGAAGGAGAAATTTCCATTTTTCCTAAGGATATTTTTTGTTTAGTTTTACAAGTAGAATCCGAAAAACTATAGCTAGCCCACCATTTTAGAAACACTCTGATTATTTCTTATGCATATTTCACACTCGATAACATCGGACCTCCCACAGTATTACGTGAAGTTATTTAGATAAACAAAAATACATAATCTAATAAATGATATGAAGATTTTAATATTTCGTTTATTACAGATATAATCTTACATTCAACCTGGTGTCATTTTTATGTATAATGTACATTAATTGATTAAAAAACTATTGATTAAAGAAAGTAATGTAGATTCTTCCATTTCAGAGAGACATTGCGACACTCGGAAGTTTTTACCGACATTTCGAAGTAAAGTACGGTATTACTTTCGATCGCATGTTGTGACTTTGAGTCACTCAAAGTCACAACATGCGACTTTTAGTAGATGTAGTGATTTTAGTAGATGTAGTGATTTTTGAGTGGGGGGGTTAAAAATTTCATGAAAATTGGTTGAGTCGTTCTTGATTTTACGCTTAATTTAAGGGCGAAAGTATTTGAGTGGGGCAAATTAAAGAGAAGCATGGTTTGGTATGATGCTGTATGTTGGAACGTTGACGTTTCTTTATCTGGGGTATCTGTTGTTAGCAATATTTTTATTTTTTATTGTAGTGCGTTTTTCACGTGTAACTATCTTTATTTTGGATGAAGGGTTTGTTTTTTGTAAAATTTTAGATTAGAATGAGTGGATAATTTTTTAAAAGGAAACAAAATAAAATGACTAAAAGTCTTCTTGTGCAGAACTGTGTAAGAATTTTTTACATTGTTTCTTTATATTCCCTTAATTATTTATATCAGGTCTGTTTCTTTTGAAGTTTGTTTTATTATTATTTATTATATAAGATCTCATTTATTTTATGCCTTCTATAATACTGCAGTTATTACTCCTATATTTAAAATATAATTAATAACATTAATAGTAATTACAGTTGAAGATATGAGCTTCTAATACGCCTCATATTTGGTTATGTTGTGCTTTCTTATTTTCCGCTGCCTGATAAAAGGAGATATCAATTTACATAATGATACCATTAAGATAACCTGCTTTCTCTAAATACATGAGTATGTTTTTACCTTTTTAATGGAATTCACAAAATATAATTTGATTCGTAAGTCGTAAGTTATTCATATCTATGTTGATCCTCTGGTAAAGTATCAACTTTATCGAATTAAAAATCTGAAACATAGTACCATAGATCAATGAAAGATTTTGTATTAATACATTTTATAATGTGTTTTTGATAGGGAAAGAAAATAGAGAGAAACCAATAGATTTAAAATTATTGTAGTTGTCAGTGAGATCTTTACTACACTTGGTAGTAGAGATAATTCAGTGATATAACATCTATTTAAATCTGTCTAAAAAAGATCGGTTTGAATGGGTTATGGAATGTTATGCACATTCCAAACGTTTGAAATTGTTAGCGAAATAATACATGTTATTATTTGTTATTTATATCTACGCATATGGTTGATTATCTTAAAATGTATATGTGTGTATATATATTACTCGCTCTTCCCGTCTGGTTGTGAGAATAATACTAATAAATAACAATTAAAGCCTGAAAACATCTTTTTCATTCCATTTCCCTCGTTCTTGACATAAAAGCCCTGATACCCTCTTGCTGTAAACGAACATATCCCATTTGGTAAACCCTTTACCTAGATTACCCGTTATCTCAGGAAGGGGTCAAGATAGAGAGCTTAAAATCACATATGTTATAAAAGCATAGTCTAAAAATATACAGACTTTACAAATACCTGAAAAAGAAATGAATTACAAAAGACAGAACAGTAGTAATTTTTGTAACCAAACTTCACAGAATTTGACGAGGAAACCTTCACCCCCCAAGGGGGTACGGCCAAAATCTATAGCTTAAAACCTTTCCTGGAATAACAAGAATCTATCCTGAAAATTTGAAAGCAATCAGTCGGTTGGCAAACAAACTTCGGCATTTATGTATAAAAAATGTTAATAATCTGTTGTTTTAAATTACATCAGTATTTCAATGGAAAGAAATTATAAGTTAATAAATTAGATGTATAAATTATAGACTTATATATACCTAGGCTACCATCGAATCACTTTTACCTCGCATCACTACATCTGCAGTATTTTTAACTAACTGTTCAACATTTCATCATTCATTTAAGATAAAAAAGATGTTGATTTTAGTATAACGAGTTTAATCCTCTCTTAAAACCCTTTAGTTTTTTTTTTTTATTTTAATTCTGTCTGAAAAATATAATAATTAAATCCTAACGTGTATATAAATATAATATATACTACCTGATCACTTAATATTAAATTATTTCTATTTTTTATTTATATTATCAGTTCTAGTCTTCAAAATACGTAAACAGTTTATTTCAGTTTGTATTTTTCATCAAATTTTTCTTCAATCTCTATTGTTTCAATTTAAAACTAATATCATAAGTATCCATCATAATTTTAAACAAATATTTATGTATTCATTCATACGTTAGTTCAATTGAACCGAATCATAAGTGAGTGAACCTCCTCATATCCCTGTTTAATACGTAGTTTCAGTATTATTACTGTGCTACATCTACCGTCGTTCATTCGTTCACAACTTGATGTTCATCTCCGACCACCAGTACTATTATTGAGGTGTGTGTGACTGTGTATGTGTGTATATGTAAGACAGATGATGTTAGAAACTACCACACGGGCACGAGCGGACACTCTCTCAACAGGGATGAAGGGCTAGAAGGAAAAGCAGGCAACTCAGGCAGGCAGGCGTTGGGTTCATTCGTTGGTCCATAGTGTTGTGAGCCCTACGTGTCTCTATGCCAATCTCTCTGTTATCTCTCTTTCACTCTCTCTCTCTCTCTCTCTCTCTCTCCCTGTTGTGTTTTTATGGTGGTTGCTCTCTATAAAGCTTTAAAGGGGGTGGGGGTGGCGTCGACGGTCTTGGCTCCGCGGCGTCGGCAGCTTGGGGGTGGGTGGGTTTAGATCGGCCGGGGGTGGTTTTCTTCTTCTAACCCGCTGAGGGTTGAATCTCACTTCTGACATCTACCATTACTAGTATTACTATTATAGTATCACTACCACGCTACGCTGTGCCGTTATTGCACCTAGCTTCTTCTCTTAGCAATTCCTCCATTTTTACTTGCTGTTGCTTTGATATGGCTCACTATGTAAGAATTCTCATGAAGAAGAAGTGACTGCTCTTCGGAATCGGAATACGAACATCTTCTAATCATGTTCTTTCTCTCTCTCTCTCTCTCTCTCTATATATATATATATATATATATATATATATATATATACACACAAACATATAAACATATAATATGGTTCAAGCTCACTATTTATACTATTATTAATATATACGTTCACGTACATTCTCCTACCCGATCTGAATTGATATTGCAATTCATTCGTAAAAAAAGAAATACAAAACATAATAAATTGAAAGTAATTTTTTGCAAAACGTATATGCTACTTTGATTCCACTCGTTATTAGGTGTGTTTTTATCAGCAAACGTGTTCGGGATTAAACAATGTACCATGCTATTTTACTTTAGTTGTAGGTAAATATAAAATTTTATTGGCCTAGTTTTAATTTGCTTTTGTAAGGAGATTATTTTTATATGGAAATTGATGTTTTTAATAATTTCTGTAAATTTTGGGTTTAAAAAAAATTAATATGATAATTTTATTTTTCATACCAATTTAATTTTTTATTCACTTAATTAATGTTGAAAAATTAGTGTATTCTACTTTCATAAGTGTTAGAATATCAAAGAAATCGGACATAAATTGAATTCTAATCAGGGTTTTGATTTCTCTACGTTTAGAGTGGACTTGAGAAATAATCAAGATTATATGATTCCGTACTTGCATACATATTATATTTTTCTTCCATTTTATTAATCTCAAAAACTGTTTAACCTAAAAAAATGATTAATTTCATCGTGAACACATGTAATGAATAAAAGGATTGATTGTTAATTTTTTTTTTGTTTAATTTGATTATAAAATTTTTAAATTACCAAAATAATGGCAAGGATACTATATTTTTAAGGGAATGGACTTCATAAAAATATTACTTGTGCGTAGTTATTAACTTATCAAGAAGCTCAAAAAAATCATTAGAAGTAATATAATTGAATAATTATTATATTACTTTCCTGTCTGTAAAGTTATGAACAGTTTTTTTTTTTATAGCTACGCTGCAAGAAATATGTTAAAGTATGGTAATCAGTCAAAATATGGGGTATAGCTTTCATTTGCATTTTTCGACGTTTCATGATCCAGGGATCCCAAAACAAAAAAAAACGTGAGGGCTAATGTTCGTACCTAGCTATGTAGGTACTGTATACGTTCGTACGTATGTAACATGTATTGGCGTGTTTGAAGATAAGTAACTTTTAATTGGATAAATCGATTTTGATGAAATTTGGCACAAAGACTCATTTATATGAAGCGATTTTTTGGTTGTAAAAGTTTTCGATCAATGTCTCCTGGTGGTGGGGTAGATATTTAGGATCAATTTCTCAAAAGTATGCAAACTGTACATTAAGCTCAGTACATGCGTGCGTGCTTATCTTATCAGTAAAAAAAAAAAATTTCTACAGATTTTGCCCATTTCAAAAAATTGATAAAGCTATCTTTTTACTTATTGCATATTCTTTTACGGAATTTTTTTTATGTCTCTTTAGCATAGTAGTAATGGTAGTGGCCCGAAAAAATGCTATTGAGAATGGGGAAGCCAATCGAAGTTTAAAAATACAGATTGTTGAATTTTAAAAAAATTTTTTATTTATTTAAACTTTTAATAATAATGTTAATACATTATAAAATTTCATTATAATTTAACCTTACCACCAAGAAAGAAATTTAAGATACCTTTTGATTGGTTATACATAGTCTAATGGAATTTTTGTTTGTTTCTTCCATGTAATTTAGTAAACCAAGAAAAATTAAAAATATTTTCTTGGTAGGTAATTTGCAGGTGAGAGCATAAAAAAATAAAATCATTTGATTTTTATTTGAAGCATTTGAATTTTTTAACGTTTTTTCATGTATCATTATTTTTCTGCTAAATAAGAATAAAGAAGTAATGCCAAGAAAATGTGACAACTTTATTTTCAGCTTTTAATATTTAAAATATATATATTTATTTTCACCTAAAAACAATAAAATTATACTTATAGTTTTTTTTTTTACTTTTTAAAATTTTTAAACTACCGAATTGAATTTTTCAGTGTTATTTATCTCCAAATCTTTGTTATCAGCAAGAATATAATTTCCAAATCTTGTTAAAGGCAATAAGTAATAATTTCTCCCCCCATCACACTTTATAATTAAATATTTACATGATTTTTTTTTACTGGTTTCAACCTGTCAACTATAAACCTCTATTTATCTGTTCTTTATGAATGAGGCAGTATTAACTTTAATATCTCATCCTCGGTTAATTTATCTTTAACAACCATAAATAACTGTCAATTTTTATAACAATTACAGAGTAAATTTTTAAATTTATATTTTTTTTGCTGTTAAAAATTTTAATTTGAGATGGTACGTTATATGATACCTTAAAACAAAGTTATTTTGTGCAAAAATAAATTTCAGCTAATTTTTATTTGGTTATTTTTTAAATATTAACCAAAAATTGTTTGACTATTAATTTTAATTATCTTTCTTTAGTTAAAAAATGTAAGTAGATGAATAAATAAATTATAAAGAAACACCAAAAAAGCAGGCTTTAAAATTTCCTTCTCAAAAACAAGAATCATTACAAATTCAAAGATTATTCAAAAACATTAACAGAAACCAAGCGTGAAAAAATAAATGTCACAACCTGTTTTAAATCTTTAGAAGAAATAATCGATCAAAAAGGGAGAGAAAAAGCAGCTTTAAAATCTAAATTACAAAAATCCCATCAAAAGAAATTAAAAACAAAATGAATCTTTCTATAAAGACATTAAATTAGTCAAAGTAATGATTTTATACGGAATTGAAACAGAAAATCTGACTGGTTTAGAGAATACTCTCAAATCAAAAGAAATTCCTATGGGGAATTACAATCCCAGAAAAACGAAATGATATAGAATAAAATAAAATAACGAAAGTTCGAAAATCCAAGAATATTTGGAAACCGTAGATTAAAAATTCCTCAGACATATGATCCGAATGAATTTAAAGTTAAATAAATAAAACTAAATAAATTTTTGAATTACTAAAAATTGAACTGTTTGACAAAAACCAAAACAGAATACGTAAATAAGGTGAAAAAAACTTAAAACACGAAGAATGAATGAGCAGGAATCTTGGATAGAATAAAGTTTACAGAAATGTATGGTCCGTAATAGGCCGCTTAGAAAAAATAAAAATAAAGAAATGATAAAAATTGTAAAATTAAGTGAATAATAATTTTTTTTTACGTATCAGCGGTGGAAGTGTTCTTTAAGCTCTATCCAATTGTCTGGAAAATTTAACTACAACGCGGCCAGCTTTTTTTTTTTAGTAATTATAATTGTTATTGTAGCTGTAAAATTCAGTTAATGGAAAAAATGTTTATGAACAGACATATTACATTGCATCATACGACAGTTAACGAGACAGTTTGGCTGTGTGTTGACCAACCCGTATATAATTTATATTTCATTATTTCTCGAAAAATACAACATACATAATTTACATTTAGTCTTTGAATCTATATCAGTGTCAACATTAGTATTAGAAATCAGATTTTCTTTCTACCGTCATTAATATTTTATTGACTTTTTCGGAAAAATTTAGGACTACATATTAATTTTAATTACTTTTAGGTAAAACTTTTCTATTTAAATAAAGAGAAGTAATTTTCATAATACTGCTAATACAGTTTCTTTTTTTTATTCTACTATACAGATAGATTTTTTTTAAATTTGTAATAGTTATATAAAAATTGGGTCAGTGGTTATTATTTCTTGGTGGTTTTTTTTTTTAATGATTATCAAGTATTGCTGCAGTACTGTAGAATTTCAGGAATCATTATAAGTTAATAGATTATTTCATTTAAACATGCAACGTTAAATATTACCTACAGAATTTATAATTTTCAAAGAAAAACCCAGTGAATCTTTTTCACCTCAAATTCATTCCAATCATAAAAAAGTCATTAATAGCATTTATCATATCTAAATTTTATCGCCAGTTATTTCCGATATAAATTGATTAAAAAATTAAACATCGATTTTTATTAATCGATTATTTAATTGTCATTAATTAACTATATTTATCATGGTAACAAGTTACAGGTTGAAAGAGTAAGGAAATAGTAAAAACATTTTGTAAATTAAAAAGTAATAAAGGTATATCAGTTAAAAACTATAGTTTATTCATTTTTTAATGAAAAAGAGATAACATTAGTTAATAAGAATTAGTAAATACTAATGTGGAAAAAATTCCATCATAGAATCAAATTAATTATAAAGATATCTTTATATCTAGTAGAGAAGATATTCATCACTAATTTACTAACCCGCCGCATTAGTCTAGCGGTTAAACTTATCGCAAAAACAGCTGATTTTCGAAGACGAGAATTCTAAGGTTCGAGTCCTTGTAAAGCCAGCTGCTTTTATGGTAAAGCTACCTGAGTGCTAGACTGTGGACACCGGTGTTCCTTGGTGGTTGGGTTTCAATTAACCACACGTCTCAGGAATTGTCGGCCTGAGTCTGTTCAAGACTACACATTTACCGATACATTTAAAACTACACCTCAGACTGCGCACAGATGACTTGACATCTCTGCAGAGTACTGTTTGCTTCATATAACTGTGCTGTTACTTTGTAGCCTGGTATATATAAAAAATAACGCCGGCTTCCGTTGTGTGAGTGGTAGCGTTTCGTCCTTTTATCCGGGGACCTTGAATTCGAATACCGGCCAGACTCGGCATTTCATATCCCACGCACAAGCTTAAAGCTTATGTGGCGATATCATCAAGCAAAAAAAAAAAATTACTTTTTCTGTATTATAGTAATTAAAGCAAGTGGTTACTCATGTTTTTTTAATCAGGTTGGAGATAATAGAAAAACGGACAATATCTTAAAGAACATATATATATATGTATACATGCACATGGATACGCGCGCATACACACACGTGAGCGTTTTCGAAGGGTAACTTCATCATTAGAGTATTTAATTGGATATCTAAAATACTGCTCGTAATATTTTCATTTTATAACTATATTTTTTAATTTTTGATAGATTTGACGATGGATACCCTTCTTAAATGTTAAAATCTATTAATAATAAATAAAATGAAGTTATATCTTGACTAGTAGCAAAAATATTTAAATAAATTGAGAAAATATTAATTTCTTTGGAGTAAATTGTGTAATGTAAAACTTTAGTTGAATAACACATTTCTTTAAATATGTAATAATGTATACATATCCGCGAATGCAAGCACAGAACGAGAAATATTTTGTTTAATTATGTCATATAAATATATTAGTTTATCTTTAATAATTTAATAATAAAAATATTTATAAAAAGAATAGTAATAATTTTAACAGAAATATTTTGTTGTTTTAGTTTACAAAATTCAAAAAACGATTTGTTTGTTATTAATAAATCAGTAAACAAATAAATTACTCTTTTTTTTATAAAAGTTATCTTTGTTTAAAAAAATATATATTTATTTATTTATATTTATTCTCTTTGTAATTCAGAATACAAATTGTTACTCTTGGATATGATGTTATGAAATTTGTTAAAAAAAGAAAGAAAACCTATTAAATAACTAATAATACATTTAAAAATATGTTCAAAAGTAAATTTGTTTTTAAAATTTATTATTTATAAATATCAAAGGAATATAAGACATATCTAACGTTAATATATATACGAGTATATAACGGTTTTATATATATATAATTTTCTTTTGTAAAACATTTTTATGATGAGAATTTTTTTGAAGTAGCTGCTTATATAAAAAAAAATTTATGATTACTTGTATTTTAATGATTTCCCTAAAACAGTTAACTTTTTATTTACCGTTGTTTTACTCGTATATTTATATGAAATATTTTATTTTTATAATAGACTGTTATAATACTCGTAGGCTAATTTTTAAGTCCGCTTAAATCGATGTTTAAATATAATACTTTTTATCATGTATGGAATGTATTTTTTTAATAATGTTAATGTAATGGAATTTATAATGTCAATAATCTTACAGAAATCTGATGGTAAACTTAACTAACCTCTAAATATTTTATAGATTGTCGTCATGCTGTACAATGAACCTTATTAACATTAAACGAATAGATAGTTTCTCTCAAAAGTACTTATAGAAAAAATAATGTATAAAAACAAATAAATTTAAAAGAAAGTGTGTGTGTATATATATATATATATATATATATATATATATACACACACACATATATATATATATATATATATATATATATATATACACACACACATATATATATATATAAAATCGTATAATTATATATATAATATAATTATATTCAATTATAAATCGTATAATTATAGGATTTATAATTGAAAATATAAAAAAACTTTATAGTTTTTTGTCACTTAAAGAAAAGATAACCATCTACATCAATTCTGAAACACTCTGTCTGTGCCTAAACGGTCATTAAACAGATTATTCCTGTTGATTAAGTTCACAGTATTGAACAGTTACAGGATTGAACAAGATACAGGATCTAGGAATAAAAACCAAAAGACATCTACCGCTAGTTAACTTCAATAATTATAATTTTTCCATCAATGCTGACAGTCAATTAAATTATTAATAACCTTGTACAGCATTTAATAATTGCAATAACTTTCATCTAAATTTAAGAGGCCTGATGTTTAACATTGCACGTAACTGAGACATAAAAAAACTGTAGAACAAAGAATTATTATTAACCTTAAAAAAAATACCTTAATTTTTATTTTTTATTTTTATTAATTCTAACTGTTTATCCAGCAGTTTGTGAAAAGGCTCCATATCTGTAGAGCGTACTCAACGCGAATTCTCATATAGTGTCATAAAGTAGTTTTATAATTGCTTCAATATCCTGAAAATATATAATTTATTAATAATCCTGAAAATATAATTTAGAATGTTTTACTAGCTGCAAGGCGTGCCTACGGCATGCCTCCGGGCGGGTTGCTCTGGAGTGCGGTGTCTTGGAATCGGATTATTAGGTGTTCAAAATTGATTACCTCTTGTGTAAAAATACTTTGTTTTTATGAATGATGAAAATTTAAGTAACGAAAGATAAATTAGAAATTTAGCTCTACAAATTGATACTGAACGAATGGGGATTTTCCGCTGGTGATCGGTACATTCCGATGCCTACTTTTTGGTTATAGTGTATCACTTTATGAAGAAAAACTATCACATAAATAAATAAAAAATATTTTAAAACAACACTTAAATTAAATGCACTAAAAGATAAAAAATGATTTTAGGACGGTATCTCAGAATGGATTTGACAAGCTTTGATGGTTATATGTAAGATTTGTGAAAGTCATAACTTCAAATTAAAAATTTTAAGTTTTTGCCAATTTTTTCTTATCCTTGTTTGCACCCCACTCTTTAGGCTATTCATCAAGCATAAGAAAAAAATGGCAGAAATATAAACTTTTTAATTTTAGAATGGTGTTTTAAAAAATTGTTTTACTTTTTTTTATTTTCCGTAATATAGGAGTGGTTTTAAAAAAAAAATTTTATATATTTTTTATTTTCTACTTTTTAGTCTTCATAAATTTATACTTTAGAGCTGCGCTAGCGTACAGGTTTGAGCGTATTTAGCGAAAGATCGAAACGGTACGTTTTACGGTGGGTGAATGCAATCAAAACATAGGACTAAACGATTTAATTTCCGGATGACCAAGATCCGGTCGATCAAGAGTGTACCCAATGCATTAAACAGTTAGCGCTCAACCTGGTGATACATACGTCGTTTTAATCGTGGATATCGAACTAGCGGTTGCCGAGATATTACGATGTCAGCCCATCGCACCCGTTTCCCAGTTTCTGAACGGCGCCCCGGGGGCATATAAAAATATTATCACCCGACGCATACTACTGGCAGCGGATGGGGTATCGACGAGGGGATTGTAAAAAATGTTCAGTGCGCTAGGACCGACCGTTTTCAAGATATTTGCGATTTTCGTCCGAAAATTCGGATCCGGTTAAAGAGTACTAAATTTCCCCAAAACTTCGATTAATATATATATATATATCGTGTACTATAATTTTTATGAAATATAATTCCCAGATTTCTAACAGGCTTAACCACAGGTAGCATGTAATCACCAATTAAATAAGAAGCTACAGGCACTAAAGATTTCTGCCTAGATGCAACAAACATTTTACATTTCTTAGGATTTTAATTTTTAAATTTTAGAATAAATTTGTTGAGAGGAGGTCTAATGATGAAATCTTTTTTATGGTAAATAATTATTTATAATTAATGCTGGAGTGCAATTATTTTTAAAATTCTTATTCAGTGTTGAAAATTAAATAAAAAAATTAGTTAACACACAGAGTGTATCACAAACTTCTTCCGGGATCTTCATAGCCTATTCTACTAGTGAAAATGATGGGAAAAGTTCATATAAACATATGTTCTAAAATGCTTCATTTGCGAGTACGGCTAGAGAAAGATTTTGGTCGGATTTCAGATACCCCGGTTAAATGAGGTTGTACTAAAATTTTTAGGATTAGGGGAATAAATTAGTGATATTTTATGGATCTTGATCTGAAAAATCAAATAAAATAGGTTCCATAACCGTATCTGCAGTACGTTTTGAGAAACCTAGGGTAAATACAATAAATTGGTGTAAATCCCTGTTTTTTATGTTTGACGTACAATACTTTGTTAAATGAGCAATAAACACATAAAATCTTTTAAAAAACTTGTAGAGAATTTAATTCTGAACAAAATGGTGTAAGGTAAGTTGAATAAAACAAAGAAAACTTAGAATTCGAATATTATTTATTATTATTTAGAAACAATACATTACTACATTTGTCAAAAAAGTACTTATCTAATGTAAAAAAAAACAAATTTATTTTTGGTGATGGCCAATATATATAAAAATAAAATTTGCTGTTAAAAATCCTGTAAAAAGTTTTTAAAAACCTGGAAATTACGCTACAATTGTAAAATAAAAATTACTTTGAAAATAATTTTTTTATTAATTTCAAAATAATAATTATTAAAGTTTTCAAACTTGTTTTGTTTTAATCAACTTATCTTTTAAATTCTCTATTAGTTTTATTGAGATTTTATGTGTTTATTACCGATTTAACAAAGTTATTGTACGTCAAACATAAACATAAAGCAGGGACCAAAAACTTTTAAAAAAGTACTGCAGATACGGTTTTGGGCCTATATTAATGGATTTTCCAGGTCAAAGACCATAAGAAATCACTAATTCTGCTTTTTAATTAACGTTCTAAAAATTTCAGTACGGCTTCATTTCACCGGGGTTGCTGAAATTTTTCACTAACCGTAACTCGCAAACGAAGCATTTTAGAACGTATATGCCTTTGTATGAGGTTTTTCCATCATTTTCTGGAGTAGAATAGGTTATGAAAGTCCCAGAAGAACTTCGTGATACACTATATATATATATATACACAGTATGTATACAAGTTTGTAATACAAATTTGTAACAGTATGCATTAGTGAGTGTAACTTACATAGTTCTCTACAGGATAAACATAGAAATTGTAAAATAACCTAACAGTTGAGTAATAATAAAAAAAAATAATAATCAAGTTGCGCTCTTAATAACCGACAAAAGAATGTACCGACATAAAAAAAAAAAAATGTTTTATAGAAAGGACTTAATGCTTACATCTTTTACCACACTCCTATAATATTATTAAGTAACATGTAACTTAACCTTATAAAACAGACTATTTCTTTGTTTCTTAGATACACAGAAAGCAGTAGTCTCACTACATTTCGTCTGTTCATCCGGTAAAGATTTTTCTCTTATCTTTCTATAAAAGTACTAGTGAATAAATGGAAGAGGGAGTAGTCGGTCAATTACTGAGTGTAGCATCTTGTAGTATGCCTGCATTTACGTGGACGAGACAACTTCACATTTTATGTTTTTATCAGATGAACTTACGTGATGTTTCTATGTAATTTTTAAATGTATATAAACGTTTGTGTATTAGTTTTGTAATTCTTATACGAATTTTTCAATTACATTAATTATACTTTTGTGCTTATTTTTGTTTTTTGTGGGTATATGTCATAAGTGATTTGGAAAAATATATATCATTACATATTAAACATTATTACGTATTTATAAATATTCAAATTATAAAACATCTTCATGAAATATTCAATTAGTTATACAACTTGTTTGATTTTTCTTCTTTCATTTTTCAGTTTTTTTTTACTTCCTTGTACGAACTAAAGGAAGTATGGTGATCGCGAAAAATGTCAACGGAATATCCATTTTGACCATCCCTGAATCCATTTTGAGTAGTTTCGGCGGGACGTCTGTACGTACTTACGTATGTATCTCGTATAACTCAAATACGATTAACCGTAGAATGTTGAAATTTTGGATTAGGACTGTTGTAACATCTAGTTGTGCACCTCTTCTTTTGACTGCAATCGACGGAACCAAAAGTGTCCAAAAAACCTCAAAATCCAAACAAATTTGGATTTTGGACTTTTTCTTAACTGCTTTAATAAGCCCCCATTGAGTGCTTTTCAACGATATATCATAAGTGGTACTTATTTTCATTGGTTTCAGAGTTATAGCCCGATAAAACTTTAACTAATGAAATATTTTGATCTTACAAGGGGAAGGCACATCAGTTCAAATCCGACTTCATCTCTTACTTTTTTAAACTTTTTTCTAATTTTAATATACTGATTTATTAATAATTATTAACTTCCGATTGTAAAAAAATGTTTTCAATAAATAATAATTCAATAATAACAATAATAAAAAAAAATTGAAATATATCAGAAGTTATTAATGAAATAAAATTTTATGTACTTTTCATTTTTAAAAAACGTGTATATGTAATTTAATAGATGTACAAGGAAGTAATGTAGTGTCCACTTCAATTTTTTTGTCAGTTTGATACTAAATCATATTCTTGTACTAATTAGATGATTTTGTTACATTTGTATTTCATTTTGGTACATGAAATATGCCTTTTATTAGTATTATATTATTTCATAATAAGATTCTGTGTTAATTGTTTGTTTATTATTATTGTGTTTTAAAAGTTAAATTTAAAAGCCAAGGAAATATGATATAAATTATTATTTATATTCTGTAATTTTATTCTCTACTAGTGGACCTGGCAATATTTTGCAAGCGCCTTAATATTTACCACAGTTCTAAACTCACCAATCACACTGCTATATAAATTAAAAGTATAAATGAAAACATTAAACTTCTTTTACTAAATTTAATGTCGTTGTATGTATCGAGAGAAATCGTTTATATCGTTTGTCATTGTCTTTATCGATCATTGTCTGCGTCAATACCGACTTATGTGATTAAATATTAAGTTTTTAAATATTAAATTATTATAATATTATGTTACTAATAACACGTAAACACTCCCGGGACAAATAATAATAAATTGTGAAATTTTCAGCGAAATCAGTTAAGTAGTTAATTGAGTTATTAGCGCAGACAATAAACGAAAATTGTCTTTTATTTATGTAGATTTAATCATCAAAAAAAAATTAAAATAAATAAATAAAACATAAGTTTTAATGTAGTAATATTTCATGATTTTTTCTAATTTGAAGAAAAATGTTAAAATTTTATTTTCCTAATATTCAACTTCTAAAAACATTTAAAAATTATTTTTTAAACACCTTAGTAAAAAAAAATAGGCTGTTATTATATCTTTAAAAAAAAAATAAAATAAATTTATTCAAGCCGTACTCCTTCATATGGACTTATTTCGACGATTGTTTTTTCTTAATAGAAAAAATTTCTTTAGCAAATATTTTCTATAAGAACGAACTGAAAATTTTTTTAACAAAAATGTTTATTATCCTCGTAAATAATTTGAATTCTTTTTCTTCATTATTTTTTAATATTAAATATATAATTATTTTTAAAAGGATATATAACCGATACCATTCTAGTAAAATTTAAAGGAAAAATTATAAAAGGTTTTTTTTAATTTTTTAAAAATCAGAATTTGTAAGAAATAAAGAAAAAATTTCATGCTAAAAATTACATATTTTTTCATTCTACAAAGCCTTAACTCACTTTTAATGAAATTCTCTTTACATAGTTTATTTCTTATTTTTATGAAGACATCGATGCTTGTATTTTATTTTTTGAAAATGGATTTCTTATTTATACAAGCAATCGGTTTTTTATAACCCAGCCAAATATTAAAAAATAAACAAATTTCAGTTTATATCGTGATTGGTTGTATATATTTAACAACTTCACTGGGTAAATTTGGAGAAACAAATTATTGTTAGCTATTCGGCTTTTGTTTAATTAATAAGGTTATTTTTAATACAAATCTTTAGAAATAAGTGTTTATTTTTTTACATAAAATATAATTTTACTAGTAGATAATTCTTTCTTTGTATTCTTATTTAATTTAATGTTTCACTTAATTTTCATCCTAAGTAGTAGTCGGAGGAAGCTGGGAAAGTTATGTAACTCTTTACTCGCTTTTTTTAGATATACTAATTTCAAATTAAGATTTATTTTATCTTAAATATTTTAAAATAATTTTCGGAAAGTTATTAATAATTTTTTTTTAAAGGAATACAATTTATTTTTATACATTCTTTTATAAATAAGAATTTTTAAATAGAAAAATAAAACACACACACACACACACACACACACACACACACATATATATATATATATATTTATATTTATACATATATAAATATATATATATGTATATATATATACAAATATACATATATTTATATATATATAAAATATATATATATTTTATATATATATATATATATAAAATAATAATAATATATTTACGGGTGACGTCAACATCCACTTCGTCGCGACTGAGTCATATAGCTGTTTTATACATAGTAAAAAAAAAATTGAGAAAGGTAGTATTAATAAAATAAAAATTGTAAAAAACGTGCAGGACATTTGCAGGAAATAAAATAAAAAAAGAAGGGACCGTTATTAATTTCGGGAATATATATGTTGATGTACACTAAAACGTGAATGAGTGGGGGCAGTAAATACGAAAGGGGAAAAAGAAGAAACGCGAAGGAAGGTTACTGCACAGTATACCGGTGTTGAATATGATATATGCGCAATACATAATTTCTCCAGTGGTATGAATAAGTAGTAGAAGGAGTTTGGAGAATGTTGCTAGGGAAGAAGAGAGGGGGAAGGATAGCAGTATGACTTAGAAGAAGGATATGAGGGATGATTATGAGGGTGAAGTGGAGGCAAGTCAAGAGGACTCAGTAGGGTACAGCATGAGTAATGCCGCATTATATTTCGGCCCATTTAGTTTCAAATCTATTCTAATAGTTTTATTCCGAATGTCTGCAGGCTTATGGACCATTTCCCTCCGCAGGAATCTCAGGTTATGTCCCTAGGGATCGCTCTTTTTATTCACCTAACAATTCAACTTCCTTTTCATTTTAGTCATTCAACACTACCCACCCCCACACACCCTTTCGTACCTAACAACGCTAAAATTTACAGCATATATTTCATATGTTTCATTTCTTTTTTTTTTGTCGCACATGAAAAATATTATATATAAAGTTTTTATTTATTAAATTATAGCCTATTATTTAAATAAACATGAAGACATTTTCGTTTTTTTTTTAATGTACAGGTTAGGTTAGGTTAAACATTTGACTATACCTAAGGCGCGTTATAATGAATATATGTATTTTCATCAACTTTGAAGATTAGTTTATTCAATGATCCTATCAGGGATTACATAAAGCGTTGATTGAACTAGAGAGAACGCATTTGATTAAAAGTATAATATATTGGTCAGTTCCTTACCTATGAATAAAAACGCATTCTATAAAATTAATATACTTTTAAGATTTTTCTTTTCTTTTTCTTATTAAATGATTGATGTTAATCAAAATTGTCCATTACCTAATATCAAATATTATATTCCATTAATTTAACAGGCTTGAATTTTAAAAGAGATTTTCATTTCGTTTAATTGTTTTAGTGAAAATTAGTAATTTATTTAAAGAAAAGGTTTTTTAATTAACACATTAGTAGTAAAAGAACTGGCAAAAATTATAATTAAATTTATTTTTTAATAGATTATAAGAGTAAGATTTTTTTTCTAAAATTTAGTTTCATAAATCTTTTGTAGTTTTTTCTTTACCATATTTTTGAAATAAAGTACAGTATTATTTTCGGTCTTATGGTGGGAATGTTGGCTGGGGTTTAAATCGAATTCGCTTTACGTTTTTATGTGTGAGACGTACGAAATACTATGCAATTAAAATTTAATCTCCTTTTATATATATATATATATGTCTATGTATAAAATTTGTAGCTTGGAAGTCTCCTAAACTATTAGATCAGATTCATTAAAATTTATATGTGCTGAAGTAGTATAAATGAAGATTGATCGAGTCGTTCTTGAGTTACGCTCAGTTGTTTCAAAAAATTTGTGGCTCGAAAATTTCCAAAACTACTTGATGAACTTCATTGAAATTTAAATACGATGTAGTAATCTATCTTTAGATATGCACGTAAAATTAGATGAAGATTGATTTATTCATTGTTCAGTTACACTCAATTTAAGGTCAACAATAGAATTCATAAACTCAAATTGAGGATATGTTGATTTTGTATCTGTGTATTTTTCACTCGCGCTTATGCAGCGAGTCACAATGGTGAGTTTAAATTTGATCCTTGTGTGTAGGGTCTAGTCCTTAATTTTTAATTATTTCACCAAAATAAGATTATAATAATTTTATTTTATTATAAACAGAAAATATATTTTAATTTTAAAATTAAAATAATTATACCTATTTCAGTTTCCTCATTTATTTTCCGTTTTGTATATTTCTTGCGCAAAATATATTATACAAAATAAGATTACGAAAACTTGGTCTCCTTGCCCAGAACTGCGCAAAATTTATGCTTTTTTTTTTTTTAATGAAATTGGAACATTAGTTCATTTTTAATACTTAAATAACCGATCAGGGCTTTTCTTGCTCTCTCTTCCCGTCGCTGGACCCCCCACTGTGTTCATTCCTCATTCTTGTGAGAATAATAGTGATAAATAATAAATAGAATCTTTTCAATTTATAAAAACTATCAGTGTATTGTAATTTCGTCAGAGTAATAGTTTAGTCAGCACAGAATTGAACTGAACTGTATGGTTTAGTCAGTGAACTACACATTTACAGTACACATTTTTGAAAAAAATACAGTATTATTTTCGGTCTTATGGTGGTAGTGTTGGGTGGGGAAATCGAATTTGCCTTACGTTTTGATGTGTGAGACGTACGAAATACCATCCAATTAAAATTTAATCTCCTTTTATATATATATATATATATATATATATGTCTACTACGTATAAAACTTGTGGCTCGGAAGTCTCCTAAACTATTAAATCAGATTCATTAAAATTTATATATGCTGAAGTAGTATAAATGAAGTTGTGCATGAAGTATGTGGGTTTCAGAATAGTCGGCCCCACCTTAAAAATAGTAGTTATAGCTGGTTACCGTGCTTCATACAGGTAAAGGTGTATTTTTCCCGGTTGTTAACATAACCCGACAAACACCACTAGGAGGTGATTATACATCTTTCTCATTTTTCCTTTTAATTTTCTGATTTTATGATTTTAGTCAAGTGACCGGAGCAGGTGCAACCAGTCACGTAGCACATTCGGTAATAGTGGCAGTAGATGTGTAGGTTAAGCCGCCGCGTCGTTCACCGTCGCACCCCTTAAAAATCGATATTAAAAAAACACTAAAAAATGGTTTTTAAATATTTATGTGAAGGGTATTGACAAGCCTAAATCGTCTATACTAAATCTGTCTCATTTAGTATAGTCGGAAATGGAGAAATTTTTCAATCATTGTTCAAAGGTGAAATTTTTTTACCTCTTTTAAGGGGAAATCCTATTTATAGCCTGTCCTTCGTACGGGTAAAAATTGCTCTGTGGGGTTCTTAGCGTTACCCGATAAACATCACGACGAGATAACCGTACTTAGTTTCTTTCTTTTTTATTTTCTGTAGCAGGTGGCGTCCACCGTCGTACCTTTAAAAATACTTTCTGGATAACCGAAAGAAATAACGAAAAAGACAGACATATTTTTTGTAGAAAATTTATTTTTAAATACTGCTAGCGGACTCCAAGTTCGATTTCATCAAAGGTTTGATCATTGTAAAGATGAATGTTGGCAAGGAACATAATCCGGTTGTTAGCAAGCCATTAAAACGGCCACCATCTTTAAACGGTGAAACATATCGTAGCGGCAATAGTATTCTTTCCAAGTACAAAAACTATGCAAACTTCAGTTCAACCAGTTGAGTAGATTTTGCAAGATAGAGTAAAAGACACAAAGATGAGAGTAGATTTTTATATGTGTATAATATAGGAAAGGAATTAAAAGAGGTAATTTCTATTAATAACTACATCAGAATAAATATTTTATTGGAAATAAAATTTATTTTTCCCTTTTTCAGTCGTAGTTTCGTTTTTGGTTTTTACGTACGACGGTTTCAAATATTTTTTTTTTTAAGTTCTGTGGTTCTAATCCATTGGTTGATCGATTTGGTTGCATCGTTGCTAATCTATTATTATTACACATTTTCTGTGATGCCGCAAGTCACAGATTTACAAAGTGATGAAGTTTTACATGGTATTATTTAACTAATTTTTTGATTTTTTATCTTGTTTTATTGGTTTTAATAGTTGTTAACATTCAAAGAACAGCTTGAAACTGAAGAAGATGCCGGAACGAAATTTAAGATAGATTGTAATCTGTAGGAAATTATACAATTTTTTTTTTTTTTTTAATATTTTATCATATTACTACTAAATCTTTATTTCATCGAATTCTGAAAAATTAATTTATATTAGATCACATTTAATTTTTCGATTAACAGACTACACGCCGTAATTAAATTAATAATATACTAAATGAAATGTAATACAAAATTAAAGTTACTTTATTTTGTTTGCGTTGGTTAATCTATTCTGCGTATATCCTACACATTTAACAGTAAACTTAATTGTCTTTAACACGTAGAACAAAAAGGAAACGCAAAACAGCCGTACATCACTAGAGTGACATCCCTTACTTCAATTCCCATAGCTATACAGCAGGATACATACATACACATACAAAAGACTCAGGTGTCGTATTTCTTTAAAGATTTATATACGTTCCTGACTAAGCTCAACCCCCTCATACGAAGGACCAGCGTTATTTTACCAAATCTAATTCTTTCGTTTGACCCTTGCCTACCTTTTACCCGTAAATTCTGGTTTTATTTAAATTAATCCAACCCATCTACTATTCTGTTTTATTTTTTTCGTTTTACAAACCAAAGCAAAAGTAAAAAACATCAGTTTTATTTAATTCATTATTTTTTTCTAAATAATACGAATTTCATCTGACAATTTGTTTACAATAAGATACATTTTTTTAAATAAATTTTTCCTTGAAAGAATAGCCTGTAATAATCTTTAAAATATTGTAATTTAAAATATATATATATATACTTGCAAGACCACCCGTAATAAATATAGAATGAAGGAATAAAACAGATGGGAGTAATGCTAAGAAATGTCATAATGTAAAACGAGTAGTTCCACGTCAAAATGCCAAATGTCAGTAGCATAGAACCGAAACGTTGGATCTATTATATTTCAAAATGTGACACATCACTTGGTTAAAGAAGCTTTAAATAAATTGTGACATGGGTTGGTTTCTCGTTGAACGGTAAAACCTATGGTTTGTACTGTACTATAAAATTAATAGGTTAAATAGATGGCAGTTGCAGTTTTACTTTACTTTTACATGCGCTGCGTTGCGTTGTGTTAAGCCTCGGTTGCGGTACGGTCTGTTGACGAGTTAAAGAGCAGCAGAATGCTAAGAGATATTATGCTGAAAAACAGTTAAAACAGTAGGATAACTGAAACGTGCTGTATTTTACCTCCTGCTTTAACAAAAAATATATATCTGTACATCTTTATCTCTCTCATCTACTTCATAAATGTATGCCAACGTAAAACATAAGCTAACATTAACATTAACAGTCGCAAAATGGATCTTTTTAAACTAAACCTAATTATTATGTCACTCTTATTTGACAATGAACAACTCTGAACTAATAGCAATTTCACTTCGCATGTTGCAGTAAAAAAAAAAAAAACAAACGGCATGACATCATAATTATATACTTCAAGAATGAATGGACTGAAAAAAAAAACATTTTACAGGAAATTAAAAATAATATTTTTACGTAAATAAATAATATTTGTATTAAAAAAAAAATGTAAATTGTTTTTAAGAATAATTAATTATGCTAAGACGTAATAATTATATTTATAACAGCGATTATAGTTAGTTTCAGTTAATAATAAAAATTCATCGCAAGTATAGATTTACCTCATTTCAATTAATGTTTGAAATCTATTATCTCCTGCAACTTTTCAAACAAAAAAATAACAATTTTCAAGATACAAAAATGAGTTTAAAAACTGATATTAAATAAATTAAAAATTCTTTACTCATGAATTATTATTTCATTAATACGCTGCTACCTTTGCTTCGAGATATGTTGGCCAAATTTGGTTTGATTAATTCAGGTTTGTATCCAGAGTGTAGGGAGCATGATGATGTGTGCCATGTCTGCCCCAGGTACAAAACTAAACGTACCAAAGTAGCTAGGGAGCTTGCGAGGATCAATTCTGGTTTCGATCAGCAGGTTAATTGGAAAAGAGGCTTTTTGAAAAGAGGTGGTTGAAAGAGGCTTTACGAAGGCCATATAGTAAGTGGTATAAATACACTGATGGAAATATCTGCCGAGGCATTTGTATCGGTGGCTTCCTGACAGAAACCAAATTGAAGACTGTGCTGTTATCAAGTTCAGAGGGTCTAAAAGACGACCTCCGGTAAAACCCATCAGGACTAGGAACGGAGGAGATGGTATGACGACCGGGATCTTCACAATGCGGGTGTCTTCGTCTACGGAGGTCAGCATGCTACTTTTGCTTAAAAAAACAAAATTAAAAATATATATTTATTGTCAAATAGATTCCGTTAATGTCATTTATTTTCCGTTACTGTCATTTTTTATTTAATCCAAATAAATATCATCACAATCTCTTCCCTCGGAACAATGATTAGATGTATCTTGAATGTGCATAATTAACTTGAAGAAGAAAAACCCCAACAGTAATTATCAGAAATTAACAGAAATAAAATACACAAACACCTGAGTAATTTAATTATTAATAAAAAAAATACGAATATTTTAGAAGTGGGAAATGAATTTAAACAAAAAATATTTTAAAAAAAATATCATATATACGTTAATTTTAACAAATCTGCTTACATAAAGTTTAAAATCTAGTTTAAGTCTAAATCTAACACCTCTTCGGTAAAAACAAAAATAAATAGAAGAAATTTTCAAAAAACGTTTCTGCTTTTTAGGTCCGGGATCTATCATTTTAAAAAGTCGTAGACATTACTTAATAGCTCTATATATGAAGTATAAACCTTCAAAATGTTTGTGAAAAATATTTAAACCGAAAGGATATAGAGCAAAAGAACAAATAGTATACATTGCAATTTTAAGAGATGAGGGTTGATTTTTGGAAAAATATTTTGTTGGGTTATTTATAAATGCATTACAGATAACAAATTTGCATTTATAAAGTTTTCTCTAAAATGACTATTAAAAAATCGAAATTGATTTTTTCACTTGTTTTCCCCAACCCCTTAACGAATTTTGAAAAAAAAATTATCAAAGCCCCATGTACAAAAATATTTGAGTCAAATCGGTTCGGTCAATACTGAAAAAGACCGATTTTTAGTTATTTTATTTTGTTTCCTTCTGAAAATGTATCAGCTCATTATTATTCAATATGTAACACCAAAAAAAATCTTACGAGTCAAAAAAGCGTTGAAAAATAAAAATTAAGAAAAATTTGAAATTAAAAAAAAACACCAGGTTTTAACCAGCGTCAGTCGCTACATAAGCGTCTATGAAAAATATATCACTACACAGTAAACACAACTTCATTTATTTTTCAACCTTAAACTAAGCGTAACTCAAAAACGATTCGACAAATCTTCATCAGATTTTCATTTGCACAACTCCAGATATACTACTACAGTATATCTAAATTTCAATGCAATTTATCTGGTAGTTTGGAGATTTTTTAGCCGCAAAATTTTATACATTGGCCTATAATATATACGGAAACCCTTTTCCTTTTCTTTTTCCTGTTCCAGCTTCCAGTAATTACCTTTTCAATAATACTTCAGAATATGAATGAGGATGATATGTATGAGTGTAAATGAAGTGAATGTAGTCTTGTACAGTCTCAGTTCGACCACTCCTGAGTGGTGTGGTTAATTGAAATCCAACCACCAAAGAACACCGGTATTCACGATATAGTACTCAAATCCGTATAAAAATAATTGACTTTACTAGGATTTGAACGCTGGAACTCTCGACTACCAAATCAATTGATTTGGGAAGACGCGTTCACGACTAGACCAAGCCGGTGGGTATATACGGAAACCCTAATTTAAGTGAATGGTATTTTCGTACTTTTCATATTTCGAAACGTAAAGAGAATTTATTTTCAACCCCCCCCCCCTCAATCCCACCATGCGACCGACGTAATACCGTATTTTTCTTCGAAAAGTCCAGAAAAAATATCTGTGTCAATGGTGTAAAGGTCATTTAATTACATTATAATACTTCCAATTTTCTTGAATTAAAATAATTCCTTTCTATCACATTATTCATTATGGTTTTTTTTTTTATTGTTTTCAGCGGATTTCAAACTACGGCTTTTATACTAAAAATATAGATTTATACTCGTATAACTGAATAACCAACCTTACCTTTTTGATGTTCATATATTAAAAGGAAATAATTAAATCCTTTAAGTTCTCTGTGTAGAATTTTGTTATAAAATAAAGGACAATAATAACAGTTTTGTTAGACATAATTCCTTTATGAAACTTATATTAAAATGAAAAGAAAACAATGAATTTTTTTTTCTTAAATAAAGAAAAATTATTCATATATTAGAGGAAGTGAAGAATTTGATTTTATTTTTAGTAAAACAGGATGAAGAAGACATCAAGGGATAAGATACGATGCCGATAAGGGAGGTTTTAGTAGGGAGCTTAACGGAAGAATTCCAAGAGGTTAGATAATTGAGCCTGTACAGTTTCAGCCAATAAACTTAGCATATACCCCTTCTCTTCCCTCGCTCGTTCTATCCCGTTCCTCTTATCTTTATCTTCCCGGACTCACTTTCATCATTTGACGGTTAAGGGGTAATAAATAAGTGGGTGGTGGAGGGGTTTGAAGGAGGTGATTGGCGATGAAGGGGAAGTTGATTTGAAGAGTGAACTGTTTCGAGTGGGGGTATAGATTGTTGATGGAGGGGCGGGTAAAAAACAGCTTACTGAACTGAACTATCTATTAATATGCGTTAGGAAAATCTTATGTTTTGTTTTCTCCCTATGAAAAGAAAGATATTTCATTATTAAGCCCTCAGGCAGTACCCTGCTCTCTTGACTTTTTTATATCTTCTTCTTTTTCATCTTCCTTTTATATTTTTTTCTTCTTATTCGTCGGATACTACTACGGAATGTTATTATTAACTTTCGCTGCCTTTCTGTCCATCAATTTTACCTCCGCCTTTTATTCAATTTTGTTGTTATTATACGTATTTTATCTTTAATTTCTTAATACAATATGTTTAATAATTTATAATTTAAATCATGTAAAATATTTCGAATCTTTAATTCTTTAATTAACATTTTTAATTTGTATTAATAGTTTCTGTAAAAATTGCGTGTTATTAATTTCAGTGTTTTACCTGAATACAAAAAAAAGAATTGTTTTATAATTTTTTACAGATACGGCATTCTTAACTCAAAAACTATTAAACTCACTTTTATATCAAATCCACAAATGACTAAAGGTAAATGCCAAATTAAAAAAAAAACAAAACAAAATGTCGGCAAATATTATTTAATAATATAGAATTTGGACGTGAAGCGTCTTATAAAGTGTTGTGTTTTTTTTGACGTGTACTTCTTTAATATAGTGTTTTTTCAGTAGATATAAAAAAGGAAAAAATAGGTTGAATGTATTTAAAACGCAGGGTTTATTGAGAAGAGCTGATAAATCAGACAGGGTTTTTTAGGTAGATTTCATAAGAAAGCTACCTGTGTTAATGGGTACCATGATTCGATTTCCGGAAAATTTCGACATATCTTCGTGTTTAACATCCCCCAGATCCAAAAGTCATTGTCAGTTCAAAAGTTTATATATATATTTCATTTTCTTGTGGACACGATAACTGCCATAATTTTGCGTTAATCACTTTCAAATTGATACATAAAATATAACTACCGAAAATCACGGTTGAGTTTGTCAATAGGCAAAATCCCATGAAAATGAAGGGTCTTTTCCGAAAAAACAAATATCGCTATAACTTTCTTATTAAGTAAAATATCGAATTCGTTCTTACTATTCTTTGGTAAGGGCCTAAAACTTATCTAGTAAAGGTTTTGGTTTCACCAACCACTGGCCCAAGGGGTGGAAAAAATGGGGTTTCGAAGATAACAAAAAATCATACCTCCCTTAATATGTACAATATCGAATCGGTTTAAAGTGGTCATTAGTATTCTGAACATTACCTAAAACTTTTTTCTGAACCAATTTTTGATATAACCAACCCTTACGGCAAGGGATGATCGAAATTTTGCTGGAATTGTAAGAAGATGGGGCTTGTCGTATAATAAACATGTGAAACAATTTTTTTCACATACAACCAGTGTCGTATTGAATAAATTTGAAGTTTTTCTTAATTTCAAAGTGGACATCATCTTTTTAACCCCTACTTAGCAGCGGCGAAATCTACCTCTGCCTTCCGGCGTGGCGAAAGTAGTAAGATTAAACTAAAATAAAAATTTCGTCACAATTCAGAATAGGAAAAGTAATTGGATGGAACATATGAAAATAATTCACATACATTTTAAATCACAATCATGAATCTTTTTTATGGCATCATCTGTCCAAGTCTTTCTTATGGTTGTATTTCAAGTAAAGTACCTATTTTACAACAGTCAGCAGTTAGATTTGCCTTCTCTAATAAAACCGATGTTCATTATGCAACCAGTTTAGATGATGGACAGAATGTAGTATTTACTTTTATGGTGTATGACCAAACAGTACATAGCCTGTACAAAACTTTCCAGGAATCAGGTTATAAAAACAATTCGAAAAAAATGTATTCATATTAATAGTTCTCCATTGTCTTCCTTCAACGCGATACAACAATAAATCGGTTATAACGGTTGTCAAAAGCCCTAGTCTTCTTTTGGAAAATTCTTCTTTTGGAATCGCCTTTAAAATAGATGTAATACTTTCTTCTGTGTCCTCCGGCTCCTATGGCATCTACCGACTTGAAGCTTTCATGGACATTTTGACTATAGGAAGTAGTCTGTAGGCGGGCTCTATCTGGTAAAATGGAGGGTAGTACAGCTCTGTCACTGGTCGTTTGGCTAAAAACTAGCGTAAAATGATGGTTGTGTGAGATGGCGTATTCTCGTGACACAGGAACCAATTCTTGGTTTTATGAAAATGCTGTCGCACACGACGAATTTGATGCAAAAACACGTTTCAGGACATCTTAAAAGACAGTAGCAGCTATCTACGCAGGCGTTCGACGTTTTCATCGCTGCAACAGATTATCGCCCTTCCTCATCTATATCTTCTGATGACATCCAAAACCATCGCAAAAACGAGCAAACCATTCTAACACTTGCCGATGAGATATTCATCGCCGAATGCTTCTTCTATAATTTAAAACGTTTTTGTTGCAATTTTTCAGGGCAAAAAACGAAATTTTAAGTTTGCTTATTGCGTCATTATTTTTTATAATCCCACAACAGGCATAAAAATACCAGTTATACAACACGAACCGTTAACCCAAACTAAATGAGTTTTGTTTATGTTGTTCAAAAGGCTTTTCTGAACAATTTACAACATCGCCCACGAGATTGAATTATTTTTTATATTTTTATAGCCTTAGTCCTGAAACATTTTGTCCAAACTTTGTATGTTTAGTACACTAAAGGAAGAACGGGAAAATACTTCACTCCTCATTTTATTTATAACCCTTATATGAGACGATTCTTGTTATTTTTGTAAGTGGCATGTAATTTTTGGGTAGGACTTCTATTTCGTGTTAATTTTACAACACATTACGGTTATGGGACTGAACAAATAAAATACACATCCTTTACTTTGCAATGATGTATTACATTTTTCAAAGAAATTTGGTTGATATATTACTATATATGAAAGAGTGGTGTTTTTTTTTTTTTTAGTTCATTAAAAAGTTAGCGTTATTATATAACATTATTTTGAATTTTATTTAATTTAAAAACATTTCTTAATTCTTAAATATTTAATTTCATTTTTTTTTTTTAATCTATTACTTTTCAACCTAGCGATGCGATATATATATATATATATATATTTTAATAATAATTATAAAAGTAATCTTTAGACTTCTTTCGAGCTCTTGTTATCTAGATAAGTCTGATACACTCCAACCCTTGAAATTGAATTTCCATTAAATTTTCTACTTCTAAATTATACCCTTCCAATTTATTGATTGTTTTCCTGAGTGAAAATTATCAGCTGGTTATAGTTTTCGAATCTCATCACAAATTTTGGTTCTCAAATAAAAAATTCAATTTGCCCAAAAATATAGTCAATTAAGGTATTTTTTTTTACTACATTTTAGGAAAATAATTTCTATGAATACAATAACTAATGTGAAAGTTGAATTTTTGTAATTTTTCCCTTGTTTAACTAATTAATTAAAATATTTTTATTTCTTCTCTATTTTAACGTAGAATAGAGTTTTACTGACGTAATAAAGTCCCTTGATATATACAAATAAGAAAACAAAACTAGGTAGAACGCAATTCTGTATATATATATACGAGACATAATTACGAATGACTGCGTTTAATTTACTTCATAACTATGGGATGGGAAAACATATAATCAATAAATACTAATAAATTTATGAAAATCGGTCAAGGTAGTGAAATAGTAACAGGTATTTTGTTTTAAACTGTTATACCTGTAAATTTCTTAATACAGTAGTACTTGAAATAATTTCTGTAATTTCTCCCATCCCTAAAACAAACAAAAAATCAATTAAAATAATTTTTGAAACTTTGTCATGTTAAGGGGAGAATAAATATGGGAATAAAGCCCTCATCTTGGGAACGGAGAAGCTCATTATTTTAAATTTTTACATGTTATTCTGCGTTTTTGTAAATTTTTGTGAAATTCAACAGAAGGAAAGATGGGTAATTTCATGATGGGATCATGAGTACTACGCTAACCATGATTACTATTTCAACTTAGATATAATATTATTAAAAATATTTTTTCCCTTTTCCTAAACCATTTGAAAATCTTTATATAAAGCCTGTGTTTATGATTTTCTAAAACTGTGAATTTAATACCTGAACAGAGAAGCAAATATGTGTTTGTATATATAAACTTAATGGATATTACCTTCCTGGTATCATAGCTCTTGAGCTTTACTGCAAGAAGAAACGTATAGTAATCAGTCAAAATATAGGGGGTATGGATGTTTTCATTTCCTGACGTTTCATGACCTAGGGACCCCAAAAAACAAATAAGGGGGTAATTTTTGTACATGTATGTATGTGTGTTGGCGTGTTTGAATCTTAGTAACTTTTGATTGGATTAAAATTTGTACAGAAACTTGTGTGTACGAGGCAATTTGTAATTAAATTTCAATATCTGTTGGTATTTGTTGGTTAATATCAATATTTTCAGGGGATGGAAGGTCGTCGTGGGTCATTTTTTTTAAATTTTTCAAACATAATCCAATTTTATATATTTATATATTATATATAATATATATATTTATATATTTTAGTACATGCGTGCATGTTTATCTTATCCATTTTTTTTAATTCGCCTCAAAAATATTCCCCTCCCCAAACATGGAGAAACCTATTTATCGCATATTATTTAATCGAATTTTAATATCTTTCTATAGTTGTAGTGCAAGCGTCCCCAAAAAAATAATAATTTGGGAGCAATATTGGGAGTGAGGAGTCGATCAAAGTTCAAAAATGTCGATTTTTGGAATTTTTGTACACATTTTTTTGTTTTATTTCAACTTTTAATTAAAAGTTTAAATATTAGACTTTTAGTAATAATATTGCAATAAAAGTTATTATATTTCACTCCCACAATCAGAAAATAAATATCCTCGGTAACTTTTTATTGGCTGTATATTTTGTAGTGGAATTTTTTTTTAGTTTCTTTCATTTAACAAACAAAACGTAGAAAATTTTTTTAAATATTCTTGGAAGGTGATTTTGGATATGGAGAACAAAAAATAGTTAAACAAATCGACTTTTTAATTTTTGAAACTTTTTTTGTTTATTTAAACATTTAATGATAATTTTACAATAAAATTTCTTCGTAAATTACCTCCTTCCCCCAAAAAAAGTTAGGTAATTTTTTCATTTATAATTATTGTTCCACTACAAATAAATAAATAAACAATAATAAATAACCAATGCTAGGAAAGTATTGCAACTCTGTTATCAGCTTTTTATTTCTTAATTCAGCATGCGGTAGATATATCTGGAAGATCATTTTATTAAAATATAAAAGGAAATTCTGTATTTTAATTTGTTGATAAAATTATTTCATTGATATATTAATTACGTATTAAAATAATTATTTAAACAAGTAATAAAAATTTACCTAATATACATATAGATATACTCAGTATATAACTGTTACATTATGTTTATAGTTTTTGGAATTCATCCCAATTTCATCAGCAGATATGTTTACATGATTATTTTATTTTTAATTCTATATAGTTTAAGAGGCAATAACAGACAAATTATACAAATATTTTATATTATACTATGTTAATTTTTTTAAGAAAACTACATCGTTTTCTTTTTAATATTTAGATTATACATTAATTATGATTGTAAAAATATTTATTTCACGTTTATTAATATTTATATATTTATAAAAAACCCCCTTTATTTATTTATTTTAATTTTATTTCGGAATAAAAATATAATATGAATATCATATGATAATATTTAAGTAAATATAATTTTGATGTTTTTTAACGTGATTCTTTAAATATTAGGCAGATTTATAATATTTTTATTTTAATATATTATTTTAAAAATATTTTTTAATTAAGTCATCTTTATTAAAATACGTCGTTAGTATTTCTTTTTTATTTTACTGGCAAGATAAAATATTTAAATACCCTATTTTAAATTGCAAAAATATTTGCTAGTTATATACTAATTTTATCTTTAGATTTATAACTTTTTTTTGATTATTATTTTTTTTAATTAATCGTTAGTTACGTTGTAACATTTTTTTTAACTAGATAACCTTTTCTTTCTTTTTCCTGTTTAGCCTCCGGTAACTACCGTTTAGATAATACTTCGGAGGATGAATGAGGATGATATGTATGAGTGTGAATGAAGTGTAGTCTTGTACATTCTCAGTTCGACCGTTCCTGAGATGTGTGGTTAATTGAAACCCAACCACCAAAGAACACCGGTATCCACGATCTAGTATTCAAGTCCGTGTAAAAATAGCTGGCTTTACTAGGACTTGAACGGTGGAACTCTCGACTTCCAAATCAGCTAATTTGGATGGGCTTTTCTGTGTTAGGAAATATCATCATAATTCTGAAAGCTTTTGTATAACCTTGCTTAAGTAATATAAATATTATAAATTATGTAATGAAAGCGTAAAAAAAAAATCTGTTTTTTAGCGGATCTCCAAAGAATTTGTAGAAATCACTACTCCGCCTGGTCATATTTTCTAAGGGGTTGTCGGGAAAAGGCGGAACCAACCATTCTTTGTGTTTTGGAGTTTTCTGAACACGATACTGCAACGTTTATATACATGTATATATATTTATATATATATATATATATATATATATATATATATATATATATTACGTATGTATTGATTTGATTTTATTTTGTATGTATGATTTTTTCGTTCGCTCTACCAAACGCAAATCTTAACCTATTCTGATAAATTTGGTGTGGTAATGTTAACCTATTAGGAATCGAGCGCTATTGATTTTCAATATAATCGGTTTATAGGAACCGAAGTTACAGCCAAAAAACGGTTTTTCCGTTCTATGGGGCGCAATTTTTAACCGATTTTTGTAAAACTTGATGTAAACCTAGTAAAAATAGAATCCTATTGATTTTCAATTGAAAAATCCTCAAAAAAATAAATTTTTGAAGTTTTAATCGTTGTGAATATGTTGCGGGTCAATTTGGACTTTTTTTTTTGAACAGAGCTCCAAAACTACATAAATTATGGGTTAAAATATCGAAGTAGGTTGGTGGAAAATAGCAGTGTTAAGCAATTGATGCACAGTACCTCACACAATTATAAAAAAAATAGTGATACTAACATCACATGAAATACGAAATCTACCGAAACCTAGCCTAAACACAAAAGCCATATTATTTTCAAAAATCATTACAACAGTTCAACACCCTTTCTTTCTTAACTAAAACCGGAAATCCACATTTCTGACCTACTTACTGCGACAAGGTTTTTCTTCAAATTAGTCCATGTAACTTCTTGGAGTAGAAATTAATTTTACTGTTCGAATTTCTTATTTTCTGGCGATCATTATCTATAAGAAAGGATATATATATATATAATATACCTTCAGTAGCGGCTCGCGTACAGGCACTGTGGAACTGCAGCACTCCCTATTTTCACTTGATATTATCGATAACATTTAATATAATGTTTATAATATTTTTTCTTTAATTTTTTAAATAATTATGGTACACGGTTTTTAAGCACGATGTACTTAAAAACCGTGTACTATATTCACCGTGTATCATATTCTTGAATGTGATAAAGTGTACAATTAGATTATTATCCTGCTTCCAGCTACTCTATCTGATTCATTTTTTTCGGTCCTTTTATTTTACAGAAAACTTTAGCCATGGCCTTGAAAAGGCTCAGGAAATTTTTTTTCTGCTTTTCTTACTACGAGACAGCGTTTTATTAAAACAGCCAGGAAATAAAAAATGATATAGTGTAGTGTATGCTGAATGAATTCTTTTAAGCATTACAAAAAAAGGTCCATTTAAAACGTAAAGTAAATTACTTAATCCTTAAATATTAGTGTACTATTTAATTAACATTGTGGTGTGTTACTTTTAATGATATTATAATACTATAACAATTTTCATTATCGGTTTACTGAACGATTCGTTGCTAATAAACTACTTAGTAGCACATATTTATATATATAATGCTGGACTATTGGGTATTCTAAACTCTGAATGCGCATATTATGTAACCTAACAAACAACATATAAGTCGAACAACATTTCGCTTACAGTTGTTATGTCAACTAAAAAGGGAGAGTTTAGAGAAATAGAACAGATGAAGGGTAAAACCAATGAAGGAAAGCAATGGTAAAGGAGAAGAGAAAATACAGGATGATAAGAGAAGGAAGAGAGGTGTAGCGAAAGGAGAGGAAGCAGGGTTATATAAGAGTGAGGCGGTTTACATGCGGCCATTACACAACCTGGGTTTGTTTAAAACTTTGCTAATCTATTAAGTCGGCTTAAACTGACCCGTGGGGTCCACCAAGGGGTAACCAGGGTACAGGATGGACCGACGGACGACCAAGTTAAAACACACAGATTACCCGCTAAAAGCACTTCACACTCCTTTGTTGTATCCTGATTATATATATATATATATATATACGTACGCACACACACTTTAAACACTAACATATGAGTTTATACGTATATAGCCTTTATACACTTTACTACCGTAAAATAAAGCCATTAATTATAAAGTTGGAACAGACAACCGATTATCTTTAAATGTTATGCGGGATTTCCCCCTTCTTACAGCTAAACAATAACAACATTATTGTGAATAATAATAATTAAAAAGCTGAAATTATTTTCAAATTTAATTAGTTTACAATTATAAAAATTTGTATTCTTGATTGCGGTATAATTCTGAATTAAAAAAAAAATTAGTTCATTTACCTTAAAAAGATGTATTATTTTCAAACATTAACAGTTGTTTCGTATGAAAAGATGAGTAGGAATAGGTAGGGGAAGTTAGATTGTCAAGCGGGAAACAATTTGAGAAAAATTACGATTATCCAAGGAAATATTAATATCAAAGTACATACTACTCTAATTTAAAGTAATTTTTTTAATGTACTGTAATTAATGTCTATAAATGCTACAAACATTTTTATTATTAACATGTTACTAAATCATATACCACATCCAAATGTTTTCCAATTTTAAAAGCAATAATAAACCCACCAGGTTGGTCTAGTGGTAGACTAGTCGTCGTAAATCAGTTGATTTCGAAGTCGAAGTTCTCAGATTCAAATCCTTATAAAGGTTTTATTCGGATTTGAATACTAGATCGTGGATACCGGTGTTCTTTGGTTGTTGGGTTTCAATTAACCCCACATCTCAGGAGTAGTCGACCTGAGTTTGTTCAAAGACTACAAATTTACCGGTTCAGTTATATTTCACTGATAAGTCGCTAATTACTTTAATTGCTGATTGTTGGGACTGTAAATAACATTTTTTTTTTAAAAATCACATATGAAGTTCGTAGGAAAAGTTTAATTTTTAATGAATTTTAGTTGTCTTCTTTACTGAACTTTACTCTCGCAATTATATAATAAATGTTTTTAATACTGGAATAAACTTCACTAATTGAAACAAATTTTTTTTAAATTAACAACTTTTCAAAGAAAATTATGGTATACTTTCAGTCGCATAGTGGGGTTAAAGGGTGAAAATGTATTTCCTTTACATTTTTAGTTACGGGAAGGGCGATCTCCAAAACTGTTACATCAATTTTATTGAAATTTAGTTGTAGTAGTGTATGTGAAAATTTGATAGAGTGTTTTTTTTTTTTTCATTTAGCGTACGCAATGATGGAACTACCTCAGTCTCCGGCCGTCATACCGAACGGAAGGAGCAAAGATATTTGTATCGCTCCTCGAAGCCATACAGGCCCAGAAGGGCCGAAGCACGACGCTCCCCGAGTATATGGGATGGGAGTTGAACTCACTAAACCAAAAACTGCGCCTTATTCTCAGTCTAGGAACCAGATTCACCAAAAAACATGTGCAGTTCCCAGACTGGTATGAAACCTTAGCGGGGATGCATCGGACAGTGTATTCCTCCAGTCCTTTACGCTTCAATTCCACTAAAAAAGGTGACAGTTCCACGGAGGGGTGCGAAACCCTTGTGCGCGGAATGGAAATGTCCCCCGTGTGCGACGCACGAGGGATCTGGTGTCCCGGGAGCGTCATCCACCTACCACCATCCACCATCATTACCGCCATCCACCCGCACTTCTACGGTGAGATGAGGGTTCCGCTGCCAGTTTGAACTCTCCCCCGGGTCAATCGGCCCAGCAATGTCATTTCTCGATACAGATCATCATGAGGTCTTCAAAGCATCTTTTTGGTAGCCGGCACCTTCGCTCTTGGCAACTAGTGCTGTGCTAAAAACAAAATCGTATGACGCACGCTCCTCGGTCCTTACATCGTAATATTTTGCGGACAAGATTTTTAGTGGTATTGAATGCCTCGTCCGAGACTTAAGCATTTTTTTGATAATAATGCCGGTGTCTAAGGGCCCGGTAAATATGTAGAAGTGCTATCTTTAGGCTTTCCATCTGGAACAGTTGACAATTGATATTGACAATAGTCAATAATTGAGACGCTTTTATCGACTAAACGTACAAATGTATGACTTCATTTATAACTTGATCGATTGTTATATTTATGGAAATTTTATTTTATTTTAATTTTAATCTACATCAAATTAATATGTGAAGTGAATACTTATATACAAGTTATCGGATGTTCTGAATATGGAAAAATAACTTCCGAAAGCGCTAAAACATAATAATTAATTATATTGGTTGGTAAACGGAATTTAAATTTATATATTTTCATATTATATATACCAACGGGCCATGTTAAATAAAATTATTTTTTAACGTGTAAATTTGAGTTTTAATGTACAATGTTCGATTAATTTTTAATGTCAAACGTTTTTTAAAGGAATGTTTTCATAATTATGTAATAAAAAGTAACAAAATTATTTAATATGTGCCCTATCATTTTTTATTGTTAGTATACTTTAACTAAGTTAGGCAATTGATTTTTTTTTTTTTTTATTCATATATATTATTAAAATATAATACCTATATTTTTAACTTAAATCTGTAAATAATTTTTCATTACTGTATTTTATTTTCTGTAACGATATAGATAAATCTCGTTAAAAGGAGATTGATTGAACAGTCATTTGATTTTTAGGTTATTTTGTGTTAGTGTACGTGTTGCCAGTCACCTGGAGGCAGTAGTGGTATAAACGTACTTGTATGTGTATTGGTAAGGGCAGTAGCAAAGTAGATGGTGGCGCCAGGGGGGCGGCAACGGTGATTGGGGGCGGTGACACAAGGCTTAACCTGTGTGATGGATTACTACATCGATTAGGGATGATTGCAAACCCTCTTCCCTATCTCTCCTCTTCTCTTACTTCGACCTATCCTTAAAGTCTTGTTGCTCAACTTCTACTAGCTCTCTCTCTCTCTCTCTCTCTCTCTTCAGCAGTTTCCCCCATCATCTTTCCACTATCACTAATACCAATACTTCTAGGCTAACTGCCCCAACTACTACCTCCATCTAACCGATCAGCCCTTATTGCTGATTGGTGTTGTGCCATCGTCCTTGGTCAATAGGCCTTCATGTCTTCATCTTCATCGCGCTCCTTTTGCTCCTCATTAGCTATCCTGCGTCCTTCTATATATCCGATACTACACATTTCTATTTCAAGTTATATTCATTTGTAATTTCAGTGTCTTTTCCTAAATATGTCAAATTTAATGGATGATTTAATAATTAAAAACCAGATTAGAGAACTTCCTAGTTTTTAAATTGACCTTAAGATTTTAATCTTAAGATTTTTCTTAAAAAGAAAAATAATAAAAATAAAAATATTCTACAATTATTTCATGAAATAAAAAATGTAATAACAGTTACTACAACTTCAATCTTGTTATAAACTGTTCTATTATCATATTATAAAACATGGTTAAAAATATAAAAATTGGAATTATTTTTGACTACTTAGTAAAAGTAAAAACTATATATATATATATTTTATAAGCTTTCCAGTCCACCTTAGATGAGATAAAAATCATATCAAAACCGTCCGATTTAAAGCAAAATATTTCTAAAAAAAATTAAAAAATTAAAAAAAATTAAGCCAATCCGATAAGTTTATATAATCGTAATTTTTGTTAATATTAAAACCTAAGTTTTATAAAAATGTGAATCAAACCCCTGTAATATACAATATCTGTATAAGAAAAAATTTATTATTAATTGAAAAGTTCTTGAGATATAAAGGGAAATAAATTGAAAGATGAGTTTGTTTTGTTTTTTTTGTGAAGTTAATTTCTACGTTTATTATTTCTATATTTTTTCCAAGTTTACATTTTTTGCCAGCAGTCTTGAAAGAAATAATTTTTTAATTCTTCTGTTAAAATCATTAAAATATTGTTTAATGAATTGAGCTGTTATAAGATTAACAACTTTTCTCTAAGTCAGCCTTTCTTAACCTTTCAGTATTTGCGACCCAGTTCTCAATCATAATTTTCATCACGCTCTCCCTTTCATACAATAACAATGTATACAATAATAATGTATTTTTACGTTAAAGCAATACTACGACCTTAACTACAAACCTTACAAATTATCAAGAATAAATAAATTTATTGATATTTGGCAACACCGATCCGGTGCATTGACAAAATCATAGTGATGCCTCTCTGTTGCTCTCTGTCTTACGTCCATTATATTGGACATTCTCGCGGCTTCACGAGAAGTTCCGATTTATCTCGAACATTCTGGAACGTCTGCGCAAACCTGTATAAGTGCTGAACCTTATTGAATCTCAGTCGAGTCGAACCAGCCAGTCTCAGTCGAGTCGAACCATCTGTCGTGTATATGTATGTTGTAATTTGTATGTTATTTTCAATTTACGGTATTAAATATTCACGACAGTAGATTTATACAGAATCATCGATAAATTTTTAAGTGGGCGTAAGCGAGCATTAGACGATAGTGAAGCAACAATAAGTGCACAGACGAGCGTGGTTTCGAAAATAAAATCAAGAAAATATTCTCAAAAACATTTAAATTTTGGGTTTACCAGTACTGAAGTAAATGAAGAAGAAAGGCCCCTGTATATCATTTGCTCAAAACTTTTGGCAGCAGACAGCATGAAACCTAGTAGACTTAAACGAATTTGAAAACGCTTCATCGCGAGTACAAACCCGAGAATTCTTTGAATTAAAATTAAAATCATATGAAAAGCAAACATCTTTAAATTAAAAAAAAAAAAAAATTGTGAATGAAAAAGTTTTTTCTTGCTGACGACAACTTGGTAGCAAGTTATCCCTAACCCACTGGTTAGGGATCCATTTCAAAATACTCCCGAAGGGCTCTCAACTGCTGAAAAAGAAATCTTCGTAGACTTCACGGCAACTGGGGAAATCAAAAGACAATTTAGTAATAAATCATTCTTTGAATTTTAGTCAGGGGTGGATGATGAGTTTTCTGTGCTAAAAACAAAAGCATTTCGTGTTCTATTCCCATTTTCAACATCCTACCTTTGCGAAACCGGATTTTCTGCTGTGATTGCTTTGAAGACAAAATATAGATCCCAGCTAAGTATAGAAAAAGAACTCAAGAGTGTTTATTTCTAATATTAAACCTTCCTTTGAAAAAATGTGCTCTGCAAGACGGCCCAAGGGAGTCAATAACAATTACTAAACTTCTTCTTAATTTATTATTGATAAGTTAATTATTAAATACATTTTGCATTACTGATACAATCCTACAGACAGGTACAAACCTCACAGGTTCAGAAACACTGCTCTAAGTAATTTAGCCTTCAAACAGGTTCTACTCAACTTTTTTATCCTCTACATACCGGTTTATTGATATTGTTCGTTACTGAATACATATTTTTTTATAATATGGAAAAGATCGTTTTAATTAGTATAAAACTATATAAATATATAAACACGGTGTCTAGGAGTTGTTGGTCAAAATTAAGGGATTGATTCAGGACATCAAAATATACAAAAACGTTCAGTGAACAAATGCCCTATCACCCTTCATTTTTTCTTTATCTGTCATTTTTTATTTCGATACAATTTTTATTTTAAGATAGGATTTAGATATTTTAATGAAATTTGGTGAACCCAACAACATTTTGTAGAAAATAAATAAGTTTGAGAATTTTGACTGAAAATTCCAAAATTCCATCATTAAAATTGTTTAATCATGTATTAGCTTTGAAAATATTAGTTTACCAAATTATGTATTGTTAGATAAAATGTTAAGCCTTTTATTGTAAACAAAATGGCGTGTCATTTGTTAAAATCGATTGATAAACAGCTGAGATGTGGCAGAAATTGTTAATTAGATCGTAAAAATTAGGTCTTTTTTGCATCCTTCATCAATATAATAAAAATTAATAATTTATATTATTAGCAAAAATAATTTTATTTTATATATGTATGTTTAAAATGAAAATTTAACTGCACGGGATTTATATACAATAAAGATACCCAGTATAATTTCAAAGGAAAGAAGTAAATAAATTACCGATTCTTTATGATAGATAGTGATCCAAGAGAATGATATAGAATTTCGTGTAATTTTTATAAGAGGTGTTCAAAATAGAGGACAAAATTTTAATAAAAAATTGAATTAATAATTTTTGTAAGGAAAATGATGTTTATCTACACATATAGAAGGTGAATAAACGTACTGTTAAACTAAGCAAATTTCCTCATAAACCAATTTTTAATCACTTGAGTATATTAGGAGAGAAATGAATGCTGAGTTGAAAATAAAGTAAAAGTTAGTAGGCATCCTTCTACCATCACTGGATGATCAGATCCAGATTTTGATCCCTTCAGATTCATGATTAGAACAACGAAATTATAAGTAAATCCAAACAATAGAATAGTTCAAATACTGATTTCTGAAGTTTATCCAATTTTATTCCAGTAAGGGAAGAGTTTAGGTTGGAGAAAGCGTTTTTATATTCTGTCTGTAGAATACTGAATAGGATGAGAAATGAAGTATTGAACTGCAAAATAATCTTCGAGGTTTTCGCAAAGATGTTCAGGGCCCTTAGTATCTAATCCATTTTAAGAATATGAGAAAAACCCGTTATTAGAGATGATCAAAAGGAAATAATTATAATTATGATATGTTTTTACATACCCAGAAAAAAACAAAAATAAACCAGAATAAGCAACGAAAATTAAAAAAAATAATAATCATAAACAAAAAGAAACAACAAAAAATCTATCCAGGGGGTTGTTTGGGGTTTTTTGTTTAATCATTCTGTTGGATATTTGGTTGTTTGTATCATTCTGGCTGAATATGTGGAGGGGGATTAAGTTTGCGGGTGTAAAATTTTCTAGATCAAAGGTTAGGAATGGATTTATGATAATTATTAGTGTAAATGATTTGCTTGATCATAGTCATGGTAATTGTTGCTGATTTCTGGTTATATTGGATAAAATGTGTGGTCTTTATCTTTTGTAAAATTTTCAAAAATCAACACCCATTTCTTCATCCAAATCTTCATGTGAATATCAAATTCAATTTCAATCTTTTTTTTTATTTTGAAGTTCACATACCTTTTAGCTATGGTAAAACAATTATTCTACCTTTCGAAAGGATATCCTATGATCTGAACACGAAAATTTAATTAGAATGTAGGAAAATTAGGTAAACAAGGAATATTATTTGTTAGTTCTACAAAATTGTGCTGTAGTAGATTCATAATAATTGTTAGAATTTTATATCATATTTAAATTTTTTTTAAAAAACTGTTTGGAGAAAGCAAATTTTGAAGCTTATAATGGAAAAAAAATCTTGAGTAATTGTATTCAAGAAGATTGACTTTTCGTTATCCTTAGTTTAATTAAAATTGTTTGTTGATCTAGTTTAGTATTGCTAACAACAAATACCACAAATAAAGAATCGTCAACGTTCCAACTTGCAACATCATAATGAACCACTCTTCTAACTTGCCCCGCTCAAATTTCTTCGATCTTAAACTGAGCGTAAGTCGTGAAGAACTCAACCAATCTTCTTCAGATTTTCACATGCACTTCAGATACACTGTTAATTATAAATTTCAATTAAATTGAACTAGTAGTTTTTTAAGCCACAAAATTTTATTCAAGGACCTATAAATATACAATTAAACTCCAATTTAAGTGAATAGTATTTTCCTAATTCTCATATCTTTAAACGTAACAAAAATTCTTTTTAACCCCCCACTTCCACCATGCGACCGAAAGTAAAATCGTACTCTTCTTCTAAAAGTCGGTAAAAACTTCGTAAAGTTGATAAAAAAGCCGTAGAACTTGTTTGTAGGTAAACCAGAAAGTACAAGTACTGTGTAAAGTACGCGATATGCGATTTAAAAAACCTTTGTAACAGTAATAACGATGTAATGCTGTTTAAGTACTTCATTTTACTTCAGATATTTCCTAATATCTTTGATGGGTAATGTATTTAATTTTAGGTAGATTTCATAAGAATTCGGAAACTTTTGACATATCTTCGCGTTTCACATACCCTAGACCCCAAAACCATCGTCAGCTTAAACGTTTATATATATATATATATATATATATATATATATTTCACTTTCTTGTGGACACGATAACTGCCGTAATTTTGCGCCATCACTTTCAAATTTATCCGTAAAAATAACTAGACCCAAAATCTTGGTCGAGTTTGTTAACGGCCAAAATCAAACCATGGGGATGGAAATGGGGTGGCTTTTTCGAAAAAACAAAATATCGCTATAACTTTCTTATTAAGTTAAGTATCGAATTCGTTTAAAGTTCTTACTATTGTTTAGATAAGGACCTAAAATTTATCTAAGTAAATTTTTTTGATATCACCAACCATTGGCCCAGGGGGTGGAAAAAATAGGATTTCGAAAACAAAAAATGAAACCTCCCTTAATAGACACATTATCGAATCAGTTTAAAATAATCGTTAGTCCTCTAAACATTATCTAAAACTTTTGTCTGAAACAATATTTGATATGACCAACCTTTACGGCAGGAGATGCTTTTTTTCATATTTAACCATTGTCGTATTGAATAAATTTGAAGTTTTTCTTAACTTTAAGATGACATTTTTTTATCCCCTACTTTTTTTCTCCTACCCTCCTGAGCTGGATACTGCGGGATTAATCTTAGCACAGCTCAGGAGGTTGTCCTTTTAACTCAAACGGGCCTTCCCGTCCGCCGACAATATATCCGGCACGACAGGTCAGCTCGCCGGTTTGTATCTTTTATTTTTGCCTGCCTCTAACCTTTGAAATGAGGTGGCCAAGCCCGACTATGTCGTTTCTGGGCATCACCCTAAAGGCCGGGTCTTGGTCTTTATGCCTCATGCCTCTACCACGTACGCTCCTAGAGAGCGCTGTGTCGGGTCTGGGTTTTTATCCCCTACTTATTACCGGTGAAATCTAACTCCGCCTTTCTCTTTTGCCGAAAGATTTTTTTTATTAGTTTTTTTAGTTTATCGTACTTTTTGGTAAAATTAAGTTCAATTCGGTAGGATGTACACATATTATAAAGCTAGTATGTGTATTCAAATTATAAAATATCCTTTCATATCAGCACACGTTTTATGATATTTTAACGAAAGTATAAAAATAAAAATAAAAACATTTCGGTAGTCATAATTTTTTTTGCCCCTATTATTAAAATTATTATTATTATTGTATGAACGAGTAATAATAATAATAATAAAATGGAAAATTAAATTTTACCATCATACAGTAAAATTAGTTTAGAAGAACTGTGTAATCCAGTCAAAATTCGTGTACGAAATATAAACTCGATCTTAAGAAACATTTTATAAGTACAAGGCCTATTCCTACTTTAGTTTGTAATACAGTTAAGATTATATATAGTAAACGAATAAGGGTTGTTATCTTGATGTAGAAATGAAGTGAGTTCGAGATTATATCTGAAAAGATAGAAGGGGGTGAATATTAATTGAAGAACAACATTTACCAACACCCCCCCCCCCCCCACTTTAATTCAACAACTTGTATATGTATGTATATGTATGTATATATATATATATAATATCATATCAAAAGTAAAGGGGTTGTAATGAAATTATTGCACAGATTTTTTTTTTTTATGGAGGAGAGTTGAGTTTGCTTTAGGTTATATGATATAAAGTTGTAACAAGGGACACATAATTGATCATAAACATTAACTATTGCATATAAATACCTAATTCCAATTATTGTTATGTGACAGAATATTTTTTTTAAGAAAATGTATTTTTCAGTGTAATAAAGATTAAACCTTTAAAAATAAACCTATTCATTATTGCTACCATAAGCCATTATTTGAATTCGTTTTATTATACATATTTTTTCCTTTCACAATAAGATTTTATCTGCGGTAGTATGGAAATGATTTAATAGGTGTAATAAAACAATCAAATCATTAACTATTATTGTTAGGTTGAAATATTATTATTGTTATTACAACAATGAATATTATCTTGGTTTATAACTAACCATTATGAAACTGCCAATATTTAAATCTGATATATAGGTAATTAATAATTATTATTTATGGAAAACATAACATTATTTTTATCTTATCTAATAAAAATCGGTCGTTTCATAAAAGGAGTAATAAATTATTATTTATATATTTTATAGTATTTTTAAAGGTAGGTTATATAAATCATTTTGAAATATTTAAAATTGAATTATGTAAACACAAAATATAATAAAAATGTACTTCTCACGAATAAAGTAGCACAATATAGATTTTTACATCCTGAACTAAGAAGTTCCATCAGTGTAAGTCTAAAATCATAATCAACATACATTCGACTTTTAATTTGCCTGGATTCGACTATTCATAATGCCTATGTCGGTGAAGTCACAGATATGAAGAAGATCTTCTAGGGCTACTAGAAATTATGATGGTAGAAAACGTGAATCTACACCAGTACGTTCTCAAAGATTTGAAGAGCAACAGCTCAAAATTAAATTCAACATTTGAGATATATGTTTTAAGTTATAGAATAGCGATAACTTTGAGAGAAAGAGTCCAAACACAACTACTAAAACATTATTTTCAACTTTTGAAGTTCTATACGCATATAGCGGGGGCAAAGCCTCGACGGGGGTTTGCTGATCTCATTACAGTGCAAAGAGACAACGTCAGTTTTAGTTTTTTCCCGATAACCGCGAAAACTAATTAACCAATAATTACGAAATGTTAACTGTAGTGGTCTTATGATCACCGGAATGTTTTTTTTTTTTTGCTTCAGAGGATAATACGAATGATTTGTAGCGTGTGTGAAAATTCCTTGCCTGACTGGGATTCGAACCCGGGACCTCCGGATGAAAGGCCGAGTCGCTACCACTTGCGCCACAGAGGTCGGTCTCGGAATGTTTAACACAGTAGTTAAAACCTTACCAATTTCACTACTACATAAATCGTAAAAAAAAAAATGTATAAATAACCTGTAACTTCTTTTAATAAATTTAATGTCATTAAATTATATCAGCCCACTGGTCTGATGTTGTGGTAAAACTTGTCGCAAATCACTTCTTTAAAAGCTGATTTTCAAAGTTGGAGGTTCTAAGATTCAAATCCTAGTTAATTCTATACGAATTTGAATACTAGACAGTGGATACCGGTGTACTTTATTGGTTGGAATTTTCAATTAACCACACGTCTCAGGAATGGTTGGCCTGAGTCTACACCTCATTTACATGTTGTCATACATATCATCCTAATCTCATTGGGCCGTAGAGGGGTTGTTTATTGTTCAGTAGATGAACAGATTGCAATGTACACATTAGGAATAATAAAAATTGTGTATATCGGCAGTTATTTAAATATATCGATCATTGACTATGTCAATATCAATTACTTCAAAAAGTTATTATGTGATTTACTAAATATATTGTAAATGTCTATAAAAGATCGACTTGTATTATTATTGTACGTAAAAACTAATTATTTTGGTAATAAAATTAAAAGGAATCACAAATATTTATTAAAATATTTAACAAAGTTTTGAGATTTTTTGAATTTCGGTATGAATATCGATTTCTTCAGAAAGTTATGTTTTACTAAGTTTAATCTCATTGTCTAATCTAACAACAATCCTCGAGAACTCATATAGCATCTGGATATATAATAAAACAACATGTTATGACTAACTGATAATCAACTCCCAGCAAAAACTACTAAAGATAAATTATGAAAATTTGTATGCTAGTTTTTCTTATGGTGCAATTACATAATACGAAAGGAGTTTTGAAATTCCGAGTTTAAAAGATTATAATGATGGTAACATTAAATTTTTAATTTCTCGGTAAAAAATGAAGATATCAGCTTGATTTTTTGGTGTTTGTGTGTAGGTAATCTTCACGTGAATATCTAAAAATCAATTTCAGTTTTTTTTTTAATTCGACCTAGCAACTGCTGAAGATAGGTAAAATTGTTTCGAAGAATGATTGTAAATGTTCCCCATTTCCATACTAAACGAGATATTTACTTGGTTTGGGCTTCCAAATAATCTTCAGATAAATATCTGAAAACGTCTTCGGGTTTTTTGAATTTTACTACTTTAAGGGATAAATAAACATAAATTGTTTTTTTTTTCTGTATCGACGCATTTAATTTTGGCCACAATTGTTCAAAGGAACGGAGAGATACGGTTACCAAATCTCCCGTACTTCAAAAGTTAAGCCCCGGAAAGGTAAATAACTCTTTGTCGACGTTTTTTAAGATTAATCCTTTATGATAAAATAATTTAAAATTTTATTTCACTAAAATATTTTCCTGATCATCAAAACTGATCATCACTGAAATATATATTTTATTTTTACATGATATTCAAATCATATAAAGAAAAAATATTACTTAACGATTCTTTTAGTTGCCTGATATCGTAGGTCTAGAGTTACGCTGCAAGAAGGAAAAAATGTTCTCCTGCTTTAAAAATCGAAAAAAGATACATTTTTATTTATTCCATTTTTTTAATCGAATAGTTTTATGTCTTTCTAGGCAAAGCAGTAGTGCAAGTTAATGAAAAAAATAATCTGGAGGCAATACCGGAGGAAAGAGAGCCAATTAAATTTTTAAAATATCGATTTTTTAATTTTTTTAATTTTGTTTGGTTTATTTTCTTATAGCATTATTTTTCCATTATATAAAAATAAATAACCAATACCAGAATAGTATTTCAAATTTTTTGTAAACATTTTTTTACAGTTATGTTATTTAAACATTAAATATATAAGTAAAAATGATTACAATTTATAATTTTATTATACAGTGTTTCATTAAGAAACGAAAAATTTTTAGGGCAACTTCTGCAAATAAGAATAAAGAAAATCATTCGTAAACACCCAAAATATTTTTTTCAAAAATCAACCCTCACTTCTTATAATTGAAACGTTTTGTTCTTTTGCTATATCTCCGTTCGATTCAAATATTTTCAAAACATTTTTCAAAGTTTGTACTTCATATATACAGCTATCAAGAAACATCTACAATTTTCTTACCCGTAAACATAACTATTCTTGTTATATAGGGAAAATAATTTAAAAAGTTACTGACAGTATTTTCATACTCTATGTAGTATAATAACTTAGTAAAAATTCTTATATGAACTTTTAAAAAAATTACAAAACTTTGATTAATGAAGTGAATATCTTTGATGGTATTTTATTTTATAGAACAATAAACATTCAACTTGACTTTATTTTTAATTATTTTACGAAAAGCTATTATATTCTTAATATCGATGAACAATGCTGTAAATTAAGCGTCTTTCTTTGTTTTGTTTTTACGTCTTGTTTTTGTTTTCGTTTTTGAATTGTCGTCGAGATATCGTGTCGAGGGGGTGGAATAAAAAGAAAAACAACGGGATGGAGAAATTGTAATTTACATCTGAGGTGTTGAAATTTGTTTCAACGGAAAACTGATGTTAGCGTAGCATAAATATAGTAGAGCGTAAAGAATAGAGGGATGAACGAGAGTGTCTAGTTATTTGCACGTTGTAGCTGTTTTGGCGGGCGCTGAGTTAAATCGGCCAGTGCTGAATTAGTATGTAGTAGACAATGGATTCTAAACAAAGAAGTTAGGAAGACTGTGATTAGAGGGTGGAAACAAGGAACAATAGTTCTGTTGGGTGGTAAAACATTGAGAGAGGGTGTCGGTCGAGGAAAAGAGGAAAAAGGAATGGAAGGGTGTGTTTTTCAACCCCTAGCGGCTGGTTGTGGAATTAAATGCCAGAGGCCTCCTCACTGAGGTGCCTGTTGAATCAAGGTGACGTTATTCTTCGTCAAGCCCCCTTTGTACCCTGCCGGGGGGCTTTTTTTACTGTTTAGTGTTAGCTGCTTTTACTGCTTGTTTTTTTTTTTTTTTTTACAGATGAAAATGAAAAATATTTCACATACAGTTCTCCTCAGTTCTTCCATCCTCTTGTTCATAAGAAAACTATCCCTACTCGTTCCTTCTTTTATCATGATTACAAACCATGAATATTGGATCTTCAGAGTTTTTCTTCCGTAATCTCTTATCAAAGAGTTCCGTAATATCCCTTTTATTTCGTTTTAAAGATTATTCTGTGTATGTTTTATATTAGGTGTTGTTTATATAACAGCCCATCATAAAGGAAACAAAACACTCATTATGGTTTTCGTACTTTATTTAAAACTTAAGCTTTTTATAAAGACTTTTTATTAGCTATTTCTAGTCTTCCATTTGTCAGCTTTTAACTATTACAGCATCTTTAAAAATTATTTAATATCCTTTATTCGTAAAAAAAAAGAAGAAATTAATCAAAATTATTAATATTCCTATAAAATGTAGCTTTGATATTATATTCATGACTGTAGTATAATAAATCATTATTTCCATTTTTATAAAATTTTACACTATTCATTTACATAAATGTGAAAAAATCTTTTTAGTATATCTATAAAATGGCTTAGAAGAATTTAAAATCGTTAAAATAAAATCTATTCTATTTCGAAAATAATTTATATTCTGATTACATTGACATTTCTTGTTTTAAATAGAAAACAAGAGATAAATATTAAAAAATACTACTGTCAAAAAAACATTGCCCTTTAATATAGGGTAGTTAAAGAGCGTGATAATTCTGTATAATTTTCGTTTTTGTCCAGTTATTTGACTGGTTTGATGCAGCTCTCCAAGATTCCCTATCTAGTGCTAGTCCTTTCATTTCGGTATACCCCCTACATCCTACATCCATAACAATTTGTTTTACATATTCCAAACTTTGCCTGCCTGCACAATTTTTTCCTTCTACCTGTCCCTCCAGTATTAAAGCGACTATTCCAGGATACCTTAATATGTGGCCTATAAGTATCTCTCTTCTTTTAACTATATTTTTCCAAATGCTTATTTCTTCACCTACTTGCCGCAACCTCTCTTCATTTGTCACTTTATCCATCTATCTGATTTTTAACATTCTCCTATAGCACCACATTTCAAAACCTTCTAATCTTTTCTTCTCAGGTACTCCGATCGTCCAAGTTTCACTTCCATATTAAGCTACGCTCCAAACATAAACTTTCAAAAATTTTTTCCTGATGTTTAAATTAATTTTTGATGTAAGCAAATTATATTTCTGACTGAAAACTCGTTTCCCCTGTGCTATTAGGCATTTTATATCGCTCCTGCTTCGTCCATCTTTAGTAATTTTACTTCTCAGATAACAAAATTCTTCTACCTGTATAATCTTTTCTTATTTTTACATTCAGTGGTCCATCATCGTTATTTGTACTACATTTCATTGCTCTCTTGTTGTTCTTGTTTATTTTCATGCGGTAGTTCTTGCGTAGGACTTGTAGAATTGGTCTATGTCATTCCTTGTTTCTTGTAAATCCTTTTTTCTCTCAGCTAGAATTACTATACCATCAACAAATCTTAGCATCTTTATCTTTTCATCTTGTACTGTTACTCCGGATCTAAATTGTTCTTTAACATCATTAACTGCTAGTTTTATGTAAAAATGAAAAAGGTAACGGGGATAGGGAACATCCTTGTCGGACTCCCTTTTTTATTACAGCTTCTTTGTTATGTACTTCAATTATTACTGTTGCTCTTTGGTTCTTGTAAATGTTAGCAATCGTTCTTCTATCTTTGTATTTGAACCCTATTTTTTTTATAATGCTGAACATTTTATTCCGGTCTACATTATCGAATGCCTTTTCTAGGTCTACAAATGCCAAGTATGTTGGTTTCTTTTTCTTTAATCTTCCTTCTACTATTAGTTTGAGCGCTAAAATTGCTTCCCTTGTCCCTATACTTTTCCTGAAACCATATTCGTCTTCTTCTAACACTTCTTCTACTCTCCTTTCAATTCTTCTGTACAGAATTCTAGTAAATTTTGTATATAGTATTTCTATACAGTAAATTTTTTTTTTTCTATTTTTTAAATTTATTTAAACATATATATATATATAATGATACTCCGGTAAAGTAAGAATTCCAACGCGGGGTCATACATCTAAGTCGGTTCAGCTGTTAAGCTGCTACAGTGAAACAAATATACATACATTCATCCTAAATACATTATACTCCTTTTTGGGAAGTATATTTCAAATAGTTCGAATTTTGAAAATTTGACATTGTTATCTGAACAGAAATTATATCTGAAATTGATAAATGAGATTATGGAAATTTATTTTTTTTGTCTTTATATTTAATTCAAATGAAAGTTTATAAAGTTGATTCATAATAATAATACAGAAATTTTGTTGATTATATACCATTGAATGGCCCAGCTCCAATATTGCCTCGAAAATATATTTTGAACCTTAGAACTCTCGATTTCTAAATCAGTTGATTTGCAAGGAGGAGTTCACCAATAGAACAACCCGGTGGGTCACTACTACTAAGAGTAGGAAAATATTTAAAAAATCTATTAAAAAATATACCATAAATAGATAGCATTTTTAAATTTTTGGTTAAGGGGGAATATTGGGGAAATTATTTTTTAAATGATAAGAAAAGGATTCACGCATATACGTTTAAAGGAAGCGCTTCATATAAAGTAGGGTTATGTTTACAAAATTGTGAGAAAATGCTCCAAAAACTGTGTGACTCCAAAAAATTATGTACTCCACTCCCTGGAGATATTGACCCTAAAGTTTTATCATCAAATTCCCCCATATACACGAGTCTCTGTACAAAATTTCATCAAAATTGGTTAACCCAGTCAAAAGTTATTAAGCTTCAAATACACTTACGTACGAACATTTTTATTTTTGCTTTTTTAAGGGTCCCTGTGTAATGTAAAACGGTACCCCATTTTTAATTGATAACTATACTTTCCTTCTTGCAGCATAGCTATGATAAAATACAAAAGATTTTTATCCGGTTTAAAAGTCATAAATTTGTTTATTTATAATTTTTGTGGTATAATTTCAATCCAGTTATAAATAAATCAGCTTTTTTTATTTCAGTTTAATATATATATATATATATATATATATATATATATATATAATCACGATCCCATAATATGTATTTGGTATTTTGAAAGGAAAGGATAAAATCCATTTGTTTCAATTTGAAAAAGTTTCGGAAAAAGGATTTTTTATAAACATTTTGAATGTCAATAAAACTTATAGTGAAATATTCAATGTCATATTTTCACTAACTTTTTTGAATTAAAATTAGATATACAGAAAAAATCTTTCTGAATAATATAAAGAATTTAACCTTGAAAAACAAAAGAAAAACTATGTAAACGTCTTTTAGAAAAGTTTTGATGTGTGATTAGACAAAGTTTAAGGTAAAAAGTTTCCTAAGAAATTACATAAATAAAATAGAATTGTTATGTTTGAATAAAAGTTTTCGCAACATTGAACGAAAATGGAATTGTAAAAAAATTAATATTATTACATTACTTTACATCATATTTAAATCAATTTAAATCTACTTTTTCACTATTATTAAATTAAATAATGATTATTAACTTCTTTTTTTATATAATTTATAAAATGGTTATTTATTGATTTTTAACTACTAATTTCCGTACAGATATAGAAATAATTTTTAAATAAAATGTAGGTTATGTAACAGATAACAAAAAAAGTATTTTTATCTTGATTAAAACTGTAAGTGGTCTCAAAAATTCGATTGACCAACGGTTTGCCCATAGCAAATTTCAATATCAGCAAGAAACATAATATTGTTGTAATCGCAAGCTATTAAAACGGCCGCCTTCTTGAAATGGTGAAGCATTTCATAGCTGCAGTAGTTCTACGGTCTTCCCAGTTTTTAAACTTTGTTCATGCAAAATTTCAGTTCAATCGCTTGAGAAGTTTATGCGTGAAAGTCTCACAGACAACATTAGATTTAAATATATATATATATATATGTATATAAAATAACTAAATAACAGATTTTTTTATTCCTAATATGTATGTTGCAATCTGTTCAACTAGTGAGCAATAAACAAATCCATGGACCAATGAGATGAGGATGATATATATGACATGGAAGTTTGATGTAGTTTTGTACAGATTCAGGCCAATCATTCCTGAGATGTGTATGGTTAATTGAACCCCAGTTACCAAAATATACCGGTACCCACTGATTAGAACTCAAATCCGTATAAAAGTTATTAACTTTTACTAGGATTTTGAATCTCAGAATCTTCGACTTCGAAAATCAGCTGTTAAATCAGTACTTTGTGACGATGAGTTTACTAGTAGACCACCCCGCGAGCTCAAAATAAAAAATAATCTGATATGGACACCACATGACTTCCTTGTACGCCTATTAAATTACATATACACATTTTTTGGTGCACTTCATATAAACTTATTTCATTTGAAAGTGAGATACGATCCTCCAATTCTTTAATAAAGCGGACAGTTACACAATTACATTGTGGTGTACACCACAATGCATTACATTTTTTTGTGGGGTCCGTATCAGCATTTATATATTAGTTTATATATTAATTTTTTTTCACGGCGCTCAAGTTGTTATGTGGTGTAACTGAGAACGTGTCGGATCCGTAACCATGCACGCATCGATTCGAATCCTACTTTATATATATACTTTTTTTAAATATATTGAGCTATTAATAATTAATTATTAACCTCTGTAAATTTTTTAAAAATTAAAATGAAAAGTAAATAAAATTTTATTTCACTTATAACTTCTGATTTTTTTCATATATTTTTTTTTATTGTTATTATTGAATTATTATATATTGTAAAACCTTTTTTTACAATCAGAGATTAATAATTACTAATAAATCAATATATTTAAATTAAAAAAAAAATAAAGGAGATGAAGTCGTATTTGAATCGACTTGCCTTCCCATTGTAAGATCCAAATATTTCATTAATTAAAATTTACTTGGCTATAACTCTGCAAAGAATGAAAGCCATTTGGTACGTATCGTTGTAAAACTCTCAATGAGGGCTTATTACTGCAGTTAAGAAAAAATCCAAAATCTTTTTATTTATTTATTTTTTTTTTTTGATTCTGGGCTTTTTTGGACACTTTTGGTCCAGTCGATTCAAAAGCAGAGGTGCTCAACTAGATATTACAATAGTTCTAAATTCAAAATTTCAGCATCCTACGACTAATCGTTTTTGAGTTATGCGAGATACGTACGTACGTACAGACATCACGCCAAATTAGTCAAAATGGATTCAGGTATAATCAAAATGGATTCAGGTATAATCAAAATGGATTTTTCTGTTGAAATCTGAAAACCGAAATTTTTTGCGATCACAATACCTCTTTTTCTTCGTGCAAGGAAATAAAAAATAATAGATGGATTACAATTTTATTCGTTTAAATTTGGAGAAGGACATCATCACGTAACTATAATAGGAAAGTAAAATTTTAAATAATATTTTTCTGATAAATTATTAGTGGGTTAAATAGAAATATTGCGCTTACATACATTTACATTTTACGTATTACTTTAGTTACTATTACTATATATAGACTCATTACCATGGTATAATTATATGATCCTGTGTAAAGTTAAATATGAATTTTCGCTGTTGTGACACCGGATGTCGTTGCTTTTACAGTAATCGAATTAGCACTCACACATGACGCGAGTACGGTGCAAAACATTATTACTGGTACATATAACAAACTGTTCAACTACTGCTGCCGCCACAAATATTACAACAGTAACAAACCCTATTCTTTCCGTGTTTGTCATTACGTATATATGTTCTGAGTTTTGTAATTTATTAACATCATGATTTTCAATGCGTAAACATGAAAGCAGGAAACAGGAATACATTTTTTAACTTTACATAACTTCGGTCTAAAGATAGATGGCCTCATTGAATAAATAGGCGACAGGCATAGGTTAATATATATATACGTATATATTTTCTTCTAACACGTAACTTGTCCCTATAACTTGGTGGATGAAGGCTTGACTGCTGTAACTTTTTACTTGAGGTATCGTGTCATGTACTATTTTTTTTTTCTTCATATGAGTATAAAATACATTTGAAGCTACTGAATATGTTTCTGTCACAATATTATATTTGGAAACGACAAAATAACTTTGAAAACTTATGTCAGCTTATTTTGTTTTATTATTATTATTATTATTTTTTTTTTTAAGTGACAGAATTTTGAGTCTTCGTACTGTGCCACCTTATGATTGACAATTCTCATTCTAAATGTCGTGTACGTATATATTTTTCCCAGTTTAATTTATGATGAAACACCTCTTTTTTTACTTTTTGGCTAGTGTATATTTGTATTTCTTTTTTGTTCTTAAATTTTGTTATTTTCGTCTTGAAACATATTTATTTGTTTCTCTCTTTTTTCTAATTACTTATATTTATGAAGAAGTATGTGTGTCTGTGTGTGTGTGTGTGTGTGTGTGTGTGTGTGTGTGTGTGTGTGTGTGTGTGTGTGTATGTGTGTGTGTGTGTAAATAGCGGTTAATTTTTTTTTTTTAAATATCATTATTTATAAAAATGAGAAACAAAACATACGTTTTAGTTTTGTTTTTTATTGATTTTTTTTAGGTTAACAAATTAAAAAACAGAAACACAAGAAATTTATAATTTTTAACTAAATAATAATAAATGTTACAATACATACTGAAAAAGTTGTTAAGTTTACATATCTTTTCGCTTAAGCTTTTTGAAATATAAAACACATACACACTAGCAACTTTCCTAACCAAAATATTGGCTAAATAATTTTTTTTTTTAGCCAATAATTTGTAGTTGCCAATAAAATGTACGATTTGTAACTTAAAAAACATCAGAAATATTATTGATAAAATTAATTTTATTGTTAATTTACCATATAAGAAATACACAAATTTGAGAGGTTCAACTTTAATTAAAAACTTCTCAAATTTATTTTTAATTTTAATAAACGTTATTTACATGAATTTTCTCGTAATTAAATTCTCCGTGAAATTAACTAGAAATTTTAATTTGTTTATTGGTAAATTAACAAAGTTATTTTATTCTAAACCTAAAAAAATGTGTTTCTCAAAAAAACCTTTTCATGTTTTACCCCGTTTTTCTTAAAACCTAAATAAGTTAGAGGTCTGGGACCAATTTTATTCAATTTCTGAGATCAAAAACATAAGAAACCACCAAATTTACCTCTCGATTTGTACCACAAGAATTGTAGTTCGGTTTAATTTCACAGAGGGAGAAGAAAGCAGAGCTTAATGTTTCGCGAGCCGAAACTCGCAACGAACCGTTTTCTGATTTATGTTTATATTAAATTTTTTTTTTTATTTTTAGCTGTAGAATCATCTCCCGAGAGATTGCTGTGCAATTTGGAATCACTCTGTATATTTTCAAAATAACTCTATAGTTTTTATTTTCATTGATATAAATACACTTTGTATGTACAGTTTCTAGTCAATAATTAATACAGTTAATTTGAACATATTTTTTCGATGATCGATATTTTAAAACTTATTATAAATGACTATAATTCATTTCTTAGAGTTGTATGATTTTTTTTCTACGTGTACATTCTACACACTAGAATTATTGCTAGAAGAAAAATTCAGTTAGAAATAAATGAAATATATTTTACCAGAATTTACAGAATTTTATTATTTAGATTATAAACTTACAGTCGATGAGAAAAACTATGATAAACAGCAAAATCAAATTAACTTCGATGTGCTATCATACAAAACAAAAAGAATTATATCAGATCCGGATCTAAAAATGTGGAAAAATTCTTCAAAACTAGTTGTACGGATTGCAGAGCTTAATGATAGTGAATCATGGATGTGAAATTAAAATAAGAAATGAAAATAAGAAAAAAGGAGATAAAAAGAGACTTTTAAAATACACATGAGGTTCTTGAAAATTAGGGCGGTTTATTGCGCTGGAAATGAAGTGGTCTTAATACGAAAGATTTTTTAACAGGATGAACTAGTAGGGTGATGGGCCATTTATTAAAACATCCAAATTTATTTAATTAGAGACAGAGGGATGTTTAGAAAGTAAAAACCTTCAAAAGAAAGATAAAAAAAACAGGTAACTAATTGTTAATGTATAGGATGTAGTAAATATTTGTTAAATAATTAGCATAAAATAGAAAGGAATGTAAAATACCATTAAATTTGTTAAATTAGTAAATAACTCGGCCGAATGGCCGAATTTCTTCCACATGTTTATGAAAAAAAAAATTTTTTTCCAGCTGAAAATTATTAAAATTACCTCTTAACTTAGTAATTTTCAATCGATATTAATTATTTTTTATGTTTCTTATTGAATTATTAAAATAATCCAACATTTTTCTGATGATCTACAAAAAAAAAATGTTAAAAAAAGTTGAGTTTTTATAAAAAATATTATTGAACGGTTTTCATGAAAGCTAGAGAAAATAAATTTGTAACAAAAATTAAAGAACTTAAAAGTTGTAATATTAATATAACAACGTTTCGTAAATAAACCGCTCATAATAATTATATATGCGTCATAGATTAATTTTATACAAAATTTGTTTTCTCCAAAATTTTGTTCATATATTGGTTCTTTTTATACCTTTTAGAATTTTTCGTTATTAGAAGCAAATACGGAAAAATAGGATGTTCCACGAAGAACGGATAAACTTTCAGGATATGTTCTAGTGGTGAAAATAATGGAAAAAGTCCATGTTACCATAAGTCTGAAAACGCTTTGTTTTCGAGTAACAGCGAGCGAAAAATTTCGTGTGGATTTCACCTCTTCTTTTTTTTTGTTTTTGTTATAGATGATTTTGAAAAATGCCATTTACGCACCCCCATAAACGGGGGAGTGTCGGACTCGCACGGGTTCGACTAGATGTTATTAAGAGCCTATGTGTACCCGCATCCTACCGACTAAAACTCCGGTTACACCGTTTCTCCTCCTTCAGAGTCGGTCCTGCAGTTTAACCATTGCGCGGGCCCAGGAGGTGCCTTTAGGGTCCAGGGGTCTAGAGTCTCCGGGCTTCATCGCCGTCGCCTATCCGCACTAGTGCAGAAGCACGAGACGGCTAAGCAAAGAGTTGTCCTTCGCCCCTTCACCACCAAGTCACTTTCTTCGTCACTTGTATGTAACTCTGATTCCTTGCTGGATGATCTTCAGTCCTCTTACTGATCCGGGTCCTAAATCAAGCTCTATCCCACCTCTAGCTTCTGTCGCTTTAGTTTTCAGGATACTAATTGCTAGGTGTACTACCTTGTCCCATTCTGCTCTTCCTGGCAACATGTATGGAACAGTTTCTTCCGGAGAAAGCCAGCTTAACCCGACATCTTGTCTCACCACATTCCACCGCTGGCATTGGTAGATGGTGTACTGAACGGTATCTTCAAGATCGCAGTACCTGCATAGAGGAGACGCTCTCCTGCCAAATCGATGCAGGTAAGCTTCAATTTCACCATGTCCAGAATGGAGCTGCGTTATATAGAAACCTACCTCACCCAGTCATCTGGAAGAAGAGATTTCACCTCTTTTAATAAAAAGAAGCCGTACTGTAATTTTTGGGACCCAAATTAAGGAGTAAAGTTAGTGGTTTCTTATGTAATTTGAGCTGGAAAATAGGATAATACAGGTCCTAGAAGTGTAACTGTAATAATTTTTATGATATCCGACGTAAAACACAAAATTCGGTAACGAAAAACAAGTTTTTGTTTTAGGTTTTTGGTACAATAACATTGTTAGATGACTGATAAATGCGAAAATTTTAATAAAAAAAAAAACTATATTATAGAAAATTTAATTCTGAGAAAACGAGTGTAAATACAAAATTGAAGTAATTAATATTTTTAAAATCGTTTTTTTTTTAAAGCAAAACAGATGAATTACGGAAACTAGACAATTACTGTAACTGAGGTTTGTTATTCTGTTACCAATTATCATTTCAGGTACTTTATTTTTTTGTTTTGCTTTACAAAGGATAATGTTTATTAGGTGCAGAAAGAAAAATACGATTGTGTATCTATTTTTCGTCTGTTTTGCTTCAATAAATAACCGATAGGATCATTTCTAATAAAAAAAATTGATCCGATTTCGGCTTTTTACAACATCAGAAATGATGATGTAAAAAGGTTTTACCTTTGGTAAAATTAAGACAGATTGTATTCTTTGGACTCTTAATAGGTAAATTTAGTTGTTTTGTTTGAAATCTGACCTGAAAAATACAAATGGAAAATCAAATAAAATATAAAGTAGTATATTTTTCGATCTTAATTTTTTTTTGTTTTTTTTTTACCCCAAATTCCTGGAGAATGACTAAAAATACAGTTCTGGCAGTTATTTTTTTTTTCAAATTTTCAGGTGAGATTTCATGTAAAACCTCTAAATTTATCCCTTAATGTGGGTGTGGTACAGAAATCAGAACGAAAATTTTTCCCCAACCGACACTCGCTAAAGAAGCTTTTTCGAACCTGTGTTTATGTGAACTTTCTTCCTTGTTTTCAACAGTATAACATGTTCTGAAAGTTTTTTACTTTTGTCGTGAATCATTCTGTATTAAGTATTTTTCCAAATTTATTATTTAAAAAATCGAAAATTAAAAAAAAAAGTACTTATTAAATTTTATGTTTATTATTTATTATATGTTCAGCGGAACAGAATTTATTAATATCAACTATGCTTATTACACCAACAACTTCTTTAATTTTTTTTTTTTTTTTTTTTTGTATAAGTATGTTTATAAAATATATAAAACATTATATAGTCTGTATACACCCTGTTATTATTGTTTAATATCAGCATATTTATACATGCTATTGTTATTTTTTTTTAAATAAATAAAATTTGACCATAAAAACTTATATCTGTTTATATCTATTTATAACTTTTTATAAAATATTTTGACGAAAACAAACATAAGTGTTTGATTATGACTTTATAATTGGGTATTAATTATTAAATTCATTAAATAATTATTAAAAACCAAAAACACAAGAATTATTTTAAATAATTTGTTGGTTTTTGTCTTAATTATTTTTTATTTGTTTATTGATTTAAAAAAAAAAAATTTAATAGTTGGTGTAGTTATTACACTATGTTTTTTTGTGTATTAAACAAATTTATTCCTAAAAAAATATTGTTTTTTTTTATTCATTTTTACTACCTTGTACGAATAAAGGAAGTATTGCGATCGCGAAAAATTTCGGTTTTTCAGATTTTGACGGAAATATCCATTTTGACTATCCCTAAACCCATTTTGACTAGTTTCGGCGTAACCTCTGTACTTATGTGTGTACGTACATATCTCGCATAACTCAAAAATGATTAGCACTTTTTTTTATTTAGGAGTGTTGTTACATCTAGTTGTTCACCTCCCATTTTGATTACAATTGGCTGGACCAAAAATGTCCAAAAAAACCCTACGTGAACGTATAAATTACCTCATGTGAAAGTATTGCTTACCATTTTTAAATCCAAATGTTATGGATTTTGGACTTTTTCTTAACTGCTGTAATAAGTCCTCATTGAAAGATTTTATACGATATATCATAACTGGTACTTATTTTCATTGGTTCCAGAGTTATAGCAAAATAAAATTTGTATTAATGAAAAATTTGGATCTTACACATCGGTTCAAATCCGACTTCATGTCCTTTTTTTTAACTTTTTTTAAAATTTAAATGTTTTGATTTATTAAAAATTTTTAACTTCTGATTGTAAAAATAAATTTATAATAAATAATAATTCAATAATAACAATAAAAAAATAATATGAAAAAATATCAGAAGTTGTTAATGAAATAAAATTTTATGTTCTTTTTATTTTTTAAAATGTATATGTAATTTAATAGGCGTACATGGAAGTCATGTGGTTTCCACATCAATTTTTATTTTCGTTTAATTTATTTTTTAATCTCATATTATTCGATTAATATAATGAATTTTCGTGTCTTTTAGATTATATTTTATAGTTTTTAATTCATATAAAAGTTACGAACTCAGACATTTGGATCAATACAAAAATTTAAAAATAAATTTTGATAAAATAAGTTCAATTTTTTTTATTTTATAAGAAAATAATAAAGTTTTATCCGATAAATGAGAAATTAAGATATTTAGAAAAAGGGTGAGGTGGATAGATAGGAAAAGGGAAAGTGAGAAAGGAAGAATGATATTGTGAAAGAAAGACAGAAAGAAAAGTATTTGGCGAATGTTATAATTAAACAGGGTGAAGAAGTAAAAATGGGTGATGGTGAGGTTTTGGAGTCCTCCTCAGTAGGGGAATGCGGGGTCGGAGTGTATGTGTGAGTTAAGTGCAGGGAGGTGTAAGATACCTTAACACTTTACCACCATACCCTTACTGTATCAGACCGCTGGCCGAGGACTCTAATTCACTTTCAATGTAGAACGTATGAGACGCCCTAACGTGGTGGCTTATGGACGACACTGACACCCTCCTGTGATAACACCTCTCAAAACAGTAGTCGTATCTTGGTGTGCGTGTGTTCACGTATGTATGTGTGTATCCCCCCTACGTGAACGTATAAATTATCTCATGTTGTGAAAGTATTGCTTACCATTTTTAATCAAACGTTAACAAAAACAAAAATTTTGGTTGTGTGTGTGTTTTATGTAATGTACAGCTATAACCGTCGATCATTACTAAAACATAATAATCCATAAAGTGAGAAAACTTATTAATTGGAATACATATCTGTTGCCTGTTTAAAAATCGGTAACATGCAGCAAAACTTCTTAAAGTACATAGAAGATAAACAAGATTGTTACAGAAGGAAAATTTAGGATAGCCATAGGATAACAAAATAAACGGAAATTTAACTTTGATATTCTAAAAAAAAACTTACTTTAGCACAGGAATGTAATTTTATGTTGAAAATACAACACAACTACTAGCATATGCTGAATTAAAAAATATCGACGAAAACAAATGAGTGAAATATCACATTATGTCACTCAGCCAGTCTTACATTTATTATTTTGCTTTACGTATGACATTTAAGAGTTATTTGTCGGCTGTTTATAACGGTCACGTTCGACCATCCTAGATTATTTCAGCTATACTAATTTTAACCAGAAAAAATCTTCTTCAGACTGTACATTATTTTTATAAATACACACATCAAATTGCAAAAAGAAACATTGAAGAGATTAAAAAAAAATCAATAAAAAAATGTCATTTCGAATATTAAGCAATCATCCTCAGTATACTCAAATAAAGAAATATATTAGAAATAGAGGTACTTGTGTATTATAACGGCGCCACCATCGTTGGGAGGTTATAAACAGCGCAATTGGTGACGAGTTAAGTAACTACCTTCTACTTCTTTTGAGTAAAACGATAAATTAAAAATATTTGTTAAAGTTAACGGTGAACTTATAAGTAAGATGTATGCACGTAAAATTTGGAATCTTCCAGCTTTTGAAGAGGCATCTGTTACATTTTTGCAGGAAAAGGGTATTCTTCGGAAGGAACGAAAATGTGCCAAAGAACATATGATTTTGTATTTTAGTGAAGGAGTCATTTGGCGATGCAACAAGAGAAGTTGCCGCAGCAAAATGCGCGCAGGTAATTGAATGAAAGGCAACAAAATATTTTTTCACAATGCAGTCCGTTTTATTTATGCCTGGGCGTATGAAATGAGTTCTTTCAAATGGTGTTCACGTATGCTCATGTAAATTTTCTCATGTTCATGAGCAGTATTTGTACGTGTACAAACTGTAACAACTACCTTCATCAGGTATGCGTTTCAAAATTAATAAATCAGCCTGGAAAAATAGGAGGTCCAGGTAGAATAGTTGAAATAGATGAAACTCTATTCAGTCGACGAAAAAGTCAGGTCGGACGAGTGTTTTCCCAACATTCGGTTTTCAAGGGAATTTGTCGGGAGACGGGCGAATGTTTTGTAGTCGAGTTTCCAGACAGATCCTTCAAAACTGTCTCGAATTAAATCCTTAAAGCATGTGGAATATGGTACAACTCTTTATTCTGACTCGTTGAGAGAGTATAGGACAAATGAACTGGAGAATCATGATTACCAGCACTTCACTGTTAATCACAGCTATAATTTCGTTGATCCTGAAACAGAAGTACACAAAAAAAAATGTGAAAAGATTACGGAGTTCTTTGAAACGGAGAAATAAAACACATAGAGGCATGACAGTTATTATATAGAGTCTATTTTGTTGAGTTTATGTGGTGCTGAAAACATACATCCAACGATATATTTCAAGAAATATTAACAAGTATTGTCCACTTTTGGCCACCGAAAATTTGAATAAATGATTCAATTTCTAGTTTTATGTTTCTAATCTATGCTTAACATCATAAATTTACAGACCTTTCCCAACCAAAGTGGTCCCGTTTTAATACAAAGTACCGAAATGAACATAAAATAACAACGTAAATTAAGATAATAAATAAAATAAATTTCAACGGGCCATTCAAGAACTGTTCACAGATCAAGTTGTTAGAAATACATGTAATTTTTTTTTATCAATTTTTAAATTCCTTTAAGTGACTGACTATGACTATTTAAAAGTTGAAATGCGCGCCCAGCCAATATTATAGCTTTTAATATTTTTGGTCTCTTCTTTACTTTTTTATTTTTTATTTTTATAATAAATATTTAATAATTAATTGTAAAAAATTTATTTAAAAAAATTTAACCTTTTATTTAGTAAAAATGACCAGTTGCTAGAAATTTCATTATTATTTATAATTTTTTAATTAAATTAGGCTATCATGATTTCTCAACGATAAACGTTTTTTTTTCGATCAAAAATTTACCTAAAACCATAATCGACTCTAATTATAAGCTTTTAAAAATTATTTCTTATCAGATAAGATTGGACTTTAGATAAAATTTAAAAAAAAAAACTTGAGCAAGACCGAATTTTTGTTAATTTAATTTGGTTACTTTAATTTTATTTTTTTTTAATTTTATTTAATATTGCTAACATTAGAAACCTCTGATAAAGAGATGTCAACGTTCCAACTTGTAGCATGATACCGAACCACACTTCTAACATACCCCGCTCAGATATTTTCGACTTTAAATTGATCGTAACTAAGAACGACCTATCTTTATCAAATTTTCACATTCACAACATCAGATACACTACTACTGATACATTCAACACCATTTTAATCAATTCTTCTCGTGATGTATTCATATTCAAAATAGGAAAACTTTCCTATTTCAAATGCCTCATTCCACATTTCAAATACTTCCAATCTATATTTTATAAGTGTTCATATTTCATATCCATACATTGATATAATTACACTTCAGAAGTCGTTTTTTCAAATTCTAACTACATCTTACTATTTAATAAATGAGAAGTTTGAAAAAAAAATTAAAAATTATTGACGATCTAAAATTAGATATGAGTTGATAATTTTAGCAAAATACCCAACTAAAATTACTCTACATCGAAAAATAATTCATAAAAATCTCCTCAAAACAAAGGCAAATGTAAACGGACATGGTATATTAAAATGAATTTTCATCTAATTTGCATCATCGTAATCGAAAATATTTATTCAGTGAACAAAAATATAGAAAATTATATAAATTTTTACAAGAAATTTTCTAAAATAAAATTACGCTGTTTGACCTTTCAGCTTCCAGAACTTTGATTATTATTAGTTAGACTGTCCTCTTAAAGTCAGTTATTTTTACATGGATTTGAATACTAGATCGTAGATACCGGTGTACTTTGGTGGTTAAGTGTCAATTAACCACACATCTCAGGAACGATCGAACTGAGACTGTACAAGACTGCACTTCATTTACACTCATACATATCATCCTCATTTATCCTCTGAAGTATTATCTAAATCGGAGGCTAAACAGGAAAAAGAAAAGACTGTCCTCTTAAATTCTCAATTGAATTTTTTACTAATTTTACAGCTGATTTAAGAAAACATTCTGTATTAGAAATTTTTTGGGCAAAATTAAGATCACAGACTATTTCAAATATCTTGTAGAAATTGAAAAAATCAGTAATTGAGACAAAAAAAAATACAAATTAGAACAACTAAACTTTTAACTCAAAAAATTATTTTTACTATAAAAATCATTTTTCCTTAAACGCAAAATTAAGACCAATCATCTTTTACGGCATAGAAATAATAAATCTAACTGGAATGGAAAATCTACTCAAGATAGAAAAAAGAATATATTATCAAAGAAAATTCAGGTTGAGATCAAACAAATGTACGATAAAATTGAAGACCTGGAAGTAACAATAAGAAAAATACGACTAAAATTTTATGGACAAATGGTTCGAATGACTTAATCAATAAGACTAAATATACAAAATTTCGTTGAACTAGTGAGCTACAAATGTTAAGGAAACTATGTTAAACACATAAATGAAGAGTTCTATAAGTTCATTATTACAGAAAAAGATGGAATCGAAAGGAATATAAAAGGAAAATTTTTAATTAAATGTTCCTGTAGGTGAAAAGAAAAGAAAAACCAAAAGATAATGGACTGAAGAAAGAAGAGCTAAACAGTCCTAAAGATTAAACTTCTGGAAGAAAGAGAAAAACTGGATAAAGTGATATTTCCGTGGCCCTTGCAGGCTTATCCGGGAAGAAAAACAATTACAGATCTTCGTGGCGGAGTAATATTGTTTCTACCTTTCATTCAAAACTTCTGGATTTAAATCCCGATTAGGTATGTCATTTTTTCGCACGCTACAAAATATTAATTCCATTATCATTCCTCAGCAGCTGTTATTTAGAGTGCAAGCCAAAATAAAGTGGAATATATAGGAGTTAATCGGGCTTTCTTTGTTTCAAATCAATTATTAACATTCAACACATCTATTTTTTGTTCCAAGGGAACAGATTGTAACATTTAATTTTGTTAAAAAAAAAAAAAAGAATAATAATTAAATAATAGATCATTAAAATATGTAAAAAAATATTTGCAAAAAAAATAGCAACGAATTGATATGTAGTTTGTTAAAATATATATTGTTATATTTACCAAACTTTTTTTAGAAGGGACCATCACATTTAGTATGGTTATTTTAAAGAAAAATTGTATTACTGTGGAATATTTTTGCAGTTTTATTATCCTATTTTATCATATACCTCTTTGAAGAGGTATTTCATTTGAAAATGAAATAACAAATAATAAAAAAAACACGTTTAAATTGTATCCATTTTCACTAAATATTACCTGGAAAAATTTATAAATTTTATTTTTATTGTTAGGCTGATCCAAAATAATAACCTAGAAAAGTCCAGGTAATCTTTTCAATAGTAAACACATATATCGTATAAAATATTTTAATGTTACCCTCAAAAAGTTTTTAACAATAACATTCAAATTGCAAAAACCCGTGGGAAAATAAATAAAACTGTTTCAAAAGTAAAAAAAAAACGTTTGAGTAAAAATAAAAATATTAAATGAGTTAAAATCAGGTATAAGAAACGTAGTTTTGTGAGAAAATAATTTTGTTTATTGATGTTTCTTTGTCATTGGTTATTTATGATTTTTACAATAGGTTGGGATTATTAAAATTAATTTTAGAATAGTAATAATGTGTGTGGTGTGTGTGTGTGTGTGTGTGTGTGTGTGTGTGTGTGTGTGTGTGTGTGTGTGTGTGTGTGTGTGTGTATGTGTGTATTATATGTGCTTGTATTGATGTATGAGTGTTACTCATATTAAGTTATACCGGCGGCATGAAGACACACAGAATAAAAGAAGAAAGATTTAATAAGCTGGAGAGGTGGACAAATGTTTGTTGGATATTAAAAAAAAAATATATCTATAACTCTGTCGTGATGGGGAGGTAAAACAGTAACTATTTGCCTGTCTTTATATTTGTTGTATTCTCTTCCTATTCGCTGTCTCACTCACACTCTTCTCTTTTCTTTGTCAGTGTATGAATGTCGTTTGTACTTGAAAGTTGAAAAATTTTATGACAGCGGTAAACCGGAAACTGTTGTACACCAGTTATTTTACAACGCCAATACTTCCAGTAGTATAATGTACCATCAAACCTACACTCTCTTTTAGCTTTCAGTTGCTTCAACCGACTGAATCTTTTCTCTTGTTTTTTTTTTTTATCTTTCTCTCACTTTTCTTTTTTACTATCTCTTTCTCTTCCTTTTACTTGGTATCTCTGAGCACAAATTGCCTCAAGATAATTCTGTCACATAAATCTATAAATGAAAAGGGATGGCATAAACCTCGCGTTCTCCTTTACTGTTGCTCTTCTAACTCCACCGCACTTGCTGCACTCCTTTCTTTCCGCTCTGCACACACACACACACACACACACAGATTAGTCTTCTCCATTTGTTATAATTCTTCTCCTACTCGTGATTACTATATATATATTTTTTTTTTATTTTTATTTTTTTTTTATTCCACATGCTTCCAAATTAAAATTAGATTTATTTACGAAAGAAAAAACTGAGAGGTAAAATCAATCCTAAGAAAACACAAAAAATAATTTTCGAACACATACTAATTAAAATTAATTAATGGCAGGTTGAAGCAGAATAAAATTATTTACATGGTATTTACAGGTCAGTAAAAAGAATTTTAGACGTAAAATGTTGAGATTTTAAAAAAAATTAGATATATAGAGAAAGAAATTATTTAAAATTTTTATATGAATCAGTTAGCTGTAATATGAATTTCTCCAACTAAACTGATTGGAAAAAATGTAAATAATTAAATTTTTACCAACCTTTCGAAGAGAAATACAGTATTATTTTCAGTCGCTCGCTGTTGTTGAGGGGAAAAAATTGAATTTCCTTTACGTTTTAAGGTATGAGGAACACGAAAATACTGTTCATTTTATATATATATATATGTTTAAAATTTTTGGCTCGAAAATGTCCAAAACTACTAGATTAATTTCATTTATCTAACAACGTAATCTTAATTTGAGGTTATGTTGCCTGTGTAGTGGTGTTTTTTTCATACGCGCTTATGTAGTGTGTCGCAGAGGTATTACTTGAAAGTTGATGTTTGTATGTGTGGTCTACTCGTTAATCGAACTATGTAGTGCATTGTACTCCGAAAATCAGTGCATTTTTGGCTACGAAATAGTGAGAGCGTCGGAAACAAAAGTCATTCTTCTTGCCCAGAACCACGTAAGAGTTTTTTTGTTTTTTTTAAACTATTAATCTTTATTGATTGACGCAAGTAAAATATCTCATTTACAAATCAGAGTTAAAATCAAAAATTATAGTTTACTATAAAAAAAACCCAAATATTTGTGTCAAATTTCGACATTTTTTGTCAACGCTTTTTTTAAGATATGAAGCAAAAACTGTTTAGATAATTTTAAATATTTCTACCACCGTTAGTTCCGATTAAAGCTTTGGAATTTTTAATAACTACTTTAATCTTACAAAACTTCAAGTTTCTACGAACAATATACAAAAGATCAATAATTCAAAACGGTGAAAACTAACCCTACCCATTTTTTGTTTTAATTTTGTCCAAAATTACTTCTACCAACTCGCCATGTATAGAAAAAAATTTTAAGCCATTTTTGAATTATTTATTTGAGTTAGTCTAGAGATATTAATCAAAATACATGCCATTACACGTACGTTCATAAATACCGAAAATTTCTAAATTGGTTTTTATGTTTGCTTTGACTGTGGGAGTTTTGAAATATTAATATTTTTGTAACCTCGATACCTAAAATTTTGGCCGATCTATATAACATATTATATATTTATACACATATTACTGAAATAGATTTATAACCGGGAAAGTAAAATTGTAACTGAATTTAATATTGTACGTTATTAGACATAAATATTAATGTTTAATAAATGTGTAAAAGCTGTTAAGTAATATTTACTTCATATTCCACTTTGCTATATTACGAAAGAGACAGTACTAATCAGATTTAGTACACAGACCGATTTAGAACGATTTTTTTTAACTATAATCATTTACAAAAGTATTTTATTAATTATATCATGTATTTTAAACCGAGAAAAAAGTTAATTTAGTTGTAGTTTATGAAAAGTTAAAAGGATAAAGCGAATGGAAAGCGTTTTAATGTTAAGTGACCATTAAGAAAGCGGGACGTTATTCTCTTCTTCCAGTTTTCTCCCAACACTTCTGACTATCACTTTTGTTCCTATAATTACAGTTTAAAAGTATTTTCATAATTACGTTAAAATATTTTAAATTACAAATTGTTTATTTTTATATCGGTACAGGATGTGTTAATTATACAAATCTAATAAAATAAATTATCGCAAATATTTTAATATATTATTACTATTATTATCATTATTGCTGTGATTATTATCTGCAATCTATTAATATTATGATAAAATAGTGTGATTCATTAGTATCTAATTTAGAATAGTATTAATAATAATAATTAAAATAACTATTTGTTTCTTTTTTTGGTTATATATTATAATAATAGTAATATAAATTATTATTAGTTGATTAAAAATTACGTGTGACAATTAGGAGTTCGTAAACGATGTATTTATACTGTGATGTACAACATATTATCATTATAGAATCTTTTGTACAGAGATAAGATAAATTAGTATATTGTTGGTAAATTATTAATAAACTCGTGATTTGTTATGTTTATATAATACATTTTACGTAACAAAACAAAGTTATTTGCGTATTGTTAGTAATATTTTTACTTTTGATGATAATAATATGTAATCAGTCGATTATATCGTTACCAACAGTTGAATAATATTATTTTGTAAATGATTCGGTATTTTTATGATTGTATCATAAAAAAGTGAATCTGTTACTAGTTTATACTAATGTTTACACGTATTTATCAATGAGTGAATCTTAATAACTCCATTTATTTGTACTCGGTTTGAAAATAATTCTCTGTTAGCTTATGTAATATTTCATTTTATTATGAAAAACCTTTGTTTAAGAACACTGAAGAAAAATAATAATATTAATATTAGGAATTTTACATAAATATCATCTTACTACTAAACTTCAATTTTCTAGAAACGCTATACAAAAAAAAACTGATGTGGACACCACATCACCTCTTTGTACGCCTATTAAATTACATATACACATTTTTTGCTGCACTTAATTTAAATTTACTTCATTTGAAAGTGAGATAAGATACTCCAGTTCTTAAATAAAGTGAACAGTAACACAATTGCTAAAATATTACTTTTTATTAACATCAAATATTTATACAATTATTAATTCAACAATCTTACCTGAAATATTAGGATAGAGTAAAAGTCCTTTTATTACTATTTAAATAAATGTAAGTCTTATATATCTACCTGTAATACTATGTTTTTTTTTTTTTAATTATTATGATGTAACCATCAACAAAATGAAAATGAAATAATCACATGTTTCACCAAATCTGATATGGATAGCACATGATTTACTTGTACGCCTATTAAATTACATATACATTTTTTTTTTTTTAAATGAAAAGTACATAAAATATTATTTCATTAATAACTACTGATATTTTTTTCATTTTCTTTTTATTGTTATTATTGAATTATTTATTGTAAATTATTCTTCACAATCAGAGGTTAATAATTAGTAATAAATGAATATATTTAAATTAGAAAAAAGGTAAAAAAAAAAAATAATAAATAAAAGTCGGATTTGAACCGATGTGCCTTCCCTTGAAAGATCCAAGTATTTCATTACTTAAAATTTTATTGGGCTATAACTCTGGAACCAATAAAAATAAATACCACTTATCATATATCGTTTAAAAGCTGTCAATGAGGGCTTATTACTGCGGTTAAGAAAAAGTCCAAAATCAAGAATTTTGTGTTTTTTGGACGCGACTGATTGAAATAAAATCACCTATTATTTTTTTGTTATTTTTATGAAGCAATGAATTCGAATTAAAACTCATTTCCAAAGATATAAAATGTAAGATATAATTTTTTTTGTAGAACTACATATTGTATACTAACCTATTGATTTGAATAAGCTTCCTTCCATTCTATATATCTTACTCATTTTTTTCGCAAAAAATTTATCAAAAAGATATAAACCTTCTAGGATAGTGAAAAGAATCGTTATTTTTTAGAAGAAATACAGAAACCAGAGGAATTTGTAAATAATTATCTGTTTTTTTTTTCAATATATGTAAAATTCTCCTTTTATGAATCATGAGACCTTGCCTGAGGGAGGGGGCTTGAGTGCTCATTGATACAGAGCAGCTAGATTGAAGGTGTAACCATATCGGAGAGGTGTGTGTAGAGAGCCAGACTAAGGAATGATTCCTGAAAGAGAGCAGCAGCTCTTTCAGTAGTTCTTAAGGGCGGATGTTAAGAGGACTTAAACGGTCATATCGACATCACTCAATCTTCTGAGTTCTACACAGTTGAAAGCATTGGAAAACTACGGTTGTTTTTTTTTTTTCAAGAAAACGTACCGCTCTGCATTTTCATGTAACAAAAATGGAGGCGCCTTCCTTGGTAAAATGTTCCGGAGGTAAACTAGTCGTCCGTTCGGATCTCCGGGTTGGGACTACTAAGGAAGGGGTCATCAAAAAATTAAAAAATAACATTCTAAGAGTCGCAGCGTGGAATGTTAGAAGTCTAAAAATAGTTGGTAGGTTAGAAAATTTAGGAGGAAATGGATAGGTTAAATGTAGATGTAGTAGGAAATAGCGAGGTTCGGTTGCAAGAGGAAAACGACTATTCGTCAGGTGATTTTAGAACAATTAACTCAGCGTCATATAAAGGGCAGGTAGGAGTAGATTTCGTAATGAACAAGAAGGTAGGGAAGAGAGTAGAGTATTTCAAAAAGCTTAGTGATAGAATTACTGTAATCACAATAAAATCAAAACCTAAGCCGACAAAGATTGTTAACGGCTACATGCCTACAGGTGCCCATGATGCTGAGGTAGAGTGTGTATAGGATGAAATTGACGATGCAATTAAACACATAAAAGGGGATGAAAATTTAATAGTTGGAGATTGGAATGTAAGCATTGGAAAAGGCAAGGAAATATTGTAGGTGAATACGGGCTGAGCAAAAGGAATGAAACAGGGACACCGACTTACTGAGTTTTGCAAAGTATAATTCAGTAATTGCCAACATCCAGCTTAAAAATCATAACAGAATAATATAAACGTGGTAAAGCCTGTTAATAATGCAAGGTATCAGATAGATTATATCATAGTTAAACAAAGAGACAGAAATCAACTTGTCGACTGCAAAACATACCCTGGAGCAGACATTGATAACGACCATAATTTAGTGATAATGAAATGTAGATTGGGGTTTAAAAACCTAAAGAAAATGTGTCAGATTAATCGGTGGAATTTAGAGTAGCTTGAGGAACAGGAGGAAAGGAAGTTTTGAGGAGGACATTGATAGAGGTCCGAATAAAAACGATAAGGTAGAAAATATAGAAGAAGAATGGCAGAATGGTAAGAAGAAAATTCTTAAATCTACAAAATCGAAATTAGGCGGAACAAAGAGAACTGGTAGAAAACCTTGGATATCAGAGGATATATTGGAGCTTATGGATGAACGTAGAAAGTATAAGAATGCTAGTGATGAAGAAGGTAAAAGGAAATATCAATACTTAGAAATGCTATAAACAGGATGTCCAAATTAGCCAAAGAAGAGTGGATTAAAGAAAAATGGGAAGAGAAATGATCATTGGTAAAATAGAAGTATACAGAAACGTTAAAGGAGAGTTTTGTGATACATAAATTAAAATCTAATAACGTGTTAAATAAAGATGGTACACTGATTTATAATATGCAAGAAAAGGTCGATAGGTGGGTGGAATGTATTGAAGAGTAATACGGGGGAAATTAATTAGAAACTGGTGTTATAAAGGAAGAAGAGAAAGTCTAAGAGGATGAAAAGGGAGATATAATATTGAGATCTGAATTTAATAGAGCATGAAAAGATTTGATTGGCAGAAAGGCTCCTGGGATAGACGGGATACCTGCAGAATTACGCCCAATGATGGTTAAAAAGCGATAGATAGGTTATACAAACTGATGTGTAATATTTATGAAAAAGGAGAAGTTCTGTCAGACTTCAAAAAGAATGTTATCGTCATAATACCAAAGAAAGCAGGATGGATAGATGTGAAGAGTACAGAACAATTAGCTTAACTACTCATGCATCAAAAATCTTAATTAGAATTCTGTACTGAAAATTAAGAGAAAAGTGGAAGAAGTGTTAGGAGAAGACCAATTTGTTTTCAGGAATGGTATAGGGATAAAGAAACAATTTTAGCGCTCAGAAGAAGAATTTTAGTAGAAGGAAGATTAAAGAAAAACTAACCAACATGCATGGCACTTATAGACTTAGGAAAGTCATTGGATAACGTAGATTGGAATAAAATGTTCAGCGTTTTAAAAAATTTAGGGTTCAAGTATAGAGATAGAAGAACAATTGCTAACATTTACAGGAACCATACTGCAACAGTAAAAATCGAAGAACATAAGAAAGAAGTCGTAATAAAAAAGGGAGTCCGACAAGGATGTTCCCTATCCCCGTTACTTTTTAATCTATAAGAACTCCCACATAAAAATAAACAAGAACAAATTGAAAGTAATGAAATGTAGTAGATATAATGTAGATGGACCACTAAACATAAAAAAAGAAAAGATTATAGAGCTAGAAGAATTTTTTTATTTGAGAAATAAAATTACTAAAGATGGACGAAGCAGGAGCGATATAAAATGCCGAATAGCACAGGGGAAACGAGTTTTCAGTCAGAAATATAATTTGCTTACATCAAAAATTAATTTAAACATGTCAGGAAAACATTTTTGAGAGTATATATTTGGATCGTAGCTTTATATGAAAGTGAAACTTTGGACGGTCGGAGTATCTGAGAAGAAAAGATTAGAAGCTACTGAAATATGGTGCTATAGGAGAATGTTAAAAATCAGATGGGTAGATAAAGTGACGAATGAAGAGAGGTTGCGGCAAGTAGGTGAAGAAAGAAGCATTTGGAAAAATATAGTTAAAAGAAGAGACAGACTTATAGGCCACATAGTAAGGCATCCTGGAATAGTCACTTTAATACTAGAGGGTCAGGTAAAAGGAAAAAATTGTGCAGGCAGGCAACATTTGGAATATGTAAAACAAATTGTTAGGGATGTAGGATGTAGGGATTTACCGAAATGAAGTGACTGATACTAGATAAGGAATCTTGGAGAGCTTCATCAAACCAGTCAAAAGACAAAAAAAATAAAAAATATGAAAAATGTTTAAGCTTTAACGGCAGTTTGTGCTTTCTTATTTTTTTTTTAATTAGGTGATAAATAAACAATATTTCTATGATTAAGTGATAACTTATAAGATTATAATTGCGAAAGAAAAAAATTTGTTTTTTATCTAAAGTTATAGAAAAAGTTAATTTACTTGATAGTAAAATAACCTAATAATAAAAATGTTGAGCTTACGTAGAAAGAAAGAGAAGAAATGAAAGAAGAAAAGTAAAAAGAAAACAGTTCCTCTTTATCATCCGCTATTTCCTTTTTTTCTGCTCACTTGACACGATGGCATGGCACCGCGCCGCTAACTGAATGATGAACATTGTACGTGGTTTGAAAATAAATATTTTAACTTCCACTCGTTTTACCCTATATCAAAGCCAGGTGCTGTGTCGTCACTGCTAAAGGCAAAATTAGGGTGTCCCTGTCACATTAGATACTTGCTGCCTTGTCTGTCTTTCTCTCTAACCTGATATAGGGTGTCAGAGTCATGTTAGTGAACTAACCTACGTAGTACATTATGTTGAACGAGTCTAAAACAAAAGACAGCTACGTATTTCTTTGTATCATTGATCACGTGTTCTTTTTAAAATAAAAAACCTGTCACTGTAGACGTTTAAGTAGGGTGTGTGTGCGAGAGAATATGTGTAAGAAGTGTTTTGTATCTCTCTCACTCTCTCACTCGCTCTCTCTCGATCTCTCTTTCTCTCTCTCTCTCTCTCTGTTCGTGTGTGTGTGTGTGTGTTATAAGTACCTATATTCACGTCCTCATGTTTAGCCAAATTCGCGCTTGCGCGCGCGCGCTCACACGCACGTTATTTTTTTTTTATAAATGAATTGTAATGTTTTTCCTTTTTCTTTATTTTTGCTATTAATCCCCCAGAAATGTAACTCTTACAATATCTTCATTACAAATCTGTTAACCGTATAACTTGTTTTTTCAATCCTGAACCCCGTAGGGGAAGATACCCGCATTGCGATGTTCTCAGTCGCCATACCACCCTCTCCATTCCTTAACGCAGATGGGATTTTACCGGAGATCGTCTTTACATCCTGTAAACGTTTCTGAACCGATTTCGAAATAATAAACAAGTAAAATAATAAATTAGACTACTTTTCATTAAGTCCAGACCTTTTTTTTTTTTTAATTTGTATGTCTTAATTTCACACTGTTCGGAGACGGTGATTTCATTAGTTATTCTTTTTTTATTGTATTGTTTCCCAGGGCTAATGTATTAGCGAGCGCGTTTTGTGTGTGTTTGGGTGGGGTGTCATTGATATTAATTTGCAGTTTTATGGGTATTTAGCCATTTTCAAAGATAGAATCAACCATACGCAAACATATTTCATGTAATTCTTGATTATTTTTCTATATAGCGTACGTATCCGTACATATATCGTATGTATATACCAATTCCGTTTGTATATATCGTACATAGCTATCTTTAAGTAAATTATAGTCTTTTTTTTTTAGCTTTACTAGATGGGGATCTAAATAATTATAAACCGTAAACTTCTTAAATCTCTGACCATATCAGCTTTTCAGAAAAAACAAACATTCTGAAAATCTATGTATACCTCAAATAAAACCATACATAAAGACTTAAACGGTTCGTCGATCTGTGAGATGAATTGTGGTTTTGACGTTTTATTTAAAAAAAAAAAAATACATAACTGTTACGAAATTATTTTTTATTATAGAAAAAATAACGTTTACTGAAATCTCGTAGTTCAAGTAAAATTTTCTGGAAGTTGTTTCCTCTCATTGGTTCAGAAAGCGAGTAGTTTTTAAACAAACTGACACTCTACCAAAACCCACCGACAACTCTACCAAGCCCACCGGGTTCGTTTAATAGTAAATTCGTCTTCGCAAATCAGCTGATTTCGACGTCGAGAATTCTAAGGTTCAAATCCTAGTAAAGGCAGTTACTTTTATACGGATTCGAATACTAGATCGTGTACTTTGGTGATTAGGCGCATCTTAGGTTAGGCGTGTACTTTGGTGGTTAACCACATGTATGTCAGTAATGGTCGACCTGAGACTGTACAACACTACACTTCATTTACATTCTTACATATTATTCTTACATATCCTCATTCATTCTCTAAAGTAATACCTTACCTACGGTGGTTTAGAAGACTAAACAGAAAAAGAAAGGCACTATCAACATTAGCGACAATTTAATAAATTGTTAGTTACCACATTGTACAATTAAAATTGATATTGAAACTACAAAAAATTGAAAATATTTTTTTTTATGTTACTCAGTCGATAAAGTCTTAAGTAATATTAAATTTAAAATCCTTGAATTTTTCGTTCTCCGCTTAACGTGTACAAAAATATGTGCTCAGATAGTTTTATCAATCCCTTCACATATTTATTAATTTTATTTTATGAAAATTATATTATAAATTAATACTGACTTTAACGACATCTATTTTTTATTTTCTGATTGTGTGTATTGCGTTGCTCTTCTGATAAGAATTTTACTGAGTTTTCCCTTGATCTATTCAGGTAAATTTTCGAATATTCCTTTTTTATCCATGTAGTAGCCCACCTACTCATTCGTTTTATTTTACTGCTTGCAAAATACTACCCCAAAGAAGATAATTTTACTCCTAGCTTTGAAATTATGGTGTAACTTGTGGAAAAAATTACTGAAATTAAGGTTATGTATGAATTCATACCAGATTTTTTCGGGATGTCATAAATTTAAAATCTGCAAGAACGATAAAAATTTTGCCCAGTTTTAGCCTAGCGGATGATGAATATTGATCCTAAAATAGATGGTCCAGTAGAATAAACGACTAATATTTGATTGGACTGTTCTTATTTGGACTAGACTTGTATTATCATGGAGCATTAAGACCGAAAGGAAAACTGATCTCTCATTAGTGACGAGAGTTTTGCGGCCCAAACCATACTGTCGGAATGTATGATAGGCATTTTTTGAACCGGAAAGCAAGGATAGCAGGAGAATTTTTATCTCCCTATTAATCGCAGAACCTGGAAAAAAGTCCCTTGCGACTAATTCTTTTTTTCATTAGGCGGATAATTATTTATTAAATGGCGGTTACATTTATTTTGTTTTATTTATGGTCGGAATTATTTGCTGCGTTCTGATTCCCAGACCGGAATGAAATTGTTTGGGAGATTAGCCTCGTGTGAGCTTCGCTCTCCTAGCGTGATTCTCCTTCATTCCGTTCCCTAAAGTCCTTTTGATGCTAGAGCCTTCCGGCAGAACAGAAATGCTCCTTTCGAGGGCCCTAGTGTTTGGAGGATGCAATACGCTTCCCTTTTTGGGAAGACTTTTTGGATGGAAGACGCATTTGCTGGCGGTGAAATAATTGTAAGATTTAGGGAAGGATGATGGGTGGTTGGTGAGACAAAAGAAACTTTCTTTACTCGAGCTGTTTTCGTTACTGCATCTCGGCTGGATTCATGTAGGATCGGATTCCAGTGCATGGTAGCGGGTCGATCATCATTGTTCTTTCTTCTTGTCTTCTTTAGTCTCCCTTTAAATAATTTACAAACCGTAAACTTTGAATTGTTCTGTGGCTCAGCAGATTGTGACACGGGAAAAAGTGCAGGTCTCTTTTCTCTACCGTCGGGCGAATGCTGGGCTTTTCTTCCTCATTCGTCGCTGTCCGTCTGCGATCTTCTTTGCTTTCTTGAGTTGGAGAAAGTATGTTTGGATTTTGCAGTTGATTTTGCAAAAAAATCACTTTCACGACTGAACGCGGAAATTTCTCTATTGAGATTGCACCTTTCAATAAAGTTAAGAGCCTCGATTCTTCTATAAAGGTGGATTCTGTCACCAGTTAAATTATAAACAGACGATCATAACGTTTACAGATTCTACCTGGCAAAAGCAATAATACTATTAAAAGAAAATTAGAAAATGCAAACCAACCTAACCGCAAATAATGAAGGAAATTTATTCCAGTCTTTGTTTGATTGAAATATAATTATTAAATAGTTATTTTATTAACTAAAAGAGAAATTTTAATTGTTAAATCGATGTAAAGGTGACTGACGCTCATTTAATTAGGGTATAGCAGCAGGTCTTATTCACCCGCTGACCTATTTAAATTTAATAATTTTTAGTGGTCTTGCTGCTCTGTAGCGTTATTATTACGAAGTAATGTTATATTTTTTTAAATCTGCTAAAAACCTAGTAGATCCGTACTGCTCCCAGCGTTATTATTACAAAGTAATGTTATATAGTGTTAAAAAATCAGTCGAAAACCTATTCAATTTACGACACGTCTCACCCCAGCTCCCTTCGTTTTCTCTTTCCTTTCCTACCACAAGTAGCGTGCATACTCTAAACCTATTTTTAGTCCGTTCAGACGTTCTACTGGACAGATCGGGCTGATTTTTTTTATTCTCTTCGGAATAACTCGAAGATATGTCATTAAGCATCGACAGACCTTTAAAGTGATTTTCCTGTGAGGAATAACCTGGGAAATTTCCTTAATTAAATAATAAATGAAGATTTTTTGGGGAAATTCTCAGAAGGGATTCAAGTTTGAATCCGATGTCGCTTGTTGACTATCTGTGGGTCATTCTGAACAGAATAAAAAAAAATTTGCCGATCCGTCCAGTAAAACATCCACACGGATTAGAAATAGATTATCAGCCCAATTTTTTTAATATATAGGATTCAGTAAATCAAAAAAAAAATGGTGTCTAATTAATATTACATTTAATAAAAGTCTAGGAACAGATTCAAAAGCCGTTAAGTTACCCAAATGGAAGATGCCGGGGAAAATGCCAGTTAATCCATTACCATTTCATAATGTTATATACATAATTAACTATTATTTATAAATGAAAATAAAACATTAATTTATTTATTTTAAAATTAAGAACTGGGTCTTATTTAAATTAATTCTATATCCTTGCATAACTGCATATTTCAAAAAAATAAATGAAATTCTGATGTAGTTGCGTTTTTTTATATTTTTTATAACACTTATTATGTATGTATTCATGGTTTAATATATAATATTTAATTCGATCATTTTAATGAGATTACTACGAACTTATATTCATGCGTGCATACGTATGTAGATCAACGTATATCGTTTTACACATCAATGAATACGTTTTACATCGTTTACCATTTCGTACTGCTGTTAACGGTAGTTGTTAACGATTTGTGTTGTTACTAATAATAATAATAATAATACTATTACTATTATTATCAAACTGAATGATGGTTACGATTTGATGGTTTTACGATAACAGCAATTTCAGCGATAGTAAAATAGGGAAAACGGTGTTACGTAGCTAAAATACGTTGTCGAGTATTTATATATACAAATGAAGGGGGTGTTAATGTGTGACAAATAATTATAAAGAGCATCCTGTATTTTGTACATGTGAGTCTCTCTCTCTCTCTCTCTCTGAATGTGTGTGTATGTGTGTCTGTTTTAGTAGTATATGAGGGGGTTAAAGAGAGGGCGATAAAGGAGAAAGAGAGGGAGAGATAACAGCAGTCAGTCACTCTCTCACAACCACTGCACGGTTTGTTAGGGGGATGACTATTACTATTACTAGAACAGGGGTAGTTTTAATCGTTTGTTAACAGGGCTCCCCCAGGTAATGCGAGCTCAGGCAAACAGCCCTGATTGATAAGAAGGGTCGGAAGCTCAGCTATTGACATTAAAGGGTGGGGGAGGGTTGAATTATACTCTCCTTCATCACCTCAATTCTCTCTTCTTTTACTGCACAAATATTTCACATTTTGTTTTCCCTTCTCTATACTGTCTTAAACACAGCTTTTTGCTTTCAACTTAAAAATCGTTTACCTTTGGTATTATTATTTGGATAGCATTTAAATGTTGAATATTTTAATACCTTATCGCTCAGTAAAAGACACTAAATAATGCTCACTATTATATTTATAAGTTGTCTAGTATTTTTTTTAAATTTGCACAGCAAATTATTAAGTAAACAGTGTATTAATTTAAATGGGCCTACTGAAAAACGTCATTTTTTTATTAAAAAAAAAATAAATTTTAAAAATAAATGTCATTGTAAAAAAGGAATTTGCTTCAACTGATGATTGGCAACACTGGTTGCAAAGATGTACGCACCCAAGGTTTAACAGGCACTCTGTACGTACGCATTATAAGCTCAAAAAAAATTTTTTTTTTCTTTTTTGGTATAGAAACGTTGATTAAAAGTTAAATGTCATAATGAACTAAATCAGATACGAGAGTGATGGACGGTATAGTGACTAGGGAATTTCTAGGAATAAAAGGCGGCGGAAAACAGATAAACTCTGAAAAAAAGATTTCCAAAACAAGGCTTCAGCACTAAAAGTTGTGAAGAAATAAAATATATTACACCGATCTAAGTTAGAAGGAAAAAAATTGTTACATGGACTTTTATTAAGTGGAAATGGTAAAGGCACTTATAATAAACGTAAAAATAATAAATTCGAGAGCGGAGGTGGTGGAGGGTTGATTTGAGGGGTTGAAAAGGGGGTGAAAAATGGTATTATTGCGATTTCCGGTGAAACTTGACGTCAAAAATATTTTTGGTTATTTAATACATAGAAAGGTATACGTTCACCAAGTTTCGTTAAAATTAAATTATTTTTGCGGAAACTAAAAATAAAAAACGAAAAAAAAAGAAAATTTGTCGCATTTTTCTTGGAAATTTTGAGGTTATGTTTAAAAGTGACCTGTACAAAAGTTTTTGATTTTTGCATGATTTACAACTTTTGTTTGGAAATTTTTTTTCAAATCATTCTCCTTTACAACCTACGCTCACGAAACTACTTTTTTTACGTTTATTATAAGCCCCTTTACCATTTCCACTTATAAAAGTCCCGTTACAATTTTCTTTTTCTATAAGTGTAATTTGATTGAAGTATTTGGAGCTTTCATTAAATGAATACAGATACTGAAAGAAATTTAAGTGAAATATTTAGATGCAAACGGGTAAAAATATTGAGGACATATAGGCTTATGTGTAAAATTTTGTGATTCGAAAATCTCCAAAACTAGTTAATAAATTTCATTTAAGTTTAGTTATGTTTTATTAGTTTATCTGAAGTTGCGCATGTGAAAATTTTATGAAGAGTTCTTGAGTTGCCAGTAATTTAATTTTGAAAAAAATAGAGCGAAGCATGGTCTGTTATGATGTTGTAAGTTGGAACGTGGCGGTTCTTTATCTACGGTATCTATTGTTAGCAATAGTAAAATAAATTTTAAAAAAATGTTAAAACCAAATTAAGTTAACGAAAAGTCAGTCTTCTCGCGCAGAATTGCGCAAGATTTTTTCTTCCTACCTACCTTTCTAAATCGTTTAATTTCCTTCAGAATTTTTTTTAAGAGATTTTTTTTTATGTAACCTATCCAGGATTTTTTTTAATTTTTTCGTAAATTTTTTAGGGATTTTTTTAGGGATTCATTTCTCAATTTTTTTCAGAGTAAACATTTTATCAATTTTAGCCAGAACCAAATTTTCACCATTAATAAAAATATACGTATATATGTATCGAATAGATAAAATTTTTGTTTTCTCATATTCAATCTAACAAATACACTGTGAAAAAACGGTGTGATAGTCCAGAAAATACGTTTAGTCCTTCAAAATTAAGATTAATGTTTTTTTTTTTTTTCTGTGTAAAGTAATAATACAGTTTGTAATATGATCCAAATTGTGATACTAATGAGTATAATATCAGGTAGATAGTTTAGTTATTCTAAGATTAAAATTCTACCTCGAGACAGAATTATTGTCGAAGTAAGAAGTGAATTTTGTTTCTGATTATTTTCATCAATGATTCAATTGTATTGCTGTGTATCAATAAGTAAAATCAATCAAAATATAAATAATATTCTGGCTTAGAAATTAAACTTACAATTCTGTTCAAACAGGAATTGGCTTTACATATAATATCATTATAATTTATATAGAGTTCATTTTTTTCTCTAATTAAAATGAGTTTCCTGTAAAAAAATGTCATGTGGTACAAGTTTTTACTTTCCGGAAATTGTATATAATGTGTAACAAGCATACAGTATATAGGCTTACAAGGTAATGTTTAAAATGATTACTTATCTTAGGTTTTAATTAAGTGATTTTTTAAAAATAATAATTAAAAAAAAACACCAGACATAATTGAATTTCTTATCAGTAAAATGTTCATAATGTGGCAGTTTGGTTTGATAAACCAAGATAAATTTTAATGATTTTTACTAACAGTTACATTTTTTTAGAACAATAATTATGATCGGTTAGTAAATAGGATATATAGGTACATTGATTTTTTGTGAACAAAATATTGTTGGGCTGTTTTATTTATTTTATGTACTTCTAATTTGAAATCTATAGGAGGTTCAACTACTGACAAAGGTAGATTAATATCATTACCAACGATATTTTTTTACAGAATTTTCGAAGCCAATGACGGTATTACTTTCGGTCTTATGGCTAGGAGTGGGAGGTGGAAATGAATTTTCAATACGTTTTGAGGTATGAGGAGTACGAAAATACCATTCACTTATTGGTATTTCCTTATATATATATATATATATTAAAGGTCGGTGTGTAAAATGTTGTGAGTCGAAAATGTTCAAAACTATTTGAACAGTTTCAGTTGAATTTTGTTATGCTGTAGCACTGTACCTGAAATTGAGCATGTGAAAACTTAATGAAGTTTGGTTTTTTCTCTTTTTCTTCATCACCACCGGGCCGGATACTGCAGTTAAGTATTACACAGCCCACCGGAGTGTCCTTTACTCTAACAGGCTCGGCCCGCCGGTCGGCGAACCGAGACGTGGAGAATGAAGTTTGGCTGAGTCGTTCTTGAGTTACACTTAATTTAAGGTCGAAAAAATTTGAGCGGTACAATTATAAGCGTGGTTCGTTATGATGTTGCAATTTGGAACGTTGACGTTTCTTTATCTGCGGTATCTATTATTGGCAATATTAAATCAAATTAAAAAAATCGGTCTTTTTTTGTATATTAACAATTTTTGTATCGGTATTTTTCTGTATAATTTATAGTAAACAAAAAGAGTTCCTCCCGTACATTATTGAATTCACGAAGACCAATATCTTCTTCATATTTTCGTTTTGAAGTAGATGGCTTGCTTAGACATAATATGTAAAAAATTTAAATGACACTCACGAAAATAAAAGTAAAATTTACGTAAATCTGATCCTAGATCGATTTGATACGACTACTTTCTTTTTCCTGTTTAGCCTCCGGTAATTACCTTTCAGATAATACTTCAGAGGATGAATAAGGATGATATGTAAAGGAAGGATGAAGGAGTAAGATGAGTGTAAATGAAGTGTAGTCTTGTACAGTCTCAGTTCAACCGTTCCTGAGATGTGTGGTTAATTGAAACCCAACTACCAAAGAACACCGGTATCCACGATCTAGTATTTAAATCCGTGTAAAAATAACTGACTTTACGAGGACTTGAACGCTGGAACTCTCGACTACCAAATCAGCTGATTTGGGAAGACGCGTTCACCACTTGACCAATCCGGTGGGTATTCTTTGGTGGTCGGGAAGACTACTCTTCATTAACACTCATATATATCATCCTCTGAAGTATTATCTGAACGGTAATTACCGGAGGCTAGACAAGAAAAAGAAAGGCTTAGGTTTCCTAAATGAAGAATTTTCTGTACCTGATCAGCTCATATATAAATTCCAACATATTTCTTTTCTACCAAAAAATAAAATCCTACTTATGAATAACTTGGGATCCGTATCCTGGAAATATGAGACGTGTAAAAGCATCTAATTTACTTTAAACCGTTTAGTTAAATCGTCATTGAAAGGATAAAAGGAAACTACTAATCAAAACCTTCCGTGTAATATTTTAAGAATAATTTAATAATTTGCCTTAACCAATAATTTATTGGATACTACATAAAATGAAGTTTAAATTATTTACAACTGGTTGCGTAATACTTAATCTGTTCCCAGTTGATTATTTTTATTTTTTTATAAAATAATTAGAATTTTCTGGCCATATGAATTTATTGTGACTAATTGGTTTTAAAATTATATAATTCCCTCCAATTAACTTTCATATTTCTAAGGTAAAATTAAAAATTACCTAATAATTTTGAAAATGATTCTTTAAAATTATATTATTTTTCCTAATTGATAATTTGCCTATCTTATGTAGCTTAATTATTATTTTTAATTTTGTTTATAATATATAATGAAATTATGAAGTAATAATCATATATTCAGTCTTCGTACATATATCCTGGTCGGTCATATAGTCTTTAAATTTACATATCTCTCTCTCCTTTAAACCATTTCATAGGCTACTGCACTTCTCTCCCATACTACCTCAAACCCATCCATTCATACCCGCGCACACCCTTTCCACCACTTTATATCGTTACCGCAGTTCTGTCGTCCCCCTATTTTACTCATATGAAGACTTATAAGTTAATTTTCATCGCGCGGTCTCTTCGTTATTTCTGGAATCTTCAAATTTTACGTCCTCTTCACTTAACCCCTTCAACCGCCACATTTACCGCAAAGCGGCATCCCACCAAAACGTTTTCTTCTCTCTCTTTCTTCACTGCGGTTATCTCACTCGTTTCTCTCATATATTTTATATTATATAAACTCTGTTTTCCTCGATGTCCTTTTTTGATTCAATATTAATGTTTAAAGAATTTTAATTGCTCCAGTTATAGAACAACTATGTTTCATTATATTATATAACAATAACCTATAGGAATTTTCATATAGCATTATTTTGTTAGTACATGTATTATTATAATATGGTAAATTTTTGTTTTATAATTTATATGTTATTAATTAATATAATTTGTTTTCTTTAGATTTATTTTATTAAATAGAAAATACGCTTATAGATTTTTTTTTTTTTAAATAAGATTTAATTACATTATGCCAAATTTAGTAATAGAAGCCCATATTTACTTTCTCCTTTTAATATTATTAATATATTTCAATGATTTAAATACTGACAATTATTGCGATTTTTTTTTTAGTACTCATTCATAATTTTTAAAGAAATACTATTATCATTTTTTTACTGATAAATCCTTAGAAAGTTTAAGCTGCTGATTATGTGGATTCCCCTAATGAGATAATTTTTGAAAAATATTGTATATATGGAAACTCATTCTTAGGTTATATAGTACTTTTTATGTTACATTTACTTTGCTAAATTAACGACTAAAATTGTATACTATAAAATCGATAGTTCGCATAATGGAGAGTTCCCCTCTCTCCATCAATTAATAGTTCTCCTAAATAAGAAGCTATTTCTATTTTTCAATTTCCTATATATTTCATAATAAATTATTTTTTATTCGTTTAGAGATGGAGTAACTAGCGCTGTTAATATCGCGATTAAAAATTATTAGTAAAGTGGAACCTTATGTAAAATATAAATCCTCAATTTCCCCAAGTAAATGTATTTTCATGTACATATAGATTTGAGAATTTTAAGGATTATAATCTTAATTCTCATACTTTCCAGTAAAATTCAAATATTCGTACTACAGATAAGTAAAATTTAAACAAATCTATATATTACACCACCAGATTTAAGCGCTCCTTGAAATAAATTTAGGATTGTTCCTTACTTTTAGTTTTTCATTAAGTAAAATATATCCGTATATAAAATTATTATAATTATTATAAAACAGATTTTTTTAAATGTTATACTCCCTTTTTGAATCCATGTATAGAAATGTTGGATTTTTCTTCTTTTTTTCTTTTTTTATTTATTTTTTTTTTAAAAGACAAGTAAAATCATTCGAATTGTACTTAATTTTTTTTTTTAATTTAGGGTACGCTGTTAGTTCAGTATAGCTAACAAGATTATCTTTATTTTCTTCATTACATAGATTACTATCAAGCCAGAATGAGCTCGGGTATAAATACATTAATATGTTTCTTAAAAGAAAGACATAAATTGACACGTTCAAGAAATTAATTATTATTAACTTAATACGTTTAGTTTATACGACAATTTCTCCGATCAATAGAACTAATCTCTGTTCATTTCATCGAGTGATTTCATTGAACTTCTTTGAATTTAAAGACTATTTTGAGTAATTTGGCCATCGAATTGTAATTTCCCTCGTCATATTTTCATGTTTTACGGAGCTGATTAAAGGAACGGGGAGACACGTACATAGGACATGTACTACAGCGTAACAGTTTGTTGCACACCGGAATATAAGGTAGTCTAAAAAGTATTGAGTCTTTTGCGCATGAGGTATCGTTAGCGTACTCTGACAAAGATCGAGGAAGACCGGCATGTAAGCAGTCATGACATCGCCAATAACCTAAACATCCATCACCAAACAGGGTTAAACCATTTGTAGAAAGCTGGCTTCGCCCTTTGGGTGCCCCATTATTTGACTCAGAAAAATTTAATCGATCGAATTTCTATTTCGTTTCAGTTTTTCTACTAAAACGTAACAAAATCGAGCAATATCTGAAGTAAGTGATGAAAAGGTAACTTACAACAAAAATGTGCGAAGGTCAAACAACATATGTTCTCTTCGCTTCGTGATCGAAGCGAGGAAAAACTCCACTGTCTGTGGTAAAGCCCACACTGACGCCCAGGAAGGTTATGCTGTGCATTTAGTGAGATTGAAAAGGCGTCCTGCATCATAAGCTGCTGCCAAAAGGCAGAATGTTAGACTAGACTTGTACTGTCGACAATTACCGCGATTGCACCTTTTTTTTTCTCCTGTTCCCCTGTTCTATAGCGCGATTACACCTAGCAATTCAAAAGAAACTGCCTGAATTGGTCAACAGAAAGGGTATCTTGTTCCACGCTTACATCTTTAACGACCCATCTTTCTGACCCATCATAAATTGAGATAACTTGACTGGGAGATTTTAATGTATCCACCGTATATCTCTGACCTGCCCTATCTTTGTTTCGGTCTCTGTAGAACTCCTTGAATGGAGTTAAGTTAGTTTCAAAAGAAGCTTGTGAAAACCATTTGTCACAATATTTTGAGCAGAAACCATAGAAGTTCTATAACGACAGGATTGGTATTGCCGGAAAAATAGTAAAAGTTCATCGAAAAAAAATTGTGCTTACGTGGTCTCATAATGTTATTTTCCAACTACATTAATATATCCTTAATTTTGGCCTTCAAAGGCTAAATCCTGTTTAAACAACCTGATAGAAGGCATAGTTGAAGGGAACAATGCAAAAGAAGGAAGACAAAGACTAGGATATATTGAACAAACCATATTTTGGGTGTAAAATGTACATGGAAACAAAGAGATTAGCACACCTGGAAGGGGAAGACTGATCCAAACCAATCCTAGGACTGATTACTAGAAGAATAATAAAGGAAAAGGATAGTAACAACAACAAAAAATAGTTAAAGCATTACTCCTGCAGTTTCCTACTTAACACTTCTTTATTAAATTAATTTTTCATAATGAACTTACTTCTATTAAAAAATTGAAAAAAATAATTCAATTTTTGAAACGTTTTTATCAATTGAAAGATTAACATCCAGCAAGCTAGTAAAGTAAGTTATAGAAAAGTTCTTCTCATTTCGCTCGGTTAACAATATAACTTAAACATCATCAAAGTTCCTTGATAATTTTTGAACTTACTTTTATTTTAAATTAAAAAAATGAAATAAATAATTTTTAAAATTTTCTTATTCTATAGTTTTCTTAAAACTTATTTGCATTGGTTATTACAGAATTTGTATAACAAGAAGATGAAAATCGTTTTCATCTTGCCTAGGAATCAACGTTTACCCGATGGTTTTGGAGATTTATACAGCATTGTATACCCTATATGTACGATTTTAGTATCATATGGTAAATTATTTGTTATTTTCGTCGTATCGGGACGTGTTAACTGTTTAATACTTAGAGAAACCACTCTAATAGGATGACGTGACTCGTTCCTCTGATTAGAGTAGTAGTGGCTTTTAACATTATAATTTGCGGTGACCACCGTCACGGCTGTACGTGATCACGTCCAGCCAAAATAACGTTCGGTCATTAGCGGTCACCATAACTCTAATATCATTACCTTTTGTTACAATTGTAACCAGTATATTTCTATATCCCACAAAACTCTGCACGATCAATCGATTGGTACGATTGTTGTATCGGGATAAACGAATGAAATATCAATCACTCCCTGAAACATACATATACACTCTTACTCTCTCAATATCTCTCTTTTTCTCCCCCTCTCTCTCTTTCTATCATCACTGTTCCACCCCCCTAACCAAAATTCAACCCTTCCACGTACTTTAACCAATCTCTCATCATTTATAACAAACAGGATGCATTGAGCTGTTATATGAATTTTAAAGAGCTATTATCATAATAACTGTTTAAATGATTTTAATCACTGAAATTTTAAAAATTAAAAAAAAAAGTTGAAAATTTATTTTCCTGTACACTTTTTGAATAATTAATTAGTTACAGTTTAATTTTAATGGCATACACTAAAGTGTTATCAGTTTTTAAATTTACATTCATAATGTGTTACACTTAACGGAGTAATTAACAATTTATATTTGTTTTACGCAACCTGCATTTTTTATAAGTAGCTTACTTTTTTATCGATGAATTAAATAAAATGACTGTTTATTTTTTTTGTGTTATAAATATATTTATTTTTCTCAGGAGTATTTATTTGGTGCGGTCAACGCAAAATTGTAGATTAGTAATGTCTTCCTTTCAGCCAAGGTAAAGGAACCCCGAGTGTCTCAAGGGATTGTTATTGAATAGAATATATAAGCTGTGTCCAGAGCTATTTATTACCTACCATGTGGTTGTGTAAATATCCTAACCTGTTGCTAAGGAAACCAAATCATTATATTATAGTACTAGCAAACCCGGAAATAGTTCGCTATTATTAGATTTGAGTATACATATATATATATATATATATATATATTAAATGAACACAATTGAAATTTTGACAAATATTAAGAAAATGAACATTACCGATCTTCACAAAATTTTAACTTTCCCTTTTACCCTTTCCCCTTTCCCTTTCCTTCCTCCATTTTTATTTCTTTTCCCCATCCTCTTTCCCCCTTTCTCCTTTCTTTTCCCTTTCCATTTCCTTTTCCCGTTTTTCCTTTCCCCTTTTTCCAATTTTCCCCTTCTTCCTTTTACCTTTTTCTATTTTACCCTTTTCCAATTCTTCCCTTTCTCCCTTTTCCCCACGCGTAAATCCGTCCAGTAGCTTTTTAGTCTTTAGTCTGTAGCAGACACACATATCGGAAACATTGGAATGGAATCGTAAAATATTTAGTATAGCTTGTCTCGCTTTTACATCCAGCAGATAACGCTGTTTTTAAAAGAAGCATGTGTTTACCTGTCATAGGTGTGACATTTTAGGTATATAAGTAGTAGGTATAAACACGCGCGTATTCGAATACAACGTTGTGTCAAAATTTCAAAGCAATCTGTGAAGAACTTTTGGAGATTTAAAATTTTGAACAAACGAACATTTTTATTTATATAATTATACTAATAAAACAGAATATATAATTTTATTACATTTTTTATGTATTATTTTAGAAATTGAAATTTTTAGATTGTTGTGAAGATTAATTTGATGAAACAGTACTATTATTAAATTAAATATTTTAGGGTTAATTTAACAAAAAAATAAACTTCATTATTTGTTAATAATTAAATTATATTCCAATGTTCATAAAAAATGTAATTAAGCTGGTAAACATTTAATATTTCGATAGAATATCAGATGTAAACAAACAATTTATTTCATCTATAACTCGATACACGGTTAATTTCAGTGCTGTAATATTTAATTTATCATATATTATGACAGTATTTACGCAAGAATTTTCCCCCATGAATTTATGAAAACCGATCCAGATTTTTCTCAATCTGGAGGGAAATTACCTTTTTGATTATCGATCAATACAGTTATTATTAGTAACGGTTGACGGAACCAATAATTTGGAGTAACTTTGTCTTCTAATATTATCATATATAATATAATATATATAAGAATTAATGGATCCAAATAAATTAAGTCAGTCGAATTTATTTTTTTAATTATTATTATTATTATTATTATTATTAGAAATAAATTTAAAAAAATTATTTAATTTTTTTTTTTGTATATATTTTTTTATTTATCTATTTTTTGTTACAGGTAAGGCACTGAAAATTGTATGTAAAATCTATTTCTGGTTGGTTTTTTCGTGGTTGTGTAAGTAAATATTTTATTTTTAATCCATACCCATATTATTTTTTTTAATTTAAAAAAAAATTAGTATTTATCTTATAAAAATTAAATTTTTATTTTCATTGCATTCTATTTCCCTACCACATATGTAAAGCCGAAAGTTTGTTTGATAGTTTATTTGTCTGTTCTCGTTTCACGCAAGAACCGACGGACAGATTGCTTTCGTATTTGTATGATACATCTTTGTTTCTCTATGGAAGATTTTAAGCCATAGATCTAGGCCCTAGCCTTCTTCGAATTGAAGTTGTCAATAAAAAATTTTCATTAGAGAAGAAAAAAATTAATAACTAAATTAATTTTTGGTCTATTTACTTTTGTTATCTTACTATTATACTTTATTTGGACTTTTTCAGTTTCTTATAAATAAAAGAAACCTTCTTGAATAGTTTAATTTTTATTTATCGTGTTATTTATTCTCACAGTCATGAGGATAACGAACACTGCAGGGAACTTGGTTAGACGGAATGGCGAGCGAAGCGAGCTCTGTGGGGTCCTAGGGCGGGAGTCCCTGACTAGACTGGAGGGACGAGCGAATCGAGCCCTGCCGTCCTGAGGTCGGGCCGGTCCATCCCTAGACGGTTGGGCGGGCGAAGCTAGCCCCGATTGGCTAGTAGTTTAATGAAAATTATTTATCTAGAGATACAACAGTTATACTTCAAATTATTATGTATATATAATATAACGAAATAAAAAATCAAAAAAGAATCCAGAGTGGTTGTAAGGACCAGCTGATATGAGAGTAGCCAGTATGATGATCGTTACCACCCTGTCTATAACACTTATTTACTTTTCTTTCAAAATATTTATATTATTTTGCATGGAATATTATAAAAACCAAATTTATTTTTTCATAAAATTTTAGACTAATATACAATTTTGGTATATATAATTGTTTATAATTTAACGAGTAATAGGTAAAGAATTTCATGCTGTTTGACTTTGATCTGGTTTCTATGGCAACAAGATTGATCAACTGATTATTTAATTGGTCGAATATGTGTATATCTTCATATATCATCTCACGTTCTTGAGTAATGCACTAAGTAATATGAGGGTTATTGTCCGTATTTTTTTTAAGATAGAAATTATTTATAATCCCATCCTTTGTAGCTATTTTGTCCAGTGTGTAAATCTCATTTGTAAAAATGTGTATATGTAATTTAATAGGTGTAAACGGAAGTTATGTAGTGTCCACATCAGATCTTTTTAAATTATTTTGATGAAGATAATTTAAAACCTTTGAAATTGATTTTAACGGAAGTTTAGTTTTTAATGAATTATTTAATTTAGATGACGCTGTTGAGGATGGTATAATAGCAGAAAGTGCTACAGTTTTTTGTATTGTGTTTTTGTAAGAAGTGATATTTTATTATTAATATTTATATAAATATGTTTGTTTGGTAATCGAAAATAAATTATTCTTTTATTAATCCTACATTTTCAAAATTTTAATATTATTTTATCAATTTTTTAATTTTTTTGAAAATATTTCATATATATCTCGTTTCGTGTTCTATCATACGTATGTACAGATTAAATTCTTAACAGGTAGTAATTTATTATACGTGTGTAGGTGGTTTATAACAGACTGAAAATATTGTCAAAATTAAATCCCGTCCCGTTTTGAATTCATTTATGTTTTGACACATTTTTATAACTGTAGTATATTATAAATATATGACGTATTTTAGTCAAAAAACATCTGGTAATGTAAGTTCATTTGTATTTTGCATCTACGGTACAACTAGTATTAACTTTTAAGAGATTTCCTGTACTTCTTTATAAACACGTTCACAGGTGTCTCGTAGGTTGTATGAATTTCATTCCTAAACGTGTTTAACTCGATGTTTGTAAGATCACGCGGTCTTCTATTCTGTGCAGAAGTCAGCATTCTCCACTACAAAAACTAATATAGGTCTACCTAACAAGTGTGTTTGTGTGATATATATATATATGAAACTTCCCAGACAGCTGGACGCCAAATGTCGACTGTCCAAAAATCACCTTAACTTAGGTCCTGCTCGTTTATTTATTATTATTATTTTGTTCCATTCATTTTACACGAAGATTCTTCATTTCCCTTTTTAAAAATCCCAACGGAAATCCTTCATAAATATTATAAATTATTTCCTTTTAAAACTTTTGTTTATACATAAATAACAGAACTAGGATACTAAGATATTTATAAATATAAATTATTTGTAGTTAAATAAATAAAAACACTTCAAAAAGTAAAAGTTAATACAAAATTTTCGAAATATAAAACATCTTTAAAAGAAAAAAATTACTTATACTACTCTAAGGAAAAAAATTAAAAAAGGGGAATAATAAAAATGAATGAAATAAAATGAAAAAATTTCTTTCGCCACGCCGGAAGGCGGAGGTAGATTTCACCGGTGCTAAGTAGGGGATAAAAAATATTTCCACCTTAAAGTTAAGTAAAACTTCATTCAAGTTTACTCAACACGACAATGGTTGCGTGTGAAAAAAAGTTTTACATGTTTAGCATACGACAAGCCCCATCATCTTACAATTCCAGCAATATTTTGGCCATCCCTTGCCCGGGTTGGTCATATCAAAAATTGTTTCAGACAAAAGTTTTAGAGAATATTTAGAGGACTAACTACCACTTTAAACCGATTCGATATTGCGTCTATTAAGGGAGGTATGATTTTTTTTGTCTTTGAAACCCCATTTCCACCCCTTGGGCCAATGGTTGTGATATCAAAAAAACTTTACTTAGATAAGTTTTAGGCTCTAATCCAAAGAATAGTATGAACTTTAAACGAATTAGATATTTTACTTAAACCCAGCGAGTTGGTCTAGTGGTGAACGCGTCTTCCCAAATCAACTGATTTGGTATTCGAGAGTTCCAGCGTTCAAGTCCTAGTAAAGTCAGTTATTTTTACACGGATTTGAATACTGGCACGTGGATACCGGTGTTCTTTGGCGGTTGGGTTTCAATTAACCACACATCTCAGGAATGGTCGAACTGAAACTGTACAAGACTACACTTCATTTACACTCATACATATCATCCTCTGAAGTATTATCTGAAAGGTAATTACCGGAGGCTAAACAGGAAAAAGAAAGGAGATATTTTACTTAACAAGAAAGTAAGGCATACGGGTTTTTTCGAAAAAGCCCCTCATTCCACCCCACGGTCCGATTTTGACCGTTAACGAACTTAACCGAGAATTTTGGACGAGTTATTTTTAAGAAACAATTTAAAAGTGATTGGCGCAAAATTACAGCAGTTATCGTATCCACAAGAAAGTGGAATATATATATATATATAACTTTATATATAAACTTTTGAGCTGACGGTGGTTTTGGGGTCTGGGGGATGTGAACGCGAAGATATGTCGAAATTTTCCGGAAGTCGAATCATAGTTCCTATTACAGTAGGTAGCTTTCTTATGAAATCTGCCTAAAACTTGATTTCGCTGATAACATAGGTTAGCTTTCGCTGATGCATGCCATTATTAGCTAAAAACTGTAAAGAAATGGAAAAAATTAAAGAATTGAAAACTTAAGCTATAATATTAGACTCATCTATTTCATAAAATTTCTTATAAGAATAAATATCTCGTATTATTAAGGAAAGTAGAATACCATGACTTCTACGGGCACAATTTAGTTAACCAGTAATGGCCATAGGGAGTTCATCTACATTAAATAATATTTAATATTTTTCTGAATCGGTTTATCAGTATGTGATACTGAAATATACAGTCGTGCATGATTGTGAATCTACAATCTCTTAAGTACTTTCGTTTGTAAAATTTTCTATCTTTCACTTTCCCGTTTAGATAGCGCTATAGCTCCAAAAGGAAAACTATTATTCCAATTATTATTATTATTATTATTCCAATTTGGGCATATGCGGTTCTCACCGGATCTTGATGTTTTGGCACCTAAGGAACCGAAAAAACGGAATCGAAATTTTCCAGATGTTAATGTTCATATGTACGTGTTTTCGGTGTTGGCCTTTAAATCACTTATATCCCTAGAACTACCGGACCGATTATGACCAAACTTGATCAGATTACTTCTATATATGAGACATTGTTTTCAACTTAAAAGCTCAAGGGGGTGAGGCTGAAGAGCAAGGTAACGCTCAGTATTTCGATATTTCGCCTAATTAAGTTTATATTATTCTTAGACGCAGTTGTAAACATTTCAGAAATAACAATATTTGCAAAAAATATTGTTTGCGAATTCGCATCCCCACCACAGGTAGGCGGTAGAATTAAATAAATTAATAATATTTAAAGTGTAAAAAAAGTAACTCGGTTTGATGGGCCTCGACTCGATCGCCCGGTTGATTTCGTACCTGGTGCATTCAATCTCGCGACTACTCCAGTCTGCCTATTGTACAAGCGAAATTTGTTCTATGGAAGTTGTGAAATTACATTAGTTTAGTTAGTGCCGACCGTAACCGCTAGTACCGCCACATCCACGCGAACTAAATACGTTATGCGCGCTTTTGTTAGAATCATTGAAACAAATATATTTAAATAAAATGATAAATATTTTAATTAAGTTGTATGTGTAGCCGTGTATCAGAAACATCCTACAACTGTGTTGTCAGGTTTTTTATATTAAAACAAGTAAACAAAACCTTTTTTGTTACAAGTACAACATTATGCTAAAATTTATTTATTCTGTATGTCAGTGATGAATTTTACCGTGTTTAATTAATTTTTACGGGTAGATTAAATCATAACCTCACCAATTATCTACCTAACCTAACCCCCCAACCAATCCTCGACGAAGATTTAAAACAACCATAAAATAGGTCATGCAAAGTTAAAATAGATGTTCATTTACCCAAATTGATTAGTTTTTAATCCGAGTTATAGTCACTGGATTATGGTCTTTTAAAAGCCTTTTATAGTAATTTTAATTGTTGGTTTTTAGATTCGCTTGCATTCTATTTATTATAAACTGTAAGTCAAATCTGAAACCGTAATGAAATAAATTAAAAGCAGAACTTTTATTTCAGTAATTTGACAAAATTATTTTTTTTTATTAGTCGCATTAAAATTGAGGTCATTAGTGTTGAAGTTTGCTTGGATCTCGATATAAATTTTACAATCGGTATTAATCGATATTTTCAGTGTAACAGTTACATACAGTAGAAACATGCTTCTACCTATGTCACCGACGTGGTCAAATTTATGTTGTATTTTCATAATTTTAATTAATTAAATAATTTCAAATTTCTTTTATGTTTTGTATATTAGTTGTTATTTGACTAAGTTTATCATTTAAACTTTTTGGAATCCTCTTTGAACTGATACCCCATTTAAAAAGTAATTTTTAAACAATTTTCTATTTTACGATATCTGTAGGAATTTTTTTTTTACCCGATTAATAATGAGAAAATAATTTCATGTTTAATTTATGAATGTTTTTGTAGTTTCTTTGAAGTCGCAGGAATATTGTATTATATGTGTATTTAAAATTAAAATACAGTTTTTTTTTGCCACGTTTCGTTTCGTTATTTTTTTAATAAAGTCAAATTTCGTATTTTTTTACTTTTAATTGACGTTACTTATTAATTAGATTTTCTCACAATTAAATTTTCTACAAAATTTATTGAAAAATTTTGTTTTTTTTTACTGATAGTTTAACGACATTATTGTGCACGTTAATCTAAAATATTATGTTTTGCGACACAAAAATATTTTTTATCTAAAAATAATTTTCATAAAAATTACTAGAAATAATATAGTTCTGGAACCTATGTTATGCAATATTTCAAATCAAAAACCAAACATTTAACACAAATCAAAGGGAAATTATTCGCTAGCTGTATTTTGAAAACGAAGCGTTTCCGAACCTATGTTTATTGAGCATTTTATTCTTATTTTCACTTTTAGAACATGTTCTGAAATTCTTTCCGTTTCCTCGTGAGACATCTTTATATATGTTGTATAATTTTAACTCATTAGAAAATAACGTTAAAATTTAATAGTACTTCTGTGAGAAGAGCATATGAAAATTTGCAGGCTATTACAAAAATTATTTTTCTTGGTGTACTTTTTTCTTGAAATAAATTTAGAAACAAATTTAATTACAGAAAACATTAAAATTTTAAAAGAAATACATGTAATATTTTAATAAATTCAAATTTTAATCCTGTTTTCTGAAAATAAGTAAATTAATATTTATTTATTACGATAAATAGTGACTTAAATATACAGACTATTTCACGAAGAATTAACAAACTGTTAGGACATGTACTGATGCAAATAAAAAAAAAAACGTTTTTATGAAAAAAGGTTCGGAAACGCTTCGTTACTGAATGGTGAAAAATTTCGTCCAGATTTCTACGCCTTCGGTAAACTTACAACAAATTTTAATTCTTGGGATCAATATAAGGATTTATAAGGGATTTATAATCAATATAAGGGATATTTTCAGTATAAGAGATCAATATAATTTAGTGATTTTATATAAAAAAAAAAAACCCCAAAAGATTGAAAAAATAGGTCCCAAAACTGTATTTTTAGCAGTTTTCTAGAAATCTGGGATGAAAAAATGGGTTGAAAAAACACACTATTTTATGTTCAGTATGAAATCCACAGACAAGTTTAATGTGTGAAATTATTCAACAGGTAAAAAAATACTTTGTTAAATGGATAATAAACACATTAAAGTTTTAAACAAACTTGTAGAAAATTATATTTGAGTAAAATGGTATGAATAAAGTATTAACAAAAACTAAATTCAAATTTAAGAATTTCGAGTTTTTTTAAAAACGAAGCATTCAAAATGTGGCAGATTTTATTTTTATATTAAGTGAATCAAAAACCATTAAAAATACAGTTCCGGGACCAATTTTTTTTAATTTTTTCAATTTTTTCAGAATATTACATATGGGACCTTTTACTGAAGGCGCAGAAAAGATGGCGAAATCTTTCGCCTCCCGATATAGCTAATGAAGCGTTACCAAACCTATATTTATATGAACTTTTTTATTTATTTTCACCAGTAGAATATGTTCTGAAAATTTGTTAAGTTTTTGTTAAATCCTGTGTGTGTGTATGTGTATGTGTGCGCGCGCGTAAATGTAAAGTTTGATCTTATAATAAATAATTATGCATATTGTAAATAGCTTAACTACAACTATGCTTTTTAAAATTTATTTCTCTCTTTTATATGAGTTCTATTATTTCCTCTTTATTATAAATTTAGTAGTTTAATCATGGTTTTCCTTCAAAAATGAAATATAACTACTTTCATCACTAGTGTTACAAAAATTTACAAAGTATATATTTTTATATGTTTAATATAATGAGTAGCTTGAAATAATGTTTAAACATAATATTACTATGTTCTTATTTACAATAATTGGAGGATTATAACTGATAATTTAAACTCTTATATGGTCAAATAAAACCTGAACGTTTTTATGTGAATCTTGCACATCTGTTAACATTTTTATACTTGACAATTAACTAAAAAACGTTCTCTATGTGAACTTCATTTCCACTTTGACAGTGTAAATCCGTTCACAAGGTTGTTATTGATAAAACAAACGAATTATATATACTCTTTTCAGAATAATGAACGAAATTCTGTCATATTTTTATCATTTAATCATATAACTGCACGATAAATTTTAACGAATTGTTTAATGATCTCAACATGTTCAATACAAAAAAATCAGTCTAAAGAATTTTTCGTTTCAAAATAATTTTCTTTTTACAAAAAAAAAAAAAATCAAAATTAATCTGACGTACTTTTAACAAGACGTTTTTATCAATAAATTCCAGTAAAACCATCAAAAAAAGGTCTTTTTATAACAACGAAATGGTATTTGTGAAGTTTACAACAATGAGCTAAATTTAGATTATTCAAGTTAGTCTATTTTTAATGTTTATTTCGATACATTGTTAATATTTCACACCTGTAACGTAGGTACATAGTAGAGTCATTTAAACTATTTTTTCATAACAGTTGTGGTTCATCTCTTTATTTTACAAAAATGTGTACAAAGTATTACTTATTTCTAGTATTATAAACGGTTCTTAATTTTTATGTTATAATCACAAATGTTTATAAATCTTTATAAATGTTTATAAAATAGATTTATAGTTGAATTGTAAATGATTAGTATAATCACAGATTCCATGTTTCATAATGGTGATTCAAAATGGACTTTAAAAGCATATAAAAATTTATGTAGATAACTTACAGATACGGTTAAGGTCTCATTTCATAGCAAACCCCATCAAATTTTGACCCGTATACTTCATTAATAGCGAATTCGGTCATCAATATTATTAAAATATATTTACTTGTACGGAACATCCTCGTTGTGTGGTTTGGTTTCAAGATTTTCATTGAGCAACTGCAGTTCAACGTAATTTTCGTATAGTACGGTGGGGAGCCTCCTAATAGGCATACAATTTACTCTTGGCGGCAAACCTTCGCTTCGTTGAGACAGATTGTTCTGTTAAATATAAAAAATCACTGGGACGCCCACGCGTCCCTGAAGCTGCTGCTGAACAACTCAAAGAAAGCTTTGCACGTAGTCCAAAGAAATTAACTTGACATACATGACATGAGACTGGCATTTTACAAACGACTCTTTGACGATTACACTTGAATCCATACAAACTAATCGTGGTTCCAAACATTTCAGATGACGACGGACAAAGTTGCTCGTCCGCGGTTTTGTGTGGAAATGATGGATAGAATTGCAGACGATACATTTTTAAACAATGTAGTTTTTAATGATGAGTCAACGTTTCATATCAGAGGGCACGGAATATGTAGAATATGCGATAGCGAAAACTCTCACGAAACTTTACAACACGTTCGTGATAGCCGCAAGGTCAATGTTTTTGTACCCTAAGCAAATTGACTGTACGACCCATTCGTCTTCCAGGAGGCAATCGTAAATGGTATATTTTATCTGGACATGCTTCAAAATTTTCTAATCCTCAGTTAGACGATGCTGACCAAGATGGACGCCTTTACTATCAGCAAGATGGGGGCACCATTTCACTACTGCCTAGAAGTCTGAAATTTTCTTGAACTCGATTCCCATATCGGTTCTGAAGGTCCAATTGCATGACCACCTCGCACCCCAGATTTGACCCCCACTAGATTTTTTCTTGAGTGGTTTCATTAAAGATCAGATTTATACCACCTTCGAATTAACACCGTAGCTGTAGAGGTAACCCCCGATTTGCTGGCTACAGTGTGGAATGAAATCAACTTCTGGTGAGATGTATGTCGCATTAGAAATTGAAGCCATATCGAACCAAAGGTAATTTTGGGTCACAAACTTGATATGTTTTTCTATAAAATAAGACCTCAATCGAATCTGTAAGTTATTTTAGAAATTTTTATTTGTTTTTGAAGTTGTGAAATCCCTTTTGAATCACCCAGTATTTTATTTACACATACTTCTTAAAAGAACATACCATATTGATATACATGCAAATTTCATTGTGATAATTAAATTTTATTCTCATGGAAATTAATAAAGTCGTAGTTACTTATATATATCAGCATGGTTTAATTTTGAATTTAATTAATTTTTACTTCGTTGTACGAAGTAAAGGAAGTATTGTGATCGCGAAAAATTTCGGTTTCCAGATTTCAAATAAAATATCCATTTAACCATCCCTGAATCCATTTTGACTAGTTTCGGCGTGACGTCTATACGTACGTACGGATGTATGTATGTACGTACGTACGTGTGTATCTCGCATAATTAAAAAATTATTAGCCGTAGGATGTTGAAATTTTGGATTTAGATGTGTTGTAACATCTAGTTGTGCTCCTCTCCTTTTGATTACAATCAACTGGACCAAAAGTGTCCAAAAAAGCCAAAAATCCAAACAAATTTGGATTTTTTACTTTTTCTTAACTGCAATAATAAGCCCTTATTAAGAGCTTTTCAACGATATATCATAAGTGACACTAATTTTCATTGGTTCCAGAGTTATAGAAAAATGAAATTTTAATTAATGACAATTTGGATCTTAGAAGGAAGGCACATCGGTTCGAATCCAACTTCATCTCCTTTTTTTTAACTTTCTTTGTTAATTTAAATATATTGATTTATTAATAATTATTAACCTCTGATTGTAAAAAACGTTTTACGATGAATAATAATTCAATAACAACAAAAAAAAGTGAATTATATCAGAAGTTTTTAATGAAATAAAATTTTATGTACTTTTCATTTTAAAAAATGTATAAATGTAATTTAATAGGCGTACAAAGAAGTCATGTGTTGTCCACATAAGATTTCGTTTATTTATTCAATTTTTAATCTTTGCATGACGGTTTAATTATATATAAAGTACAATAGCAGAGGATATTGAAAATTCTTAAAAACTAATTAAAAAATTAAATTTATTAATCTGTTTTCTTTATTATCAGCCTAATTATTAATTAATTTGTTCAAAACATCGAAAGCTATACATGTTTTTTTATAAATTTATAAGTCAAATTTGATGTACTGTATACAGTAGGTGCGTTAGTCTACTGAACAGTATGTTTGTTTTGTTTGATTTAAAAAAAAAATGAATATATTCATTCAAGCTGTATGAATTATAATTTTTTCGTTTTGTTATCAGCAAATAACAACGACGTTGAAAAGTGGGAGTATGTAACCGTATGTATATATATATTTTGGCTACCTACCCCGATCTGTTCCCGGCCACTTCCTATTTGGATGTAATTAATTTATTCGTTACGGGTAGATGAAGAAGTACTGTAAATGTATGTGTATATGTATAAATACAGGAAAGAGGTGGAAAACATAGAAGAAGAGGGATGGTTTTATGGTCGGGATTGAAAGTGAAACAGTGTTAACAAGTATTGAAAACGCGCGTTTGTCCAAACAGAAATTCCCACCTAGCGAGAATGTTAGTGTGTGTAACGGACAAAATATAAGCGCATTAAACGCAACGAAACACAACCGAGTACAGGCAAATGATAAATAGAATAAAACGAACGAAGCGGTAGAGTTAGTAATTTCAATTGAAATTTCAACGAAACGGACACAAATCAAAATGTTTATTGTTAGCTCATTGAGCGAATACGGCCTAGTTCATGCGAGGAGATACGAACCGTTGTAATTAAAATATGCGGGCACTGTGCAGTTATTGCATATTTATTGATGAAAGGTAAACAAGTTGCGTGTTTATGTAGAGATCATCTCGTTCGTTGTTTGTCTGTGCTATCAACATCCGAACCGAGACCATCGGACACACACTCACAGCGATACGAAAAACACCAAAAACCTCCCCATCATCTACTCCCGCACCCTAAACATTTTCCAGCAAAATAACTGTTTTTCAACTGTATACCTCCCCCCACCCGGTATTCAAACCCTCTACCCAGTTCCTATCACAATAGTACCTATACGTTCACACATATATACATGTACACATATTTTTAACTTACCCTTAAAAAACCATCCCTACAAATTTATTCTACAATTCACCTGTCTCACCAATCTCGTTTCGCATACATACTGACTAACAACAGTCCCCCCAATCCATATACGAAACGATTTGTTAAATTGTTTTGTAAAATTTACTGACTGCCATTTTGACACCTCTGTTTTATATCATTTATTTATCCTATAGGTTACTTCGTTTTGTATTGTGTTTTGCAATTTTTGATTTATAACATTGTGTAGTATTTACACAGTAAGTAACATATAATTTTCCTAATAACTTACGTTATAATAATTTATTTTTAATATAATTATTATTCCGTATTTAATTTTTCATTTAAATTAATTAATTTTATGCAACATTTTTTTAGCAACTATTCAAAGAAAAGAACGGTATTACTTTCGGTCGCAAGGAGGGAATGGAAGAAAATGAATTCCTTTACGTTTTGAGGTATAGAAGTACGAAAATACCATTCATTTAAATTGGGTTTCCTTATACAGAGCGAGCAATAAAACCGAACCCATAACGTAACCACTGCAGAATCGGTAGGTTATGTTGGAATGAAATTTTATGAGTAATACGGATAAATTAAATAAAAAATTAAAAAAAGATACAAAACAAAATCTAAATATTGGATTTATTTACCTCCTTGCCGCAAAAGATGTTCAAAATGACCATCCTGGGCATCGATGCGCTTTTGTGCTCGACTGATTTTATTAAGAGTCGTCTGAGACAAAACGTTGTTGTTAATTGCATTGATTTCTCGTTGATTGTTCACCTTCAGTTCATCAATATTGTAGGGATTAGGTAGATAAACTCTCTCCTTTAAGTAACCCCAAAGGAAAAAATTGCAAATAGACAACTTTGTCTCTCTACCAAAAATGTTTTCGAGAAACATTTATGAACCGTTGAACACCACATGGAATCCTGCTCCTCCGAATTCATGTGATGTCATATGGTAGGGAACGAAAACCCGTTCCAAAAAATGTTTGGTACAATTGGGACACCTGATCGCCAGAAGTCGCCACATAGCACTCAGTAAGTAACTTTCCAGTGATGTTTGAATTGAAATAATTCAGTAGCGCGTAAATTAACAATGAATAAAGGAATTAGTTTGAAAAGCCAACGATTTGAAGGGAACAAATGATGGTGCCGGTAGTCGATAAAAGTAACAAAAGGTCTTTATTATCAATCGTATTTATCTAAAATAGTTATCCTTTAACCCTTTTACTTTCTAGTAAATATTGATGCTCAATCTTTCACTCACTCTCTCTCTCTCACCCCCCTCTCACGCTCTCTCTAAATATGTACATATATATATATATGATTATAAGCTAACAACGGTTCCTTACAAGATTGTTAAAAACACATTGAAAGTTCAAGTTTTTACCTTCAATATTCTTCTTTCTTTCTTTTTCCTGTTTTAGCCTCCGGTAACTACGGTTTAGATAATTCTTCAGAGGATGAATGAGGATGATATGTATGAGTGTAAATGAAGTGTAGTCTTGTACATTCTCAGTTCGACCATTCCTGAGATGTGTGGTTAATTGAAACCCAACCACCAAAGAACACCGGTATCCACGATCTAGTATTCAAATCCGTGTAAAAATAACTGGCTTTACTAGGACTTGAACGCTGTAACTCTCGACTTCCAAATCAGCTGATTTGGGAAGTACCTTCAATATTAATTTAACAAAATTTAACCATTAATTACGCTAATTTATCATTAATTAATGATAAATTAATTATTTTGCAGATATACACATTATTGTAAATTTATTTAATCGATTGATTTATAATTTTTTTTTTATATATACCCTTTGTCTAATTTTTTTAGTTCAACCGGATAGAATTATTATATCCGTTGCATTTTTACTTCCTTGTACGAAGTAAAGGAAGTATTATGCGAAAAATTTCAGATTTCAACGGAAATATTCATTTTGACCATCCCTGAATCCATTTTTACAAGTTTCGACGTGACGTCTGTACGTACGTATGTACGTATCGCCCATAACTCACAAACGATTACCCGTAAGATGTTGGAATTTTGGATTTAGGATGTCGTAACATCTAGTTGTGCATCCACCCTTTTGATTGCAATCGACTGAACCAAAAGTGTCCAAAAAAACCCAAAATCCCCCAAAAATTGGATTTTAAACTTTTTCTTAATTGCAGTAATAAGCCCTCAATGAAATATATCATAAGTGGTACTTAAGACATTTTGATTGGTTCCACAATTATAGCCAAATAAAACTTTAATTAATGAAATATTTGGATCTTACAGGGGAAGACACATCGGTTCGAATCAGACTTCATCTCCTTTTTTAACATTTTTTTTTTTAATTTTAATATATTGATTTATTAATAACTATTATCCTCTGATTGTAAAATAGTTTTTACTATAAATCATAAAAATTAAAAAAAAAATATCAAAGTTATTAATGAAATAAAATTTTATATATTTTTCATTTTAAAAAAAAATGTGTATATTTAATTTCTTTTTTTTTCCTGGTTAGCCTCCAGGAATTACCTTTCAGGTATTACTTAATGTGTATATTTAATTTACACAATGCACAATATGTATTATTTAATAGGCGTAAAAGGAAGTCATGTGTTGCTCACATCAGATTTTTTATACTCATCCTGCTAGAAAAATAGCATATGATTTAAATTACCAGTCGATAATCTATTTATTAATATTCATTTAAAAGTTTTCAACAGAATTTATAAAATTTAATTATAAATATTATTTTATGTAAGTGAAATATAATAATATTTTTAAATAGTATATTTTACAATGATATTTATCTGTAACAAACAAGTTTCATTTAACGTAACAAAATTTTGAACGTAATATAATTTTTTACAACTTTGTATCAGACAGCTTAATGCTACCACGTAATTTCTGATTAAATCGTAAACATATTTACTAAGTTAATATTTTAAGTTAAATTCTAAAATAAACTATGTAAATCAGTAAATATAGAAGGTAAAATGGAATGAATAGATTTACTGTTAGAAGTTTTGAAAGGATTAGCGGGTCGGTAGTGGGTGGTAGACATCGTTTGTTATACGGAATGGGAGAAGGGAAATGTTCGAGGAAAGTTACCACAACAGGTGTTTCGCTGCTTTGCCGTGTACTCAATACAAACAAATACACACATACACACACACACACACACATATATATATATATATATACATACAGAAATATATACCGACAAACATTACTGTTATACACACTAATCTGTGTGTGTTAGGTTTGTGATGTACGTAGGTGTTTACAACAAATTGGTGAATGATCCGTCGCGTATGTCTCAAACCTAACTATAGCAAATCTGTACGTAAACCAAGTCAAAATCGTATACACTCCTAGTCTATCAATATACGTTTTCTACAACAAAAATAGATATTTATTAGAATTAAAGTATTTATCACTGGATTTCTTTCAATAGTTTGTAAAAGTTGTTGAACTTTTGCATAATAAATCAATGAACGTTGAAAATGTGTGCATATTTCATTAAAAATAAAAATAAAGAATATCTATTTTATATATAAAGGCATTTATTACGCGTGAACGTAACAAATTTGATTGAAGGACATATGTGTTGTTTTATCATTTTTTAAAAAAGTGTTTTTCCTTGAAAAAGATAGATGGACTGATCATTCGAGAAATGATTAATACTCATTGTAACGGTAAATTAAAATCGATACGATAATAAAATTTGTTTATAAAATATTGATTTAAAATTCTAAAGGGATTTATTTATCAAAAAATTTTTATATTTTATAATTAAGCTTTTTAGGTCAAACCCAATTATGCATACGATGAGTTTTATTTCCCAGTTCAACTAGGAATACAATATGATGAAATCTATAATGAAGCACGTAAATCCGATAATTCTAGTCAAATAGGATTTATATCTTGAAGTTCTTTTTCTTTTTTTTTTTTATTAAATAAAAATCTTTTATCCTTCTATCAGCTGTTGAAAGTATATTATGATTTAATAGCAACAATTTTGCTTGAAGCTTTGAACATTTTGTTTAGAACGTTCAGAAGAAAATTGGTATCAATTTCTATGGAAGTTTTTGTATCACCGAAAATTATGTATTTGTTTTATTCAAAAGTAAATTAAAATTTATAGATCAATCTATTATAAACATTTTATAAAATGAAGAAAGAATGAAATTAAAGCGAAATGTGTTGTTTGTTGTTTTAATTCTACTATTTAAACAACGGTTTATTAATTACAGTTTTATATTTAAAACTAAATTCGTAAATATAGATTAATCGAAAATTAATTAATTTCACAAATTTTTACAGACTTTTAGTATTTTATATTTTTTATTTACACATTCAGAAGAGTCAATTCACATACACAGATATTTATTATAAACATTTACTACTTTTATTTAAAATTTTATCTTTGTTACGTAATTTATCCGAACAAACTATTCTGACATGAGAAACAAATTATTTACGAAAATGTCAAAGATGTACTCAAAATTAAGAAACAGTATGAAGTGCTTTTCCATTGCCTTCTGTATTAAGTCGAGTATATAATTTTGCATCTACATGGTAATTATTTAAAAAAAGTCTGATGTTATTCTAATCTAAAAGTGATAATTTCATCTTAAAAACTATCATTCTACATAAAATCCTGTAGTATAGTTCATATTACAAAAAATTATGATCGACTGTGGTAAGTAAACACAGGGGAGGTGGAAGGAACTCTAATCGCTGTTGGTTGACGTAAAGGTTGATGTTTACAAACACCAAAGTGATGTAGCACGGTTGCCACTAACTACATCAATTTGCAAGTACGTTAAAAAAGATCAATCATTCGATGTCCGTAAAGTGTACAACTAGCTAAGGCAGGTATGTTGACTCTTCCTCAATCTCACGTTAATGTACTGTATGAACTGGCCCACTCTGTATCATTTTTTTTTTAAATACTGTACAAAGTTTAGTCCATTTTGTAAAGTTAATTCATTTTCATAACAATTTTGTCTTTTTTTAAAGTTGGCCTAAAAGAGAACCTAAGTTCGTAAACTGAGTGTGTGTAATCAATATGGAGTTTGGCATTAAAAATTCGTCATCGTCGTAGCATTAATGACGTAATTTGTTTAAATTTGCATCGACGCTACCGGATTAATTAAGTAGGAAGATGTTATAGAAGTAATGTATCTTTACTTCAATGATTTAGTCACAACAATAAGAAAAAGTGGAATGAAGAGTTAATATAAACAAATTAACATATTGATTTTATACGATGAACTGTCTGTATTGAATGAGTAGTATTAAACCTAAAAAAAAGTTAATGATTGCAGAACACTTTTAAATTGTTAGTTTGATTGGATTTAATGTAATAGTTTGATTACTACGACGATTTTTTTCTGGAAATAATCGAATGATACTTATGCGCGGCTGTTAATTCGTATTAATTTTCTTCTTAAGAAAGATGATTTAACCTAAATTAATCTGATGCCAAATTTGCCAAATTATTTTTTTTTTTTTTAGTTTCCATACTATCTTAAAATGGGAAATTTTGTTACCTTCCCTTTTTATATACTTCAAAGTTTTAAGTTGACATAAAACAGTTTTATAAACATAAAAGTATATTACTATTACGTATTTTTAGCATTACATTCTATCAGACCGGGACATCGACCGACTTGCTGATACATCTACTACTTTTGTCAAGGAAGCTTTGCATTATAATAGGTTAGCTGACACGAAAAGTGGATGGTTTTAGTCAAAGTAAAGTAGGGTGTAACTGTATCATTCGGTCTTGTTGTTGAGAGAAGTGCCTTCTTCAAATTTCCATCACTCCTCTTACTTGCTGCTTACTTGTCTTGTCATCACCAGCTATGGATGATGAGAAAATCAAGTAAGCGCCGTGTTTCGTTTTTGTTCGTTCGTTTACTTATTTCCTTTTCATCCTTTTGTTTTTCTTACTGTCCTACTTTTGTTTTGTTTTGTTTTACAAAACAAAACTTTAAAGATTTGTTCTACCGTACACCGAAATAGGCTTATGAGTTACGGGCGAACAAGCTGTTACACTTCTGTTTTCTTCTTCTTAACGGACATTTGCATTTACAAACTCCGTTCTTCTGTTCCTCTTTGCATTTATATACTATTATTTCTTCTTTTTCTTCAACAACTCTTGTCGTACGCAACACTTTCAAGAATCTTAGTTTGCTTAATTATTAATTACCCAGCTGTGTCTTGTTTGTTGACGCGTAACTTGTTCTTTTCTTTTAATTTATATTTTGCATTCCTTTTATTTATTTTTTCTTATCACTCACTGTCAGAATTTCTTATATAACGCTTTTTTTATTTTTTTTAACCCCTTATATATTTTTTTTCATTTTTATGCATATTTTACGTCATTTTTTGTTATATTATTTCATATTTTATTATTCAATATTATTTATCTTAAATAATATTTTCATGAATTAGTTCTTTTAATTTATTATAATCTTTTTGTGTTTGTTTACAAAGTAAAATATGTTAAAATTTTCTTAAATATAGTTCTTACAACTGCTGCTAGAAGTGTGTTAAATACTGGATGGTATAGAATGATAATAGGGGAAAACTTTTGAGAATAAAACAACAAGAGAATCCTACATACCTTTTTCCTGTTTAGCCTCCGGGAATCACCGTCAGGTATTACTTCAGAGGATAATATGTATGAGTGTAAGCGAAGTCTAGTCTTGTACAGTCTCAGGTCGACCGTTTTTGAAATTTGTGATTAATTGAAACCAAACCAACAAAGAACACCGGTATCCACGATCTAGTATTCAAATCCGTTTAAAGTAACTCCCTTTACTAGGATTTCAATGTTGGAACTCTCGACTTAGAAACCAGCTGATTTAGGAAGATGAGTTCACCATTATACCAACCTTGTGGGTCCTAAGAGTATACCTAAGGTAAACTTTGTTATGTAGGTTGTAAAATTTTAAACTGGATTAAATATGAAGAATGATATTTAAGCAAATTAATGCAAATAAGAAAAACCTATATGTTAAACAAATTTGCTACCATCATAGTTTTTGGTATTATAAAAAAGTTTTTAAAATATTTGAAATATGGACAAAAGCAAAAATGCAAAGATTATTTGCTTTAAAATGTATTGTAGCAGAATATTTCTTTACTGAATTGAAATAATGTCAAATTTTCACGTTTTACTATTAAGAAATTGATTTTTTTCTTTTCATCAGTTGTCCTAGTTTTTCTTATGGATGTTAAATAAAAGAAAAAAATAAACAGAAAAAGGAAAAGAGATGCAGCACAAAAAGGCGTGGAAATCACAAGTAGCCCACAAAAAGACCAAGTAATTGAATCTAGAGAAAAAATTAGGTAAAAGTCTTTGATAAAGAAAATGACTGGTTTTGCACTCTTTGTGAGAAAAATAAAGAAAAACCAATGATATCCAGTATATGGCTGTCACATTTGGTTCCATACAAATTGTGCAGGAGTTACCGCTAGAGTAAAAAGTTTTTCTGTCCATTGTGTAAAATTTAATAAATTTCCGTGTGCAACAATTATTTTATTTTTTCTTATTATTTTTGTTACTAATTAAATTCATCCTGTTTTATTGTTATTTTTTAAACTACATTTTTAAATATTAAAATATTTTTATTACGTATTTATTGGCATTAATAATATTAATGTCGTGCAGTTTTGTCATTACTATTTTTATAAAATATTTTTTTTTTTTGTAATTGTTATAGACATTAATCATTTATGTACTATATGTAAAAGTAGTTTTATTTTAAAGTACTTTTTCAAATATACTGGATGATCCAAAATAGGACACCCCCGGTCCAAATTAGGAAACTTGTTTCCTTGAATGGAAAAGTTTTTTATTACATCTTTTATATAATGGTTATCTGTTTTTTAATTCCTTGTACGAAATAAAGGAAGTTTTGTATCGCAAAAAATTTCGGTTTTCAGATTTCAACGGAAATATCCATTTTGACCATCCCTGAATCCATTTTTAGTAGTTTCGGCAAGACAAGTACTATGTATCTGTCGCATAATACAAAAACGATTAGCCGTAGGATGTTGAAATTTTGGCTTTAGGACTGTTGTAACATCTATTTGTGAACCTCCCCTTTTTATTGCAATCGACTGAACAAAAAATATGTCCAAAAACCTCAAAATCACAAAATATTTGGATTTTGGACTTTTTCTTAACTGCAGTAATAAGCCCTCACTGAGATATTTTCAACGATATGTCATAAGTAGTACTAACTTTCATTGGTTCCAGATTAATGGCCAAACAAAATTTTAATTAATGAAATATTTGGATCGTACAAGGGGAAGGCACATCGGTACGAATCCGACTTCATCTCCTTTTTTCTAACTTTTTTTAAAATTTAAATATATTAATTTATTGATAATTACTAACCTCTGATTAAAAAAAAGGAAGTGTATCATAATACAATAGGCGTACAAGGAAGTCTTGTGGTTTCCACATCAGATTTTTAAAAAGGTAAATTACACTATTCTTTGAGGAAATTATTGGATATTTTATTTCTTCCATTGAAACTCCTTTATATGTGGTTAATTTTTTGTGGTAGGGTGAAGTGGATGTCGAGCGGACGAAATTAATTACATATTAATGTAATTGTAATATATATTAATAAATAACTGTAGTTTAATGTACAATAAAATAAAGCATTTTATCTCAAAACTTTTAATATTTAATATACGTAGTGATTAACAAAAATAAAAACACGTTTGAAATCTCATAGTTTTGTTAGTCAGATTTTATTCATGTTCTTTTCCTCTTCTTCATCATGCCGTTTTAATTATTCCCGTTTATATATCAGCTATTGTTTTTCTCTTATTTCCTATTTAATTTACTTTTTTTGTAATTATGTTAACTTCTTTTTTTTCAATAATATTCAATCTTTATGTTTAATGTAATGTATATTACTTGAATACCGAATTGTAATATGAAAATGTATAAATTATTTCACTAGTGTATCAGTAACAACTGTTATTTGGTTTTTTTTTTTTTGGTTTTTTTCATGAAAATTATGTAAATTGAAGAAAATCAAATAAGATGCTGAGATAGTTATCTTGGGAAGGAATATTCCAAACAAAGCCCCATAACGATTTCTGTTTGTTAGCAGTTTGTAGTTTCAATGTTGCCGGCGTGGAATTGAATCGTTTGCTTAAAAAGAGAATCACCGTTAGAACGACGACGGCCACGTCTAGTCTACATCGAAGGATACGTCGTCAACGACGAGGGGCAATCGAAAGAAGAAAGAAGACATCGATGAGGAGGGCAAAGTAAAACAGAAACGGGTCGGGAGAAAACGAGGTCACCGTTTCCCGAGGGTAGTTTTCCAGAGAAGAGTTCCGCCTTTTCACTGTCCCGGGTCAAGGGATGCAAATTAATGCGGACTGCCCGTTATCAAGTCATCTGGCCTGATTGCATAAACATCCGTTGGGGCTGAAAATAAACCACCCCAACCTATATTCTACCCTTGTGTTCACCCTCACAAACGTAGGTGAAAATAACCCTTATATCCAAACCTACTGCTGCATAATGCTTTTTCTTTCTCTTTCTATCTTACAGAAATTATATATACACGCGCGCGCGTACACACACCCACACCTATTATTTCTTATTATTACTTCTGAATCAATGTTTTATTTTACAAAAAAGAAAAGTTTTCTCTTTTATGTAAAAAAAATTTAATCTTTAAAGTCACTAAAATCTAATAATAATTTATATATTTTCAGATAAATTTACAATCTTTACGTCTAATACTCTTCGTAAAAATTTTTTTTAATTATATTTTTATAAAATAGGATTTACTCTATTTCGTAGAATTCATTAGAATATTTGTATGAATGTTGTTTTATTTAAATTTGTAAAGTTATTGAATCATTCGAAAATATTTAATTCGTTTTTGTTTTAAATCATAAATATATATTTATTTATTTTATGATATCAAAAAAAAATTACAATAAAATTGTGAACCGTACGGTAAGAATCTCGTAGTCACTTCTTCCACTCATAAAACAAAAATTTCTGTAATATAAATAAAACTGCTTTTAACAAAACGATAGTGATATCAAAACGGTAAGAAAGTACTACATATTTCTGTTACAAAAATCCGTTATTAATTTAGAATTTTATTTTTAAAAAAATACATGTTAAATATATATAATAAATAATACATAATAAACAATGTTTAAACGTTCAATAAGTAAAAAAATATAAAAATTTGTTACAAAACTCTTACCGGCCCGATTTCATTTATATGTAATGCATTTCATATTTACAGAAATATAATAAAATATAAATAAGTAAAGAGTATTTAAAAATTAACAAAATCTATGTCTGAACAGGTGTGGAGAAGTGAAAATTAATTTTCTTTACATTTTGACGTTTGAGAAGTGCAGTACCATTCACTAAAAATGTAATATACATATATATATATATATATATATATACACACCTATATGTATTGTGGCTTGAAAATCTCCAAAGCAATTTAATTCAACTTTAGATATCCTATAATAGTGTATCTGAATCTCTATACGTGAAAATTTGATGAAGATTGGTTGAATCGTTCTTGAGTTAACGCTCAGTTCTCTTACCTTTCTTTTCTTTTTCCTGTTTAGCCTCCAGTAATTACCTTTCAGATAATACTTCAGAGGATGATATGTATGAATGTAAATGAAGTGTAATCTTGTACAGTCTCAGTTCGACCATTCCTGAGATGTGTAGTTAATTGAAACCCAACCACCAAAGAACAACGGTATCCACGATCTAGTATTCAAATCCGTGTAGAAATAACTGACTTTAGTAGGACTTGAACGCTGGAACTTTCGTCTTCCAAATCAGCTGATAAGACGCGTTCACCACTAGACCAAGCCGGTGGGCTTCAGTTTTAGGTTGACAACAGACAACATAACCTCAGTTTGAGATTATTTTGATTGTGCAATGGTGTGTTTTTTTATACGAATTTATTTAGTGAGTCACATTGGGGAATGAGTTGGAACTTGATGTTTATTATTTATAGGATCAATCGTTAATCGAAAATATATGTAGTGCGCTGTATTCTGAAAGTAAGTGCGTTTCTGATTGCGAAATAGTGAGGGCGTCGGAAACGAAAACTCGAAAGAGTAATTCTTATTTTGTAGTGGAAGTTACTCAGTTGGTCCTGAAGTAAGTTTTTTCAATTAATTTTGCAAGTGGAATACACTTTTCAACAAGAAATTACATTGTCTCCAATTACATTCATTTATTCTCTTCATTATTACTAGTATTCAATTGTTATAACCTGATGTCATACTGACATTAATTTCTTTCTTTACGCGTAAATTAAACAAAATTATTTGGATAAACTTATGTAATTTCTCTATTATTTTTTTTATTTTAACAAGACATTGATTTCATACCTATTGTATTTATTGTAAAATAATTTCGTTCATATATGTGGTACTTTTTTTGTAAACATGAATATTTTAATCAAAAATAAAACTAGAATTTAAAAAAAAATAGAAATAATAAATGTAAAAATGTAGTAAAAAACAATTTTTTTTCTTTTTTTTATATTTCAGCTTTTTAAATCGTCGCCAAATAAACAGTTACTAAGCTTTGAACAGTTATTTTAATTTGATGCCGATTTAAAAAAAAAAGAACTTTAAAGAGAATGTTGAAAATTTTTATTTTTTTAAATTTTTTTATATAAGTTTTTTAATTTTTTTTAAAACTTATTTTATTTTTAACCCAACTATTAAACAACGTTTTTCTTAGTTCTGTTAGCGTACAATATATAAAAATTTCAAAAATTAGTTAAAACGTCTGAAATACTTAATAGAATATGTTATTATATTTGTTATATTAGTACTATAAAACAAATAAACAGACATGCTAAACTATTGTAATTCTACTATTTCAACGAAATTAATAAAAAGCAAACTGTTTACAAAAGCTTTTACTTAAAATATGCACTTAGATGGCAACTACAATAGTTAAAAATCGAAATGGCTAACATCCCCTCAGCCCTGCGGAGGATGGCTGAGAGGGTCTGATGCTGTTATAGATGTTTAGATAGAATAGCAATCCGGATGGCTCCCTAGCCATCCGGATTGCCCAGGCGGATCCCTATCCGCCTGGGTGTTTACTTCGCCAAGATAGGCGTTTAGAGATCGAGTTCTGGTTAGCTGAGATATTCATTGTTAGGATGAAAATTGATTTGTGAAGAACTCTTTGATTGAGCTATGGTGTGGGTGGGTGTAGGCCTTGCTCGGACCAGAGCAGAGAGAGATAGAATATGTTTTCATTAGAGGCTTATTAAATTTGTAAATCTGTTTCTTGATTTTTAAGTAAATCACAAGGACAACCCCCGCGGGAAACGGCATAGCCGGGTCCCACGGGTCTCAGTAGATTAGAGGCAAAGGCAACCTCTGAGGGTGTGCAATGCATTAGCTCGTCCACCGTCCTAGGTATGAGAAAAAAAGTAAATTAATGAATTGTAGGATAAAATTGTCGTTGTTGCGATCAACACTTGTTTTTTTGGGGATGAGGATAGTATTTTTTATGTTTAAAGGCTCAATCAAGATCATTCAAGATCACTCAGATCATGAATAATCTAACTGAAGTTACATACAGGAAGAGTTTTTCTATGAAATCTTCAGCGCAAGAAGAAAGTGTTGGAATCGCGCTTCCGCGAATCAGTTAACTTGATAGTTGAGGGTCGTAAGTTATGTTAGGGGATCGTGGTTGGAAAAGGCCACACGAAGGCGGTAGTAAGTTGTGTAAATAAATTGATGGAAATATCTGCCGAGGTACTTTCAGCGATGGCATCCTGACGTAGACCAAATTGATGACTATGTTGTGTTATCAAGTTTAGAGGATCTAAAAGACGATCTCCAATAAAACCCATCAAAGCTAGGAAGAGTGGGGGTGATATGGCGACCGAGTTGGTCACAAAGCGGATGTCTTCCCCTATAGGGGTCAGAATGGATGGATATACACTGATGATTAGTAATTTACGAGGAAATAGTATTTATAAACTAGTTATCAATGAAAAGTCTTATAGAACTTTCCCGAACGAACATTCCTATTAATATAACTGTTTTATCAGTTATTAATTCATTTCCACCAAAGTTATTATCTCTAATTTGTACTTACACTACAGATGCCAAGTTAATATAATTTATTTATCTTGTATTTTGGAGCTTTTATGGCATATTTGTTTTTAAAAAATTGATATTTATATATTCTATGCTTTTTAGTAAACCTTACATTATTGCGTTGAACCAAATTGATAGCTTACGCAGTTATTGGGTAATGATAATTACAATTTTTGGCGGCCATTTTGAGGTGAACCCGACGGCAGTTCGTGGCTATTCGTATATTTTTGTAATCTTCTAAAAATGCTTAATCCGAATCTGAAATAAAAATCGAAATCCGAAATAAAGTGTTCACATATGTAGATTTTGAAATCAATAACGAACTGTTCGTTCGTTGATAAAGCAAATTTTAAAAATTTTCTTATGAAACAATAATTTATTTTTTAGTTTTGACCAAAGATTCCTTTCTAGGTAATTTGGTACGTAATATTTCTTTCTACGTAAGATTTGGTACCCAAAGAAACACTTTGTATATCAGATTTTTTTTACGTGTAAAATAATGTACGTTAAATATTCATTGAATATTGCATGTTCCGATTAAAATCGCTTTCTTTTAAGATATACAGTGGAATCAGCATGAGAAGTTATGATAATCAGCTACTAAAGTCAATTTGAAAAGGATAAAAGGAATTATTAAGATCTTAAAAATTTAAACGGAATTAGAAAATAATGAAATGAATACGGTGTAAAGGACTTGCCGTAGGGCAGATAAAAACGTTCGTTCTTTGAAAATAAATAAATGAAAAAAGAGGAAATAATAATTGTCAAATAAACATTGTTACTTATGAAACTATTTAAATGAGTATTATTTTATAACATTTTTAATTTGATATCGTCGTTTAAGTTTAGATTTAAAAAAAAAAATTATAAGATTTTTCAGAATGTTCTTGTGTTCTTATTTATTAACATTTTTTAATCCGATAATATTTTAATATTGATTTACCAAGTTTTAGTCTCTTTTTGGTTTTTTAATTTCTTAATCTTTTACGATCTATTTTTATATCGACAGGAAAATAAATTATATTGCTGGAGAAATTTTTGTCGTAAAATATTTTTTTCCTTCCGATGATTATTAATTTAATTGTATCAGTATTAATAGTCTACTATTACTGTAGTAGTTAAGTAAATTTTTAACTGTAAATTTAATGTTTGTTTTTTATTAGTCTTATTTTTTATTGTAAAATAAATTGTTCGAATATTTATGATTCTTTGAAATTCTTTTACATTGTTTCATTTAAATTAACTGTATTAAAAAGTAAATTTACGTATTATAGGTAGGTTAAGAATAACTGAATTTAATGTTGATTTTGTAATTTAAAAAGTTACTAACACCATTTAATCGCTGTTCTTTAAGATAAAATCAGTTATTTTTATGGTAGTATAAGATGTAAAATCATTTTATAAGAATTAATGACTTTTGTGTTATATTATTTATTTTATTCTGAAGATTTTTAAATTCTTATTTTTACTGAATACACATAAAAATTCTTATTACTAATCCGCTTATAAGGATTAATATTTTCGAAAAGCTTTTTACATTTATTTCGGTCCATTTTACTTTGAAAATTGACAATAATCACTCTTATTCAATCTTAACCATTCTATTTTCTTGTTGGTCTTCTTTCTTAAGTACATTGGTGCCCGTACATCTTTCCGGTACTTCTTTGTAGAAATTTAAAATTTTCCTTCACGTAAGATCTGTTTTAATAAAGTCTGGCCTACGTTATATTTTAACATTAAAGTATACAATCGATTCATTGTTATCACGTTTTCTTAATGAAAGATATTATCACTTCATTAAATGGTATATGCGATGAAAGACATTGCTGTCGCCTAAACATATCATACATCAATGAGCAGGCGCTGCGAGTCAGTGACCCGTTTGTTTACGTGTAGCATACCTAAGCTTGAGAGACTTGGACCCAGAGCCAAATGTTAAATCATAACTGTAAGCACTGGACTGTAGACGATACCCAAACGAGATAAGAAAAACCAACCATTTTAGAAGTTGTTAAGTTTTTATAACTCTATCGAGATTTGGGGGTATCAAATTTAACTATTTCAATCAATAAAACATTTTGTATTTTGATGTGTCAATTATTAAACGTTAATTTGTACAAATGTTCATGTATTAAATGTTTTTTTTTTTTTGTTTTTTTTTTTTAATTATTTTGTTTGATTTCTAACCCTCACTTCACTATTATTTTTAGTGATATTTTATTAACAAACCATAGGCCCTGCAATGCTTCGCTATTTCCAGAATTTTTACCACAGTTCAAACCTCACTAGTCTCACTACTACGTAAATAATCAAAAAAACCACGTATAAATAAGCCGAAAACTTCTTTTATTAAATTTAATGTCGTTTTATATATCGAGAGATATCGTCTACAATCGATTGACATTATCTACATCGATCGTTGTTTATGTCAATACCAACTTTTCAAACAGTTATGTGATTATGTATTATATTATTAAATTATTATATAATTAAATATTATTGAACTAATAGCATATAAAATTCCCGGGATAAATAATAATAAATTGCGAAATTTTCAGCGAAATCGGTTTAGTAGTTTTTAAGTTATTAGGGCACATTCAAAACAAAGATTGTTTTTTTATTTGTATATATATTATGAGTCGATTAAATATATATAACCTAAATTATAAAAATCACTCATGGAAATGGAACTTACTTTTCGATATCCGTAGCAAATGAAAAAATTAGCCGTTAAGAATCTAATTCATGAAAACATTTTAAACATTTGACATGAAAAAGTTACTTTTTTCTTCTTATCGATATAATCATCGAAATTAAAGTGAATTTTTTTCATGTCGTCTGTTATAATATAATAAACTCAAACGTTCCGGTATTTGAAAATTTACGAATGCACCCCTGTTTAGGTAATTCCTGTAACCTGTTTAATCCCTCTAACATCCATAAATCTAAAAAAACCTCAAATTCTAGCGTAATTTCTGAAACCATACAGTCTTTACTTTCTAGACTATAATAGAGAACAAAAAAAGAGAAAATATCGCTTAATATATTGAATCGTAATACTTAAAAAACTACTTACAAAAATGTGTGTGTGTGTGCGCGCGCGTGCGCGCGCGTATTGAGCGTTTGTGTTGGTCTTTATATTTCTTAATATATCAGGAACAGGCTGACGTGAAAACTTCAAATTTGATACAATAATTTACCGAAAAAAAAACAAAATTATTTAAAATCTTTAGTAAATGTTTACTAAAAAGAGGTTCATGAAACGAAGTTGTAAAAAAATGATTCAGCCAAACGGGTGAGGAGTTTATAACGTTTTTTACTTCATTGTTCGAAGTAAAGGTAGTATTGAAATCGCGAAAAATTTCGGTTTTCAGATTTCAGTGGAAATATCCATCACGCCATATCGGCGTGACGTCTGTACATATGTACATATGTATCTTGCATAACTCATAAACAATTAGCCGTAGGATGTTGAAATTTTTTATTTATGGCTGTTGTAACATCTAGTTTTGTTCCTTCCCTTTTGATTGCAATTGACTAGAACAAAAGTGTCCAAAAAAAGCCCAAAATCCAAACAAATCTGGATTTTGGACGTTTTCTTAACTGCAGTTATAAGCTCTCATTGAGAGCTTTTCAACGATATATCATAAATGATACTTATTTACAACGGTTCCAAAGTTATAGCCAAATGAAATTTTAAATAATGAAATATTTAGATCTTACATGGGGAAGGCACATCGTTCAAATCCGACTTCCGCTCCTTTTTTTTTACTTTTCTTTCTTTTAATTTAAATATATTGATTTATTAATCATTATTACCCTCTGATTGTAAAAAAACTTTTACAATAAATAATTCAATAATAACAATAAAAAAAATGAAAAAAATATGAGGAGTTATTAATGAAATAAAATTCTATGTACTTTTCATTTTAAAAAATTTATATATATAAATTAATAGGCGTACAAGTAAGTCATGTGGTGCCCACATCAGATTTTTTTATTTCTGTATAATATGTTGCTCAATTCGAATTAGGATTAAAAATATTAAAAGTTTTATTGTAATTAAATAAGCTGTTTAAAAGTTGAACCAAATTATATAACAGATATGTTACTCGTATTTATTATTTTTTTTTAGGATAACTTGATATTCGTAACCATTGGAATCAGATATTTTGTTTCTAGGACTAACTACCAGTTAAATGTATTAAATCATCAAATATGCTAAATGATTGGTCTAGATTTACCCCATTTTCGCCTACCGTGCAAAATTATTTAATTATCACAGTAACAATTACAACAAAGTCAATCTTAAAGCATTATCTTCCATACTCCAATGGAGTAAAGGATCTAAAAGGATACTCTAAAGGAGGAAGGAGTAAAAGGAGTAATGGAGTATGGATAAAAAAGGATCTAAATCAAAATAATTAGTTAAAAATACTGGAGTAATTAAGTAATTTTGACATATTTAGGTGTATGAAAATTTAAAATTAAAGTCACTTTATGCGCAATTTATCATAATTATTTTGATTTATATGAACAGTAAAGAAATTAAGTCCGTACTTGTTATAAGGTTAGAAGAAGGTAGATTTTGAGTATGTATTTTAGAATTTACTAATTACCGTTGACATCAACAAAGCTATAAATATACACAACTATATTTACTTGTAACGAACAAACCAACCCCTTATAGTTAAAGGGTGAAGTAAAGGTGGTGGTAATTTCGGTAGAAGGGTTACTTTTCTCCTTCCCCCTCCACTCAAACATCTCTGTCCTTTCCTCCTCATCCATATATATATATATATATATATATATACACACGTATCCCCCTTTTCTCTCTTCTTATCAAATTATGTCGTCCCTGCCTCCCCATTACGTATCATTAGAGCTCTAGCCCCCCTTTCCCCCTTCCTTACCACTGTCGTCATGACGCACCTTGCCCACAGTATTATGCAGTAACGGTCTCTTTATTGCACATTAATGTTTTATGTGTGCTTAGTCTTCTTCCTTTTCTCATCCCCCAAATACTTTTCTGTACAACTTCATAAAATACCTTATATAGTTTAAATTTTAAAGGGATATAACTTAATTAATTGTTCCTCTTTCTAAACGTTTAGGTATTTAAATATTAAATTATCCAGGAAAATCTAAATTTTCCTCTTATTATTAGTGTTATTATTATTATTAACATCAGTAACCCCAATAGATGTCTACGTTTATTATATTATGAGATAACTTAGTGGTAAAAATTTGTTTTTTTATTTCAAGAGTTTCTGACTGAAATTCAACTCGGAGCAGTTAACACTTGTAAACTTTATGATCACAAATATGAGTAGTGTATCGTTTTACGTTTCAGTGGATAAGTTGTTAATATTGTAAAGTAATAGGGTTGAATAAATTAACAGGAGTTGGAAAATTAAGCGCAGAATCCTCTTTCCCAAAAGCATTTACAACACTTTCAATAAGATAAACATGCGATAGATAAAAAACTATTCGTTTTATTGCGTTTCGTAAGTATTGTCAATCTTTTATTAATCTTTATTATTAATTCATCTTTTTTCATTTATTTATTTATATATTTTTTCCATAGTGTTTACTGCGAATATTTTTTTAAATTATTTATATGACCATCTCGATTTAGATCTTAAATAACATTTTTGTGAATGGTTTTTGATCGTATTTTATTTTTCAATTTGCAATACGGTTAATTATCTGCTTGCAATAAAATTATTTTTAATTATAAAAATAAAAATATATAATACAAAGAATAAACAAAAAACTCTTGCGAGGTTCTGCTCAAGAAGACCGACTTTTCGTTTCTGACGCCTTTAGTATTTTAGTCAGAAACGCACAGATTTTTAGAGTAAAATGCAAAAAATACCATCGATTCGCGAACAGGCCCTACAAACAAACAACGAACGATTCAACCAATCTTCATAAAATTCTCACATGCAGAATACATACATCTACACACCTACAGTACATCTAAATTTCACTGTAATTGATGCAGTAGTTAGGAGATGTTTCGAGCCAACAATTGTTTTACTTAATGTATAAGGAATCTACATTTAAAGTGAATGGTATTTTCGTACTCCTCATACATCAAAATGTAAGAAAATTTATTTTCTCCCCCCCCCCGCCATCTAAGTTGCAACGTGCTACCGAAAACTTACCTTTCTTCGAAAAGTCAGTAAAATAATTGTAAACATCATCGTGCAGTGATAAAGAAGTTCACAACAAACTTTCCTTAAAGTGGTCTCATCGAAAACAATAACCTAAGAATTCATCATAAATATTTTCCGAAAAGGAGATTTTTTTGAGGTGGTGGAATCTGTTTTTATACTTTTTCTAAAATAAATACAGTATTAGAATTAGTTTATATACGATCATATTAGTCTACATTTTAATTTTGTGGTAGGATTCTAACTTTCCTCTTCTTAAATAAATTTGTGTGTGTGTGTGTGTGTGTGTGTGTGTGTGTGTATATATATATATAATGTACATATTGGGTGATCTACCTCGTATGTTCGCTACGGGAAGTACCTAATCAGAAATTCAATAGTTTGGAGTGATTCATCAAACTCGCAATCAGCCGTAGGTGACATACCTCATTTGCTCATTAGGTAATTATATCTACCATTCCAGTTCTTACGCCATTAAATCTGCAACACTGTTGTCTTGACAAATTAAAGGCCAGAATTTACGTATGCGCCCCCTCTAACCACTGCCAGCCGTAGTTTTCGTCCCATTGTTGTTTGATATATCATATGTAAATATCATCTTTTAATAATATTATTTTTTTTCATCCCAAATAAAAAGTTTGATCTTTTTATCTACTCCACTCCATTTCCTACAACTGGGATTTTTCTGTTTTCACAAGTATGTTCAAATTGTATAAGAGATTTCTAAATTCATCTCTGTTTGAAAAAGTTTCTTAAGTTAGATTGAATTTTTTCTTTTCTGTTTTCATTTCTTTGAAGTAATCCTGATGGTTTTTGTATTTTCAAATTTTATATCAGTTTTGTTTGATCTTTTTTATTTTTTTTAACCATTCTAGAGCAACCGGTAACCGCCTAGAAGACGTTACTTTGGTTGGTCCCAAGTGACGTGGCTGAAGACTAGCCCCCCCTTAGTGCAGCTTGAAGCTGATATCCTGACGGGAACCCTCTTGGATCATTGAGACATCAAGACATCCCTCCCGATTGCTGTGGTGACTCTCCCCAAGAGTTCTTTCCCTTCCTTATCACCTAGTCTGGGTCCGAGTATAAACCCCACGCATACCCCCCTGAATCGCGCGCCCATCTCACAAACCTCGAGGGTCTTCAGTGCGTCATCAGAACGTCCTGATCCAACTATCTGCTGGACCCGAACACCCTCAACAAAGAGGCTACCTCCCTAGCTCTGCACCTGTCCACGATTCTACCCCCTGGCGACAGAATCTTTTTCGCCTGTTCCACCCGAATTTTTTTTTCAAATTCACACTATTGTCGTTTGACATCCACACAGTATAGTTTTATTAGCACCAGTCAGTCGAAGATACATTGACCTTCAGTGAGATGAGGTATAGCACTTTACATATATGTGTAGCAAGATCTATTTACCAACACTGTTCATACATACAACTAAGTCACTTAACATTGCAAAATGGATGAAATACAATTATTAAATACGTTAAATTTGTTATACATATTTACAATAGTACAGCTCTATTAGTAGGTCATACTAAAGGTCTATTAGTAGGTCATACATGTAGTAATGAGTTTGGACCGTAAATGGTGTACACCAACAAATGTAGCACAGTAAAACAATATAATGATTATAAAAATAATAATAAAACAACAGCAACATTAATAAACAATACTAGGTACCTAGACCAGCCCAGACAGTAAATCCTAATTACTTTCCAACAAGCACAATACAACTTATCCAATCTTACACTAAACATAACAATGACACAAGTAACATGATAGAAAGTGCCCAACAAGTTACGGTATATTATATACATTTCCTGTCCTCGTTCCCAGTTTAAACCTTAGTTCATAGACACGGTACATGCTATGTAGTAAGCTTCATTTCACCAAAATGCGACAGTACATTTTTTATACGTAATACAAAGAGTAGTAGATCCAATATACATATGACAAATTACAAGGTACAAGAAGATATGAGAATTAATATACAAAATTATAAAATACACATGGACGAGTCAGTATTTACAAGTTACTCTACATATTTACAAATTTTGGTTGTCTTGCAGTCGGATGTTCTACCCGCCTCTCTCGTTTTCGTACTCAAAATACGAGATGCCAGTGATGCAACTTCTGCCATTGCCGTCTTCCCCGGAATATGTAATTTACTAAGTTATCAGAGGTAATCCATGATAGTCCGAGGAGTCTCCTGACTCCTTCCCATCGTCTACAGTAACAAATTACGTGTTCCGGGGTATCCTCCTCTTGACAGTAGATACATGTTGGTGTGGCTCGTCTTCTGAAGCGGAACAGATAGGAACCAACTTCCCCGTACCCCGAGAGGAGTTGGGTGTTGAAGTAATTCATTTCCCCGAACCCCCTCCCGAGCCACGGCTCCAGACGTGGGGTTAGCCTTCTCGTCCAGGTTCCCTATTTCATTCCCATCCATTCCGCCTGCCACTCATCTGTTCTCTTCTTCCTGGCCTCCGCTTTCGACATACCGCTGGAACTCGTTTGAGTTACAGCGTCCGGAGGTGGATCGATGGAACTCCAGCGATCACCTCCGCCACTACACCCATAATATAGTCCGATAGACTGAGATAATTCGCACGTTTGCGCGGCGCTATAGGGAAGCCATCCTCGTTATATTACGCTTCACCCCCAGCGCATTGTACCATACCAGGATCGCGTACAATATTATGGAGGTTGGCACGGACATTGTCACCCTTCTCCTTCTTTGTTTGTTCTAGATTCATCCATCCTCATCATATGTCCGAGAAATCTTAATCTTCTCTTTTCTGGTATACTAAATACTATATTTTGAATACTTTTTTATTTGATCTTAATTGACTGTTCATTCTACTATTAATTTTGTTTTCTAAATTGTTTAAGTAAACTTTCTCCACACGACACGTTTGATTACTGTATTGTATTTTGGTATTAATAGATAAATATTTTTGTTATAAATGCTGTTTTCTAATTTTGCCGATTAACTTTGAAGGAATTTTTGTTTGTTCCATTTTTTATTTATTTATGTTTATTTTTTTGTTATTGCATTCATTTTTTTTAACCCACCCGGGCCGGTTTAGTGGTAAAATTCGTCGTCACAAATCCCTTCTTTAATGAGCAGATTTTCGAATTTGAAGGTTCTGAATTTCGAATTTTAGTGAAATTAGAACTCTGTGCAAGACTTACTTATTTTTTCCTGTTTAGCCTCCGGGAATCACCGTCAGGTATTACTTCAGAGGACTGTATGTATGTATGTAAGTAAATTGTATTCTTGTACACTCTCAGGTCGACCATTTCTGAGATGTGTGTGGTTAATTGAAACCTAACCACCAAAGAACACCGGTATACACGATCTAGTATTCAAATCCGTATAAAAGCGACTGCTTTTACTAGGATTAGAACGTTGGAACTCTCGACATTGAAATCAGCTGATTTGCGAAGACGCCTTCACCACTAGACCAACCCGATGGATTGAGTCTATGCAAGACTACACCTCATTTACATGTCATTCGTATCTTCCTTATATTTTGGGTCATGGCGTGTTGCTTATTGTTCCCTAGTTGAACAGATTGCAATGTATATATTAGGAACAAAAATATATTCATAATTTTTAACAATATAAATTATTTTAATTTTAGTTTATTTTGTACAAAGTATTTCTAAGTTTGTAATTTATGAAATAAATGGTAATGAGACTAATTTTTCGTAAATATCTGTTGCGAAATGTGTTCCATACTAGAAACAAGAGGTTTTTTTATGAAATCTTTTTAACATCAGATTTTTATATTTTAAATAATTATATAAATTTGTTATAAGTAATAAAGAAATAATAATTCATTTCAGGTGCAAATATCATTAATAAATATATTTATTAAACGTTTAATTTTTTTTAATTAACTTATAATAAAAAATGATTTAAGAATCGGGATAAATTAAATACAGAGAAAATATCGGATTATAATCTTTAAAAGAAAGTTTTTGAAAGGGTGAATTAGTCAAACCATTTTTAATTATACGATTTTAAGCGGGTTATATTGAAGCAAAAGAGAGTTAGAGGGGTGGTTTATAGGTTGAATTAAAGGAAAAGTATGATGAAGGGGGTGGATGAATTTAGAAAACGAGAAGTTTTGATTTTAGAAAATATAGGTGAACATTAAAAAGTCAGTGGATGGCTTCTGTTTAAGTGAAGAAGGTGGGGTATCAGTTTTTAGAAATGGGGGGGGGGGGTAAAAAATGATGATCATTACCATAGCTCGTTACGTAAATTAATTCAATGATGTATAATGCTTTGGTAATTAGTCAAGGGGTAGGTAGAAGGCTAACGTTTCTATATCGGGATAGAGTAGGAACGGTTAGGTTCGGTCTCGGTTGTGAGAGGGATGGAAATTTGCATAAAGAATCAGAGCTAAATGCAAATATCACGTGTATAATGGGGTAGGTATTAATTGCCTAGGTCTCTTTCTACCATCGTAACATTTCTCTCTCTTTTTAAACTACCGGAGGAATCGAGAAAACAGAGGAAGGGAGAAACTGTTGTCGGTTTGTGAATTGTTAAGGGGGCAACAACACGGAGAAATATAGACGAGGAGTTAGAACGAAGAACCATTAGGCGCCTCTCTCAGCCCGTTTTTTGAATTTCACCGAAGAGGAATTGGCTCAATCAACTTTGAGAAATATTGGAGATATTTTGACCTGACCTGAAAAAATGTTCCACCCTTTATAAACGTAATCTCATTTCTCCTCGAACTATATTTCTTCTCTTTCTCTCATCTTATTTTGATTAAACGGGCGATTATGCACAGTTTGGACTGAGAAAAAAAAATCACACCATTGTTCGTGGTATTATTTCTCATCTCATTTTTTTTTTTCATCCCCCAATTATAGCAATATCTGAAGGTTAGTGAAAGAATAATAACCTTATTATAAACTTAAATTTTATGATTTATCGGTTAATATGATTATACTAATACTTATTTATTTATTTTTAACATTAATCGTTTAATTTTCTTAGTTGCTTCATTTACCTTCAACTTACCGCTAATCTATTTCCCTTCATATACTTGAATACATCTTACAAGGTGATTTATCTGTTTACACGTCTAATCTTTTTTCTTATTTAATAGATCTTTATTTACCGGCGAATGTAGCTAGAATATTAAGGGGAAAAGGTTAATGATCGTGTCAAAAATTATGTATCGGTTTTTTTTTTACAAATCTCCAACCGGTTCAACTAGTACATAAAAAACATACGTATGTGCATTACACTGTTTCTGCCCTTATATCACAGGCTTGACCAAACTAATTTTTTTTAAATTTGGCTCAAATATTTCTGTAAATGGGTTACTGATCGTATTAAATGTTTTCCAAAATTTGCTAATGTGGTGGTGGTATCGCGATAAAACCAATTTCGATCTTATTCGGAGGCATTTTAGAAAAAAATATTAAAGCTATTTTATTACTAAAAGTTCATATATAAATAATACTAAATTTTTTTTCAAAAAATCAACCCCAACCTCTTAAAATTTATATATGTTTTTTTGGTTCTTTTGTTCTATCTCCCGGCGGTTTAGATATTTGTAAAAGAATTCTAAAAGTTTGTACTTTATAAGGTTATCAAGATTTTTTTTTTTTTAATTGCACACCCTGGAACTAAAACTAATTAAGGTTTTTTGAAAATTTTGTTTTTCTTATTGTTATCTGTATTGAAGATGTTACATTTAGAAAAAAAATTTACTTAAGAAAGTTTGTGAATCCTATATATATGAATATTCTTAAGAAAGTTTTTCTTAAATTTACTCAACTCTAAATAATATATATTCTGGTTTTATTATTAATTGATTCTAATGTTTATTACTAATTTTTTTCTTCATCACGTAAAGGGCTATTAAAGTTAATATATTTTGGCACCTATATTATACTCCGGGCCTATTATTCATTTTTCCATTATTTCATAAAAGTTATTATTTATTTTTAAACAATTCCCTTTTAAATTAATCTTTTTTTTTTGTATAAAAATAATATCCTATAAATATCTTACAAAATTTGTATAAAGTCCACTTCTTTATAAATAAATTTTTCCTGAATTTTCCCTACAGAGCAAGGAAGCCCCTAAAATCAAAAATCTTTTTAATGAAATTTGGAAATTTTTAGTTTAAATCTTATTTTGATAATCATGATTTGATCTGCCTTCTCATGAAACACTTCCCAGTTTTTTTCTTTTTACGTCCTATAATTAAATTAACTAATCCAAATTATTTTTCATAATATATATAATATGACAAACAATTCTGTTTCTATCTTTTACTAGTTTATCATAAACTTTTGGCATTTTTCTTGTTCATTAAAAAAAAAAATTATGATATTAAATCATAGAATATTTTGTATCAGGAAGTCGTTGAAGGTTGGCTTCCAATACGGAAGAAAAATTAACATATCTAGGTCACTGTACAACAGTTATATTTTAACGCTTTCGACTACTCAGTGCTATCTTCTAACCAATATTCTTTTATTAATGAGTTCTTATAAACCTAGTTAAACGAACGAAGGCCCCATTTTCCCTAATTCCTTGATTTATGAAAACAGCATAAGATATTTGAAGACTTCTAAAATAGATGTAGAAGTGTTCATCACGAAAACAAAAAAATATACTATGTATTCATATTTCTAGTATGAATACTTAATAAAAATAAATAAATAAAATTTTAAACATTCTCTGTAGTATTACGAATATTTTAAAAGCTCTCCTGTTAGTATTTCTGATTTTCTATTTTTTTTTTTCATTACATGTAAATGTCACTCTCCTCTTAAATATTTATACAATCTGTTGCTTCTCTTTTTCCTACAAGTGCTTATTGGAAGAAGATTTGTAATCTGTACTAAGCAAACTGGTTTGTACCATTCCAATACTTTTTGTAATGTAACAATTTTGTTTAAATTCTACTATTTGAAAATGATAAATAAATAACTTGTCTGTGTTAAGTTCACTAAATTTAATATTTAATCCATTATCATCTTTCCTACCTCATTTCATTTTAATATATTTTACTGTTGTTTATTTTCAAGTTGCTTTCCTCATCTATGAATAAATCCATATTAATACGTGTATAAAAAAATGACCCGATTTCAAGCAGATATATTTCATAATAAAAATAAATTTTAATTACAAGACAAATTACCACTATTCAAAAGGGTTTAAAATCTCATTTATTTAGTTATGAATATTCTATATGTTCCCAATCTGCTGCACGAATGTGGTGAAGAAGATACCTGAATTCTTCTGCAACGTGTTGCAGACAGGCTTCTGTTTCAAAAGTTACTGAAGCTGTAATCCTGATTTTTAGCTTATTCAAATCGGCAGATAATGGTGGAATATAAACGCTTTGTTTCACATATCCTCATAAGAAAAAGTCGAAAGTCAATATGTTGGAAGTCAAGATTATAGTGCCAAGCCTTCAACTCCTGTACGTCCTATTCAGCTTCGAGGCGACGTTTCATTTAGAAACCGACGAATTCATTTGTGCCGATGTGGTAGGGCCACATCTTGCTGAAAAATGAATTTTTCAGAATTAATTTAGTTCATGAATTCTTCATTTAATTGTGGAAAGAGTCATTTCTACAGCATCTCAAGATAAGATTGTTGTGTTTTCTTAAAAAATGACGGGCCATGCATTTTTATAAATGAAACCGCACAAACAACTTCCAATATGCGAACATTAAGAGTTGAAACTTTATTCCTTAAATGAAATGTTGCTTCATCATTAAAAATTACCCGCAGTAAGAACCTATCATCTTGCATATTACAGAAATCTTTACGGTTTCTTTTGTCACTTACACGAAGAGTAATGGGTAACCTGAAATGCAAGCGTTATTTTAACACACGCTAAGCAGTCATATAAGGATCGCAATTTGTCGGGTAGCGTGATGAGTCAATATTTCAGGCTTCGTTGAAAAGTTTATTGAATTCGTTGTACATTTTTCTATGAAGTACCTGATCGCCTTGAAATTTGTTCTTTTACATAAACACTTTGTTTCTTTAAATCGTTTATACCGGCAACAAATATTTTCAATCGATGATGGAACGCTGTCGAAACGCACGCTAAATTGTTATTTCATGAACTTTTGGTTTGCTAAATTGTAGAACATAAAATATCTTCTGTTGCATAGATGCCATGTTGTTACGACTGAGGTTAGCGTGGGTTTTATTGTAATCTGATTGCCACAGTTTAAAATTCTAGGACGCGCACTTTCAAGTGGTGCAAATTTTATTCACCGACCATACGTGGTTGCCCAGGTTTTTGAAATTTGTTCATTCTTTTTGATATTGGCTTGAATCAAATTTCCAAGTTTTCTGGTTTAACACTAAGTTTCAGAGTCCTACATTTTTTAGAAAGTACATATAATATAAAAATTTATATTTTTATTCTGATTTATTCTGATTATTTTTATTCTGATTTATTCTGATTTTTATTTTTTAATTATAATTACCCAATTTTTATTTCATAATTTCTTTTTGCAAGTATCATCAATTTATATATCAATAATTCAGTATTATTGTGACTCGATCTGATTTCTTTTCTATATTACATCTAGCGAATTCTCCGCATTTAATAATAATAATAAATAAATTTTGATACATGTGTGCTAAAATTAATATTTTCTTTAGTTTTAAATAAAATAACTAATATTAAAAATTATTAATTTATTCATTAATTTATGCTACTTCAATCTATTATGAAAATATAATGTAGCCAACATATATCAAGTCATACAACTTGTGTTAACGAGAGCCAAAAAACAAATTTGATTTATAAAGACAAATAATACTTTTTTATAATTTAAGCAATATATTAAATGACCAATACTAAATAAAATAATCACAATAATCATTAATTGTCAACCAATTAAAAAAAACATCGAAAACCAGATCAGTCTAATATGTCAAGCAAAATTATTTTTCTTGATATTTATTTTGCATTTAATTAACAGCTTTATATCTGAAACATAACCATTTTTCTTTGAAATTCAGGAATATGGAATTGATGTTTTTAGTGATTCGACTAGGGAAGAAAACAAAAAAAAAGTTTATTATTTTCTTAGATAAATAGGATTTATGGTACAATGAAGTGATGTGTATTATCCCAAATTTTCTGTGTTTCAGTGGAGTAACGCTTCGTTTTATTATAAATAATTTATTTTGATCATTGAGAATTCGAACTAGTAATTAAATGATTTAATATGACATTCATAACCATATGCCCATAAAATATTATCAACGATTTTCAACTGATTTTCAACTGATTTTCAACGATACTAACGCATAATATGAAATCCGTAATATCTTTTTATTTAAAAAAATTTTCAGCGTAATTAATTTATAAAAAAATGCCTTCAGATTTACAAAGTTCAATTAATATACAAATTAAATCTTTTCATTATCTGTTAACATTAACACCAAAATAGCTACAATTCAAAATTACACTACTTTTTAAGAATGAATTACCTATTTTTTCAATCTCTAAATTAGAGTTGTTAAATGTAAACTCTCTTTTTTACAGTTAAGTTCCAAAAAATTATAATCTAATGACCGATATTCCATAATTTTTTAAGCTAATTACCTCATCAATATTTTACTTATGATTATAAACATTATTTTACTTATGATTAAACCACGCCTCTCGTAAATAAATCATTATTGATGATTGGCTGTTCCCCTACTATGTTACTCATGGTAGTTAGGGTTGGGAATAGTGTAACCAATCAAAAAAATTTATTACCCTTATATTATCTGCTTTTAGATAGAAATGAACTTATTTTTTTTAATTTTAATATAATCAATTTATAGAGAAATTTTAATTCCTTGTATAAATTTACCACTGTATTTGGCACTATTAAAGTTATAAAGCGCAGAACATGTATTACTTATATAATATGCGCATAAACAACCCAGAAGTTGTGTCATTTCTAAGAAGCTAAGAGTTGGTTAGTGGTACCGCAACATTACTCGGCGCACTATTAAAATATAAGGAACCTTTGTATTTAATATTATTATATCAGGTTTAAAATTGTTATGCTACGGTTGCACGTCTCTTATCAGTAAGAGCCAAGGTGTGCGAGTGGTAAATTATACTCGGTATTTCTCAAGTCTTATCTTAAACAAGACATCATTTCTTAATGGTAATGTTCTTCTCGGCCGACTTTGCATATTCATTTCTTACTCACTAATTAGCGTATAAGAAACTCACTTACCTCTTTCCTCTGTCCCCTTCCTTTTAACCCTTCTTCCTCTTATTATTATTATTATACTTCTTTCCTTGTTTCTCCCTACTTCTTATTCATTTCTTTACACCCTTTCCTAGTTCTTATTTCTCATACTTTCTCAATGAGTACTTCTACTCATTTATGCTTGTTACATTCCATCTTTCTTTACTTCTTTTCCTCACTCTCTTTTTCTACAAATCCCCTTTCACTTAAAATGTTTTAGAAACATTCGTCTTTATTAATATTTATTTATTATGCATGTCCTCTTTTGTGTAGTTTATAACAAACAAGTAATTTTTTACAAATAAAATATATCTATCAGTTTTTGATTAAATCAAAATATGTAAAATAAATCTCATTTATTTATCTGGAATAAATAATTTTAAAAATAATTTCATTAATTTAAATATTATTTGTAATGAATAACCAGTATATAAACTAAAAATTGTATGTTTCCGAAATGTACAGTTTTATTTATATTATATGCTTCTCCAAAGAAAGAATCTTTGTAGAACTCTGATTAAGTGCAAAACATCATCCCAAATAAGCTAAATATATTGAATCTAATTTTAATTATTTTCCCACCAGTTTGAAGTACGGAAAAGTAGTTTTAAAATGGATAGAGGGATTTTTTTTATGTTCGAATAGGATCATATACATAGGTTACTTTAGTTTTCTAAAAAAAGTACTTCCTGGTAAATTTTATATTTAAGCGTTTCAAAATGGCGGATTGAAGCATTTAAAAATATTTCACCAGCTTTTTTTCAATTATTAACGGATAAATATTCTTTTAATGGTTTATTATTATTATTATTCTGTGTAATAAAAGTTCCTAGATAAATTTTTTTCTTTAATCATAAAAAATTTAGAAAATTTTAGTTGTATTCAATGATTCTTTAGCGTAAAATTTGTAAACAGCTAATGATTTAAATATGTTTTAGCTCATTTAAAAAAGCTTACAAAGCAGAACAATAATTTTATTTAATTTTTTTTTTCATTTTAGGTGTTATTTTAAATAGAGGATCCATTTTTACTTCCTTGTACGAAGTAAAGGAAGTATTGCAATCGCAAAAAATTTCGGTTTTCAGATTTAAACGGAATTATCCATTTTGACCATCCCTGAATCCATTTCGACTAGTTTCGGCGTGACGTCTGTACGTACGTATGCATCTCTCTCATAAACAAAAACGATTAGCCGTAATATGTTGAAATTTTTTATTTAGAACTGTTGTAACATCTACTTGGGCATCTCCCCATTTTGGATTTTGGATTTTTTCTTAACTGCTGTAATAAGCCCCATCATTAAGAGCTTTTCAACGATGTATAATAAGTGGTACTTATTTTTACTGGTTTCAGAGTTAAAGCAAACTACTTTTAATTAATTAAATATTTGGATCTTACAAGAGGAAGGTACATCGGTTGAAATCCGACTTCATCTCATTTTCTCTAACTTTTTTATTTTTTAAATATGTTGATTTATTAATAATTATTAACCTCTGATTGTAAAAAAATTTACGATAAATAATAATTCAATAATAACAATTAAAAAAAATTATGAAAAATATAAGAAGTTATTAATAAAATTAAATTTTATGTACTTTTCATTTTCAAAAAATGTGTAAATGTAATTTAATAGGCGTACAAGGAAGTCATGTGGTGTACATATCAGATTTTTTTTATATACAAACAAATAGGAGGATATATTTTATGATTTTTTTTTGTTTTGAATGGAAATGGAAGGTTCATTTATTTATTCGAATGTAAATTAAAAAAGAGAAAGGAAAAAATATATTATAAATTTCAATGAATCAGGTAATAATCCGAGTTCTATGGTCAAATCCTAGTAGTCAGTTATTTTTACACGGATTTGAATACTAGATCGTGGATATCGGTGTTCTTTGGTGGTTGGGTTTCAATTAACCACACATCTCAGGAATAGTCGACCTGAAACTGTACAAGACTACTATTCTTCATTTAAATTCATACATATTTTCCTCTGAAATAATACCTTACGGTCGTTCTGGAGGCTGAATAAAAAAAGAAAGAAAGAGGTAATAATCCCTTGATCACCGTGACTGAGTAAGAGTTTATTTGTTTTTCTCATTCGGAGGTCCCGAGTTCGAAACCCGGTCAGACATAGCAGTTTTCATAAGCTAAAAAATTGTCATTTTCATATTCCTAAGCACAAGTTTTTAGCTTGTTCTTAATTAATTCATCAAACAAAAATATTGATTCGTTATTTGATAATACGAATAAGGACAATTATATGTAACATGTATTTAATAATATTTTATCTATTCTTTAAACATATTTTCTGAAATCATTTGTTAAAGATCGTTTGCAGTTTTTTCGATAGATTTCTTTATATGATTTTAACATCATGCGCTTATTAACTTTTCCTTAAAATTTTAGAATGGAACTTGAAATAATACTTATTACATTGTTTGTTTTTAGGTTAATTTTTTAAAAAAATCTGATTCATTCGTAAATTTGTAAGTGCTCGGGTAATTTTTTTAGTTATTGTATTTATTTTGTCCGATAATATTTTAATTTGTTAAGTTAAAAAAATAAATACATTTTTTTCTTACAATTTTAGCAGTGTATTACAATAAAATAATTACATTATTATAAAATTACTAAGACGACATTTTAATTAAAATAATAATAATAATTATCTTAATATTAAATTGTACCAAAATATATATAGTTAAGTTAATAAGAATAAGTAAAGTACATTATGTTTCATAACAAACGGCGAAAAGTTTTATAATTAAATTATAACAAAGTAAAATAAAACAATTGAACAGGCGTCGTCTTCAACGGTGTATTCACTTATTAGAATAAATCGTACTGTTTTTAGGCACACATTAATTAAATAGTAATAATAATCATAAAAATACTAAAAATAGAATAATGATTTTTAGAGTAAACCAATTTTATAAATAAAAGAGTAGAAAAAAGGTGGGGATTGAATATATGGGTAAGGAATTAGGATTTAAGGGTTGGGAGGGTAAAATTGTTGAATATAAAGCAAACCGATAGATGTTTTCTCGTCAGTATTTACAATTTAATGGGATTAAATGAAATTCCTTAAGCAATATTCGTCGTTGTTGTATTAAGTTAAAGGAATAAGCCAGAAAAGGAAGGAATGATGAAGGGGAAAAACCGGTGGGACGGGGTGAGAGAGAGTAAAGTTTTTAATAGAAACGGCACATTTGCAACAATCCAGTATATTTGCTTAATAAAGGGTGGGTACTTTGGCCCGGGAAGGCCAGCGAAGCAACCCGTACTTGTTCTGTTCTCCTATCCCCTCCTCTCCTCTATTTGGAATACTGTACGTAGAAGTAAACGGGTTTGCTTTCTGGTTGTAGAATCATCGTACCCTTTGCTTTTGCTTTCTTTACTTTTCCTTTGCCTGCCTGTTTTAGTCAAAGTTTAATGTAACAATTCATATACTGTTTCTTTACTGCAACAATACGTGACGACATCGCAAGATTGTTTGAAAACAGAAAAGAAGGAATAAGGAAAAGATATATATGCTTAAAAAGAGAAAGATTCTGTTTTAAACCGTTTTAACCCTTTATCGTATTTCGACTACCTCTCCTTTAACTCTATATAGGCTGGTGTATGCCTACCTCCTACCCAGTAATTCAAGTAAAGCATTCTAAAAACGAAACTTTATCAAAAACAAAGAATTAAAATTGTAAACTCTAAAAATATTTCCTCTCTCTTTTTAATATAAAAAGTATAAAATATAAGCACTAATACTTCTCTCCCCCAACTTACCACACCTCTTTAAATACCTCACCATCCAAGTGTGTGCCCTATATATATATATATATCCAGATGTAAGATGTAAAACTGTACTTACTAGTAAAGATTTTGCGACACCTCCCAAAACTTCTCTTTTCAACCCTACTTTAAGAATATTGTACTTTATTTTCCATCGTTATTTCCATCCCTTTCCATTCAACCCCTGAATTTTCTCTACCCTGTTTTTCTCCCTCTCTTCTTCTTCTTCTACTTTTACTTCTTCAACGATGTTTAATTCCTTCATTTTAAAACATTATTCTATTTTCCCTTTTTCATAACACTTACATTACAACTACTATTACATTTAACGAAAAACACCCTTTTCTTGCTGTCGAAATCTTTAACTGATGTTATTTCTCAATTTTCCACCTTCAGAATTTGTTAATGTTTATTCTTCTTTAAACAATTCACTGATTTTTCCTATGTTCTACGTTTCATTTATATGTATATAAATATATACATATATAATTAATGAAACGTGTATATATATATATATATATATATATATATATATATGATAGAATCTATTCTGTTTTAAATGTATAATATATTTGTTTATTTTCTTGAATTATAATAATTTTGCGTTAAAATTTATTATTTTTTTCTATTTATTCTCCTTATAATAAATTTAAACTGTTTGCTGTCATAATTTGTTTGAATTTATGTATATGCTAGTTTATATTATTTCCCTAATATTTTATAATCTTTAATATTTTATAACTTAAAATCAAAACATATGTTACAATTTCTGTTTTCATTGTTAAATATTTCTTGTGTTATAATAATAAAGTAAAATTTACTGCGTTACATATAATTTTATATATTATTTAATTTATATATTCTTGTTTTTTATTTTAAAGTAGAATTATTATTAAATTATAATATAAAGTAACCCGCCGGGTTAGTCTAGTAGTTAAACTTATCATCGCGAAATCACCTGTCATCATCGCGAAATCACCTGCTCTTTGAAGTCGAGATTTCTAAGGTTCGAGTCCTTGTAAAGGTGGTTTAGTTGCTTTTATATGGAGTTGAATACTAGACTGTAGATACCGGTGTTCTTTGGTGGTTGAATTTCAATTAACCACACGTCTCAGGAGTGGTCAACTTGATTCTGTTCCGAACTGCATGTTTACCGATACATTTACACTTACATTTGCAGCTGCAAGTCTGCCAAGCCGGTAGCAGTAATTGCTTTAACCTATATATACGCACATACCCAGATCTGGTAGCTGCTGGAAAAAGTGGTTGAATAATATAACGTAAATTTAATATATAATAAAAACAAAATTTTAAGTAAAAAAAAAAACAGGTAATGCTTTGTTAATTGTACTTTAAATAGTCGCTTTCTATTCTGATCAATGATTCGCTTCATATTTACTTTAAAAAATTAGAAATATTTAAAAAATATTGATTACCCTATCAATTATTTTTTTAAATTCAATTAATTCTTTAAAATTATATAGGTTTATTTCATTACTTAAATTAGACTTGACGGAAGGAAATCCAAATAACTTTATCTTTTTTTATTACGTTTTAACTTAGCTAAACTTTTAACATTAGTGATAATGGCAAAAAAAAAATCTATATATTCTTCCACCTATCTAATAAGTAAATTTTTTTTTATCTTCAGTCATTTATCTGGTTTGATGTAACTCTCCAAGATTCCCTATTTAGTGCTAGTCGTCTCATTTCGGAATAAGCAAATAAATAATTATAAAAATGTTTCGTGAATTAGATTTTTAGCGACTAATTTCGTCGCGTTTGCCTACGGATGTACTAAAGCAAAGGATATTTTCGTGCGGTCTGATTTTTACTTCCTTGTACTTCGTACAATGACGTAGAATGTTGAAATTTTGGATTTAGAACTGTTGTAACATTTTAGTTGCGCTCCTCCTCTTTTGATTGCAATCGAATGGACCAAAAAAGTCCAAAATCCAAAACATTTAGATTTTGGACTTTTTTTAGCTGCAGTAATAAGCCCTCATTGAGAGCTTTTCAACAATATATCACAAGTGGTACTTATTTTCATTGGTTCCAGAGTTAATAGCCCAATAATATTTTAAGTAATGAAATATTTGGATCTTATAAGGGGAAGGCACGTCGGTTTGAATACGACTTAATTTCCGTTTTTTTAACTTTTTTTTTTTAAATTTAAATATATTGATTTATTAATAATTAACCTCCGATTACAAAAATATTTTTACAATAAATAATTCAATAATAACAAAAACAAAATGTAATAAAAAATAAAAAATATAAAAAGTACGAGTAATGTAATTTAATAATCGTACAAGGAGGTCATGTGGTGTCCACATCAGATTTTTCTTATTTACAGCAGTGTCGTTCTTCATACACCATTTAAGGAAGTTATATCTTTCATTAAGAAATACGATGAAAATGAAACGTAGGCCAGACTTTATGTTAAAATAAATTTCATGTGAAAGAACAATCTTCTTTTTTCCGAAAAATCAGTACTCCCTAGGGTTTAAGTCATGTCTACAGATTTCATCCGATAAAAATTATTTTTTTAAACTAACAAAATAATAATTAAATAATTTTTCTGCTTTAATAAAAATGTATTAAATTTGTTTTTATAGAACTTTTTTGTATGTAGTAATTAAAAAAAACTCATGACCTAATCTTATATATTAAAAAAAATTGAGCTGAAAACCTATTTCCATTCCGTCCGGGCGTTCTATTAGATGGATCGGGCTAATTTTTTTTTATTCTGCTCGGAATTATCCCCAGATATGTCATCAAGCGTCATCGAACCCCAAACTTAAATCTCCTCTGAGAATTCATAAAAAAATCCTCATTCATTTCTTAATTGAGGAACTTTCCGAGGTTATTACTCACAGAAAAATCGTTTTGAAGGTCTGTAGATGCCTGATGATATATCTGCTGACCACTTTGAACGGAATAAAAAAAATCAGTCCGATCCGTCCAGCAAAAGTCTGGACGGACTGTAAATAGGTTTTGACTCGTATTTTACCTGAGGAGGAAAGAAAAGAGAAAAACAAACTGGTAGAGGGTGAGAAGTTTTGTAAATGGAATACGTTTTAAGCCGATTTTTTAAAAATTTAACATTACTTTGTAGTAATAACGCTGCGAAGTAGCATGGAGCCAATAATCTGAAATCTTTATTTAATGTATTTTAGTTCATTTCGGAGATTCTATATTATATAGATTACTGCGCTAAAAATTATTATAGCCTCAGTCGGATTTGGAAATAGATCTTTTAAGTAAGATAATATATTCAACTATCACTAATGAAATTTATTTGCGTTCATAGAAATGTTCTTCAGCTCTTGAGATGGTCCCTTTAAAGAATTAATTGTTTTTAATATACAGGTGATTTTTATTTTAATTACACCAGTTTTACTTTTATACTTGTGTAATTTTTTTTATAGAAAACAGTGATGTTTTAAAATATTACGGAAAAATAATTATTCTTTCCAACAAACCGACAAAGTATAACAGCTTCCAGGAAACGGCATACAGGAATACGCACAGATCAAAGTTCATTTAATGACGCCTACATACTTACATTATGAACGCATGAACAAGTTAGTTACACATATTCCCTAATCTATAATATACATACCATGTTATCAAATTCTACAGGAAATAGTTAAATTGTGTTACTTTTTACTTTAGTATCATTATATTTTATCAGAGTTCTATTCCGTCTAAAAACTGGTTGGTGTTATTTCAATCTAATTTTAGTTTAATTTTATTTTATACTTTTTTCTTTGTTATTTACGCCTTCTTGTTGAGATAAATATTAATTTTTTTTTTTTTTAATTAATAGAAAGTGTTATTTTACTTGCTTTGTTTATTTATAATTTAATTAATATATTAATGATAATTATTATTTTTCTTTATATTCTTTTTTTAATTTTTAATCTAAAAAACAAAAAAAGTGATACCCTGTTCGAATAAATATCATGGAATAAACCTTAATAAAGGAATATAAACTTATGTTTATTTATTTATAAAAGGTATTATTACTTACTGGTTAGGGAAATGTTACAGCATACTAATGGGGGGCAGGTAGACTGTGATCATTAAACTTAACGGTTGATGGTCGTCTCCTAATAATAGAAATATTATCTTTACTCATTTAATAACATTTTAACATTCTCCGTAATTTTTTGGTGTATTCGAATATTTTCTTTCATAGAAGTTTCTACTTTCTACTCATCCCATCATTACTAGCTAAGTTAAATCTGGCTATCTTAATATTCGTACAGGTAATTCACGAAAAATGTAACAAACATTCATTACATGTAATACTAATGAAAATAAAATTCATAATAAACAAAGGTTAGTTCGTTAACTAGTGTCGGCTGGCGAAATATTTCACCCTGATTTTTGCGGCTTCGGTAAAATTAAGCCAAATTGTAATACTTTGGAAAAAATTTAGTCGTTTTGTATAAAATCTGAGCTAAAAAACTGAAAAAAAAAACAATAAATAAATTCTAGAACTCTATTTGTAGTAGTTTTCGAGAAATCTGGGGTAAAAGACAAAAATTTGTGAGGAAAAAACAATATTTTATGTTTAGCGTGAAATAACTTTGATAAATGAAAAATAAGCACACAACAGCTTTAAACAAACCCTCCTTTATTTTGAGTTATTTGAATTTATTGTGAGTAGAATATTTATTTATTTAATATATATATATTTAATTTATTTTGATATGAATAAAGCCTACAGGAACTAAATGCAAATGTAAAAATTTAGAAGTTTATTAAAAACAAAACATATCAGTTCATGGCATAAGTAATAAACAAAACAAAATTTCCAGCATTACAAAACAAAATAATTACGTATTCTTCAAAAACAACAATACAAACACAATTAACACTAATAAAGCCTAAAACCTATTCTACGATTAGATCTTGTCTGAGGTTTTGCAAAGATAAGCGTGAATGAGAAAGTAGTATAAAAAAATAAGCTAAAATAGAATAAAATATAAATTATAATAAGTTTAATAAAATATTTAAATTAAAAACAGCGTATACAACAAATAATAAAATAATAAACTACATAAATAATAAGGATCCTTCTAGAACAATAAAATATCATAACAAATATGATCTAGAAAAACAAGGAGGATCTTAAATGTGAAAATTGTGATTTAAAATATATTGGTATGTCAAATCTTCATTCACGATTAGATTTAAAGAACACATGAACTGCATAAATAAAAATAATAAATATCAGTCTAACTTTGCTAAACACATTACAGAGAATGGAAATAAACAATCCAAATGATTTTTTTTTAACGTTGACTTATTTATTGACAATCAGACCCACCGGGTTGGTCTAGTGGTGAATGCATTTTCGTAAATCAGCTGATTTCGAATTCGAGAGTTGCAACGTTCAAATCCAAGTAAAGGCAGTTACTTTTATACGGAATTGAATACTAGATCGTAGATACCGGTGTGTTTTTTGGTGGTTGGGTTTCAATTAACCACACATCTCAGAAATGGTCGACCTGTGACTGTACAAGACTGCACTTCACTTAAACTCATACAAATCATCCTCATTCATCCTATGAAGTAATACCTGGCGGTGATTCCCGGAGGATAAACAGGAAAAAACTATTGATAATCAACTGTTATGAACATAAAAATTTTAAATTTTATTTTCGTTTTAATTCCTATTTATAAAAATTTATATGCACTACTATAAAATTAATCAGTGATCTGTGATCGTTGAGGAATAATCCGAAAGCGCTTGGATAATTAATACTCACAATTGTTGGTAAGTGGATACTAAATTTTTTTATAAATAAACAAACATGTTGGAAATTATTATTGAAAATTCTGTTTGAAAAATGTTGCAAATGAACTCAAAATTAACAACACGAGTGCAACAAAGCGGATTAGCATCTTGATCCTACGATGTCCTGTTCCAGTTCACTATACCACAGTTTCTCAACATTTTTAAGCTCAAAAGCCAGTAAAATATCTCAAAATTTCTGCGGCTCATTCATTTATATAAGCTTATGTTTGTTTTTTTTTATCTAAGAACTGGAGCATATTTTTTAGGTTTTACCAACAATTGGGACATTCTGTGTCATTTATAAACGTAATAAATCTATAGCTTTATTAAACAAATTAATCAGATCGTATAATTATGTTACTTACTTTTAAATTAGATGGTCCAACTTGTTGGCTCTTACAGAATTTCTGGATATATAGCTCAATATAGATCAACTTCAGTCGAAGATCGGCAATTTACATTAAGACGATTTCTGTATTTTCTTTTTGTTTAAAGGGACGTTGAAAATCCTTTATTTATCATGATGATAGCTCGTTGAAAACTATAAAACGATTTTCGATGCTTCTTCAGATAATCCAGTGAATTTACCTTTCAGCGAAGGCGAGATCCAAAATCGGGTCAAACTAAGTTTTTAAGGGCTCTGTCACTTTGAAGCTCAACTGTTTTTTTCATTCTTATGTCTATAAACTTGAAATGGATTGCAAACCCACAGAAATTTATCATAACAGGTAACCATATTAGGTAAATTTCATAGGAAAACTACCATCGTAATGGGTACCATGATTAGACTTCCCGAAAATTTCGACATATCTTCGCGTTTCACATACCCCATACCCCATACCCCAAAACCACGGTCAGCTCAAAAGTTTATATATATCACTTTCTTGTGGACATGATAACTGCTGTAATTTTGCGCCAATTACTTTCATACTGTTCCTTAAAAATAACTCGTCTTAAAATCTCGGCCGAGTTCGTTAACGGCCAAAATCGGACCATGGGGGTAGAAATGGGAGGCCTTTTTCTAAAAAACAAAGTATCGCTATAACTTTCTTATTAAGTAAAATATCGAATTCCTTTAAAGTTCCTACTATTCTTTGGATAAAAGCCTAAAACTTATTTAGGTAAATCTTTTTGATATCACCAATCGTTGACTCAGGGGATGAAAAAAATGGGGTTCCGAAGACAAAAAATAATCATACCTTCCTTAATAGTCATAGTAACAAATCTGTTTAAAGTGGTCGTTAATCCTTTAAACATTACCTAAAACTTTTTTCTGAAACAATTTTTGATATGACCAACCCTTATGGCAAGGGATGACCAAAATATTGATGGAATTCTAAGATCGGGCTGTCGTATGCTAAATAGTGAAACTTTTTTCACATACAATTATTGTCTTATTGAGTAAATTTGATGTTTTTTCCTAACTTTAAGATGGAAATTTTTTTTTTCCCTACTTAGCACCTGTGAAATCTACCTCCACCTTTCGGCGTGCCGAAAGGGAGTTTTTCAAATTATTATTTGTTTTTGTTTGGATAATTTTCAATTTAATTTAATCTGTCTGTCGACCGTTTGTGCCATCACCGCAGATTGCAGATTGAGAAATACTGCACTATAATATTACCTTTGTCAACAATACTTCAGATATCCCACGTATGACCAACAAGGCATTTATTTGTTTATGTATTCTTGATAAATAATGTTACCATTCTTATTTTAAAGGACATTGTCGATTCTTTCAATAATTTTTATCGTTAAAAATGAAAAAAAAAAAATTAGCAGGTATTATTCTCAAGAATTACCACTTATATTAAAAAAAAAAAAAACTGTATCTTAAAATTTGTTTAAAATGTATCGTTGTTTGCAATTCTATCCATAATTTTCACACAAAACTGCAGCCGAACAATTTCGTCATCATGTGTAACATGTTGAACCATGGTTAGTTCGCATGGTTACAAGTGCAATCGTTACGTAATACGGGTCAAACAGTCGTTTGTGGAATGCCAGTCTCACGCGACGCACGTCAAGTTGTAGTTTTCGGACTACGTTTAAAAATTTCTATCAGTTGTTCCATAGCAGATTCAGGGACGCGTGGGGGCGTCCTGGTGATTTTGTATGTTTAACAGAACAACCTGTCTCAACGAAGGTTTGGTGCCAAGAGTAAATTGTTTGGCTATTAGGAGGCTTCTTATCGTATTTTATACAAAAATTGCGTTAAACTACAGTTGCTAATTACAAATCGTGAAATCAAAACACAAAACGAGCCCGTTCCGCACCAATAAATGTATTCATTTTTAATAACACTGGTCGCCGAATTGTGTACTAATGAATGAACTACGTGAGTCAAAATTTGATTTTGATTTTTGCTATGAAATGAGACCTCAACCGAATCTGTAAGTTACCTTAATAAACGTTTATATGCTTTTAAATTTGTGAAGTCCTTTTTGAATCACTCTGTATATCTTATGTTGAATTTATTTAAATTAATAAATAAGGCCTGCAGGCTATTAAAATTAGGTTACATTCCTGTGTATCATTTATTATTTCTCTTAAAATTGACATAAAATATATTTTAATCAACATTAGATCCATGGAGAAAAAATCAAGCTTTTAATTTAGTATAAAAATCATTTTTTTCTACCAGGTGGCTAGAAAAATATAATTTTTTTAACACATGTGTTTTTTTTTTATACCAATTAAAACTGCATTACAAAGAATAATTCAGGATTATTTGTTATGTTTTGTAAAATTTTCAAAGAAATGTAGGCTATGTTTGTGACTGTAAGCTTATTTAGCTGATAACGTAAGTGTTTTATTATAACTGTTCATGCATGCCTGAGTCATTCGCTTGTTAAAATAATTCACTTACATATTGCATTTATCACTTATCTGTTTTTCTAACGTCCTTCAAATTTAGTGGATACAGTTGTTCCATCTGACAATGAATCATTTTTCACTAATTTTATATATATATTTTGTTTGTTTTTTTTCCAACCAGTACATTTACAATTGGCTCCCTAAATGGAGCTATAAGTAAGCCGCTTGACAAGAAGTACATGACATGATACGGGGTTCTTAAAGAACTCCCAAAATAAGCAATTCATAATAATAGTTATAAGTAATCTTAAATCTTAAAAAAAATATCTCTGCTAACACTTCATAGTCCACAAAAACCAAGCATTAATAAATAAAAAATAAAAATAAAAAACAAAGACAAAAAACAATACTACTAGATTTGGCGTTGTTAAATATCAAATTTTTATGCACTAGCCCCGAAGTCAAGCACATGGAGACGTATCAACCTTCGAATGTCCCTGCTGTTATCAAGCAGATTGATAGCAAAATGATTGACGTGGTTTTCAAGTCGTTACTGGTATTTAATACTACGCTGCCGCGCAACCTTATGAACCGTCGGAAGATATTCGTGAATTTTATCATTCCGCATGAGCTATGGTGCCTACACAATTGCCCTCGTTACTTTGTTTTGGAACCGTTGTATGATTTCTATGTTACTATTACTTGCTGTTCCCCACAACTCCGCACCGTACATCCAGATCGGTCGAAGGATTTTATATATATATATATAAAGCTCTTTTTTTTACGTAGATTCAAATTCTAATGAACCCTTTGTTAGTTTCGCTTACTTTGGTTCGACAGTTTTATGAGTTATTGATAAATTTCCTAATATATTTTCCTTTTAACAGTAAGAAAAATATGTTAAGGTTTTCTTTAATGTTATGTTTTGCACAATGATGCGTACTATTTTTTTCGTTTTTATTAAAAATAATATTAATTTTTTCTATGTTTTTTGATATTTTCGTAATATTTGCATTTGCAAGAAGATGTAAAATAATTATTTTTTTCCTCTCATATACTTATTTTTCAATAAATTTACATTTTATCTGCAACGTTGTGATTGTAATGATATGTTTTTAACAGCGTATTTACGATAAATTAAAAAATCTAACAGTTGTAGGACTTTCCCGTCATGCAGCTCCAGGAAGGTCCTACAATTGTGGATTGTTTCTGAAGCACGACTTACACACACACACACACACACACACACACAAAACTTTATTTAAAATATTTATGATTTTATTTAAATATAATATTTTTTCGGTTATTTAATTCAATGATTCTAATTAAAGCGAGCGAGCATACCGTATTTAATTCGCGCGTGTGTGGCGGTACTAGCGGCATCGGTCGGCACTAACTAACTAAACTACTGTAATTTCACAACTTACATACAACAAATTTCGCTTGTACAATCGGCAGACTGGTGTAGCCGCGAGGCTTGACGCATCAGGAACCAAGTCAACCCGGAGATTGAGTTCAAGACCCAGTCATACAGATTACCTTTTTACACTTTAAATATTATTCATCTATTTAATTCTACCGCTCACCTGTGGCGTCACAGCATAGCAGACCACTACAACATCTTTTTTTGGAATGGGGGTGCGATTTTGCAAAAAGGTTTATTTTTACAAAATCGCACCCCTACCCCAAAAAATGTAATCGTACCCCATATGTAGACGTAATCTGACAAAGTTTGGTCAAAATCGATCCAGTAGTTCTGGAGAAATAAGGTGATTTATAGGCCAACACGGAACACATGTACATACGAACATTAACATCCAGAAAATTTCCAATCGGTTTGGTGCCTTAGGTGTCAAAACGGCAAGATCCGGTGAAATCCGCATATGCCCTAATTGGACGGTAATTATACTTCTAAAGGTATAGCTCTGCTACAGTGCTATCTTAACGGGAAAGCAAAAATTAGGATTACGTTTATACAGGATTGAATTTATGTTAATTTTAATAAATTTGTAGCAGTTTCACAAATAATAATAATAATAATTTATATTTTCTTTTAATTGAATTTTTTATTTATTTAAGAAAGTATAACGTAGATATACGGTTGTATATCGGTATATCATGCCTATCGAATTGAATGAGATATTCATTGCTATGACAGCTCTTTTTAACACAAGGAGTGGCCGTATAGTAATAATCATTATTTCTGAGAAAGCGATTCCTACAGGTATAAGTAAAACTATACTTCCAGATGCTATTGAGGGAAAGCATCGTTCGTAGTGTTCAAAAGTCCTAATGGTCCGATAGGCTACTATTTTTCATATTCTTATCATTCAAACGATTTTATTTTAAAAGGCTGTCCATTTTTATTAAAAAAAAAAATGTTTTATAGAAATTAAATTAGGTTGTAGTACTTTTTTCCTACTAAAAATTAGTTCTTTTTAATATTTTTTTTTCTTTCGAACTAATTATATAAAATGAATGAATCATAAATAATACCGTAAGATCAAAGAAATTTTAATTTTAATTTACTGTCCCATATTTTTTTTTAATTTATATTTATTTAATCTTTGATATAAACTAAGTTATAAACTTTTTTGTTCACAAAAAAAGTTTAAAGCTAATCGTTTTTAATAAATCATATAAAATACGATGATGAATAAGAAAAAGAAGAAAAAAGATTTTTAGTAAAAAGGCAATAAGGAAATTGTAATAGGAAAAGAGTAAAATAAGAAAGTGGAGTACTTCGATAACATTATATATATATATTAAGAAAATAAGTTTATAAGAACGGAAAAGATTGAGGGTTCAAATATTGAAGAGTAAAAGAAGAAGTTGCTGATAAGATTTCAGGAGAGTTGAATATTGGTCAGAGAAGTATAAAAGGTTAGATTATAGGGATGGTAAAAGAGTGATAGAGAGGGGGGATAGAGAACGGTTTCGGAAGTTGTGGCTTGACAAAGTTGAAGTGAGCAATACGCCTGATGATGATGATGATGATGATGAGATGGAAAGAGATGGGTGATTTTACATGGAAGAATAAAAGAGAGAGACGGTAAAGAAGGGTGATGTTTAAGAGTAACTTGAAAGGAAGAAGTAAGGAAGGTTTGTAATAAGTTAATGGGCAGGAAAAGGGGTGAAGAAGATATAACCAACCGAACGAAGTCTTTCTTGAAACCCGGTAAAGAAGAACTGTACCGTACAGTATTACTATTACTACTACTAATAATAATAATAAAAATAATAATAGAAAACACAGCATTTGCTGCAATGCATCGCTTATGCTGAGGCAATTAATTTGTTCAAAGATTACCCATGCATTCCCCACCAGAATTCTTTAATTAACTTAAATTAACGTTACCAAAAGTCCAACAAGACCCCGAGAAGCAAGGAGCAAGCTAGGATTATTGCTCTTTGCGGTTCGTTTAGTCTACACCGCGTCGTCTCCCATCTTTTTCCATTGCTGTTCACTTCAGTTTACCCTTCAACCCGCGCGCCAAAAACCATTTTACTTCTTATTCGTATATAGCCTACTCTTTCTTTAAAAGAAAATAGTTCGGTAAATTAAGAAAGAAGAAAAGTCAGACGGAACTTGCTTTCTTTACTTATATACTTTCTTTTTAATTCCTCCCTACTTCTTGTTCTTCTTATTTGTTCCTTTTTTTTGTAATTCTATTTCGCTACTGTTGAGATATTAACCAGTAACAGTTGGTCTACAAAACGGATTTTAATTGCTTCTTAACCGTTCTCACTTCTCCTGATTTCCATAACCTGACTGTACCTAAAAACCTTCATCATTTTCTTCTTCTTTTTCTTCATCTTCTGTCTTGTCTTCTTCCTTTAACTTACTGTACACCTCCTTCCTATTCTATTCATCCCATCGTACACCATCCGTACTCCCTAATATAATAACAATATTAAAACAAAACAAAAAAAATAGAGTACTGAAAATTTAATTTAATTTTAGTTATTATACAAAAGAAATTGCTTTTTTCCTTTGTTTTGTTTAATTTATTTTCATCTAAGTTACCGTAATTTTTTAATAGCTAACAATAATTATCTTTTCTGACAAAACAATATGATTTATCCTTTTTTTTAAAAAAAAAAAAAAAAGGTAAAAATTGAATGCTTGTTAAGTTTTACGGGGAAAATTTTCAGTGTAAATTACTGGAAAATTTTTAAATGTATTTTTATTTATCGTTTTTTATGTGTTTATTATTTATTTATTTTTTTTATATTCAGTTACTTTTTATTCGTTTATAGTTTTCTCAATCATGATTGGTTTTTACTTTCTAGAAATAATATTAGTATTCGTAGTCTCTCTCTCTCTCTCTCTCTCTCTCTCTCTCTCTCTCTCTCTCTCTCTCTCTCTCTCTCTCTCTCTCTCTCTATGTGTGTGAGTGTGTGTATGTTTTTGTCCCTAACATGCATACTAATATTGTTTATTACGAATTGGACAATTAAAGTAAATAAAAAAAAAATTTTTTTTAGACATTATAAATTTTCACACTCCTTTTTCTCCACTGAATTTCTACTAATTGTTTTTCTTTAATATTTAAAAAAAATCTTTTTGAATCCTTTACTCCTACATTAAATAAATTAATAGTTAATTATTTAATTTTACCATTTGCCAATTTTTACTTCCTTGTTTAAAATAAAAGAAGTATTGTGATCGCGAAAAATTTCAGTTTTCAGATTTAAACGGAAATATCCATTTTGATCATTCCTGAATCCATTTTGACTAGTTTCGATGTGACGTCTGTACGTACGTATGTATTCTCCCATAACACAAAAACAATTAGCCGTAGGATGTTGAAATTTTGGATTTAGAACTGCTGTAATATCTAGTTGTGCATCTCCCCTTTTGTTTGCAATCGACTGGACCATAAGTGTAAAAAAAGACCAAAATCCAAAAAATTTGATTTTGGAATGTTTCGTGACTGTAATAATAAGCCCTTATTGAAAGCTTTTCAACGATATATCATAAGTGTTAATTATTTTCATTGGTTTCAGAGTTATAGGCAAATAAAATTTTAATGAAATATTTGGATCTTGCGTGGGGAATGCACATTGGTTCAAATCCGACTTCATCTCTTTTTTGTTGAACTTTTTTTCTTTTAATTTAAATATATTGATTTATTAATAATTAACCTCTGGTTGTAAATACAGTTTTACAATAAATAATAATTCAATAATAATAATAATAATAATAAAATATGAAAAAAATATCAGAAGAAAAGTAAATAAAATTTTATTTACATTTCATTTTTTTTTTTCAATGTGTATGTAATTTAGTAGGAGTACAAGGAAGTCATGTGGTGTCTACACCACATTTTTGTATATATATCCAGATTTTTTGTATTTATATATATCTATTTGTTTTGTTTTGACCTTTATCTAAATTTCAGGAACGGTTTAATTTTGCAATTATAAAATTTCGTTTGATAAATTTGGGAGTTATGGGAATAATTTTTTTTTTCAAAATCTGGTAAAAGCATGAGTAAATACAAAATTACAAAAAAAAAAAATATTTAGATTTTATTATAAATGTTACTACTGCGGATTATTATTTTTAGCTTATATTATTAAAAAAAAAAAATGGACGACAGGTGGAGGTTCTAATTGGATCAGGCGGCTAATTACAGACATAGATCTTTGGCTAAATAGGGGTTATGAGAAATGAATTTCTTCATGACACAAATTTTAACAGGTCATGGGACTTTCGGGTATTATTTGCATAGGTTCGGCAGACATAGTTCCCCCTGCTGCTTGAATTGTAGTAAAGTGGATACTGCAGAACATACAATCTTCGTGTAAGGAATGGCGTGTTTTGCGTAGGCAGGCTGGCCTGGATGGTCTCCAAACAGAGACTTTAATACGTTTTATTTTGACATCAAATAAAACTTTGAGGGCTTTTAATTCGTTTGCCACTAAAGTGCTACGCAACAAAGTCGATGAAGGGTACCGGCGTGGATTTTAGAATTAGGGAAGGGCGGATAGCTTCGGTCGTGAGGGCCGGCATGCCGAGGTGTGTCGGTTATGATGATCGACCGTGGACTCCGGGGTCCTTAGGCTGAGATGGAGCAAAATAAAAGATCCAGACCCGGCTGCTGGGTTAGGCGGCCGGGGGCGACTTGGTCAAGCCCCGTTCTTCCTGCTCAGTGGTTAGAAGCGTGAGACATTAATATGTATAGATCCAGACCCGATCTGCGGGGAGGGGCCCGGGAACGACATAGTCGGGTCCGGTACACCTCTTCTCGGAGGTTAGAGGCAGGCGATAAAAAAGATCCAACAGGAGGGCTGAACTGCCATTCCGGACGTACTGCCGGTAGAAGAGGAGGCCCTCTTAGAGTTGAAGAACGCTCTCCTGGGCTGAGTTTTACAAGATTGTATGTCCGGCCCAGGGGAGTAAGGAATAATTTTTTTTAAAAAAGTGTACTTTCATACGCGCTTTTGCAATGAGTGACAGGGATGAGCGAGTTAAAATTTGTTTTTTTCCTATTGTAGTGTTTTTTTGACGTGTAAATATTTTTTTTTAGGATCATAGGTTTTTAAAAAATTATAGATTAGAATGAGTTGATAATTTTCGAAAAGGAAAAAAAATAAAATAACGAAAAGTCGGTATTCTTGCGCAGAACTCCGCTAGAATTTTTTTGCGTCCCGCGTATATACAAATATGCGCGAACATAACACAAGTTCATCATCATCATAGTCGTATGGTTATCTCATTTAAGGCAGATTATTTGCATCATGTCCATTTCCGTTCTCTTCTACATCTAGCTGAACTTTTAAGTTCATGCTACCTTCCATTTCTTTCCAAATTAGCTATTATTTTTTTATATTTTCTAATCTTTATTCTTAATATCTTCTACTTATCCTTCTAGCCCTGTTAATCAACCACTCACTTTTCGTGATATGTCCCAGACATATTATAACTTAATCGTTTTTATTAAGTTTCTACTCCTGTTCTTTTCCTTATTTCTTCTCCATTTTTATCTTGGCTGTCCATTTAATTTTTTGGTTGTATCTTCTATACAACCATATTTCAAACCTCCAACTCCTTTTTCTTCATGTCATGTTTCTCATGTATATAGAAGACATTCCAAACGTAACGCATCATAAGTCTTAAGATTAACAACAATTTATTCCATAATAACCCTAATATTTATTTCATTCTAACTTTTGCATTTATTTTTTACATGTATCTGAGTAGTTTTATGATTTATTTTTCTTGAATTCTTCTTCATCGTAAACACTCATTGGCTTATCGTCTTCTATCCTCATTACTTGTTTTCTTTTTATTCATTTTCATTCCATTTTGTTTTACCGATAATTCCAATTTTTATTTAAAAAAAATTCATTTTGTTTTTTTTAAAATCGACTTCTAACTTTGAAATCTTCTGTTGAATATCATAGACTTCATTTTCTATAACTATTATGTCATCCGTCAATCTTATTTTTTTTCTTCCTCCTTCGCTGATCCCTTCCACATTTTCTAGATAATTTTTTAATCAAATCTTTTAATGTACATATTAAACAGGGTTAAGGCTAATGGATACCCTTGTTATACTTCTCTTTCTAGGTCAAACAATTAATTTTGTTCAAACCTTATTTTCATAAATTTTTGATAATTCATGTTCAGTTCTGTAATTATTTATCTGTCATCATTTTATTTATTATTATTATTTTTTTTAACTAGCTTATTTCCATATCTGTAATATACATACAGTTATTCATTTACCTTTATCTACCCACCTTTCCAATAGAAATACTGCATAGCTTTTAAAAAATTATTAATACTGAAAAAAATATTCTTTCCTTTCTGATGCCTTCTCCATTTTGTAGTCATAAATACACTAATCTTCAAAGTACAACGCACTAATACGTTCGACTAATCAGTAGATCCTACACACAAATATCAAGTTCATCACCATTCACCACTGTGACTCACTTCAAAAGTGTATATGAAAAATACACCATTAAACAGTCAACATAATCTCAAATTTTTTTCGATCTTAAATTGTGCGTACTTAAGATCGACTCAACCATTCTCCATAAAATTTAACTTCAGATACACTGCTACAGCATATATAAATTTTAATGAAATTGATCTGGTAGTTTTAGAAATTTTTGAGCTACAATATTTTATACTTAGGTCTATATAGTGCGTACAATGAAAATAAAAGCTTGTGACGGAAAACGTCGATACTGTAAAAAAAATAACCTTTCTTTATCCTGTTTAGCCTCCGGTAACTACCGTTTAGATAATTCTTCAGAGGATGATATGTATGAGTGTAAATGAAGTGTAGTCTTGTACAGTCTCAGGTCGACCATTCCTGAGATGTGTGGTTAATTGAAACCCAACCACCAAAGAACCCGGTATCCACGATCTAGTATTCAAATCCGTGTAAAAATAACTGGCTTTACTAGGATTTGAACGCAGGAACTCTCGACTTCCAAATCAGCTGATTTGGGAAGACGCGTTCACCACTAGACCAAGCCGGTGGGTACTGTATTACTACCGAACCTGAAAACATTTACCCCCATCTAATAGGAGAACAATAATGATCGTAATTTTTATGCACATTTAATTTATAACGTTTTCACGTTTTATTAGTTATAATTCATTATTTACGTAATTGGTATTAATAATTCAATAAATAAAAATTAAAAAACGAGAATTTTAATATACGTGTGTTTTTAAATTAAAAAAAATCTTAAATAGTGCTCTAATTTATATTGAATCCGAAATTACACTAAGTTACTTGTACAATTATTACTGTACAGCATTTAAAAATTTTTTATTATTTAGAATTTTCGAATTATTTTTTTATTCGTTGTTTTAATTGTTGATTGTACTATTATTATGAATATTAACACTTGAAATTTGCATTATATGTCCAGGTCCTGTGCAAGTTCACCATTTCCTATGTCTTCATCGGAAAAGTCACTATTACTGCCACTGTCTAGGTGTTTGATAAATTTATCCGTCATTTCATCGATTAGCGATTCAATCTTCTTATATTCAGTCTCAGCTTTTAGTACGTGTTCATAATATAGTTTCCAATCATCCTTATTCATCTCATTCATTTTTTCCTCAGCTATATTTTTAATATCTGACATTAAAATTGTTTTGTCATTACTACCATCATATCTTTTCAGAGCCGAACATACCATCTCGTTCGGATTTAACTCGGGATGGTAAGGTGGAAGTCGTAGAACCTGGTGCCCGTGTTTTTTTTTTTTTAATATTTCATCAAAATGGTACTTTATTTCTGAATTTTTATGTGATTTAATTATATCATACAATTGTGGTGGTTTTAAAATTGCTTTATTAAACGGAATATTGTTCTTTTCTAACCAATTAATCATGCCACTTTTCCTATCATTTGAATTCTCGGAGCCTTCTCTAGAAATGAATTGTGGTATGGCGCATTATCGGTAACAACCACTGACTGGTGGGAGGGAGATTAATTTTTCAGATGCCCACTTCATGAAATTGTTGTTGCTGTCGTAATAGTCACCGCTTTTTGAACTCGTTTTCCAAGTTAACATCGCGTTAACAATGAACCCTATTTCTTTTCCAGCCTGGATTACGATTAACCGATCGCCTTTATTATTAATTGGCACTTTTACTCCTGCATCCCTGTCGTCCGACCACGATTTTGTCCTCAAATGGGATGTTAAAATATACGATTCGTCCAAATAAATAATCGATGAATTTTCTTTTCTGCATCGATCATTTTTCTTAAATATTCTTCTATCCCACCAGATGTCTCTTTCTCAATCAAATGTTTCCTATTATTATCAGTTTTACACCGCTTAACCCTCAACTCTTTCAGGATAGCTACTAGTGTAGCTCTAGAACCTTTATATTAAATACTCTTTTGAAGTTCTTCGCTTAACTTATTTTACGTAGGCAGTTCATTATGTTTTGCGTGAAAACGTTTAAGCGTCTTACAACGCTTTGATCAAAATTGTCTAATATACTACTGGTGTTTAACGTTATTTATACTTTTTTGATGTGATGAATGAGTAAGACTGCGATTTAGATTTAAAAAGGTAAACTTGAGATCTTGAAATCCTACAAGCGACAGCTGCAGCGGTTCTTTCTTTACATTTTTGGATGCATATTAAATGTTTGTCATCCTCTAATTTTGCTAATTTTATAGCTTCTTCCTTCGTAAAATCGCATAAATTATTAGCTACTTCAACAGTTTGACTATGAAACTTTTTATTCTCTTCATAAACAACGCGTACAATAAATAATATCTTAATTCTGTTCAAGGCCTCAACCCACCCTACACCCGAAAACTGCCCACCATCTACCCACCCTCCCCTAGAGTAATGTTTAGTACTATAAACATCATCAGTACCCATTAAAACAAGAACATGTAAATAAAACTCAAATGAAATATTTTGAAAACCGTTATTCGTATAAAGTGGTCATTCTTTGATGACTCACTTGATGGAGGGAGGGAGGAAGTGTAAACTATTCGTTTTTGTACTATATGCAGTAAAAAATATTTATTAGTAAATATTTTTAAAGAAATTATTGTTTGAAATTTAAAAAAAATGATAATAAGAGTAAATTTTAATTGTGGAAAGAATCTGTGCTATTTATGAAAATAGTTACAACACATTGTATTGCAGATTATTCTGAATGAGCCTAAGATAACGAGAAGAGTAATATAATGCCCTGCACAGCGACTGTCCGCCTTGTGTAAGCAAGCTTTTATTTTCATAGTACGCACTAGATATTATACATCCAGTTTCCTTATTTATATATATATATATATATATATATAAGATTTAAGGAATTTTAGTGTATGATATTTTCGTAGTCCCCATACCTTAAAACATAAAGAAAATTCATCTTCACCCCCACATCCCACCATGTGACCGAAAGTAATACTGTAATTTTCTTGAAAATTGGGTAAAAAATAACGCAATACACATGTTCAATTAATAAAAAAATTATCTTATCTTCACCTAAATTAAAGTTTTTTTTCCACATGTGCACACACACACACACACACACACACATATATATATATATATGTATGTGTGTTACTACGTTTGTGATATTATTGTCAAAAGAGGTACTGGTAAGAAGGAGGTGAGGTAATGCTATAGAAAGGAGTGGTTAGAAAGATTGTGAATCTCTCTCTGGTCCCAGAGCGCAGCGACACTATGAAGAATAATCGCGAAATCCTATGGGAGTCCCTCTGACGTCACTTTATGTTTATAGCTGGCCGAGAGGCTCCCCCGGTACCCACCTTTCTGTGTGACACATACCGTATATTCACACACACGCCCATATTTACCACTCTTTATAATACTCCCACTTTTATGAAACGCATTATTTTTCGACGGGATGAAATTTTTGTGAAAGTAACAAAAGGAAAAGAGAGATAGAAATTTCTGTTTGTGAGATTCAGTCTATCTGTGGGCGCTCAAAAAATTTAAATTAGCTATTAACGGTTATTACCTTATGCAATATGCAAAAAAATGAAAATCTTATTTGCATTTTTAAACAGTTTTATTTATGCATACAATATTAAAAATTATAGTGAAGGTCTAATTATTTAACTCTAAACTTCTAATTAATTGTTTTAAATATGAAAGTATATTCACTGTTTATTTAATTCACTATTCAACATGATTATTGAAATGAGAGTATTTTTAAAAAAAGAATTATTGTTAATACATTTATTATTATTATTATTATTATTATTAATATTTTTTTATGAAATTCTCCTAAGATCGTCTTAATTTTTGTACCGAGTACAATTATCTACCTTTCTTAGCTTCTTCATAGTTAAATCGCACATTGCCGCGTTTCGGATACACTCAATTTACAAAAGTCATTGTACTCAGGAGTACAGTAAGTTTTGGAAATGGAATATATTTGAAACCCGTCAACATATGATTTAATTATGATGGAGCTAAGAAAATATAAATGTACTCAATACAAAAATTACTTTCAAAATAGATCAAAACGACTTATTAATAGTGTATTCTTTCAAGTTTATTTCGGCTACTTAGATTTCAATAGAATTGCAGGATTCAGTTTTGTTCTACAGATAACAATTTGCCATGTTTAAGAATCCTCATTAATGTTTAATCAGACAGTACATTTATTCTGTGTTCTGTCTATTCATTTTATTTGTTGTTTTTTTTATCAAATTTAGTGTAATTATAATCTTTAAACAAACCGAACGCACACTCACTCACATACAGATACAAAGAATTTATGTATGCAAATATGATTCGCCAGAACAATATGATCAAAATTTGTACATTAACTAATGGTAAGGAAAAATACACAACGATGAGACTAACCATAACATGCTAATTTTATCCATTTTATAAAGAATTTACCCTCAAGGAATTTTAGATGCGTTAAATTTTATTTTTTTTTTTTTTTGTCTTCAGTCATTTGACTGGTTTGATGCAGCTCTCCAAGATTCCCTATCTAGTGCTAGTCGTTTCATTTCAGTATACCCTCTACATCCTACATCCCCAACAATTTGTTTTACATACTCCAAACGTGGCCTGCCTACACAATTTTTCCCTTCTACCTGTCCTTCCAATATTAAAGCGACTATTCCAGGATGCCTTAGTATGTGGCCTATAAGTCTGTTTCTTCTTTTAACTATATTTTTCCAAATGCTACTTTCTTCATCTATTTGCCGCAATACCTCTTCATTTGTCACTTTATCCACCCATCTGATTTTTAACATTCTCCTATAGCACCGCATTTCAAAAGCTTCTAATCTTTTCTTCTCAGATACTCCGATCGTCCAAGTTTCACTTCCATATAAAGCGACACTCCAAACATACACTTTCAAAAATCTTTTCCTGACATTTAAATTCATTTTTGATGTAAACAAATTATATTTCTTACTGAAGGCTCGTTTAGCTTGTGCTATTCGGCATTTTATATCGCTCCTGCTTCGTCCATCTTTAGTAATTTTACTTCCCAAATAACAAAATTCTTCTACCTCCATAATCTTTTCTCCTCGTATTTTCACATTCAGTGGTCCATCTTTGTTATTTCTACTACATTTCATTACTTTTGTTTTGTTCTTGTTTATTTTCATGCGATAGTTTTTGCGTAGGACTTCATCTATGCCGTTCATTGTTTCTTCTAAATCCTTTTTACTCTCGGCTAGAATTACTATATCATCAGCAAATCGTAGCATCTTTATCTTTTCACCTTGTACTGTTACTCCGAATCTAAATTGTTCTTTAACATCATTAACTGCTAGTTCCATGTAAAGATTAAAAAGTAACGGCGATAGGGAACATCCTTGTCGGACTCCCTTTCTTATTAGGGCTTCTTTCTTATGTTCTTCAATTGTTATTGTTGCTGTTTGGTTCCTGTACATGTTAGCAATTGTTCTTCTATCTCTGTATTTGAACCCTAATTTTTTTAAAATGCTGAACATTTTATTCCAGTCTACGTTATCGAAAGCCTTTTCTAGGTCTATAAACGCCAAGTATGTTGGTTTGTTTTTCTTTAATCTTCCTTCTACTATTAATCTGAGGCCTAAAATTGCTTCCCTTGTCCCTATACTTTTCCTGAAACCAAATTGGTCTTCTCTTAACACTTCTTCCACTCTCCTCTCAATTCTTCTGTATAAAATTCTTGTTAAGATTTTTGATGCATGACTAGTTAAACTAATTGTTCTGTATTCTTCACATTTATCTGCCCCTGCTTTCTTTGGTATCATAACTATAACACTTTTTTTGAAGTCTGATGGAAATTCCCCATTTTCATAAATATTACACACCAGTTTGTATAATCTATCAATCGCTTCCTCACCTGCACTGCGCAGTAATTCTACAGGTATTCCGTCTATTCCAGGAGCCTTTCTGCCATTTAAATCTTTTAATGCTCTCTTAAATTCAGATCTCAGTATTGTTTCTCCCATTTCATCCTCCTCAACTCCTTAAATTTCATTTCATCCTCCTCAAATTTTATTAAAACACAAATAATAAAAAGACAGTGTAGTAAACAAAAATACATTAAAGATCAAATATATTATTCTATAACCTGTTTAATTGCTAATTTCAAGACATGACTATTGGTAAAAGCACTATCTGCATCATCAGTTATAAAGGATCTGAATGATTACTCCAAAAAGATTTACTTAAAACAAGTATTCCACATAGAAATTTAATCTCCTTTCATTTTTCCGGGTTGTATATTCTTTGTTTTATCTCGTTTTCTGCCCACTCGATCTCTGTAATAAAAATTACAACCTTACATTCAATAATCATATTATAGAAAATATGGTTTTAGCTTTGTTATTAGTTAACCGATTACTAATCAATATTTTTTTCTTATTTTTTTTGGATATGACAAAGAAAAGTAAAATTGATTGAACATAAGATTAATTACGGCATAATCAATTTAAAATATATATTTATTTGAAGGATAAGTAACAAGAAACAAACCAATGGAAACAAGTTGTATTCTTAAGGATAATGGGAGGGAGATAGACCTACAGCGGTTTGAAGATGGTAAGATGGTGAAAGAGGGAGGTGATTATTCGAAATGATATCATTTTTAGAAATTGCTGTAAACTTCGGTAAATGATTTAACAATTAAATCAATCAAAAGCGATAAAAAAAATTATGAAAATTATTTTCTAATCATTTAATTTTTTAAATTTGGTCCCTAATTCAACAAAGTTTTCCGGTAATAATAGCAAAAAGAGAAAAAAATATGAAAAAAATACTGATATAACTGAAAGTTATCTAATTAATTTTAATCAGAATAAATTTTCCCATAAATCGGTATTAATTTTACCATCCGTTTTCATTTTATGTCGTGGAAAACTGAGAAAATAGTGAATCTACGCTATAGTGATGTAATTGTTCGCTTTGTATTACAGGCTCTATGTTGTTATACATAATCATATGTGTTGCTTAAAGATATTAATATTATCGAATAAGTTTACATTTAACAGTTAAATATTTTAACACAGTTTGTCAGATTATACCTATCTTATAATTAAAATTTAAAATTATATAAATCGTTGTGTTATTTTTTTTTCTCTTCAGTCGTTTGACTTTCTTTCTTTTTCCTGTTTAGCCTCCGGTAACTACCGTTTAGATAATTCTTCAGAGGATGAATGAGGATGATATGTATGAGTATAAATAAAGTGTAGTCTTGTACATTCTCAGTTCGACCATTCCTGAGATGTGTGGTTAATTGAAACCCAACCACCAAAGAACACCGGTATCCACGATCTAGTATTCAAATCCGTGTAAAAATAACTGGCTTTACTAGGACTTGAACACTGTAACTCTCGACTTCCAAATCAGCTGATTTGGGAAGACGCGTTAACCACTAGACCAACCCGGTGGGTTCAGTCGTTTGACTGGGTTGACGCAGCTCTCCAAGATTCCCTATCTAGTCGTTTCACTTCGGTATACCCCCTACGTCCTACAACCCTAACAATTTGTTTTACATATTCCAAACTTTGTTAGCCTGCAAAATTTACCCATCTAGTTGTCCCTCCAATATCAAAGCGATTATTCCAGGATGCCTTAGTATGTAGCCTATAATTCTGTCTCTTCTTTTAACTATATTTTTTCAATTGCTCCTTTCTTCATAAATTTTAGCTCTTCATTTGTCACTTCATCCACCCATCTGAATTTTAACATTCTCCTATACCACCGCATTTCAAAAGATTCTAATCTTTTCTTCTCAGGTACTCCGATCGTCCAAGTTTCACTTTCATATAAAGCTACGCTCCAAACATATACTTTCAAAAATGTTTTCCTAATGTATAAAATAATTTTTGTTCTAAACAAATTATATTTCTGACTGAAACCTCGTTTCGCCTGTGCTATTCGGCATTTTATATTGCTTCTGCTTCGTCCATCTTTAGTAATTGTACTTCTCAAATAACAAAATTCTTTTATCTCCATAATCTTTTCTTATATTTATATTCAGTGGTCCATCTGCATTATTTCTACTTTCGTTTTGTTCTTGTTTATTTTCATGCGATAGTTCTTGCGTAGGACTTAATCTATGCCGTTTATTTGTTCATCTAAATCCTTTTTACTCTCGGCTAGAATTACTATATCATCGGCAAATCGTAGCATCTTTATCTTTTCACCTTTGCACTATTACTCCAGCTCTAAATTGATCTTTTAACATCATTAAATACTAGATCTATGTAAAGATTAAAAAGTAACGGGGATAGGGAACATCCTTGTCGGACTCCCTTTTTTATTACGGCTTCTTTCTTATATTCTTCGGTTATTACTGTTTGGTTTCTTCAAATGTTAGCAATTGTTCTTCTATTTCTATACTTGAATCCTAAATTTTTTAAAATGCTAAACTTCTTATTCCAGTCTACGTTATAAAATCCCTTTTCTATGTTTATAAATGCAACATATGTTGGTTTGTTTTTCTTTAATCTTCCTTCTACTATTAATCTGAGCGCTATAATTGCTTCCCTTGTCTCTATATTTCTCCTGAAACCAAATTGGTCTTCTCCTAACACTTCTTCCACTCTCCTCTCAATTCTTCTGTACAGAATTCTCGTTAAGATTTTTGATGCATAAGTAATTAAGCTAATTGTTCTGTATTCTTCAGTTGTGATCCAATCACAATTCATTATTTATTGTCAAGGTTAGTCGTCTCAGATTGTTATTGGTTAGAAGTAGTAGTAGAAGGCGTGGTATACTTTACGAAAGAATATTAAAACTAACCTCACAAAATCATATAGCATGTCTACTGTAGTTCAAATTGGCTAAAAGAATTAAAATTTTTTCCGATCATAATGTCCTTCAAACGAATGCATGTTGATGAATTGAAATGAATAATAATTTATTCAAGTAAAAAATTATTATAATAATAATAATTTCATTTACTTATTTATTATAATAAAACATTTTATTTTAGGCTTTTTAAAATTATGATAATAAATTATTTAAATGAACATATTATCTAAAGTTTTTTTATTATCTAAATTCCGGGAAACTTGAGTAAAATTAGTATAAATCTGTAGAAAAAACTAACATTTTATTTTAAAATATTCGTGAAAATTATGCACTTTTATTTTGAATATAAACAAAAAATAAATTTCGAGTAGAGAATTGTGCGGTTTCATTCCACAATTGGTGCTGTTTTAAAAATGCAGTCTTAAGAAATCCTCTAAGTAAAGATACTTTGAATAAATTATTCATCGACTGTTTGTGGTAGAAGTAAAAGAGCGGAACGTAAATTCAATGTAGAATGAAGCTGAGATGAAAAAGAAGAAGACGAAGAAGAAGCAGAGTAGTAGAGACAAGAAGCCGGGACAAGACGCGACGACGGTAAAGAAACAAGGGTAGATTTCTTGGTTTCTTGTTCGCTCTTGCTTTCTTGGTAGGTGGTAGTTTTATCGCAGGGGGATAGAAAATTCGAGTTTGGCTCGGAGAAACAACGGCCCAAGACGCTATTTCATCCCCTTGGACTGCCCCTGAGGGTCGGATGTAAAACCGAGTCAATTGAGGCCCTATCTGGTCAATCTCATCCCCTACCCCCTCAACCTATTGTCCCAAAAATCCTTCCACCGCATCACTACTTTTATTATATCTCTACTATTACTAACCCTCTCTTTTATTTTTATTTTAACCCTTGTCTTTCTTGATTTTTTTTTACCCTTTCGCACAGTTTTATCTCCTTTGTTTTAGTATCCGAAGTTACAATATTGCATTGATTAATTTAATTTATTTGTTTAAGTATTAATAAATATAATTAGTATTTATTTAAGTTATACATAAACTAACCTATAAAATACAGGCCTCTAAATAAGTTTTACTTATTTTATATATTTAAATATATCTTATAGTAATCTGATTTCATGGAAAAATATTAGCCATGAATCAGTTAACACTTTATATTGGTCAAACAACCTGTTTTTAATCGAAACAGATGTATAAATTATCTTAAAACGATTCTAGGTTTGATTGGAAAACTAAATATTTAATTATCAAATTAAATTCATGTCCAAGAATATATATATATAACTTTAAAAATTAAATACTCAATAACACCTGAAAAAACAAAGTCATAAACAATCCAATTGCTTAGTAATTAAATTATTTAATTTAATATCAGCGCAGTAGAACTTAAAAACTAATATTCTTTTAACAGTTGACATTCTTAATTATTGCCAAACGCTTAGGTTTTTCTATAGAAATTAAATTTAGATATATTCTCTATTTAGTTACAATCATGTATATAATATTACAATGATGAAATACATTAGAATTGTGTTTCTACAGAAACATCAGTAATATCTTACAAAAACTACTAGATGTTTAAAAATGCTGAATATAATTTTTATTTTTCTTCTTGCGATATCTTATAATAAAAATAATTAACAATAAACTTCCATTCTTTATTTTCCAATAATTTTAACATACATAAATCCAGAATAGTTAAATTAAAAACTGAAACAAAAACGGTCGATAATGTAATTTTTTTCAGTACAGTTTACCGGGCTGGACTCGTCGCAAATCAGTTTAACAGCTTATTTTCGAAGTCGAAGGTCCTGAATTTCAAATCTTAGTAAAATTTAGTTGCTTTTATGTGGATTTGAATATTAGACAGTGGACTGGGTGGTTGGGGTTCAATTTTCACAAGTCTCAGGAATGGTCGGACTGTGTCTATACAAGCACACCAAATTTAAATGTCATACATATCATTCTCATCTCATTAGGCCGTAGGGAACGGTTGCTTCTTGTTCTCTAATTGAATTGCATCGTCCACATTAGGAACATAAATATAACATCTACATAAATAAAAATGTAAATGTTCTTTTGTTCAAATTCTTAAATCTCCATAAGTTTTTCACCGATTGCTTTGAAATTTTGACACAACGTTGCATTCGAATACGCGCGTGTTTTTATATACCTACTATTTATATACCTAAAATGTCACGCCTGTGACACGTAAAAACATAATTTTCTTGAAAAACAGTGCTATCTGTTAGACGTAAAAGCAACACACGCTATACTAAATATTATACGATTCCATTTCAATGTTTCCGATATGTGTGTCCGCTATAGACTAAAAAACTATTGAACCGATTTACGCGCGGGGAAAAAGAGAGAAAAGTAAAAATCGAAAAAGGTAAAAGGTAAGAAGGGGAAAATGGAAGAAGGGGAAAACTGGGAAAAGGAAATAGAAAGGAGAAGGATAAAAACGCGAAAGGGGGAATAAGAAAAAAGGGAAAGAGAAGGGAGAAGCTGGGGAAAGGGAAGGAGGATATGGGGGAAAGGAATTATTTTAAAACAGAAAATAGGAAAACGGGAAAAGAAAAGCGCTGGAAGGGGGAAAAGTAAAGAGGAAAAAAGGAAAGGTTAAAATTTGTGAATTTCCGTGATGTTCATTTCATTAATGTTTTATCAAAGTTTCAAATGTGTTCATTTAATCTATATATATCTCAAATCTAGCAATAGCGAAACATTACTGAGTCTGCTAGTTACAAATAAATTTGTACTGATACTTGACATATTGTACTCTAACATACTAAACATACATACATATTATATATAAGGATGAATTTCTTCTCTAAATCACCGGATATAAAGTAGTTTTTTTTCTTTTTAACCACATACAGCTTATTTTTATATTTTATCAAATCTGTAGTTATGCTGGGATAAAGATTTTGTTTATTTTAAATACGAGTGTAAAAGTTTTATTTAAGGATATAACGTACAGCAAGAAGAGTCATTTTTCATTTTGATTTTCTCTCACGGGACAGCTTAGCCGGGTCACGTAGGTGTTTTTCTCCGCGGTTATTGGAGAGGTTTGTTCGAGAGTTACAAGAATTTCAAGAGAATTGCACGTAGTTCTGTATTTCTCATCTTTTCATGTTACGCCTCGAGGTGTTACTGCGGTGTCTTTTTCTTTATTTCTTGATTTACAAGAGAGAATGAACACATTTCTCCCCCCCCCCTCTCTATTCCTCTCATTCTATCTCTTTCTTTCTTTGTGTGTTCTTTCGCTATCAGTAACATCAAATTTTACTAAACGACACCCTTCAACAAAATTCCTATCAGCTCTGTTACTTACATTTTATCTTTATACCTGGTTATCTCTCCCCTTTTACTTCACTACTGATCAGACTCTAAATTTTATCCTTATTTCTTTTTACTTCGTTTTCTTTCGCTTCTTCTTATTCTATTTTGTAAGATGTACCTATAAAAAAACTTTTCTTCGATCAAATAACCTTAAAATTCAACACCCTTTATTTCCCCTATTTTAAACGAAGTTTATCTGTTGAAGTATTTTATGTTAATACATTACAAGTACTACCTTTTCTTTCAATTTAATTTCTTAAACATTTTACAATTTTAATAGAATTTAACCACTTTTTTTATTTTCCTTCGTCCTTTTTCCCTTCTTTTCATTTTTATTTCATTTTATTTAAGATCCTCGTGTAAATTATACAAACAATGCATATAGAATTTTGTACGATTCCCTTACCGAACAGAGGTAGAGAATAAAATGCATTGTTATTTAACAAAAAGAGTTATATCATAAATAAATTATCTAAGTTATACGGGCCACTAATCAGATTCGCTTTCTTATGCTGCTAGCATTTGATGAACAAAATAAAACTATTATTTAACCAGCATCATAAAAATTTAGTTGAATTTGATTGATAAAGTTGGATAGTATATTCGACTCATCGTAAAAGTTAAAAGAAGCTCAGTTTATTCCTCGCAACCTCTTTTAAGCTTGTTCTCTCTTTTCCTGTTTAGCCTCCGGTAACTACCGTTTAGATAATTCTTCAGAGGATGAATGAGGATGATATGTATGAGTGTAAATGAAGTGTAGTCTTGTACATTCTCAGTTCGACCATTTCTGAGATATGTGGTTAATTGAAACCCAACCACCAAAAGAACACCGGTATCCACGATCTAGTATTCAAATCCGTGTAAAAATAACTGGCTTTACTAGGACTTGAACGCTGTAACTCTCGACTTTCCAAATCAGCTGATTTGGGAAGACGCGTTAACCACTAGACCAACCCGATGGGTTTACTTTTAAGCTTGCTATATCATATTTTTTGTTCTTTGAAATATCTCTACCATTTACAAAAGTTACTTTTGTCTCATGTCAGGTCGGTTATATATTAATATGTATGTAAGATTATGTTAACTATTATATATATATATATATATATATATATATATATATCAGTATCCTCCCGCCCGTGCTATATGGTAAATTGCGTTTCCCGTGACGATCAGGAGATGTTTAGCCGGTCAGAGGTCTGTCCCCTGGACCCCTTTGTGTTCATCGAATTCATATTTGTGAGAATAAAAATGATAAATAAAAATTAAATTCTGTTCAGTTAATAAAAAATTCACTGTATTGTAATTTCTTCAGAGTCACAGTTTGATCAGTACAGGACCCGAAACTTTGAGTGAACTAAGAATGTGGGTTCCAAAAAACTGTCGGCCTTCATCTTTAAAATATTAGTTATAACCAGTTACCCGTACGAAGTACGGGTAAAAATGTATTTTTCCCGGCTCTTCGCGTTACCCAACAAACAACACCAGGAGGTGACCGTACTTCGTATCTCATTTTTTTTTTTAAATTTTTAATTACTTTCATTTTATGTTTTTTAGTTCATTAACCTGTGGCAGATACAGCCAGTCGCATCGCACATACGGTAACAATAGCTGTGTTGGTTGAGCCGCAGCGCCGTATACAGTTGCACTCCTTAAACATCGAAATTTAAAAAAAACCGAAAATTGTTTTTAGATATTTATCTGAAATATATTTGTAAGCCCCACCCAGTTCGAGTGAATATTTCATTTAATACAGTCGGAAATGGGAAAAAATTTGTAACCATTGTTCTGATTTTTTTACCTTACTTCAAGATCTTTCCTTTTCAAGATCGAATTTTGAAAAATCTAGAAAATAGCTTTTAGATATTTACACGAAGATTACGCATACCAAAAATCAAGTTAATATTTTCATTTTTTACCGAGAAATTAAAAAAATCTTAAATTTCATTATTACTCCATTTTTTATCCTTAAAACACGGAATTTCAAAAAATCTTTTCTTAGTATGCACTTCCTTCGTAAGAAGAACATGTATAAAAATGTTCATCAATTTATCCTCAGTAGTTATTGCTTTTATTTTAATAATATTTTGAGTTTTCATTTAAAAGTATTTCTATTTTTGTCGGTTTATGTATACATCATTCAATTTGTTTATCCTGAATGTCCTGAGTAAATCATTTAAACTATTTTTAAATCATCTAATTTTAATGAAACTTGATTAATCTATAAATTCTTTAATATTTTGTTTTGTATTTTCTTTCAGGTAAGCCGATGTATTTTTATTTATCTCCTTATTTTAAAGGTAAAAACATCATTTAATTTATTTTTCGTGGAATTTTTATCTGTAATCTATAAATTATTTAAATAAATCATGAAAACTTATATAATTTTATAAAAAGAGTATTATAATATCTAGAATTTTTTTGAATTATACATTTCATGTTGTTTCAACTGAATCAAGGCCTATCACTAAACGGAATCACTAAACCTGGTTTAAAGAAGAAACTTGCAGAACAAACCAGACATAGAAGAATTTATATCCTTTAATCTTAATTTTCTCAGGATCTCATTCTGATTATTTCAGTGACCCCTATTGATGAAAAATATATTTTTAGCATTTTTCGCTAAGAGGAAAAACCAAAAAGCTTAATTTTTTTTCCGATTTAGACTCACAGAATACAATTTAAGAAAAAATTTTCAACACACGAAAATAAATTGAAAACTATGTTTCGTGGAATATTTTTTCATTTTGATCATATTCCTGATAGAGCAGCTGAGGATATATTTTAGTAAATAGTTTCAATGAATGAGAATAAAAAGAAACATAATTATTCAGAATTTTCAGTGAGACGTTTCGGTATTTTAAACAGAATTTCTTTACTCATCATATGAAAATTACTTTTTTGTGATTTACTGGGTTTTTCATTAAAGGCTATTTATAGAAAATAGTAAAACTTATAACAAATATTCAACCGTTAAACAGAGGAAAAAGAAATTTAGCATATGGTACTATATCAGAATAATCTATTTTATCATAATGATGCCACCTTATCCAAAGGCATCCGGTAGATCCCCTTGGGAAGCACCTTAAAGCTTTTAAATGGAAAGTATAGAGTTGTGGTGTTGTGATTCACATCATTTTAAACAGCATTGAAAAAATTGTTTGATATAAAAACATCGGATTACGACAAATTTTAACAAAAATTGATGGTCATTTAATGTTTGTCACAACTTGTTTCAAAAGTGCTTTACAGTACTTCTTAAATAACTGCTCATTATGGAAATACAAAAAAAATTTACGATGTCAAAACGGTTAATTGTTCAATTTATTAAATCACTACTTGGGGTGTAGTAATCTTTTCATTAATATATTTTTAGATATCCTTCATGATTCCCCCTAAGTACTCCGGTATAGCGGTCTCTTACTGAAAAAATAAATCATTTCGAGGTTTAAATTTGTTAAATTTAATTTTTTCTTTCTTAAAGGGTTTTATATATATATCCTACTCTACTAAAGGGCATCTGTATGTGTATATCTGTCTGTGTTTCCATCCCGCTTAGCTGAAAACATGATTACATGATCGAACATACTGCCCGTCAAAAAATCATATTATTTTTTTTCTTAGATGTTTATAAACAATAAGTAAGAAGAAGCAACACCAACAAATAAGAGCAAAAAGAAAATGATTGAACATACTGCCCGTTAAAAAAATCATAAGGTTTTTTTTCTTAAATGTATGTAAACGATAAGTAACAACAGTAATAATAATTATAAAATAAACTAATAAATTTTACTGCCTTTATTCATTCATTCAAATCTTAAAACACAACTAATTTCGATAGAAATAAATTGATACTGAAAGTACAAGATTATCCATTTAGAATCGATTAATATTGTGACGAATGGTTAGTTTCGTATTACGGTATTATTTTTCGTAAATTGAATGTAATACAACAAATAATAAATTAATTAATAAATAATAAAGTCATTTCCTTAATGAATTTTCATCATTCAAAAAAAAAAACATTTTTACCCAAGATGGAATCAATATTAGTCACCTAATAATAGAATTCCGAGACGCCGCCCGGAGGGCCTAGCTCGCTGAGGCACGCCCTGCAGCTAGCATATATATATATATATATATATATATCAATGAAAAGTCTAGTAGGACTTTTCCGAACAAAACATGATTATTATTATTCTCTTAGTTATTAATTAATTTCTCACAAAATTATTATCTCTAATTTGTATTTACGCTAACTTAATATAATTATCGTGTTTCGGCGGTTTTATGGCATTTTTTTTTTTTTTTTTTTTTTAATTATTAAAAACTTAGATTTACTGTGATTCTAAGATCGTGCACTTGATTTAAAAAATGTATATTTATACATTTTATGCAATTTAGTAAACCTTGCTTAGTGTGTTTTGAACCAACTTGGTAACTAACACCGTTATTGCGTAATGATTATTAAAATTTTTTTATTTTGGCGGCCATTTTTAGTTGAGTCCGACGACCGATCGCAACCATTCGTATATTTTTGTAATCCTCTAACGATACTTAATCGGAATCCGAAATCAAAATCAAAATTCGAAACAAAAAGTGTTCACATACATATTGAATTCAATAACGAACTGTTCGTTCGTTGATATTTAAAATAAATTTGAACAATTTTCGAATGAAAAAGTTTTTTTAAATTTTGACCTACGGTGTCTTTCTAGATAATATATAAAATTTGGTATCCGAGAAGCTCATTGTAATTCAGTTTTTATCCATATAAAAAAGTGTACGTTAACGTTCATTGAATTAATGAACAATGCATCATTAATGGACAATGCATGTCCGGTTAAAATCGCTTCCCTTTAAGATATCCAGTGGAAGCAGCATGAAGAGTTATTTTAATCGCATACTAGAACCCATCTAAAAGGATAAAAGGAACTATCAGTACTTTAACTGAGTATTGAATAAGTTTAACTGGTATTGAAAAAGAATGGAGATACACATGGTGCAAAAGACTTGCCTTAGAGCAGATACCACCAACTTGGTCTATTGGTGAACGCGTCTTCGCAAATCAGCTAATTTCGAAGTCGAGAGTTTCAACATTCAAATCCTAGTAAAGGCAGTTACTTTTATCTTCTATAATCTTGGGAATTCTATTATCCTGCATCCTCTTTACATGTCCTAATCATCTCAACTTATTTTCTTCTATCCTATTTCTCAGGCTGCCTGAATTCAAGTCTACCCGGATTACGATGATTTTTATCTTATCCAACCTTGTCTTCCCTGATATACTTCGTAAGAACTTCATTTCACATGCCTGCAACCTACTCCACTCTTTTTCATTCATCGTCCAGATTTCTGATGCATTCGTCATTCTCGGAATAAAAAATGTTGTGTACATAATCATTTTAGCTTTACGCGGAACCTGTTTAGGCTGTTAGGGCAGATAACCATATTATAATGATGGTGATAATAAAAATGTGCTATAAATAAATATAACACCGAAGCAACTATATTTGTAAAGTTTATTTGTTATTTCCTAATTAAATTAAAGTTTAATTCAAACAGTCAGCGTAAAATTTTGTATTCGTATATTAAGCCAGTATAATATAGGGGATATGATCTCTACATTACGTATTGTTTAAATTCATTTTACGTTCGTACGTATATATTTGTATATGTAGACACAAGCACGCTCCATATTTGTTGTTTTCTAATTGTGCATTTTATGTTGATGAGATTGAAAGGATAAGGGGTGATAAAGGGACACGGTTGGAAATAGTATCCTATGTTGATTCGTATGTGATCCTATATGCCCTCTTTTTCCATCCATAACTCCAAACCTCACCGCCACTACCACCAGAGTACATCATTCATTAATACTTCACCAGCATTGAACGATAAAGCAATCTCGCAAATATTTGATAAAAGTAGATAAAGTGGCAGTCCCAACAATTGGCAATTCCTATTATGATTAATTATTGTTTATAATGATGGGTGGTCCAACGTAACAAAACCAGTCGAGTGTTTTGTGGCATATAGATGTATACTTTGGTAGGGGTTCGTGACCCGGTTTGGGGGAAGAGAGAGGAAATTTTGTGAAGTGTTATATATTGTACTGGTAGAGTTTGTTACTACGAACTCTATCAGCTCCTCTCTCTCTTTGTATACCATTGCCTCATAAAATCATATATTGATATAACTTTCTCTCGTTACCAATCCCCCCATTACACACCAATTCTCTCATTTTTTTTTTTTTTTTTTTTTTTATGTATGTTCTTCAATTATAAAAAAGAATTAAATTGTATTTTCTCTATTATTTATCATAGTTTGTTTCTAGAAATTAATTCAAATATGTATTTAAAATTAACCTCAACTTTCTTTTCGAACGATATTGTTGAACTTTCACCCTTTATTAAATTGCTTAAAATTGAATTAAATCTTTAATTAAATTAATGTTGATGCTTAAATCTTATTTGGTAATCATGACTTGACCGGTTTAATCGAGAAAGTCATGCAATAATTTGCCAGTTTTTTTCTTTTATGACTGATTTTATTAATCTTGAAAACCAATAATTTTTTAACAGTAGAAATGTATCTTTCCTTCAGTTAAAATTAGAATAAAATTAAATTCTGAATTAATTAAACATTTTGTTCGATTTAATTTTGTCTTTATAATCATAAAATTTATCTTCCTCCTTGTGGAAAAAAAATTTTTGTTTGTTTTATTTATAAAAAGAAAGATTTGTTTTACAATATTCATTGTAAAAAATATAAAACTATATGAAAGAGTGGTCTAATAAAATATTCTATCAAAAAGAAGGATTAATGGTTAAAATTATAATGATATATTTTTACAATCAGTCCGCCTGCTTTTAAAAAGTGATCCAAACAAAAGTATACGTATTACTTTATCTTTTTTTTTACTTTATGTTTTCTTTGATGATTTTTCGTCTATATATATATATATATTATAAAGGGGGTAAAATATAATCACCTAATTCAAGGATAACAACATGAGAAAAACTACACACAAATACCCATGATAAAATAGGGAATGTATTGTGCAAAACACATTGACATTGAGAAAGAGGAAGAAGAATAATAGATACGATGCAGAGAAAGTATATATCGAAAGAGAGAGAGAAGGAAAAGAAGTAAAGTAAAGAAAGAAGAAAAAGGTTTGTTGCTTTTATGTTGAGGATTCCCGAGGGAACTGGAACTCTTATCAGTAAACCGAGTTCAAGACAGGACGATGGTCTTACAGATCGTTCTAAGATAAGAAAGCTACTGTTACATACCACCAAACCTATTCCCAGACTTGAGTCATTGTATAAGCTATACATATGACTATATATATATATATATATATATATGACTATATATATCGTGTGTATATTTTGTTCTAATATGAATAAACGTAACAATGAAACTTGTAGAACGTTATAAGTATATGGTCAAATTTGCTTTTTTTCTTATGGTTTAATTATAATGGTTTTGAAAATAATTTATAAAACCATACTACCCTATACTATACTACCCAAAGTATTCAAACATAACCTAAAAAAATACATTTTTAATCATAATTTCAATACCAGTGAACCAATTTTTATTTTATTTGGACCAAATTACTTGTCATTCAAAGAGCCTTTCAATGACTTGTCACAAACTACATCGTCTCATTTAAAAAAAATAAGTTTTCATCCCTTGAAAATTTATAAAACATTTAAGGACGAAATTTTGTGTTCTTGATTTTAAAAAAATGTTCAGTTTTAATCCACACATGATTATTTGAAACTGTTTAAGAAATAATATCATGTAATTTTATAGTTATTTTTGTTGGACCGAAATTTAAAAAAAGTACTACCCCAAATTGTTTTTCGTACCTACCGAGCGAAGGGGTGGGTGGATTATAATTTTCTTTTCAGCAAAATTCATTATTTTTTTCGGGTGGTCAATTTAATTTAATTTAATTTTTACCATTACCATTTAAGATTCTTGAGTTAGGGTAGATGCAGCGGAGACGGTGGATTCCACACCTTTGAAAATAATTTTAGAAAAGTTCCCTACAAATATATAACCCTACAAACAAAAATACGATGGGACTGATAGCTGTTGAATAATAAATGTGGTAAATTTTCAAATGATCCCCAGTATAGGAAAAAATCTTGGATTCGAATTCAGGTCATACATAGAATTTTCGTATGGTACAAAATTTTCATCTCCCATTCTCAACCTTTGTAGTGAATTAATTCCTAACAAATAGAAAGTTTTTATTTAAATAATTTTATTCCAAAATTTAATTTAATTTTCACTGTAAAAGATTATCCTACTTCTGTCTTATTCTGCTTGATCGAGAAAATCAAGCTTCTATATATGGTCGATCATTCGGAATCAATTGAATATAAAGCTCTTACCAAATCTTTTCATCAAAATGTTTAATAAATGTATTTATTTTTATTTAATTAAGTTCGTTGAGTACCTTTTTTTGGTAATCCTCGTTGAAAAAAGGTTTGTAAGATGCATTTAACTGTAACATGAAAACACGTTTAAGGGCAATCATAGCCGCCCTTTGCGTGTTAATTTTAGCTATGTTGAAGACGTATTATCTCACAGGAACTATTAATGCTACAGGCTTTAATTTTTTTTCTATACTTGATATTCTAAGTAGATTAGATACATCTAGAATTAGAATTATAAACCTCTTCCCTAATTAAATATAAATTAATAATTATAATAATTTTTTTTTTCAATTTTTTAGGAATTGTTGTAATATTTAACTGTTAATTGTTCACATATTTTCATAATTTTCAATGTATTGAAAGATATACACATATAGAATAATTACAAAAAACCAAGTTGTTATCTTTAGCAGTTCCTAAGATAATGGGTCATAAATATAGAAAAATATGATTTTTGGAAAACTGAATTTAAAAATTACATAAACAATTTTTTTAAGTTACCTGCTTTAAAATTGTCCAGCTTCATAATCTGAGTCATCTGTGTTAACTTTTTAATCTTCTAGCTTTAGCTTTTTAATTCTGCTTTCTGTCTTGCCTTTTTTTCTGCATTTCTTAAACTGTTTTTTCCGCCTCAACTGTGTTACCCATTCCACATCAATTTTTTTAAAATATTTTTACCGTATTAAGAACTGGATTGATTCCTAGATGCTGTAGAACTTCGCATTTGCTAATGTTTCCATTGTTAAATGTTGACACTCCATCATTTACTCCAATCTCAAGTGTTTCTTTCCCACAATTTTTTTTTTCAACCGGTTCCAAATGGTGGTTGAGAGACTTGGAGTTCTGCGTTGTCCATGGAGACATTTTTTAATCAAGTTTTCATCAAATAAACTTTGAAATATTGGTTTTGCAGCTTGAAGAACAAACGGTGGGAGAGACGTTTTGTGAGTAAGAATAGTTTTTATTGGTAAATTTGCCAATTTTACTGGCAGATTTGAGCGTCGTTGTTTGCAAAACAGCTGTGACGCAATTTTTTTAAAAAATCATAAAACATTTATTTATTAGCATACAGTTATGAATCTTATATCAAATGACTCAGAAAATATTGATAAATAAAGTGTAAAGAAATTCCAAAAAAAACGATTTTTTGTTGTCTTATCGGTTACGACTGCTCTTAACCGATTTTTACGGGAATTTTTTTTTTAATTAAGAGTTTTATGAGGAACAGTATTAATCTTTTAAAAATTTGTACGTACATATACATTTTGGATTGAATTTTTTTATTGAAAAAAATGTATATGTATATATATATATATATATATAAATTTTTATATTTAGAAAATTACAAATTGAATTTACTTTCTCTTATTGAACCTTTTCAAATTAACATTTTTTTTTTTACCGTACAAATTAAATTAAAGAACAAAATATTTTACGAATAACTCTGATTTTTCAATGAGTAAATATTATTGTTTATTTATTTTTAAAATGATCTAAATTAACATATAATTAAAGAATAATGTATCTTAATTGATTTATTTATTTTTAATTGAAGAAAAAAATAAATAAATAGATAAGTGCATCCGTTTTAAAACGAAGTAACATCTGTATGGCCAAGACATTTGTCGTTCTTTTGTACTTATTGTTAAGACTTTTGTCTTACTGCGGTAGTCAGAAGGCGCCTTTCGCTTAATTAAATAATTAGGACTTTTAAGTTGTATTTTCTTTGAGCCAATCACATAAATTAGAAAGCAATTGAGCTGTTTTCCCTAGGGATAAAGAAGAAAAAGGGGGATACTACAGTGTTCTGTTACTGGTTGGTGGTCTGTACACACAGTAAGAAGGAAGGGGGGTGGTAACTTTGTTCCCCAGCATATTTTCCGACCACAATTAACACTCGAGATACATCAGTGTCCCCCAAATTGCTTTTCGAGAACACGTCTGTCTCTTTCTCTTCCTTAATAGTACTCTTTCCATATTCCACCCCTTGTTGCCGTATAGTCCCCGATCCTTATATTCTACTTCTTTGGTTTTCTGTCTGTCTGATTCGTTTGTAGTATTTCTTTCTTTTCTATACTTTAACAGAAAGAGCATTTAAGAGAACGGATTGTGTTTAATTGAAAGCTGACTTCACCCCCAACACTTATTGATGTTTCAATGTATGTGTGTGTACGTGTGTTCTTGTCCATGTTGTATAATAGCACTATTGAAACACAAGAATACAAAGTTAATTGCCCTAATGTTTTATGTAATGTACATTTTTGCTAAATTCCCACGACTGTCTTTTCTATTCCTACGTCACTCCTACTGCTTAACGATTGATTCCTTTAATCAAAAATAGCTTATTTTTCTCTTCTTCTTTTTCTTATTTTTACTATCTCTTTTCAGCTTCCTTAAATCTTCATTTTAATTCTTATAAGAATTCTCTTTTAATTCGTTGTCTTATAAATAGTTGTATTATATTATATTGTTTTCTTTATTTTATTCTTCTTATGTTCGTTCAGTTTAAACAAATAAAATTCTTTTTCGTCTTTTGTTTTTATATTAATATATTTTATTTGATTAGTTTCTATTCTTTTTTTTCGTTTTGTTTGTTTGGATTATGAACAATGCATTTTGTTTGATTTTCTCTTAACTGTACTGTAACATTATTATTATTATTATTACTTTTAATTAAATAACCAATATTTTCTTTTGTTTTCTCTATTATTTAATATTCGGTTAGGTAATTTAATCATTTTGCTTATGATGATTTCTTTGTTAACTATGAGTGGTTTTATTGGATTAAGTTTAATTCTTTTTTTAAGATGAAGGTAAAAGTTTTGAAACAGCTCAAGTATTTATTTTTCTAATATTATTACCGCTTTTTCTGTTTTAAAAATTAAAATAAGTTTTTATCACATATGAAAACTACAGTTATTCTGTAATGAGTAGATATAATATATTAACACAATGATAACATTTTTTAGTCGAAGTTATTAAACATGAAAAGAGCTCTTAAAATAATAATTTTATAATTAATAATAATATGCAAAAGTATATTTTATGAAGTGAAGAAGGAGAAAGGAAATCATTTCACTCATTTTAATAAGAAAATCTGGTATTGTATACTAATTATCAGGACAGCTTGACATTCTTAGAAATGATCTTTTACTAATGTCAGATCGTTTACAGCCAATAAACGATATATAATCATAGAAATGAATAATTGTTTTATGTAAATCGAACTTTTCTAGATTTTTTTCTTCTTCCATAATAGATTTAAGTTGTACTTATAATAAAATTAAAATAACTTACTTCCAACTTTCTATAATGTCCTATGATTCGTCCTTAACGTTAAGATGAGTATACAAGTACGAACTCAGTTTACAACATAATTATACTTATGCTGTATTAATTCTAATAAAGCTTGTTTGCCAGATGCTGTAAAATTGCAAATTGCCGACGTACAATTTTATTTATATCCTGCAGCTTTAAATTTTAAATAAAGAAAATGGTTTTAAAAATTTGACGTGGACATCACATGACTTCCTTGTACGCCTATTAAATTACATACACTTTTTTTTTTAAATGAAAAATACATCAAATTTTATTTCATTAATAACTTCTGATATTTTTTTATTTTTTTTATTATTATTTATTGTAAATATTTTTTTACAATCAGAGGTTAATAATTATTAATAAATCAATATATTTAAATTTAAAAAAAAGTTAAAGTAAAAAGGAGATGAAGTTGGATTCGAACCGATGTCCATTCCCCTTGTAAGATCCAAATATTTCATTAATTAAAATTTCAGTTGGCTGTAACTCTGGAACTAATGAAAATAATATAAAATGATATATCGTTGAAAAGCTCTCAATGAGGGCTTATTACTGCAGTTAAGAAAAAGTTAAAAATCTAAAATGTTTGGATTTTGGACTTTTTAGGACACTTTTGATCCAGTTGATTGCAATCAAAAGGAGAGGTGCACAACTAGATGTTACAGCAGTTCTAAATCCAAGATTTCAACATCCTACGGCTAATCGTTTTTGAGTTATGCGAGATACATACGTACGTACAGACATCACGCCGAAACTAGTCAAAATGGATTCAGGAATGGTCAAAATGGATATTTCCATTGAAATCTTAAAACCGAAATTTTTCGCGATCACAATACTTCCTTTACTTCGTACAAGGAAGTAAAAATATTTTGTTCTCACATTTAATGATAGAGCAAGGTCAAACCTCCCTATTTCTACAGGTATATTTAAAACCTGATGTGTATACACAAAGGTCACAAATTATCAACATGTAAACCATACATAATCAGGTATTAAGTTTACATATTGGATGTCCCATGAAAAATTGAGGCTATAAGAATTATTTCAATTCTCATGTGAAGCGTGATATGTTAAGTAAGATGAAGAAACATTTTAACGTCCTTCTTACTGTGGGTTATGCCCATCTGTTAAAGTACAATCTACATTATTAAACCGTAATGTCACAGCTCCCGGTTCTCTGAGATTAAATAATATTTGGTAGTTGTTAACTATTAATTATAAATACTTTGCTGATCTTAAATCTTATATTTATACGAATATTAATTTATAAGAATGGAAAAAGTAAGTTTCAAAGTGGAAAACAGCCCATTAGTTTTTAATTTTTACATATATAATCTGTTTTTGACATCAAACACACATTTAATGTAGGTGACCTTAAGACATAAATAACTACAGTAAATGGCACAGCCATTCTCAAGTAATGCAAGCGTTTAATCTTTGTCTTACTTTCCAAATGGAGCTGCTCATTTGAAAAAATGTGAAATGAAATGGTTTTCTCTTACTTTTATTCGTAGATTTGAGTATTTCATATTACGTAGTTTTTCAGACCTACAAAAAATTAAGTAAAATTCAGCAATTAATTTGATATTCATTTTATTTATGTTCATTACACGTAACCGTGTAATGAACATCATTAATCACAAAAAATTTAGTTCTAATTGCTACCTTTGTTAAAATTCGGGTTTCATTTGCTCCTTTTTTATTAAAAGGAGGAACTTTGAATTTTATTAATAGAGGACTTTAAATTTTAAAATAAAAATTTTGACTTTTTTGTTACTCTTATTAATTGATTTGGTCTAATGCCTTATTTTTAGAGAGACTTCTTACATTTTTCAAAGATTCAACATGTTTTTGTTACGAATGTATAATTAATTGATATAATAATGATATTTATATGAATAACAAATTCAAATTATATAAAACTAATTTATATTATAAATGAAATAAAGACTTTTATTTATTTGATTGAACCAGCGAATAATAAATATTTAGAATAATTAAACCTAACCAAGGTATAAAACCAAGGCGGCATATTATTAGACGACTTCTTACAATTAAAATATTTCAATTTTTCACAACTTTTAGATAAGAAAAAATATAAGCAAATCGACTTCAATGTATCTTATTCTATTGTAAATCAATTCATTATATAAATTCTTTCTACTTAATAAAGGAAAAGGCAAAAAAATTGTCCGATTTCGTGAAGTTTGTAGCCTTTCATCCGGAGGTCCTGGGTTCGAATCCCGATCAAGCATGGCATTTATCATATGCTATAAAATTACCATTTCATATTCTCATGTACAAATTTCAAGCTTATATAGTGAATTATCAAAAAAATATTTTAAAATCAAAGTAACAATTTAAAGTAAAATAATAGAAATGATAAGATTCATAAATAATAAATTTTCTATTAGCTGAAACTATTTCATTTAATTGATAGAAGAGTAATTAAATTTTAAAAGCAAATAAATTTTAAATAAAGTAATATATTACAACAGAAATAAAGATACTTGTGCCGAATATCTTGTTAAAGGTATGGAATTTGATAAAGATAGGTCTTTTTTTAAGAAATTATAGCGATCTTAAGATAAAGTGCTGCTTTAAAAAAATCTGGATTATAAAAATAATCCCTTATAAAGAATTTTAAATTATCTTTTAAATAATTTGATTTGAATGGATTGAATGATTTCTTTACCTTTTTAATGTAAAGGATTACGTTTATAATAAAGGATTATAAAATAGTCCTTTATAAAAGGTTTCAAATGTTTAATAATTTGACAACTAATCGAAAAAATAAATAAATTTTTTCATTCTGATGTGTTTGGTGGCAGAAATAACACTTCTATATTTGGAAACAAAAATCATAATTCTGGATATCCTGTAGCATTATCAATTAAAAGAACTTTAATTGGCAAAGACTTTGTTTTCAGATAAAATTCACCATGTTTCGTAAAAAAATGAAACCACTCAATTAAAAGGAGGTGCTGTTACTCAAGCTTTTTGTTTTGACTTCCATAAAACTAGTAAATTATTTGTATAATTTTTAAATTTATTAATTTTTAATTCGTTTTCAGTTACACTAGTGAAATTAACTCTTTAGAAAATTGGGTGAGGCAACCGCGAATAAGTAAAACCGCGTATGCCAAACGCGCGATTAGCGAGGTAATATTATATGTTTTTAACGTAGACGTTTACTGTTGTTAAAATCATCATTATTTATTTTCGCGAAGGATCAACATTGGAAAGCCCTCTTTCATATATATTTTAACATATTATCTACTTTTGGTTTCGTCAGGAGAAATCGATTCTAAATTTTTCTTGTATAGCAAAAAAAGAATCCGAAGGCGTCAATGAAAATTATTTGTTCATTAAACTGTGATGTGAAGATTCAGGAGTTTGTTTAAGATCAACTTATATTATTTAAAAATTCATCAACAATTTATTGTTTCTGTTAAAAAAAAATTTATAGTATTTTAATTAAAGTGGTAGGAATTATTTTTAAATGGTTTTGTAATTTATTAAAATATAGAAAAGGAAGAATAATGAGACCCCATCTTGAAACCACAAGTATTGTACTGAGTTATATGAAAACAGTTTTCTAATCTGCTTTGATATAGGTAGATTGTATTATTTTTTAAGAATGAATAATTATTCTTTTTATCAAATACATTCATAAACATAAACATAAATATTATGTTATTCATAAACATAACATTCATAAATATAAACTCTTATGTAAGGACACCCACCGTGTTGGTCTAGTGGTGAACGCGTCTTCGCAAATCAACAGATTTTGAAGTCGAGAGTTCCAACGTTTAAATCCCAGTAAAGACAGTTAGTTCTATACGGATTTGAATACTAGATTGTGGATGCCAGGTGTGTTCTTTGGTGGTTGGGTTTCAATTATAACCACACATCTCAGAAACGGTCTATCTGAGACTGTATACATATCATCCTGTGAAATAATACCTGATGGTGATTCCCGGAGGCTAAACAGGAAAAAAATTATGTAAGGAAGATATCAAAGTCTCTCAGCGAAAAAAAAATAGAAGAAATTTTTTGTAAAAGTTAGATTTATTAGTATCAAACATACGTTTAAAAATTATAATAATATATGTATTCTTTTATGCGATGTAGCGTTTTTATGGTCGTAAAACGTAGTTAACAAAAAAATTCTAAAATTAAAAGATGATTATATAAATTATGATATTATGAAAATTCTATTAAACAATAACGAAGGTACAAAACGTCTGTTGCGGTTCCTCTCCTACACTGGAATGAAGAATGCGTTTTAGTGATTTTTGTCTGATTTATGTATTTTATTTTATATTTATCCCTTGTTTATGTTTATTATTTATTGTTCCTATTTCTTTATTGTTTATTTATGTTCTTTATGATTTTTTTTGTTTTATATAATACTACATGATAGTGTTACTGCAGTCGCTAATGACTATAATTGTTGATGCGACTGTAAATAAAAGCATATAAAAAAAATGAAAACGTTGCAGGAGAAAAAAGATAATTTTAACAAATCGTTACCAAATTTAGGTTGTTGGAAATATTTATTAGGTAAAAGAGTAAACAAGTTTTAGAATGAAGTAATTAAAACAGAACGGATAGTGCATCAAATTAATGGAATGACGAGAGAAAATTATTTTATTAATTAAATAAATGTATTAATTTTTTGTTCATAAAAAATTAATATTCGTAAAATTATTTATAACTTTTGTGCTGAATTTCTGATTTGATTTTATATTTCGAATTTTATTAAAGTAAAATCTCTTTTGCCCTGAATCGAGACTGAGTTCTTTAAAAGTTATATACAACTCACTTTCTCATATAGCTGCCGTGTTATGTAGTATAGACCTACTGTGTACGTAGTTATACTAACAGTTGAATACATTTAATATTTAAAATCGAGGGAACAACAGCGGGTTAGAACTATAATGAACACACGAAGCAGGTCGACCCTTAAGCGGCGCCGTTTCGGAAAACTCTAAATATGATGTCGCGTAACTGTGCCATTCGTATGCGAACTCTCGCCTTATAATAACAACTACATATATATAAGCACAATAAAACAAAACTTTTGCGATTTCATTATGGCCCTTTTTACAGCTTCCTCACTCCTATTTTCCATACCTCCTCTTCACTTGTTCCTTTCTTATATTTCTATTTCACTCGAACACATTCTTTTTATCTTACGTGTTATCATACCTTCCCTTTCTTGTTTTTACCTCCATTTTCCTTTATATTACTCTCTCGCCCTCTCTCTCTCTCTCTCTCATTCTCTCTCTCTCTTTTCCCGATCCTTTCCCAACTCCTTTTAACAATCTCTTTTTCTTCTTACTTACTATTACTGCTACTGGTTGAACAATCTTACTTTACTCACTCGGGTAGTCGCGGATTAGACTGTTAATGAAAGTTTTCCATTTTGTTTTCGGAATTCATAATTCCATCGTCTTTTCTAACCCAACATCCTTTAAAGGGCTTTTTACTTACAATACGTCCCCGACCGTCCGTTTTCTGCCTTAAATAAACACAGTTATCTTTACCTAAAGCTTAAATAATAAAATTTCCTTTTACCGATATCTTTTCTCTTCCCTTCAATTCATTTGCATTTACTTTCTCTATCTTCTTTCCTTTTTACTTATTTCTCTTTAATAAGTTTATTGTTTTGTAAGATATTCTAAAACTCATCTTTTATCAATAGGTTTTTTCTTTGTTAATCACAATATTCTTAGTTTAATCTTTAAGATGTCGTTTATTTTTAAAACGGTTCTTAAATAATTTAAGTTCTCTTTGCAATAATAATTATATCCTCTTTTTAATTATAACTATTCTTATCAGAATAAATAATTTAGTTTTTCATTTCTAAGAACTTACCTAATTCAAAGGATGTGAGGTCGATTCTAACATTTTTTAAAAGTTATTTATTATTTTTTATATTAATTTCTTAAACATGATACCGTTGATATGTTAAATAAATTAATTAACACTTAATATAATCCACGTTACCATCAAATTGATGTATTCTCTAGATCTTTCGGCTTACTTGGAAGCTATCATCAGGAGCTAAAATTAATGCATTTAAAGTCAAAAGTTTAAAAAATCATAGTTAAAATTTAAAAACAGTCATGACTATCCGGTCATACTATACTCTAATTATATATATTTTTTTTACTTTTAACTTTAAATTAATTAATTTTAACTCCTGATGATGGTTTCCAAGTAAGCCGAAAGATCTAGAGAACGTGCTGGTAAGGTGGATTATATTAATTGTTAATTTATTTTTTAAATTCCGCAAGAATCGATTATACCTTTCCGTTTGGACCTTGTACTCATCATCATTCGTTTTAATGTTTTTTTTTTTTTGTTTTTTTTTTTTGAGTGCCTCCGTTCGTTTGTTTTTGTTTTCGTTTTAGACAAAAATTTGTTCTTTTCTACTTTTATATAGATCACCAGATGGCAAACATCGTCTTTGAATACATCCACAGACAGCATCACTTCATCAAACCACACAACCTATAATATAATAATAACTTTTTAAGTCCCTCCATCTTGAACGAAGATCAGTTGATGCCTAGAAAAACCTCTCAAAAAATCCAAAGGAAGAAGGATAAAAACCGAGGGATTGTGGAATAAAAATATAATTGTTGGGAGATATAGGAACGGTAACTCCCGTAAAAGAAACCGCAGAAAAAGACAGTTAATTAACACCATTCAAGACTGCTGTAGAATAAGAACCCATCTCACTTACATTTGTTCAAGTGATCGAGTTGTTTTTACCAATGAGGTGAATTGCTGAACCAAAACGTTCAGGTGATCTACATCGCCTGCACTAGTTAAATCTAACTAACTAAACCTAGTTTCAACTAGTTAAAACTAAATCCTCCAAATTATTTTCTGCCATAATAATGATTTAAAACATCAGCAATTATAAATAACCAATAATAAGATTATGTAAAATTCAGTATCTTATTAATTTTTGAGTAAATATAGCACATTTGAAAAACCTTGAAAATCCTGTTCCTGCCGTTCCTTATTGTTTCCTTTTTATACTTTTTTTTATAACAATTTATTCTTAAGCTGGTTGGTGACTATCCAGTAGATGTTTTTTATTCTTTACAGGTAAATGCAGCATAAGCTTCCTCAAAGTATTAAAACAACCCGAAACCACAGTCTTAGAAAATCTGTTTCGCACAAGGCAGCGTTTTACTTCTTTTTTACCAAACTTTTATTTTAACATCATTTATTATTTTCTATTCCTAATGTGTACGTTGAAATCTATCCAACTTGTAAACAATAAGATGAGATGTGGATGATATGTATGACAACATGACAACCCAGGTTCGGGCCGACCGTTCCTGAGATGTGTGGTTAATTGAGCCCCACCCACCAAAATACACCGGTTTCCACTCTTTAGAATTCAAATTCTTATAAATGTAACTTACTTTTAGCCTAGTTAATATGGTTTTTCTTTTTTTTGTATCTACGATAGCATAATAACGTCTTCATTTTATAAAACGCAAACCTCTTCTAAACGCAGAAAATTGTAATTGAACATTTTTTTTAATTTTATGTTTAAAAGAAGCATTATAGCAATAAGTTTGATAGCATGTTTTTTGTTTATTTGTTAGTCTAATTTCGGAACGGTTGTAGTGATTTTAATTAAACATTCATCATAGGATTAATGTCAATTGTACGCAAATTATTAATTTTCGAAATTAAATAAAAGTATTTTTTGTATTTTTATTTCCTTGTCAACGAAGTATTGTAATCGCGAATAATTTCGGTTTACAGATTTCAACGGAAATATCAATTTTCATCAATGAATCTATTTTTACTAGTTTCGGCGTGACGTTTGTACGTATGTATGTATCTCGCATAACTCAAAAATGATTAGCCGTAGAATGTTGAAATTTTGAATTTCGGACTGTTGTAGTATCTATTTGTGCACCTCCCATTTTGATTGCAATCGACCTGATCAAAAGTGTCCACAAAAGCTCAAAATCCAAACAATTTGGATTTCGGACTTGGCAAACTATATCCAACTATACGTTTGCTTTAAAAAAATATTTGGTACACGCCACCCTACAGGTATTTTAGAATGTGCTCTATGGTATAAAAAGGTCAGGAATCCCTGATGTAAACTAGTAGATTCATATATCCCTTTCTGAATGGATTATTGCGTTAAGTATGTAAAGTTTTAAAAGTTGGATATTCAGTCTACCGATAATAATTTTTTTTGAACATTTTATAAATATTTTGTTTTATATTTTAAATATAATATACATAAAAATATACAAATTAATACCTTTTTTTTTTTTTTTTGCATAGACTAAAAACAAAAATAAACTTTAAACTTTTTATAGTATCATTACTGTTGTAAAACAGAGCAGGAAAAATTAATTTTGCATACCCTTTATTTAAAGCGGTAAAAAATAAGTATGATTAAAATACGTTTATAAAAGCGAAAAAATTCTTGATTACGGTTTAAAAAAACAAAACAAAAGTAAAACACGGTTGATTATTTATCTTCTGAAACAATTTTCAGAGTATAATGTACCGTAATAGCAAGAGATGTTATAAAGGATGATAAAAAAAAAAAGAAGTGATGATTATTAGGATAAAAACGGTTGATGAAATCAAGGGAGTTTTTAATATTTGACACGGAGAAATGAAACGGAGGTGTCTTTTTGAGACATCATTTTTTTTTAAGAGATTCTTACTGTTTGAAGTACAAAAGTAAGCCAGATTACTTTGAGAATTGTAGTAATACTGTCTACAAGATTAAACATCTTTATTTTTTTTGTTATTCTTATATACTGTTATTTAATTTCTTGTTATTCACCATTATAATCCTGTTAGTTGATTATATGTTATTTTATGATGTGCTCGTCAAATTTTAGCGTCTTAAAATTATCCATATTATGGCTTAATTAAAAATAAAAATATTGTCATTAAATAGTATTAAATCTGGAAAAACGTTTTGGTTTAAGATTCATAAGTGAATAATAAATAAACAAAGAGCGAAATAGGTTTTACGTTTTAATAATGAAATTACCATCAAATGATGATTTAATAGTAAATCATCATTTACTATTAAAATTATTGCATAGAAAGTGAAATATCAATTTTTTTTCTTAATGATGACCAATCAGATCCCCCATTTTATGTAGATTTCATAAGAAAGCTACCTATTGTAATGGATACCATGATTCGACATATCTTCGCGTTTCACATCCCCCAGACTCCAAAACCACCGTCAGTTCAAAAGTTTATATTATTATTATTATTATTATGCTTTTACGGCCAACATGGGACCACTTAAGTCAATTTTAGTTGGATCTTTTCTGAGAAAAGCGTGTTATTTTACTCTTTCGAGCTGCCCAGTATTTCTTCATCCGTTCAGATTTTGCTTTCTTTTCTTCATCCGTAAACACCCTCTTCGTTGTATTTTGTCGTTTGTCTGTCTTTTGTTTAAATCTAATGCTTTTATCTTTTAGCTTTGTAATTTTTCCAGTTTTATTGTGTAGGTCGGTCAGGGAAATTCCCAATTCTTTCATATCTTCTCTAATTTCTTTGATCCATCCTACTTCTAGCTTTTGGAACCAGAGCTTTTCAATGATATTTCTTGACAGTCTTGTTTGCGGTGTCCTTATGAGATGACCGAAGAAAGAGATTCTTTTTTTCCGCATAGTATCAGTAACAGGCTCTATTTCTCGATACACCACCTCATTTGGCACAATCCACCATTGGCCTTCTTTTTGGTGTTTTTTATTGACAAAAGTTTATATATATATATAAATTTCACTTTCTTGTGGATGCGATAAGCCGTCATTTTACGCCAATCACTTTCAAATTGATACATAAAATATAACGACGATCTTTCTTTCATAAAAAATTAAAGAAAAATATCACACACTAAACTGACTTCTATTAGTTTTTATCATGACAATAACGGCCTTGCCAATTTTAACCAAATCTACCATGAATTTTTTTTGTAGAAAACACTTTTTGAAAATCTAATAGGGTCATCCCTTTTACAACTAGCATCTTTTTTATGAAATTTTGAAAAAAAAACCGTACCCGTAACGCTAGAGTACTTCGTTTAGTATATATTTTTGCGCACGCGTGTGTGTGTTTATGTAGTTGTTTTAAATATAATAAATTACAGGGTTAAAGGTTGACATAACATCTGTTAAAATTTTACGTAACCTGCTAATTACCAACTAAATGTTGTCTGGAATAAACTTCAGTATATATATGTGTTTTAGCCTCGTACTAAACTTGAAAGTTTCAAAGTTGAATTGTTCTGATGTGAAACTATTAGCAATGAGTTTTCTCGCAGCTATTAAACAGAATTGTCTTTAACACTTCTGTTCTCTTAGCACCCTCGAACATACACCCTACTTGTGTTCTTATCATTTAATATAACCTTTGTTGTTTGTATGTTCTGTTGCGTAATCATTCGTTTCTGTTAACTGCCAAAACTTAATGTCAGTTAATAATGAGTATACACGTTTAAACTATATTAAAATTCTGTTTTAGTAATTTATTTGATAATCTAAATAATGCGCTGTATTAATTCTTACATTAGTATTCCTTTAAGTTTTAAAATTTAAATAATTATTTAATAAAAATTAATTTCCCTTTAAAAATTAAAGGGTGAAAATAAAAGTAAGTAAAAGTTATATTAAAGTTATTTGATTAAAATATATATATATATATATATATATGCATACGAATATATTGATATATATTAAAGTATTAATCATTAGATCTAACTATTTGTTTTAGGTTATTTTTTACTCATTAAACAAACCTTAATTTTTTGACCTATGAGTCTCTTAATCTGAATTATAGGGTTTCCAATCAGAGTTTCTTTCTTTGAAGATTAACTAAGTTTAACTATACAGACAATCCGTGCTGTAAAAAAAGAGTGTTAGTGCCACTTTCATGAACATAACGAACTTTGAACATAGTATTACCATTTTTCCTTCCTGCAGTATAGCTCCGTGAAAGTATGGTGATAACTAAAAAAATGTTATGTGTTTTTTTTTTTTATTTCTCGACGTTTCACGACCCATAACTCAAAAAAATAAAAAAGTGGGAGGTAACGTGCGTAAGTATGTACGTGCTTTAACATGTTTAACTTTTGATTGGGTATACTAGTTTTAATGAAATCTCGTACAGAGACTCGTGTATATGGGATATTTTTTTGGTAAAATTTTGGGGTCAATACTCCAGTAAGTGGAGGGGTTTGGAGGTCAATTTTCTCAAATTTTTGAAACTATATCCCCACTTTATATTAATGCTTTAAAAAAAATTTTCCCCGTAATTCCCCCTTCCCCAAAAATCGAAAAAGCTATCTTTTTATCACTAATGGGAATTCTTTTCACGTGATCAGCAAAATTAAGTCTACCTGCAAAAGCATAATGCAACGGTTTTACCAATATAAAGTTAGGTGGTTACAATCCACACATAACTAACTATTGGAGTTGCTTAAACAATTTTCAATTCCTGTTTTTCTGTCCTTGTTAGGTGATGTGGTTAGAACTATCATCAAAGGATGATGGATTGATGTTCTTTCGCAATATCCTCAACCCGTCTCGCTACCCTCACGTTGTTTTGTTGAATCTTATTATCATTTACTTTCAGTTGATTTATTATTTTATTTAACAGTAGAAATTCAAGAAAGCGTAACATAAAAAACTCTTGCGCAAGAAGACCAAGACGTTCGCTTTCCGACGTGCTCAGTATTTCATAGTCAGAAACACTGATTTTCAGAGTACAACGCAATACTAATGTTCGATTAATCAGTATAAGTTACACACAGGCATCACGTTTTAACTCGTTCACCACTGACACTGCATAAGCGCGAATGAAAAATATACCACTACAAGTTACCTTCTTCTTTTTCCTGTTTAGCCTCCGGGAATTACCGTCAGGTATTACTTCAGAGGATGAACGACGATGATATGTATGAGTGTAAATGAAATGTAGTCTTGTACAGTTTCAGGTTGACCATTTCTGAGATATGTGGTTAATTGAAATCCAACCACCAAAGAACACCGGTATCCACAATCTAGTATTCAAATCCGTATAAAAGTAACTGCCTTTACTAGGATTTGAACGTTGGAACTCTCAACTTCGAAATCAGCTGATTTGCGAAGACGCGTTCACCATTAGACCAACCCGGTGGGTAGTTAATATTAACTGAAATTTTTTTTCGAACTTAAATTGAGCGTAACTCAAGACGACTCAACCAATCTTCATCAAAGTTGTACATGCGCAATTTCAATTACACTATTACAGCATATCTAAATTTCAATGAAATTAATCTTGTAGTTTTAGAGATTTTCGAGCCAGAAAATTTTCAAACTTTTGGAAATCTTCATCTCTTGGAATTTGATCTTCATCAAATTCTCAAATGCACAACTTCAGATAAACTTTTACCACATATCTAAATTTTAATGAAATTGATGTAGTATTTTTGAAGATCTTCAAGCCACAAATTTTATACACAGGACATTCTAACTGAATAGTATTTTCGTACTTCTCATACCTCAAAACATGAAGGAAATTTCATTTTCACCCGTATAATCGCACCGTGCGAGTGTTGTTGAAATTGTACCGTACTTTTCTTCGAAAATTTGGTAAATAATTATTTTCTGTTATGCGAGGAAAATGTGTATACTTTACATTTTATATTTTATGGAAGGAAAGTAGTTGGTGAAAATGTCTAAACTTGTAGAAAAATTAAAAGCCATTTTGAATCTTCAAACGTAACGTTTGTTTGGGAAGCAACCAAAATACATTTATTTTTGAGTGATGGTTACTGGGAATGAAGGAAATATTTAACTTTGGGATTTATTTTCTTCTTATTTTTTCTTCAGTCATTTGACTGGTTTGATGCAGCTCTCCAAAATTCCCTATCTAGTGCCAGTCCCTTTCATTTATTTCCTTTTATCAGTATACAATATTATTCTTTATCAGTTCTAGTAAAACTGATTCCGTTAGAATGTTTTTAAAAATTTACATGGTAATCCACAAAAATTTCAGATGATATTTTTTTGAATAGAATTAAACGAATTAGTATTTTTTAAGTAATTACTTTAACAAATCGAGATCCCATGGATTGTTAAACATGCACATATTAATGAATAAAAGGTTATCGTTGAAGTCTGTTATCTATTATATTATAATAAAAAAGTAAAATTAATCAAAAAAATGCATTATGTAATCTTTAATTCTTCCATTTATAATCATTATTAACTTTTAACCTTAAAAAAATATTTCATGACATCAAATTGATTTGATTACCATTTGATTAATAATAAAACTCAGGTAATATTACAAATATTATTGTTATTACTTGGATGATAAAATATAATAATAGTAATAAAAATGTTCATAAATTTTATGGTTCAGTTTAGAAGACATTAAATTCATGAACGTAATATTTAAGAGTGGATGAGGACATTGGAGAATTAGAAAAAGATGTACGTATAAGTATAGTTAACTATATATCGTAAGCTATCATATCTTTTGGCTATACTTCATAGGCACACATTACGATCCATTCCGTGTAATATTAATAAATCCACTTGGTTATAGGTCATAATAAACCAATGTCGTCATATATATATATATATATATATATATATACATACCTAGACAAGAATAGTGGGTGGTATATATGATAGTGAATTTGTGAAGGAAGTTGAAGAGGAGGAGGGGGTTAGATAAGGCGACCAATCAATTAGGGGAGCTTTTATTGGCCCCCAATATCTGCCCCATTCGAGTTTACTTCTTCACTTCACTTATCTATATAAATAAACTGAGTATAGTTTAAGAGTACTTGACCGTTGTTAAGTTTTTCTGAGTTAGAGTCTGTTATGTGGGTGAAACAAAGATTTCTTCATAATCATTTCTGATGTGTATCTCATTTTTTACATTATACCTCATGTGTTAATTTTGAACAAATTATTCAGTTTTCTTTTTCTTCTCTTTTTGTTTTTATTATTTTTTTCTCCTAATCCAAATTTGTCTCCTCTTTCTAGTCACAATCTTTTTGCTTATTATACTTTATTCCTTATCTTTTTCATATCTACTATCTTCTTATCTTTTTCCGTTTTCATTTTGTTATCCTTTCATTCTTCTTTCAATCCTCCTTCATTAGCTTCTTCCATTTCTTCTTTTTCATCTGCTTTATAATTATAAGCAGGTGATGGTTTGTAAGTTATGAACACGTAAAAGTTGTTTAATTTTATCTAAGAACGCTGTTCATTACGAACACTCTTTCTATTTTCCTTTAAAAAGATAGATAATTTTACGAAATTTGAAATTGCCTCTTTCACGTTTATTGATTTTAATAAAATAAGTAGATTTTATTTATGGGATTATGGTCGCAATTGCAATGGTCATTAGCCCAAATGGAAATTTATAGCGTATGAAGAATGCCTTGCCTAACCGGGATTCGAACCCGGGACCTCCGGATGAAAGGCCGACACACTACCACTAGATACTAAGGAGATTTAACATAAAGCTACAATTGTTTATACTGTTCTATCTACTGATATTACATTTATCATAATCCAAGAATCGAGGTTGAAGTACGTTTTAAACTACAAGTTTATCATTTTTAATTGAATTAGTACGTGGAATAATTAAAGGTTAATTAGTCAGTTCTGTTTTGTTTTTTTTTTAGGACTGGTCGGCCAGTAATTGAACAAGACTGTCTGCTTAATTCGATAAGGAAACTGATTTAATTTGTTTTCATTTTTTACTTTCCCGACAAATATGGTTAGAATATCTATGTTAAAGAGGAAAGTATGATGATCATGTCAAAAGTGAGATATCAAGTTTTTTCAACAAAAAAAAATATATGTATGAATTTATTTGCATACTATGTATGTATGAGTGTCGAACTTTTTTTGCCTTATATCTCAGAATTGACCGAACCGATTTTCTTCGAATTTAGCTTAAATATTTCATCTATATATGTGACATTATCATATATTTTTTCAAAATTCGGTAAGAATATTATGTAAAACCAATTACCATTTTCTTCAGTAATTTTAAATAAAAAACTATTCAAGCTAATTTCTTAACTACAACGCGTGTGTAAATAATATAAAAAAATTGTTTTACAAAAATCAACTCTCACTTCTTAAAATACTATACTTTATATATATAATATATATATACTTTTATATAGTTTATATGTACTTTTTTTCTCTATTTCCCTTCGGTTAAAATATTTTTCTTCATATATAGAATTATCAAAAAATGTCAACTTTTTTTTTTAATTATAGACCACAGACCTAAAATAAGTTTTTGAAATTTTTCTTTTTATTATTTTAGCCTTTATTGAAAGGGTTGTTAGATTTAGAGAAAACCTTGCTTAAAAAAATTTTTTAAGCTTAAGTTATATATGAATATTATAAGAAATTTTATTCTTAAAATCTATTCCCACCTCTAAAAAAAATATGTTCTTTTTTTGTCTCAATTCTTTTTAATTTTTATTATTTAAAAAAAAAATTTTTTTCATTCTTAGTCTTAAAAGGCTATTATAAATAAAATAGCTGTAGCACCAAAATTATATTCCTGATCCAAAATGAGGGGTAGTTTTTTTAATTACTTTCATAGAAGTTATTTTTTAATATTGTCTAACTAAATTGTCTATTTTTTTACTTCCTTGTACGTACAGGGAAGTATTGTAACCGCGAATAATTTCGGTTTTCAGATTTCAACGGAAATATTCATTTTGACTAGTTTCGGCGTGACGTCTTGACGTACGTATATATCTCACATAACTGAAGAACGATTAGCTGTAAAATGTTGAAATTTTGTATTTAGGACTATTTTAACATCTAGCACCTCTACTTTTGATTGCAAGCGACTGGACCAGAAGTGTCCAAAATTCAAACAAAATTGGATTTTGGACTTTTTCTTAACTGCAGTAATAAGTCCTCACTGAGAGCTTTTCAACGATAAAATAAGTGGTACTTATTTTCATTGGTTCCAGAGTTATAGCCCAATAAAATTTGTAACTTTTTTTTTAAATTTAAATATATTGATTTATTAATAATTACTAACCTCTGATTGTAAAAACATTTGTTACAATAAATAATAATTCAATAACAAAAAAAAGAAAAAAAAAATATATGTAATTTAATAGGCGTACAAGGAAGTCATGTGGTGTCCACATCAGATTTTATTTAAGTTTTACATCAATTATATTTAATTGAAAAATGTCATTTTCTTCTTACTCAAATTATGATTTTACTAAAAAAGGACGTGAATATATATATATATATATAAAATATATGTACTTATATAAATAAAATTGTATAAATTTAATAGCTTATTGATTTAAACTTTAAATGATAACACACTTACGTTTATAGTATTAGATAATAGCCCTATTCTAATCCTTAAGTATAACAAAATCCATTTTACTTAACTAAACTTCAGTCTACGTAAATTATTACGGTATGTTATAAATTATAATAATTTAATCTATTATCAAAACAGTTTATATTAAAAGTGTCCAGTGTCCATTAACGAAGTGATTAATTTATGGATTATTTTGATAATTTTAAGACATTACTTATATAAATGTGTTATTTTTCAAATAAATAATAAAACATTAAATGTTTATTAATAAACTTTCATATGTCTGTTTGAATACATATATATTGGGATATATAGTAGATAGAGAGAGAGCCTGGATGGAGGACGGAGAGTGACTTACCTATATATGTTTATAAAAATTAATTTATTTCAACTTATTTGTTTAATTTCTATGTATCCAAATCATTTTTTTTAACGAAATAGTAATTAATAATGGTTAGTGATAATAAAATAATAATTTTTTTAAAATATACATTTTATGTCAGAAGTGTTTTATGTTAGACGTGGTCTTTTTTTATTGTTATTTATTACTTGTAGAGATGATTCAGTTTAATTGACGCATTTGTAGGATTGATTCATAATCCACGTGTTATGTCTTATTTATTCTATTATTGTTATTTTATACTATATATATATATATATATATATATATATATATATATATATATATATATGTCTGTATGTGTGATAAATAATATAAAATTAAAATTATTTTTTTTCACATTGCCTAAAAATGTTTAATCCAGTGATTCCCAAACTGTGCACCCCGGCGCCCGGGAAGCTGCTTCACAGGAGCTGCCCGGTTCATAGGAGCGCCACGAAATATTGTAAAAGCTTTATAATTAATTGAACCAAGACATTTATAATTACTAATTTAATATTAATAAAGTAAAAAAATAATGAAGATACACGACTTTTATTTATTTTTATCTCTTAATTATGATTAGTCATACTTTTAGTTAGGGTATGGCGCCATGGAAAAATTTTAATTGGAAAAGGACGTCGTGACTCGGAAAAGTTTGGGAACCACTGGTTTAACCAATTGTACAAGAGATTTCTAGACCAGTGGTTCCCAAACTTTTCCGAGACGCGGCGCCTCATTTCAATGGGCCCTACCCAAAATAAAAGTATGACTACTCGTAAGTAAGAGATAAAAATTAAAAAAACTCGTGTATCTTCATTATTTTTTCTACTTAAAACATTAAATTAATAATTATAAATATCTTGATTCAATTAACTATGAAGATTTTACAGTGTTTCCCGGCGCCCCTGTGAAGAGGCTGCGGCTCCCCGGAGTGCCGCGGTGCACAGTTTGGAAATGGGAATCACTGTCCTAGTCAATGATCAAGAAAAAGGTCATTTAAAGTGACATCATGGTTTAGACCTCAATGTAATAATTGCAATAAAAAAAATAATAATATGCACAGTGATTCATGAAGAACGTAACAAATTTTCAGGACATGTTATACTGCTGAAAATAAAGAAGGAATTTCATATGATCACATTTTCATATAGGTTTTGTAAGTTTCGTTATTGAGTGTCGGCTGGCAAAACATTTCGCCCTGATTTTTGTATGTTCGATAAAATTAAGTTACATAGTAATTCTTGGGGCCCAAATTATGCGGTAAATTTTGAGGTTTTATATGAAATATGATAAGTTTTTAATTAGGTCCCACAACTGTATTTTTAGTAGTTTTCATGAAATCTGGGGCAAAATCAAAAGATTGGGGGGGGATCGAAAAACACACTATTTCATGTTTGGTGGTATAAAATTTTTAAACAAAACTTCTATGGGATTTGATTCTGAGTAACGTATGGTGTGAATAAAGTCCAAAAAAACTAAATACAAACATATTCTTGAAATGTTATTATTTATTCAATGACGAAGAAACTAATGTTATATTTCAATTTAAACCCAGCTACAGCTGTTCCATCATTCTGTAAGCTTTCTTATTCCAGTATTAAAGAATCATTCACCTCGATGACTGAGCCATTTTTCTACTGATTCTTGACCCGGTCATTGTTAACAAACTCCATGTCAAGTAAAAACTGTTTGAGGGGACCAAACAACAAAAATTTTATAGTGTAAAAATAAAAATTGTGAAATGAATATAACACCTCCCGAAGCAACTTTTGAATAGCTTCCCGTGTCTTTCAAGCTATATAGGAGTGGGTGTTACCGTGTTGAAGAATTACACTTTTGAGAGAGAACCGGGAAACTTTCTATTTATTGCAGGTTTCAGATTATTTCCCAGCAAGTCACTGTGGTATGCGCTGTTGACAATACGTCGTTTTTAAAAATAGTAGCAATAAATTGGGCCTTAAAAATCTCAAAATCTATTAGCATTCCTTTACCGGCTGACACGTAAGTTCTGAATTTTTCCTGAGATTTCTGTTTCGTACTCTGACGTTTGAATTCTATCTCAAAATAATCCGGATTTCACTACAAATTATTATGCGATCTATAAAAATATTTCAGCTAAAAACCATCGTTTAAGTACCATACAGATGTGAATTTCGATGTCTTTATGATGATTTTAAGTCGATCGTCTCGGAACTCGTTTTGTGGTAATTCAGCTTATCATGGATAATGAAATTATTAATGGAAGTGTCGTTATTCGCATTAAAGATTTCAGCGATTTCATAAATCTTTATGCAACTGTCTTAAGAATAAGATCATTAATATGATTTTCCAAAGCGTCACTCTTAAGTTCCATTCGTCTTCTGTTACGAGAAAAATCGATGAAATTTGTTCTGCCCGATTTAAATTGTTCCATCGACTTATAAAAATTTGTATTGTTAATACACATTTTACCGTACTGTTTACGTATGTGCGAGCGAATTTCAGCCGGTTTTATATCTTCAGAAAATAAAAATCATATTACAGCATGCTGTTTTTCCACAGTACACCCTTTCAAGCTTAACCGATATTTTTGAGAAAAAAAAATTGTAATAATGAATGTTCTTTTCGGTTAGCTGATACTTTTTAGTGAGATTTCTGACAAAAATTATTATTTTTCAGTGGGATTTTTTAACGTCAGACGGTTTCAGTTTATTCTATTAAAAGGGTTTTACGCTTTTTGACATCTGGATCTAATTATTGAACTACTTTTATATATAGATATGCAAGTTATTAGCTATTTTAGACAAATTGGTAATTTCTTTATGTACATTATAGTTTTCTTCGTTAACTATATTTTTAAAATGAATATTTTAGTTTTATTTTTCAATGTTTAACTTATATTTTTTATTTGTTATGATCATCTATGTTCTTTGACACCAAATCGGGGGTTCCACAAGGCTCAATATTGGGACCTATATTATACTGTATCTTCAATGCTGACCTTCCGGTTAAGAGTGGAATCACTACAGCTTCATCTGCCGATGACACTGCTATTCTGGCTGTTGATTAAAACCCCATTGTGGCCAAAAATAATCTACAATCTGAATTAAATCTAATCAGCAGGTGGCTGGAAGAACACGGAACAAAGTTAATCAAACTAAGTCGAACCATGTGACATTCGTAATGCGGAGAGGAGATTGCCCACATGTTCACCTTGATGGCATTTTAATCCCGCATACTGAAATTGTAAAGTACCTGGATTTTCACCTGGATCGTCGTTTGAAGTGAAAGGTTCATGTAAGGGTAAAGATAAAGCAACTTAACATTAAGTTCAATGAAATCTACTGGTTGCTAGGCAGAAGGTCTGAGTTATCTTTGACTAATAAGCTATTTCAATATTCAGCAATTTTGAAATCAGTATGGACATTGACGTCCAAGTACGAGGCAAATATTGAAATCAAACAGTATTGGGGCAACAAATATTGAAATCAAACAGCGGTTTCAGAACAAACTAGTGAGGTATAGAGCTGAGGCGCCGTAGTTTGCTAAAAATAGCAAAATTCACAAATATTTGGGTCTAAGGTAAGTCAAGGAATAAAATGTTTCAGTTTGAAATATGAGCTCGGCTAAATGACCACGTTTACCAACTGGCCATAATCTTCCTAGACAATGGTAAGGATTTTAGAAGACATAAGCAACTACATGTTCTTGATCTTACTGAATATATAGTGTAATTTTAACTCCTTTCCTCTCTGTTTTTGTTTTCACTTTTATTTTTTATTTACCTACTCAGTATTTCAGGAATCTGTTATTTTTATGATTCTTTTTATTGTTTTCTACTGTATTACTGACAGGATAATTCTTCACAACTACCTTGTGTACGTTCTACCCTCAGAAGTTTTATTAGTGTTGTTTTTGAGGAATTTCAATAGTGTTCCTAAAAAAATGTAACCGATTGTAAATAAAAATTTGAAAACAAAATTATTATTAAATATTACAGTTCAGGTAATTGAACGCTGGTCGCTGATTCCCGTCATGTCATATTTATTATTTATGTGGTATAATCACTGATCGTAAATAAATAAAAAATAACTAACCCACCGGGTTGGTCTAGTGGTAAACTCGTCGACGTAAATCAGCTGATTTCAAAGTCGAAGTTCTCAAATTCAAATCCTAATAAAGGTAGTTGCTTTTATTCGGATTTGAATACTAGATTGTGGATACCGGTGTTCTTTGGTGGTAGGGTTTCAATTAACCACACATCAATCAATGGTCGGCCTGAGTTTGTTCAAAACTATGCATTTACCGGTACAATAGATTACATTACACTGATAAATCGCTAATGACTTTTTTATTGATGCGTCTTTAAAAAAAAAGACTTTATGTAATATTTTAAATATTTACATGTGTATGTATATCTTAAAAATATCTTTAAGAATATAGTACATGTAATTCAAAATTTTATAACTATTATATCAGTTGGTTTTAAATTGTGCATTTAATTTTTTTTTTTTAAATATTGATTAGTTAATTACATAATTTACTATAAAATAAATGCATGGAAATGTTTTCAATTTTTAATTATAACTTCACGTTTATGGTTATTAATTAACAAAATTAGATGTTGTTTTTTAAATTCAGGTAGTCTACGTAATAATAAATGCATATTTTCTATATATAAATGTCAAAATTAATTGAATTAAAATCCATCGTAATCTCCGACGCTCTTTTCCCTTTTTCGTGAGTTTTGTTGTCGGTGTGAATAAGAAGTAAGAAGATGAGGACGTGTACAGATAAAAAGGATAGAAATAAAAGGGGTAAAGATAAAAAAAAGAAAAGGGATAAGATGATGCCAGGCCGGGGTGTAAATTGGTTTCAGGCCCTAACTGAATTTAATACAGCCGACAACATGAGGAGATTTCTTAATTAATTGGAAATGAAAGAAAGCAATTAATAAGTAGAACTCATTTTTCATTTCTTACTGAGTTTTAGTCACTCACTGATGGTTCCTTTTCTTTTTTACGTTTTATTATTATTATTTTTATCTCTTAACCCATCCATTATTCGTTAAAAGTTACTTTTGTAATTCTCACTATTATATTTTTATTTTTTATCATTACATATATACGCACACACTCGCGCACAAATACAAAATACATTGTACTGAGATGGTGAAATAAATTACTGCAATTTTTTCCATTTATAGTTTATATACACACACACACACACACACACACACACACACACACACACACACACACACACACACACACACACACACACACACACACACACAATACACTAATTAGTTATGCTTATGTGAGCGTGGTAATTATAAAAACATAAACATCTGTGGTTTTAATTTACCGGTTTATTGAAATTAATTAACTGATTTTTTTTTTCAGTAAATATTTCAAGAATTTAAAAAAAAGAGTAATTTTATATTTTTATTTTATTTAGTGACATTATTTTTTGTATCCGTAACATCTTCACGCGTGTATGTAAACGTGTTGTACAAATCATTACAAAAGCTACATTAATTACTTGTATTCTCAAATATTCCGATTATTTTTTTTTTAAAGTGTATAACAAAATTTTCCGTAAGATTTTCAACGAAGGTTTCTTAAGTAAGAAAATCTGAAAAAAAATTATTCAACTACAGGAATACTGAGGCTCTGTTTAAAATTAAAAAATGAATGTTGTGCTTTCCCAGAATTGGAGTGGAAATTAAAATGAAGCATTCTTCGGAACGTAAAGCAAGGATATCGGGATATGTTTTATCCCCCTGCTTACTGCAAATCCTGTACATCAGTCCCTTGGTCAATCAGAAAGACCCAATGGTCTTTCTACCAGATATTTTTTTCTTTGCTTGATGATATCGCCACATAAGTTTGAAGATTGTGCGTGGGATATGGAAATGCAGCATATAAAAATTGCCATGCCTGACCGGTATTCGAACCCAGGACCTCGAGATAAAAGGCCAACCCGCTATCTGGTATTTAATTTTTTAATGGCGGTGATATATTTATATTTAGTTTGTTTTCAAGATTGAGTTTGAGATGATTGTTTTCGATCGTGTTTGTGAGTTGTATTTTTACTCGGGTTATTCCTTACGAGATTTACAAGACATTTGCGTCATTCTTCCGATGTGATTACAAATCAGTCCGTCCACTAAAGGCCTTTCGGTCTAGCAGGAATCCGCCTGGTAGGACCCGAGTTTTTTAGAGGGTCCGTTCGCGAAGGGCGTTGCATGTAGAGTCTGTAGGCGGTTGTCTGACTAGTTATTGTAAGTTGCAGATAGGCTGTAGAATCTAGGTTTAAGAATTCTCTTCTTTATCTTCTTTTTCTGGTAGGTTGGGTTGAATTCGCTGTCGTAAGAAAAAACCTTCTTCCTTCTCTCTTGCCTACTTTCTTCTTTTTACCTCCTTTTTTCGATTTAGCCTCCCGAACCACCGTAAGGTATTACTTCAGAGGATGATACACCCTCTGAAATATCCAAATAAATGAAATGTAGTCTTTTACAGCCTCAGGTCCGTCATTCCTGAAATATGTGATTAATTGAAACCCAACCCCAATAGACATCCGTATCCACGATCTAGTATTCAAATCCGTATAAAACTGCCTTTACTAAGATTTGAACTTTAGAACTCTCAACTTCTAAATCATCTGATTTGCTATGAACAATTCACCAGTAGACCAACTCGATGGGTCTACCTGAATCTCCATGTTTGCTGGTTGTAAAAATATACAATAGTACCATTCTTCTAGTGGAAATTTTGAAAAATATTATTACCTTTTTCTTTTGTCTGTTTAGCCTCCGGTAATTACCGTTCAGATAAAACTTAAGAGGATGAATGAGGATAATATGTATCAGTGAGTGTAAATGAAGTGTAGTCTTGTACCATCCCAGTTCAACCATTCCTGAGATGTGTGGTTAATTTAAACCCAACCACCAAAGAACACCGGTATCCACGATTTAGTATTCAAATCCGCGTAAAGAAAAATATTATTACCAATTAAAGTTTACTTATATTCTTATTTATTTAATAACTCGTAAAGTAATTTAAAAAATATAAAGATTTGTAAAAAAATTGTAAAATAATAAAAACTAAAGCAATTAATGAAAAAATATGTGTATACAACTTTTATCGCTGTTCTAATCAAAGAAATTTCTACTATTCCTTATAAGCCGTCATGTTAAATTCTGGGACAGATCTTTTTTGTTATCCGGGTTATTGCATACCCTTTTCTATCGATATTTATATAATTTTTTACCGATTTCAATAAAATATTTATTTATTTTCAATAAAAAAAGCGGCATTACCAATAAATATAAAAAATGATAAATTAATAAATATTAGCAAATAGTACGGCAATTTAATTTTAATAATTTTATTTTAATCTTATATATAAAACATACACGCGCGCGTACATTATATTAAATATTATTTTAATAAATTCAGCGAGGTAACGTGTATGAGACGCTAATTGCCTTAATTTTCACCTCGCAAATTCTCACACTCAATTCTTTTACTCTTTTTATATCTCTCATAGTTAAAAGATATATATGCAAATTGGAATCATGCCCAGCAGCCTCATCAACAAACAAACACACACAGAGACACACACACACACACACACACACACATTATTTGTAAAAGAGAGTTCATTCCCACCGTTCATTTTATTATTTTAATTATATATATATATTGCTTTCGTAATAAGTTATTTAACTTTTTTTTTTATTATTAAAGAATTACATAAAATTTAATTAAAATTATATTTAATCGTTTTATTTAAAAGTATATTTATAAATTGAAATAACATTTTAGTTCGATAAATATTCGTAGGGAATTATACTACAATCTTCTTCTTATTTAATATTTGAATCTATTTTTATTTGAAATAAATATACACGAACTAAGCTTCTTCTAGGAATCAAACTTGGGTCTTAAGTTTTGCTTCTTTTTTATAGTAATCTTATAATTATATTATAATACGTTAGATTATCTTAATTGATTTTTATTTTATTAATATATTAATAGATTTAGAAACACTTTTATCAGATGTATTGCATTATTTTGATGTCTTAAGTCAGTTCCCAAAACAGCCTGTATAACTATCGCCAGGAGACCAAAAATTTGGAACCGTGATATCCCCTCCTTATCCGATAGGATGGGAAATCATATACACATATTTATACCAAATTTAAAATTTTTTTTGGTCAACGGGTTTTTGAGATAAAGGATAAAAACTATTTAAAAGTAATGTTGATATTCTGTCACCCCCTTTTTTTCCTATTTAGCTTCCGGGAATTACCGTTCAGGTACTATTTTAAAGGATGATATGTATGAGTGTAAATGATGTGTGATCTTGTACAGTCTCAGTTCGACCATTCCTGAGATGTGTGATTAATTGAAACTCAACCATCAAAGAACACCGGTATCCGCAAAGAACTCCGGTATCTGGTATTCAAATCCGTGTAAAAATAACTGACTTTAGTAGGACTTGAACTGGCTGGAACTTTCGTCCCTCTTTTTTAATTTTTTTTTTCAGAAATTTTTTGCATCAATGTTCCATGTTTAGAAATCGTTTTAGCCATTTTCGTAGAAGATTTTTTCATCTGTTTATTGCTTTTCCACACTGAATTGTGACGATGTAAAAATAATCATATCAGATGTGCTATAAAAATATGTTTAATAAATAAAGAAGATACATAAAATTTATTATTTGATATTAATTTTTTTTTTTATTTGATAATTTGATATTACAAGTGTAAAAATTTTTAATTGGCAGTTTTCAATAATTTATTTTTAGAAACAAAATAACGAAAAAAATTTTTTTTTATTTGCTGTAATTTTATATTATGCGATCGGGTTATTTTTTTAACAGATTTCATCACTTTCGTCATGATATGATGATACAATATAAATAAAAAAGCAATATTTAGATCAATTTAATGAAACAATCAATACAATACATAAAAATTACCTTTAGATTGATGTTGTTCACCAATGACCGCCGTTTTCTGTCGATATCAACCACAAAACCGTTGTGTTCAAAACCGAAAACACAGTTTTACCGGCAAAAACACTTATTTCATATATGCATATTATTAATTAATTTTTATTATTTATTTATTTACTAATAATAAGTATCATATATGTATTATTTCCATTTAACTGGAAATTACCTGATTATAGACTAGTTGACCGTAATTCAGCTGTAATTTTATTGTATTTATCCTTCATCATAAAAATATAATTAACTTTATTATTATTTTTGTCAGTAATTTTATTAAATTTTTTTGATATATATCCTTCTTGAATACCGGGTTCTTTGTTGGTTGGGTTTCAATTAACTATACATCTGAGAAACGGTCGACCTGAGACTGTACAAGACTGTATTTCATTTACTTTCATACATATCATCCTCATTCATCCTCTTAAGTAATACCTTACGGTGGTTCCGGAGGTTAAATAGAAAAAGAAGAAACTTTTTCTGAACCCTGATCCAAACTTGCGTCATCTGACGAAATATAGGCGGAAAAATGTACGGATTAATTTTTCTTGATGGGAGAAGATTAAAAAATATTAATGCGCCATCTGACGAAACATAGATGAAACGTAGGTTTGCGTGATGTCGGAGAAAATAAAAATGACGCTTTCATTTTGCGTGATGAGAAAAGAGTAAAAACGTATCAATTAATAAAACATATAATGAAAATAGCTTTTTTATAAAGAAAAATTCATAACAAAGCGGTATTACTATTTATCATGTTAGAATATGTTTTTTTAGTGAACAAATGGGACCTATCATAGAGGCTTAACAATTATTATAAATAATTCCGGTTTATCGTTTTTTTGTGTGTTTTTTTTTCACTTTTGAGTTTGAGCTTTTGGCGTAGATTCACTCGACTGCCTAACCAGTAAAAATTGTTATTTATAAACTACGTCAATAGATTTACTATTTTTATCAAAGTTCAAGGAATAGTACTATTAACATTCTGATAAATTCGAACGATTATTAAATTGTATATCTGGATAAACGTGCACTGACAAAAAATTATGTTATGGCCGAATTATTATTATAAAAAAAAAATCACATTACACTGTATCGAAAGATGGATATTTATTTATCTAATAATAATTCACAATTAAAAGAATGAAATAAACCGTATGTAAAAACCTGGTAATGTAGGAAAAAAGCTACAAAGATTTGATGTATTCACTACATCCGCTGATAATAATAGTAATAAAAATTGTAAAAATATGTCATGGATTTATAGTATTTTAACACATTATCGTTGATACTAATGTTAATAGAAGAACATAGAGAAAATAAAATACCGCAAATTATATCGTATAAGAGTAAAAAGAGAAAATAATAGTAAAGATGTGTCAGGGTTTATACTAACGCTAAAATAAAAGGATATAACAAACCGTCGCCGACTGTACGAATATACGCTCGAACTTTAGAAGGGTCGGCTGAGAAAGAGGGGAATGCATATAGGCTAACATACACATTAAACAAACTGTATAAAGCAAACCAAGTAAGCACTGAACTCGAATAGATCCGTGTTTAGTATACGTGTGATGTATTAAGGGGTATTTAAGTGTGAGTAAAACAATGTTGTTCGGTTTGGTATTTTATAAATGTTATGTATTTATGTGTATATATTTTATATGCCGTTGTATTTATATATATATATATATCACGTGTATATTTAATGTTTAATGTAGTAGTAATAATAATAGCGATAGTGAACGGGTAACGGCGAGAAGGGATTATGTGAAAATATTGGTTGCAGAGACATTCATCTAAATTTACCATAGTTTCTATTGTGTATGGACTATATCATACATGGTACGTGCTATAGGTTGAGTATAGTAGACAGAAACATGCGCGCGCTCGCACACACACACACACACACACACACACATACAGTGTTTTGTGTTCGTGCGGTATAGAATGAATGATTTACCCTCTCATTTTTGTTGTGTATTTCGGTAGGTCATATATTTAAAGTTGACCATTTTGTTTCGTTACATATGATGCTCACGATGTAAAGGATACCAAAACTGGAAAATTTTAGAAGAGAGGAAAGCTAGAGAATGAAATAAAATTGATAAAGAGGGAAAACATGTGAGAAAGAGTACAGTAGTGGGTGAGAAATGTGGGGTAACAGAAATGACCGCTTCAGGTTGTATCACAAAAGTAATTAATGTTATTATTTCCTGCCCTGGTTTTTTTTTTCACACACACAAAACCTAACCTCCCCACTTCTGTTTATTTTTTTTATGTTTTTATTTTTGTTGTCCCTTTGTCGTGCAGTTTTTAGATGTGGATCAGAAGGGATGTGTATATGTATGTACTTCTGTTATCCTGGTGGGTAGTTATGCTTCATATGTAGTAATGCTACTGCTATCCTGGTCGCGGACTCGGTACAAACAAATGTTACCATCACGCTTCTCCACTTATCCTTCCGTAATACACACACACGCACAAACATTCACGCGTTACGTGTCACAGTATATACACACAGATTAAGGGAAACCTTCTCTTTTATATATATATATGTACACTTTTTTTTTTGTTTTTTAATTATTTTTACACGTCCAAGCAATATATTGTGTTACCTGATACGTGTGACAACCGTCACTCGGCATATCTCTCTCTGCCTTTTCATGTTTGTTTCTTTTTTTTACATTATTTATATAACTACCCTTCCAGTAATAATAATAATAATAATAATGGCCCTTAAATTTCTACTCGAAAAATCTCAACCTGCATACAAATTTAATTACTGTATTTTTTGTTACTGCATATTTATTCATATCTTATTTTTTTAGACATGATTTATTATTATTATTTTTGTTTGACTACGTGCCTTATTTATAGTTTAAATTAAATGTATGATTTTTTTTTGTCCGATTTCTACCAGTCAGACTCTAATTCTTGGAACCCAAAATAAGGGAAACACTAAATAATTTTATTTGCAATATGATCTGAAAAATTGATAAAAACAGGTCTCTGAACTGTATTAGGTAGATTTCATAAGAAAGCTAACTATTGTAATGGGTACCATAATTCGACTTCCGAAAAATTTCGACATTTCGCGTTTCATACCCCCCAGACCCTAAAACTACCGTCACTTCAAAAGCTTATATATTTCTCTTTCTTGTAGGCACAATAACTGCCGTAATTTTCCGCCAATCACTTTCAAATTTATACATATAATATAACGACCTAAAATCTCGGTCAAGTTCGATAATGTGAAAAATCGAACCGTAGAGGTGGAAATGGGAGGGTTTTTTCTAAAAAACAAAATATCGCTATAACTTTCCTATTAAGTAAAATATCAAATTCGTTTAAGTTCCTACTATTCTTTGCATACGGACCTAAAACTTTACTTAGATAAGGTTTTTGATTAGCACAAACCCCAGGGGGTGGAAAAAATTGGGTTTCGAAGAAAAAAAAAATCGTTCCTCCCTTAATAGGCACAGTTTCGAATCAGTTTAAAGTGGACGTTAGTCCGCTAAACATTACCTAAAACTTTTGTCTGAAACAATTTTTGATATGACCAACCCTTACGGCAAGAGGTGACCAAAATGTTGCTGGAATTGTAAGATGGGGACTTGTCATATGCTAAACATGTGAAAATTTTTTCACATGCAACCATTGTCATATTGAGTAAATTTGAGGTTTTTCTTAACTTTAAGGTGGAAATCTTTTTTATCCCCTACTTAGCTCCGATGAAATCTACCTCCGCCTTCCGGCGTGCCAAATGGGATTATTTATTAGTTTTCAAGAAATCTCAAATAAAACACAAAAAGTATGGGTAAAAAACGAACTATTTTATGTTTGGCGTAATATAATTTTGTTAAATAAGTAATAAACAATGTGCTGAATATATTTTTTCTCCCCGACAAGATGTTTTTTTTGCCTTTCAGCAGTATTTGAAGAAGACGACAGTAATCTCAATAGATTACTGCCACCAAAATACCGAAAAATTTTTCATATTGCCCTTGAATTTTCATATTAAATTTTTTTGTCTTGTAATATTGAAAATTTTGTTTTGTTTAATACCTAGTCTGCCACATTCATCTGCCGAAATTTTATATTTTTGTTTTTAATAAACTTCACAATTTTTAAGTTTTATTTAGTTTCTATGAGCTTTATTCATACCCTTTAATTTTACTCAGAATCAAATTCTCTACAAGTAATGTTAAAAGCTTTTATTCGTTTATAACCTATTTAATAAAGTTATTTTACGCCAAATGTAAAATAGTAAGTTTTTTGACCCCCCACCCCAATCCTCTGTCTTTTACCTTGAATTTCTCGAAAAGTATTAAAAATACAGTTCTGGGAAACGGGGCGAAACCTTTCACCAGTGGTCACTCGCTAACGAAGCGTTTCCAAACCTATGTTTATATAAACCTTCTTTTTTATTTTCACCAGTAAAACACGTACTGAAAGTTTGTCATATCCTTCGTGAATCATCCTATAATATAAATTATTAAAGAACTTTATATTACTTTTTGGTTTTCCATAGCAAAATAATTATTTGATTTAGGATATATATTTTGTTTTATTAAAAAACAATTAGAGTTCTCGTAGTCCCGCCTAGAAAATATGAGAGTTATACAAATATGCTTAATATTCTTTAGTGGTAATAATTTTAACAGTTTTCATATGAAGAAAAACATCTCGTATTGCTTGCGTTCATTTTAGTAAATTTAAGAAAAGAAGATTGTATGAAAATTAGAGAATACGAGATTTCCAGTTAGATTTGGTTTACAAATATGAAAATAAAATCTGAATAAATTTTATTATGTTGTCCCAACAGAATACAAAGAGTTTTCTATCTAATACAAATGATTATTGTAAAAAATCAGTTTTCAAAAACTAAAAAGTATTAATTTTATTCCTAATTACCAGCCTAATATATTAGTTAGTTTTTTTTTTTTAATTTATTTAAAGCATTAATTAATCCTAGTGATGAAATTTCATATTCAAAATTCATGTTCTCTATTTTTTTTTTTCAGGTACACGATAATAAATTACTCTAATATAATCCCATAAAATATACCTGAAAATTTCTTGTTTTAAACGTAAGTTTGAAGGGGAATGTTTATATTTCAGACAAGATAATATTTAGATAGGTTTTTAAAAACCTTTCAAAATATTGAGTTACTATTTCTTGCAATTTGGTTCTAAATTTTTTTTTTTCTTAATTTTACAATTCAAATTTTGAGTTACATTTTATTTTCCTCCCTCACTAATAAGAGTGTTCACGTATGGGTTCACATTAGTCTTTAAATATGAATTTGTAATTAGTATATATATAAAAAATACTTTTTATTTTTATATTTTATCTTCTTTTTGCAGGTAAGCTGATGTATTACTCATTAGTACAGTACGCCTATTGATTGTAAGTATATTTTTAAGGTAAGAAAAATAACACGGATAATTACGTTAAAATCTTTTTTGAATTAGAATTATTTTATTTTTGTCTCGAACATTGTTTAAATTATACATTTTTCAATTTTTATAATCGGCATAAAAAGTGTAGGAGTATAAGAATCCGTTTGAATGAAGAGAAGATATTCACATTGTATTTCGAAGGTGACCAAACTGTAGAAGTGGAAGATGAGAACGATTTGTGGTATGTGATTCATAAACTTAAAGATGAATATGGGACTGCTAGTCGAAAGATGAATATGCGTAAGTCTGAGGATTTAGCTGTTTGAACGGTGAGGCAGGATGATTTGTTGGTGGACGGAGAGAGAATTTCTGGTGTGGAAAAAACAGAGTATTTGGGCGTATGGTTTAGTATGTTTGGAATTAAACAGTAGGGATGAAGTTCGGGAAAGAGTTAATAAGGGTAGAAACATGATTAAAGTACTACATTCAGCCTTATAGGAAATTCCACCTTATGGTGAAAAGTGTAATATTGCATGGCTCAGAGGTTTGGGATGCGAAGAAAAGAGATAAAGTTCTATTGTTGGCACTGAAACGGATTTTCTGAGGCGTAGTATTAAAAGAACGAGAATGGATATAGTGAGGAACTCCGTGGTACGAGACAGAATGGAAATGGAGGAGGACATTTTAGATGACATTCACAGAAGGTTTGGTTTGGGCATGTTAATAGAATGGACGAGGTGCGTCTCCCTAAGAAGGTTTTAGAATGGATACCATCTTGACAGAAGAAAAATGGGACGATTAAGGTTTACTTGGATCAACGGCATAACCGAGGTGATTGTGGCAGAAGGTTTGAACGTTGAGATTTCGATGGAAGGTTGGAGCGGACAGGCGACGGCAGCCGTAGAAATCGGAAAAATAAATAAGTAGAATTTATACTTTTAAAAAACTCACTTCCCATATTTCCTAGATTGATTTTGGAAAGAAGAGGCGTAATGAAGGGAAATTTCCGTTATTAAGCCATCGCTGCTAATAGACTGTAAGGCAGTTCCACTCTAGTATTAACGCGGCTTACTGACGATACACCAACCATTTCCAGTCTATTTCTAAACGGCTACAGATAAGATACTTCATTATTTTCTTTTAACGCCATATTTTACGCTTATTTTTTAAAAATCATTCTCCTAATGCTATTCATCGTGCGTTTCTATATTATTTAATACTGCACTGTAAATACATAAATATTTACTAGAATATAAGTTGTTTTTAGGTAAACTTCTCTTTGTTTTCTGGCGATTTATAAAAAAAATAAGTTTAAAATGCAACAAAAAACGTTAGGATAAAATGGAAGTAATTTAAATAAGTTATCATTTCTAATTTCAGCATTATTAAAAGAGGAATACCCGTAATGTCTTCGTCAAGTTACTAGTGATGTCCAAAATGTCGGGAAAATTATTTATAATATTTGCTAACACAATAAAACATTTATTTTTACTAAAATTTTTGCAATCAGTTGTAGTCAACAATTCCGTTTTGTACTTTATTATTTTAATATTCTTTTTGTTAATTCAATTTCATTGTAGAGCTTAATTTGTTAAATCCACGATATATTTACAACATTAATGATATACAAAAATCGTTTCATAAAATGAAACTTTAATCCAAGAGCATACTTAAGTAATTATTTTCAAATAATTTTTATAATTGTTGAATGAGTTTTTCTTATTCAAAATCTTAATTGTATAATCATCATCATCCATTTAATATTTCTGAGGGAATTTTTATGGTAAAAACCAAAATGGATTAACTTTAGCTAAAAGTTATTTAATTTCTTTCAATAATTTCGTAAAATTTGCTTTTGGTGGTACATAAATGTGTGAAAAATGTATTTAAAACATTATATAATAGATCACTATTGTTTTCTACACAACAAATGTTTTTAAATTAAAATCTAAATGAAAATTACAGTAATTTTTATTAAAAAAATAATCGCCTGAAACGCTAATGAAACATTTTTTTGGGTTCATTAAATTTTTAAGAAAAACGATTATAAAAACATTTATTATTTAATATTTTAAAAAAATTATTAAACATATTATGCTAAAAAATGTAATATTCAAATACACGTAACGTTTATCTTATTAGAATTTTATAAAATTAAACGAACATTATCCTTTTTTAATTCACTTTTGGAAATTTTTAAAAACCGGATCATTGCTACATACTATATCATTCAGTGGTATTACCTTTTACTTTTCAATTTTTGATTGATTCGTATAATCCAAAAGTCAAATAATAAGTGTAGCATTGCTGTTTCAAACACTTTAAGCAGTTGCATTCCTTGTTCATATAAAGATTATATTTTCAATCAATCATTCATAGTGTTCTTCTATTAGGGCAGGTCCTGCCATGCCTCGCTGCTTTCCACTTTGTTCTATCATTTTCTAACCTTTTTGTTTCCACATATTTTCCCTTTTCCATAATCCGATACATCATTTTAAATCTCTTCCTTTCCTTCCATTCACTAAGCCTTCTGTCGCATCCGCTAATAAACACCTTCTCCTCGTACAATGTTCTAACCAGTTTCTTTCCCTATATTCAATCACATTTTGCATTTTCCTGCTCTCTCCGATTCTCTATAATACTTCTTCATTTGTTATACGGTCTTGCCATCTGACATTTATCATTCTCCGCTACATCCACATCTCAAAAGCCTACATTCGTTTTCTGTCTGCCTTTTTCAACGTCCACGTTTCGGTTCCTATACAGCATCACATTCCAAATAAAGCATTTTCTTAGTCTCTTCCTTAACGAAAGTGTAAGTTTCAACACAGCAGTCTTCCGTTCTTATTACTTCTTGATATTCTTGTTTTCATTTCTGCGTACAAATCAGTTATAAAGCTCCCTAAGTTCTGAGATTTCTTCAGCTGGTCTAAATCTTCATTTCCTATCTTAATCAAAATCATGTCCTCTTTTCCCCCTAATACCTTACATTTTGTTTTATTTTCGTTGATCCTCGTAAGATTTCATTTATTTTACTTGGGCTCTCCGCCATTACCGCCATGTCATCAGTAAAACATATACACTGTATTCTTCTTCCCAAGTTCTTTATTCCATTTTTCCCATTCAAACAGTATTTAATTATTTCTTCCAGATGTATACTAAACAGTGTTGGGGACATGCAGCATATCTCTTCCCTGCCTCATTCCCCTTCCTAACTCTATTCGTTCTGTCATTTCGTCTCCTACGCTCGCTGTTATTCTTTGGTTGTAGTACAGCTCTTTAATTAGGCGCCTCTCTTTCCAGTCAACTCCCTTCTTTTTCAAAATTAGCAGTAATTTATCCCATCTAATTCTGTTAAACGCCTTTTCTGGTTCGAAAAATGCAACATACACTCTCCGCCTCCTTCCCATGTATCTCTCACCTAATACTCTTAGCTTCCTGTAGCGTCCCTTGTTCCAACACCTCTTGTAAACCCATACTGTTCTTCCTCAATCCTTTCTTGCGGCGTAAGCACGTATTAAGAAAGGATTTTTTTTTTTAATTCCGAGTTTAAAATTGGGTATTGTTAAATTTCCCTTTTTTTAATTTCTCCTTACAAAGGAAGATATCAATTTGATTTTTGTTGTGGTTAAATTTCATTTAAATATCTAAAAAACCCATTTCTAGATATTTTGGATTTTTCTACCTTTGAAAGGAGTAAAAAAGGTAAAATGATTACCAATTTTCCCCATTTCCAATTATACTAAACGAGATATAAACTCTATTTGTTCTTGCAAATACTATAGATAAATATTTAAAAACTATTCGGGTTTTTTGAATTTTAATATTTTAAGGAGTAAAAAAAATAATTGTCTACATTTTTTCCGTTTTATGCTACCGTTATAGGATGGATCAATATTTATGAGACTGGTAACACTATGTTGGTAATTTATATTTGTAATTCTAATTATGTATTTTGCGAGCGAAGCATCAACGGGAAATGCTACTTTTATGAATAATACTCTTCCATTTATGGCCTGCAGAAGCAAATAGAATTTTCTTTAGGCTATTAGAAATTGAAAATATTACTTTTTGCGTGTATATATGTGTGTTTTCAAATACCCCATATAATAATTTATTTTTTCGTTAGCTTGAGTTGTTTTTAAATGGAATAAACAAAGTAAGTCAGCAGCTCAGCGTAGCGTATCTCTCTCTCTCTCTCTCTCTCTCTCTCTCTCTCTCTCTCTCTCTCTCTCTTTGTGTGTGTGTGTGTGTATATATATATATATATATAGTATTTTTGTTCTACTGATGATTCTGCTGCTTCCAGTTAGGTGGGAAAAAGTAGGGGGATATAGAGGTATAAAAAAAGAGGAGAAGGGAGTGTAGAGATGACGGGAAAACCCTTTGTTTGGACAGCTGTACACTGTCAAACAGACAGACCGATATCAGGGAAAATTCACCTTTTGTTGTAATATAAAAGGAACTATGGAAAAATCGGAAATTCAACCTGTTTTTCTTCCCTATTCATTCTTATACTTTTTCACTCTTCCTGTACGTAACTCAACTCGACATCGACGATGCCTGGAAACTTTCTCAGCAAAGTTGACAGAAAGTTTTGTAACAATTCACCCTCGAAATCACCCCTAGCCATCACTTTATCACCCCTTCATCTTTCTATCATTTTATTTTTATTTCGTTTTTACTTTCTTTTTTTTTTACCCTAAACCAAGAAAACTAACCTAGCTGCTTGCTACATTCCAAGGTAAAGAATATACTTCTTTTTTTTCGTTGAAAGGGCTTTAGAATAAATAGAATAAACGTCTCTAAAATATTATTTCATGTTTTTGCATTTTTTTTTTTAAATATAATATTCTTTTTCCTTATTTTATTTATAGTTGTATTAGTTAAATTCATTAGCGACTTAGAATTATAGAAAATTGTTTACAAATAACTAATATTTAAAATTTAAAACTAAACAATAGTTGAACGGTAAACTAATAATTGAATATTAGAACACTGCCACTGTTTAAGCAATATTTCACATTGAACGTTCTGTACATTACAATTTGTTAAATTAAGTTTCTCATTGTAATATCATATAAAAACTTTAACATCTCCTTGAGGTGTCGCCCTCTCGACTAAGCATTTTTTAAATATTTTAACTTAAGTTTAATTGCTGACGACTAGCTGTGAATTTTGGGCAGTCTAGGAGAAGATGGTTTATCTATTGTGCATTACGTATCTCGTAGTAGGATAGAGAAGATCCAAGCAGATGGGCATGGGTGAATCCAGTGTGCCCAATCTTTAGTAGTTTTTTTTTGTTTTTTTTTTTGTTGTTTGTGGGCGAAAAACGTCTGGGCGTTATCATCGCCCGGAATTTTATTAATAAAAGGGTAAAATAACTCCAAAATAATAAAGTTTATAAGGTGTAAATATATTATTAATCATATAATAAAAATTTACTAAACAAGCCATGAAGGCAAAATCTTTAGTCGTGTTACAATGATTTCATCTCGTCTGTCGTGAGAGATGAATGGTTTTGCAAACACATTTTCCCTAATTCCATGTACGCCCGATGAATGAGGTATACTTACCGAATAGAATTTTAAGTGGACTTAACAACCAAAATTTCTTCCACTGGGTATTTAGTCTATTGCGGATTTCCCTTATAAAGTCCTTCTGACTTAACCAAATCCACTTCAAAATCCATTTAACGAATTTCTCTTAGCCGCTTCAACAGCCTGTTCATTACTGCGAAAGTCGAAATAACTTTAACCCAAACAAATGCCACGTTTTTGTTTTTATCTGAAAGAGTGTCACAAATTTTCTGAATGGCTGGTTCTGAGTTCCTGAAGTTAAACTTTGGAGCACACTTTTTTAGAGTCTGTTATAATTACAAATTTTTCTTCATTTCGCATCCAAATATTTTCTAAACCAAGTTATATAACGTAAGATTTACAGAAAAATATTGAGGAATAAGTTTTGAGGTTATACAACAGTTCGCTATCAGAGAACATAATGGGAGCGCACACATCCTTCAGTGGAGATGAAACCGTCTGCATAGACGTGTATATGATTTTATATCTGAGTTATCTCATTAAATTGGTTCCTCACTGTATTTTTACTTAATTTTTTTTTTTTTTTATAATTTGTAACCATCTACAATATTGTTTAAATTAAATTACAATAGGCTGATATTTTTTTTAATAAATTTGTCACGGTCATTAGCTTGAAATTGCCGAAGACAATAACGTGTGGCCACATATTTAAAAATAAACTTTACCAAGAGTATTTATACTCAGATAGTTATCATGTAATTAAATATTATGTTACTAAATTATAATATTATTAAAAATTTTTGAAATAATAACATGTAAACATTCCCGGGACAAATAATAATAAATTATGAAATTTTCAGGGAAATTGGTTAAGTAGTTTCTGATTTATTAAAACACACCCAAACCGATGATTATCAGTTATTTATAAAGATTCCGAAATGCGGTATCATGTGAGGAAAATTTGTAGAATTATCATTATTAGGCTGTCTTTTTTTATATTAAATTAATGTTTAAAAACCACGTATTTTAAACTGTCAAAAGAAGAAATTTAAGATTATAATGGACGTTATTTTTAGATTTTTTTTAAGAACGTAAAAATATAATTTTTTTAAATTCTTTCATTAAATCATAGGCTTCCTTAATATTCGTTTGTCGTTTGAATCCTCATTTTTTAAATAGAAGTGATAAAATATCTAAATTTTTATCATTTGTCTTATGGCTAGATTAAAATATTGGCAAAAACGTGCCACAGTATCTTTCTACGTAAATTGGTTAGAAGGGGACTGATATTTCATTTTAGTTGAAAAAAATTAATACAAAAAATTATCTCTAAAGGAAAAACCGTTTCATTGTAAAAAACATTATTCTGAAAACTTTATAAATATTATTTATTTCTGTTACACTACATAACTTAAACTACTTCTATATATAATCGCCACATGAATTAATAGCCACTGATTAACAGCATTTTTACGTTCACCGTCACCCGCGAATTGCTTACCACTCAAAAATTCTTTGAATTTCGCAAACAAATAATAATGAGGAGCTAAGTCCGGACTGTATGGTGGATGATGGTAAATTTCCCATCCAAATGTTCTCAGTAAATCACATTTCAGACCCGCAACACGTGGACGTGCATTATCTTGCAGCAGGACGACACCATCAGTTAGCCGCCGTCGTCGCCGATTTTGATTGGCGCGCCGTAACTTACGTAGAGTTTCACAGTAGGCTTCTGCATTTATAATCGTTCCATGCGGCATGAAATCAATCAGCAGTATGCCAAACCGATCCCAAAAGACTATGGCCATCAATTTCCATCCAAATGGCTGTGGCTTGATCTTTGTCGATCTGGTTGGTGATTGAGGAGGACGCCATTCACTTGACTGTTGTTTTCTCTCTGGCGTGTAATACTAAATCCATGTTTCATCACCGATAACAGTCGAATTAACGAACTCATTACCTTTTTCTGTGTAGCACATCAAAAATTCCAAGGCCGATCCCATTCGAATTATTTTGTGAAGTTCCGTTAAGATGTGCGGCACCCAACATGCACAAACCTTTCTGAAACCTAAATGATCCGAACAACAGCTCTTGAAACATCAGAAAAAAGAAGGCCCAGGTCGGAAATCGTTGAGCGATGATCTTTTCTGATTTTATCATCGAAGAGTTTTAACAAGTCCTCGGTGATTATCGAGGGCCTCCCCGAACGTTTTTCATCGTACTCATTAATTCTGTTATTTCTAAATCTTTCACATCATTTTCGGACGTTTCTTTCATTTATTACATTTTCACCGTACATTGCAATCAACTGCCTATGAACTTCAGCCGGCTTATCGTTTTGGTGGTTTTAAAAACGTATGACTCCACGTATTTACAGTCAGCGGCAACATCGATTTTCCTATTCATTTTATTACGTAATAACTCACACGTAATCAAAGATACTACAACGCGACAACTTACAGACAACAATTTAGTGTGTAGATTACTGGAGTGACCATGAACGACAAGTTCGACAACCTTAAGGAGAGAAATTTCCCAGCGGTCTTTACTTTAGAGATATCCCTCGTATGTTCGTTCGGATTTTTTTCTTAACCGCTCAAGGTTTACTTTTTGTAATAAGCAAGCCTAAAATAATCATGTTTAAATTGATTGTCATAATTCGATTATTTAATGACGTCAGTTGTAATCAGGAAATATTTTTTCCTACGGAGAAACAATATTCACCTCTTTGATTAAATAATAATCATTCAAATTAATTGTTATCATTTGGTTACAAAAAAAAAAGATTAAATGGAACCGTAATCTTACAAAAAAACAAATCTTTTTCTTTTCGTTGAAACGGTTTTGAATTTCATATTTCTTCTTTAAATTATGTGTACGATATCATTATTTGCATTTTTACAGAACCTTTTATGTCCAGTTCAATAAAATAAATAAATAAATATTAAAGCTTAGAATAAAAGCCAAATTCTCAATCTGGCCATGCCAGAAAACAAATATTCATGTGCCAAAAAGATTAAATTGAGAAAATATGTATTTAATTTTTTTTTTTAAATCTATTGTTTTTTTTTCTTTTTTTACATGAATTTAGTATTTATTTATTTTTATTAATTTATATAATTTCTTATTAAAATAAAATATTTAAAAAAAATTTATTATGATTGGTAAACCTGTAAAAAATTATAAAAGTTGATGTTAATTTTATTCTGTTAAGTTTCAATTTTTAAATATTACAAGTAGTTTTAAAAATCATCATAACAATATTTTGGGCTCTTTTCAAGCATTATATTTTTTAAAATCTTTCCGTGTTACATTGTGAAATTTAATATTACTTCTACATTTTAGTTGTATTCAGTTAGTATTAACAAAGTGTAGGCAGCTATAGTTACCATCCCTTATAACCTATTCAGGCACCCGATTACAAGAAAGTTAGAAATAATATTAAATTTCACATCGCTGACTAACTTACTATATCCTGACAAAATGCTTGCAAGAAAAACTCTAAATATTTTTCTCGTTTTCATAATTACTCTTAATAGATGTGTACAATTAGTAGTTGGGTTTTTGATTTTTAATAATTATTTTACTTCTAATCTTTAATCTTCTTAAAAAGAATATTATGAAAAAGCGTTTTAACCAATATGCCATATAAAACTTTGTATTTTTATTGCATAAATGACAAGTAAAACTGTATAAAATATTTATTAAAAACACTTTACACGATTAATTTATGGTTTATTAAAAAGAAAATTAAAATGAAAAATCCCATGATCCCATGATACGAGTAAATTATACGTTCAGGTGTCAAAATGTTAATTATACGATGTCTATCTTAAAAAAACTGACAAGTTTCATCTTTCGTTATAATCAATATATACTGACAAAAATTTGAGTAAGATAATGTTTAAAATCTGTTTATTAAATAATCCTAATTTTAAACATCTATTCAGCAATAATAATGTGTAATAAAGCGCCTATAAAAAGAGATAGAGAGATAAATAAATATGATGAAAATGAGAGAGGAAAAGAGATATCAGAACGAGAAGAGTGAGAAGGCGAAGGTTTAGTTAGTTAACAAACTTGTTAACTAACAGAGTGATTGACAAGGTCCTGATTTAATGATCACTCTTGTTCAGTGGTAAACCAATAGCTGCTGTTCATTTAAAAGCGCAGTTTAACATCTCTCTACATATATAGGCTACAAGTTACATTGTACGTATTTAAGCATACGCATTTATATCATCTATCTACACACATATATAGACATTGATATTTCAATTCATTACAATCCAGTCCGCTCGCCATATATCATTCTATACAATATCAAATACAGTTAACACGTTACATAATGTTTACTTCAAATAAATTTATTCTGTTTGCAACAAGTTGAGTATATTTACTATTAAATAACCGGAATATATTTAAGCTAGTTGACAATAATATGTCAATCGGTTATTCAATTGACTTTCCCGGTTATAAATTCCTTTTTACGTTATAATATTTATCTGTAAATCCCCTACTGGTTAGAGAAAGTGTAATAAAGTGTTCCTAGACAAAAAATGGTACATTAATTTTCGAACACCTTATATTTATATATCGTTCCTAAGAATTATTAAGATATTTTCAAGATATATTCGTATCTTAACACCTGCGTACTTACAATCATTTGGTTTAAAAAAAAGACAAGCAGTTCTACGCAAGACCAATTTTTCGTTTCCGACGACCTCACTACTTCGCAATCAGAAACGCACTCATTTTCAGAATAATACGCACTATACGTTCGATTAACGAGTAAACCCTAAACACAAACGTAAAGTTTCAATTCACTCATTATTGTTACTCACTACATAAGCGCGTATGAAAAATAGACCACTAAACAGTCAACATAACCTCAAATTGAGGTTATATTGTCTGTTTTCGACCTTAAATTTAGCGTAACTAAAGAATGACTCAACCAACCTTTATAAAATATATACATGCACAACCTCAGATAAACTGCAACAGCATATCTAAATTTCAATAAAATTGATTAGTAGATTTTGAGATTTTTGAGCTAGAAAATTTTATATATATATATATATATATAACGAAACATAATTGAATTGAATGGTATTTTCGTACTCCTCATACCTTACAACGTAAACAAAATCCATTATCACCATCCCCCCCCCCACTCATTCCATGCGACCGAAACAACACCGTACGTTTCTTCGAAAAGTCGGTAACACAGCCAACATAATCTAAAATTTCGACATTAAATTAAGCGTAACTCAGGAATTATTTGACCAATTTTCATAAAATTTTCACATGCACAATTTTAAATATACTACAATAGCATATCTAATTTTTAATGAAATTGATCTAATAGTTTTGGAGATTTTCAAGCCACAAACTTTTATACATGAATTTTATTTTTTAGATTTTCCAGCCAAAAAATTTATACATGAATGATATTTTCGTAATCCTCACACCTCAAAACCTAAAGGACATCCATTTTCATCTTTCAATCCCACCGTGCGACTGAGTAATAATACCGTTAAGTGGTGTAAGTGGTTAAACCACTTAACAGTAGGTAAGTGCTTCAACCTTTTTCCTTTTCTTCTTTCAGCTTCTTCTTCCTTTTCAGCTAGTGCTTTTGTAAGTATCTCACTGTCCTACTTTCCTGGATTCTTCTCTTTTTATTCATTTTTGTTTTGAAGTTTCTTCTTTTTAGAATACCTTTCTTTTAATTTTTTCCTGATTAATTTCCCATTTGTTAATTCAGAATTTCTTTTCCTGCTTTCTGTAAGTCTTTTTTAACTTTATTATTAAAATGTTAGCTTTTCTTTTCAGATAAAAGAGGAAGATTTACTTGGGAATCTATTACTCATCCTTAAGATATGACCTGTAGTACTCAATCACCTTTTATCATTACTTCTTTAAATTTCTGATTGATTATTTTGTACGGGTAAAGTTTATATATACATATATATATTTCAATGAGTCATTTTTATAGGACCAAACATTTTTCTTAAAAATTTGTTTTTTCTTTTGGATTTCTTTTTAAAGGCCGTGTTGGTAATTATCAAAGGTTTCTACAGCCTAAAACCCTTCTGGAAGAATCATTGTATTCAAATGCATTCATTTTTTTTTTTTTTTTTTGTATATATTTTGTGTTAGACCAATTATGACGACCACGTAATACCGTTTTTGATTTCGTTTTTCATCGTAAAAGTAATAAACGGTAAATTTTATAACATATCTAATTTTCAGCTCTCTACGTTTACTCCTTTCTAAGATAAAGTATAATGGCCTGACTCCGTAGCGCAAATTGTAGCGTCTCGGCCTTACACCGGAGGTCCCGGGTTAGAATCCCCTGGTTAGGCATCGCATTATCACACGCTACAAAAATTCTCATTCATCTCATCATGTGAAGCAATACCTAACAGTGGACCCGGAGGTTAAAAAAAAAGAAAAGAAGAAAAGGATAATGGAAAACGGGAACCAAAAGTTATATGTTCATCTACAGCAGAAGCGTACCAAAGCTTCTACGTCAACGAGGCATACATTGGAGAAAAGAGAGCTTTTCAAGCTTTAATTATTATTTATTAGCATTATTACTTCCACAACCTTGAAGATAACGAACACATCGATGGTCCTGACTAGACAGGAAGGATGAACAAAGAGAGCTCTGACCGACTTGTGCTTACACAGAAATTTGAAGAAAAAAAATTCAAATTTTGGTTATTTTTTTTCAATGAAAAGAAATTATTTTTTTCATAAAGATACAAAAAAAGCTTAAAAGGATTGTATTGTAATCAGAAAGTTTTTGTTTTTTTTTTAAATTGATGTGCATGACTTGACCAGCGTAGAGCGGGAAAATTATGTATGCAATTTATTACCGGCTTTTTTACTTCCTTGTACGAAGTAAAGGAAGTATTGTGATCGCGAAAAATTTTGGTTTTTAGATTTCAACCCATTTTGATATCCCTATAATCCATTTTGACTAGTTTCGGCGTGACGTCTGTACGTACGTACGTATGTATCTCGCATAACTCAATAACGATTAGCCGCAGGTTATTGAGAATTTGAATTTAGGGCGTTGTAACATCTAGCTGTGCACCTTTCCTTTTGATTGCAATCGACTGGAACAAAAGTGTCCAAAAAAGCCCATAATTCAAAAAAATGTGGATTTTAGGCTTTTTTTAACTGCAGTAATAAGCTCTCATTGTGAGCTTTTCAGCAATATATAAAATGTGGTACTTATTTTCATTGGTTCCGGAAATATAGCCAAATAAAATTTTCATTAATAAAATATTTGGATCTTACAAGGGAAAGGCATATCGGTTGAAATCCGACTTCATATCCGTTTTTTTATTATTTTTTTTATTTAAATGTATTTCTTTATTAATAATTAATAACAAAACCTCTGGTTTAAAAAAAATTACAATAAATAATTCAATAATAACAATAAAAAAAAAATATGAAAAAATGTCAGTTATTAATGAAATAAAATTTTTATACTTTTCATTTTTTTTAAATGTTAAAATGTAATTTAATAGGCGTACAAGGAAGACACGTGATGTCCACATCAAATTTTTTCTTATTATAACTTAAATTGGATTAAAAGTTTATCAATACGAAAGTGAAGATAAATAATCTTTAATAAATCTATGAACTAAGTTGCTGTTTCAAGCTTTCCCATACGTTTACAGCTGCTTGTATGTATCATTGCTAGATAATGTTTAGTTAGTTTGATAATCATAATAAATACATTTATAGTTGTAACTAGATTAGTCTGTCCTTGTCAATTTGATTACTATCCCTATTGTTTATTTTATTTTATTTTATTGGATAATATATCCGTGATGTAATACTCGTATTCTCTTATAATTCTGGTAAGTGCAGTAAAACATAATATAATTAAATAAAACGCATAATACGTCTCCCCTCTAATAACCCCCTTTCTCTCAAATTTAACTTTAGACAATGTTTTCGAAATTCTACAACTTTTTAAGCATGATAAAATAATCTTTTCGAAAAATAATTATTTTTTAAGCTTTTTCACAATAAAAAGGGGATTTAAAAATAATTCTGATAATCTCGTTAATTTTTTAATTTAATTAATTCTGAATTTATTATCTCAATTTTTACTTTCTCAGCGAATATAGCTAAATAGAAATATTAAAGAGAAAAATTTGGTGGTTTTAAAAATGGGGTATCGAGATTTTTTGCAAATTTTTACGTTTTAAGTATCAAGCCAAGTAGTTTATCTATACTAAAAAAATAAATGTATATAAGTAGGTATGTCTTATAGTTCAGGATTGACCGAACCGATTTTCTTCAAATTTGACTCAAATATTTTTATATATGAGGTATTGAATAAATATTTTTTTCAAACTTCCTTTAGGGAGGGCGGGTGGTATATTGAAAAACTAATTTCAATTTTCTTCAGAGGCAGTTTTTAGAAAACTTTATTAAAGCAAATTCCTTATCTAAAATGCATACAAAGATTAATCAAAAAAAAATTTTCGAAAATCAACCCCACTTCTTAAAATTAAAATTTATTATTTTTTTCTTTTGTACCATCTCCTTTTTTTAAATATTTTTCAAAACTTTTTGTAAAGAAATGTCTATAATTTTTACTTCCTTTACGAAGTAAAGGAAGTATTGTGATCGCGAAAAATTTTGGTTTTCAGATTTCAACCCATTTTGACATCCCTATATCCATTTTGACTAGTTTCGGCGTGACGTTTGTACATACGTACGTATCTCCCATAACTCAAAAACGATTAGCCGTAGTATGTTGAATTTTTGGATTTAGGATTGTTGTAACATCAAGTTTTGCACCTCCCCTTTTGATTGCAATCGACTAGACCAAAACTGTTCAAAAAAGCCTAACATCCCCAAAAAACTGAATTTTGGTCATTTTCTTAACTGCAGCAATAAGTCCTTATTGAGAGCTTTTCAACGATGTATCATAAGTGGTACTTATTTTTATTGGTCCCAGGGTTATAGCAAACTAAAATTTTAATTAATGAAATATTAGGATCTTACAAGGGGAAGGTACATTGATTCGAATCCGACTTCATCTCATTTTTTTTTTTTTTATTTAAATATATTGATTTATTAATAACTATTATCCTTATTGTAAAGAAAATTGTACAATAAATAATAGGTCAATAAAATTTAAAAAAAAATAGGAAAAAATATCAGAAGTTATTAATAAAATAAAATTTATGTACTTTTCATTTTAAAAATGTGTATATGAAATTTAATAGGCGTACAAGGAAGTCAAGTGGTGTCCACAGTTATTTTTTTTATTAAATTGTATTAACCGGAAAGAAAATGCAGAAATGTTTTTAACCTTTATTGAATGAGGTATTAGATTTAGAGAAAACTTTATTTAACCAATTTTTTAAGCTATGTTTGCATCCCTGTATCTTGCAAATATATAATATTAGATAAATGTTTCTTAAAATTTATTCCCCACCTCTAAAAAATTATATATAATATTTATTTTTGTTTTTCGGTTCTAAATTCTTTTAGAACCGAATAGAATTTCTATTATTAAAAAATAACCTTTTTCATTTTTCTTAATCACTTAAAGTCCTATTAAAATTAAGGTAATCTTGGCATTTTTATATTATATTTCAAAATAAAAATGAGAATTTTTTTATTTTCATATAAGTTATAGTTTTATCAAGTTGAATGGATAGCCGGGATAGTCATTCAGTATTGCCGTTTTTTATAATCTGTACAAAATTTTAAATGTAATTAAAATTTATATTTTTTGTACGTAGAAAAAATATAAATTTAAATTAAAAAATGTATTTATAATTTAATATTAACTTTCGTGAAATGAAATTTTATAAATTTAAGATACATATTCATTGTATGTTTACATGATATATATGTAAAAACTTACATGAATTCCCCCCTTCCATGAATTAAATACCCTTCTGCCTTATTTATTATCTCTTTACCAAGTAAACATTAAGAAAATGAAAGGAGAAGAGGAAAAAAGGAACAAAATAAGGAAAGGAAAAGAAAGTTTATTGAAAAGAAAAAAAAACCAGAATCTTTGCACGGATCATTTTTTAAAACAACCAATTATAGTATTGTTTGTTCTAAAGGTTGACCTAAGCAGTGGTACTTAATGTCTTTCAAAGAGAACGTGAGCTAGAAGACGTGGAAGGACTTAACCGTTCTGTGTAGGAAAAAAATCTACTTTTTTCTCGGTTTCGTCATGACACACCTCGTTCATTTCTACTACCATACATTTAAAAGAACTTAATAATACTCGATAATCGTCACTCAGTATTGAAGTGTTTAAGATATCGAATTCCTTCACGTATGTAGGCTACATTCAATACAGTATTACTGTGTGATTTATTTCTTCTAACCTTTAACTAAGTATAGTTTCTTTTATAAATATATTTTACACTTGAAGCTAAAATCTATATCGAAGGGTTTCAAGATAGCTCAGTAAATAATCTTAAGAAATTACTTATTCGAATGTGACTTAGAAAGATAAAAAAAATTGTAAGTAAATTAATAACTTCCTAGACAATCAATCCATAATAGAATTCCAATCTTTAACGTTAGTTTAAAATTAAATATGAGATGAGAATGTGTAGGTGTCAACCACATCACTCTCTTATGTACCGTTGAACCGTTGAATATGAACGTTGATTATGAACCTGTAAATCTTTGTTTTAGCAGGATTAAAGTAACTTTTTAAATCTGCGTACTGTGAACGAGCGTTTCAAAAACTTACCTCATTTTACAGTCGCGATGAAAATATATTAAAGATAAATCTCACATCTTTATATTAAAAATGTTTTCAGAAACACCCACCTTGAGCTATTCCGGTAGCTCACCATCCCTGCAGTTCCTAGCCCTGATCGGCTTTACCTGCAGTAAAGCCGCAAAATCCCCTCGGACTATTTGTGTGGCAGCACTTGCCGGGTTTAGATGTCCCCCTCAGCCATCCTTTGGCAAAATTCAGGCCTCAAAATCCCCTCGAACTATTTGTGTGGCAGCACTTGCCGGGTTTAGATGTCCCCCTCAGCCATCCTTTGGCAAAATTGTACCGATTCAGGCGCCTGAATCGGTACACAAGTACCGACCCAGTAGTATGTTTTAACGCCGTTGCCATCTCACTGGCCTTACTTTCGTTCTGTCATATACCGACTTTAAATATATCACCGTTTGCCCAGCGTACAAACCCAATTTTGATTTAACAAATCAACGACTACGCGCCGTCCAACCCTAAACAGAGTTCCATGGGCTTTAACGAGAATAACGAAAGGGCCCCTCATCTCTGGTCCACGGGACTGTCTGTAAACTAAACCTCAGTTCGATTTTTCAGATAGTCCCGAGCCCGCTTAGACTCTCGTCCGATCGGCTGTTGTTGGGCAGGCATCCCGACCCTACCAAAATTGATACATGTTGATACATATGGACATCCCTGCAGCCTTCTTAATTGGACAGTCTTTCATATAATGTCCATCCTTACTGCAATATGAGCAAAGCTCCCGCCCGCTCTTTGCAGTTTTTAGCCACCATACCCTAGGTCTGAACATCGAAAACATCAGCTAACTTCCAAAAATCTCTGACCTTGCACGACTGGAAGTCGACAAAAGCTCGGCACTTTTCAAGAAAGATAGTCCTCAATCACTTGTCGCTCTCAATCACATAGTGGACATTACTGTTTTCCCTTCTTCCAGCCTTAAAGACCGCTTTAAATAGGTCTTTGAACTCGTCTGCAGAATACGATGTATTATGCGACCTGTGTGCGTCAACAAAACCCTTTTCACTCAAATCCTTCGGTACATCGTAAAACTGTCATATGAGGCCGGAGTGGCCGCGTGACTACCGTTTTCATAGAGGATTTCTTGGTTCCTTCGTGTTCTTGCTATCTTGTGTACTTGTAATCTTGTGTTCAGTCTCGCTATCGTTCGTTTCTATTCGAATATCTTTAGGTTTTTCTTTTAAACTAACAATCCATAAACCGGTTTTTCTCGCCTCAAGGTTTATTGCAGCTCACCTTTAAACTCAGCCGAGGTTACTGCTTCAGGTCGATCAGTTAACATAACTTTTGATTTAGACGGTCTAATTTGTTTCACCACCTTCGAAACCGTTCAGTTTGTATTTACTATTCAACAATTCCTCTTATTACGACACCCTTGACATTTTATTCCATATTTTTTTTATTTTATATTTCTCCTTTTCTCATTCAATATTCTTCACACTTTTAAGTTGAAACCAAAAAATAACAAAAAATATATATATTTTTTTTTAGTGGTGGGGAAAGATTTTAAGAATAATTTTTTTATAGTTTTCATATTTAAGGTAACCCTTAATAAATTTGATTAAGTAAAGTTTTTTCTGAACCTAACACCCCTTTCAATCAAGGCAAAATAAGAAAATTAAAATTTTCAAAAAAATACTTTTCTAAATTTTAGGCCAGGGTTTATAATTTTGGGAAATTATAAACATTATTTGTTAACTCTATTCATGATGTATAAACTTTTAAACATTTTTTGAAAAATATTTAATCCGAAGGTAGATAGATCAAAAGAAAAAAAATTATCAATTTTAAATGGTTGGGGATTGAATTTTTGAAATTTTATTTTTTGATTATTTATATACTCATATAAAATGTAAATGAAAAATTTGGTTTAATGAAGTTTTCTCTAAAACGCCTATGAATAAAATCGAAATTGTTTTTTCGCGATATCCCTTCTTCCCCTTAAAAATTTTTGAATAAAAAATAATATGATCAGTATATAGACATATTTGAGCCAATTTGAAGAAAATCAACTGCGATATAAGACCAAAAGCAGTACAATATACATACATGTGTTCTTTTTTTTTTTTTGTTTAAATGAACTAGTTGGACCCTAAAACCGTCTACTTTTGCGGGAAAAGTAAAAATTAATCTCAACAAAAATAGTTGTATAATATACATTATTCATTTTTCTTTTATTTTATACTATCTGTTTATTTAAAATAGTGTTTTACATGTCTAGTTTGAAAAGTAAGTGAGAAGTGAGAAATTATAATTTTAATACATGCTCTGAAGTTGGTTGTTTTTTAAACTATAGGCAAAATAAAAGCCATAAAAATGATGGAAAGTGTTTCATTGAGAGACTGAAGAACCATTCGGAATAACGGTACAGTATATTTATTTTACTAACTGAACATAAGCATTGCTAAAACATAAAACATATAAACTGACCCGTTTGGGGCTCTCATTTTGTTACCGCATTCGTCTCCATAAATATTTAGAAAACACGTGGTTTTCCAACAGCCGGCGAGCTATTTCCACTCATTCACTCACCAACACAACAATACGACAAAACAGATATCGTCATACATTGTCGAGTGTTTTAACAGGGACATAGGACGCCTGTATTATGCGTTACCGTATTTCAACCCTATTTTCCTCTCCACTTACTCTTTCTATCTTCTCTTTACCCGTCACCATCGACCGCACGATGTTCCTGTCGTATTATGTTCATTCCCTATCCTTTAACCGACTCTCTAAATAAACCATACTCACACTCTAATGACCCATTTCTCATTAACGTAACCTATACTGTTACGTATAGCTTAGGGTTGAACTGATATGCACTCTAGCGACTGACTGACGGACTAATTTAACTGCTATAAACGGTAATAATTAGTAGTTTTAAAAGGGTAATAAATAACAAAGTACTTAATTTTTGTTTTGTTTTTTTATTTTTATTTTTTAATTTAAACTTACACCTACCAACAAATTATAGATGTTTAAAAAAAAAATAAAAATAAACTGTAGACATTAACTGTCTAAAGTGACGCCTGTATTGCATCTACTTTTTTGTTAACATTTACGCTCTTTTTTTTTTATTAATTGCTGTAGATCAAAGTTTATTAGAAAAACAGAATCCAGTAACTTATTCATTTTTTTAAAATTAGTATTAATTAAAATTCTCAAAACAATATGTATAATATACAAAGTGATTCAGAGGAAAGAGAAATAATTTGGGAACTGACTAAATTATTTTTGTTATTTATAGCTATTTTTACTTCCTTATACTTCCTACAAGGAACTATTGTAATAGCAAAAACTTCGATTTTCAGATTTCAACGGAAATATCCATTTTGACCATTCCTGAATCCATTTTGTTTTGGCATACGTACATGTATCTCGCATAAATCAAAAACGATTAGTCGTAGTATGTTGAAATTATGGATTAAGATCTGCTATAACATCTAATTGTACACCTACCCTTTTGATTGCAATTTACTGGACCAAAAGTGTCCAAAAAAAGCCCAAAACCCAAAAACTTTAGATTTTGGATTTTTTCTTAGCTGCAGTAATAAGCTCTCATTGAGAGCTTTTCAACGAAATATCATAAGTGTTATGATAAGTTATCTTCATTGGTTCCAGAGTTATAGCCCAATGAAATTTTAATTAATGAATTATTTTGATATTACAAGGGGAAGACACATCGGTTCGATTCCGACTTAATTTCCTTTTTTTAATTTTTTTTTTATAATTTAAGTATGTTGATTTATTAATTATTATTAACCTCAGATTGTAAAAAAAATTACAATAAATAATAATTCAAAAATTAAAGAAATAAAAATGTAATAAAAAATATATGTAATTCAATAGGGGTACAAGAAAGTCATATGGTGTCTACATCAGATTTTTAGAAAATTAAATTTAAACTTTAAAAATTAAAGTATTTCTAATTTACTTTACAAAAGATACTCACTGTGGTTTATACTATATTAATTTAAATAAATGTTCGAAAATACCACTATTGACATCAATGTACTTTTCAACTCGTTTACTGTCGCCAACCTAATGATATTTTTGCGTTCCTTGATGAGGGCAGCAACACTGAGAATCTGAGCTATCTGTTCGTTACGTATGCTTACTTTTTGTTTGTATACTATCCCCATAAATAGTAAGAGAGTAAAAGGACTAGTAATCTAGGTGGCCAATTTACCAACCCTCTACTTCCAATCCACTTACCAGTAAATTTTTCATCTAAGAATTATCTTATTTTATTCGTGAAATGTGTTTGGTACTCTATCAAGTTGATAATTCATTTCAATTCGTTTCGCCATTGAAAAATTTTCATAGTTTAAAAATTCCAGATAATTTCTCCCGTGACACGTTGTTCTAGTATAAAAGGACCGGCCTCCATGGCGCGAGTGGTAGTGTCTCGGCCTTTCATCCGGACGTCCCTGGTTTGAATCTTGGTCAAGCATGGCATTTTCATACGGTAAAAAATTGCCATTTAACCTCATCCTTTGAACCAATACCTAAGAGTGGTCCCGGAGGTTTAAAAAAAGAAAAAAATATAAAAGAACCTATTTTTACAAATTCATAACAAATTTCTCTTAAGTTTTATTCTGATTTGTTTTTAATAATAAAAAGTTATGTTTTTATTTTCCATTGACTTTATTACACTAATTTTCTAAGAAATTAATTCACTACAAGTTTTGATAATCAGATTTACCTATTTTTTAGTCATTTAACAGTTATCGTGCTTCAACCCTAAGAGCATGTGTTTTTAGTCACCGAACTTTCTTTTTTGCATTGGATATCATGAAAACTACGGGAGATACAATTGTGGGCCTATTTTATTCGATTTTTCGGTCAAAAAATTTAAAAAATCATCAAGTTTACCTCCTAATATAACGCCAGCATGTTAAAAATCAGATACGCAAGAAATACGGCATGAAAATAATCAAGACCAAAACGAAAGTAATGAAATGTAGTAGAAATAATAAAGATGGACCACTGAATTTTAAAATAGGAAGAGAAAAGATTATGGAGGTAGAAGAATTTTGTTATTTGGGAAGTAGAATTACTAAAGATGAACGAAGCAGGAGTGACATAAAATGCTGAATAGCACAGGCGAAACGAGCTTTCAATCAGAAATGTAATTTGTTTACGTAAAAAATTAATTTAAATGTCAGGAAAAGATTTTTGAAAGCATATGTTTGGAGCGTCGCTTTATATGGAAGTGAAACTTGGACGATCAAAGTACCTGAGAAGAAAAAATTAGAAGCTTTTGAAATGTGGTGCTAAAGGAGAATGTTAAAAATCATGTGGGTGGATAAAGTGACAAATGAAGAGGTGTTGCGGCAAATAGATGAAGAGAGAAGTATTTGAAAAAATATAGTTAAAAGAAGAGACAGACTTATAGAACACATATTAAGACATCCTGGAATAGTCGCTTCAATATTGGAGGGACATGTAGATGGGCAAAATTGTGCAGGTAGGCAAAGTTTGGAATATGTAAAACAAATTGTTAGGGATGCAGGATGTAAGGGGTATACCGAAATTAAACGACTGGCACTAGATAGGAAATCTTGAAGAGCTGCATCAAATCAGTCAAATGACTGAAGACAAAAAAAATAACGCCTTAAAAATTTTAAATGAGCTCATTTCATTGGAGGTACTGAAATTCCCGTTTTCGCTTGCTGCTACACGATAACAAAGCGTTTTCGGACACTTTTTTATATGAACCTTTTTCCATATTTCAGGCTCTAGAATCAGTTCCAGATTATTTCCTTTACCTTCTAAATTACTCTGTATATATCCTGGTATTACGTCACTTTATTTCTTGAAATAAGATAGGTATTTCTCAGTCAAATATTTTTGAATAGATTTTTAATTCCAATTAATGATCCCTGTTTTAAATAAAATTATGTAAAATAGGAAGAAATTTATGATGACGTTTTTATATAATATCAACATTGGTATTTTATTGATGTATTGGTATTTAAGTAGTATTTTATGGACTTATTACATTAGGTAAAAGATAATTGAACGGTGTTGTAATAATTATAAGTGTTTAATTTAACGGTCGTTTTGAGAGATATATTAAATACATTTTTAAAACAAATGATAATGATAATTCGGACTTTTCTCCTTCCAGACTTTTCTCCCTCCAAGAATATCTAATGCTGATTTATTTCTTTTTTTAGCAGAATAGTTATTTCTCTGTAATTATGTTATTATTATTTATTATCAAGAGTCAGATTTTTCGCCTTTAAAAATTATTGGAATGGTTTCTTAGTGGATGAATTGTAGAAATTGCTATTGCGCCCAGTCAGATTTTCTAACCGGATATCGCGGGAAGGGGGACCAACTTTTCTTTACATTTTGTAGTCTCCTGAACGTGAAGAATGATTCTACAATGTTTATATACATATGTACGTATGTATAAGGTTTTAAAATTTTTTTTCCGCTCTACCGGATGTAAATCTTAATCGATTTTGGCGAATCGATTAATAGGTATCGGAATAGAAAACAAAAAAACGGGGGTTTTGGATAGATTTTCAGACTTTTTTTCGTTCTATTGAGCGCAATTTTTAACCGATTTTGATGAAACCTGGGAAGATGGTCTAAGGCTAGTAGAAATAGAATTCTGTTGATTTTCAGGTGTATCGGTACATGGGAATCGGAATTACACCCAAAAAAACGGGGGTTTTTAGGTACATATTCAGATTTTTTCGTTCTGTTGGATGCAATTTTTAGCCGATTTTGAAGAAAACTAACTTGATTTTCAAGCGAATCAGTTCACAGGAACCGAAGTAAAAGCTGGGTTTTTGAGTATGTTTTCAAGATTTTTCAAAATTTCGGAAATCCGCCCTTCTGTAACACTTACAGGCACATTTTTTTTATACAGCCTTACCTACAAATCTTAATCTTAAATAAGAATAAATATTTTTATAAAATAATAAAAAAATTGACTAAAATTAATTAAATTCGATTCTTCTTTAAATTTAAGCTTTCTAAAATCTGTACCAGAAGTACTCGCGAACTGTTTTTTATTTGTTTTTTTTTTAATTTGGTGTCGATTTAAAAAAAAAATTAAAAGAAGAATTGAAAAAATTTCTATTTATTGCGTTTTATTTTTAAGTCAGTTTTATCATTATCTTTTAATGTATTTTTATTTTAATTATTTGATTAAGAAAGAATCAAGGAGGGTTCTGTTAAAAGAGGCGGAAGTAAAAAACTGATTGTTGATCATAACATTGTTTTTGTAATGCGGTAAAAATATCATTTATTTTATTTGTAAACTTGATCACATTAAATATCAAACGGTATACGCAGATTTTAAAACAGTGTTACACTGCATTATATTTCATTACTATATGTATGTAATTGCACTTTGAAATAAACTGTGAAAGAGTAATTTCATTTACAAATCTAATCTATTTTACGCGCGCGCGTGTGTGTACATGCGTGCGCGTGTACATTGTGTATATATATTTTTAATCAAATGTTATACAGTATACATTATACCCACTAAAACACGTTTTCATTATTTTTGATCATTCATTCACACATGAACATTAAACATTACTGTTTTAGTTTCCTCTTTATTTCTTTCTTTTATTTTGTTTCCTTTTTTCCCATTTTGTTTACAAATCTACGTGAGTTTGATGAAGTGGTCTATACACTTTTATAAACTTCGTTCCTTTTACATTTTATCTAATCTTCGTTCGTTTTTTTTTTTTTTTTTGTTTATTTGTTATTTCTATTTATTTATATTTCATGTTACTAAAAACTATTGCTTAATTTTTTTTTATGACTGTTTGATTCAAATCCTATTATGGCTGCACTTGTGTATCTATTTAGCATACAGTAGACATTTGTAGACAGGACAAGTTAACAAAAGAAATACGAGTAATTTATTGCGAATTCAGAAATTTTTTTTCGATGTATTAATTCACCACAGAAGCTTACAAGGAAAGTGAAAATTAACATTTTTTAGCGTATGAAAGATGCCATGCCTGACCGGAATTCGAACCCGGGAATTCAGGATGAAATGCGGAGGCACTACTGCTTCGCCATGGATATCGGTGAGAAGTTTTTTAAAAAAATATATTTTTTTTTTAATGTTTAATGCCGTAATGAATGAAAATATATTTTGCATTATTTACTACTGAACATTAACGAAATTATTTCAAATAATCATTTTTTTGAATATTTGTATATTAATAAAAAAATAATTTAAGAGAAATTCCCCGATACATTGATTTCTATATAACAGAAATACTATTAATTTATGTTCATTTTTTTGTGCTTATTTCAGAGGGGTTTTGAGATTTTATGATCGGAGGCCCTTCTAACGTATTCTAAAAAATGTTTTCCATACCACAGAAATTCTCAAACGACTTATCGTTTTGATATCGCGCACCTTTAGTCCAGGTAGAAGCCTATTTAAAGTACAATGTACAGTGGATTTTAAAAGATATTACATTTATCCAATGTTTATCCAACCTTCAGCCACTAGGCTTACTGTACTGCCAAAAAACAACAAAGAAGAATCTGTTTAATTCATTGCCAAATCTATAGTACAGTGTCTCTACACACCCAAATATTCTGAATATTGATCTGACACGAACCGTTCTCAACCTAAAGAATCTAAATTGGTAGGTACAGCTTTTTTGGTAATTAGTTACTTGGCTGTTTTGATTTTTTCTCCATTCCTGTTTGTTCTGTGATAACCTTTTAATCAAAACATTTTCACTTCATCGAACACCTTCAATTATTTGTTTTATATATTTCAATATTTTTTCTTTCTTAAGCGTTATTATCTTCTTCACATCCTTTTATCACCACATTAACTAAATCTGGATGTCTTAATAGATGATCGAGCCACTGTCTATTTCTTCTTAAGATCCCTCATTTGGTTCTTTAACAACCAACCTGATTTTCATCATCCTCGTACTCAAAACCACATTTCAAAAGCCTTTTTTTCATTTTGTCCCATGATTCAATACCAGAACCCATAAATATTTTCAAAGATTTTCTTTCTATTTCTAGATCTAAATTTGGTATAACCACCTGATAGGTCGACCATTTGTTATTAGTTTTGGATGTAAACTTTCCATGCTTATGCATATCTGAATTATTTCATTCTCATTTTATTACCTAAATAAAATAATATTCCTACTTCTGGTATGTTATCTCTATATGAAATCCTTAATAACAATTAATTTTATAGGAAATAGGAATGGTGGACGAACTAACCATAGATTGACTGTACCAAGAAACGATTTCACTTAGAGCATAACTTGAGAATTCTTCAGAAAGTTGGACATCAATCCCGGATACAGTCTGTCGGTAAATTTGAGAATTTTTACCGCAGAATGCTGAAAGAGATTACTTTTTTCTAGAAATTAAAGAACAAATCCGAAAATATATAAAGGAATCCTTATGGAACAACTTTAACAAATGTCGAAATTTTGTTGGTTGTGAGAAAATCCACCTAAAATAATTTCAGCCGTCTACAGAAGATACTGAACACGTTCAATGTTTAAATTCTTTTCTTGTTTCTTTCTGCTATGCGTGAGCATATCGGCATTACCCTCTTTATTCTTTATTCTTTATTCTTCTTTATGCCTTTCATAATATGAAAATCCTTAAAAACATATGTTTAAGTAAAATTTAACATAATTATATAAACATATTACGTTCAAATATCTGCATGAATTTTTTTCCTTTATCCTTTATATTTCTTCTTTCTTTTTCTTCTAATTTTTTCTTCTTTTTATCGAATACATTTATATTTTTTAATTCATGATTCTACCGCATAAGACAATGTCATATTTCTTCCAGTTGATTGTTTGAATATTAAATAAATAAGAGTAGAATAATAGCAAAAATTGTAATCTTATTATTTTTAATTCTATGGAGAATATTCCTGACCAAACTAAAACTTAATTTTATTAATTTAGAAGGAGATGTATTTAATTCTTAAACAATTGTTCGTAATTTTCTGTGGCAGGTTTGTTTGTATAAAATTAAATACTTTATTACAGTCTAATTGACAATGATAGTAGAAATTATTGAAATAGTATTTCTTTATAGGTTTTGAATCAATTAAGACAATCGTGATGGTATTACTGTTTAGTTAGGTTAGGTAATAGGGTAAACGAGAATGACGGTAAAGTAGGAGAAGAACAGTTGGGGAATCGTTTTTGGGGAAATTGAAGTGGTGGATACGTTGTCGAGTTGTGGAAGGGGTAGAAAATACGATCGGTGAGGGGCGAAGAGGAGATGATGAAGAGGAAGAAGAAGAATGAAGATCCCGCATTGTCTTAACCTGGCTTAAGTGAAAGAGAAACTATAACAAACCGAGTCGAGTCGCGTTGAATGAGTAGACTAAAGTAAAGACAATAATTAACTTTTCACAGCCAGCTCGGCTACCACAAAGGAAGCAATTACAATATTCTATTCTCCTTACTTCGATCTACTACCATCATCATCATCAACGGCAAGTCACGCCGACATCTCCTCCCTCTTCACTCCCACCTATAACGCCTCCCATTTACCTCACCTACCTATCTTTTACGTCTTCACCATTTTACTTCTTCTATGTCTTGTCATGAGAAATTGCAAATTAACAACAACAATGTCTTCTTGCTTTTCTTCAGGCCTACCATCATTTTTAACTAAGCTTACCGTACCATATCGTATTTTCTTATCCCTTTTTCATTAGTCATCTGTTATTCTTATTCTTATTATTACTATATTATTAATTAAATTATGGTTTATTACTTTATAATCAACTTTTTTCAACCACCAACCACTTTTCTATTATTGTTTATTTTTAACTTCATCATTTGATGAAAAAATTATTAAATATTATATCGTTAGTTATATATTTAAGAAGAAAATTATACTGTGATTTATAATTTTTAAAACTTTAAGGTATTTGGTTTTAATATAGATTTTTTTACATCCGTAGTTTATTAGATTATAATATTTGTAACGGGATAATGTTATCTAGACCTTTTTTATGGTACAGCTAGACTCAAATTTCTTACGATAAATAAAAGATTTTTTTTCTTATGTAAGAACGGACATCAACAACTATGGTCATTTTTTTTTTTTTTTTTGTCTTCAGTCATTTGACTGGTTTGATGCAGCTCTCCAAGATTCCCTATCTAGTGCTAGTCGTTTCATTTCAGTATACCCTCTACATCCTACATCCCTAACAATTTGTTTTACATATTCCAAACGTGGCCTGCCTACACAATTTTTCCCTTCTACCTGTCCTTCCAAAATTAAAGCGACTATTCCAGGATGCCTTAGTATGTGGCCTATAAGTCTGTCTCTTCTTTTAACTATATTTTTCCAAATGCTTCTTTCTTCATCTATTTGCCGCAATACCTCCTCATTTGTCACTTTATCCACCCATCTGATTTTTAACATTCTCCTATAGCACCGCATTTCAAAAGCTTCTAACCTTTTCTTCTCAGATACTCCGATTGTCCAAGTTTCACTTCCATATAAAGCGACACTCCAAACATACACTTTCAAAAATCTTTTCCTGACATTTAAATTAATTTTTGATGTAAACAAATTATATTTCTTACTGAAGGCTCGTTTAGCTTGTGCTATTCGGCATTTTATATCGCTCCTGCTTCGTCCATCTTTAGTAATTCTACTTCCCAAATAACAAAAGTCTTCTACCTCCATAATCTTTTCTCCTCCTATTTTCACATTCAGTGGTCCATCTTTGTTATTTCTACTACATTTCATTACTTTTGTTTTGTTCTTGTTTATTTTCATGCGATAGTTCTTGCGTAGGACTTCATCTATGCCGTTCATTGTTTCTTCTAAATCCTTTTTATTCTCGGCTAGAATTACTATATCATCAGCAAATCGTAGCATCTTTATCTTTTCACCTTGTACTGTTACTCCGAATCTAAATTGTTCTTTAACATCATTAACTGCTAGTTCCATGTAAAGATTAAAAAGTAACGGAGATAGAGAACATCCTTGTCGGACTCCCTTTCTTATTATGGCTTCTTTCTTATGTTCTTCAATTGCTACTGTTGCTGTTTGGTTCCTGTACATGTTAGCAATTGTTCTTCTATCTCTGTATTTGAACCCTAATTTTTTTTAAATGCTGAACATTTTATTCCAGTCTACGTTATCGAATGCCTTTACTAGGTCTATAAACGCCAAGTATGTTGGTTTGTTTTTCTTTAATCTTCCTTCTACTATTAATCTGAGGCCTAAAATTGCTTCCCTTGTCCCTATACTTTTCCTGAAACCAAATTGGTCTTCTCCTAACACTTCCTCCACTCTCCTCTCAATTCTTCTGTATAGAATTCTAGTTAAGATTTTTGATGCATGACTAGTTAAACTAATTGTTCTGTATTCTTCACATTTATCTGCCCCTGATTTCTTTGGTATCATTACTATAACACTTTTTTTGAAGTCTGACGGAAATTCCCCTTTTTCATAAATATTACACACCAGTTTGTATAATCTATCAATCGCCTCCTCCCCTGCACTGCGCAGTAATTCTACAGGTATTCCGTCTATTCCAGGAGCCTTTCTGCCATTTAAATCTTTTAATGCTTTCTTAAATTCAGATCTCAGTATTGTTTCTCCCATTTCATCCTCCTCAACTTCCTCTTCTTCCTCTATAAAACCATTTTCTAATTCATTTCCTTTCCTATGGTCATTAGCTCGGTGGAAATTGGTAGCGTATGAAAAGATGTCATGCCTGACCGGGATTCAAACCCGGGACTTCCGGATGAAAGGTCGAGACAGTACCACTCGCGTCACAGAGGCCGGCCAACTTGCAGCATCATAACGAAACACGCTTCTAACTTGGCCCGCTGAAATTTTTCGATCTTAAATTGAGCGTAAATAACCAATCTTCATCAAATTTTCACATGCACAACGTCAGATATACTATTGCAGCATATCTAAATTTCAGTTAAATTTAGTAGTTCTCGAGATTTTCGGGCCACAAAAATTTATACATAGGTCTACAAATATATACAGTATTCCGGGATGTATTCCTTCAGGAATAACTTCAGGAACTGATTCAGAACATCAAATGAGCAAAAACGTTCATATCGAATTAAATCCTATTTTGTTTTGATTTCTTTCTGGACGCCATTTTGTGATTTTCAACAAATAGTAGTATCTTATTTTGAAAACGTCATCTACCAAAATTTTAAAATGGCGGCCATCTTAATTTTTTAATCTTTATAATTATTTATTTGATCTAATTTTTATTTATTACAAAATTTATTAAGCATTTTATTTTGAACAAAATTACACCCTCATTTATAAAAATCTGTTGACAAACAGTCGAGTTATTGTAGACAATTAACTTAGCCGTACGCTTGCGCAACGTAATGCAAGCTGATAATTTTTATAAATTTACTATTATTATTATTTATTATTAATAATTGTTATTATATTTTTGTGGAGGAAATAAAAACAAGCCAAAAATTATCAAGTTATTTTACGCCAAACATAAAATAGTATGTTTTTTGACCCCCCAGTCTTTTCAGTTTTTCAGATCAAATTTCATATAAAACTATTAAATTTATCCGTTAATAATTGGAGAATCAAGATTTACATTCCGACTTAATTTACGGAAGGCGCAGAAATCAGGACGAATCTTTCACTAGCTAACACTCGCTAACAAACCGTTGACGAACCGAAAATGGTTTATTTAATATGAACCGTTTATAAAATGTTTATATGTTCATATAAACATGAACATTCTTCTTTTATTTTACCAGTAGAACATATCCTGAAAGATTGTTACATTCTTCGTGAATCACTTTACTACACGTACAAAACGAAAAAAATTGATACAAAATCGTCCATTTTTTAATATTAACTTCATATTATCCAATTTAAGTCGAGCTGTTTTTTATTTTTATAAAATGTAAATCACATTCGACGTACTTAATAATTTACAGTAGCGTAATATTAAAATTAGAATGATATTGACCGTTGATGATGATGACTAATCGTTTAAATGCCGCGTCATGGTAAAAAGCGATAACAACCTTTAAATCTGTAAGTAGTCTCCATAGTAACGCACTGTTACCAACATAATTATGCTTTTTTATTATAAAAAAAAATTTGGGACGTGTCACCATAGAATTATTAGTTTATATCTATTACGTAAATTATTTATCAATATTTTATTTCCCATTATATTTTGTGATTTTTTTTTTTCATTTTTTTCATTATTTCCTTGTACAAAGTAATGGAAGTATTGTGATCGCGAAAAATTTCGGTTTTCAGATTTCAACGGAAATATCCATTCTGACCATTCCTGAATCAATTTTGACTAGTTTCGGCGTGCTTTCTGTACGTACGTATATACAACTAAAAAACGATTAGCCGTAGGATGTTGAAATTTTGGATCTAGGACTGTTGTAACATTTAGGTTGGGCAACCTCCCTTTTTGATTCAACCGAAGTGACCAAAAGAAGCCCTCTATCCCAAAAAAACTGGATTTTGGACTTTTTCTCAACTGTGTAATAAGCTCTCATTGAGAACTTTTCAACGATGTTTCATAAGTGGTTCATTGGTTCCAGAGTTATAGCCAAATAACATTTTCATTAATGAAATATTTGGTTCTTATAAGGGAAAGGCACGTGAATCCGAATCAGATTTCATCTCCTTTTTTTTAACTTTCTGTTTTTTAATTTAAACATATTGATTTATTAATAAATTATTAACCTCTGATTGTAAAAAAATTTACGATAAAAAATAATTCAATAACAAAAAAAAAGATAAAATATCAGAAGTTATTAATGAAATAAAATATTATGTACTTTTCAATTAAAAAAAAACAAAAAAACAAAATGTGTATATGTAATTTAATAGGCGTACAAGGAAGTTATATGGTGTCCGCATCATATTTTTTTTGTACAATATTAAGAGTTATCGGTTTTACTTTTTCTTTATATATAAATAAGAGCTTATAGCTGCTTCCGGTTATAGATTTCATACAAAGTGTTTATGAGAAATCTATTACTATGTTAAAAATTACCTCAATTTCCGATTCGTTTTTTTGTCAATAATAGACTTACCGAACTGCCTGGAAACATTGTTCATATTTCATTTCAGTTGTTAATTACCATTGGTATTTTCAAAATTATATAATTTCTATTAAACATGTCGAAAAATAAACTGTAGGTAAACCGGGAGCCAACGTTACAATTAGGAATAATACAAATAGGAATTTTATAACCGTGAGTAATTTTTTTTTACTTTAAAAACTTAGGTAGATTTAATAATCGAAAAAAAAACTATATCAACCTAAAAAAAAAAGAAATAAAAAGTATATAATGAAATTAGGGACCCGTAATCCTCCCTTTTGTTTACGATAAATGAAAAAAAGGAAAGGAAAAAGAACAAAATATAAAATGAAATAAAATTAAACTGTAGTTAAAGGAAAACAAAAGAACAATACGAAATAATCTAATATAACCTTCTGATTACTATACCGGTGTACTATAGCTACCCTGTAGTAAGTTACTATTAATAAGAACTAAGGAGACAACATGATTCTACCAATTTACGTTGATGGTGGAAAGCAGACAGTTATATGGCAATTCTCATTAGATATACATTAGACCTGAAGATATAAAAATTCTTGTGTTGATCTTTAGGGGATTGAAAATGAGTTTCACTTCTGCTGCTCCTTCTTACTTTGTTACTATTATTAATATTATTACTAATATATATATATATATATATATATATATATATATATGTATCTACAAAGTATAGTGTGGGTGTGTTAGTTGTTTGTCTGCGTGCGTATATATATAAGATAGAATAAAGTGAGATGAAGATACACCTTTGAGAGTATGCAAATAAAGTCTATAGAATTGTGAGCGGAGGGTTATCAGAGTTGATTAAACACTGTTAATAAATTGCTCTCCTTGGCAGCTAGGATAAAGTGGTGCTTTCCTTATTCCTTTGTCTTCTTCCATTTTCGTTCTTTACCATTATTATACATCTTCCTTTTCATTTCAAATATATTTTACTATATATTATACGTTAGGTTTTTATATTTAAAACCTCTCTACATATTTTTTCTAATTTTCATTTTCCTTAATTTTATTATCTATTATTCACTTATTGTTTATTAATTTTAATGAAATTAGTAGTTTATTATTACAATTACTTACTTATTTTATTTATTTAGTTACATTCAATTTTGTTATCTTTATTTTATTCCATATTACTTTTAGTTAAGTTTATATTTTACTTAGCAATTAAAATTATTCTAAGTTATATTCATTTTCCATTAAAACTGTAATTCTTATAACTTTCAAATTTATATAACCACGTACGCTCGCACAAAAACAATCTGATGTAGACACCAGATGACTTCCTTTTACGCCTATTAAATTACATATACACATTTAAAAGTGCATGAAATTTTATTTCATTAATAATTTCTGATATTTTTTTTTTATTGTTGAATTCTAATTTATTGTAAAACATTTTTCACAACCGGAGGTTAATAATTATTAATAAATCAATAGATTTAAATTAAAAAAAAGTTAAAAAATCAAGGAGATGAAGTCGGATTCGAACCGAAGTGCCTTCCCTTTGTATGATCCAAATATTTTATTAATTAAACTTTTATTTGGATATAACTCTGGAACCAATGAAAATAAGTACCATTTAAGATACATCGTTGAAAAGCTTCTAGTGAGACTTATTTATTACTACAGTTAAGAAAAACTCCAAAATCCAAATATTTTGGTTTTTGCGTTTTTTGGATACCTTTAGTCCAGTCGATTGCAATCGAAAGGGGAGGTGCAAAACTAGATGTTACAACAGTACTAAATCAAAAATTTCAATATCCTACGGCTTATGGTTTTTGAGTTACGCGAGATACATACGTACGTATGTACAGACGTCATACCGAAACTAATCAAAATGAATATTTCCGTTGAAATCTAAAAACCGAAATTTTTCGCGATCACAATACTTCCTTTACTACGTACAAGGTAGTAAAAAAGCCGGTAATAGATTGCATAACTTTCCCGCCCTACGCTGGTCAAGTTATGCAAATCAATTTTTAAAAAACTTTCTGAATACAATACAGTCCTTTTAAGATCTATTTGTATCTTTATGATAAAATAATTTATTTTTATTGAAAAAAACATTAACCAAATTTTTCTTTTTTTCATATATTTCTGTAAAGCCTAGCCGGTCAGGGCTCGTTTTGTTCGCCCTTCCCGATCAGTCAGGACCCCCGCTTGTTCGATATCCTCAAGGATGAATTATTATTTATCGTAAAACGTTTTTACAATCAGAGGTTAACAATTATTAATAAATCAATGTATTTAAATTAAAAGAAAAAGTTATAAAAAAAAATGAAGTCTGATTCGAACCGATGTGTCTTCCCCTATTAGATCCAAATATTTCTTTAATTAAAATTTTATTTGGCTATAACTCAACCAATGAAAATAAGTACCACTTATGATATACTGTTGAAAAGCTCTCAATGAGGACTTATACTGCAGTTAAGAATAAGTCCAAAATCTAATTTTTTTGGATTTTGGGCTTTTTTGGACACTTTTGGTTTAGTCGAAATAGGAGGTGCACAACTATATGTTACAACAGTCCTAAATCTAAAATTTCAACATTCTATGGCTAATAATTTTTGAGTTATACGGGATATCCATACGTCACACTGAAACTAGTCAAAATGGATTCAGGAATGATCAAAATGGATATTGAAATCTGAAAACCGAATTTTTTGCGATCACAGTTCTTCCTTTACTTCGAAAAGTAATTAAAAAATATTATTGAGAAATTTATATATTCATTTGTAATGAATATATTAATGGTAATCTATTATTGGGTTTACAAATTGTTACGTAGTAAGCGTAAAAAATAGTAATTATAAAATTCAATATGATATCTTGTGTATTAGAGGAATTGATTTTATTAATTAATGGCTGATCCAGTCTAGCCAGGGCGTGGAGCCCCCTGACCAACATTCTAATCGCTAACTTCATGATTCTAAGAATAATACCGATAAATAACAATTAACGCCTGAAAAGCACCCTTTCTTCCAATCTTTCCCAGGTTCTTTACATAAAAGCATACGAGGATCAAGGTGTAGACCTGAAAGATATGTTATAAAACTCATTGTCTATTGTTTTTACGTCAAAAACGAAATAAAAACCTTATTAGGTTGTCGTCCAAGAGGAAAGATTTACAACTTCACCGCCAAGACGGGTAGGGCTGAATTGATTTATGGCTTAAAACCTTCCCTGAATTGCATCCTGAAAATTTGAAAGCAATAGGTCGGTTGATTCTTGCGTGATGCTGTTGCAAACGGATAGAACGGCCACAAACTTTCGCATTTATACATTAGATATTGAATATTGGATAAATTTTTTTTGTAGACGAGACGTTATCATAATAGTAACAATTCTTAGCCCGTAAATGATTTTTTTTAGAAATAAAAAAAATCAGGTTTTTTAATTTTATTTATTAATTTTTAAATAGAGTAGACATTTTTATACTAAATTTACGCTTTCTACTTGGGTTACCGGAAACAATAAAAGTTGTTTGCATTTTTTACTTTTGTTCTAAAAATTTAGTTAAAAATACTTCTTTTATAATCTTTCATAAGTACTTTTTATTTATTAATTAATATGTTTTTAAGTAAGAAGTTATTTGAATGTAAAATTTACAAACAAGTGGTTTGGATGAGGCGGACCAATTAATTGACCTCCTAGGTCACTTGACGTAACGCCAATGATCTATATTTGAGGTCACATGAAATCGAAGAATTAGTCACAAATATATATTCAACGCAATTGAAATTATACGAAACAATCCTAATACATTAATAAAACTCACAAACGAAACTTTAAATCAAACGGAATATTTTGTAAACAGTGAATAAAAAAATTTTGATAGTAATTGAAATAGTAAGTTGGTAATATATTTTTAATTGTTTTTACTCTGGAAGGAAGGAGATGGTGTATGCGTTTGGGGAAAGATATTTTGTGTGTGTGTGTGTATGTGTGTGTGTGTTACCTCTTCCTCAAAGATTACTGGACAGATTTCGATGCGGTTTATGTATTACGTAGGTATCACTTCAGAGCAGGTTCTTAGATTAGTTTTACGGTTGTAGTTCAACAGTGGTCGCTGCAGTAGATGTTTCTTCAAAACGGCTTTTTAGGTTTTTAAATTTTTAATTTTATCACTTGTTAACAATAGATGTTTTTTCTCTAAACATTTCCAATTTTTATATTATTCTTAGTTTGGTTTAAAATTATATATATATACAGAGTGTCCCATATAAAACGCAACTCATCAATCACTCATCCATGAAATTTCAAAAGTCAAGCTTACTCCCCTACTCGTTACTGAAATGGACTCGTCCAACATCTGAACATCGCGGCGACGCAGTAAAACACTACCGACAGTAACAACAATGCAATCATAATGTATTGTTAGTGTATTGCTAGAGACAAGTAGGTGTTTTCGCTAGATGAACGTGTTTTCATCGTTGAGTCGTACTTCAGTACGAAATCAGTGGTTGCAGTGCAAGATTTGTTTCGCCATAAGTACCCAGATAAACCAGCTCCTAACAAAACATCAGTACTAAGGTTAATCGCAAAATTTAGTGAGACCGGTTCTGTTAATAATAAGGAACACAAAAGATCTGCGTCAGTGTTAAATACAGATACGGTTACTGAAATCAAATACCGATTACTCGTCTCGTCAAATAAATCGATCAGACGTTTGTCTGCTGAAATTAATTTGTCTAAATCAACTGTTCATCGGGCGACCAAACGATTACAATTACGACCTTATCGTATTCAAACGGTTCATCAACTTCTTGAGCCCGACAAAGAAAAACGGCTACAATATTGTTAACGGTTCCGTCGATTTCTGCGTGAGGGAATTAATGTTATGGATTCGTTATTTTTCACAGATGAAGCACGGTTTCATTTGGACGGCTACGTAAACAGCCAAAACAGTAGAATTTGGAGCGCTGAAAATCCCCACGTCTATCACGAAAAACAATTACACCCGAAGAAGTTGGGCGTGTGGTGCGCGATATCGCGGAAGAAAATAATCGGTCCTTTTTTTTTTCGAGTACTCCATTAATGCAGATCGATATCAGGATATTTTATTTCAGTTCATCGCACTCTTGGAAGAGTAAGACAGACACTGCTGGCTACAACATGACTGTGTGACATCGCACTACGCAGGTTCAACTTCTGATTTCGTCGAGGAATTCTTTGGTAATCGTGTTATCGGTCGATGCTTGTGGCCACCAAGATCTCCAGATTTGACTGCGACGGATTTTTTTCTATGAGGTTATCTCAAAGAAAAAGCCTACAGCAACAAACCACGCACACTTGAACGATTGAAAGTCAATATTGAACAAGCTGTATTAAATATCCAGCCACAAACTTTGAAAAAAGTTGCAAGAAACGCTGTAAAAAGAATTGAAGCTTGTATTCCAACATTTACTCTAAATGTAAGGGAATGGATGGTAATAATAAAAATTACATTTTCATTTACACGTGCCTTTTTATTATTTCAATACCTACCAATATAAGGTTGGGTAGCGTTTTATATGGGACACCCTGTTATTATATATTCGGACCTTCACCGGGGTCGACAATCATAGATAGCTCTGATAAAGATCAGAGCTATTTGATCAGTTATCAAAATGATAACTAGAAATTAAAAAACAATTCACCCAATACCATTCTCTAAGGTAAATAGATTAAGAGAAACCGTCGTAAAAAAAGGGAAGTTTAAATTTAAGCCAAACATAAACTACGCTCGCTTCGCTCGCTAACCTCGTCTAATTAACGTTAATTGCACAAATTGTATACGTTAATCTTTAACATTGGAGGCGATTAATCAAATTTACCGCATTTTTAAAAAAACACTTAATCAAATTTTCAGCATTTTATAAATTGAAAGAGCCAATCAGGATATACAAAATCTATTAACTGCATTGATAACGATACAAATAAGTGATCAGATGGTTGGTCCGTCGTCCAATTTTTTTATACATATATTTTTATTGAACTATCACCAACAATGCATGATGAATGCAGTGAATTTGATTAATCGCCTCCAATATTGAAGAATAACATATATAATTTGTATATTCAACGTTAATTAGACGAGGTTAGCGAGCGAATCGAGTGTACGTTATGTCTTACTTAAATTTAAACTTCCTTTTTTTTACGAGGGTTTCTCGTAATCTATTTACCTTAGAGAATGGTATTGGGTGATTTTTCTTTCTTTAATTTCGAGTTATCGTTTCGACCTCCATCAAAGCTTATCTGTGTTTGTCGATATATACCGGCGAAGGTTCAAATAAGCAAATATTTCGGTCTTTCACCGACGTATTTGGTATGCATCGACATTCATCGGAGAATATCGACATTTGCCACATATCGTTCTTTCACAGTAACATATAAATAGATGTAAATAATACTATTTATTCAATATATATTATACATTAACTGTATAAAATATTTCTGAAATGAATAAATCACTTCATAAATATTTATTCGTAAAGTTATATTCGATTTGCACGTATTGTAATATATACGGTAGTATATATATATATATATATATATATATAACCTAACCTATTCTAGCAAGATAACTTATTGTGTATGCGGTTTGAATGTAACAGTATTTAATGTGACACTCTCTATATTATTAGGTTATAGTGTATTACAACAACAAAACTTAATATGGTAAGATTTTGTATCATGCAGTAAGCACAAGTTTGTAGAAATGGGACATTTGTATTAGGAAATACAACCATGTCTCGAAAACTATAAAACTGTGGTAAGTGTTTGTCATGTGAAGGGGGGATTAAACGATTTAATATTATTCTGTTTGATATGAAAGCGGTGAGTTTATAACCAAAGTTAAAATAAGATTTTGGATATTGTTTTGATACACGTAGTAAAATATTATAAATCAAACTATAGTTGAATAATTTAATTTATTATGTAAGTCGATTAAATTTAAAATAGGAGAAAAGTTGACAAAAATTTGAATATTTTTAATAAAGAGTGAAGAAATTGTATTTGAATTTATGTAAGATAATATTAATAAAACATTTTTTTTTACTGTATTGATTAATGAAAAACTTCTTCGACAATTTTACATTGTTTTCTTTATTCATTCTTTAAAAAAGTAATTTTTCTTAAGAAAACAAATACGTAAGAAACTTACTTTGTTCTACTGCAATTTTAAAGTTTAAAGTTAGAGAAAACATTATTAGTCACAAAAATAATGTTGAATAAATTACGATTCTACAACTTGATAGTTTATGACGTTATCAGATGTACCAACCTTGCAAATTTTTCACTAGTATTAGTATACACACATATTTTTAAAAAATAATCATGGTTTCATGCCAGACATAATAAAAAATGTATAAAGTGGTTTTCCATTTCCCTCTTAATAAATTTGAATATACTTATCAACATAATTCACCATATCAGAGAAGGCAACGTTTGATTCCATTTTGTACCATCCCTCTTGTAACTTTAAGTTTACAAATGTGACATCATAAGATAGATTGATTAAATCATCATCTGTAGAACAAAAAATTATTATACCACTTTAAACTGTCAAAATATGTTTTATATACTTTGATTCAATTCAGTAGAAGAAAGAAATTTGTATTATTTTTTCTCTCCTATTTTATTAATGCCTAATTCTTTTCTCCAGTCGCTTATAACAGTTTTTTTTTTTTTTTTATTAAACAATTTATTTTAATATTTTGTTTAGTAATGGAATCATCAACATCTATCAGTATGAAAAAAATTCATTTTATTTACTAAATTGTCGTTCACTTTGTCAAATAAAGATATTTGACGTATATCTGAATTATTGCCATAAATTCGTAAGTATATCTTAGCTACATGCGTTTTAAAAATACAATCATGAATATTTAAAAAATATAGCTGATTTAAAAAAAAATTGTTAAAAATTTGGATTATTTACTTTTAAATGAATTCAGGATAATAAAATTCAAGATAAAATTGTTACAATTATTTATCATTACTATTATATGAAGAAGAAGAGGGTTTTTGTTTGTTCAAAATAAAAAAAAAATTACTCGATCAATCGCAACCAAATTTTTATCCATGTTTCTTGACATAACTGAGAAAATTTTTATATATATTTCATTTGGAGTGTGTGTGTGTGTGTGTGTGTGTTAGTAGTGGAGATTTTTCGGTTGATGCACAAACTTTAATGAATTAAATTAATGAACTGTGAACTATGAGTTTCTATCACTGTGTGAGCTTGGGTTTGAACTAAATCAATCGAATGAATAATATTACAAAAATAATAAAATTAAATTTACGTTAAATAAAAGAATATTAAATAAATTAAAAAGTTTCTGTTTAACTATAATGATCTTCCCGTGAGAATTGCGTGTGAAGCTTGAGTGGTGAGATATACAAGCACATATATGTGAGCACAAGATGAAAATGGCGACCGAAGCAAGTTTTGCGGGTTTCCAAGGCGCGGGACCCCTGGTAAATTGGGAATGGCGAGCGAAGCGAGCTCTACGGTCATGGGGTAGGTTGGCCCCGGGAAACCCCGAAGAGCCCCTGAGTTGGCTCCTGGGGTGACCTGAGTTCCAAGGGTCCAAATTCTGGCTAGTCGGGCCGGTTAGTTAAGAATAAAGGCAAGATTGATAAGTTGTTTAAGTTACAGAATATAAAATTTATTTATTTATTTAAAGAAAATTACTTTGGTTTAAAATCTTTACATTTTCTTGCCATATTTTGTTCTTTTATGTTTTAAATAAAATGGAAATTATTTTTTTCAAATTACTTTGCTTACGTAGATTTTTTTTTAAATTAAATTCTCTACAAATTTTTTTTAATTTACTTATTTATTTTTTATTGCCAATTAAACAAAATAAAGAAACAAAAGTTATACCAAACTTAAAAAAAATATATTTTTTGTAATATATTTTATGCTAAAGGATTTAGAGAAATCCTTTGGCTTACGACTTATGGACTACAAAATTTCGGGAAATATAGTTTTACAACCCGATTTTTCTCCATAAATGTACATCAAAAAATTTCAATTTGACTTTATTTTACCGTTGTAGTACAAATCATGAATAAATTTTTTTGCTAGTCATAACTCGAGTACGTCTCTGAATATATTTTTATGAGTTTTTTAAAATTATTTTAATGAGTTTAATAGAAATATTTTATATTACCCTAATCGTTACAAAAAGCTTAGATGTTACTGAAGAAGTGGGTTATAATAAAATTTAAATAATTATTATGATTGTTATTTATTTGTTTTTCTATTATTGCGATAGTCTTTTAAATTACATTTTATTAAATTCATAAATATATTTACTTTAAAAAATAATTAGTAAAAATAATAATCCATATTAAAAATACATATGTAATCGTATTTTAAAGAATTACCAACTTTGAAACCTTTTTACGTGTTTCACTGTATTACTGGTGTAAAACTAATCATTTAATTGTTAAGTGTACATAATTTTTTTTATTATTATTTAAGGTGGTAAAACTGCAGTTCTTGATAATATTATAAATGCCAAGACTTGGTATGTTTATTCATAAAATTTATTCAAATGCAAGTCGTAATTTGAAGTGACTATTTGACTTTGTTATAAAAGTTGGAAAGTTGTGACATGATGTATGCTGTTTTACAATATATTCTGTTTTTATTACTTTTAAACATATGTTGTTACTTTAACTGAAATATTTATTTTATTTTACGTTGCTTTGTTGCGGTTTATTGGTTTTTATTTGTTCATTTTATTTTATTATGAACTTGATTTTGTAAGATATTAAATATAAATTATATTACAAGAATATGTATGCTAATTTAAAACGACTTTTATTGTTTTACTACTTACACTTCACTTACCTCATTGTGTCACTACTGATCAGTTTAATATTGGTTAAAATCAACCGTTGAGGTATAATAGTCCTTAAAATAATGTCATAAAGTATTATTTTATATAAATAAATAAAAAGCCAGTTTAAACCGAATTTTTTTTTCCTGTTTAGCCTCCAGGAATTACCGTCAGGTATTACTTCAGAGGATGAATAAGGAGGATATGCATGAGTGTAAGTGAAGTATAGTCGTGTACAGTTTCAGGTCGACCATTTCTGAGATGTGTGGTTAATAGAAACCCAACCACCAAAAAACACTGGTATCCACGATGTAGTTTTCAAACCCGTATAAAAGTAACTGCCTTTACTAAGATGTGAACGTTGGAACTCTAGACTTCGAAATCAGCTGATTTGCGAAGACGCGTTCACCACTAGACCAACCCGGTGGGTTTAACCGAATTCTATTTTACCAGAATTTTACCCTGCATGTCAGGGTAAACATTTTAAAATTGAAATTCTAAATAAGGTTTTTATTATTTTTATAAAATATTAAATCTTTTTATAATTAATATCGCATCTTCATTTGTATATGTTCAGCATCTGCAAAAGTTATCACGTATTTATTTATTTTTTCTTTAAAATGTTAGCATTTTAGTTTACTAAATCTTTCGTATGATGGTTACAAAATTATAATATATATTTAGTTTTTGTTAAACATATCTTCTTTTTTATGTACCAATGTTCGTTATGGAACGTCGATAATCATCTAGGCTTTTACAGCTTTGTCTATAGGTAATCAAAACAAAAAGCTGGCAGACTAGGAAAACTAATCTTCAATTATGAAATTTCCTTTATTCTGGATCTCGACTTTCATGATTTTTTTTTTTATTTTAAGAGATTGAAGCCAATACTTTTCTAGATGTTTCACCATGCTTATAAAATACCTTTCAACTATTTTAACTTTTCCTGTTCTAGTTTCCTGACTTTTTAATCCACCTTATTGCAGACTTATCTCACCAATTAATCTTAAGCAGTCATCAACAAACTCACATTTCAAAGGCTTCAATTTTCCTCAACGATGTTTTCGTAAATACTTGCAATACAGCAGCACAAAGAACATTACTGAGATTTAAATTAAATATTTATGATAAACCAAAGATACATTTTCACATTATTATTGATTAAATCGATTATAATTAAATACATTCTTAGAAAATATTTTTAATAGATTTTAAAAATTTATTAAAAACAAAATATTTAATTTCTTTAAAACCGGCAAAAACCTAAAATAATAATAATAATATATTTTCTATGTCTTCTTCTCTAATTTTGAATTTCAAATTTTGCCATCAAAATAGAAAAAATTAACTGATCCTTAATTTTGTACCCATTATAAAATGTTATTGAGAAAAAACTGGAAAAAAGTATTCCTGTTTTTATAGTTTTGAGTGTAGTTTTTTAGTCTATATATTTTTTTTCAAAGCAACAAACCTGCGTCCTGATAAATGAAATGAAAAGACTCCAGGGAAAATAAAAGTATGCTTGAGCATGCTATAGACCAGCCTTTCTCATCCTTTCTTCTTTCTTTTTCTGTTTAGCCTTTGGAACCACCGTAAGGTATTACTTCAGATGGTTAACGAGGATAATATGTATGAAATGTAGTCTTGTACAGTCTTAGGTCGTCCATTCCTGTAATGTGTGGTTATTGAAATCCAACAACCAAAGAACACCGGTATCAACGATCTAGTAATCAAATCCATATATAGTAACAACTTCCTTTATTAGGATTTGAACCTTAGAACTCTCGACTTAGAAATCAGCTGATTTCGGATGACGAGTTCACCACTAGACCAACCCGGTGGGTTAGCTTTTCTCAACCTGGTCGTTTCGCGACACCCGGTGAATTTAGCCTACAACTTTTCTCGTAAACAATTATGAAATCATTTCATGTGGAAAAAAGTAATTCGTTATAAACATTTTACTTACATTTATAAGCACACATGTAAAGATAATAGATTAATTAGATGTTACGTTTGTTTTTCATTTAAAGATTTCTCCATACGTGAATCTATATTAAAAACACACAAAAGAAAATTGTTTTCAAGTGATAAAAGACGATTCCTATGTATAGTTTTTACAGTAACCTTGATGAAAACCCCTTTTCACAAAGGTAAGACGTGGCGAAAGGGATTAATATGTTCAATGTTTCTGCGACTAAATTTCCATTCTCACTTCCACGAGCAAGCCAAAACGTATCTAAATCTTCAGATGTGAATTGTAGTTCTAACGTTTTATCGGCAGACATTTCCATGACCCTGGTCGTGAATCTCAACTGGTAAGTTAGCAGCTGCAACAACGTTTTTCAGTAAATGGATTCAATACCCATCTCTTCGGGAAATCATTTTTGTTTTTCGAGATATACACTGCCAACTAAAATTCCTTCATGTTCGAACATCACGCTCTCACAGCGAATATTATGCAAACAGACCAAATTACAAGAAGCACGTTCACATAAAGTTGAAGCCTGTAAATTGCTCATGTTTCTACACTTCATACATGCATGTTCATACCCGTTGCTATCAACCCAGCTAAATAGTTTTAACGGGGTATCCTCGTTAAAGGCTTTTGCTTAAAGTCAGAGTCCCGGCTCCCGGAGTGGGAACCCAGGGACGGCATAGCCGGGCCTGGTGGATCCTACTCTGGGGGTTTGAGGCGGGCGCATTGTAATATCCGAACGGCGGGCTGAGACGGGGAGGCCCGTTAGGGTATAGGACTGGGCTGTTTTATACTTAACTGCAGGAGCCGGCACAGGGGAAAAGGTGAAAAGGGGAAAAAATAGTTTTAACTAGGTTTCATTGGACTGGAATTGTGGGGGGGGGGGTCGCAAAATATTCATTTTTTTTACTTTTTTAGGGTCGTGGAGCAAAAAAGTTTGAGAATCAATGCTGTAAACAATTTTTTGAGGTCCTCTAGCTAATGATATGTGTTTTATTTTTATTCTAAAATTTCCAACTAGTTTTTTTTTACGTGAAAATAGTTGTATTTGTTAATATCAGAATGAATTATTACGTTATAAATAATAATATACAAATTGAATTAAATATTTCCTCTTTTTTTTTTTTAATTGATTAATGAAACTTTTTCAAATGTATTTAAATTTCGATTTTTTGAAGTCAGTACCAAACCCTTGAATTAAAACTAAATTCATTAAAACCAAATAAATTTCCTAACCTTAGTTCAATTCCGGTTTCAAAATATTCGAAATTTAAAAAAGAACAGATAGATTTATTTTTTCATTTTTAGGGAATTTTTTTTTTTACTCACATTTTTTTTCGTGATAAGCCGCTGTGGTCTGCGCTTGAACAAAACTAGTTCACTTTGGACTGTTTTCTCTCTTTGCAGTAGTTTTTCATCCTTTCGCTGTTTCTCTTCTTCTTTAGTTTATCCATTTTATTTTGTTAATTTTGTTTTTGTTTCATTCTGGAACTCCATCAATTTTTTTTTTTTTTTTTGTGAAAGGATCTCTGTTATGTATTTTTTCTTTTTTAATTTCTAATTTAGATAAATCTATTTCTATTTCTTTAAATTAATTTAACTCTTTTCCTATTACAAAAAAAAAGTCAACGTTCTATTTTTAGCAATTTTATCTTTGTTCATTCGTTAGATAAGACCATAAAATTTTTATTTTGATTAAGGTTTGTAGTTTTTCGAATTTTTCGTAAAGTTCTTTATTTAATCTAAAGTTAAATTCAAAATTATTGTTTATTTTCTTGGGTCCTAGGATTTTCCTTAATATTTTTCTTTTTTTTTTTTAGTTCTTCAATTATTTTTTCTTGCAAAAGGTTATAAGCATTCTGCTGCATATAAATTAAAATCGGACGTAAGTAATTGATTTATTAATAATTAATTACTAACCTGTGATAATAAAAATAATTTTACCATAAATAATTAAAAAAATATGAAAAAAATGTAATAAAAAATATAAGTAATTTTTAGGCGTACAAAGATCTCATGTAGTGTCCACATCAGATTTTTTTACCATATTGTAGTAAATTTATAAACTGCGTAAAAATTTCACATTTAATTAACCGAAGTGTAGTATATTATTAATTAACAAGAGTTAACTTTATTGTATGATGTACTGTACCAGTATTTATGTTTATTACTATACTAATGCTAGAATATTACACAATAAATCACTTGTATTTTCTTATGACAGCTTTTATTTATTTATTTATTTTTTATAATTTAAAATAGAAATAAATATGTATTTATAATTTTTATAATCTGTAATAAAAACTTAACTAATATACAATTCACACACGCGTCCTTGTGTACATATGTGTGTGTTGACATGATTGGATAATATTTATTTAATTTAGTGACCTTGTTAATGCTTTTTCGTTTTAAGATTATCGAATCCGACTATATTAATTGAAGATGTAATAAAATTAATAATATCACATTTTCTTGATAAATCGTCCAAATACGTATATTCTAGTTACGAAGCTTTTTAATTTGATTTATTAATTCTGTAAACACAGTGAATATGAGTGTTTAAAAATTATATTCGCGCACAATTTATGTATGAAACATAACACACACAGAAAAGAATGTAAAAGTGAGTACCACAAATAAATTGAAAAATTTCTTAACATTTACTTCACGTGGTTTTTCATTGCATAAATGTTTTCTAATCTCGATTCTGGTTATATTATTTTAATACTTTTATTTATTTATTTTATATAAATAACAATTTATTACGGAATTCTATTCCGACTTTGTTTTACAGCTCGCTTTTTCCTTCGATTAAAACTTTAAAGGTTTGGATGTTTAACGGAATTGAATATAACTTAAATTATTTTTTCTAAATTGTTTAGTTCGTTAATTTTTTTAAATTTAGATATTTATATATAAAAAAAAATATTTCGCAGTTCTACACAAGAAGACTGTTGTTGCGTTAATTTAATTTGGTTTTACTATATTTTTTTTAATTTTATCTAATATTTGCTAACAATAGATACCGCAGATAAAGAAATGTCAATTTTCCAAGTTGCAACGTCATAACAAACCACGCTTCAATTTGCCTGGCTCAGATTTTTTCGAATTTAATTGATCGTAAATAAAGAAAGATTCAACCAATTTTCATCAAATTGTCAAATGCACAACTTCAGATACACTATTAGAGCATATCTAAATTTTAAGGAAATTGATCAAATAGTTTTGTTGATTTTCCGACCCACAAAAATTTTTATATAGGCTTATATATGTAACTATATAATTATATATACAACATTATAGGATTTCCGATTTTTCCCCTTTAGAAGAGCGCGTGAACTTGAGCCAATCATGGTTTTACTTCTTTCTATTTTCTTCCCAAAATCTCTTCATCCGTTCACTATGTTTCTCCTTCGTTCTCCTCCTTCGAGTTTCTTCATATAGTTACTTTTTTGCTCCTGTTCAATTTTCTTATTTATAATTAAATCCCTAAATTTCCTTTTGTCCTTGATTTCTTCTTCTGAGATGTTCAGTCGTTTCAAGTCGTCCTGTGTTTCTTTCATCTAAATGAACTTCAATTAGGAACCGAGAATGGCGAAACGAAGGCTGTTAATGACGGCGTCGATCTTCGTGACATTCAACGCGGTGCCAGTGTGGTGTGAAGCCCTAGACGTCAAAAGGAATGAAGGAAGGCTGGCCTCGCTTCAGAGAAGGGCCGTGATCAAAATCATCGCGGCATACAGAACGGTGTCATGGGAAGCTGCGAGAGTCCTGGTGGGTATCCCGCCAGCTCGACTGAGGGCTCTACAGTTGAAGCGAGTCTATGAGGAAATTCCGCTGCCCGATTCTGCGAGCCCCCTACTTCAGGAGTGGCAGGAGATGTGGGATACCGGGAATACGGGAGTTTGGACCTGTCGGATGATTCCAAGGCTGAAGGAGTAGCTGGGGAGGAAGCATGGGGACGTTGATTACTACGTCTGCCAGCTCCTCTCTGGTCACGGAGAATTCGGATCCTATCTCTACAGGTTTCGGAGAAGGAAACTTCCTAATTGTATTTATTGTGGACTAGTGGATACTACGGAGCACATATTCTATGAGTGCCCCAGATGGAACGATATCAAGGCACGAGCGGACCTAGGACGGATCACGGTGGAGCTTAGAGTAGCCTACATGCTACGAGGTGCCGAGCAGTGAAAGACGGTTGCGGGAATGGTTGCTGTGATCCTGCGGATGAAGGAGTCAGAGTACAGCGTGTGGGGTGCAAGCTAACTGTTGTGTAGTCTTGTGGTGAGGGGATCTATTACTATCGTGAAGGGATCTACTAAAATGATGAAACGTGGCGACGTCTAGGGCTAGAGAGGTAGCCCTAATGCTTAAGGTGTTCTGGTCCACCTACATGCAAGAGTTGAGGGTCGGAGCTACCCGATGATGGTATGGGGGACCCTCAAGGTGTGAGAGGACGGGTCGCGTGGGGTAAACACTGGGAAGCACCAGATGTGCGAAACGCACATCTGGTGCTTCGTAGGTTAGGGATGGGAAGGGCATCTCTCCAGTGAGGGATGGCCCGGTTATCCAGAAGAGGAAATCACCGTGTCCTGATGACACTAGGAAGACCCCGGTGGGATGCCTCTGCAGGGGGCTGGACAGGGAGCACAGGCTGCTGCCACGGCATCCTGAGGTGACTGAATGATGCTTAATTGCCGGAATAGTTGCCTTAAGAGTGTTTAAATCAGAAACAAAAAAACGGACTTTAACTTTAATGCCCTGACGACGTTGAAAATTTTCTGATTCTATTTTCATCCATCCTGCATAACTATCCGTAGAATTGTATTTTTCAGACGTCTTCTCATAAACTTGTCGGTGATGGCGTCTGTGTTTTCATATAAAGTTTTCGTATATATTTATTTTTGTACTATTTTTACAGCTTTTGTGATTCGAAAATCTCCAAAACTATCAAACCAATTTCATTGAAAATTAAATATGTTATAATAGTGTATCTGAATTTTTGCATGAAAAATTTTCATGAAGATTAGTTGAGTCGTTCTTGAGTTACGATCAATTTAAGATAGAAAAACTTGAGCAGGGCAAGTTAGAAGCCTGGTTTGCTATGAATGCTGCAAGTTGGAACGTTGACGTTTCTTTACCTACGATATCTATTGTTAAAAATATTGTTTAGCGTATTCAGGTTGCATTACCTTCCGGTCTCCGTGCCGCGAAAAGATGGGAAATGAGGTCAAAAATCGGAAATGTGAGAAAAAGAAATTGGCAGAAGTTGTACGTATAGGTATATTTAGATTAATATCTCCCGACTGAGTCAAAATAAATTCTTCAAAAATGTTCTATATATGGGGCATTAGTGGCATTAAAATTAAAAAAGAGGATTGGATCAATTTCGACATTTTCAATTTTTTTTATATGTGATAGTAAAAAAACTGGGCTTTAATACTTTTTAGGTTATTTAAAATTCCAAAATTTTAAAGCAACCGGAATTTAGAAGCGGGAGAGAATAATCATTATTATTTGTTAAGTAGTTTTCAGTTCATATCTTGGAAACCCGTTGACTAAAAAAGTTGAAATTTTCCTTGTGTATTTATATTTCAGTTTTTATGTGATTTCGACCTTATCGGACAAGGGAATTACAGGAAATATTTTTCTTTTTTTTAACATATTAACTTAGAAAAAATTTGATATCCTTTATTTGGACCATATATTTCAAGATGCTGCTAGTAAAAAATATTTTATTTATTTTTTATTTATTTATATAATTACTAGCCTATCTAGCCTGGGGGCTCCTTTCCCTGGACCCTCGCTGTGTTCGTTATCATCATAATACTGTTAAATAACAATTAAATCCTGAAAAGCTCTCTTTCCTGCACCGTTTCCCTTGCTGTTAACATAGAAGCTCCGATACGCTCCTTCTGTACACAAACATATCGCTTTTGGTTCCCTTTTAATTACCTTAGAACACCCTATAAAGGGTCAAGTAGAGAGCTGAAAATCGGATACGTTATAAAAGGAATAGTCTATTAGTTTTATATCGAAAAATGAAATAAAAAACGGTATTATGTTGTCGTCCAAAAGGAAAAATTCATAACATCACCCCCAAGAAGGGTAGTGCCTCGATCTATGACTTAAAAACCTTGCCTGGGATAACAAAAATGTATTCTGAAAATTTGAAAGCAATCGGTCGGTTCTCGCATGATTTTGTTGCAAACGGACATAACCGTCAAAAAACGTTCGCATTTACATTTTAGATTTGTTTTTAATTTATCAACGTAGATATATTTATGATGTTTGTTTAAACGACGAAATATGGATCTGATTTTAGATTTTCTTCTTTTTTTTTAAATCTAATAAGCAGTTCTTTTTGTTATTTTTATTGTAATAACAGTTTAGAATAGGTGTTTTTTTATTTTTATTTTTATTTACTGTGTTTTAATTTAAATATCTTGATTTATATATAAACACAACCATAGGTTGATAGTTGAACTTGTCCTGTCTTATACTCACACTTAAATCTGTGTCTTTAATTTAATTAACAACGACTTAAATTCAAATGTTTAAAATGAATATACGTTAAAATTTTAAATGATTTTGAAAATTATATTTTTAACCGTTACATAACAGCTGATCGGTAATATTACTTACAATAATGTTTTATATAGTTTTCATTATTTATACAATTGTAACGTATTTATTATAAGTAAATTGAACCATTCAAAAAGTTCAATTCATTCATAATTTATGTAGTAGAATGATAAAGAGTATTTGTGATATTGAGAAAGATCGATAGATGGGGGTTGGAGGTGTTTTGTTGTTAGGATTGTAAATGGAACACTAGGGTAATGTACTATTACCCTTTTCCCTTGGGGTGTTTGAGTAAAGACCTTCCACCTTGTAACTAGTACCGTCATACTATATTGTATTTTGTAGGGTTTATTATACGTGGACCTATCTCCTGTGACATACCTTGCTTGCTTGCTTGTACATAACAATCAGGACACACCAGATGTCTCACAGATGGATCTGTTGTAGGGCCTATGTATGTTTTTGAGTATAAAGTGGGTGTGATTCATAATACAGTACTTTACTACACACTTGCCTTATTGATTTTATTCTCGCATAAAAATATGCTTTTACCGTTCGTTCTTCGTAGACGAATATATATATTTTTTACTTATTCATTCATTACTAGTTTTTGAGTTAATAAACTGTTTTTTATCTGATGAACTGTTTTTTACGGAAGTATTGTTGCAGTAACAAAAAAAATAGATTTTCTTAAAAATTATAAATTAATCCGTAGGTTAAATTCATACAGGTTTCATAGGTGAAATTTGTAGAGGGGGAAATATATAAACGGGTTAAATTTTTTTATTTTTTTATTTCTTGTTTAGCCTCCGGGATTTACCTTACAGATATTACTTCAGAGGATGAATGAGGATTCATGTATGAGTATAAATGAAGTGTAGTCTTGTACAGTCTCAGTTCGACCATTCCTGAGATGTGTGGTTAATTGAAACCCAACCACCAAAGAACACCTGTATTCACGATCTAGTATTCAATTCCGTATAAAACTAACTGCCTTTACTGGGACTCGACTTGCTGGAACTCTCGACTTCCAAATCAGCTGATTTGGGAAGACGCGTTCACCACTAGACCAACCCGGCCGGTGGGTTAACGGGTTAATCTTATATTTAGGCTAGAATACCACAGATTTCGATATATGTAACAATTCTGAACACATACGATTTTGAGCGTAACACACAGGTAATAAGGTATAAGAGAGGATAAACTTTGCTCGATCATTTAAATACTGTGCAGGTGTATTAAGAAAATATCTTATTATTAAAACATAAATATAAATTTTGTAAAGTAAGAATAGAACTTAAATTTATAACAGTAAATTATGAAAATAATTTAAGCCAGCTAAGAAAAGGTTTTCAGTAATTTCACATAGTGACAAATCTGTATTCGTTTAGTGTTAGCTTACATAGGTATAACAGAGAATACATCTTGAACTCTCATTAAAATATGAAAAATAAGGTCTTACGTTAAAAATATATTAAGAGTATTATTACTTAAATATAAACTATAAAGAAATAAACATAAACAAAAGATTTGTAAATAGAAATAAGTATAAAATCCTGCTAAGGAACGCTGGTTGGTTGCCTACAAGTCAATTGCTCTAGGTGGAATTGACACCGTACAGTTCTGTATCATACAATTTGTTACACAAAAGAAATGATAGTTCCAGAACACGTGGAAGACAATAAAGATTTATTAATATCCTTGAAAATTAAATTACACAGCCGAAGCTGTAGGTTTTATAAAACGGTACGCGTTCATCACTTAAGTTAAATTATACTGGAATCAGGATGTCACGCATTTTTTCAATATTTATTGGACGTTAACAAGTAGAAAAATCTTATATGAAATAAAATTTTTAAAAAATTATCTCTCTTGCTCAACCCCTTTCTCACACTCTCTTTGTATGTGTGTGAATAATATCTTAAAAATAATACTAAAAATACTAATACTCTAAGAAATAATACCTTTTTAAACTTCAACTTTTTTAAAATTGCCTGCAAATTAAAAACTGCGCAAGAAGACCGACTTTTCGTTAATTTAATTTGTTTTTAATATAATATTTTTTAATTTTATTTTATTATTGTTAACAATAGATATTGCAGATAAAAAACATCAACGTTCCAACTTGTAGCATCATAATGACTTAAATACGAGTCTCAATGCGGCGGTTATCTTAATTAATATATATTTATTTTCTTAAATCTGCTTATTTTCTGTAGCGATCTCGGATGTTATATATTGTGGTTAAAAAATAATAAAAATTGTTAATATTTGAAAATGATATCGAAAAAAATATATTTATTTATTATTTTTTTAATAAATTTGTTACTGATAAAATATAAAGTAAAGGAAAAACTTAGATACAGATAGTTAACAGAAAACTGTTAACTACAATAATAGCGAATTATAATAGAGGTTTAGGTATTTTAACAAGAAAATAAAATCAAAAATTTTAAAATCCCACGACGAAATAAACGTTAAAAAGATATTAGATATCAAAAGATATTATTAAAGACTTAATTTCTTTTTACTTAACCTTACCCCGGTTAGACATGACATTTTCACACGCTAATTGACATTCATTTCATCCTCTGAAGTAATACCTAACGTTCAAAAAGTGTTTTGGAAAAACATATCTACTCCAGCGGCCCCTGCTGGCCTATAACCGTAAAACACGTCTAAGAACCTGCTCTGAAGTGATACCTATGTAAGGCAAAAAACACCGCATCGAAATCGGTCCAGTAGTTTTTAAGTAAATTGGTAACCTCTTAACCCAAACGCATATACCGTCTCTGTTCTGTCGTGAGTAAAAAGTTATTTTCAAATATCAAGCAAATTTTTAACAACTATAAAATTTTTAACGTCTAACAAGTTAAATGTATTAACATACGAACGTATTTGTTTTTTAATATAATAACTGAAAAAATGGAAAATATTTTTAAATAAGAGGAAAGTAGGGTTCTGTTCTGTAAAAGAGGAAAAATTAAACCAAAGTTGTTTTAAATTTTTTACCATTAAGTTTATTTTATTTATTTATTTATTAAATGATTTTTCTTTTGTTAAATCACAAAATATGCAATAAAATATAAACCATTTTTTTTAAAATTAAGATGGGTCACTGCCACTCAGAATATTTTTGAAATTATATGCAGTGTATACTTTCTTCTAATAACAATTTCATTCAAATCATATGGAAGAGTTATTTTAATGTACAGTACAACAATTTTATTAAAATAGCAAGTAAAATACTAGTATAAAAGATATGTCTACGTATATATATAAATATATCACTTTTCGCTTGAAATATATCTATCGATATTTGTATTTTTCCTACAGCTCAAAATCAATATAATATTAATAAAAATTAAAAATTATCAATTTTATCAACTAAATAATCAAATTCATTATATTGCTTTTTTATTATTGCCTATTTATAAATCTGTTATTGTTTATTAATGTTTACATTAATTTTTAAATAATATTTAATTTTTTTTTGTGAAAACTTGGAAGTATTAACGTTTTGATGTTATTGATAAATATTAATGTTGATATTTATAAATGTTTTGTTTTTTGCACGTACAATTTTCGTGTATTTTTTAATGTAAACATCAAATTTTCTGTGCTTTAAAGTTAAAAATAATAATTAATGTTTTTTTGTAAATATATTTAAATTAAAAAATATGTATGTATCGATACTCTAATTCCTAAATAAAATTATTTACTTTTTTATTCATTATTGATTTATACTTAAAATTATCGATAATATAATAATATTTACTTTAGGTTCTGTCAGATTCATGTAAGTTAATTAGCATTTCCGGCCTCCGTGGCGTGAGTGGTAGCGTCTCGGCCTTTCATCCAGGAAGTCCCGAGTTCGAATCCCGGTCGGGCATGGTACTTTCACACACGCTAAAAATCATTCATCTCATCCTCTGAAGCAATACCTAACGGTGATTCCGGAGATTAAACAAAAAAAATCCTTTTCGGCACGCCGAAAAGCGGAAGTAAATTTCACGGGTGCTATGTAGGGGGATAAAAAATATTTCCACGTTAAAGTTAAGAAAAACTTCAAATTTACTCAACACGATATTGGTTGCATATGAAAAAAAGTTTCACATGTTTAGCATACAAGCCCCATCTTACAATTCCAGCAAAATTTTGGTCATCCCTTCCCGTAAAGGTTGGTCATATCAAAAATTGTTTCAGACAAAGGTTTTAAGTAATGTTTAGTGGACTAACGACCACTTTAAACCGATACTGTGCCTATTAAGGGAGGTATAATTCTTTTTTGTCTTCGAAACCCCATTTATTCAACCCCTTGAGCCAATGGTTGGTGATACCAAAAAACTTTACTTAGACAAGTTTTAGGCCCTTATCCAAAGAATAGTAGGAAATTTAAACGAATTCGATATTTTACTCAATAAGAGATTTATAGCGATAAAATCCCCCCCCCCCTTCACCCTATGATTCGATTTTGGCCGTTAACGAACTCGATCGAGATTTTGGGACGAGATATTTTTAAGGAACAATTTGAAAGTGATTGGCGCAAAATTAAGGCAGTATCGTGTCCACAAGAAGTTGAAATATATATATAAATGGATATATAAACTTTTGAGCTAACGATGGTTTTGAGGTCTGGGAATATGAAACGCGAAGATATGTCGAAATTTTCCGGAAGTCGAATCATAGTACCTATTACAATAGCTTTCTTATGAAATCTACCTATTAAAAAAAAAAAAAATTAATTGGGATTTTCGGCCTCCGTGGCGCGAGTAGTAGCGTCTCGACCTTTCATCCGGAAGTCCCGGGTTCAAATCCCGGTCAGTTATGGCATTTTCACACGCTACTTAACGGTGGTGGAATTAAATAAATAATTTATATATTATCTTTTGTAAGTTGCTTATCTTTAATAATATTGAATTTCAAAACAACAGCAATCATTTTTTAACTCATTTGTAGCAAGAAGTTGAGAAAATCTGACCATATTCTCAACATTTATGTTGAACTTAAAAGTTTCCCCTCCGACAAACCAATCTTTTTTGTATTATTATTTCATATATTTATCAAAAGAAAGTAATAATGATTTATTAAAATAATTATAAGTTACACAATTATCATAAAATTGTTTTAAAACGTGGTTAAAAGCATTTAAATTATCTTTTATAAGGTAGACAAAAATAATTAAAGAATACAAATTTTATTTTATTTTTCTCTCCATATTAAAGGTTGAAAACTATTTCCATCCTTATAAACCCTCATTTAAAAATTAATAATAGATTTGTAATAAAGAGAAATAATATTACAGCAGATGAGTGATCAGATTTAACGTTTGAAAAAACCAGTATACTGTATATATAAACGAACGAACACAGGTTGTTCAAAGATGTAGTATAACGAGTGTACCATGAAGTTCTCCTGGAACTTTGGGTAACCCATCCTACTCGTTAAAATAACGGAAAGAGTTCGTATAAACATACATCCTAAAATGCTTCGTTTGCAAGTTACGGTAAGTGAAAGAATTCGCTTGGATTTCAGCTACCCCGGTGAAATGAGGTCGTACTGAAATTTTTAGGACGTTAAATAAGGGCAGAATTAGTGATTTCTTATGGTTATTGATCTGAAAAATCGATTAAAAATCTCATAGAACCGTATCTGCAGTAGGTTTTGAGAAATCTGGAGTGAAAACCAATAAATTGAGGTAAAAACCCCTATTTTTTATGTTTGACGTACAGTAACTTTATTAAATTGGTAATAAACGCGTAATAATTTTAAGTAAAACTTAATTCTGACGAGACTTTAATTCTGATCAAAATGGTGTAAGATAAGTTGAATAAAACAAAGAAAAGTTAGGAAAATTCGAATTTTATTTAGAAACAATACAATAGACGAAAGTGTCCATTACCTTGTACACATAAGTATGTATATAAGTACCTTGTATAAGTGCATTATTACTTTTCTATGCACATAAGAGTACCATATATATATATAAATTATTAATTATTATTAGCATTTCTCGTCGCGGCTAATATTAAATCAAAATTTTAACATGAATCCAAAAATTATTCTTAACGTCAACCTTATTTTATATTTTTACAGAAATATGAGTAACTATTCAATATAATGTATCTTAAAAAGAAATGAACCCAATTAGTAAGAAATGTCCATGATTTGAAAAAAGGATAGAAAGATAGCCGGGTCAGGGCTCAGCGCCCTGGAACATTCTGTGTTCATTAAACACGTACTTATAACAATAGTAATAATAATAATAAATGAAAATTAGCCTATTCAACTTACAAAATCCTATCACTGTATTATTTCTTCAGGGCAAGAGTCTGGTTAGAGTAGAACCCAAAATTTGAATAATCTTAAGAATGCTGTTTTCAAAATAGTCTGCCTCCATCTTATAAATAGTAGGTATAATTAGCTATAAATAGTAGGTATCCTTCGTACGGGTAAAAATGTATTTTGCCCGTTTCTTAGCATAACCTAACAAACATCACTAGGAAGTGAAACGTACTTAGTTTTTTCTTTTTTTACTTTTATGTCTTTTTTTCAAGAAACCGGAGGCAGGTATAGCCAGTGGCGTCGCATGTACACTAACAACGGCAGTTCATGTATTTGTTGAGCCATCGCTCCGTACACCGTCGCATCCCTTAAAAAATTGAAATTCAAAAAAACCCGAAAATTGTTTTTAGATATTTATCTGAACAGTATTCGCAATCCGAAATCTAGTGAATATCTCGTTTAGTATAATCGGAAATGGAGAAATTTTCTTTCAATCGTTGTTCAAATTTTTTTTATCTCTCTTCACTTCTTTCAAAGTCGAATCTCGTAAAATCTAGAAATTGGTTTTTAGATATTTACATGAAGATAACAAACGAAAAATCAGGTTGATATCTTGATTTATTACGGAGAAATTAAAAAAAATTCAATGTTACTCCATTTTAATTTTTTATATTTGTAATTTCAAAAAATCCTTACCTAATATCTACTTATACTGTAAGAAGAACGTGTATACAAATTTTCATCAATTTATCTTCAGTAGTTTTTGGTGGGCGTTGGTTATGGTGTTAGTCTGTTATTTTGTTTTATATATATATGTATTATCGACTCTAAATGGTTACAACACCACTTTAGAAAATCAAACGTAAACGGCTTGACGAAGCCGTGTAAGCTTTCTTGGAGAAAATATTCTAAAAAAGTTTTTCTTCACCTAATTTGAAAGTTCTTTGTAAATATTTTAAAAAATTAATAATTAATTTGGCTGACACAATCTATATTTTACTGTTAGATGGCATTTACATAAAATCTATATAAAACTCTATTATTTTAATGAAATTTTACAGTACGTTCAATTTTTTTGGATCGTATTTTATATTTACATACAGAGTATGTAAATTCATAGAATTCAATAATTATGAATAAACAGGGTTGCAGTTTATGTATATAAACATTCAAAAAACTGAGTTACAGTAGTTGTATTATTTGTATTGAAGTAAAGAGAAAAGGAGCGGTGAAGTATTATTAGGGGGGAGGTGGGAAAAGAGGTTATTTACAAAGAGAATTACAAAGGAGTAATTTAATTTGTAATATGGAAGGGTAATGCCTCGGTTACACCAAGGACTCGACGTCAGAAAGGGAAAAAACTTAAAAGGGGGCGGTCGGTGCAAGTCGTTCGTTCTTCGGCCCTATTCGGTTAAGTCCGCGAGAGATATGTTAGTTTATTGTGGCGGGGGTGTCAGGTACGATGTTGTGTGTCTGTGTGTGTATATGTGTGTAGGAGCTTGTGGAGGGGATATCGGCGCCTGGCTTCAGTAGGCCATGGTGGCTCGTGGAGAAGACATGTATTCTCCTAGTTATGATAGCAGCTATTCATACCGTTTATGGAGTTTGGCTAACGTCTGGACAACTTATCAATGTCAGTTTTTTATTATTATTATTTTTTAAATTAATTATTATTTCTTAATTAACATACTGTTGTTATTATTATCTGTTACGTTACTTTTTAATTTTAACAAATGGAGCAAAAAAAACCGCAAACAAAACCTGTTACATAGTGCGATTACAATAAAACCAAAGTCGCCGGTTATTTCTTTTACTTAGATAACCCTGTTATTTAGTAACGCTATTTGTAGAAACGTTCACCAATTATTCTGTTTTTTAATATAATTTTTTTAAACATGCAGCAATAACGTCAAAATATTGTTCTTGCAGTTTTAATTTGTAGGCTTAAATATTTACTATGTTTGTTTATACGTGTTTATTAAATTGTATTATTTAAATTTTTACTTTAACCGGTTGTTATATCACGTAATTAACATTTTTTTATTGTGTGTTCATATATATATTGTAACCATGAGTTCCGTTCAGTTTTTAATTAATACTTAAGGAAATAGTTTTGTTTACATGTGATCAAAATTGCCCGTAAGTAATTCACATTTGCCGGCCTCCGTGGCGCGAATGGGTAGCGTCTCGGCCTTTCATCCGGAGGTCCCGGGTTTGAATCCCGGTCAGGCATGGCATTTTCACACGATACAAAAATTTTTATTCATATCATCCTCTGAATTTATACCTAAATATGTTCCCGTTAAAAAAGTCACATTTAAAAAGATAAAATGTTTGTTAATTTTTTTTTCTTTTGAATTGTACTATACGTATTATTTAAAACAACCAATTTTAACCTAAATCTGGTATTTCTTTATCAGTGTTATAAATTTTTGCAGTTTACTGGTAATTTGTTGTTAATGTTATATTCATCAAACTTCATTAATTATTTAAAATGTAGTCATTAAAATTATTTAAAAACAAAAATATTTTTGTTCTTTTTCATTCTGCGTAGCTTTTGCAAAATAGATAAATTAAAATTATTAATGTATATTTTCTTAGCGTTGCGTGTATCTTTTCTAGTGTTGCATATATGATTAAAACTTAAAAATGATCCCTTACTTTTTTTTTTAAGTGTAATTTTTATCTCATAAATAGACGGAAAAATGTGCTACATGGAAAAACGATTTACTAATCAGGTAAAATTTAACTTTGACATTGTCAAAAAATATAAGGCTATCTGTTTGTTATTAACTATTTTTTTTTTAATACAAAATTAATCATATTTAAAGATATAAATATCTTAATAGAATACAACTAATTGTCTTCTGTTAAGAGGTATGAGACAACTCATACCTTTTCTGTAAATTTTACTTCGTTTCAAATAAAATGTAAATTGTACTTTGCTTTGTTTACCGAGGCGAACTGATAACAAGTTAGGTGTAATCTTTGTAAAAGTCGGGTAGTTTAATGTCTGGAGCCAATCTAGTATATGAATGACCGAACCATTTCGTTAAAGATAAGACCAATTTGTCCTTGCTTTATGAATTCGGCACTTGTTTACTTTAGGTGGTACCGTATTAGCCTGAACTGAATTGCAAACTTTCGTTGACCGTCATTAGAAAAACATTTTTTTTCGACAATCCGCAACATAAGTATGTAAAAGCATTAATCAATCACTTGACCTTAAATTTATTAGATAATATAGTAATCAATTTAGAATACTGGTTATTGTTAATATCACCCGATATAACCATTATATTAACAATTTTTATAACCATTTATATTTATTTATTTTATAAATATAATTTAACCAAACTTAACCTACGTTCGCTTCACTCACTAACCATGATTAATTAACACAGTAATGTTTTGAGTATTTAAATAATAAATTCAGTAATTATTGCAATTATTTATTATTTAAATAATGAAAACGTTACTGTTAATTAGTCGAGGTTAGTGAGCGAAGCAAGCGTAGGTTAAGTTTGGTTGATTTATATCTATAATTATAAGCACAAAACTTTGGGGTACTGTTTAAATAATAATTTTTTTAAATTACTGTTTCGACTAATTGTTAATTAGTCGAGGTTAGCGAGCGAAATTTTTCAAACTGCGGTACCACCTAAAGTGCACAAGTACCATGAAATCCTGGATTATTAAATATATGATGTTTTTAAAGATTTGTTTTGTTAGCTATTAGAGGTAATTAATCTCAAAATTGTTTAGTTTACATTTATATTTAACTAAATAAATGTCATTTTAAGGTTAAAAAGGGGAAAAAATATAAACGATAAGGTGGGGTAATAACATTATAAAAATGTTTCCTTAATATATTTTGTTTGTTATATATAATATTGTTTCATGTTGTACAGATAGATGCCTTTATTTTAAAAATGTTCTAGTAATCTACAATCCGCCAATGATTTCACCACCGTGTGTGTGATTATATAAATTATTATTATACATATATATATGTATATTAATTTTTCTTAACGTTGTAATTGATTTGTCAAATAATTTTTATGTTAGGTTGGTTGTTTTTTTGGTCTGATGTTCTGCTAAGGTGTAACATGTATTTCAAACCCGGATGTTTATCAATATGTCTTCTTTCAGTTTTCCGTTATACATAGAAGTAATGTATTAAATTTTGTTTATAGAATTCCGGTTCATCTTTGTTTATTTTTGTGGTTGTTTTTACAAAATAAAATTAAAACTGCGTATATTAATCAACAGATTTATTAAATTAAATTAACAAATTTATTGTTTTTGATGTTATTAGATTCGTGTTTATTTATGACGTAATTCCTTGTCAAAGATAAATTTTTAAAAAAATTGAATTTTTTAAAAAATAGTTAGTATAACTAACTGTTTTTATTTCATTGTATTTTTAATCTACTGTAGTGCATTTTCAAATTGTTGAATTAACAACTTTTTTTTTAACACTAATTGATAGTCGCATCAACTATTTAGTCATTTCGACTTTTTTCATTGTTATAATTATTTGCGTTTTGCTTTTAGATTAGTTCATTAACTCAAAATACTATTTTTAATGTATGTATGTTTTTTTAATTAAAATATAAAAATGTGTAAAACGATTTCATTTTTTATATATTTATTTGTGTAACATTTTACTGGGTTTTTCTATTTTTTTAGCCATGTTTATTTGTACGTAACCGTTCATTTGTCACTAGGATGAAGGAAATATTCTTCTGTTGGTGGGAAATAGCGATTAATTTAATGATCCAGCTGTTTTTTCCATAAAAATAAAAATCCCTAATTTTTTATTAAATTATTATTTTTATAGATTTTTTCCGATTTTTTATGTACAAGTAAAAATATATAAAATTGATTATGAACAAAATTCGTACATTATTTTTATTACATTTTCCATGTTTTAATAAGCTGATTTGTTTACTTCGCATATATTATTTTAATAGTGACGGGTAATTTTTTTTATTGTACAAATGTAGTAGAACTGTTTTTATATTATTTCATATTCATAATGTAACTTGTTTTTTGTTTAGTCAAAATACTTTAAGGTCATGTATGAGCGGTGAATTGTTATAAATTTATAACAAGATTTATGTATTAAGTACACAATATGGTTCTTTATTTACGTGTAAACATTTGTTGTTTTGGATGTCATTAAAAGATTTGATATCCTCTACTTGGAATTTACCTTGATTTATTTAGATAACTATATACTTTATTTTCTATAATAATTACGTTCGTTTTGAACATGGTGAGTAGATTATATCATTGTTTACATTTTAATTTTTGCATTATCCATTAAGATTTTTATTTATTTATTGCTTACGGACAAGCAATTAGTTATTAGTTGTTACCATTATTGTTTAAAACTATGCGTCACTTAAATGTTTAGATTAATAAATTTGTTAAATTTAAGAGTAATAATTCTAGATTTATAATTCAGTTGACGTAAGATTTTGTTTTGTAATTTCTATTAGCTTAACAATTTAAGGTGAGTTTGTAGTAACGTATCATTTATTTATAAATAATGTCAAAAGGAAACTTTATAAATTATTTTTTTGACCATACAGATCCATCGGTTCGGTGTTCTATTACTGGATATTTTATTTTTTCATTAATCGGCGGACCGCGCGAATTTCATCAGTTTTTCTTGTTTTCTTTCATGCTATACTTCATTTTATTGTGGTTTTCTCTTCTCTCATTAGTCCATCAATGTTTCTGATCTTTCTGTTTTACCACAGGAACCCCCATGTGACGTTTAATATTTTTCTAAATTTATTTTTATCAGGGGCAGAAGAATCTTTTCAGTTCTTTAATTTGTTTAATATATCCACCTTAACTTTTGAGATGCCATAATTTATCGTAAAGTTTTTTCTTTTATCGTTTGTGGGTCCGTTCTCATTTTTTTTTAATTTTCTGTAAATTCTGTAAATATAGAAATTTCATTTCTATATTTAATTGTGATTTTCATTAGTACATCTATAATTCCGTGTACATAAAAACATCTTTAGAATAAGATTTGAATTCAACTATTAAGAAATTACAGTTTTTTTTTTAAATTATAATTTTGTTTTTAATAATTCTTTTATTTAAAAAAACGAAAATATCGTTTTCTAAGAAATTTTACAGATTACGGAATCCTTTAATGTGATTAATATTAAATTTTTGATTGTTTATTTTTCTTCACGCATTGGCGTAGTAATAGGCTTTATTGGGGTCAATCCTATTAAAGAAGGATGTATAGGCACGTTTCTCCCAAACATTTCATGAAAGCAATTTTACATCGTTTATAACAGTTAATGGGTAATCATTTTCATCGAAATTTCTTTCGAATTATGTTTCCCCACGCCCGATAAAGATAGAATTTTTATTTATTAAGTCTTTTATATATCTATATATTAAGTCTGCAGAAATCGGCTGCAAGTAAATTTTTGTATAATCGAAATTACCTTTTTTTCCTTATCAAATAAAAGATTTCATATCTGTTTCAATAATCTTGTAGTTAATAAATAGATAACTATTTTAGTACATTATTTATTAATGCCTCTTTTAAATTAAATTTTATTTGTTTTCAAGAATTTTATTGTTTTATCGATTACAGAGGACTTACATTTTTTTCATAATAAGAGTTGTTACTAATCGAATTATAGTTTTAGGCTTAAACCATTATAATTCGCTTTATAAATAGTATAAAACTTCTATGGTGGTCTCATTCTGTTCCCCCAAACACTTTCCTGCTAATAACGTTGTTCATTTCAAAAAAAAATTAAGGAAAATAATGAAAAATAATTTCTAGTTTTAATTACTTTTTATACTCAACTTAATTTCCTTCTGAAAAAAATGTATAAAATCTAAATATTTCCTTTAATATGCCGCTTATATTATGCAGTAAAATAAATATAATAATAAAAACTGTTCTTACATTTCGGATGAATTGAACGATTTGTTAATAAAATTAGTTAAATTTTTAAACCCGTCTGGTTGTGTTATTCAAGTGGTGAACTCGTCATCGCAAATCAGGTGATTTCGAAGTCGAAAGTTCTAAAGTTCAAATCCTGGTAAAAGCAGTTACTTTTATACGAAACTGAATTCTAAATCTTGGATACCGGTGTTCTTTGGTGATTGGTTTAATTAACCACACATCTCAGGAACAGTCGATCTGAGACTACCAAACTACAATTTCATTTACATTCATACATATCCTAATTTATTCTCTGAAGTAATACCTTACGGTGGTTCCGAAGGCTAAACAGAAAAAAGTATTTAACGATAATGCAGGTGGATTGTATAAATAACTTTTACTAAAAAATGATTACTGACTCATTATCTTATGAGATGAGATAATGTAGTGTAGTTTGTGACGTAGTTATTAAGTGATTATTACAGTACTTTTTCCTGTTTTAAGTAATATTCATTTAAATTCTTTATCAAGTACTTCGCGCCGTAATGATATTTGAATATTATGAACTTTATCAATTTTATTTTTTTTGTTTTTATTCCGGATGAAATAACTATTGATTATAGCTGAATAATCGTTGGTCGAAAAATGCGTGTATTTAACGAGAACAATTGGAATGGATGTAATTATTACGTGACATTTTATTTGTTCATTACAAGTAAATTTATGTTTATCATTATTTTTTATTTTTATTAAAGAAAAATTTCAGTATTAAAATAAAAATTTATTTGGCTTTATTAGAGCACCCTCGATTTTTCCATTATATAAAACAAATGCATAAAACTTTAAAATTATCGGAAAAGATGTAATGCGCAGTGATTCCCAAACTATGCGCCGCGGGCTCTTCACCGGGGAAATATTATAAAAGCATCATAATTAATTGAACCAAGACATTTATAATTATTGATTTAATGTTAATAAGGTAAAAAAAAAATAATGACGATACATGAGTTGTATTTATCTTTATTTCTTACTTACGAGTAGTCATATTTTTACTTATGATTGGGTGCCAGAACCCACCGGGTTGGTCGAGTGGTGAACGCGTCTCCGCAAATCATCTGATTCAGAAGTCGAAAGTTCCAGCGTTCTAGTCCTAGTAAAGGCAGTCATTTTTATACGGATTTGAATACTAGATCGTGGATACCGGAGTTCTTTGGTGGTGGATTTCAATTAACCACACATCTCAGAAATGGTCGACCTGATACCGTACAAGATTAGACTTCACTTACACTCATACATATCATCCTCATTCAACCTCTGAAGTAATACCTTACTGTAATTCCCAGAGGGTAAACAGGAGAAAAAGGAAGAGTTGGGCGCCCTGGAAAAATTTTATTTGAAAAAGGGCGCCGCGACTCGGAAATGTTTACGCGCTATTAAATCGCATTAACACTTTTATTTTTGCAGTATCCTATATATAATTTTTTATATAAATTTATTTTTTACCGGTACATTTTAATCATTCAATAATAATCGAATAGCCATATATTTTAGTAAATTGGTTTTTTTTTCTTTAAATGAACAATTTTAAACTTGTTTTAATTTTTTCCTTATTATATTTCTCATGCATGTATATATAATTTATGTAACATACATCACTTTCATAATTTATATATATATATTAATGATTTTGTTATTTTTTTAATAAAAAGATTATTTATAATTAATACAAAAATATTTCCTAATAATGAAACTTTATTATTCGGTTGCAAAATTTTACTTTTTTTCATCTAAACCTTAATCATAGATTAAAAAATTAAATAATACATTTCCTAATAAAGTTATTGATAAATTTAATATATTAAAAGTTAAGATCGGTTAATTGTGTGATAAATTTTGTGTAATGTCCATTTAATTAAAAAAAAAAAATGAAGGCAAAATATATTACGTTTATAACCTATTACTGTTAGTGACTAATAAACACGTGGTAGATTAATGAATATCATACGTAGCTGCAGAGTGGGGAGGTTTGTATTAAGTTCAAACGACTATTTGTCATTAGTTTTAACCTTATACTAAAGTCAGTTATTACGAGTTAATCTATGTATTTTTAAAAAAATATGTTTACCTGGTGTAATTATCATATAAAAACTTATCTATTTACCTATTACTTTACATAAATAAAAAGTTCCTTTGAAAGAACATTTTTTCCATTTAATTTTTTTAATTCAGAGGTAGTTACCATTAAAGTGTTTATCAAAGTCGTAAAATATTAAAATCTAGGTAGTTTTCTTAGCATGAATAACAAACATTTTTAAATATATATATTTATAACTTTTTTTCAGTTTGATGTATTAATTATTTCTTTTTAATTGTGAATGATGTCTTTAATTTAAAATAACGATGTACAAGTTGTAGACAATTTTTTCATAGAAAGTTTTGTATTTTCCCTTTGTTTTGTTAAAACTAGTTTCTGGTTATATACAATTAAACCGATAAGTTTTACAAAATAAAAATTTATAGATTTTATCAAAGAAATTTCCTCAAAGAAAGAATAAAAATCGTTTTTATATAATTTATTTTCTCTTTCCCTATATATTTTTAAATGGTTTTTTAAGAAGATGAAGTGAATGACACCTGTTGTGTTTTTTTTTCTTTGGTTGTTGTGTATTAAAATACTATTTCGTTTGATTTTATTTAAGATAATATATTTAATTAATTTTTAATTGTGAAATTCAATAATACTTATTATAGATAGATATAATAAGAGAATTACGCCAATCGTAGTTGTAGCTACCAAGTCCACAACCCCCTCGTACTTCAACCGACACTCCCGGTTTTATTTTGTTTGTTTTAACAGTTATTCAACTTTCTTGACATAAATTCTTGTAAGCTAAGATAGATATATCGCTTATATAATTATATATAGTTATTTCTCTCGTTCTTTTAATCAGATTTATGTATAATATTTATTGTCGTAACATTGGATGATCTGGAAAAAGTAAAGTTGGGAATTTTTTCTTGAACATCCTGTGTTACTTTCTGACAATTACAAATTACATCCAGTCCTTATTATTTTTAATTTTATCAGTTTACTTTTTATATACACGAAGAATTTTACAATAAAATATTGTTTTTCGGTTTGATTGTACTGAAAAATTTCCCGAAAATTTTCTGTTTGTGGACAAATCAAAAGTAGTAGAGTATAAGCCATGTGACCATCATTTTTAATAATTTTATCAAACATGGCCCCTTGATATGATAATGCAATAATTAATTATAATATAAAACCCACTCGTCAACAAATCGTTTTATGCGTTCAAACGCTTTCGGAAACGAATTCCATCTTCAGGAACTTAATTTTTTTTTAATATTATTCTTAAAAAAAAACTAAAACTTTGTCGTTATAAGTAGAATTCTTATGTAAAATATATAACAGTGGTCGTCATGTGTTTAAAATTATGTCGACTTAACGTCCTGTCATTAAGAATATCTCCACCGTTATGATAACAATTTTAAATAAATGACCACTGTTATATATTTTATACACTTTACATAACAGTTCTACTTATGACGACAAAGTTTTAGTTTTTTAAGAATAATATAAAAAAAATTAAGTTCCTGAGGATGGAATTCGTTTCCGAATGCCCATGAACGCATAACAAATTTTGTTGGTAAGTGGGTTTTATATTTTAATTAATTGTTGGACCATCATTTAACTTAAATTTTGTAGAAGTTTCAGTTATTTAATACAAATTGAAATATTTGGTGCTTAGTAAAAAGCACCATATTTTTTAAAAATTCTGACGGCCAATTTTGATTAGTAGAATTTTCAGTTATTTAATTAAAAAATAAAATTTTTGGTACTCGGTCAAAAGCGTCATGGTTTTTCTAAAGTGTTTATAGGAGAAAGCGTTATTATTCTTTAGATATTAGTTTAAGTGCATCTAGACGTGGTTTTTTCAGGTTAGTTATATAAAATTTTATGTCTAGCAAAATTTTATTGTCGACGTTGATCTTATTTTGCCTTTTAGCGGATTTAGTAAAAGGTTGTGTTGAATATTTTTCGTTAAAACTAGGAAAATTTCTACGTAACTTCTCAGATTGTTTTATTAAATTTTTCTTTTATTTAGATTATTAAATTATATTATTACTTAACTCGTCTATTAAGATTTTTTAACTTAATTGTAAACCATTATTATTTGTCGCCTGTAGTATGCATCAAAGATATATCGCTGTTCTATTACTAAATTTAAAAATTTATTTTTTTCTGAATTCATTAGATGGTAGTATACGTACCGTTGTGAAGGAAAATTGTTTTTTTTTTTTTTTAATTTGTTGAAATATAAACATGACTGTAAATAATAGTACAAATTTATATGAAATTTAAAAATAAATATTTTCAGAAAAATTTATTCATCCAATAATACGTGTAAATAATTTTACATTTAAAATGTCGCCTGTTTTAATTATTCGTTTCTTACCTAAAATAAAATTATATTAATTTACTGTCTCTTATTAGCCAAAGTGTTCAAAATTTTAATGGTAAGCATATTATTTATGTTTTATATACCGAAATTACTTATTGTATTTCAGTTTGGAATTTTTATATTATCTTAGAAAATAGACTACAATTGAATTTTTTATTCCTTTGTAAGTTTTTCCGCTTTTTTTTTAAATATGTAATTTCATTATTAATATCTTTAAATTTACTATCTGATAATTAATTATACACTTCTAATTGCAGATTTTTATTTTATTTATTTTTTTCTAAACGTTCCATGAACGCTCACTTTTTATTTCCTTGTACGACGTAAAGAAAGTAAGCGTAAAATATCGGTTTTCAGATTTCAATGGAAATAACAATTTTGATCATATCTGAATCCATTTTGATTAGTTTCGGCGTGACGTCTGTACGTACGTACGTATGTATCTCGCATAACTAAAAAATGATTAGCTGTAGGATGTAGAAATTTTGAATTTAGGACTGATGTAACATCTAGAGTTGTGCACCTCCCCTTTTGATTGCAATCGGCTGAACCAAAAGTGTCCACAAAAGCCCAAAATTCCAAAAAAAAATTAGATTTTAGACTTTCTTAACTGTAGTAATAAGCCCTCATTGAGAGCTTTTCAATGATGTATCATAAGTGGTTCTTATTTTCATTGGTTCCAGAGTTATAACCAAATAAAATTTTTATTAATGTAATATTTGGTTCATACAAGGTGAAGGCCCATCGGTTCGAATCCGACTTCATTTCCTTTTTTTTAATTTAAATATATTGATTAATTAACCTATGATTGTAAAATAAGTTTTACAATAAATAATAATTCAATAATAACAATACAAAAAAAAATATCAGAAGATAATAATGAAATAAAATTTTATGTACGTTTCATTCAAAAAAAAAGTGTATATGTAATTTAATAGGCGTACAAGGAAGTTATGTGGTTTCCACATCAGATTTTTTATTTAAAACAAATATTTTGATATGATAATCAAAAAAATTCATTACAAAAAGGAAACTGACTGATATTTTCTGTCGTTAAATCCTTATCTTGTGATATATGTGTTTATATCACCTGTATATAAATTTAAATAATTATTACGCGTGCATTTAGTTTTTCTTTTCTTCCATCGGTTCGAATCCGACTTCATTTCCTTTTTTTTTTAATTTAAATATATTGATTAATTAACCTATGATTGTAAAATAAGTTTTACAATAAATAATAATTCAATCATAACAATACAAAAAAAAATATCAGAAGATGAAATAAAATTTTATGTACGTTTCATTCAAAAAAAAAAAAGTGTATATGTAATTTAATAGGCGTACAAGGAAGTTATGTGGTTTCCACATCAGATTTTTTATTTTAAACAAATATTTTGATATGATAATCAAAAAAATTCATTACAAAAAGGAAACTGACTGATATTTTCTGTCGTTAAATCCTTATCTTGTGATATATATGTTTATATCACCTGTATATAAATTTAAATAATTATTACGCGTGTATTTAGTTTTTCTTTTCTTCATTTAATTACATGTGATTTATAACTGGTTGATTTATTATCACCCAATTTTAAAATATTAAAACTACATTTTTTTCTTACTATCAAACCGCCAACCTCAGTTGCGTTTTATTTTTGAAATATTAACGAATCGAGTGTTAAAAAATGTTCTCGTTAATTCATAATGATTATTTATATTTTTAATGATCTTTTAATATACATTAAAACTTTCCATATTTTTTGTTTTAGAATTGGTTTTGTTTTTCGTACTACTTCTGTTTAGAAGCTACAAATGCTACGCATTGAACAAATCTCTTTTGAAGCTTTATTTATTTTTTGAAGGAATAGTGTTTTTTAATGAGCATTTTGTATTATTAATACTTAAATTATAATCTCGAATATTTATAACCCTGTTTCAAGAGATTTCGTAAATTTTTACGGGTTTGTGAAATCCAATAAGCATTTATAAAGACTATTGGCCATTACAATTAAAACAAAAAATCAAAAGTTAAACCCTTATTTTGGGTTTTGTGTTCATATATTTTGGTAGTTTCGTATTTCATTTAATACCGGTTAAATTGTTGTTTACAACTCTTATTTTATAATCGTTTAACTAATTATGTTTATTATAGTAAGGAAATTTTTTTTGTTACTGTTATATTTTAAGTTTTACCAAATTTTATTTTGTGGGACCATATTTATCAAAAGATAATTTTTGTTTCAATATCTTTCTTGTTTTCTACAGATACATTTATAAACGTAATATCCAACATTAAAGTCTCTCCTTAACCGGTATTCATTTATATGCCAACTATTATTTTAATTTTAGATATTACTTCTATCTTTTATTTCTTTATTTATTCAACTAGAATCTTCGTATTTATTGACGATTTTTTAGCATAAAGTTGAAAGTCTATTATCCGAAATTATTTGTTAACCGGATAATTGTTTTGTTTTTCCTTTTTTTTATAGTATAGTAAAACAGAAGTTTTTCTGTTTGTAACACCTGAGGAAGATGCTGCATACCAAAACAGCTGTTCTGTTTTTTTACATATATTTTTTTTGAAAATCGAATACATATCTGTTTATTTTATTTTGTTATGGATTTTCATCAAATAACGGCTTCATACATCGATTCGCTTTCTATTTTGTATTTACTAATTTAAAGTTACGTACAATTCTTAATGTGAATGACTTGATTTGAATTTGTTTTTCCTCTTTTTTTGTTTAACTGAGCCGTTGTTACAAATAAATCATGACGAAAAATATATTTGTAAATATTAAAGTATGAATCATCTGTTAACCTTTATTCTTACCACATAATTTTTTGTGGCAGGTGTTTTTTTTTAACTAATCACAATAAAAGTGTTTTTTTTTCATAGTTTTATATTAGTGAATCATGTAGCGTAGATTACACAAATATATTAAAAACAAAAAAAAAAAACGAGTATATATTTTCCTTGTGTTATCTTTTAAAACATATAAGCCTCAGTGTTGCGCGCGTTTGTGTGTATGTATGTAGTATTAATTAATACTGTTATTCTATTTTTTGTAAAAGGTGTTTCCATATGTATTTGTACTACGTATTATCTCCTTTGTTGAAAGTGATGATGCGGCCTAATGATACGATTCATAATATTTACGATTAGAAATATGGTAACAAATATTTTCTAAATTTCCCCGTTTTTTTTTGTTCTCCGTTATGCTCTCCCTAATCTGTTGAATGTCGATTACATTTATTGCTGCTCTTAATTTATAACTCAAGTTGATGTTTGTTCCTGTCTGTTTAAGATAGTATTAAGTTTAAGTTAGTTAACATATTTCGAGCAATTCTGGAAAATATTGCTACGTTTTGGCCTACACAACTAATATTTGTGTTTATTTATAAGTTATTCAATATTTCAAATATTATCTCAGTTTCACTTTCATTAATTTGTATTTAATCATTTCAGTTTGCTGCAATATATTTTTTTTAATATTAATAAAAAATGATTACTTTTATACATTTTTATTAATTTAATAAAAGAGTTACGTAACAAATCAAAGAATTTTTTAATTTTTTTCCCAAGTAATGCTGGGAAATTTTCTGCCAGAAATACTCACAAAATAAATTGAGGGAACGTTAACGAAGGAAAACTTTTCCCGTGTTTTCTATTATAGATACGTAATCGTAGTAAAAAAAAAATCCAAAAATCAATTTTTTTTATTTTATAAAATTTTCTTGATTCTACTGCCTGGTTGTCTCTCTGTGTGTGTATGTTGTGTGTATTTTATAAAATCTTTTTTGATATGTGTTATGGGATGCCTACCTTATTACGCTATGTTTATATTGGTTGTATTAGAAGCAGGTCAAATCAACAATCGACGTGATATTTGCACATTCCAACTTTTTCTACTTGTTAATACAATTCATCGTTTTTTAAATAGCGAATAGAAAGAATATTTTTCGTTTTGATTTTAACATTTTTGTTTTTTTTCAAATTTTTTTAAATATATTTTTTTCTTTAATTCTGAATGTGCTACACATTTTTGTCAACATTTGATAATGAATGAAGCATAGCTCTTGCTGTGTGAATGAAATAGACTGATTTTTTTTAATAATAGAACTACTTTTTATTGTTTTAATTTTTTTTTGAAAATTATCTTATAAATCCTACAGGTAATCTATTAATATACATATCGAAAAAATATTTCATATTTGTTAATTATTAAATTCCTATGTTTAATGTTCCCAAATTTAATAATGCTTTACTAGTGACTCCTTGTTGCTCCGCAGCGTTATTACTAAGTAATGTTATATATTTAAAAAAATCGGCCAAAATCTATTCTATTTATAACATGTCTCATCCCCAACTTCTTCTTCTCGTTTCCTAAAAGGTAAAATGCGTTCTATTTCCAGTCCGTCCAGACGTTCTACTGGGCGATTCGTGCTGATTTTTTTTTCTGTTCGGAATGGCCCACAGATATATCGATCAACCATCAACGGATTTTTGAAGTGATTTTCCGGTGAATAATAACTCGGAAAGTTCCTCAATTAAGGAATAAATTAAAATCTTTTGAAGATTTTTCAGAAGAGACTTAAGAGATCCGACGACGCTTGATGACATCTGTTGGTCATTCCGAGCTGAATAAGTAAAAGGTCATCCCGATTCGTCCAGTAGAACCCCCGGACGAACTGGAAGTAGATATAAAACCCAATTTTTTTTATATATATGTAACAAGACCGGTATAGCGAATCTTCTTTCTTTTTCCTGTTTAGCCTCCGGGAATTACCGTTCAGGTACTACTTCAGAGGATGTAGAATGATGATGATATGTATGAGTGTAAATGAAATGTAGTCCTATATATATATATATATATATACATATTTCACTTTCTTGTGAACACGATAACTGCCGTAATTTTGCGCCAATCACTTTTAAATTGTTTCTTAAAAATAACTTGTGACAAAATCTCGGTGGAGTTCGTTAACGGCCAAAATCGGAGCATGGAGGCTTTTTCGAAAAAACAAAATAACGTTATAACTTTCTTATTAAGTAAAATATCTTCTTTCTTTTTCCTGTTTAGCTTCCGGTAATTATCGTTCAGATAATACTTCAGAGGATGATAAGTACGAATGCAAATGAAGTGTAGTCCTGTACAGTCTCAGTTCGACCATTCCTGAGATGTGTGGTTGATTGAAACCCAACTACCAAAGAACACCGGTATCCACGATCTAGTATTCAAATCGTAAAAAATAACTAACTTTACTGGGACTTGAACGCTGGAACTCTCGACTTTCAAATCAGATGATTTGGGAAGACGCGTTCACCACCAGACCAATTCGGTGGGTTGGTATAGCGAACTTGAGTAACGGATTCCTACCAATTAAGAAGAAAGTAGTAGAAAATGTGAGAATCCAGAAAGGGACTAAAAGGAATCCTTTTTTTAAGTAAAGGTAACAGGTTCGTTTAACAATGGTCCTTTGTAATGCTGCCTACTGACAAACTAAAAAAATGTCGTTCCGTGAGAAAAGTTATCGGAACAAAACTTGGAATTTCATTGGATAATGTGAGGGCGATCGATCATTCTCACCCTTCATGTTTGGTTCGGTCCGGCAACTATAGAGGATAGAGGAGTATAAATACTCCGGAGAAGACCAGTTAAAAATCAGTTCCGCGAGGAGATTGTGCGAGATGTGTATTCTGCCAGGAGGTCGGTGAAGGAACGAATTTCGAGTGCGGGTTCGATGCAACTAAGATGACGTCACAAGTAATCCCGGTACACGAAAACAAGAAATGGTTCGGTTACTGTAAGACTATAAGTGGAAGAGATAATGTACTAAATTTCATTCATAAACTGTAGGGTAGTTTTATTTGTGAAGAGCAAAGGTAGTTGCAATATAAGAATTTTATACTTGTCTTATCTATTGTACTTTTGTTAATACAAGACTAGTGGTTTAAACTGTTAGCGGTCATACTACGTCTTTTTTCAATGGGACTGAGTTCTTGTTTTCATTATTTATCTACCTGGAGTAAATCCTGATGATAACTTTAAATTCTGTTTTGTACATATTCTCTGTTTATTATAATTATTATTGACATTTATGATTCCTTGTTTGTTATTGACATTTAATATTATTATTGTTTATGTTGCCATTATTGTCATTATTCTAGTTATTATTGTGGGATTTTTTTTTAGTGTCTGTTGTTATTCTGATTATTATTGTGGTTGTGATTACTATACTTTTTTTATTGTACTACTATTATTATTGTTACCGTTATCATTGATTTGTCTGGTTTGAATTAGTTTTTAAATCATAATTATATAAACATTCACAATTGTCAATCTCAATATCATGATCTAGCTGCGAACACGCGACAGTATATACATCTTTTTTCTGAGTACCTTTTTTTAAAAAAAAAAGAAAATTAAAATTATATGTAAATTTATTTTCGTTTCTTTTATATTCATTAATTTTTTCTTATTTATTTTTTTTTTTAAATATGAAAATGAATTATTCCTTATTGTTAGATAATTTTTAATATTATTTTTAACTTTCTTGGGTATAAATGAATTGATTACTTTATAAAGACCCTATAATAGTTAATAGAAACCATAGAAAATAATGGTTACAAATTGTAAATTGACGTTCGTATATTGTTCATACTATCTTGTAAACAGAATTGAATTCTATCCGGGCAAAGATCGTTATTTCAATTACTTTCAGTGTTACTGTGTAGTGTATATTTTTTCCGATTAAATAAACAGTGTAGGGTATGTTAAAAGATTAAAATCTGTCTTATTCTTAATGTTAATAGCATTTATTCATTATTATAGGTAATACTTATTATCTTTCAAAAATAGGTCCTCTGTGAATTTTACCTGTACCTTTTACGTAACTTCGTAACAGTAGAATTGATTTCGCAATTATGATTGTAATGGATTTTCAACGAACGAACAATTTGTTATGAATTCTATATGTATCGATGTGTTTGAACACTTTTTGTCTCTGATTTTGATTTCGGATTCGAATTAAGCATCGTTAAAAGATTACAAAAATGCAGGAATGGTTATCACCGTTTGCCTACGGATAACCCAAAGCAAGGGTAATTTTCGTGCTAGTTTTTATTTTATAATTAATTTAAGTTATATTTTCTATTTACAATAAAGTGTAGGTCAGATTTTAAGTTAAAACAATTTTTATGTAAAAGGGCTTTTTTTATTTCAAAAAGCAGTACTGGAACTGCGTTCCGATATCAGTATACTCTTGATTTTATTTCAAAAATCCAAAACTTCCCGTTTATTCTTTTTCTTCAATCGATTAAATTTTCTAGATAATATTTTCCGCTTTAAATGTTATAAGTGAACGTTTTTACTGCTGGTCGTTTTAGTAATTTTGATTTTGTTATTTTTCATAATATTAATAAGAATTTCATAATTTGTTTTTGTTTTACTTGGCCAAAATGATAAGAGGAATTTGTTAATAATTATTTTATGTACATGTACGGGAGATTAAGCGATTGAGTAAGGGGGAATGCTAAAAATAACATTTTTAATCCATTGTTGCGGAAATTATTTGATCTTAATATTAAAAAAACTTTTTAAACTTGCTTTATACTTTTAGTCTCTCTTTAATCAAATTATTATCATACATTACACGAGTTTAATTAGTAGGTTAATTTCCATTTCAAATGATAACATCATTTATTGGAATTTCTGTAATATTTATAAAATATCAAAACAAATTTTCAATTAAACATTTACTGTACAAAGTAACGAAATAGTGAAGTTTTCGATTATTGAAATACATTTGTAAATTAACAAAACCTTTTTTTGTCGCTTATATACATTTTCCAAATTTACCCCCGTACGGGGAGATGTTTACAAAAGTAATGGTGGAATATTGTATTGTCACCCGATCTTAATAATTGCAAAATTTCATCAATCGGCAATGTCAGGAAGTATGTTAAATTAAGGATGCAAGAATTGCGAAAAAACATGAAAAAATTGAAAATTGCAAAAAGCATTGAGTTAAAATAAAGCAAGTAAAATGAAATTAATTTTTTATGATTAATTACGTAATTAATTAATTTTATGATGAACAACATTTAAAAATACTTGAAAATATAAAATTTTATTAAAAACTATTAAGATAAAGAGTTTTTTTATCTATTGTCGTATTATTTTCGGTGAGAATTTAAAAATCTTTTAATTTTGTTATTGTCAATAAATATTGTTTGAATATCAAGCATTGTTGATTATTTCATTTTTTAAACCGGCTTGTTCGTGAATGAATAAAAAATCGTTATTACCGAATTTTTTCCGAATTAAGTAATTTTCCGTCTGAAATCGGTTATTTAATACATATCAAAGTGGAACACTTTATGAGTGTTAAGCCAAATACAGGGGGGATGGTAATGCGCCCGACATTCGTCCACAAAATATTCGCCGAATTAACGAGCCAACGCATATATGAAGCTGAGATAAAGGTTTATTTTCTTTTAAATTGCCAAATATTTAAATCGCATTTTTATGAATCATAAATTCTTTCGTAAGATTTTATAAATTGTTAATATTTTAAAACAGGATGATCGGTGAAGGTAATTTTATATCAGTTAAGATAATAATTGTTAAATAGTAATCAGGTGGTAAATATATATACGATTATTACTGATGATTTTATTGTTACTTCCGCTATTTAAATAAGATTAAATATAATAAAATTATAATTAACAAAAGTAATTTACGTTTATTATTTTATTACAAAGTACATTGTCGTAGAATTCTTATGTGTAATTTCCGCTTAGACTAATATTGGCTTTTTATTTATAAATTATAATTGTTTTGTAAATTATCTTTACTATTGTAATTATTGTAAAGGTTTCTTTGTTTTTTCTTTTTGCTCTTAAAAATATTCATCTAATATTTAAATGAGAAAGTTTTGTGGCGTTTCTGTCCGTTTGCAACAATAGCATCACCCGAGAACCTAGAGACAGATTGCTTTCAAATTTTCGCGATACATTAGTCTTATCAGAGGGAAGGTTTAAGTCATAGATCGATACAATAGCCCCCCTTGGGGGTGAAGTTGTGACGACGATCTAATCCCGTTTATAAATAGTAGACTATGCGTTTTATAACACGCGTTTTACAGATCTTACATTGATCCATTTTCGAGATTTATGGTATTCTAAGGTAATAGAAACGGGAACCAAAAGGGATATGTCATCCACAGCAGGAGCTTCTACGTCAAGAAGGAGGGAAACGTTCTTTTCACGTTTTAATTGTTATTTATCGGTATTATGAGGATCGAACAAAAAGGCTCCAGAGGAGGGAGGATCCCTGGCTAGACAAGTGTGTAATAATGCCCTTTACCTGTAAATTTGTTAATATCCAGAGATCGGGATATAATAGTTCTCTTTATTGGTGAATTTTCATTTTAAAAACTCAAAAAAAATTTTATTCCTTTTGAATCAGTTAAAATACCATTATTAATTCTTTGTTTGGTAGTTTATGTGACTTTCCAATTTGAACGAGATTTGCAATATTATCTATACAATTGCCATGATAGCTCTGTTATAAATTTGTAATTAGTGGATATAATTTGATAAACGATAAAAACGGTAATTTTTATAAAATGTTTTTTCTGTAAATATAGATGCTGTAGGGTTTTTTTTATCATTTATAAGTATCAGTGTTTCAAAGATTGGTCTGATAAAACCGAGATATAAATGACGACTAATAAAATACTTTTTTCAGAGTTTCTTATATTTTATTTGTCTATTTACTGGAAGATAATTATAAAATCAAGATAATAATTGGTAATTAGGTAATACAAAAGACGACCCAGATTAAGGTTTTCTATATAAAAAAAAGAAACTACACTTAAAAATTAGAAAACATGAAGTACATAATCAATCATATTTGGCTAATATTTATAACAATATAAAAAATGCTCTTATAAAGAAACTGAAAGAATTTCAGGATATTTTCTACAGGGGAAAATAAAGAAAACTATTCATATAAATAAGGGTCCGGAAAATTTTTGTTTTTGAGGTTACGAAACATTTTCCCTTAATTTCTGCTTCTTCAAGAATAAATTGAAATCATTCTAACATTTGTTAATTAAATTAAGGGATAAATTTCATGGTTTTTGATCAAAAAAATTGATTAAAATGGGTCCCAGAACCGATTGTTCAATAATTCTCAAAATATTTATTGTAAAAAAAAAAATAAAACAATTTCAGTCTTTTTTGTTGTGCCTCCATCACCTTGTTTTTTTTTTCTCGGATTAATTATGTCGTAATGTTGTTTAAATGTAATATTAAAAGATTAAATAATGTCGTAGATAAATTATTTTGTAAATAAGTTACCTGTGTTGACCTGTATGGTTTACAGAAAAGATTTCCATCTGATATTTTATTATTTGTAAACAATGTTAATATTTTGTTGTTCACTGCGCAATAATTAATGTAATGTTTGGTCCTTCGAAATATTGTTTAGATAAATTTAAAGTTTGGATGGAGTATGTAAAATGTACGAGTTAAGTTGGTAGCGTAGTTTTTCCAAAAGTATATTTTCCAATCTCCGTGGCGGAGTGGTAGTGGTTTAGCCTTTTATCCGGAGGTCCTACGTTCGAATCCCGGTCAGGAACGGCCTTTTTTCATATGCTTAAAAGAGTATGAATAAATGTTTTCATACGGCAAATTGATCAAAGCAGTCGATGCCCGTCATATCAAGGCGGAAAAAAATTATTTTATAAATTACTTCTAATAGTCCGTCTACCAATAATTAGTTTGTTAGTTCCAAGATGGCGCCACTGAAACGCCATATTGAAGTAAGAAAATAAATAAAATTATAAATATAATCTAACCAAACTTTTCATTGCAAAGTCTTGTCGTCGTCGTACTATTACAGATCATATAACATGCGAAAAAAATGTATTTTAGAGCACAAAATCAACAAACCACATAGACCGCCGAAAAACAACAATCTGACGTTTTGCAAGACATGACGTCATACGCTCTGATTGGTGTTTTATGTCACGTGACCAACGGGCTTTATTTTTACTTATTAACAGTATTAAATTAAATAATATTAAATTAACAAATTAGGTTCATTTTCAATATTTTTAGTTAAGACCAGTTGTATAAAACAAAATTTTATCAGGTTTTCCCTTACTGTCCTTACCTTATTGTGTTTTTTGTAAAGTTAGGTCATGTTAATTTAATTCCCATGAAACAATACGATTTAAAAGCATTGTTATCGGCAAGTTGGCTATATCTGCTAGAAGTGTTGTAATGCTTTATTGTAAAATCGTCGTGTCTGAGTGGAAAAGTGTTGGTTTTTTTGTTCGGATAGTCATATAGGTTACAAATTCAGGGAATTAGTGGAGAAAAACAAAAACCAAAAAAATACAACGAAATTGTAAACCATACGGTAAGAGTCTTACAGATATCATTTCTTCCGCTCAAAAAACAAACATTTTTGTAATATAAATAAAACTGTTTTTAACAAAACGGTGCTGATATCAAAAAAGGTGAAGATATTACATTTCTATTATGAAAATATGTTATTAATTTTGAATTTTCTTTAAAAAAAATACACGTTTAATATATGTAATAGACAATAGATGTACAATAATATAAATAAACAATGTTTAAGCGTACAATACAATAAAAAAAATTGTTACAAATTTCTTGTCGGACCGATTTTATTTATTAAACAACGAATAATCATAAGAATTGTATTATTTCTTTAAATGTGATATGTATTACATGTAAATGAAATCGGGGCCGCTAAGAGTTTTGTAACAAATTTTCTATTTTTTGCTTACATGGAACGCTTAAACAATGTTTATTATCTTTTACGAATCGAAAATCAGTGATGTAATATTGCACTTATTATTTTCCTAATGAAACCCTCGATTTTTATCGTTAAATTCGATTTTACAATCGAATTTATTTGTTTTATTTATTCCTTTTTTTAATAAAACTAGTATTATTTTTTTGTAAACTACTACTTTTATTTTTTATTTTTTCTAAAGAAAAGATGGGTATTAAAAAAATTGTTTCATCTTCAGTATTTTCATTTACATAACAGCACTTATTATTAAAACAAGTTGTATATTTGCCTTTAAATTTATTCTTTCAAGTACATTATCAATTTTTTGTACGCTACGTTGTACTATCAAGTACTGCTATCTAGCGGCGCGATTCGTAAAGGTAAAACATGAATAAAATGTCATATTCGAGTCCCGCCGTTCATCAAATGGAAAAAAGAAGCCTAACAAAATTCGAGGTATATTTTGAAATTCTTTATTACTAATCTAATTATAATGTTTTCACGCTTATTTTCCCCCCATTTTCATTTCACTGTTAGGTTTGGTCATGTTTAGAACTTTAAACGTAGATCGTTGACTTCGTCGCTTCTTACCGACGAAGTTCTAACGAACTGCGTGATGAATATGGGATGCATAACAACAAAATTCTACAACTTCGATTTGACGTATAATAATAACTTCGTTAAAATAGATAAATAAAATGAAATTTTTTCACAAAATTTATAGAGAATTTAATTTGATAAAATTTATGTAACGTCAACTGAATTCGAAGTATAAGAAATTTTTAACTTTTTAAAAACATAATAGATTAAATACAATAACATAAAGGAAAAATAGTGTTTTATAATTTTAAATAAAAACTAGAATCATTTCATTACAGGATAATATCTAAAATAGAAAAAGGTAAATATATTCAGTAAAAAAATTAAAAGTTAATCTTATTATTCCTGATATCTGAATTAACCAAATAAATCCATTATGTAAAGGATTCTTATGTATCCTTTAGTAAATTGACCTTATGTAAATTATTACATAAAAAAGCCACCTTACCAGTGTATTTTTAAAGCCGCATAAATTATAAATTTTTATCTCTTCACAGCATTTTATTATTAAAAAAAAGGAACAAAAGAATAAAACCATCTTTCTAAAAGACAATTTAGCCCTGAGAATATTGAAGTGTAATTTATAACTGTAATTTTTTTTTAAAGCTGTAATAAATTTAAAGAGAAATTATATTAAAATCTTGTAGTGTAATAGGTGTTGAAAAAAATACATTAGATTATGAATAACTACGTATTTAATTAAACATGTTTAGCTTACTTCTTATCTACAGATATTATATGTGTGGTTTGTATATTATTAATACGTTTTCTTTTTTAAATTTAATCTAAAATTAGCTTTTCGTTCAAAGGTGAGATATTTATTTATTTAATGTTGATAATCAATGTTATTACATTAAAATTCATTACTTTCGTATATTTGTTATTTTAAATAATCAGTATTAATTTTAATTTTATCTGCTTATTTATTTATTATTATTATTATTTTTTTGTTTATATAAAAGGCTTTTTTTTATTTTATGTATCATATTTATTATATATTACGTATATTATCAGTCATTTTATTATTTTAATTATAAATGAAATATGTATTCATTTATATTACTTTATATTTATTTATTTTTAAATATTTTTTTTTTGAAATTCATTTAATTTCTAATCTTATCTACGTTAATTAAATATTATACATTTAAGCATATATATATATATATATACACACACGTGATTTAATAATTTAAGATTTTTTTTATTTATTATTTTTATATTTGCTACCGGGATTTGGTGATTTATTGATTTAAATAAGTATTATTTTATTATGTTAATAAATTATTTCGTGATTCAAAGAATTTACTTAAAATAATAATTATTTAGTTGTAAACTCTGATTTATTATTATTAATGGTTTTATTTTTTTTTAAATTCAGTTATGTAATAATTCAGAATAACACTTCCGGTATAGTATTTCTTTATATTGTAGCACAATAATACTAGATTTGGTCGAGTGCAAGGGTTCGCTGGTGCCGAAACCTTTTATTCTTGCGTTGTTCTGCGCAAATAGACCGACTTTTCGTTATTTTATTTAGTTTTTCTTTGAAAAAGTATCAACTTATTCTAATCTAAAATTTACAAAAAAAAAACCTTTGATCCATAAAAAAACATTTAATTTCAAAAAAGCACTATAAAAAAAGTTCCAATTAATTCATCATTTTTTATTCACTCCATAAGCGTCTAACTCAATAACGACTCGATTATTCTTCATCAAAAATTTAAATGCACTATTTCAGGTACACTATCAATTTCAATAAAATTGATCTTGTAGGTTTGACGATTTTTGAGCAGAATTTTATACGTGGCCTATTCATTTATTTATATATATATAAGGAAACTTGATTTTAAATAAATGGTATTTTTGTAGTCCACATATTCAAAACGTTAAAAATTAATTTTTACCCCCTATTCCTGTCATGCGATTGAAAGTAATTCTGTAATTTTCTTTGAAAAGTCTGTAAACAGATGCTACCGACTTCAAATAAAAATGGTACTATAAAAAATAATTTCTTCTAATCTTCCTTACCTTTTTTTTGTTGATAAAATAAGCGTAAAATTAAATACCACTTCGTTAATAAAATCCTTAATTTTTATACAGATTTCAAAAAGTCAAAATTTAAAGAATTAAAAAATGTAACTTTCGTGCGATTTTTTATTTAAAGTTAATTTTATTTTATATTTTTTTTACTTTCATTAATTTAAAGTATAGAAAGGCCTACTAGCAGAAGGTAAAAAGGAAATTGAACACTTTTAGTAAACGAAGCAAATAAAATCAAATAAACTAAAAAAAATAAAATTATGAAAAAATAAATATAGAAATATAATGAAAACAACCAAAAATAAGATAAGACCCAAAATCAAAAATAAATTAGGCCTATATATATATTTTAAATAGATAGGCCTTCAAAAAATATTCATATAATTGCTGTGTTTTTTAATATCCATGCAATACTTAAGGAATTAATTTTTTTTAACGATCTTGGACATGCTTATTTTTAAACGAACAGTAGATAAATGAAATTTAGTAAAAATGCGAAAAATATAAGATAAACTGATCTAGGAGACTATATTTATCACCATACTGATTATTATATATTGTGTAATTGTAGTTCATTTTTTACTACAATTTCTTTTAACAACTATATTTACACTATCGATTATCCGTAAAACATCTAACAAAAAAATTCCATCTCAAACTTCACCTAGATCGGCGTTTGACCTGGAAGTGTCATGTGAGGATGAAAAGAAAACTACTAAACGCGAAATATAGATAACATCGGCTGCTGCGGAGAAACTCACGCCTCACATTGTCCAATAAAGTACTGATTTACAAGGTTATCCTACGACCAATTTGGACTTACGGCGCGGAGATGTAGGGAACAGCAAGTAGTAGTAATATAGATATCACACGTTTCCAAAACGAAGTAACGAGAGCAATTGCAGATGCACCATGGTTCACACGGAATGATGAAATTCATGAATATCTAGAGCAGAGGTTCCCAAACTTATCTTTCTCATAGACCACTTTCAAAATTTTGCTGGTTCCGGTGGACCCCCTGCAGCTAGTGTACTAGCTCCGGTGGACCCCCTGCAGGTAAGTACTTACTACTTTTTCCGACACTGGTAAACGCTAACATCTATTCACTTTACTTTTCTTTTCGAAATTCCGGAAACAAATGAGTAACGTTTATCCTTGGCAATCGTATTTATATTAGTGAAGAATGAAACAAGTTCATGCAAGATTGCTAGCACACACACCACAAGTCGTATTTCGTCCCTGCACGTCTGAACAAGCGTTGCGGACGGCGGCGGCAGCGGCGGCTCTTTGCAAGTCTCGACACGTTCGTTTTACTGAATATGGAATATGCAAGTTTTTACAAGTAACAGTCGCTGAGCTCAAAACATTATCTGCCTAGAGTGATACGCAAAGTCAAGCCAACATTTTAGTCCTTCACTATCGAAACCAGATGAATTTTAGTAGACCCCCGCTTACGAATTGTGGACCCCCATTTTTTTGTCACGCCAACGTAGACCCCCGTCCAGTCTCCCATGGACCCCTGGGGGTCCACCTGGACCACTTTGAGAATCAATGATCTAGAGCTTCCGTCGTTTCGTGACGTTGCGCGGCAGCGCAGTGTTAAACACGAGCAACGACTTGAAAATCACACCAACCACTTAGCAATCAATCTTGATAACAGTAGGGACGTCTGAAGGTTGAAACGTCTCCATTTGCTTGACTTAGGGGCTACTGCGTGACAGTTAGACCATTCTTGCTTGACCATTTATTTCATCTTCTTATTTATTAATATTGGTTTTTATGAACTATAATGTATTGACAGAACTATTTTTTCTAATGGACTTTTAGATTACTGATAACTATTATTATGGAAGTTCCTTAAGATTCCCTTTTCATGTGCTTCTTATCAAGCGATTTACTTATGGTTCCGTTTAAGGAGCCTATTGTAAATATACTGATTGTTGAAGAACATAATTTGTCAATTATAACTACTATTTGAAATAATAAAATATGATGTGTACTACTTATATTAAGACTTCCTTATACGCCTATAAGTTACATTTACACATTTTTTTTTATGAAAAGTACTAAAATGTTAATTCTATAAAAACCTTTGATATTTTTTCAATTTTTAAAATTGTTTTTTTTTTAATTCATCGTAATTCTTTTTGCAATGACAGGTTAGAAATTATTAACAAATCAATATATTTAAATTAAATTAAAAAAAAAAAAGATGAAGTCTAATTCGAACCGATGTGTCTTCCCGTAAGATCCAAATATTTCATTAATTAATTAAAACTTTTGCTAATAACTCTAGAACTGATGAATATAATTACCACTTATAATATATTCTTGAAAAGCTCTCAATGAGGGCTTATTACTGCAGTTAAGAAAAAGTCCAATTTTTTATTTTTATTTTGGACTTTTTTTGGAATCAAAAGGAGAGGTGCAGAACTAGAAGTTACAACAGTCCTAAATCCAAAATTTCAACATCCTGCGGCTAATAGTTTTTCAGTTATGCGAGGTAAATACGTCACGCCGAAACTAATCAAAATGGATATTTCCGTTGAAATCTGAAAACCACAGATCACAGTACTTCGTACAAGGAATTAAAAAAGGGTTTGGTTTTGGTCAGACAAAATTTTATGACTACGGATACATGTTAAATGTTTTTTCCTTTTGCGTTTGAACTGTTCAGTCTACAACGTAAGAGATAAAATTAATGGCTTACCGTTATATTTATTTTTATTATATATATATATTACTTTTTTTTTGTAACTATTAATTTTTCTTTTTTTATTATAACTTATCAGCGTTAAAAGGATGCATTCAGTTCCTGTTTTTAATTTCTAATCGTGTTGTTAATGTTATCAAAATGGCAGTGGTGGGTGTATCCCTAGATGTATATGTATATATATATCTACTTGAACACATTTCATTCTAAAGCAACACCAGTCAATTCGATAAAATGGGCGTAACTTCGACAGGCAGGCGGTATATTTTTTCACTTTTATTAAATTTCTTTCTTTCTTTTGTTTTACTTTCAGATAATTATTTTTATTATTAAATACTATTCGTTAATTATTATTTTTTTAATCTGAAAAAAGTTTCGATTGAAATAGCATTTGTTAATTTTAAAATAAAAAATCTGATGTGGACGCTACATGACTTCTGTTACGCCTATTAAATTACATATACACATTTTTTGCTGCACTTCATTTAAACTTATTTCATTTGAAAGTGAGGTACAATCCTGAAATTCTTTAATAAAGTGGACAGTTAAACAATTGCTAAAATATTAGTTTTTATTAACATTAAATATTTACAAAAATTAATTCAACAATCGTACATGAAATATTAGGATAGAGTAAGAGTCCCTTCATTACTCTTCAAATAAATGTTAATCTTAAATCTATTTAATCAGTATAAGGCACCTAAGATCCATATTACTGTAGCCAACAAGGGGAAGGCACGGGCTTCGGTACAACGATTTTGAACAATATTGCGTGTGTGAGTAGTACACTCATCAGTACTATTTTCATCAGTGAGTAGTAGACTTTCATCACAAAATACTAACGCAATATTCAATTACACTCAAGAAAAATGGCCCTAAAAATTTCCTTTGCATTTTATATTAGTTTATGTATTAATTTTGTTTCACGCCGCTCAAGCAGTTACGTGGTGTAAGTGAAAACGTGTCTCATCCGTAACTATGCCATGCGCACATCGGTTCGAATCCAACTTCATATACATATATATTTAATTTTTTCTTTAAATTTAAATGTATTGATTTATTAATAATTATTAATCTCTGATTGTAAACATTTTTGAATTAAAATGAAAAGTACATAAAATTTTATTTCAGTAATAACCTTTGATTTATTTGTTATTGAAATATTATTTATTGTTAATTTTTTTTACAATTAGCAGTTAATAATTATTAATAAATCAATTCATTTAAATTAAAAAAATATATATTTATATATGAAGTCGGATTCGAATTGTGATGCCTTTCCCATGTAAGATCCAAATATTTCATTCATAAAAATTTTATTTGGCTCTAACTTTGCAATCAATGAAAATAATTACCACTTATGATACATTGTTGTAAAGCTCTCAACGAGGGCTTATTATAGTTAAGAAAACGTCCAAAATACAAATGTTTCAAAATTGAAACCCTATGTATACACATTTTTGGACCATCGGTTGCAATCAAAAGGGAAGGTGCACAACTAGATGTTACAACAGTCCTAAATACAAAATTTTAACATTCTATGAGGAATCGCTCTATGGTTTAGAGTTATGAGATATATATACGTCATGCTGAAACTAGTCAAAATGGATATTTCCGTTGAAATGTGAACGCGATTACAATACCTTCCTTTACTTCGTACAAGTAAGTAAAAATGAGCCAATGACTTAATGTAAGGAACAGTTACATGATTGACTTTAAATGATAAATTAATGTGCGTCCCCTTTCTGTTGGAATAATGCGACTTGTAAAAGAGCAGATGAAACTTTTTAAACACTTTTAATTCACATTTTATAAAATAGTCTAGTTAACTGTTTTTTGAGAATCCAGTTTATATTATGCCTTACGGTCTTTTTATTGAAATATAAACATTGTAACACGTAAACGATCATTTTTAGACGATATATTTTGAATTTTTATAAACCAATTAAAACTTTCCCGTTAAAACGCTCCAATCTGTCATGGCCTCTCGTATGACGTCACGCCTTACAAGACAATCGGATGTTTGTAGGAGTTTCGAAAATTACTAAGTCTAAAACGAATTCCCAAGTTTATAAGTACTGTCTATTACCTCAATGTGAAAGTATTACCATTAAAACTCCAAACAAATTGTTTATTTAACTGTATTTAATTTTGCACGAACTTTATGTTCCGGATATATTTTACATTTGACTGTACATATTTTGCCATCACGCTGCACGTAGCTTACATAATCTCCATACGATGCTCTTGTGGAACTAAAATCAAATTTACCTATTATTATAACTATTTAATTATGAGATGCTATTTACTTCTGACAACTAACCTCGAAAATAGACGATATATATGCTCACTTAATAACCATCCGCTTAATAGCCCGTCGACCAATAATTAGTTAGTTAGTTAGTTCTAAGATGGCGCCACTAAAACGCTATATTGAAGTAAGAAAATAAATAAAATTGTAAATATAATCTAAGCAAACTTTCCATTGCAAAGACTTGTTGTAGTCGTCGTACTATTACAAAAGATGTATAACACGCGAAAAAAAATGTGTTTTAGAGCACAAAATCAGCAAACCACATAGACCGCCGTAAACAACAATCTTGACGTTTTGCAAGACATTACGTCATGCGCTTTGATTGGTGTTTTTTGTCAGGTGACCTACGGACTTTATTTTTACTGATTTATTTCTTGAAAATATTAAATAATCAACAAATTTGGTTCATTTTCAATATTTTTAGATTAAGACAAATTGTAGAAAACAAAATTCTGGTTTTCCGTTACAGTCATATAGCCTATTGCTTAAATGAAAATAATTTTCAAAATAATACATTTGGTCCAAAATATTTACGATACTTGCTTCTAATCAAATGTAATGGACATAAAGAAATTGATATATCTATTATATGTTGATTTCGAAATGATTCTTAGAATTTCGTCCATAATTTTTCAATTTCCTCCTATGTTTTATTTTTATTGAATGATTTCCTTATTTAAATATATCCTCATTCCGTATTTAAATCGTTCAGATCCTGTAATTAGCTAATTTATTTTATCATAATGAAGATATAATGTAGGAATAAAATAAACAAACATAATGAGAAATTTAAAAATATTATATGAACCTTGTTTTGAAATGTATATTTTTATGGAGAGCTGTATTTTGTTTTACTAAAATAGTTTAAACTAAAGAAAAGGTGTTTGAGTACATTGACATTTTCTACGTTATGCGTATGAAAAGGTTTCTTATTACAGCATGAATTGTTAAAATCGGCCTGGCAGAACACCAGAAATAAAAGTGTTTTTTTAATATTTTAAATATATTGTTGACTTGGAGACAATTATTACTGAGAAAGTATTATTTTTTTTAATGTTCATTACTTAAAATTACTGTAATATCATTTGAAAGTTTCACAGATTGGTATTAAAAGCCGGTAGTAATTTTTGATGCTGCATTTCATTTGGAATTTTTCAGCTATTACGTATATTGTTTGTTATTTTATTATGTTGTTAATATAAATGAAAATAGTTAAATGTTGTAACAACTTAAGTTTATCATGGTTTCATAATATTGGCTGACACTTCATAGGTACAATTCTTAGTTGAAACAAATTCATTTTTTTGTATGAAATTAATTTTCCTTTTTTTCTCGTACTAAATTTTTTATTACAAAAATAAATTCTGTTTTTGTTTACAACTCGTTTTAAGGTTTTTTATTTGGTAAAAGTAGGTTCTTCATTTTATTGCGGTAAATAAAAGTGTAATAAAAAATGTAATTCTTTATTATAAAAACGTAACAATATTCTGTTTCCTAACCCGTTGTATTAAGAATTATTGCAGTCAAAAATCGTATAAATAATGATTTTATTTATGTAATTAATAACTCAAATTATATTATAATAATAAAAAACGTTTTGTTTAATCTTTACTTGAAACCTGCAAAAAAAGGTTTTTCTCTAAAATTTTTTTCTTTTTACTGTTTAGCCTCCGGGAATTACCGTTCAGTTATTACTTCAGAGGATGATAGGTATGAGTGCAAATGAAGTGTATTCTTGTACAGTGTCAGGTCAACCATTCCTTAGATGTGTGGTTAACTGAAACCCAACCACCAAAGAACACCGGTATCCACGATCTAGTATTCAAATCCGTATAAAAATAACTATCTTTAGTAGGATCTGAACTTTGGAACTCCCGACTTTGAAATCAGGTGATTTGCGAAGACGCATTCACCATTAGACCAACCCGTGGAGTCGTTATTTCTGCCTAGTGCGATTAAATATAAAAGGCGTTGTGAAAAAAAATTGGTTACTTTAGAATAGGGGGAAATTCTGAAGTGAATGTCAGCGAAATCGCTTTCAAAATTTTGGGGAAACTTAGGTAAATGATTCCTGAGATATATATATATATATATATATATGTTCGGCTGGAGATGAAAGCTGTTTTGGACTCGGTTTTTTTTCTTTATTTTCTAACTATTCTTAATTGTAGTTGCATTACAATTAACAGAAAATTTTATCTTTTATTGTATTATAATAATATAAATTTAAAACTAGTTTCATTTACCGTTAATTACTTGGCTGAGACTTTGATCTCTCTGTGTTTCTCAATCATGTCATCTTTTGTTATAATTTTTCGAGGGATTACCATTTTAGCCTGTTATTTACACTTAAAGCATTTATCATATTTACCAACTTAATTTACCAAGTAATTAGGAAATTTATTTAATTTATCGGCTATGAATTTCTTCCGTTTTGTTTTCTACAAAGGTCAGCTTTTGTACATTATAGACTATTAATTAAATAAAATCAAGAGATGTGATTAGGTTTGTTTATAAATGTAAGTATTATATTATTCGATTTCTCCTTAGGTTTTACTTTTAGAAATGTTTGTAGAAATTAATGTAATCTCTCTTGTTATGTCGACATCTTATGCCGATTTATTTGCATTTAAAACAATAGTTTTCTAGTTTATAAAATTCATCATTATGCATTATTTAGGTTAAATAATCAAATAGTTTTATTATTATTATTGCTACTATTATTATAGTTTATTACCCTGTGATGTTTAACATAAAGATTTCTTTAACAACTTTTTTCTCTGTATTCTCCTCCCATGTTTTCTCTCTTGTTTATAACGTCTAGTATTGTATTATTAGCATTATTAGGAACTGTGATGAATAAATTTCTTATCAGTATTAGATTTTGTGTGCGTGTGTAGTAAATTTTTTACGTATTGCTTTATATAACTGTACGCCTACAATTTAAAACGATAAGAAACATTTATAATGTATGACGATAGCTGAGGTGTATTGACATTTATAAAATTAAAATCTGTTCCTTTTTATGACCGTTTTCAGGTTTTTCTGGAATTATTAGAGTGGAATTTTTACCGCTGGATACCGTTCATGACTTCTAATCTACTATCGGCATTACGTAATGGAAAATTTTATTATAAATCTGACCTGAATGTGACCATAGATGTTTTTAAATTGTAGACTGAAACCCACCTGGTTGGTCTAGTGGGAACACGTCTTCGCCAATCAGCTGATTTTGAAGTCGAGAGTTCTAAGTTTCAAATCCTAGTAAAGGCAGTTACTTTTATACGGATTTGAATACTATATCGTGGATACCGGTGTTTTTTGGTGGTTGGGTTTCAATTAACCACACATCTCAGGAATGGTCGACCTGAGACTGTATAATGCTACACTTCATTTACACTAATACATATCATCCCCATTCATCCTCTGGAGTAATATCTGAACGGTAATTCCCGGTGGCTAAACAGAAAAAAGGAAGAAATTGTAGACTGAGATCCTTGTAAATACATTGTTCAAAATAGAGAAAACATTCCCGTTTATTTTTTTACGATATCTATAATTTTATACAAAATAAAACCAACTGCTAATTATGCGTCCTATTTACATCATTTCACAAAGTACTAAGCACATGAAACGTTTCTAAAAATCAATCGGATATTAATAGATTTCAGTGAAAGTGTGGAGTGCGTTAATGTACCCATATTTAAATGTGTAATAGATTCAAAACATGAATGGAAAAATTATTTAAAATAATTTTAATTATAATAATCGTGTACTATATCTTTGCCGACGAGTTTTAACCTTGATATTTCGCTTCATAATAAGAGTAAAAAAAAAAAAATAGAGGATTCTTATTTTGTTGTACAATTATTTTTCTTTTTAACCTGCAATATTTTGTTTCATCATTAAAATTTGTCTTTAAAAAACAATTTTTTCTATTTTTATGAATTAAAGGAGCGCCAATTTTAGGAAAAATAAATTTAAAAAATAATGTTCTATTTTTTATAAGAAAATTATTTGTAGAAAGATTATAAATATAATCTAACAAATTACCCTCACTTCGCTCCAATAATGCCTATATTGGACCTCTTTCAGATACATTTGGAAGACCCATGTTTAAATAAAATTGACGAGTAAAAATAAAAAAAATATAGAAGACTAATCCAAGATAATATGAAAAATTGGTCCTTTTTCGGTAAAAATGTTATTTGATTATTGTTAAATAATGTACTAAAAAATAGCAATTATTGTTTTCTTATTGAGTTTAACAGTTACTCTAAAAAAAAGCCATTGAGGGGGAAAAGAGAAAAGACTCGGCGGTTTTACGTCAGTGGATTCTGGTATAAAAACCCATTTCATTCATATATATTTAATTAAATGAAATTAGGTTGATTTAAATAATTTTATAGGAAAATGATTTTGCAATAAAATACAACTTTTTTTCGAAAAAAATTAAGGTATTATTTTCGGTCGCATGTTAGGATTAGGGATGAAATTGAATTTTCTTTATTTTTTGAAGTATGAGATTTACCAAAAGTCAATTCTCTTAAATTGTTACTTTTTATAATTATTTGTAGGGCTATGTATAAAAAATATTGAGGGTCGAAAATCAAAAACTATAAGATTTATTTCATTAAAATTTATGTATGCCTTAGTAGTGATTCTGAAATTGTGCATATGAACATTTAATGATTGAGTTTTTGAGTTTCCCTCAATTTAAGGTGAAATTTATTGTAGTGCTTTTTTTGGAATGAGTTCATACTTTTTCAAAAAGAAACAAAGTAAAAGTCGATCTTCTTGCGTAAAACTACGCAAGAATGTTTTGTATTTATTATAAAACGAATTAAGCTTAAAACTTAAACTTTTAAACTTGTTAATTTTTTGTTTATTAAACATAAATTATTATTTATGGTTGAGCGGAGAAATTAATAAAAAAAATATCATTAGTAGGCATTGGCACAGTCATTGTTTAATTTTATTAAAACTTTTTTTTTGTTTAATTATAGGTCATAATATTTGATAAGTAATGTTTAAAACTTATCACTAATTTGATTATATTCCATTATTTAAAATAAATATAATATTTCTTACACTGTTGAAGTTTCATGCATCTAATGAAGTAGTCAGGTATAAACATAGATTTAATCCACTCATGACCTTTATCCCTTGTTTAAAAAAAAAAAAAAAAAAAAATGTATTTTTGTTTAAAGAAAGAATGAACGGTAGATGGATAAGAAATTACAAACATATAGGCAGGAGGTTGAAATAGAAGGTTCGGCTCGATCACTGTTTCCGGGCCGGCGAAGTTTGATACTGTACGGTACTTTTGCCACTCGAGGGAGGGGTATATAGATACGTGACTTTGGTGTAAACATACAAGTAACTGAATTTAAAACTGCTACACTTTTTTTTTTATCCTCTATCATTCCCTCTCTTATGTGTATCTCATAACTTATTCACTCCACCGACGTATGTATGTAAGATTTTTCTATTTTTATCTACAAATTACTTGTAAAAAATCTTTCGTCTTCATTTTCTCATTTCTCTATTTGACTCCAAAATAATCGTTCATTTTTAGTTATTTTCTTGATTATTTTTCTTTTCCATTATAATATATCTTCTTTGCAAAAAAAAATTAAGTGTCGTTTTATTTTAATAAGCAATAAAAATAATATAATGTTTGTTTTTAAATCATGCATATCTTTTTTAAATTAATTTATCTAAAAATAAAACTTGAAAATTGTTTGTTTTTTTAAGAATAGAAACTTTGTTGTATGGTGATTTTCTTTATGAAAATAAATTCATAAAACTTGAAAAAAATATGGAAATGTTGTCTTTATTTATTTATTTTGTCATCTTTATATAAAGCAGAATTTACTTGTGTTTAGAGATATATTTGCTTACAACTCGGAAACCGATCAAAATTATTGATTATAAACGTAAAATTAATTAAATTGTATCCGTATAACTTTATTATTAAATGAGTAATAAAGCTTAAACGAAAAGAATATCTATCGTATTTTACAAAATCTTTTTTTATGTAGTAAAATTTTAAAATCGCTAACTAGATCACGTACTGTAAGCAATATTTTCCCGTGAATGAAATTTAGAAAATGACTTAATTTTGCTTTAACATTTTATTTATCAAACAATGATTAACTGTTATCGAAAGATTTTAAAAGAAACTTTTATAGTTTCATAATTTTGTTGATACGTGAGTGATTTTTGTGTGAGGACTTTCTGTCAATATTCATTCTATATAATTAATGTTATCATATGAAAACAGTTTAATATTTGTAAGATATGCTATTCTTAAAGATACTTTGATGTTTGTTCAATTAACCCTCATCTCAGTTTGTAAGATATTAGACATTAATATTAAAACCTAGTTAAACGAAACTTTTGGAATGTATTGACATAATCAGACGTAGCAAATCACATGATTGAAAAACCCATATAAACATTATCAAAAATTTAAGGGATGGAATCTATATTTTAAAAATTTTTGGTAAGCAAATTTAATTTTTCTGCAATTACTTTGTAACTAGTTTAGTGACAAGTGGTGTTAAAATATTCATTAAATCAGTCCATACATAAAAACCGGTATGCTCCGACAACGCTTACTCAATTATGGGTTTTGATTTTTAAGGGAACATAGCTTATCTCATACTCAAAGCATTACCTAAAATGGGATTCAAATCGAGATATCTCGGCAATTAATTAAAATAAAGAATTCTTATGGATCTTAAAACATTTACCACGTCAAGCACTATCAAAAGTCAATCGATTTCTATCACTTCAGATAATAGTTTTAAGGGGACATACAAATTTTCTCACTCAAAAAATACACTCTTGTATTTCAGCAATTAATGAAAATACAGAATTTGTATGGGTCTTAAAACACTGATATTCAGAAATATGTATAACAGTTTGGATGTGGAAATTACAAAACAGGTGTGAATGAAAGGCAACGGGTATTTCTGCTTCGAATTGATTTGACGCCATTTGATTCTACGTCACAGTTTCTTTTATACGAAGACAATTTCCTGTACGTTTAGCATTTTGGATGACCATCAACAAGGTGCAAGGAAAAAACTCTGGTCGGAGATCTACTTACTTGAACCAGCTTGTTAGCCATAGGCAATTATATTTTGTCCTATCACATGCAAAATCTTTTAAAAATGTGAAAGTGGAGATTAAACCTAAGTGGTTTGAGTCCACTAACGTTGTCTGGAAGGAATTCCCATGAACCACCAAGTAAATTATCTATTATAACTAAATTTATTTATTGATGTTGAGGAGCAGCGCACGTGTCTCCCAAAGTATGAATTAAAGAAAATAAAATTGTAATAATTTTCGTTCGAAATTTTATTTTAATATTTATTTTTATGTAATAGTTTCTTTCTTGATAATTAATATAAAAGAAAAACCAGTTTATTAAGCTAGTAAATAAATAATACATTTCCATAACAATGATTAAATTAACTGCGTAAAATGATATATATTGGCAGTTTATACTTCCTTGAAGGAAGTATTTGTGATCGCAAAAATCTCGGATTTCAACAGAAATATCCATTTTGACCATCCCTGAATCCATTTTAACTAGTGTCGGTGTGACGTATGTATGTATATATCTCGCATAACTCAAAAACGATTAGCCGTAGGATGTTGGAAATTTTGGATTTAGGACTGTTGTAACATCTAGTTGTGCACCTCCCCTTTTGATTGCAATCGGCTGAAACAAAAGTGTCCAAAAAAACTCAAAATCTAAAAAAAATCTGGATTTTGAACTTTTTTTAACTGCACTAATAAGTCCTCACTGAGAGCTTTTCAACGATATACCATAAGTGGTATTTATTTTCATTGGTTCCAGAGTTATAGCCAAATAACATTTTAACTAATGAAAATTTAGATCACATTGGTTCAAATCCGACTCATTTCTTTTTTTTTTTTTTAACTTTTTTTTTAATTTAAGTATATTGATTTATTAATAATTATTAACCGCTGATCGTAAAAAAAATTATGGTAATTTCAATATTTTACGATATTTACCGTAAAAAATATCGTATATATGTTTTTTTTTAAATATCGTATATTTTCATTTTTTTTTTTTAAATATCGTATTTATTATTTTATATTTATTTCGATATTTTTTTAATGATATCGTAAAAATTTTACGATTATTGAAATTAAAAATTCAATAATAACAAAAAAAAAAATCGAAATTATTAATGAAATAAAATTTTATGTATTTTCCATTTAAAAAAAAAACGTGTATATGTAATTTAATAGGCGTACAAGGACATGGTGTCCACATCAGATTTTTTTGGTTAAAAAATTTTCCACTTCTTTTGAGACAAAGGCTTCCTGTTTAACTGGTGAATTTTTTATCCACCAAAGAATTTTTTTTCAAATAAGAATAATAAATTAAGCAAAATGAAATTTCTCCTATTTTGGGAAGCAATTACTTCAAAGGTACGTAAATATGGTTCATGTTAAAAAAAAATCTTAAACCATATTTTTAGCAATTTTTTTTTTTTTTTAATACTTTGGTTAGATGAATTTTTTAACAGGAAGATCCATATTTTTGTGTTATTAATAAATTCATATGAGTGTGTGTACGTATACGCACGCACGCACGCACATTATATGTAGATATGTAGTCCTGTATATTCAACTTTAATATTATTTTTATTATATCTATTTTTAAGAATATCTCCACCTTTATTTCACGTTAAAAAAATAATAAACGTCTTTATAGGTACGTTGTTAGGCTTTGCTCCGTATTTTAAATTTGGTTTATCTTTTCTTTTTTTCATCTCGTCAACAACTTAAATAAATAAGAAATATAAAGTTTACTAAAATATATGATAAAATAATAAATTATGAACTTCATAAATAGATTAGATTTTAAATTGAAAAATAACATACTTATCTATCACATCAAAAAGCTTATATTTATAAATTATAAAGAAGCAAAATGCCTATGTGATTTATGAGTCGTTTTTCTTGTATTAAAATAAAGTTACCGATATAAAAAAAGATCCATTAAGACATTTATTTTAGTAACTCGTGACCTAATTTAATTATGTATTTAGGAAGGTGTGTGAAAAAAATAATATAACAGGAGAATATTTGACTGGGTTTTAAGAAAGAAAAAAAGAAACTTATTAATTATTATATTAATACATTAACACCGTAATCTGAGCTGCCATGTCCTTTTGTATTAAGTAAATTTTTTAATTTCCGTTAAACTAGTGAAGATTTCGGTGATGTTAAGATGAAAAGTGTAAAGAATGTTTATTTCGGGTACAAAAATAATTAAATTTGGTTCACATACATGTATTGTACATTTTAATGCTGAATTGCATCTATGTAGTGGTTTAATATGGGTATACTACCCGCTCTTTTAGCTATACCTTCGTTCTGTTTGTTCCTCTATTTGTATCAATTTATGTTATTCCTTTTCTTACTTCCTTATAGGAAATAAAGGAAATATTGTGATTGCGAACATTTTCGGGTTTTCAGACTTCGACGGAAATATCCATTTTGACTAGCTTCAGCGTGACGTCTGTACGTACGACTCTCGCGTAACTGGACACGATTGGCCGTAGGATGTTGAAATTTTGGATTTAGGACTGTTGTAACATCTAGTTGTACACCTCCCTTTTTTGATTGTAATCAACGGAAACAAAAGTGTCCAACAAAACCCAAAATCCAGAAAATTTGATTTTTCGACTTTTTCTTAACTGAAGTAATAAGCCCTCATTGAGAACTTTTCTACGATATATCATAATTGATACTTATTTTCATTGGTTCCAGAGTTATAACCAAATAAAATTTTCATTAATGAAATATTTGGTTCTCATAAGGGGAAAGCACATCGGTACGAATCAGACTGTCTCCTTATTTTTTTAACTTTTTTTTATTTTAAATATGTTGATTTATTAATAATTATTGATATCTAATTGTAAAAAAGGTTTTACGTTAAATAATTCAATAATAACAATTAAAAAAAAATAAAAATATCAGAAGTTATTAATGAAATAAAATTTTATGTATTTTTAATTTAAAAAAAAAAAATGTGTATATGTAATTTAATAGGCGTACAAGGAAGTAAGTCATGTGGTGTTCAGATCAGATTTGGTGAACATCTGATTATTCGTTTTTGTTTTCATTTTTTTGATGGTTACATCATACTAAATTAAAAAAAAAACATAGTATTAGATAGATATAAGATATGCACTTATTTAAAGAGTAATTAAGTGACTTTTACTTTATTCTAATATTTCAGGTAAGATTGTTGAATTGATAATTGTATAGATATTTGATGTTAGTAACGAATATTTTAGCAATTGTGCAACTAACTGTCCACTTTAATAAAGAATTGGAAGATCGTATCTCTATTTCAAATGAAATAAGTTTAAATGAAGTGCAGAAATTAATGTGTATTTGTAATTTAATAGGCGTACAATGAAGTCATGTGGTGTCCACATCAGATTTTTTGTTGGGCGGGGGGGGGGGTGAAAAACACTTTCGCATTATCATCGGCCGGTTCAAAATGTTAATCTCGGATATTAAAATATTAATAAAACAAGGTTAAAATTAAGATAGTAATAAGATTAAAACTAAAATAATTAAAGAAACGTAACCATTAGGATAAAATACGTAACACGAATAATAAAATGAAATCAAAATTTATGGTTGGTAATCTTATTATATTGACTCTTATTAGAAGTAACAATACCCGGTCTACTATATTCTTATCATTTCCTAGGATGCGCCGAATGTCCCTCTGTAATTTAAATTTACGACCCACAACATATTCTGATCACAAGGATGTGGCGCACAGTCAAGCGGCAGTCTCATCGTACGCAGTGGTGCTTTTTCTGCCATCAGGTATTCGTGAGTAGCTGCGGTATGCCCTTATCGCAATCGGCAGAGGACCCCTCCGATGTACATTTACATCATTACAGCTAAATAATATTGATTGATTAAAAAACCCGTATTCGTTTTAATATAATTTAAAGTTAATGGAATTAGAAGGGTATAGAGTGTTATTGAATTAGATGAATGACGATTGTTAGATGAAACATGTAAAGGGAAATGTTGTACTGTGATTTTATTACATAGCAGTATATAATTTTAGTTTGGTAATATTATATTCAAACAATGTTGTCAAATTTAAGTAACTTGTTAAAAAGTTATTTATATGGGATCATTAAATTTTTGTATGTAAATGATTTAAATTTTAGGTCTGTTTAAGAAAAATCTTAAAATTTTAATTGTGTTGTATGTGATACATAATAAATATATTTTTTTAAAAATGAAGTTTTAATTCTAAAAAGGAAAATAGTAAATAAAAAGTATTCTTTTAATCACGCTTAAAAGTAAAACAATTAAGTGTTAAACCTTATTTAAATTAGACAAAGTTTAATAGTGGTGGATTTTAGGTCAATAAGGTTATTCGGACTGACAGAGATGGAGCAAATATTCACTAAATTGCTACAACATTTGTCAAGCATGATTCTTTAGATGCATGCTGCTAAGTTTCAGAAGTGCGTGTAGTTTTTACTTCCTGGTACGAAATAAAGGAAGTATTGTGATCGTGAAAAATTTCTTTTTTCAGATTTCAACGGAAATAATCCATTTCGGCCATTTCTGAAAGCATTTTGACTAGTTTCGGCGTGACGTCTGTACATACGTGTATGTATGTCTCTCGCATAACTCAAAAACGATTAGTTGTAGGAAGTTGAAATTTTGGATTTAGGACTATTGCAGCATCTAGTTGTGCATCTCTCCTTTGATTGCAATTTATTAGACCAAAAGTGTCAAAAAAAGTCCAAAATCCCCAAAAAATCTGGATTTTGGACTTTTTCTTAAATGCAGCTATAAGCTCTCATTGAGAGCTTAGCGATGTATCATAAGTGGTACTTATTTTATTGGTTCCAGAGTTATAGCAAAATAAAATTTTAATTAATGAATTATTTGCATCTTACAAGAGGAAGGCACATCGGTTCAAATCCGACTTCTTTTTTTTTTTTAATTTAAATTTACTGATTTATTAACCTTGAATAATAATTCAGTTATAACATTAAAAATAAAAATATAAAAAAATTAATGATATAAAATTTTATGTAATTGGCATCCCAAGGAAGTCATGTGGTGTCCACATCCGATTTTTTTATTTACGGCGATAGAGTAAAGCAAACAAGTTTCAACATTTTCAGAAAAACGGTAAAAATTGAAGTTCGAGTTGTTATAACGTTAAAAGCTTTAACCCCGACGAATATACAAAAAGAGTTAAATTCTATTTAAAGGATTTTTCCCTGCATCTTCGATGGCAAAAAGTGGGCTGCTGCATTCAAACGTGGTCGTACATCTGTGCAAGAAAATGAACGATGGACGCCCAAAATTTCTACGAGCGACCAAATCTTCACAAAAATTCACAATGCGTAAAATCGCCGACTAAACAGTCTCGGTATACATTTTACACGATATTTTGTGTATGAAAAAGCTCGGGTAGATGTATTTACCCGCTGGTTTATAAAAAGCCGATCAAAATGCATTTGGCTGAATATGTCTCGAGTCTGTAGACTTATTTAAATGCGATGCTGCTGAGTTTCTTCGACTATTTATAACAGTAGATTAAAATGGATTTACCGTTACGACCATGAGACCAAACAGTGGATAGAAACAAGTGAAAGTGCGCCAAAAAAAAGCGAAAACTGTTCCATTTGCATGAAAGGTCATGGCTATGATTTTACTGAACTCTTGTACTGTGGTGCTCGTATATTACCTGGAAAAAGGCAGGACCATTACCCGGGAGTTCAGCGCTTCACTACTGGGATAATTCAAGGATACTGTTCAGGCTAAATATCCACATCTGGCCAAAACGAATGTGCTCTTTCATTACAATAATGCGCTTGCACACGCGCGTCTGGGTTGTTCCTCCAAAACTCCGATGATCTACGCTTCGATATATTTCCATTTATTCGCCAAATTTGGCTCCCAGCGATTAAGTTTGTCTAAACCTAAAGAAATGGCTCGCTGGACGAAGATTCTTTCAAATGAAGAGGTCAAACATGAGAAATATTTATTTTGCACAGTTTGGCAAATACTAAAGGTATTAAAATCTGAAAATTCGTTGGTTTAAATGTATTGAATTGCAAGGTGATTACGTTGAAATATAAAAATTTTACCGAAAAATCTTGTGTTTCCTTGTCGGGCCGAGAACTTTCCTAGCGGAACCACGTATAATCAATAAAATTATGTACACTATATATTATTAATATTCGTGTAGTTAAGCGGTTTCACGCGCTTAACGTGTGAGACGTGTTTCATTATCATTTATGTTAACGTTCTATTATCAAATAAAACTAAATAGCCTATGTTAGATACTTCTATCAACATGATAAACGATCATGTTTCGATATAACTAATTTTGGCATTGTTGGTTAAATATTTTGAGACATTAAGTGTCTATTCTACTAGAATAACACAATTAAATAAGTGTAGTTGATGCCGTGTAGCAACTTGGTTTTCAATTAATTCTGATGTTACATCAAACCATATATATTCTTTTTTGCTAGAGAAAATTAGTTGATACATAATGAATAAAACAATATTAATAACCATCATTCTGTATATTTACTTATTCTTTTATAATTGTTGATATCGGTAATACGTTTAAATAATGAGGAAATAATTAACGACTGTTCGTTTCAAATATTCTACCTTGGATGAGAAGTGGTTGTGGTTTAACTCACCACTATCTTTCAGAATATTTTTCATTATGATAGCGTAACCACAAAACCCATAATTTAATTCGTTAATTATAAATAAATTTATATATAGGTTAATTAAACAATTATCTTTCTCTGATCGGTAAACACTAGTGCGTAATTATATTATACACACACACAACTTCACATATAAACGCATGTGTACGTGTACTTTTTAATTAATTAATTTAATCAACCTCAATTATTATTAATTAAAAATAAATTATTAATTACTAATCATTTAAACGCATATTCAATAAATCATACAAAATTACCAATTTATATTTTATTAACCCTTTTTTTTTTTTTTAAATTGCTATTGTGAGATGATTCACGATATGTGGGTTTCAAACCCCTACCTTCTACTCTGCTGTACCTACATCATTTAATTCAAAAACACCCTATACCCTTCTTCCTGCATACCTACCTACCTGCCCGTATGGCCTATAATCAATCCACCCTCATACCGTATACACACACACATTCACACACAATCCAATCATTGCATATTTATCCTTATTCGCCCAATTAAATCTCTATTTCCACCACACAGACACACACACACACACACGTAGATGTAAAATAGTGATTGAGTACTAATCACGTTTTCCAATTGCTGTATTGTAATTCATGTCTATAACATGTGATAGATACAGGCCCTTTCGTTATACATTTCTCTGCGTAATGTTTGTTATGTTTCTCTGTGCACTTTACACGTTTAACAATCATCCATCCACGGTTGTTTCTCATTTTACTTTACGTTTGTGTTTGTATATATGTATATAATTCACTAGTTTATTTTGCAGTTGTAGTTTGAAATGTAAGCTACATCTATGTTTAATAGCTTATTGCTTCTATCATGTGTATTTGTGCATTCAATTGATGTTACGTTAATATATTTATTTAAAATTGTTAACACTAGTGTCATTATGTCATTACCAATAAATTTAAATCTTAATAAATCCCTCTTTATATTATCTATTTGATACATAAAATTAGTCATTTACTATATTGGAAAATTTAATTTTTTTCTTAAAAATAAAGGAAACTGAATTTTTTAATATTACGTTTTAATTTAATTAGATTTTACCATTTGTTAAATGTATCTATCTCATCTCTCTTTAAAATGGTTGAAAAAAAAATGATGTGGGCACTACATGATTTTAAATTGTACTCTGCGTTTTAAATTACATATACACATCTTTTAAAATGAAAAGTACATACAATTTTATTTCATTAATAACTTCTAATATTTTTACATTTTCATTTTTTATTATTGAATTATTATTCATCGTAAAACGTTTTTTTTTTTTTGTTTTTTTTTACAATCAGGGGTTAATTATTAATAAATCAATATATTTAAATTAAAAGATAAAGGTCTGATTCGAACCGATGTACGTTCCTCTTGTAAGATCCGAATATTTCATTAATTAAAATCTTATTTTCCTATAACATTGGAACCAATGAAAATAAGTAACACTTATGATATAGCGTTTAAAAGCTCTCAATGAAGGCTTATTACTGCAGTTAAGAAAAAGTCCAAAATCAATTTTTTTGGATTTCGGTTTTTTTAGATACTTTGGTCTCGATTGGAATCAAACTTGGAGGTGAACAATTAGATTTTACAACAGTCCCAAATCCAAAATTTCAATATACTACGGGTAATAGTTTTTGAGTAATGCGGAGATACGTAGGTACAGATGTCGAAACTAGTCAAAATGATTTTAGGGATGGTCAAAATGGATATTTCCGTTGAAATCTGAAAACCGAAAATTTTCGCGACCACACTTCCTTTACTTAGTACAAGGAAGTTAAAAACCCGGTCGTTTTAAAAAAAAAATTGTCGATATTTTAATATTATTAAAAATCTAAGTTGTGTATATTATAAACAAATTATACCGGTAGATTTTAATATAATGTTCATTAATCAGAGACAGTAATATAATTTTATTTGACATTTAAATTATTAAATTCCACGTATAAATATGTTTTTTTTAATGTTTAAATGCAATATATATCTATATAGATTTAAAAAAATAGACCGTACTCTTTTTTTATTGTTAAATGTAGTTTGTGTAGATGGATATACGCCTGGTACAACTACCACCATCTTTTTTTTTATAGTGATTAGAGGGTGCTGTGCCATGCTGTACAAGCTTACTACTAACTTAGTAAAGAAGGATTTAGAAGGAAGGAAGGAAGGAAGTTAAAGCTTTTCGTCGTTGGTACAGGGAACCTAGTCAACGGTTCCGATAATGGTAGCCTTGATTATTATTATTATTATTATGAAGTATGGATCGATTTTTTTTTTGTCGATAGTTTTTGGTACAGAGGGTGTCTTGAGGGTTGAAGATTTAGGGTTGGGGGGTGGTTACATTGGTAGGAGCAATGCCGGAAGGGGGGGTTGCAAGTGAAATGTAAAAATGGCACGAGGGTGAATTAACGTTAGTTCATGCACTAGTAGTAGTAACAGCGGTAGATCTAACCTACGTACTACTCACGTTATACACGCGCTCGTTCTTCATTCAGGGGTGATTGTACGAGTGGACACAGCAGGGTGTATACAATAATTCTCCCTACCTTCAATACGCCGCGCGCATACACCCTCCCCCCCTCTTGTACATTAGAAGCGTGTATTGCCCTTAGCTATAACAGTAGAACTATTATACTACGGTCGATAGAAATACTCTTTATAGTTGTACACTGTACTAGATCAAAATATATTTTCTCTCGGGGTATAGAGTGTCATGTTAGGGAAAAAACTGAGTGCCAGATGTGCGGTTAGTCCTGAATGTAATTTCATAGGTAAATCGTTTTTTTAATGTTACAGTCTGTTGATCGCTTAATTCATAAAAGATTTTAGTATGATAGGTAAGTTTTTATAAAATATAATCGAAAAAATGACGCAGTTTTGTGTGTAGATTTTTTTTGTATATTTATTTTATTTTATCGTATTAAAATGTGTTTTTTTTACGATCTAAGAATATTTATATGGTATATGTAAGTTCTACGTATGTTCAGATATCTAAATCAATATATATATTTTCTTTCTTTTTCGTTTTAACCCAAAATATAAGTGGACATGGCGATTTTTCGTACCAAAATTAACCGTTTCATATTTATTCATCTCGTAGCTTCATTCGTAAACTCTAACGCATTGTTTACTTGTAACTTTTCTTCAACCAAGGTCATCTAATTTCAATAACTTAATAGATTACCAATTATACCTCTTTTTCATCTCGCTGTTATTTAATTTTTTTTTTTTTTCATTCACTGAGGGATTCAATCAATCTCTCAGCTTTTCTAACGATCCACGTCCGTAATCCGTACGTATAGATATTTATTTCGTTTTATCAGTAATCCAATTATAATGTAATTACAGTGTAATAATATATTTTATAATTTAAACAAAAATCTTGCTTAAATTGATCGTCTACGCGTTTGTTATCCTCATGGTTGTGAAAATATTAAATATTTTACAGATATTCGTTAAAGAAAAAAATTAGCCATTTTACTCATTATATTTTTGTTGTCATGGTGATAGAAATATAACAATATTAATAATAATAACAAAGTAAAAGGACTAATTTTTATTTCTTTAATATCTTAACTCCCAAGTTGACTATTCCTCGATTTATGGATCTTCCCTGGGATAATACGAATGTATTCAGAAACTTTGAAAGCAATCGGTCGGTTGGTTCTCTCGTAACGCTATTTAAAAAAACCAACAAGCTTTCGCATTTATATATTAGATTATAAATAAAAGGAAATTGTGAAAACTGTTTCGATTTATCAAATAATATCCGTAATAAAAAAAAATCCCCACTTCCAGTTTTAATTTCCCTTCCCCTCGAAGGGTTTACTTTTCCATTTACAGTGATTCAAGGTACATCGATTTTCTTCGAAAGGGATTTTTTTTAATTTAAAAATGTATTTCCTCATATTAATACGATATTTTTTTTTATATACAAACGAGCTGTTATGATATTTGTTCTATCATCTTGAACGAGCTGTTTTTTCATTAGCTTATTAATTTCGTCAGGGTTTAGCACACTATGGAAGTTTGTTTGATGTCTGTTTATTTATTGAAAATACCAAGAATAAAAATGTGTATTATACCGTTTTCCATATCGTCGGCGTTTAGGATGGTTTATGGAAGCAAATTAATTGTATACCATGATATTAGAAAATCTACCGCCGGGACCACCGTTACTACAAAGGATTTACTACAGAGGATGAGATGAATGATTTGTAGCGTGTGTGAAAATACTATCCACGATCTAGTATTCAAATCCGTATAAAATAACTGTCTTTACTAGGACTTGAACGCTGGAACTCTCGACTTCCAAATCAGCTGATTTGGGAAGACGCGTTCACCATTAGACCAACCCGGTGGGTTAAAGAACCTATTCCTGTAAGTTGTCATTCTGCGTAATACTTCGAATTGGAAGTATAATGTAAAATAATAGTAAAAAAAAAAAAAATTTGAAATACATGTACATTGAATGATGTAAATAATACGGATTTCTTCCTTTCCCATAAAAAAAGGTTGGTGTGTGGGTTTGATATATGTTCACATTTTTATTTTAGCTTCTATTTGCGCAGAGCGGATCAATGGTGGCGCGCCAAGCGGCTACGCACAGCAAACGAACGATTCATTCGTTCGAACAATTTATACTTCTTCACAAGAACGATTTATCTAAAATTATATTTGTGTTGTACGGTCTTACATTCCCTCCTCGAAGGTGCTGCGAAGGAGTCCTTAGCCAGTCATTGTTGGTGGGACGCCGGAGCTTCCCACCCTTCCATGATGGGGCTGCCCCCCCCCCTCAACACACAACAGCGCTAAGCAGATGCCGCACCTTTATGGCGCAGGTGAAATCTTACATGCCCGTGCAACCTGCAGGAAGGACATCGAGCCTCCCGCCGGCAGTCCTTCCGCAAGTGACCGGCCTCGCCAGAAGTAAAGTAGCGGTCATTATGGTCTGGCCCAGAACAGGAATTGGCTCTATGGTCCGGCTTCCAGCAGCGGAAACAAAGGTCGCAACTGAGTTCCTCAATAACGTAATACGTTAGTAAGACTTGGTAAACAGCTACGTTAGTGCAGCATACAATAAGTATTGATTTTATGATTTTTTTTACGTATAAAACGAGTTGCTTAATGTATGAGCCGTATATTGTTTTAATTTAATGGATAGTACTAAAAATATACTACATGTGTTTATTAAAAAGGGTTAAAGTTAGGTTATCCTATAGACGTACTTCAGTTGTTTTAATTATAGTAATTTAGAACGGCTGACACAAAACTATTGTAACTGTATTCTGTGTGTGTGTGTTTATATATATTAATATAAATGTAATGAAACATGCAACATATGTGTATTAGTTTATTTAGTAAGAATGCTATTGTACTGTATTTGGAGAGGCAGACATAAGACAACAGTCAGTTCATCTGTGTGTATATGGCCACGTGGTACAGGTCAATAGGGTCAACTAATCTGAGGTGCCCGCATTTCTTCACCCTGTATATTCTGTGTAGTACAAGCTAGCTTGGCTATTGACGACCATTACACAGCCTGTATGTAACTAACTATATCAGTAGTGTTTTGTTCTAACAGCACTCATGTCTTCTGATGTATTCGTGCGACTTTTATACAGCTGGATGACAATTTTATATAAGGCCTTCATTTTACTTTAGTTTGATAATATGATAATGCGTTCCCTTGATTATTATGTTAATAGTAACAGTTTTAATTATAACTGTAACATGTCATTTAATATTACTGCATGACCTCTTTTAATTGCTATGCTAAGTTTGAATATCTGGGAGCTGAGTTTTCTCACACATTTTTTTCTTAATTAAATTTTCTTTTTATTTATTTCTTGTTTTGTTACGTCTATTATGGTAGATTTTTTTTTAATTTAGAATTTTTTGTCATTTGTCGTTTGACAGTTTTAATATTGTTATTCTTTTTTATCCTGTAAAATATATTTAACCATATTATACCTTCTACATCATTTTGCTGTTTACAAATTTTACCCTCTTAATTGCATCTGTATCAGTAAATTTTGAGTAATTTCTTTTTTTCCAAATTGCCCACTTTTTCATAGTTTTATTATATTTTGCCTTATTACTCTTAGAATCAGATCGTCAGTACGTTAATCATGTACCGCGCCTAATTTTGTACATCTTATTTATCAGTTTTCAAAAACATTTCTGGATTTTGTATAATCCATGTTTCATTTAAATTTTGCACCTCATGGATTTTGTAATGGGTACCATGATTCGACTTCCGGAAAATTTCGAAAATCTTTTCGTTTCACATCCTCCAGACCCAAAACCCACCGTCAGTTCAAAAGTTTAAATATATATATATATATAAATACACTCGATAACTGCCGTAATTTTGGGCAAATCACTTTCAAAATTTCTGTCGCTCGTTAATGGACAAAATCGGACCATGAGGATGAAAATGTGGGGGGCTTTTTCGAAAAAGCAAACTATCGCTATAACTTTATTATTAAAATATCGAATTCATTTAAAGTTCCTACTATTCTTTGGATAAGGGCCTAAAACTTATCTAAGTAAAGTTTTTTGATATCACCAACCATTAGTCCAGGGGAAGGAAAAAATGGGGTTTCGAAGACAAAAAATCATACCTCCCTTAATAGGCACAGTATCGAATCGGTTTAAAGTGGTCGTTAGTCCTCTAAACATTATCTAAAACTTTTATCTGAAACAATTTTTGATATGAGCAACCCTTACATCAAGGGACGACCAAAATGTTGCAGGAATTATAAGATGGGGCTTGTATGCTAAACATATGAAACATTTTTTCACACGAAACCATTGTATTGAGTAAATTTGAATTTTTTTCTTAACTTTAAGGTGGACATCTTTTTTATCCCCTACTTAGCTCCGGTGAAATATATATCCGACTTCTGGAGGGCCGAAAGGAATTATCATTGTATTTTTCTATAGTGTTGGTTTATTCCAGTTTAGTAATCCCTATATTTACACTCTCGTTATTCTACTTAGTTGTTAGTTATTTTACTATATGCTTTTTTATTATCTTACTTTTTAAAAATGTTATTATTTAAAAAAGAAAGATAATAAAATATATTTTACCTTTATTTAATGTAAAATTTAATTAAATTTTCTATAGGTTTGAACAAATGCCATTTTAATCCAAACTTAACGTTAAATATTATCTGTAAATTTTTATAATATTTGTTTTTTTTTTGTTATTTTAGTCCCAAAATTTTATTTTTTTTCAGATATCGACAGGATTATGATGATTCCCTTGCTAAAGTTGCCAGGATATTTAATACCGATTTATTTTTGTCAAGACTTATTTGTAATTGAGTTTTCTTACAAACTCAACCTTGGCAAAGCTATTGGTTTATTTTTTTTTATACTAAAAGTTTAATTACATATTCATTGGTCAGAGGTCTATTATTTTTGTATAATTAAGAAACACAGAATTTTTTTTGTTACGCTATATTCATTCCTGACTGAAATTACGTGAAAATTTGTTAATATCTGGAATATCTTTAAAATCATTTAGGCAGATTATAAGATATATTTCAGAGATTTTTTTTGTGCTTTTTTTCACTCATGCTTATAGTAAAATGTGGGTTAAAAATTGTTCACTATATACGCTCGAAGCTTATGGTTGAGAATATGAGAAAATTAAAATTTTGTACTGTGAAAAATGCCTGACCGGGATTTGAATCTGGGATCACCCAGAAAGGCCGAGACGCTACCACTCCGCCACGGAGATCAGAAAGTTAAATTTTGATCTAAAGTGGATCGGCAGTTAAACTTTTCTTCAGTTTTTTAATGATTAAATTTAAGTAATGAATCAGAGCAGGTCGTTTCTGTTATTACTTATCAGATGTTAAATTTTTATTATTTGTAGTAAAAGATATTAATTTAATTTTTTTGGGGGATAAATACTCAACTAGACGATTTAGTTCGTTTTTTCATACTAACAACCTTAACCTATAACACCTTACTGTAATGCACAAATAAAAATAATAATTAGAAATAATTTAGGGAAATTGAACGTTTCCCTAAATTATCTGATTAACGTTTACTCAGATTGTTTAATAAATACGCAAAAATTTTATATATTACAAAAATGGGCTGAAAACCTATTTCCAGCCCGTCTAGGCGTTATATTGGATGGTTCTAGCTGATTTCTTTTATTCTGCTCGGAATGACGCATAGATATGACATCAAGTGTCATCGGACCCCAAACTTGATTCTTCTCTGAGAAATCCTCAAAAAATTCTAATTTATTCCTTAATTTATGAATTTTTGAAGGTTACCCACAGGAAAATTAATTTAAAGGTTCGTCGATGCTTGATGCTATATCTGTGGGCCATTGCGAGCAGAATAAAAAAGATCGGCCCGTTCCGTCCACAGGAATCTCTGGATTGGAAATAGATTTTGGAAACAGAGAAAAACAAGGGGGTTGGGGTATGATGTGTTGTAAATGGAATAAGTTTTTAGCAGATTTAAAAATATATATATATATATATATATATATATATATATATATATATATATATATATAACATTATTTTGTAATAACGCTGTGGAGCAACAGGGGCCTAGAAAATACCGATTCAATTAATTTATTTGAATGGATAAAAAGTTTTGCAATTTATAAACGTCAAGACCTAAATCGCATATCTAAACAGAATCATCAATCGATTAATTCGTATGATAAGTGCAGCTTTCTTGATTCGAGGCGTTACGAAGCATATTATTAATTTTTAAACTTCATCGGCTAACATATATAGCGACTATGATGTAGACCCAAAAGGGCGGATTTGCTTTTCTTTTTTAAGAATGTCTTTCTTTTTCCTGTTTAGCCTCCGGTAACTACCATTTAGATAATACTTCAGAAGATGAATGAGGATGATAATGTATTAGTGTAAATGAAGTGTAGTCTTGTACATTCTCAGTTCGACCAATCCTGAGATGTGTGGTTAATTGAAACCCAACCACCAAAGGAACACCGGTATCCACGATCTAGCATTCAAATCCATGTAAAAATAACTGGCTTTACTAGGACTTGAACACTGGAACTCTTGGCTTCCAAATCAGCTGATTTAGGAAGACGCGTTCACCACTAGACCAACCCGGTGAGTTTTTAAGAATGTCTGTGTGAATTATAAAATATATGTACACAAGCCGCCACATATCGGCAAGCTTGATCAACCCTCACATAATGACAAATCATGATTAGTCAGCTCTTAGTAGCATAAATATTATGCTACTTACATTGGGTAGTAATCGTGGCCTTTTCAATATCGCCGTTACTTGACGCCGACTGTAATCGTATTATAAATGTTGCTATTCATACTAAAAGTGATGATTATGACATTTCAGTCCGTGAATATTTGGACTATGTTTTCGATAAAACCTTTTTTTACATCTTTGCCGAATAGTTTATTGCATACTCTTACATAAAATGTTGAACAATTATTGTTAACGATGTCTTTGCAAATATAAACAACTAAACGAAAGTATCGTATATTATCTATATATTTCTTTCTTCTAGTAAATGTACATTATTTTAAAGAACTTAATAAACATCTGCCCATGTAGTAAAAGATTAACAGTAATAATAATAATTTCAGAAACATAAAGGTTAGTACCGACATGTTGAATAAGATTCGTTACATTTGGCACATATACTTGGTTTTTTTTTTATGTTTTACAGAAGTAAATACTAAAGATACCATCAATTTAAACATTTCTTGGCTTGCATTTTTTTTTTTTCTATTTACAACATTGCATACTGCATTTAATTAGCTTGTAGAGTGAAAAGTAAACAAACGTTGCGTTCGTGTTTGTGATTTCGTCCTTTGTATCAATGCCGATTCACAGCGCGGCCTTATCTGTATACAATAAAATAATCATTACTTATATTGCAGAATTTACTTGTGAATCGGCCGCTTGAACACTCGTACGCGCAGTTCAGCCTCCGGAACCACCGTATAGTATTACTTTAGAGGAAAAATAAGGATGATATGTGTGAATGTAAATAAAGTCTAGTATTGTATAGTCTCAAACCGACCATTCCTGAGATGTGTGGTTAATTGAAACCCAACCACCAAAGAATACCGGTATCCACAATCTGATATTCAAATAGTATAAAAGTAACTGCCTTTATTAGGATTTGAACCTTAGAACTCTTGACTTCTAAATCAGCTGATTTACGATGACAAGTTAACCCGCTAGACCAGCCCGTGGGTACGCGCAGTTTGTTTACTTCAACACTATAAGCCAGCTGAATTTGTTGTAGGTTTATTTTTATTTATTTAAAAAAATCTTTTTTTATTATTTTATTAAAACATAGAAACGATTAAAAAATTTAAATATCTAGGAGAGACAATCTAAGAAAATGAATGAGTGGAAATCCATAGAGAAAGGATAGGAATCTGTAGGAAATAGGATCCATTAAATGTAAAGAGTTTATGGTCAGAGTAAGAATTATGTAAGAAAAAATAATACACGCATTATAACACTGTAATTAAAACATGTTTATATGCTTATGAATGCCTATTACTTAAATATAAATTAAAATTGTTATAGAGAAGAATTATTAGGAAAATATTGGGTTCACTAAAAAACCAATCAAGGCTGAAAAATAAGCAATGGTGATGTGTAGAAACGTAAAAAAAGTAAATAATATTATTTTTATAGAAAAGATAAAAATTTTATAATTTAAAAATAACAATGCGTCCAAAAGACATAAAATATTGTTCGATACACAGTCGAGCCAAAAGAATGAAAGAATACAGAAGAAATGAAACAGAGGAAAAAACAACACAACGAAATGAACGAAGTAAATTACTTATGTTACAGTTACATAGGATCATCATAAGAACATGAAAATGATCGATTGCATCAGTTGGTAACACTTGACCGTACTGCATTTCACATAAGTCTGAAATTGAATATAGCTTGCATCCAATTCAGACGATTGCAATTTCCAATTAAACCGTCTTTGCAATAACGATAAACAAATCACAAGGTCAATCGTTGCAAGTATGTTGATTGAATTTGGAAAATTCATGTTTTTTCATGTGCAATTATACGTTACATGCACCCGTGAAGGAAAACGATTTTTTTATATAAAGATCAAATGGAATCGCCAAAAAACATCATATATCCCAGAACATGCAATGATTTTGATTTAATTAATTGAAATACAATTAATATTGAACATTTTATTATTTCGTAATATAATTTGTCAGATATAACACAAAATTTATTTAAATTCTTACATTCAAATTTAGCAATAGCGAAGATTGCCGGGTCCGCTTGTTAGAAATAAAATTGTCAGTGATGACCTTTTGTCCTTCAAAGAATCAATGAATTTAATTCTCACGTATTTTATTAAACCCTTAAGAAAATGTAGTTTCAATCTTCTCCTCCTGGTTAAATTCCTCTCGGGCATCGAATATTAGTTAAAAATAAAATTATTAAGTATTAATATTAATTGAAAACATCTTTTTTTTTCTCATAAATATGACATAGATATATTAAGTATATGTAAATAATTTTTAAACTTAATAACTTTTCATAAATTACCAAAAAAGGATCAACAGGCAGTTTTTTTATTCTCTTACGGTATATATATATATTTTATATATATATTTTCAAATTAATCAGATTTATTTTTTATTTCAGTTTTACTTCAATGTAGTTCAGAAAAACCACCCAGTATTCTTTTACCCTGTTCCTTTTTAATTTAATCTTGACTTTATGCTCTAGTTAAACGTAGAGAGGAAATTCTAAATAAAAATTGCCCTTTAATTGGAAAAAAGAAAACTTACCGCCTTCTCGCCCAGTTTTATTTTTTTTTTTTACCAATTATCGGCCGTTGTCTTAGTAATGTCGATTTTTTTCATAAAAACGTGTTTTGACGAAGTGTAAGAAAATATATATCTATAAAACAGTTGTTATTATGATTATTATTATTATTATTATTATTATTATTATTATTATTATTATTATTATTATTATTATTATTATTATTATTATTATTATGCCAAGTATGAAAATTGATATTTGTAAATAAAAATTTTATTCATAACCAGTCAGTCTGGGCGGTGAAAAGAAATATTTTTTTAAAAATATTCTCTTACGAGGATCATTTCACAGCAGCTTATGTGTTATTATTTGATCAAGTTACAACTCTTTTTCTTTCTTTACAATATTTAATTTAACATTCAGTTTTTAAAGTAATTTTATTATCATATTAATTTACATTTTTTTCTTAATTTAAAAAATCTCATGTGGACACCACATGTCTTCCTTGTACGCCTATTAAATTACATATACACATTTTCTTAAAATGAAAAGTACATAAAATTTTATTTCATTAATAACTTCTGATATTTTTCTTTTTTTTATTGTTATAAAATTATTTATCGTAAAACGTTTTTTAATCGGAGGTTAATGATTATTAATAAATCAACATATTGAAATTAACATTTAAAGGAGATGAAATCTTTCGAACCGATGTATCTTCCTCTTCTGAGATCCAATATTTCATTAATTACATTTTATTTTATTATAACTGGAACCAATGAAAATAAGTACCACTTACGATATAACGTTGAAAAAGCCTCAATGAGGGCTTATAACTGCAGTTAAGAATAAAGTCCAAAATCCATTCTTTTTTGAATTTCGGGTTTTTTTGAACACTTTTGGTCCAGTCGATAGGAAGCAAAAGGGGAGATGCACAACTAGATGTTATAGCAGTCCTAAATTCAAAATCTTAATATCCTACGGCATAATTGTTATTAAGTTATGCAAGGTACAGACATCATGCCGAAATTAGTCAAAACGGACATCTCCGTTGAAATTTGTAAACTGAAATTTTTCGCGATCACAACTTCCTTTACTTCGTACAAGGAAGTAAAAATGAAATTTCCGAAAAGTCGTTGCTTCAAAAACCGTTAAATGGGAGATAAATAAAAATATTAGGCAGTTAATAGAACATAAAAAACATTATTAACATAATATATTTTCCTAAGTTCTCAACTTGGGGTAAAAAATATACAACAGTCGGACAAGCAAACTAATATTGTTGCTAAAGTAATATTATTAGGTGAACTTATATATGTTTTTTTAATAATTTATAATATATATTTTTAGGTTTTAAATAATTTTAAAACATCAGATATATTTATCAAAAGCGTTTAACGGATACTTTTTTTTTATAAATAATATTTTTTGAATTATTTTGCCACAGAGTAAGCGTACGTAAATAACGGTTGGACCCACTGCGTTAAGTAATAGTCGATATATTAAAATAGTTCGTTTTCCCGTCACTAGAACGCTGAACAGTTAAATACTTCTAATTTTTTAAAGAATATAATTCAATTTTAATTTCTGATTCAGAATATTGAATTAATAAATTAAACAACTTTCCTGGTTTTATTAGTGTTTATGCGTAATAATATTCAAATAATTAACACTGCCCGTATTGGACGAGTTTTTTTTAATCAAAGATTATATATTAGGAGTATTTCTGTATAATTTTTACAACAAAATTGGTATAATACTTGGATTTATTTTCACGTTTTTATTCTTTTTTCTTTCTTCTTGGAACTGGATGTAATTTGATGTAAGGGTGGCATAAATTAATTTTTTCCCAGAATTTTTTATTTTTATTTTCCTGAAATTTTTTTTATTTAAATTTTAATTAAATTTTTTGTTTCATATTTATAATTCAAAACTTTTGCGTGATATTATTTTTTGGATTGGAAGTTATTGAAGATTTCTTCTTATCTTAAACATATTGCTTTAATCATAGTTTACCCTTATTCTAAATTCTTTTTAAAATTCATGAGAAATATAATGGAATACGATAAAAAACCGGCCGTAAAATTATATTATAACAAAAGAAGATACTGTAAAAAGATGAAAGTTTTAAAATGGTGGGGGAAATTTGGCAGACAGCAGGGATGATTTTCTTGCGTTATAGGTACGCGACTGGTTAACCTGCACCGCCTACCTGTTGCGCGAATACACCTGTCCAGGTGCGCGGTACCGCCCACTAGACCTGCGCACCCCCACAAAATGGCGTCTAACACCCCCTTTTACTCCGCAACCCCTATAAAACCTGCTGCATCTAGGCAAAAGCCGCCCCCGCGGTTACCAACTTCCACTCTGTGGCTGTCCATTGCTTTTTGTCGTCATCATATCCCCCCTCGTTATATCGCTTTTTACTGTTTCCCCCCCGTTCTTTTTTTACAATTTGTTCGTTTCCTCTACTGCGTACGCTGTTTTTTTCTTTATCTGTTCTTTACTGGTTTATATTTATTTTTTATCCTTAAAAATTTTAATGCAGTATTATGTTTATTCAGCATTCTTTATACAAAAGAAATTAGTTTAACTTTGAAAATATATATAAATTTAAAACTTTTTCGCTTATAATAATTATTATTAACATAAAGAATATTACTAGAATTTTTTGTTTATTAGTTTTTAATTGCCTCGTTTTGTAATATTCGTCTAGAAATAGTCTTTTTCAATCATATTTTTTATTTAAAGTAAATAAAGGTGAATTTTCTTTTTACAGTTTATATTAAATAATAACTTAGTTTGGTTTATTCTTTAAAAAAATATTATAATATTAATATAAATATTATAAATAAGGCAAAGAATCATTGCCTTACTCATATAATCTGATTTTCAAAATTTTTTGAAATGTTTACTTACGGTTTTTTTTGTTTTTTTTTAATCGGATTTGTTTGGTAATATAAAATTCCAGAACTTTACATTAAAAAATTACTTAATTATTAATTTCTTTATGTTTCAATGGAATTGATTTCTTTTCAGTTTAATTATTTTAAAATATTTAAACGGGAAATTTTAATTAATTCACTCTTAGCTGGTTTTTAAAACCATAAAATTTGTGAACATTTAAATTCAGGTTGTCTATTAATGTATTAATGAAACAGCCAATTTAATGTCGTTTAGTTTTTATTTTTCTTTTATATTAGGGGTCTTGAAAAATATGATAAAGATTCAAAATTTTTGTATAAACAAACGTAGAATTCGTTGTTAATTGGAATACAAATTGTGTTGAATTTCAGTTTTCAAATTTCAACGGAAATATTCATTTTGAACATCCCTGAATCCATTTTGACTAGTCTCTGCGTGACGTTAGTAAGTACGTATGTATCTCGCATAACTCAAAAACGATTAGCCGTAGTATGTTGAAATTTTGGATTTAGGACTGTTGTAACATCTAGTTGTGCACCTTCCCTTTTTATTGCAATCGACCGGACCAAAAAAGCCTAAAATCCAAAAAAAAATGGATTTTGGACTTTTTCTTCACTGCAGTAATAAAACCCTCATTGGGAGCTTTTCAACGATAAGTGGTACTTATTTTCATTGGTTCCAGAGTTATGCCAAATAAAATTTTAATTAATAAAATATTTGGATCTTACGGGGGTCGTCGCACGTCGGTTCGAAACCGACTTCATCTCCTTTTTTTAACTTTTTTTTTTTTAATTTAAATATATTGATTTATTAATAATTAATTATTATCCTCTAACTTTATTTTTAATGAGTTACTAAAATATCGCAATTTTTTTTTTGTTGCGATATTTTAGTAACTCATTAAAAATAAAATATGAAAAAATATCAAGTTATTAATGAAATAAAATTTAATGTACTTTTCAGTTAAAAAAAAATATGTATATGTAATTTAATAGGCGTACAAGGAAGTCATGTAATGTCCAGTTGGGTTTTTTATTTTTTTTTATTTAATTTAGGCGTATGCAATAATATGTAATAAAGAAAGAAAAAAGACAAGAAGAAAATGAGTAAAATGAAATACATTTTACGTATTCTTCTCCCGTGAAACATACATATTTTTATTTAGTATGAAAAAATCAAAGAATTGATAAAAAAAAAATTGAATATTTTTATGTCTAAACAATTATTTATTATTCCGAAATTTTATTGTTATTCAGTTGGTAAATATTGTAATCTACTCCGTAAAAAATATTTATTTGTTTAGGTATATTTTTATTTAGATTAGGTAAACTTAGTTATTTTACAATAGAATTAGGTGATAAAAATATTATTGATTTATTTTCAACAACAGTCTGTTAAAACGTAAAATTTTAGTACATACAAACACATATAGATAAAAATATATATAATACAATGTTATTTTTTACGTAATAAGGTAAAATACGCAGTAGTTCTGTATGTATATGCGTTGCTTATGTATTTTATTAGCTAAAAGTTTGATGTGTACTCTTGCGTAGAAGAATAAAATTATACACCGTAATATACTGCAGTTTAATCTTTAAAAAGTAATTTTAGTTTTAATACTTCAAATAATTTTTTTCCTGTTTTTTAATATATAATTACTGTTAATTATTTATTGGTAGACAGAAGCGTGTATTTATTAGATTTGTTTTTAGTAAGAAATAAGCTATAACTTGTCAAAGTTTATAAAAAAGTTAAGTTGTTTTACACGATGGGAATAAGATTGATCGTTGGGCAGATTACTACTACTGGCTTCTTGTTACTTACAAAGTCCTGTCGCGATATATTATACTATTTCTAATTCCAACATTACTAAAAACATCGCCAGGTGGAGTTACTGTACATCTATGTTGCGATTTACGCTTTTTAAACATTATGAGTAAAATTTTAGGGAGTAGAATAAGGTAAAAATTTAAGAAATTTTACTTACAATTTTATCAAAATAGCGTATATTTTTTTAATTTCATAATTTTGTTTCTGTTAAAAGAATTAGTGTCTTACCTGCTCGTTTAAAACGCCTACGTGCAATGTGTATACTACTGCATCATTTATAACGGCATGTCCGGATTTACTTAATTATTAGTTCGTTTTATTTAAAATTTTAGAGCAGTTTTTTTTTTGTTACCAACTTTTTGAAGAAAAGTACGGTATTTCTTTCGGTCGCACGGTGTAATTTGGTGGGAGAGGGTGAATTTGAATTTTCTTTATGTTTTGAGGTACAAGGAGTACGAAAATTCTATTCACTTAAAATGAAATTCATATATATAAATATATAAAATTTGAGGCGAAAAGTACGGTATTTCTTTCGGTCGCACGGTGTAATTTGGTGGGAGGGGGTGAATTTGAATTTTCTTTATGTTTTGAGGTACAAGGAGTACGAAACTTCTATTCACTTAAAATGAAATTCATATATATAAATATAAATATATATTTATTTATATTTATTTTATATTTATATTTATTTATTGAGGATCGAACAAGACTAGAAAACTAGATGTCATTGAAATTTAAATATACTGTAGTAGTGTATATGAAGTTGTGCATGTAAACGTTTGATGAAGATTAGTTTGGTTAACCTCAATTTGAGGTTTTTTTGACTTCTTATTGGTTTATTTTTCGTACGCGCTTAAGCATTGAGTCTTACACTTACTCTTACTTGAGTTTCATACTTGTGTGTTTAGGGTTTACTCTCTATTTTTAATTATTACACCGAACTACGCTTATAATTATTTAATTTTTTTATAATTTAAGTTTGTTTTAAATAGAAAATATATATTATAATATTAAATAATAAAAGAAAATATACCTCTTTTAATTTTCTCATTTAATTTATGTTATGTATATTTCTTGCGCAAACAATTATACAAAATAAAATAACGAAAAGTATGTGATCTTACGGAGAACTACGCAAGAATTGTTTTAATTTTATTGCAATTAAAATTGATTCTAATTTTTAAATATTAAAAAACTATTTTTTTTTTATCCCCGCCAATAAAGCTTCTATGGAAAACCTGTTGAATATTAATACCAATGGATAAAAATATGATTAATTTGTTTAATTAATTAATTATGGTTGATACCATGCCATGCCAGAGCTTTCTTTATGTTTTATTTTACAGAAGAGAGCAACGGCTTTTGAAACATTTATAAAATGAGCACAAAATCATTCAGTGATATCTGTTATGTGTTATAATTAAATGGTTTTAGGCTAGCCTACTTGATGCGAGATAGTGGCATAATTTCAATGAATAATAAGCATCTCATAACCTGTTTACTAAGGATGTTAATAAGTAGTTTATACCGGTATATTGGAGCACTGAAATGAAGCTGACATTCAGTTACTCGTACGTATGATATCATTCTATTTAACATAGCGATTTGACTGTATAGTGAACATAATTACTTTCAGAAAGAGCAATTCTTCACGCCTTTTATACTTAATTGATTTACAGGTGTAATACGTATAAATCAAATTACGAGATTGATAATAAAAAGCAAAAAATTAATGTTAAAACATTGTTGAAAATAAACTTCACCCTACGCATAAATCTCTTTTTGTAATCAGTTCCGTATTTAAAAATAAATTTTAAGTAATTACATTTGATCCATCTCTAAGAAATCATGTTTATCTTCAGTGAAGGTATTTAAATAACTTCGAAAGATTGCGTGGGAATCGATAACTTTATTTAATTTAATTTAAAATAATAGTAATAATACTATAAGTAATTTTCACTAAATATTCTCTCTCGCGCGCGCGCGCGTGTGTGTAGATGTTTGGATGTATGGGGAAGAGCCTCCTTAAATGTAAATAATTAATTATTAACAATAAATAAAGTCTGTTTATTAAAAATTAACGAATAAACATGTCGAAAAATAATACTTAAAAAATCAATAACTTTTTCCTTTATTTTTTATTATGATTTTTACATTTTTGTGAATTTAAAACACATTAACGTTTATTTTGTTTTTTATTTCTTTCACATTATAGATTAAAAGCTACAAGTTGTTTTGAAATTTATAGCTTAAGTGCTAGCTAATCATATTATAGTTGTTAAGTTTTTTCTTTTTATTCTGCTTAAAGGGCAGGTTAAATTTAATGATAGTAGAACGGGGTACGGTTTGAAGTAAATTCAGTGGTAAAACTACAAAAAAGATTTTTTTTGAGAGAATAAAATAAGTAAAAAAAAAATACATGCTATGAGAACGCCGGCAAAAGTGTATTATAAACATCGATATATTTTCCCTATACATAATAGTAGTAGTTATAATAATAAAGGGAAAAGGGGGAAAAACGATTGGAATTTTTCGGTAAAAAGATTGTAAATCATTTGAAAAGTGAGTTTACAATGAAAAGAACCACCTGTTATGGGGTTGAAACTTTGGCTGATAAATAAATATTTCCAGTTATTGACGTCTTGTGTGGCCAATGCCCGCGTCCCCGCTACACTAGAAGCTGCTGCAGTAGCGCTGCCTTCCGGATGAAACCTCTACTATGCATCCTTCCTTTTTTTTTTATCGTATCACGCCCGTATGCCTTACATTTGACTTTATCCATGGTTATTTTGGTGTGTTTGTGTGTATATATGTATATATAGATATATATATTCTAATCTGTATTATTGTAAATAAAAATACGTTAATTGTATACATATTTTTTAATTGTTGTAACATTTAAAAATACAAATCAGTTAGATTTGTATTATTTTTCACGTTTATTTTTATTAATATAAAATTTGGTTCATCACAAGAGTTTTTCCATTAAGAAATTTAATCTTGTTATTTATTTTTTAACTTATTAATGAAAATTTTTATTTTTGCTATAAAGGAAATAGTTTTACTAATTCCCTGTATTAGCTTACAGAGAAACGAAAAAAACGGTTTTTACCGTTTTTGCTCTTTTTTTACTTATAGGCTCTAAAATTTGTGATATTTATTTTTAACATTTCGAATCTTAAGAATAAATAAATTAAAATATAAATATATCATTCAAAAGTTGTAATTTTTAGAATAATAAATGTATAGATTTATTTAGTGTTTTAATTCTGTATAATTTAACAAAAAAAAATATTCAATATTGTAAAATAACAGTTTCCACTAGTTAATATTTTAGTTAAAATAAAAGTTAAATTCATTATACAAACCCTCTAGATAAAGTTTTTTCGTATTGTCATCGACTCGCCGTATTAGATTTGTGATCATATTTTACATTCTTATCTAATTTGTTGTAGTTTATTGCCTAGTATTAACATTTCGTTCCAAATTGGCGATCAGTAAATTCATAAATTGGTAAGATGATTAGTAAAATCCATATAATTTTATTTGAAGATTTAAATAAAGATGGAACAGGAATATTATTTCTTAGCAGTTAATAACAAATTTTAAAAATTATCCGTAATATAATATTGGATATTCTATCATATTTTTATTTAATATGCTGTTATAAAAAATTGTTATTGAACCGTGACGTAGAGTACAGATTTGAAAAGTTGAAAATGAAAACTATTAGGTTATTGTAATAAATATATTTTACAAGTTCACAAATTTGAAAATTTGGTGTTACCAAATTTTATTTTGGTAACACCAGGCTTTAAGCAAAATTATATTCCGGCTATTAAACTGATCAACCATTAACCGAATTTATGATAATGTAATTAATTGAACCGTCACGAATATAATGCATTGATAAAACAATATTTCAAATCAAATTAAAATGCAACTATCTTTAATTGGAATTGAAAAGCTGGAAATCCCTACTATTAATAATAAAAATTAAGAGTTAGAGCTAAGTATATATATATATATATATATGTGTGTGTGTGTGTGTGTGTGTGTGTGTGTGTGTGTGTGTGTGTGTGTGTGTGTGTGTGTGTGTGTTAGAGGTGAGGAATACATTTTAAGAAAAAATTTCAAAAAACTTTGAATTTTAGAATCGGATCTATAAAATTTATTTTAAAAAATTGTAAACATTTCATATTAGCTCTATGTATGAAGTATAAACTTCCAACAAATTGTTGGTAAATATTTAAACTGAAGGGATAAAGGAGAAAACAAAAAAACATATTTCAATCATAAGAAGTGGGAAGTTGATTTTTTGAAGAAAAAAATTGTTGGATTATTTATATATGCTTTGTATATAAACAATTTAATTTATAAAGTTTTCTGTAAAATGCCTCTGAAGAAAATCGAAATTAATTTTTTTCACAAGATTCCTCCCTAGTTTAAAGAAATTTCGAAAAAAAATAAAATGATCAATGCCTTATTTATATAAATATCTGAATCAAATTTGAAGAAAATCGGTGTAGCCAGTCCTAAGATATAAAGTAGTATGATAAACATACATACATACTTTTAGTTTCAGTAAAACATTTGAGTTGTGCTAAAGAACGCTGAACGTTGTTTTAAAGAACGCTGTACATCAGTTAGGGATGATTCCAGTTGATGTTTATGTATCATTTCCATCCTAATCATGCTTCAACTACAAAAAAAAAATTAATTAGTTAAGTAGGTTTACATAGAAAAACATTAGGAAAAACCAGTTATCAATGGTGGAAAGACATAATAATAATAATAATAAAACAAAATAAAAAAAACACTTACTAATTTTTAGAATAAATTACGGTATTATTTTCGGTCGCATGGTGGGAATGGGGGAAGAAAATGAATTTTGAATTTTCTTTACGTTTTTAGGTATGAGGAGTACAAAAATACCAAGAGTACGAAAATTATATATATATAAATTATTTCCTCGGTTATTTTGGTATAAAAATGGCATTATTCACGTCGATTTTCTACCCCATGGAGTCAATATTAAAGAGTACTGCAAAGTTTTTCAGAATGTGCACAATGCTTTTAAGAAAAAACGGCCTGGTGCGTTCATTAAAAGCGTTCTGTTTCTGCAGGAGACTGCACGACTTTCTTTCTTTTACCTGTTTAGCCTCCGGTAATTACCGTTCGGATAAATAGAATATTTCAGAGGATGATATGCATGAAGGTAAATGAGGTGAAGTCTTGTACAGTCTCAGTTCGATAATTCCTGAGATGTGTGGTTAATTGAAACCCAACCACCAAAAAACACCGGTATCCACTATCTAGTATTCAAATCCGAGGAGAGTGCGCGACTGCATACAGCCCGCCGTACGACATGAACGTCACAAGATCTTGGCTGGGAGGTATTACCACACCCTCCCTCCCATGTACAGTCCGGACCTCGCCCACAGTGATTTTATCCTGGTCGGGCCCTTAAAATTGTTTCTGGTAGGTCAGAATTTTAACAGCAAAGATGAGGTGAAGCAGTCTAGTTTGGTTTCGAATTAACGACAAATCTTTCTACATTCAGGAAATCGGACACTAGTGAAACGCTGGTATAATTGTAACAAGGTATTATTAAATCGAGAAATAAAAGCATTTTTAACTATCCCTATATTTGTGTTCTATATTTATTAAATATTAATATTACCGGATTGACATGAACGCCCGTCGTATGTATATCACCATACGTATGGTTTTTTTTGGTCTAGATAAACTAGTTGGACCTTAAAATTTGCTCAAAAAAACCCGATACAACATGTTTTACATAATTGCAATACTTTCCCCATCTACATAGTTATTCTAGCTATATTCACGGGGGAAATAGGATTTAATATTATATTATAATTATTTAAAATATCATAACTAAATGTACTCATACATTTTTGTATTTTTTCTGTTTGTTACAGTGCCTTTAGCTGGTGTGGGGGGTGGTGGTGGGGCAAAAGAGGATAGTGAAAATTATTTTATAAAGTGTCCTCAATGTGGGGGTGGTTATCCTGGTTTTCAAGCGCTTAAGGAACACGTCGAATCAAGCCACGGTGCTGGGCCTCTCGCTTGCCTGCAGTGCGCTACCACATTCCCCACCCGTGATTTACTTGAAAAACATGAATTGCTACATTCACCTAACGCCCAAGTTGTAAGTATTTAAACTATTTTATTTTAGTTATTAATTCTACTTTTAGGTTATTTAATATATTTATAAATATATATTTGTAGCTTGAGTATTATTAAGGAAAGATTAAATTTTATCGTATTTTCTTTTTTCCTCCTAATAATTGAAATTTGTTACTCGTATTATAAACGTTATACATTTTACGCCTAGGATTTACAATTTAGCAGTCGTTATGGGACTTAAAGAATTATAAGTTTTATGTAAATTATGTGGGTTTAAATAGGTTAGTAAGATCAAAAAAAATTACGATGAAATTGTAAACCGTACGGTAAGAGTCTCGCAGATATCATTATTTCTTCCGCTCAAAAAACAAAAATTTCTGTAATATAAATAAAACTGTTTTTATTCAAATTATACTGATCTCAAAAAAGGTAAGACACTACATTTCTATTATCAAAATCTGTTATTAATTTAGAATTAATACACGTAATTATAAATACATAATAACGTGCTTGTATAAAAAACGTTTAAGCGTTCCATATAATTAGAAAAAGTTTGTTATAAAATTCGTACCGGCCCGATTTCATTTATTAAACAACCAATAATCATAAGAATTGTATTTCTGTAAATGTGATGTGTATTACATACAAAATTAAATAGGGCCTGTAAGAGTTTTGTAACAAATTTTTCTATTATTTGCTTATTATATCGAACTCTTAAACATTGTTTATTTTCTATTATTGTATATCTATTGTCTATTACGTATATTTAACATTATACACATATTTTTTTAAACACAATTCTAAATTAATAACAGATTTTGATAATAACTTTTTTGATATCAGTATCATTTTGTTAAAAACAGTTTTATTTATATTACAGAAATTTTTTTTAAGGAGAAGAAATGATATCTGCAAGTACCCTTACGGTTAATTACATTGTAATTTTTTTTCCAATGTCACAGCGTTTTTTAAACATAAATTTTTTTTTTAATTACTGATTGTTATCTTATGGATTTATTATTAAATTTTATTGCGTTTCTAGACCAAGCAAATATACTTTTTTTTAATTTCTCAGCCAATTTTTTTTTTTTTTTTTTTTTTTGATAGTCATATCATTAACAACATACCATGTTTTTCGTTTTTTTTAATAAAGCTAGTATATTGACCACGAATCGAATATCCATGATTTAATATTGTACTTACTACTTTGTAAGTGTCACCCTCGATTTTTATCGTATCCGTGGACACACTTTTTATATTATTATTAAATTAACTTTTTTCTATTTCTCCATCGATTAGTTCTAATTGTTGAATAAACATTTTACCAATCGAATTTATTTTTGTTTTATGTTACAAATCTTTGTTGCCACATTTGCAACACTTTCTTACTGCTCATGTTTTCTGTGCTTTATTAGAAGCTATAATCTTTTGTAAACTAATACTTCAATTATTTTTTTTAATGAAGTGATGGGAATTGAAAAAATTTGTTTCATCTTCAGTACTTTCATTTATATAAGAGCATTTACTATTAAAACAAGCATTAGTATATTTTCTTTTAAATTTTATTATTTCAAGCACGTTATCAAGTTTTTGTACGCTACCTATTACTACTTAGTACTGCTAAATACCGGCGCGATTCGTAAAACTTACCCTTTATGAGGAAAAGTGACATATTCGAGTCCCGCGGTTCATCAAATGGAAGAAAAAAACCTTTTATAACAAAGTTAGAGGTATTTTTTGAAAGTATTCTTTATTACAAATCTAATGGAAATGAAATATGTTTTCATTCTTATTTTTTTAATTTTTTCCCTATTTTCATTTCACTTCTGGGTTAGGTCATGTTTAGAACTGTAAACGTAGCTCGTTTATACAACTTCGCCGTGCCGTACAGTTCTGCGGACTGTTACCGGCGTAGTTCTAGTTCTAATGAACTTCTTGAGTACTTATAAGGTGATGGCTTCATTCTTGTTCGGCCGTATGCAATGCGGCCACGACCGGCCGCAGCCGTATAGTGAACGTTTACCATTAAGAATATCTATATCATAATTTAGCCATATAAATATTTGAGTAATGAGTAAATTAGTAATTAGTGAGAGGTTTTCGTTTATTATAGTCTCGCTTATTACTCACTAATATCCATTTTGGCCACGTCCATTCAATTATTGATAGGCTGTAAAATTATACAATAAATTATTGTTTTAAAAATTAATTTAAAAGCCCCCCTCTCACTCTCTCTCTCTCTCACTCTCTCTCTCTCTCTCTCTCTCTCTCTCTCTCTCTCTCTCTCTCTCTCTCTCTCTCTCTCTCTCTCTCTCTCTCTCTCTCTCTCTCTCTCTGTGTGTGTGTGTGTGTGTGTGTGTGTGTGTGTGTGTGTGTGTGTGTGTGTGTGTGTGTGTGTGTGTGTTTTGGGGGGGACTTGGCTGCGCGCAGGGGAGACGTAATAAAATTATATATTTTTAGACATGTGCATCACAGTTAGAGAAAATGCACGTCCACCAGTATATATATTTTCATTATGAGAATTTGATTAAAATAAATTAGCTAATGTAACCTATTAAAAAATATTCATTACCAAGAATTGAATCCAGTACTTTCCGTATACGTGTCGTATATAGTACATATAATTAATTACTATGAAATGTCACTTAACCCTAATTATTAAAATAAAGAATTCTCACAAAATTAAAAATAATTGTAACCCTTTTTTTAATATGTATATTTTTTTTATTAGTTGTGAATGTATATATATCCTTCAATATCTGTCGTTTTCTTAACGTGCTTTTATTGTATGTGTGTGTATGTTTTTAACTTTGTTGTAGTCTATAGCTAAATTATGTTTTATAACAGGTTCATATAGGTCATTTAATAAGCATAACATGTGTTTATATATATATATATGTATATATTTAGATATTTTATGTATATAAGTTACTGAACACAATATTATGCACAAGCAAGCAGGCAAAGAATAACTCATCCCCATAAATTAACCTTAATTATTAGTAAGGTCCTATCTGAAGTCAACAGAACGCATAATACATACAAGAATATCGCCACAGATTAATAAGTTTTGACCTGAACTTTGTGACATCACCTAATAGCCAGCTGCAGCCGTGGGAACGCATCATATGGTTCAATATTAATAAGTCTGTAGCTAACAGCAGTGTAGTAAAGCTTTGGTTACGGGTTATGATGATGTGGTGGGAGTACACTGCTGGCAGAGAGCGGTGCTTCTCTGCTTTATGTATGTGCGTATGTCTGCTCGTTACCACATCTTATATTTCTCCCATTTAATACGCGATATATATTTTTTGTAGTATATATATTCTACTGTAGTATGATATTTACGTACGCATATACACACACACACCTGCTGTTTCACTCTTTTCATAACTATATATATATATAGTAGTGAGCTGTTTTACTCTTTATTTTTTTTTTTTAGTCATACGTGAGCGATACTAACTGTTCTGATATTGCTTCTATTATTATTGGTAGGTTTTTCACTCGTTTTAATTTCATTTGATTATCTTTTCTGTTACGTTATGAGTTGTTAAAACTTGTTTAAATATTCGGCGTATACATTTTAATCAAAATGTTTTCTTACATTACATTATTAAAATTATTCAAATTATAGTCGTGAATGGTTTTATCTTGTGACTTTTTTTACAAATACTTGTGGCGTATTGTAGTTAACTTTTTTCTTTTTTTTTTTAATTTAAAGTTGCTCAGTTTAAAAAAAAAGAAAGAAAACCATAGTTTACGACGCTGGCTACAATTTAAAAGAACTTTTATTTTAATTATGAATTTACCAAAACTGATTTTTATTTTTGTAGATTTTTTTTTTAAGTTACACAATATTTCTCCCAAAAATCCTTTTTAGTACATTATTTAAGCAAATTTTAAAACAAAAAAACTAATTTATTTTACTTCATCCGAAATATTTTATGTAGGAATACTTCGCTAAAATTCAAATATTTATAAATTGCTTTGGTATTTTCAACACAAAAGTGTTTTGGTCTCCCGTAACATTTTTAAGTGTTGTTTATGCAGTTTAAAAAATATATAGTAGCATTCATATTCAAGTAATATTATAAAGACAGATTTTATAAGCATTCAGTATTTGGATGATCGTATTGCCGAGCGGTATGATAAATTTTTCTCTCGATAAGAGTGTAATAAAATGTTATCTATATCTATTCACCATCTGTTGAATACGTATTTGTCGTTTACGTCTATGCAAGTAACATTTCAATTAAATATTTTAATGAATTACAAAGAGAATAAGGAACTTTTTAATGTTTTTGAAGTCTGAACAAAAAAGAAGGAATTATTTAATACAAAAAGTTAATATTAAAAAAACAATATTTTATTAAATCTCTTTCTCGCTCTCTCTCCCCCTCTCATTCTCTCTCTCTCTCTCTCTCTCTCTCTCTCTTATATATAATATATATATATATATATATATATATATATAGAGAGAGAGAGAGAGAGAGAGAGAGAGAGAGTCAATGTCAATATATATTAGAGAGAAACAATGTCTATATATATATATATATATATATATATAGACATTGTTTTTAACATCAACAAAATTAAGCCTAGGAGACCCTTAGGTATTGAGAAGGTATAAGAATATATCTCATTTATTTAGAATATTTACTTAATCGTTTTTCCCGTTCTTATTTTTAATTTATTGAAAAATATCTTATAGCTTTATGTTACAAAAGAATTTTTTGAAATGAAAAAAATAGGCTTACCCCACTTAAAAGGTTTTTGTCTTTTTTTACAATGTATTTTTATTATATAAAAATAGTAATATTTTTTATAATATTGTAGAAGTGTATTTATAATGTTTAATAGTGAATAGTACCTACGTACAGGACTGAATTTGTGCTTTATTTTAAATACATTTATAGAAGATAGTTTTTCCCCCCAATTATTCTTTTATTAAGAATATGTATAAATAAGTATATAAAATAAGTTCTTGTACACTTCTGCGCAAGGACAGACTTTTCGTTATTTTGTTTCCTTTTGAAAAAGTATCAGTTCATTCTAATATAAAATTTTATAATAAAAACCTTGGATCCATAAAACAAAATTTAACATGCTTTTCTTCAAAAAATAAAAACAATTCGTACTAAAAAGTAAAAGAAAAATTTTTACAATAAGAAATAAAAATAAAATAAAACACTGACCAGCGCGAATGAAAAAATACAACATTTCACAGTAAGCTTAATTTCAAATTTTTATCGACCTTAAATTGAGTGTAACTCAAGAACGACTCAACCAATCTTCATCAAATTTTCACGTGCACAACTTCAAATTCACTATTACAGCATATCTAAATTTCATTGAAATTGATGTAGTTTTGAAGATTTTCGAGCTACATACTTTTATACATATCCCTATATATATAAGGAAATTACATTTTAATTGAATATACCACTCGCTGTGCACACACACACACACACACACATACATGCATATATATATATATATATATATATATATATATATAATGTTTAAATAATTAAACAAATTGTACTATATACAAAATTGTCACCCGCACGCTCTTTAATTATCTTATATTAAAGAGCAGTATTTCTAATCAATGTTGGCAGTCATGTTTTTTAATTTTTAATATTTATTTCTTACTTTATTTTGTTTCCTTTTGGAAAAGTATCAACTCATTCTAATCAAAAATTTTCCAAAAAAATCTTTGATCCATAAAAAATATTAATATATATATAAAAGCACTAAAAAAATAAAATACAATGTTTCAATTCATTCACCACTGTGACTTACCGCATAACCCCCTGGAAAGTACATTATTAAACAGTCAACATAACCTCAACCCACCGGGTTGGTCTAGTGGTTAACGCGTCTTCCCAAATCAGCTGATTTGGAAGTCGAGAGTTACATCGTTCAAGTCCTAGTAAAGTCAGTTATTTTTACACGGATTTGAATACTAAATCGTCGATACCGGTGTTCTTTGGTGGTTGGGTTTCAATTAACCACACATCTCAGGAATAGTCGAACTGAAAATGTACAAGACTACACTTCATTTACACTCATACATATCATCCTCATTCATCATTCTCTGAAGAATTATCTAAACGGTAGTTACCGGAGGCTAAACAGGAAAAAGAAAGTCAACATAACCTCAAATTGAGCGCAACTCAAGAATGAGTCGATCAATTTTCATCAAATGTTTACATGTACAACTTTAGAAACCCTATTACAGCATATCTAAATTTCAATTAAATTGATCTAACAGTTTTGGAGATTTTCGAACCAAAAAATTTTACGCTTGGCCTATATATATATATATATATATATATATATATATATAAGGAAACTACATTTTAAGTTTGTGGTATTATCATATCTCAAAACGTAAAGAAAATTCATTTTCACCTCCCACTTCCATCACGCGACAGAAAGTAAAAACCATACTTTCCTTCGAAAAGTTTGTAATAATTAATGCCATAAGGATAATTAATTTCCAAATTATTTACCACGGGGGAAATTAAATTTTAAGTTATATGCAAATGCCATGAAATTATTTTGACAACATCGTTTGAAAAATGAAAAAGAAATAAATAAATACAAAACAGTATGACGTATACCTTGTTTATCATTTATAGCAACCATTTCTGGCAGTTTAGATAATTTTTGTTACTTATGAATGTTTATGTAATAAATTTTTAATTTAAATAAAATGTAACTTATTTTTTTTTTTAATAAATTATACGAAATCTTTTTTAGTATATAACGAAAATTTCGTCTGTGTCTTATGATTATGGTTAATTTTGAAGTCGACGAATGTCGATAAGAAATGTTGATTCATAATAAATTACTTATTAAAATATGTAACACATGTTAGATAAAAATTATCGGAAATTAATTACTTTAATTAGATATTCGTGAATTTGATATAATTGCCAGGATGTATCTCTATTAACAACAGAATTATCATTGAATAAAGACTAGAGTATTAAAGAATTGTAGGTATAATACGACGTGTAGAATGAAGTTACGAGGATATGTTCGGTTCGTGCAGAAGTTTATAGGTGGATTGAAATGCCCCACCTTTGCTTTTACCTTGGAAAGAAGAGAAGAGACTAGCTCTAGAATGGCGGCGAACGGCGCCTTAACATTCCACAGGACAAAAAACTGTTGAAGAACGAGAACGGTCGGTGTTGTGTGAGGTATGGGGCCTGTGACCCCAAGTCGAAGCAATATTAGTACTACAGTCTCTTTCTACCTGCCTGCTGCCTTTTTGCCTGATGTCTTTTCCTTCCCCACTTCTTCTTTATCGTCATCATCATCCACCTCTTCCATTCCTTCTTCTTTAGTTAGATCCTATCCTTGAATACCACCTGTATTCAGTATGGCCGACTTCTAACGCTCAGACAAAGATGTTATTTAATACTCTTCTTGCCTCGCTCTTGTTGCCTTTTTTTTTCTCTACCTATACCTTTTTGTTGCAGTTACCTACCGCTCTGAAATAAAAGTCGCAGCTGACACTAAAATATCAGATTTATACTCCATTTTTAGTTTCAAAAAATGTAACTAGCTTTTGTCTATGGTTTTTTTTATATAGTTTAAAAATATGTTTGATATTAAATATTTTTTCTGTATCGTAAAAGAATTTTAGAATTTAAAAAATGGAAAAAATATTAATTTTCAAGTTTGGATGTAATTTTTTTATTTCTATTTTAATACAGTATTTCCTCAGGTTTTACTGACATCGAATTTGTTTCGATATCACACTGACAGATGATAATGTGTTTAGTTAAATGTGCAGTATTGTTTTGTATATAATTGGGAGATTATTAATGTTTACTTTTAAATAAATCTCTATGATAATCTAAATATTTTTTTTACCGTTTAATCTATGAATGTCTTAGCTGTTGTTGTTTCTGGATATTTTGTTGTGTTTATAAATTTGGAAGGTTTTTTTTATATTTAAGGCAAATTTTTGTTTTATTGTAGGGATTTAAAGATTATTCTATAATTTTTAGTTTGAAATATCCTAGGAAGTTGGTGAAGATTCATGATTATTTTGACCTATTTTAAAATTAGTTGAGGCGGTTGTTTGTTAAATTTCTACCCCGTTTTTTTTTAAGAAGAGCTGCTGTTTATTGCTAATTTACCTTTCTTTATTTCTGCTTAACTTCCGGAACCACCGTAAGGTATTACTTCAGAGGATGATATGTATGAATGTTAATGAAGTGTAGTCTTGCACAGTCTCAGGCCGTTCATACCTGAGATGCGTGGCTAATTGAAACCCAACCACTAAAGTACACCGGTATCCACGATCCAATATTCAAATCCGTATAAAAGTAACTAGGATTACTTTACTAGGATTTGAACCTTAGAATTCTCTAAGGTTCAAATCAGCTGATTACTTCGAAATCAGCTGATTTCCCATGACGAGTTTACTACTAAACCAATCCAGTACGTTACTTTGTTATTGCTAATTACCAAAATACCTGTAATTAACGCAGTTGTTTTTTTTATGAAAAAAATGGCATCAACAACAGGTCATTAACCCGGTTGAAATTGTGTTTGAAAAGATGCCATCCCTGAGTAGGGTTCGAACTCGGGATCTCCGAAGGAAATTCCGAGACGTCGTTACCTACTCAGCCACGGAGGTCGGCACGCAGTTCTTTCTTTCTTTTTTTTTTAATTTCCTCAACTTCTTCTTTTGTGAAACTTCTATCCGTACATCTTTTAATCTACTGTGTGTATAATAAATAAAATTTAAATTTAATGAAGTACGGTAAATAAGTAAGATACACACAAACCATTGAAAATATTTTGCCGTTTGAGATTATGGAAAAGTTTGGTTTTTATTTTTAAGCTAACGCGTAAGCGTGCTGTTAATTTGTTACGTTCCGTTGTTTTTCATATACACAACGTTACATAATTGTAAATTTTATATATATATATTGACACAAAAGATAAAGATAGATATCCCCAAATTGTCCAGACAATTTAAGTTAGGAACTTTTTTTTACAATATAATTTTATGCGAACGTGTAAGTAATTTTAAAAAATTAAGTTATTGTTTATTTTTTAATAAAAGTAACTGTACTTTTTAGTTCTAAGATAAAATTCAGTTGTAACTTATTAGGAATTAATTACTGATATGTTTTATGGAAGTAAATACATAATACACATAATAGATTTTATACTACAATCTGTTTTACTATAAAAATTATTAACACAGACATATTGTCAGAAGACCAGTTGGTATCTGAAGTAATTAATTAATAATTTTAATAGATATTTCAGAAATCGTAATTTAAGCATAATATGTTGCCATAACTTTATTTACTTCGAAGTAATTCTAATTGTAAATAAGAACAAAAGAAGAAATTAGAAGAAATTCTAATTAGAATTAATTAGAAATTACAACGTCATGTTGTATAGTGGAAGAGATTGTAAAAATAATAGTACTTTTTAATTTATGCGGTTTTGGTATCACGCATTCCAGTAATTGAGATATATATTTATGTAATATTCGTTGAAAAAATTTGTTTTTATATATAGATAGAAAAAATATGCTGTAAATATGTTTTACCAACTTTTTGAAGAAAAATACGGTATTACTTTTGTTTGCATGGTAGGAGTGGGGGTGAAAATAGGATTTTCTTTATGTTTTGAGGTATGAGGAGTCGTAAATACTATTCACTTAAAGTTGGGTTGCTTTATACATTTACAGGCCTATATATAAAATTTTGTGGCTTGAAAATCTCCAAAACTTCTTGATCAATTTCATTGAAAACTAGATATATTATAATAGTGTAACTAAGATTGTGCATGTGAAAGTTTTATGAAGATTGGTTTAGTCGTTTTTGAGTTACTCTCAACTAAAGGTCGAAAGAATTTGAATGGTGCAAGCTAAAAGCGTGATTCGTTATGATGCTACAAGTTCAAACGTTGCGTTTCTTTATCTGTGATAGGAATATTGTTCGGCGTGTTCTGGTAGCGTTACCTACTTTGAGAATCATGATGACTGTGTATGTGTTTGAGCGGGTCAGAAGGAAACAAAATAACAAAAATCCCTTTCGGAACACCAGAAGGCGGAGGAAGATATCATCGGTGCTAAGTAGGGGATAAAAAAGATTTCCGCCTTAAAATTAAGAAAAACTTCAAATTTACTCTATACGACAATGGTTGCATGTGAAAAAAGTTTCACATGTTTAGCATACTACAAGCCCCATCTTACAATTCCAGCAACATTTTTGGTCATCCATTTCCGTAAGGGTTGGTCATATAAAAAATTGTTTCAGACAGAAGTTTTAGGTAATGTTTAGAGGACTAACGACCACTTTAAAACGACTAGATACTGTGCCTATTAAGGGAGGTATAATTCTTTTTTGTCTTCGAAACCCCATTTTTTCAACCCTGTGGGCCATTGATTGGTGATAACAAAAAGATTTACTTAAATACTTTTGTAGGCCCTTATCCAAAGAATAATATGAACGGATTCGATATTTTATTTAATAAGAATGTTATAATAGCAGTATTTTGCTTTTTCGAAAAAGGCCCCCATTTTCACCTCCATGGTCCGATTTTGGCTGTTAAAGAACTCGACCGAAATTTTGGGACGAGTTATTTTTAAGGAGCAGTATGAAAGTGATTGGCGCAAAATTACGGCAGTTATCGTGTCCACGAGAAAGTTAAATACATATATAAATGTATATATAAACTTTTATGATGACGGTGGTTTTAGCGGTCTGGGGGGGGGGGTGTGAAACGCGAAGATATGTCAAAATTTTCCGGAAGTCGAATCATGGTACCCATTAAGTAGCTTTCTTATACAATCTACATGTAATTCGGTCTTCTTGAGCAGAATTTCGCAAGAATTCTCTTATTAATACTGTAAAAAAAATGTTTTTTTTATTATTCTATATGGTGTAATTAAGATACAGATTTTTTGTCCTCGTGCCTTAAAAAATTAGAAACATTTAAAAAGCGTTAAGGAGAGCTAACGAGGAGCTCGCTTACAATAGTAGAGATAGTCATGGATTGGTTTATTACAGTTTTATTTTTAACGTTAAGCGTTATACTTAAAATCAAATAATTCAAATTTTAATGTAGATTGTACATGTAGTAGGTTATTATGCTCCTGGATATTTAGCTAAGAAAAATAAAAATTACCCCAAATTTCGTATTTAGCTAAAATGAAGAGTAAATTTGAATTATACTCGGAAACCATATTTTTCCTAGCTTTCTACCGTATCACCCGCGTTTTTTCTTTTTTCATAAATTCTTTTGTTACTTGTTTTAAATCCATTTTGTAAAAACTAAATTTTTTTCCCCCCTGTTTGACGTGTATAAATTTTAAATAACAGTTTTTTAAACACCGGATGGTATTTATTACTTTTAATTACATCAGTAGTTCTTTTAAAAAATAATTACCTAAATTATATTATTTCTTCGATTCTGATTTTTTAAAGATAAATTATGTTTGAAAATAACAAGAGCCATTGTATAGAAAGAGAAGGGAAAGGGGAGAAAATGAGAGGTTGTTATCCCTTTTAATGGTTGATATACGTTAATACGTAGCTGTGAAACACAATCTTGTCTACTCTCACACCTCCACTATTTCAAAAAAGGGGTTTGACATACTACGTGATAGGAGGATGGAATGGTTGGTCTTGATTTGCCGGGGGGGGGGGGTGGTTGTGGTAGCGAAGGAGATGGAGTTGGAGGGTTAATAAGAGGATGGATTCTGTGATGTTTTTGTGATAGTTTAACCGGCAGTGTCGAGAGGTGGTTAGAATGATGGGTGTGCCTTTATGTATGCATGTGTGTGTGTGTGTGTGTATGTATGTATTATTTTGTGATGTCTTGCCTGGTCGGTCGGCTTGGCCGCTAATGAGCTCAGTCTGATGTAAGTAAAAAAAAAAACCTTTGGGAGTGAAGGAGATGATGATGATGAAGAAGAAAAAAGAATATACCGACAGCAGGAGAGATGTATGAGTAAGATGGTGATATGTTTATAGAAAAAGAAAGAGAAACCTGGGATTTTCGGTTCAGGGGCTTGGCCTTCTTCTTTATATTACAATGAAACACACTGTGTGTGTTGCTTTGCTTAAGTATCACTCTGCTCAGTGTTCTCCCTCACAAAATATATCTATACGTCATATTTTTCTTATCTTTTAATTTTTTCCCCTACCTATAATGTTTCACTGATTTTTTTTTTACGATAAAAAAAGTATAAGATTTCGTTTCTCGTGAGTTAAATTAATGTTGTTAGTGTTACAGGAATGATTAACCGGTTTTTTAATTTTTTAAATACCTTTTTTTTTCATTTTGAAAGTTCTGCTTCATAATATTCTGTCAGGTTATTACTCTTAAAAATATTTGGTCTGGTCCAATCTCGGCCGATAAGTAATTCTTGAAGTAGTATGGTGTAAATTAAACCGCTAAGACAAACGTACAGTTTAGATTGGTTTTAAATCTGATTAAAAAAATATTAACTAATTTATAAATAACTGATGTTATTTATCATTACAAGTTAATAAAAAATACAAAAAAAAATTAAAATATATGAATATATTGTTATTGCTTTTAATATTGTTTATAAAATTATTTAATTTTTACTTTCTTGTACGAAGTGAAGGAAGTAATATTTCATCTCTGAATCGATTTTGACTAGTTTCGGCGTGACGTCCGTATGTATGTATGTATGTATCTCGCATAACTCAAAAACGATTAGCCGTAGTATGTTGAAATTCTGGATTTAGGACTGTTGTAACATCTGGTTGTATATCTCTACTTTTGACTGCAATCGACCGGACCAAAAGTGTCCAAAAAAGCCTAAAATCGGAAAAAAATTGAATATTGGGCTTTTTCTTAACTGCAGTAATAAGCCGTGATTAAGAGGTTTTCAACTATATACCACCATAAGTGGTACTTATTTTCATTGGTTCCAGAATTATAGCAAAATAAAATTTTATTAATGAATTAATTGGATCAATAAGGGAAAACCATATTGGTTCGAATCGACTTCATGTCCTTTTTTATTTTTTAACATTTTTTAATTTTTTAATTGATTTATTAACCTGTGATTGTAAAAAAAATTACAATAAATAATCATTCAATAATAACAATAAAAAAAAAATAGAAGTTATTACTGAACTACTTATGTGTTTTAAAAATGTGTATATGTAATTTAATAGGCATTATTACATGTGTACGTATTGAGTTTGTGAAACATCTGATTATTTAATATTAATTGATAATTATATTTTAGAATCGTATTACTTTTGGATTTTCTAGTTTAATTTCTGTTTTATTTAATTTAATTATTCTGTAATTTTATTGCGCATCTTTTATTGTCGGACAATATTCTCCGAAGTCGTACAAGGAAGTCATGTGATGTCCAGATCAGATTATTAGTTATTACTAAATGATTACTTTTATAATCTTAAATCACCAAAAAATTATACTTTTTTTTTTTTAATAATGTATGGTTTATTTTGAATCTGTAAGTATTGATCGTGAAATTGTTATAATTTTTGTCTAGTTTCGTGTTTATATCCACATTTTTTTTTTTAGTGAAAATTAATTTTGTTAGTATTAAATTAAGAATGAAAAAATATAGAATTGTATTGAAATCGTACGAGTTTTTTTTTTATTTCTTATTATAAAAACACTCATATTTATCGCGCAAAAGTGTATTTGTCGTGCCAAACTACAATGATTTTTTTTAAATTTATTAGTGGTAGTTTGTATTAACAAAGAACTTGACCTTGACCATTATTTTATTTTTTTTCTATTGTACTAGGAGAAAAATTGTATGAAATCGTCCACCATATATTACTAACTTCTGATCATTTACTACAGAAACAATAATATTGGTTTGTATCTAACCGTACCACAGTAAAATTTCGTATTGCATAGCGTAATACTTCAGCCAATTATGAAGAAGAATCTTACTGTCTTTCAGTACTTTTATTTTTAATCAATTATCAAATTATAAAGATCTGATTGAAATTTATTTTATTATGGATTTTTTTTTTGGGAACTATTATTTTATTGATGACTTATTAATACAAGGGTCGTTTAATAGTGTTTATTTGATTACAATGAAACTAACGCGACTTATCAACACAATTCCAGGCTAAATTTAGGAATTTGTCTCATCATTTAGTAAGCTTTTTGATTCCAGTAGTAAAGGATCGTGAAGACAACTTGATATCTTCTTGTCCTTAGCCTGCTCATTGTTAAAACTCGGTGCTATAAAAACTTTAATAGAGACGAAGGAAATAATCTGATGGTGCGAGAGATCGGAACTATAGGTGGATGCGGCTATATTCATCCCTTTGAAACTGTTCGTTCCTCTTAACAAAAATTTGATCGGTGAATACCCGTTCTACAATATTACACTGTTAGATAAGAATTTTTTTTAAATTCTTCTCTGATAATTTTTTTCCCATAGGTTTCTTTTGATACTTTCAGAATACTATAATATAACCGATCGGGTTGGTCTAGTGGTGAAAGCGTCTTCCGAAATCAGCTGATTTGGAAGTCGAGAGTTCCAGCGTTCAACTCCTACCAAAGTCAGTTATTTTTATACGGATTTGAATACTAGATCGTGGATACCAGTATTCTTTGTTGGCTGGGTTTTCAATTAACCACACATCTCAGAAATGGTCAGCCTGAGACTGTACAACACTACACTTCATTTACACTAATACATGTCATCCTCATTCATCCTCTAAGAAATGCCTGAACGGTAATTCCCGGAGGCTAAACAGGAAAAATAAAGAAAGGATACTGTAAAATATATGTTTATAAAAATATAATACGTGTATGACAGTACTCTATTAACATTATATAAAACAATATATTGAAAGAAATTTTAAATAAATTTTGGTAAATTTCAGTAAAATATTTTACATTTTAATTGTAAATTTTAGTAGATGTTTTTAAATTTTTGATTGAACAAATGTATGTTCTGTAAATGTTTAAAATCTCTTATATTTTATTCAATCTCCAAAGTTATAAAAATTAACCAAAGTGTAAATGTGTTGAATAGTAGTTATATAGTTATATGTGTAAATGTAAATGAAGATGAATGAGAAAACATTACTGAGGATGCGCTTATGCCCGAAACTGCTCTAATGTAAAGGAAATAAAGTAAAAAAAAAAAAAAGTTAAAAATGTTTCTTTAATTCATTACTTGGCGGATTTTCAATATATATATATGTGTGTGTGTGTGTGTGTGTGTGTGAGTGAGGATGTGTGTACCTTTTCCTCTTAAATTTAATAAGTAATCAGGCAACTTAATATACAGATCTTTTTTTCTTTCAAATAACATAGGTGTGATTTGTTTTTTTTGTATGAAGTTAAACGACATTTTCTTTGTTTTCATTTACTCTTTTTTCTCTCTTACTTGTAGTAGGTGCGCACGCGTGTGTAATAAAAAAAAAAATATATATATATATATATATATATATAAATTTATTATATTCCCCCGTGTGTTCATTGACCACAAGTTTTATTTAATAAACGTAACCTAAAAAAAAAATAACTAACCTATAATAAAGTTAATTTGGTCTTTTAATAATTTAACTTTATGGATGTATAATTCTTTATTATTAGTGCTGGTTGGTGGTGGATATATCCACGTAAGACTATTAAAGTTATCCATAAAGAAGATTGTGCCTGTCCGTTTTGTTCTTTCGTCATAAAAAAGAGAACAAAAAAAAACGTTCACATCAAAGCTACTAGCCCTGTTTTACGTCAGATATATTTTTTTTTCAGTCATATTCAGTCGCTATTAGTCCGGTCTGCTACTGTTCAGATATATTATGTTTTACTAGTTATCTTTTGTGTTACTATAAAATTTAAACAGAACAAGTGTGCCTGCCCGTTAACGTAGTCATCAAACTTTTCTAATAAACTTTCGTGGCAATTTTTCAATTTTGTTTTACGGTGAGTAACTTTTTCTCTTGCTTTTATTTATATTTATTTTATTTTACTGAGTTATTTTGTATTCTTTTGCCAACTTAGAGCAATAATCTTTTTTTATTTCTATGTAACAATGAATAAGTATATTTCTTTCGTGTCTAAATAAGCCTATTATTTTTTTCCACTGTCAGTTTTTATTGTATTGTCTAATTAAATCATTATTTTTTTCTGATAATTTATTAGAACTCAAGTAATAATGACAGGTTTATCTGTACGTATAATGTTTCATAGTTTTCTTTCCAATAATTAATCCCTAAAAACTGATTTTGAAAGACGTACAGGATCTTTAATAGATCAATTGAAAAAAGTAAATAATTTATTTTTATTATAGAGATGCAGTAAAAGAATACTTCGTGATTTCTAATGGTGTGATGATTCCTTGATCGGTAGATGATGTAGGGATTCTTTTTTTTCTGTTAGCCTCTGGAACTGCCGTAAGGTATTACTTCAGAGAATGAATGAGGATGATCTGTATAAGTGTAAATGAAGTGTAGCCTTGTACAGTTTCAGGTCGACCATTCCTGAGATGTGTGGTTAATTGAAACCCAACCACCAAAGAACACCGGTATCCACGATTTAGTATTTAAATCCGTATAGAAATAACTGCCTGTACTAGTATTTGAACCTTAGCCCTCTTTTGACTTCGAAATCAGATGATTTGCGAAGACGAGTTAACCACTGGACCAACTGGGGGCTCATAATTTGGAATCGTATATCTTGTAAAAAAAAATGATTCGATTTCAAACAGATATATTCAATATTAAAAATTTATTACAAGACAAATTACAAATTATTTAAAAATATTCGAAATGTCATTTATCAAGTTAAAAATGTTCTATATGCCCTTCATTTTTTGCATGGATAACATCGAAACTATAACTGAATCCTTCTCATCGCGTTATACAAGTTATTACAGTTTTAATACATTTACTTTTTTGACACCATAATTCTAGAGTTATACTGCAAGAAAAGAAATAGTAATCGGTCAAAAAATTGGATAATGTTTTTTCTTCAATTCTCCAAGTTTCATGACCCTCGGGACACCAAAAAGTATATTTTTAAAAGTGGGGAATAATGTTCGGACGAATGTACGTGTGATGGCGTGTGTTTGAAGCTTACTAATTTTAGACTTGATAAACCGATTTTGATGAAATTTGGCATAGAATCTCGTTTATATGGGCCATTGTGTTTGTAAATGTTTGAGGTCAATATCTCTAGAGGGTGGGGTAGATAGTTTCTTTGGAGTCAATTTTCTCAAAATTTTGCTAAAATAATCCCACTTTATATTAAGCTGAGTACAAGCGTACATGCTTACCTTATAATTTTAAAAAATGTATTGCCCAAAAATTCTTCCCTTTCCCAAAAATCGAAAATACTAATTTTGTATTTGTTACATATTTTCTAACCGATCTTTGTCATGTCTTTCTAAGCATTAGTAGTGCAAGTGGCTTAAAAAATATATTTTGGGGGATGCGGGAGCCGACCAAAGTAAAAAATATGAATTTTTGAACTTTTTTCATATTATCATGTTTCTTCTATTATATAAGAACTATAAGAAACAAAACACGTTGTTTCACATATTCTCTCAAGAAAAAGTTAAAAGGTGTAATGTCTTGGGATCTTGAGACCAAGGGTGTATTACCAAATTTTGGGCTCCCAGCATTCAGATGTTTTGATTTCGAAACTGACGAACTTGGTTGTACCGATGTGACGGGCTCTCCCGTTTTACTGAAAAATTAATTTTTTAGAATCTTCATTTAGTTGTGGAGAAAGCATATCGAGATATAAATTCTCTGTGTTTCCTTTAAAAAAGAAAGGGGAATAATTTTTTTAAACGAAACCTCGCAAAAAACATAAACTTTTGATGAATTTTGCTCTTGTACGATCTCGTGCGAATCATTAAGTCTTAAAATGCGAACATTGTGATGTGAAATTTTATACGCTTGAATAAAATCTTGCTTCATCACTAAACGATTAACATGTCAAACAATTTTGCTTGTCAAAGAATTACAGAAATCTTTACGTTTTCTTTTGCAATTTACACGAAGGTACCAGTGATGTATTCATTATGGCATGAAATACAAGCCTCGTCTTTCATAAGAGGGATCGTTCTCAGCTATCACTATCAGTGTAATATTTCTGGATTCTTTTAAAAACCTCTTAAATTCGTTGTACATTTTACACTGAAATGCTTCTCGTCCTGGTTTCTCCTTACTTATACATACCCCGATTCTTAAAATTATCTATACCAGCAAAGAATGTTCTTAGCGTTGGTGTTTTCATTCAATCCTGAAATGGTCGCCGATTCGTTATTACGAATTCTGTCGTGTTAAATTGAACACAAACGTGTTTTTTTCTTTTCATAGAAGCCAAGTTGTTTACGATTCAGGTTAGCGTATGTTTGAGTGCTATATTGCAATCTGGTGGTCGGTATTTGAAACTCTACGACACGCACTTTCAAATGGTGCAGATGTCATTCAGTGACCATGCTTGGTTACATTGATGTTTTTACTTCCTTGTACGAAATAAAGAAAGTATTGTAATAGTGAAACGTTCCGGTTTTCAGATTTCAAAGGAAATATCCATTTTGACCATCCCCAAATTCATTTTGTCTAGTTTAGGCGTGACATCTACTTATGTACGTATCTCGCATAACAAAAACGGTTAGTCGTAGAATATTGAAATTTTGGATTTAGAACTGAGGCAACATCGAGTTGTACAGCTCCCCTTTTGATTGCAATCGGCTGAACCAAAAGTCTCCAAAAATCCAAAAACTTTGGATTTTGAAGTTTTTCTTAACTGCAACAATAAGCCGTAATTGAGAGCTTCTCAATGATGTCATAAGTGGTACTAATTTTCATTGGTTCCAGAGTTATAGCCAAATAAAATTTTAATTATTGAAATATTAGGATCTTACAGGGAGAAGGCACCACATCGGTTCGAATCAGAATTCATTTCCATTTTTTTTTATTTAAGAATATTGATTTATTAATAATTATTAACCTCTGATTAAACAATATATGAAAAAAATCGGAAGTTATTATTGAAATAAAATTTTATGTGCTTTTCATTTTAATTCAGAAGTTTTTACAGAGGTTAATAATTATTAATAAATAAATATATTTAAATGAAAAAAAAAATAGTTAAAAATATATATCTACCTCTATATGAAATCGAATTCGAACCGATTTGTCCATGGTTAAGGATGCGACACTTTCTCACTTATACCACATAACTATTAGAGTGATGTGAACAAAATTAATAAACTAATATAAAATGCTGATACAAACCCCACAAAAAAATGTGATGCAATGTGGTATCGACCACAATGTAATTGTGTAACTGCCCTCTTTATTAAAGAATTGGAGGATCGTATCTCTCTTTCAAATGAAATAAGTTTAAATGAAGTGCAGCAAAAATGTGTGTATGTAATTTAATAGGCGTACAAAGAAGTCATGTGGTGTCCACATCAAATTTTTTTATATTTCTATTATTTTAGGAATGCCAAACACAAGATGATATAAATAAAATTATTAGTAAAATATTTGCCGGGTATCAAACTCGAGATCAGATGATTTAAAAGCCGAAATCTAATCACTTCTTTAACTTGCTGGCCAGTTGGTATAAGATATTGTTTTTTATTAAATCCCAACGATTAAATTTCCATTAATAGCATAGTTAATACTTTTGAAAATTTATAGTTAAAATTAAAAAAAAAATTTTTTTTGATTATATATAATTATAATAAATAGTGATATCGGCTTGACTTAGAAAAGTTTTCGGGATAAAACGTTAATAAAAGAAATGATAGATAAAGGGAAATATGTTAAACTGATAAAAAAGGTAAGAATTTAGGAAGGACGTAGTACTTTTATTTATGTGTAGTAGTTGAAAATGAATTCAATTTTTTTATAATGTTCTTTTTAATAAATATTGTTACTGAGAATTTAATTTTTTTATTTCATCAGCTTATAATACGTTATAGTTTTTAGGGCATTTTTTATGGGGGAAGAAAAAAAACAGCGGTGGTAAGTTTCAAGTTGAGTCATTGTTTGCATCATGATAATGCTTTACAGTCAACTGTAGCCAGGTGTTTATATCGTTTAAAATAGACGGTACTTTCATACGATCTCAAGGGATTTAAACACTGTCCCATATGGCGAGTCAGAAGATCATTTATTTGGGAGAGACAGCATCACGCCGGTCCCAGTAAATCTTCAACTCCTTAGGGACTTGTGGATATCAAGAAAGATGGCGACCGTGTCATTTTTTTTAACCCTCCTCGGGCCATGTTTCAACCCCTCTTCACTAGTGTCCTTGAATCATCCACCTTGCTGTTCTCAGTCGCGCTACCATCACTTCCATTTCATGAACCCCTTCTTCTCTTGCTACGGTCGCATCTAAAAAACTACTATCTCTCTCTTTTCCCCCGTTTAACCGACCCTCTCTTCCAGATGTTATTATCCTCTACTTCTATCCTCTTTTTCTCGTACATTTTCCTTCTTCCACCTTTTTTGCTCCTTCCCCCTTCATCCTAACAAACATATATCGCTTGAGTATTCACCTTTTCATTTATATTAATGGAAGGTCACTTTCAAACTTCTTTTCTTTTCCCCCCTTTAGCAGATTTTTTTTTGAATCCCCTCTAGCAAAAATAACGATTTTTCACTGTTATAAACAAATAAATAAAGATATGAAACACATAATTTAAAAGTTTTATTTTATGACCACAATAATAATACAGCAGGTAGTATAGAAATTTTTATCTTGTAAATTCTTAATGCAATAACTCTTAAGCATGAATTAATGTAAGTAAAGGACAATACTAATACATTATTGTATGGAAGAAATGTATGTAATACATTATTTCCAGAGAAAATTATACTTGAGTTTATTGTTTGACACTATTTATCAGAATAATTTTTACGATGAATAACATCTGTAATATGCAAGAGCTTTTGTGAGATTTTTTTCACTGAAAGTAATGATACTTATTTTACAGCCAGTCTTTATGGTGAATAGAATTAAAATATTAACTTTTAAGGCTAAATATCACTAGTATTTTGGTAATTTTATATGCCGATGTGTAGTTGTACATTCAAATCGTTAAATTCAACGTGAAACCATTTCCTCATTTTCCCTTGTAAATTTGCTAAGAGGATCATGTTATTCTTGTTATAGGTGTCATTTTCGGAAGCGGCTGTTGACTTGTCACATTATCTATAATCTTAAGAGCACTGTATTTTAAGTAAAAAATAAGTTACATATTAGTTACCTTTTTTCCGCTGTGTAAATCTGTTCTTAGATTATTTCTCTTATATCGATAAATTCTGTTTAATTTTCGCAATAAAGATAGCGCACTATACTTATAAATTTTTGTATATCATGGCAAACCTATATGAATTGTTAAATTGTAGTGATTAGTAGAAAATAAGTATTTTATAGATTACTAGCAGACCCGGCAATGCTAAGCTATTGCTAGATTTGAGTGGGTATATAAATTAAATGAAAACAATTGAAAATTTGATAAAACATTTAAAAAACTGAACATTACGGAAGTTCACAAAATTTAACCTTTCACTTTTTCCTTATTGGAATTTCTCCTTTTCCCTTTTCCCTTTATCACCCTTTTCCCGCGCGTAAATCGGTCCAGTAGGTTTTTAGTCTGTAGCGGGCACACATTCTAACATTCCCTTTTATATATATATATATATAGAAGAAGAAAAAGAAAGTCTGTTAGTATATTTGTTTGTTTCGTAAATATCTCGATACCGCCGCCACCTAGCGGTTATAGTTTTTGAAACAATTTTTCTTTTCACGTAACTAATATATTTCCTGAATATGAGCTAAATCGGTTCATAAATAACATTTTTCTAAATATCTCAACCCCCAACGCCACCTATCGGGTTCCTTTTTCGCAAAAATATTTCTTTTCACGTAACTAATTCTGAGTATGAACCAAATCGGACCATAAATACAATTTTTCGAATTATCTAATCCAGCAGATTAGAAGGATTTCCGAACTAATTCAGAAACCTTCGCAGGCGTGCGCACAACAACTCACCAATGTTTTATCGCAATCGGATGAATGGTATAGAAACGCATACGGGACAAATAAACATTAATTTTTATATCTAATCACGAGGTCTGTAAATAAAGTAATGAGACTAGTTTTATTTTTGGCAGCCAAAGTGGCAACACTATAAAGTTACTAGTAAATATGTGGTTATATGAACAGCTGATTTATATTAGGTATTAATATTTTTAGTTTATTGTTTCCACTTTGAGACGTAAACAAACTTTTCGTGAAACGATTTTTTGTTTTGCGTTAAATAAATGATTGATACTAATTATGAGCGACGTTGTGCAATTAATTTTTGTTTTAAACTCTGAGAGAATGCTACTGAAGCTTTTTCAAAATTGAAAAGTGCGTATGGAGTTGACGCTCTGTCACGAGCCCAAGTTTTTAGGTGGTTTAAAGCATTTTCAGATGACCGAGAATCAGTTGCGGATTATCCGCGCTTTGGAAGACCGTTAACGTTAAAAAGTGTGTTGAGCCAATCAGAGTGATACGGTACGATCGGCGATTAACTGTCAGAATTATTGCAGAACAATTGAATTGGAACCATACCACATTCTGACTGCGGAAAAGAGTTGCCGCGTGAGACCAGACATCAAAGACAATTAACTCGATGCTGCATCATGACTATGCACCTAGTCACACTGCACTCTCAGTCAATGAGTTTTGGCAAAGAAAAAGATTTTTTTAATTCCTAGGCCATCTTGTTCACCTGACATGAGTCCCTGCGAGTTTTTCCTGTTCCCGACTTTTCAATTTTCTGCCATAACTCGGCTATTTGTTAACCGATTTTAAAAAATAAAATGTCATTTCGTTCAGAATTAAAGGCTTAATATTTTAGTAAATAACATAAATTTTGATAAAACTAATATTTATGGGGATAAAATTGATTAACATGGCCGCCATTTTGTTATTTGAGAAGGTATTATTATTTGAGAAGTCCTGATTTTTTACTAATTTTAAAATTTTATTACTAAGCCTCTTACAAAATAATTAATTCATCTATTCATTTATATAATAATAACAAAATGGCAAACGAGGGAGAACGAAGGGGAAATTACAGTTTTTCCTTAGGATATTTTTTGTTTAGTTTTACAAGTACCACCCAACCGCCATAGAAACCCCCCCCCCCCAAATTTTAGAAACACTATATTTATCATCATTCATATTTTATGCAGCTTTAAAAAATTTTTTAAATTTTTTTTTTTACCAGTCAAATTTGTAATAACATCTGTTGGAACTGTTGTAACATTTTATCGGATATATTAGGATTGTTTTATAAACATATATTTTATTGAGTGGGAATCAATTTGTTTGTTTTTTATTTTTATGAAAGAGCGTATCAACGGCTACGGTCATTGGCCTAATGAAAATTGGTGATAGCATTTGAAAAGATACCATGCCTGGCAAGGATTTACACCCGGGACCACCACACGAAATGCTGAGACGCTACTTAGCCACGGAGGTCGGGGTTTCTTCTTTTTTTTTTTAATTATCCGGCAAAGGAAAACTACTTTGTGAATGTGTTAATTATTGTTGTCTTGTCTTGGAATTTATTGAAGTTAATTGAGTGTTTCGTCTCCATTTTCCATTAAGAATATTCCTCTTTCTTTTTTTTTCTTTTTCCTGTTTAGCCTCCGGTAATTACCATTTAGATAATACTTCAGAGGATGAATGAGGATGATATGTATGAGTGTGAATGAAGTGTAGTCTTGTACAGTTCGACCATACCTGAGATGTGTGGTTAATTGAAACCCAACCACCAAAGAACACCGGTATCCACGATCTAGTTTTCAAGTCCGTATAAAAATAGCTGGCTTTACTAGGACTTGAACGCTGGAACTCTCGACTTCCAAATCAGCTGATTTGGGAAGACGCGTTCACCACTAAACCAACCCAGTGGTATGAAGAATATTCCTGTAAGTTTTGATTGAAACGTTAAAGTTTTATTTAAAGGGTTAATGAAGCAGTCGTTCCTCAAAGATGTACGAGTTTCAAGACCCTTTTTTTTCAAGTAATTTTATATATTCTCTTTCTAAGGGCAACTGTAATTTATTGTCAATTAGATTAAACAAATCGCGCAGTTTGATTTTAAATTGTTATCGTTGATGTTTTTCCAGATGTGTGGTCAAATTATTTCGCTTCCACTAACTCGATAATATTTTTGCCATCTAATGTTAAAGCAGGACATGTTTAACACCTTAAAATAAGGGTTATTTTACAGAATAACGTCCGTTGATCTTAGTTTTCTATATTTGCAAAAATGGAATTACGTAATCAGTAGTAATGATCGATTAATAACAGAAAGCTTTAAAGCAAGTGAGAGGAAACGTGTATTATACTTGTAGCATGAGTTAAATACTAAGCCTAACCGAGATTCGAATGTAGTAATTTACAGTTTAAAGGTAAACAGTACCGTATTTTTTATTATTATTAACATGTTTTGTTTTGTGTGTTTTTTTTTAATCTTATTTTTAAATCTTGAAATGTCTATGAAAAATGGCGTAAAATGTTTCAAAAATTAGTTTAATTTTTAATTGTAATTAATTGTATTTTTAAAAAGTGTTTGTAATAATAAATGTAGGTATTAAGAGGCGTAAAAGTACTTGGGAAACTTTTTTTTTTCTTTCTTTCCCCCCATATCTTAAGTGTTAAATGTAATAGAAGAGGGTGGTAAGGATTCATCGTGATGTTGAAGGCTCCCTTAGGCAGTAACCTACCCGGAAAGTGAACTTTTCCATTGTTCTTGATCTTTTACTTCGCCTTTTTTTTTTAGCGTACCTTAACTTGGCCTATTTCTTTGTATTTTTTGCGTCTCCTCAGGGATCATTATTTATTTTTTGTGAAAAATTAATTACGTATTTTCTCTTAATTCTTTCGTTTGTTTTTATATGCCCCATCTGTTCGTTATAGAAAAATTTGTGTCATTCATTTGTCTTTTTTTTTCTGAATTTGATTTTAATCTTTTGTGAGAATTGAGACGTGTTTTTGGGTCACACAAAAAATGTAAGTTTAATTAAATTAGTAAAAGTACATACTGAGTGGATCATAATTATTTTTCTTTTTAAATGCTGACAATCAGCTTTGTTGGAACACAGAATGCTTAGTAAAAATTATCTGGTAATTTCTGAATTCCGATTTCTTAATTTGTTTTCTGTAATTGTTTCGAATTGATAATTATTATGAGTTTAAGTAAATGATTTATATCCGTTTTTTTTTTTTTTTAGTTCCTTCACTCATTTATTATGTTTTATGCGGACTGATTCAGAAGGAAAGAGAAATAATTGGGGTACTGATTTTAAAACTTGAAATAAGTAAAAAAAAACATACCTCCCAAAACGCTTTGTTATAGAGTTATAGCTAGCGAAACATTTTGCCCGGATTTCAGTTCCCCCGGTGAAATGAAGTCATACAACAATTTTTAAGGCGATATAAAAGGGGTAAAACAGATAGATGGTTTCTGTGTTTTTTGACCTGAAAAATCGAATAAACCAGGTTCCAGAACTGTATCTCCTGTAGGTTTCATGACATCCCGTAAAACAAAATTCGGTGACGAAAAAAACGTTTTTTTTAGGTTTGAAATACAATAACTTTGTTAAATGACTAATAAATGTTTAAATTTTATTATCAAATTTTGAAAAAATTGATAATTAAAAATATGTATATCTTTTAAAATAGTTCTGTTCAAAAAGTGACCTTTTGGAAGAATGTTTCCTTATTTTATTTCCTGGTTAATTGAGGAAAAATGGGCTGCACAATGCAACAAAGAATATTCGTTGTCTCCCAATACATTAGATGTGTCAGTTATGCCCAGACCCACAATCCCTTCACAGTAAGGTTTGAGTGGATGCACCAAACAAGTCCTTCATCAAGCGACTGTACGACAAGTTCCAAGAGACAGAGAATGTGGATATGGATCCGAAAGTGCTAACACCAGAAAAGTTGATCGACGTGTAAGTTGTATACGAGGTGCGACAATAAAGTAATGAGACTGATGTGAAAAAAATGTTGCTTACCGTTTTAGTCGTGTTTAGTGTTGTCTCCTTCAAAGTAGTTCCCCTCTGATTGCACACACACCTATTCCAGCGCTTCTGCCATTGATGGTAACATTTCTGGAACTCATCTTCTGTAATATCCTCCAAGACCCTCGTCACAGCTTTTTGGACATCTTGTGTTGTTTGAAAATGGTGTCTCTTAACCGCCATTTTGACTTTTGGAAATAGAAAAAAGTCGCACGGAGCAATATCTGGTGAATAAGATAGCTGTGGTAGTACTGAAATTTGTTTTGAGGTTAAAAATTGCTGTACTGACAGAGCAGTATGGGATGGCGCATTATCGTGTTGCAGAATCCAATTATCAGCAATGTTGGCACGGACACGAAGAACTCGTTTACGAAGTCTTTCTAAAATTTCTTTGTAGAAATATTGGTTAACTGTTTGTCCAGGAGGCACCCACTCTTTATGAACAATTCCCTTAGAATCTAAGAAGCACACAAGCATGCATTTCACTTTTGACTTTGACATGCGAGCTTTTTTGGTCTGGGTGATGATCCCTTTGAGCACCATTGCGAACTTTAGCGTTTTGTCACTGGGTCGTATTGAAAAAACCAACCTTCACCAGTGGTAACACGGCTCAACAAATCTGGATTGATTTCCGTTTGCTCTAACAGATCGGCTGCCACATTTTTCCGTGTTTCTCGCTGTTGTTGTGTGAGATTTTTGGGGACCATTTTTGCACAAATCTTTCTCATACCAAAATCTTCAGTTAATATTAGACGAACCGTTTCTCGATTGATGTTGAGTTCTTCTGCAATCATTTTTTTCGGATAATCTTCGATCAGATCGTACGATTTCACACACTGGTCAAGTTGACATCTGTCCGTGAGGTTGCGGTCTTCATCTTCAACGTTCGTTCTGCCTTCACTAAAAATTTTATGCCACCGAAAAACTTGAGCTCTTGACATAACCTCCTCTCCAAAAGCCTTCTGAAGCTTACCATAAGTTGTCGTCGCGTTTTCACCCGATTTAACGCAAAAAGAAATGGCATACCTTTGCGTGATATTTTGCGGTTTCATTTCTGTGACGAGAGACACAAACACGTGTTCACTTATTACAGCACAACTCACGACTGAGCAGTTGCATCAATGTGCCGCTTGGACTAGAAGTAGCTTATAGACCAAGGTCAAAGATGGTGTGCCTACGTAAGCATGGTTGCCACATCTTGCAAAGAAAAATCAGTCTCATTACTTTATTGTCGCACCTCGTATATTGTTAGTCCCAAGAAGTCTGTGCGACGCCTGTCTAGCCAGTCTGGTCTCTTCTTTGGTAGTGCCCACACGGCAAAGCTCAAGTGTTTAAAGATGCAGCCGTACAAAATTCGTTTTCACGAGTGTTATCTGCAGGCACTAGAAAACGAGTAGTTTTGTCACTTATTCATGTCATCTCTAACGACAGATGGGGAAGAACACGATGTTTGGTTTTGATCTGACCCGGAACTGACGCATTTGGTGTACAAAAATCCACATCAGCTTCACGAGTCTCCTCTGCACGGACAAAAAGTGGGTGTTTGATGTGCAGTTTCATGTAGGCGTGTTTTCATGACATTCTTTCATGGCACAGTGAACAGTGAGCGTTACATACAGATGGTGCAACAATTTGTAAACGCTATTCCTGCAGACCGGAAGTACACGCGGTATCAACAGGACAATGCTTGGCCATACAACCAACAACACTGTAACTCTTGGATCAGTGTTTTCATGGACAAGTGATTTCGAAGGGGTTGTGCCCCCTCGGTCTCTGATTTATTCTCTCCTGAATTTTTCTTGTGGGGATATTCTAAGGATGCTGCTTCAAAACTCATCCTCGCACCATTCCCGAATTGCAGGACGAAATTGAACGATGGGTCGCTGCAACGTCGTATCTAATTATGTATATTGCATAATGGAGCCCACTTTCAACAATTATTGTAACTTTCTTATTTTCCCATAAGATTGCTTTACTTTTTGAACACTCTGTGTGTAAAACGTAAATTAATACAGATTTAAATTTGTTTAAAAATATATTTGGTTGATATATATGTATATATTTTAGAAGTTATATATTTCATATGTTGGAAAAAGCTCGTAATATATCTGAAAATAAATTACATTAATTTAGTTATTACTGTATATTCGTTCATTTTATTACAGTCTTAAACTATTAAAATACATATAGTTTTTGAAGTCTTTGTAACCACAGAAACTTATTCTTTATCACTTAGGGGTCATATGGATTAATGAAAGAACGTTTTATGCAGTTGATGACCCCTGTTTTTAACTGCGCTTCTGTGTTATATGTACCAGGTTGACAGTTTTTAAAAACAAAAAATATTAATAAAGTCGTTGCATTGTGTCTATCATATTAACTTAGTTTATTATATTATTTTTATTTGTTGTATTATTTTACTGCAGCCGGGTGAAAGAACATATTCAATGGAAAGACTTAAAATGTTTTATACATATCGTTAAAAAAATATCCAGTGAATGCAACCATCGTATTTATTTTCTGTCCTTCTTTCTTTTTTTCATAGTATCCCTTTGCGCGTGTGTACATTATATAATGTGCGTCGTATTTGTAAATAAATAAGTACGAAGAGATTTCTTTCGTTTTCCTTTGATCCTAAATTTTCAAGTGCATTCACGTTACTATGTTTTTTTTGATATATGGCTTACAATATTGTCCGGGAAATTATATTTTATTTTATAGGCCACTACGGTAAATTATTGTCATTCTTTATTACATGGTCCGTAACTAATTTTATATCTGAATGTTTGTGTGTGTGTGCGTTGAATATTATTTTATTATTCTTAGTTTAAAATTATTATAATACTGTGTGTGTGTGTGTGTGCGCGCGCGCGTGTATTTTTTAAAATTCTATTTTAATATTCGTAAACGTGAAATATTTTTTAAGTTCGTACTTTCGTGTTTTATCTTTGCCGATTAGTCTGAAACGTTAAATAATACGTCTCATAATAAGTAAAATACAAACAACAGTACAGTTTTTAATTTATCGGCCATTTTTTTAAAAGTAATAATTATTTCAGTAACGAATGATTTTTCAAATGCCCATTTTATCATTGTTACAATAAAAATTTCATTTAATAAATCCTAATTGGACTTTTGGTTCAATAATTAATTAATGAGTTTTTTCACGTTTCAGACGAACGTAAAGTTAATTTTGGGTTATGTTTATATATTATCGTATTAGAACATTATTTTAAACTAAAGCAAAATATTTTATTGGAAGTTTCAAACAAAATTAAAGAGAAGTTATTCCATTTGGTATTTTTCATCCTTTGAGATGTGCACCCCTTGCACACCAAAAAGAAACTCGTTTGATTAGTTGTTTCTATAATTTCCTCATTGGTCATCAGGAAACTTTTTCTTTAGCTTAACCGTGGCCATACTGGTTCATAGCCCATGCAAAAGATGAGCTTGGATTGTTAAATCCTTGAACCCCTCCTTACGAGCCGCTGCTTCGTTTCGGTTATCAGGTGGTGTGCAATGCCAGACAGACAATACAGCTTCTCAAGAGGTGTAGGTCGTAACCCGCCTGTGATGATGCGACATGTTTCGTTCAATGCCACGTCTATTTCTTTGACATGGCAAGATCTGTACCATGCTGGAAAAACATACTCTGTTGATCATATTCTACTATTTTGGGTTAAAAATATTTGAAAATTAAAATGGTAACTAGTAAAAAATTCTCAATTGTACCTTATATGTTATCTTGCGTTTATTATTTGGAATTTTCTAATTTAAAACGGTAAAACATATGAGAAATTATAGGCTACAGTAGGAGTCTTAATGAATGGATTTATAGTTTATTTAGGATATTTTCCCCATGTGATCACATCATTTCGGGGATAGTTGAAAGATTTTAATTAATTAAGGAAGCCTAATCTTGTTCTCGATATATCGTATGAAAAATCGCAAATCCTTTTTTGTATAGATTCAAGCTATAGTCAGCACGAAATCCCTGATCATTAATGAATTACTTTCATCCCGGGTAAATTTGTTCCCCATTCATCAGTTGTGATCAGGATGGGTTTCCACTGCGCGAAGCTACGCTGAGCGAGTTAGTTTTACATGTCTTGTAGTTCTGTGGGTAGATTCTTCTGTCTCTTTACCAACTTTTTCCCTTATCTATGTTTATGTGATTTTTTAGGTTAGATCCTATGAAATTTATATTTAGAATATGGAGACTTGTAGAGCTAGCAAAATAATCATAGTGGATTGTTGTGTATAGAGTTCTCTTTATTTCTACTACGTGTTACACAATTAACCTAACAGTAAAAATTATGTTCTGTTACAACGAATTAATTACAATTATACAAAAAATGTTCGAAAAGTAAAAATCTCATATTTTGCAACTGAAAAAAAAAATTGATGTGGACACCATATGACTTCCTTATACGCCTATTAAAATACATATACACTTTTTTTACTGCATTTCATTTAAACTTTTACTGATTAAATTTTATTTAACTAGTATACAGGAGTTCACTAAATGGAATAGTTTAATTATTAATAACTTTTATTTATACAGCACACCAGAAAGCTGAAAATTTTTTTTTGTTACTCATTAACTCACGAAGTTACGAATAAAACTGATCTAGAATAGTATATTACGTAACAAGAGTTGTAAGAAGCATATATTACGCACAAGTGAAAAAAATGCCTTTCGGCACGCCGGAAGGCGAAGGTACATTTCATCGGTGCTAAGTAGGGGATAAAAAAGATTTCTACCTTAAAAGTTAAGAAAAACTTCAAATTTACTCAATACGACAATGATATTACATTTGAAAAAAGTTTCACATGTTTGAAGCCACCCACATCTTCTTACAATTCCAGTAACATTTTGGTCATCCTTTGCCGTATGGGTTGGTCATATCAAAAATTGTTTCAGACAAAAGTTTTAGGTAATCTTTAGAGGACTAACGACCACTTTAAACCGATTCGATACTGTGTCTATTAAGGGAGGTATAATTCTTTTTTGTCTTCGAAACTCCATTTTTTCAAACCCGCGGGCCAATGGTTGGTGATATCAAAAGATTTACTTACATAAATTTAGGCTCTTATCCAAAGAATAGTAGGAACTTTAAATGCATTCTATATTTTACTTAATAAGAAAGTTGCGATATTTTGTTTTTTCGAAAAAGCCCCCCCCCCCCTATTTCCATCCCCCCGTTAATTTTGGCCGTTAACGTACTCGACCAAGATATTGGGACGAGTTATTTTTAAGCAACAATTTGAAAGTGGTTGGTGCTAAATTACGTCACATTATTACAATGAGAGCGAAAGATTTACGAATATTTTCATTGTGTAACGGTTGTTCCATTCCTCCATTATATGAATACAGACCGTAGGTGTGCGTATTAAAAATATTTGTACAAAATAGTGTTTATTTATTTCAATGTCTTTGAATAGACTTGTACTAGTTTTTTGCATTATCTTTTGTTACGGTTTTACTTTATATTAAAATTGTGAAGAACTGAAAGTTTTTATTATTAATACGGAAAATTACTTCTTAACAACACTGATTAGAAACAAGTTCTAAACAAACATTTTATTAATTTTTTCCCAGAACTCCTAAAATTTAAACGGGCAAACAAATCAAATTAATCACTCTTTATTGATTTACTAACGCCAGGCCGATATTAACAGTTGCCGTGGTTTTTTTTACGGAGTTTTCATTTTCTATTAATAATGTATTTGTTTTGAATAATTTTTTCACATGTGTAAATACGCAGCTGTTGTATTATTTTTATCTTGTAAATTTTTTTACGGATTTTTATTTTTAAGGTGAATTCGGGACATTTATTACGTCATGGCCTATAAAAAGTTAGATCTCTCTAAAACTGAATACGATAGATATATTATTAGATTTTTTTTTTTCAACAATCAGAAATTTTTTAATAATAACCATATATATATATATATATATATATATATATATATATGTGTGTGTGTGTGTGTTATTTATTTTATTGATAATGTTGATAAAAAAATATGTAGTTAAAAAATGTCGGACGTTTGTTTACGCTTATATAAATTAAAAAAAAAAATGTATTGACATTCAACGACCTCTTCTGTGAGTTCCTGTGAAACACTTGAACATCTGTTTTTATTTTTTTTAAACGCAGTACATTTTTAAAATTAATTTGTTGTTTTTTTTTTGCTAATTGCATTATGTTTATAATTTATTATATATATTTTAATATTATTTCTATATATATTTTTTAATTAATGAATAAAAAAAAGGAAAAAGCTAGTTATGGTTATTGTGTAATACTTATTATTGTATATTGTAGTATCAGATGGATAACACCTGAGTCGTACGTCGTCTTTTGCCCTCCTCATGGTTTGCTATATCATAACTACAACCCATATGTAGTCAGTCAGCCCTGGAGGTTACGAGGTTTTTTTATGCTTGTGTTGTATAGATCGCTGGTTCGTTGGTTCGTCTGTGGCAGACTCCAACACCTGTTCCCCGATGATAAACATCCTTCCCCTACTTCTCTTTTTTCTACTTTTATTTTATCCTCATTCTGCTGTATATTCCCCTCATCATTCCATTCTTAACCCCTCTACTATTTCATTTTTTAATATTATTATTCTAATTTTCATATAACTATTCAATGTCTTATCCCTCAATAGTTTTTTTTTAATAATTAAGAAGGGAGAAAATTGCTTTGTAATTACTTTTCCCTTTTTTACAAATAAATATTCATGAATGACCGTTTTATTATAGGTCTATATGCACCAGTTACGTTTGATAGAATCAGGGTTGGTTAGGTTAGATTGCGTTGCATTTTTTAACGTTAATAGAGGGGAAGATATGTATATCATATAATCGATTATTTTGATTAATTTTACGCTTGTTTTCACTTTTAAATTATTATGTAAATATAAGTAAAGTATGTTTTATAAATTTGATAAAGCATTTTCTACTACGTAAAGTTTATGTAAAGGTTTACGATGTGGGCTGCAGTATTTTTCTTTAATTGATTTTAGTTTTTTTTTAGTAAATTTATTAGTCATATTTATGATGCAAGCAGTTAAGAAAAAAGATTACGTATATAGAGGCTAATGGAGCGATTTTTATCTGGTTGGCTGCAGATTAATATTCTTACCTACCACAGCGCATGCGTAACTCGTTCTCGGGTTGTAGTCATTGGCTACTCATCGGTAAGTACCGCGTCTTTACAGATCAAAAATTTTGTGATTCATCTCATGACCCGTATTTTGATTCCATCTTTTCATATAAGATTATATTATTACGTGAATGATTATTACTTATCATTTTTAAAATTAATACGACAAAATTATGATTTTTAATAGTGAGTAGAGAGCTGTCAGTTTTTTCTTTTCTTAGTAACGGAATGTTTTTAGTCCCAGGTTTGAATTCCGGTCAGGTATGGCATTTTTTCGTACGCTATGAGATTTCAAATCAAAATCACTCGCTCAAGCTTCAAGTTATTGATGTAAATTATCAAACAAAAAAAATTACGATTTTAATGATTGGTTTTAGTTTGTAACATTCTAAACTTTATAGTTAATAAGTATAAAATCAGTCCCCAACGGATCAAAATTTAGGTTAAATTTATTGACTAAAACAGCCGTAAATGTATAAGTAATTTTACGAAAAACAGAATTTTGAACATGGAGTATTTTAAAGATTCAATCTTTCACTATGAAATCTCGCCATTTTTACCTTATTGAGATTATATAACTTTAAATTCGGTCTCTGTTGCTGTTTTAGATGTTTAGAAAACCAATTCAAAAATATATCTTTTGGTAATTACAAAAACCTCTAGCACAGTTTTGCGCAAGAAGACATAGTTTTCGTTATTTTATTTTGTTTCATTTTGAATATGTATCAATTCATTCTAATCTAAAACTGTACAAAAAAAACACTTTTGATCCACAAACAAATAGTTACACGTCAAAAATACACTACTATAAAAAATTTAACAATAATAAAATTAAAATAAGATATTGCTAACATTAGATACCGCAGAAAAGAAACGACAACGTTCCAACATGCAGAATCATACGAACCACGCTTCTAACTTGCTCCGCTCAAATCTTTTCGACCTTAAATTGAGCGTAACCCAAGAATGGCTCGACTAATCCTAATAAAATTTTTCACATACATTACTTCAGTTAGTCTATTACAGCATACCTAAATTTCAGTGAAATTGATTAGTAGTTTTGGAAATTTTCGTCCTACAAAGTTTTATATATAGGCCTATTGTATAAGGCAACCTCGATTTAACTGAATAGTATTGCCGTACTTCTCATACCTCAAAACTTAAAAAAAAAACATTTGCACCCCCGCTCCTGCCGTACGACCGAAAGTAATACCGTAATTTTCTTCGAAAAGTTGATAAAAAAGAGTTAAATTTAATATATTCTTTACGTATGTAAATGATTAATACTGCATTCATAGTATATTCCAAATTCTTACTCTTAGAAATAAGAGAATAATTTTTCTGTAGGTAAGTTCAATATAAAACCTAGATATCAAATATTTTTTTAAGAATATTTCTTTTTAATTTTTCCGGTCGTGGTAGTTTTCGGGTGTATTTCGTTTATATTTGATTTACTTAGCCTATTTCATTCAGGGAGAACTATACAGATGTATGGGATTTTTGTTATGGTATTAATAAATACCTATTTTCTACTATTTTTTTTTCCAGTGTCACTATTTAAGGTGGTTTGTTAAATAAGATGGGGAGGAGTTAGTTTTGACTCCGCCCATTTATTAAAATACCGTATCCTACGTTATCTTTACCATGTGATGTGTTATTATCTATATATCCGTTAGTTCATCGAATTTTAAATCATATTAAACGAACTGTTGTGTTATTTGTATAATCCAAAGAACAAAAAAAAAACAGTTATAACATTTTAATTTTGTTTCTGATTGCACAACGAGGGAAGTATTAATAATTAATTGAATGAAGGTGTGTTGAAGTCGGTCTTATTTCAGTGAAAAGCTATTATGTGTGTAATCTTTTTTTTTTATTTAGCGTTGGTGTTAATGTGTATTATGGAAGGGGATGACTAGAAGTTGACTGGTCTAATCATCACAGATGTGGCTATGTTCCAACTAGCATCTTTCTCCTGGTGTCGCCTTGTGTCATGTCTTTTCCATTCTTCTTTTACAATTTTTTTTCCTATCTTTATTTATTTAATCTTTTATCCTTCCATTCCCTTTTTTTTATTACTTGATTTTATGTAAATGGCGATAATATTTGATAATATTTTATTAGATGTTTATTTTATTTCTGTTAAATTGTTAGCTCTAGTTTATTCTATTCATTCTGCTTTCATCAATTAATGTTTTTCTCTCCTTTTTTTTTTATTAAAAACAAAATCATGAGTGTTAATTTTATATATTTTCGTTTAATTTTCTTCTTTTTTTTTACCCAATTCGATCTATGTATATAATCTTTTATTTCTTCTACAAAATAGAAATATTGTATTAAAACTGGCTGTTACGTTGTTTTTCTATTTTGTTGAAATTTGCCCTTCTCAGTATTTATCTTAATTGATGTATATAAAGCATCAACCGAAATTGCTTTCTTTAGAGTATTGATGCTTATTACTGGTGGTAAACCGAGTTAAGATGCTTTATGATTGTACTTTGCCGGTTTTGGTATTTTAATACGAGGATATAGTAAGTAGTTCATCGACTCAGTAAATAAGGTAACGGAAATAGTTTATTTATTTTCAACGGTTCAAATTTATTTTACTTAATACGTAACAAGAAGCGCGGTATGGAAAGCTTATTTTAGAGAATGGTTTTACCCCTTTATTTTAAAATTATGTTCAAATCAGATTCCTTGCAATAATTTAGTTACAGCTAGTAACAGACACGTACCATATTTGTATTTTTACTTTTCCGTTTAGATAGCTCTTTAGAAGGGAAATTATTGTAGTCGGTCCAATTTGGCATACGTTATTTTCATCGGATCTTGACATTTTGATACCTAAGGAACCCAAAAAACCAGATGGAAATTTTTCGGTTGTTCATGTTCGCGCGCGCGCGTGTCTTCTGTGTTGGCCTCTAAATCACCTTACATTTCTAGAACTATTAGACCGATTTTAACCAAACTTTGTCAGATTACGTCTGTATACGGGGGCATTGATGTCATTAAATTTTCAACTTAAAAGGTCAAGGGGATGAGGCTGTAGAGCAAGGTCACCCTCTGTATCTCGAGATTTCGCCTAATTAAGGTCATATGTTTCTTAGATAAATTTGTTAACAATATTTGCAAAAACACACCCCCACCCCAAAAAATGCTATTGTAGTCGTCTGTTATGTTGTGACGTCACATATGAGCGGTAGAATTAAATAAATGATTAATTCTTGAAGGGAAAAAAGTAACTTGGTCTGGCTGGGTCTCGAACTCGATCGCTCGATTGATTCGATACCTGGTGCGTTAAGCCTCGCGGCTACACCAGTGTGCCGACGTGTAAGCTAAATTTATTCTTTATAAGTTGGGAAATTAAATTAGTTTAGTTAGTGCCAGCCGTCGCCGCTAGTACCGCCATATCCACGCGAATTAAATACGGTATGCGCGCGCGCTTTAGTTAAAATCATTGAATTAAATAAACGAAAAAAATTATATAAAATGATAAATATTTTTAATTAAGTTCTATGTGAAAGCCGTGCATCAAAAACAATCCACAGTTGTAGGACTTTCCCGTCCTACTTGACAATAGACTCCCGCGTGACGGGAGTCTTGTTTTTTTTTTAAGTAATTTCAATTACAGATTATATTTATTGATTTTTTTAAAAATATCCTACATAAAATTTTCAGTTCCTCTGCCGTTTGTACCGAACCCAAAAATGGATATTTTCTAATCTCGTAAAAAATTGAAACGTTTCAGATACATAGTATTTGACCCAATTAAATTCACATCGGAAAATATTTATCATTTAAAATAAGTTTTGTAATGATTAAATAAAAAATAATAATTTTTTAAATAAAAATTTTCACACAATTTCCACTGGGATTATCATAATTTGATAGTTTTCTGCCATGTTTAGCATTGTCACCACCATTCGTAGTTGACGAATTTCGTAGTACCTCCATTTCAATGGTAAAGTGATAATGCTAGGAATCGCAGGAAAAACCCACATAAATCAATCTTAAAAAGTAATCTTATGTTTTGTTTCATTTCATTTCTATTTATTATTTTATATCATTTTGAAGTATGAAAAATCTAATTAAATAACAAATTACTTAAATATGGTACTTTTTTAAACTTATAAAGTTACAGTACAAGTACAGTATATATATATATATATTAAATTCTATTCTTTTTTTTTGTTAAAAAATTATTAATGAATTAAATCTTTATAGAAAATTAACAATAATTTTACCTCGTATTTTGTTAAAATACATTTTTTTATATTTTTTAGCAAAAAAAGTTTTAATAAAATAAATTATTTTACATTAAAAAAAAACTGTATTATCTTTTAAATAAAATTATATTAAAATTGTCAGTTCAGTTACAAAATGACACATGTAATTTAAAGAAACTTTTAATTTTCAACAGTAATAAAATATCATTTACAAAAAAAAAAATGAAAGAAAGAACGGAGTAATAGTTAAATTTTATAAATAAATTTTAAAATGTTACTTTGTTGTATTTTTATTATTAAACAAAGTTCATATACACGTGGTAATTGCTTCATTGACTGTTTACGCTCAGTACATCGTAAACCAATGCATATTCTCGCTTCCTGAAAATCGTAATTTAAACCTAACTCAATCATTATACTAAGACGAGTATATATTCCGCTAATAGTACTACTACACTGAACTTATATGTGATGCTATTACGTACACTTGGAATATTCCAGTTTCTATTTCTTTGAATTCATTTACAGAGTAAAAAAATCGTTACACAGTTTCTTGTAAAAGACCGCGCGCTCTATACTGCTATTAACGACTAGATTTTTTAGCATCCTTCAAATTGGCGCTTCAGCAGTGTTGCCAACCTTATTTTATTAGCTATTCCATGTTGTGTACTATACTACTGTTACAGTCGTAAACTAAATAAGAAAATTCATTGGTTTTTTTATTAACATTGTTGTTATTTAGTGAACAGAACTGTTGTACTGGTGTGGTGGACTCATTTTATATTACTTTGCGTTTGTATTCAGTCTAAAATAATATCTAATAAAAAATACGTAACGGTAAAGTATCCTGCTATAGTTAGCTTATTTCAGATCGTTATAATTTCGTTTGTTCTGTTATTACTTTTTAAATACGCGTGCGCGAGTGTGTGTGCGTGTGTTGCGTTTGAAATATTAAAGGTCCGTCCTACTGATCACTTATGTTTCTATTTGAATATTATATTGAAGCATGAACAAATTATTAAAGGATTTTTTTTTATTTGTTTTAACGTGTAAAGTGAATTGTTTCATTATAAAAATTATATGACTTTTCTTTTCTTTTGATTTATAACCTATTTTTTTTTCTAAATGTTTTCATTATATGAAAAAAATAAAAAAACTTATTATTAAAAAAATAAATAAATAAAATTATTTTTTACAAACCAAAGTAAAGTCAACTTTAAAACTTATTAAACATTAAAAGTTATTACTTTTCAAATTTTTTCATTAAATTAGTAGCAAGTTAGACAAAAGCAAAACAAACATCTTAATTTAATTGAGACATATACAGTTTCTTAAATTTTCGAGGTGAAATTTAAAGGTGAAATTTCGAAAAATTAATGTTATTTTTTTACTTTCCAACGCATTTTTGTGATTGGTCTTATCTTTTTGAAAGCTTTACAAATATAGAGGTAGGTATATGAAAAAAAGGACATAGCAAGAGAACTAAAGACGTTAAACCTGATTCTTAACAAAAGAAAAGTAATTCAGAAACAATATTCAGTACGGAATACACCGCTACAGCTATTTTATTTAATGCGGTTTTCTTTTTATTGCCCACAAGTATTCTGTTTAATTTTCTTAAAGTTACGCGTGATAATACTTTGACTCTAATAATTATATCATAACGCTATAACAGTTTAATTCTAAATAATGATAACGACTACGTAAAATATGTCTTCAAATCCTCTCGATTTAATGTGATAATAGATCGGTTAAAAAGTTTCATTAAAGTTTTCCGGAGGAAACTTATTTTGAGATCAATATAGAAACTTCAGATACAAAATAAAAATCATTGAAATTTCTGCATTCGTTTTAAAAATAAGGTTTAAAAATGCAAATATATGTGTATAGGCTAAATTCAGAACTTTATTTAACCTAAAATTTGTTGATGAATGATTAGAATTTTTTTATTTTTAATAAAATAAAAACAATTTTAACGTTGGGCATTCGGCTGTGTTGATGATAAGACTGGAGATTTAACAAGGAAAATGTAGTAATTGAAGTAATAAATTTAAATATTTGAAATTTAAATTATTTTTTTTTATTACTCGTAGAACGAATATTCCTAATAGTCTCTTACAATATAAAATTTACCTTTCCTAAACTTAAAAACTTAGCATGGTGTAAGAATTCAACTTTTTAATCGTTGAAAAAATGTTACAAATATTTCGTAAAAAAATATTCTCCCCATAGATTTTGAACTTATTGACCTAATTTTGATTATTATTTTTCTTTAAAAGACGCGTTACACATCGACGCTTCACACTGTAAGGGGTCTATTTGAAACCCCTTCAAAAAAAAAGTATTCTGAGTAGTTGCATCGACGCAACACATCGACGCTTCACACTGTAAGGGGTCTATTTGAAACCCCTTAAAAAAAAAAGTATTCTGAGTAGTTGCATATATGTCGCGTTTTTTTTTTCTTACTAGATTAACCGATTTTGTTCAATAGATATTTATATATGATGCGTTCATGGTGTTTAAAACATTGTACAAGTTTTCCGATGACGGGGAAAATTCCCGAATTTTTCATTTTTTTTATTTTTTACTTAGGTGGTTTAGATAAAAAATTTCTTAGCGGAAAATGTAAACTTAAGTAATACATATGTAATTAATTTTCTTTATATAATAATTTAAATGAAAATAGCTTTAAGGGAAAATCTTAAATCGTTTGAGAAGCCAGTTTTCGAAATATATTCTGCTTCTCATTGCCGGGAAAGTATAGCATCATCGTTGCCAGCTTTTTTCTATTTTTAATAAAAAGTATTTGTGTACTTTTTATTGCTTGAATAAGTCAGCTCATTTAATTTCTTTATTTTTAATTTAATAAAATTGAAAAAATATTTTTTTTTTTGTAAGTTTAAATAATTCAAAATTTTATTAATGCTTAATTATAAACATTAAAACTGTCTATCTCTTTACAAATGCCAAGAAAGTTCAGAAATTACGTTGACAATTTTTTAAAAAATATTTTAAATTTTAAAAACTTACTAAGAGCAATATTTTTATTTGCATTAGAGTAGCTAGATAAAATTCCACAGAAATCGGTGATTCATAGAATTTAGTTTTTAAAATTTAAATCTCGCTAATACGCGTCATGCACTACAAATATATGTTTAATACTCGAATTATTTCTCTGAGCCAAAGAATCATCTTATGTGTACAGATAGTACACACGCACCGCATTATGTATTATAAATGCCTGCCACTATATTTTTCTACTGACCTCGTTTTCAACCATGCTTACTACATCAACGCGTCAAGCTGTTGTTTCAGGCGTCCATCGCACGTTGTATTATATATTTTTTTTATTCACTGCTCATTATTTTTATTTTGGTTTTTTTATATATTTCATTTAATAAATTAATAGCTGTTAAATATTTAAAATGATTTTTTTTAAATTATTTTTTAAAACATTCGTGATAAAATTAACGATATCGTTACATGTCGATATATGTATTAAACTTTATATTTTAGTTGTTTTAGGATTACCAATAGGCATACAATCTCAGGATTATAAATAATTTATCATTTTTTAACCATGTGTTTGATGCCATAAACAGAAGGTTACCTGATACAAGACCATGCAAGTCATTCCAAAAAGTGGGAAAAAGTCATTCCTAGAATAGTAAACTTATTATGATTACTAAGAATGAGTACTGAAGTGGTTTCCGTTGCATGATACCAAGAACAAAGTGTTAGTGATGTTCCAGCCTTTTTTTTTCTCAGCTCCCCTGGGCTGGACCGACTTTTTGGTATTACGCCACCCAGGGGAGTGTCTTAATAACTCAAATAGGCTTCCCCACCTACCGGCTATATACCAGCATGGCAGGTCGGCCTACCGGTTAGCTCTTTTTGAGAGTTCTTTATTATTATTGCCCTTTTGGACACCACTCCATACCTAGTGTGTCGTGACATGGTGCCGGGTCTTTTCGGTATTCAGTGTGCTGTTACCTGACTGTTACCCATGGAGTCCTTGGTGCCTCATCAGTGCCAACACACGGCAGCATGCTGGACCTCACCAGCAAGGCTGTCCACCCAGTCCTATTCTAGCCAAAACCTTGTCTTCTCTCATTGGAGTATTTCTGTAGTACGACTTGTCTTACAAAACTAGCAAAATTATTCCAGTTTAACTCGCTTCTTAGCATGTATTCAATTGTTGTCTTTAAAAAGTGACACAACCTTAGGGAAAATGAATAAGTTACAATAATTGTTGAAAGTGGCCTCCATTATGTAATTCACATAATTGAATATGACGTTGCATGCTCTTAAGCACATGTAACATTTATTGAAGAATTGCAATGACACGTCGTTCAATTTCACTCTGCAATTCAATAATGATGTGAGGATGAGTTTAGTAAGCAGCATCCTGTAGGTGTTCTCACAAGAAAAAGTCTGGAGGGGATAAATCAGGAGACCGAGGAGGTCACTACCCCTTCGAAATCATTTGTCCATGAAAACGCTGATCCAAGAAAGTCATAGTGTTGTTGAGTGTATGAACCATAGCATTATCCTGCTGAAACCACGTGTACTTTAATCAGTCTGCAGGTATAGTGTTAACAAATTGTTGCACCATCTACATGTAGCATTCATGTACATATAGCACTGTTCTTTGTCCCATAAAAGAATGTCATTGAAGATTCGCTTACATGACATTGCACACCATATCCCCATTTTTTTTCCATGCAGAGGAGACTCGTGCAGGTGATGTGGATTTTCTGTGCACCAAATGTGTGAATTCTGTGCATTCACGTATCCTTCAAGGTGGAACCATCCCTTGTCAGCTGTGCGACACCTATAGCCAGTCTGGTCTCTCCTTTGATAGTTCCCACATGGCATTGCACAATTATTTAAAAATGCATCCATACAGAATTCGTGTTGTTCACAAGTTGTTACCTGTAGATACTGGAAAATGTGTAGCTATCTGTCAGTCTTGTCATCTGTAACGCCAGATGGGGAACAATTCGATGTTGATTTTGGTCTGACAAGGGATATTCAACATAAAGTTCTTCCCCATTTGGCGTTACAGATGACATAACTGACAGATAGCTACACGTTTTCCAGTGTCTGTAGGTAACAACTTGTGAACTACACGAATTCTGTATTGATGCATTTTTAAAAAAAAATTGTGCAATGCTGTGTGGGCACTATCAAAGGGTAGACCAGACTGGCTACATAGGTGTCGCACAGACTTCTTTGGACTAACAGAATATGTACCTTGCACATCAATCAACTTTTCTTGGTGTTAACTTTATTGGTCGATCTGTTTTGGCTGCATCTCCACACTCCCTGTCTCTTGGAACTTATACAACCGCTTGATGGAGGACTTACTTGTTTGAAAACACAATATACTTTTCTGTGAAGGCATTCTGGGTCTGGGCGTAACTGGCACATATAATTTATTGGGAGACAATAAATATTCCCTGCTGCATTGTGAAACCCATTTCTCCTTAATTTTCTTCAATTAAACCTGCAACAAAAGAAGGATACATCTTTCATAAGATTGTGTATCTTTTTAACACTTTATTAGGAGATAAGATAAAAACTAAACTATTTTTAATTCTTTTCAAGTAGATAAAAAGTTTTTTAGGGTTATAATTTTTTTTTCAATAATTAAAAAAGGAAATTTTTTTTTGAAGTGCTAGACGTGTATATAACCAGTCACTAGTTTTGGTGAATAAATTGAGCGTATCATTTGTAGCATTGGAGAATACTTGCATTTTAGATGGCTTTGCATATTGAAATATACAGTTACTGCCAAGTAACAGCGAGCTTGGAATGGTAACAATTATTACACAATGTAAGTTGCATCATGTTTTTGTTGTTAAGAGATGACTAATCATGGTGTGCCAATGTTTCAGAGAACAATAGTATAGCATTGATGTGCAGGCTGATCATTCAAGCTTGCCGTTATGTGGCGGCTACTATACAGTATATTTGGTTCTTGAAGAATACAATGGAAGATTATTTTACTCACCACTTTCCACATGTCGTATGTGAGATACTTGTTATAATTGAAAATATTTATGCTGCTCTTGGAGTGATTTGTGTCTCATATCAGTTCACAATTATTTAACAAACACAATTAGAAAGAACTGGAAGAGAGTTATTGTAAAATTTAACGGGTATATCAATTTTTTTAATGTTGAAAGTAAAATTTTTACATTTTTCATGCAAGGAAAAGCAGGAATTTTGTACTATCAATTTCATAATTTTTAACCATTTTGGCTATTCAGAAATACACTTAAACATAATTATTAAAATATTGTGTGTGGGTGTATATATAGAAGCAGTCCAAGTCAAAAGCAAAAGGTCTGTGTTTACCAACTAAACTCCCAGTAATTCTTTTATAATAACTGATTAGATTGTTTAAAACTGAAAATACATATATAATTGTACTTTTATTATTATTTTTTTTTTTTCACTAATAAACTAATCTTTTATTATGATTGTTTTTTTTTCAGTCTTGCAAAGTTTGTAATAAGACATTCGCAAATGTATATAGACTTCAGAGGCATATGATTAGTCATGATGAAAGTGCTAACTTAAGAAAATTTAAGTGCCCTGAATGTGAAAAAGCATTCAAATTTAAACATCATTTAAAGGTTAGTTTTCTTTTTTAATTTTTAAAATGTGCTATGAAAAATATATTTGCATTTGTTATAATAATGTTTGATTGTTACATAATTTTTATATTATTATTTCTATTTATTTTCTTTAATCAATTTAATTATTTTTTTTTACTAACATAGTAACTAAACATTCTTTCTTTTTCATTTTCATTCTGTATTTTTTCTGCATTCTTTACAAATATAAAGTGTTTTTATTATATATTCTTAGTGTTTCAAATTGCTTTTAATTTTTTTGTTATTTAATCGTTTGATGGATTATTTTGATTTTTTATTGTATATAATATTGTTACAACTAAATTAAACAGTAAATAGCATTATAAACTGTTGCTTATGTGAAATTATCAGTCTTAAATTACAGTTTTTTCTTAGAATAAACCAAACATTTTTTTTCACTATCGACCACATTTTTCATATCTTTTATCTGTTGTTCTCTATATCTTTTGTTAGTAGGTATTGATCATAAATGCTGCTCAAGTGTGGTTCTCAATTCCATACTGAAGATGGCAGGATCTGTAGATCCAGAGTACAGTGTAACTTTGTGTGATCAGCTTAAGAGTGGCCATCTGCCCGTCCTGGCAAAATATTTTTAATATTTTTCTTTATAGTTAATTAAGACCACTTCTGAGAAAGGATGAGAGTTTCTGTGTAATGAACCCTGAGTTCTCAGATTATCTGGAACTAAAAGAGTTTGTTGAAAAATCATTGACCAGTATTGTGTTGCTTCCAGTTTGGGTAAAGATAATCAATCTTTTGAGAGATTATGGCTGGATGGATTTCCTCTGTCTCGTAACAGGGTTGATGTACTCCTATGGATCAATGTATATTTCTTGTTTTGTAGTCCTGTGGGTAGATTATCCTTTCACCTTTCTCTTATCCTTGATCCTTTTCTTCCTTATGGTTTTTTTTATTGGGGTGGAAGTTTACTGGATATACTTATTGGATTCATGTTAAAAAATGTAGGGACATCTTGGAGGTACATTATCTCTAATATTTGTGTATTTAGATGTAGACGGCTGTGTCTATATATCTACGCAGTGATTCTTGTTTCTTAATTTGTTGTTCAAAAAAACAATTGCTGAAGTGTCTTTTCCAAGTACAGCTGGGCCTTGTTACCATTTCCTAAAATACAAGTATTGAAAGGATTACATGATTTTAAACGTACGAGGGTTATTTTTTTTTCAAGGTCCAATCAGTCACGAAATTAAAACCGCAGTGAAAATAAAATTTTATTTATTTATAACAAGTACTTACAGTTACGCTATTTCTCTACATAGTCACCACTCCGATTTAGACATTTGTCGTAGTATGGTACCAACTTTCCAATACCCTCGTCATAAAACGGAGCCGCCTGTGTTTTCAACCATGTTTTTACGCTGGTCTGCAGCTCGATGTCTGTGCCAAAATGTTGTCCTCCTAGCCAGCGTTTCATATGAGCAAAGAAAATCGGATGGAGCCAAGTACGGGCTGTATGGTGGATGATCAAACACTTCCCAACGAAAACGCTGCAGGAGCTTCTTTGTTACAGCTGCAGTGTGCGGCTGAGCATTGTCATGGAGAAAGACAATGCCTGATGACAACATTCCTCTCCGCTTATTCTGAATTGCCCTTCGTAGACATTGAAGAGTCACGCAGTATGAGGCTGCAGTGATGGTCGTGCCACGTTCCATGAATTTCACTAAGAGAACTCCATTCTGGTTCCAGACCACAGTAGCCATACACACTTTCTGTTGGAGAAGGTTGAACTTCTTTGGTTTACTGGGAGAATGAGAATGCATCCACTGTTTGGATTGTTCTTTTGTTTCTTCAGTTTCGAAATAAACCGAAAAAAAGACATCATTGTAATTTACGCTTTTAGAATATTTATTTGATATTTGATAGTTGGAATGATAAAAACAATTTTATTTCGTTTAACATTAACTATCCCAAGTATTTGAAAATGTTAATTATATTCTATAAATCTGAGATTGATGCTTTTACTCGGGTAACGTGTAATTTTTTTTTTAAATAGCATACGACTATTTAATAATGAGAACAGAAAATAGCTTTACCGTGCCACTGAATAGTATTTATATACCTATGAAACGCTTATCAAAAATTAAAAATAACGTGCGTAAACAACAGTGCGTCAGTGCTGATATAAATGCATTATGAAAATAATATATATATATTTCTTTATTTTATATTTTTAAAGTTTTAACATGATATATAAGACCTGGATATACATGTAGATCAGGACAATGACTTCTATCTTAGAATATCTGAAAGAAAACCTTTATGAAGAATTATTTTATTATAAACAAGCAAGATGAGTATAAATACGGAAAAGAGTTAAATTGAAGCGGAAGTAATGTAGATGTCACGTAAAATTCTAGAAAAAAGGCCGGCTGGATTATTTAAAACGGCTGAAGCATAAAAAGATACTGAAAAGATGGAACGGACTTTGTAGTTGTTACAGATCTAAGGATAAAGTTGGAATCTTTTGATGATAGATATGAGAAAACAGTGTACAATAACAAACGGACAGGATAGTGCGCAGGAAATTTTCGAGGAAACTAAGGCCGATCTCCCACCAATGCGATGCTACCGCTTCGACACCTTGAAACAATTGAAATGTGAAATATTGAAAGCGATTGAAAAATCGGTTGCGTCGGGCATGTTTGCATACCAAGGATACACAACCGGAACGTTATTTCACTTAGCTAAATTTATCACGTGACAGTTTTTAATTTGCAAAATGTCAAGCGACGAGTATGTAATTGTAGCTTATTATTATTTGTTCAAGAAAAAGAGAAAACAACATAAGAGGAGCTTTTGTGTTCGCGTAGGAACTGTCCTATAATGAAAACATATTCAAGTCGTTTTACCGAATGTCAAAAGAAAGTTTCAAGCTGTTGCTTGAGCTAGTAGGACCTATAATTACTAAAAGAGATACACATTACAGACCCTGTATTCCTATTTAGGAAAGGTTGCTAATAAACATCGAGGTGAGTAGTATACTTTAATGAAATAAAACGGTTTTGAAAATCAATAATTTTTTACTTAATTACTTCTTATATGTAACATCATATATGTATAAAATGAAAGAATTATAAAAAATAAAATTTTAACTGTTATTACAAATTAAGCAAATGAGCACTGTTAACATCCTAATCTGAAGGTGGCATAGGAGTTTCAGGAAAGAATGCCGATGAATTGTTTGATGCACAGGAATGAGATGAAAGGTAGCTATGATGGGGGAGAATAACACGTTCATGTCATCTAATATTGTCAGGGCTCATCTTTTTAAAAATGTTAAATTATGCTTCAGTTAGTTCATTAACTTAACACAGAAGACTTAGTAAGAAATATTTTTGAGAACAACCTTCATTACCAGATTGTTTATATTGAAAGTATCCAAGAAAGGCTTTATCGATTTCATTCAATATTGGTTTTCTTTTCAATTTTTTTACCAAAGATGTTTCTTGTAAACGCATTTAAAGTTCCTCATCTTCATTTATTTGTGAATCGATGTATTCATTGGGTTGGTTTGTCATATCAACCGGTCAGAGAGGCTGACCGGTTTTATGTATGGAATTATGAACTGCATATAATCACGTTTACTTGATTTTCTGCCTTCACCACTTGGAGGAAGTTTCCTCTTTCTGACAAAAATTGACCGCAGATTCTTTAATTTTTTTTACAATGTGTAACTGAAAAACACATAAATACCGATTGTAGCTGTATTTATACACTGTATGACGTGTAAAGATAATTATGTTATGTGCATTGAAATTTTTATTATTAATATGTCGTGTATTACAAAACTAATTACACTCAACGTATGATTAGTTAAAAAACTAAGAATACAATTGGTTGGAATTTGGTGCCTGATAATGATTAAGAATTACTCTCACCTTATGATTGGTTAAAAAACAAAGAATATGATTGGTTGGAATTTTTTGCCTGATAATGATCAGATAATCAGAACTGAATGAAGTGACGTGGCGTGATTGAAGGCCATACTAGAGACCCTGTGCATAGGTTCATCCGATTTTTGCGCTGGTTTTTATTTTGCGACCGATCGGACCTTGTAAAAAAATAACCCTTGTTTAATTTGTTTAATAAGTCAAAAGAGCCTTTTTAGAAATTTAACTTCCACACCTATATATATTTCTTGGCATGTGCATGATTATATTTCCTCAGTTATTATTTGAGATAAGTTTGTAATGAATGTATAATGTGCCTGTTGTTCAGTTTATGGTCAATCATACTGACAGTACAGTACTTATATTCACTAATTATTGTTCATCAATTGCTTGACTTTCTGTATATTTTTAAATAATATTTTGTACCTTCTGGATATATATCTAAATATTGAACCTCATTTTCACAATTAGTTTTTTTCTATTGCTGACTATTTCCTCTAAAGATTGCGTTAGGAATTTTAATCAAATTAACTTAGTGGATCAGATAAATTTTGTTTCTTTCTTATTTGAAGAACCATTTTCAGTCAGTTAGATTTTTATAGCAGCAGTCTGTGGCTACTAATTTTGATTTAACTTGAGTAATTTTACTTGAGTTAAGAGGCTCTACCAGCCTCTGAAAGTTGGGATCAACAACTTTGCAAGTTGTTCTTGGTAGTAGGAAGTAGCTGTGAATAAAAATTTGATAACAGTTTATAAGACACAGGATCGTAAGGAGACGAAAGTTATTGAAACCTTAGGGTAAAGTCAGTTTTAGCGTAATCTGATGGATAAGATCAAATCTAGGTCCTGTTTTGCTGTATAATAATTTTTATAATCTTAATTAAAAATAGATTACCAAAACTTTTGTCCTAATCTAATATTTCTTTATTTTATCTTCTTTAATGTTAATTGCTTTTTATTTAGTGCAATATTAATTTTACTTTTATTGATTTATATGTTGTATAAAGATTAAAATTGATTGAACATGAGGGTTTTACTTATTTTTTGTTCATAAATTTACCAATGAAAATTGAAAATAATTATTATATTATTATTATTATTATTATTATTATTATTATTATTATTATGAGGACAGTTTGGAAAGTAACCTCCATTTGGCTATAAATAAGAAACCTGCATAGATATAAATATTTTATTATATTCAACTTAAAACTACAGCTTTTAACTATTTTTCAATATAATCGCCATTTGTCATAGCATATCACTAATTACAAATACCTTCATAAAATTCAACCACCTGGGTACCTAGCCAACCTTTCTCAGCACTTTGACATTTTTTGTTATCTTCGAAATGCTACGACACAAACAGCTACTTCAGCAGTCTACTGTGAAACATTGAAGAAACTTAGGCGAGCCAGAACAAGCATCCCGGTTGTTGTTACGTGGTGTTGTTTTTTTGCATTACAACGCTCATCCTCACAGTGCTCGAAGAACTCAAGAACTTCTGAATCAATTCAAATGGGACATTTTTGATCATCCCTCTTACAGCTCAGACTTGGCACTGAGTGATTTTCATCTCTTCACTCACACGAAGAAATGACTTGTGATACAGCAGTTTGATAACGATGATAGCCTTCAAAATGTTGCAAAAGATTGGCTAGGTACCCAGGCAGCTGAATTTTATGAAGAAGGTTTTTGTAAATTAGTGAAATTCTATGAAAAATGCCTGAATTTATTTGGTGACTATGTTGAAACATATTTAAAAGCTGTAGCTTTAAGTTGTATATATAAAATATTTTTATCTATGCAGGTTTTTTATTTATAGGCAAATGGAAGTTACTTTTTGAACCGTCCTCGTATTATTTAAATTTCATTCTACTGAGAAAGAGGCAATATGTTAAATGTATTGTTTATCAAAAAAAGAGTAAATTAATGATTTGTTGCTTTACGTAGCTCACCCCAATTTTTGTTATGAATTACGATAAATTAATATACAAGAGGCATCAATCAGAATTGCTTCTTTTTTTTTTGAGAGTAATAATATCCTCTACGTACCTAGTCCCTACACTGAACTAGTTGATGTTATTTGTAGGGTCAAGTATCAGCCGTATTTGGTGGGCTTGGCATCTGATATGCAGTAGTGTGTTGGGCTCAATAAAAAAAAATACAGGAGTCCATTTCATTCCTTATTTGCTTCAGAAGTATGGATGTTTGTATTATTCTTAGAAATGATTGTGTCACTTTCAGCGCAGAACCGATATGTCCATGTCACATCAATTACAGTACCTTACCCACAAATCTAGGTTTTGTTCTGGATTTAAATAATTAAATCTATGGAAAAAGAAAGAAAAATTATAAAAAGTTAAACCCTTTGTATATATGCTTTATGTTAACAAATTAATAATCATAAAGACTAAAATCAGTTCTACTAGTAATTTAGATTGTTGGTTTAAATTTACATTAATTTTTACATTTCATTCGTTCAGTTTTAAGAATAAATCTGTTAATTTAAACAAAAATATGTGACAGTTGAATAATCTTTTTATAATCTTAACTACATTTTTATTAAAATGTTTTTACTTGATGAAACTTATATTTAAAATTTGAAAAAAATTGTTTTAATTATTTAAAAACCATTTTAATAATTTTACGTGATTAGTATTTTTACCAAATTTTTAAAAACCGATTCAGTTGTGTTTATTATTATTTAAGATAGTATTATTTACTATAATATGTATTATTGTTTTGCATTGGTAGAATATTTCCCTGGAATTATTGAAAGAGAAATTCACTTTATTTTATCTTAAAAAACTTGCATTGTCAATTGATTTCTAATTTTGATCAGAGATATGTAGTTTTGAGTTTTTAATACAATAATAGAGACCGTAGAATTTAGTCATAGGTTCCAGATCATCCAAAATGATTTTTTTTATCCTCAAGAGACAGGCTCTCCTCCTGCATATACTAATAATGTTCGTGACTAACATAATATAATTATAGACTTTAACATTTTTAATTATTTTCTGGTAACCTGTCTGAAAATATAGTACCAGGATTTTTTAATTTGATGGTTACCAAATTATTTGTGTAAATATTTTTCTTACGTAACACTTATAAATGTTTTTAATTTCTGTTACATATTTCCCTCTTATTTTTTTTTTCTTTTTAATAAATTGATTTTTTTTTTAATTTTTATTTTGGGATGCTTTTTGTCTGTTATTTTATTATTATTTTGTTTGTTTAATTTTCATGTTATTGCTAGTGCATGTATGTGTTATCCAGCATCAAATGTTCTCATATCAGCCCTCTAGCTTCCTCTGTGATAAAAAAAATCATGCTTACTAAAAAAGGAGTTATATACATAGAACACAACTTTACTTGTGAAGTAATTATGTAAGTGCATGTATATAATTCATTGAAATATTTATCATAATGTTTTTATTTTAATACTTATATTTTGTGTGAGCATAGTTATATTTTGATTATGGAATTGCATGTACAGATTTAATATGTTACTTTATAATTGTACCTTCCTTCTGATTATATTTACTGTAGTTAGTTTTGTGTATGTGTGTGTGGGTGGTTGTTAAATAATAAAAGAACCTTATATGCACTCAGTATTTGGTGAATTCCACTGGAGGTAATGTATACTTATAACAATTTAATAAAGCAAAACATGTATAAAAAAAATTATGTACCAAAAAATTGATTAAAAATTATTGTAAAAATGTATGCTTATGTTTTTTTATGCTAAATTGCATGATGTGCTTATTAAAATTTATTTATCCTGCAATTTTTTTATCAGTATAGCCTAATTATAAGTTATACCTGGGATCTATCATTTTTTCATGTTTTAAGAAGTAAGTAAATTTTTTTTTTTTTATTTTGACCTGCTAAAGGACTGCATACTTTCATTTACCTTTCTTTTTTCTCATATTTTTTTCATCTTTTCTAAGTGTTTTTCTCTTCTTTCTTGTGTCCATTCTGCTTGTCTTTTTTTGGAAGGGGGTTTATTCTGGAATCTTTTCATGTTTTAAACAATTTTTTAAAAATATTTCTCTATTTTTAACAACTACAGTTATTTGTTTTTATTCTAAATCTAAGTCGTTTCTGCAAAAATCATTTATGGTGACTTTTTTATTTATAAAATGATCAGATGTTTTCTTTATTAATTTATTATTATTATTCATTCTATAAAGGTGGCCGTGAAATTGGAATAGTTTCCTTTTAATTGTATTAAAAATTTTTCAGCTTGTAAGTGTAGTTTTTCATTGTGTTGTATTTTCCAATCTTTTTTAGTTTTATAAGTAGGAAGATTTTCATCAAGATTCTACTGTAATACTTTTCTGTGTTTTTCTATTAAACCTTTATTAAGGAGAGATAACTATTCAGAGGCATATAAACTTTGTGGTTTTAATGCTGTAAATTATAGTTTCTTAATTTTTTATTTCTGGATAAGAATTTTTTGTTATAAATAGTTCTTTTATTCATAGTTTTTATGTAATTTTATTCTTTCTTATAGAACTTTCTTTTCTAGTTCATTTTGTGTTGTTATTTCACCAAAGGTGTTTGAATTGATTAACTTTCTATTTCCCTCATTTCTGTTTTTAAAATTTTTGGTATGGTTTTAAAGTCAGTGGTATTTTGGTTTTTCACTGGGAGTTTGTAGATGTGTTCTGAAAACAATTTTATTTAAGAGCTATTTATTTGTGTGTTGATCTTTCTGCTTCTTCCACTTTATTTTTCTGGATTTTTAAAAAGAAATGTAATTCTTATGTATTTTAAGAGCTATCTGAAACTTTCACAGCATTGAATTGATTTCATATAAAATCGTTTTGCATGCGTTATTGTACCTATAATTAAATTGATTACTTCTTGTTTTAAAAAAAAAAACTATTCAAAGAATAATTTTTAGTCTCAACACTGAACATAAAGTTATTTGTTTTCTATAAGTTGTTGTTCTGTGTGTAATACTGTATATTGCTTTTAAATTAGAATCTGAATAATTGAAATAATTAAAAAGTAATTAATGTTGTTTTTATTTTATTTTAAAATTACCTCATAACAGGTTTTAAGACCAATTACAATGTGATAGATGGCTTATCCAGTTCAGGTCAGGCATACAGAAAATTTTATTAATTGAACCCCCTTCAGTGACCTAATAACCACATCAGTTATGTGGACATTTAAATTTAGTTAATGGAATTGTATTTTATTAAAGTACTGCAGCTTTACAGAACAACTGTAATAACAGGTGATTGATTATGAGCCTAACAACATATTCAACCAGTGGAAAATTGGCTTAATTTTCTATCAAAGATAAGAATTGGCTATCAAATTTAAATACAAATTTTTTTGCCTTACTTTGGACAGTAAAGAGAAGTATGTGGTGTCAGCGTTTGATTACAATCAGATTATATTTATAAATACACACTTACTCTAACTACAATATTTTGAATATCCACTACATTCAGAAATATTCTGAACGTAAGTAATAATTTAAGGAATTTTTTTCAGTATTCTATACTTGTATAGCTTACTTTTTTTCTAGTTTTTCCTTTTATAACAAAATATTACTATAAAATTTTCTCGATCTTACACATTAATTTCTACCATTGATTTTTCTGGACTTGATTCAGGAATAATTTTGAACAATTTTCTGTAACTGGATCTCATCCTGATATCCTCTAACAGGGTTCTAGATTGTTTTGATGTAAATGAACTATTAACTTTTTAATTATTTACTATACTCATTAGTCCTCATATTTGGTGTTTATAAGAAAATAGTATTACTATTAAGAGCAACTGTTAATAACATTAATTAAGTGTTATTACAAATTCATGGCTACTTCCTAGAGATAACATATTGAAAGTCATTTGTATGGAAAATATTAAAAACAAACTTAATCTAATTATTGGTAACTGTCCAGTTATTCAGTTTCATATATCTATTTATTTTACTTTTTTTTTTGTTTTATGTATATGATTTCTTTTATGTTAACTGCATTCAGAAAAAATCTAACATATTCACAGAATTGAAAGTTCTATCTTATCACAGCTTGAACTTGAGTTGTCTTCTTATATAGCTACAAACTAAGGGCTGATGTAGTTAGCATACCATGCAGCCTTCCTTTAATTTCTTTAACCAGTTATGATGAATAACAATTGTAGTTATATGGACTGCTTGCAAGTTAGCTATCAGGTTAAAAATCTTTACTGGTTTGAACTGGATTTTAATCTGCAATCTTCACATTAGAAAAACGGGACTTGCATTAAGCTATTCTTAATGTTTAGAACTATATACCAGTAATTTTCTTTTTGACAAATTTTTGTTACCATTATCTATAATTTAAATAATTATATTGTTACTTCTGTTCCAGGAACATATTCGGATCCATAGTGGTGAGAAACCATTTGAATGTGCCAACTGTGGCAAAAGATTTTCACATTCTGGTTCGTATTCAAGTCATATGACATCAAAAAAATGTCTTGTGATGAATCTTAAAGTGAATCCGAGAGGTGGAGGACGTGGAGTAGGTGTTGATATTAGTTTAAAACAGCAGAGTCCTGTTAGCGGTGCTGGTGTTGGTGGTGGGATAAATAATGGTGGAAGTGCAAGTCAATTAGCTTTCAGAAACCAAGTACCCGGTCCACCTCCTAGTAAACGTCAAAAAATTATACATAACAATAATAATAACAGTTTTTCTCCGCTTTATAACACTAAATATAGTGAAGCATCTCCAGCTGCTTTATTTCCAAATCTTGGTTTACCTGCTACAACTGCTCCTGCTCTTACACCTTTCTATTTTCCACCTAGCCTTCATTTAAATCCTTCCCAGAATAATCCATATAATCTTAACGCAACACTCAATCATTTACTTGAACAACTTTCTACTACACCTACACAGCTGCTAAATAACAATGAACGAATTAAGATTAAAGAAATATCAGATGATGGTGAAACGAGTAACAGTGATTGTAATAAAAATGGTGAAGTCATTGTAAAACAAGAAATAAAAGAAGATGAAGAGGAATCTGTAAAACCGTCCATAACGTTTCCAGAAAGAACATCACCAGGTGTTAATAGTAATAGTAGTGATTTAGAAGCAGTTAAAAGGATTTTAGAAACGGTTAATGCGACTGTAACAAAACAATTTTTAGCAGCTAATATGCAAAAGTTGTCATCGGGTTCTTGCAGTTCTGGTTGTCCGAGTGTGGCAAGTGGTGCACCTTCTCCGCACGTTGAAGAAAACTCTGAATTATATTCATGTCGTTATTGTCGAAAGACATTTACATCTGGAATAGAATTGAATCAGCACGAACGTAGTTTATGTTGTGAAGATGTGAAAAGTGAGGGATTGGCGGCTAAATTAGAAGATGCTGTTACTCCTAAAACAGAGATTAATGGAAATATTGGTAGTGGTAGTGAAGATGAAACAAGAGGATCACGTGAATTATTAATGACAGAAGATGAAGATGGCGAAACTATCGACCAAGATGGAAGAAAAGTAAGGGTTAGATCACAAATAGCAGAAGAGCAACTGGCTGTGTTAAAAACTCATTATTCATTGAATCCGAGACCAAAGAGAGAAGAATTATCACGAATAGCAGAAAAGGTTGGATTTCCTGTACGAGTAGTGCAAGTTTGGTTTCAAAATAATAGAGCTCGTGATCGCAGAGAAGGAAGGTTGGTTCATGTACCTTATGTTCCTTTACCAGGATGTTTTTCATCGGTTCCCCTACACGGATCTTACTCTTCTAGTGATTCACCCCCCATATTAACAGAACAACCATTAGATTTATCTACAAAAAAATCACAGACATCATCACCGGCAAGTTCACCACAGCGATCGGATTCAGATGATTGTGGTGCTGTAAATCTTTCACAAAAGACTTCATCATCTCCATCACCTCTTTTCCTCCGTCCTCCGTTCCAACAACGTTCACCATCACCGATGGACAGTAGCAGCAGACTTGCCCGTATCCTGACCCAACCTGCCCTTAGGTTAGCTAATGGAGCTAGCTTTCCTATCGACAGATTCATTTATTCTAATCCTGAATTAACTGCATCTCGTTCTCCACTTCCTGCCATAGCATTACATCACAATGGAAGCTCCAGTCCTGGTGCTGAAAAACAGCGATCATGGAAACAGGTCAGTTTACATAATGTTAATAAATTTAAATAACCAGTTTTTGGTCTGTTATCTTTATAATGAATTGCTTAAAACTTATACATACACATTCTTACCTACACTGAAAACAAAATAGAATACAGTGGAATATTCTTGAAAAATTAGTAAATAACTATTTATTTTAATTTTTAAATAGTAACATATACCACAGATTATATTCTTTTAAATTATTTTTTACGTAAAAAGCAGAGAAAGAAAAATGATAAAACCCAAATAAATGGATGGAAGAAAGGCGACGACAACAGAGCAGAAGAATGAAAACAGATTAGAAAAAGAATAAGAAATGAAAACTATGTAAACGTGATCCACAGAGGTCAGAACGAAAAGAAAAATAAGCATTTCTGATTACAATACAAAGAATGAATTTTTTTGTATCTGGTTTTTACGTGTATCTAAGTTGACAAAAGAAAATACTAAAACACCATTTACAAAGAAAAAATTCTAAAACTAGATTTGAATTTTGATTGTTAAACTAAGATGACTATTAGTTATAGAGGAATTAATAAAAGTATATTAACAAAAAAAAGTATTTATACATTCTTAACATAAAGGTTATTCCCTAATTATCTTTGCTTTTTTTTAAGAAGATGTGGAAATGAGTTTTGTATCAAATGAAACTTGACTGGCGATTCAAACCAAAATCAAAGGATAATAATAATAAAAAATAACTATGAAATGAGTATGATTGGTTTAGATAATCAAAAGACCTAGTTTAAATTCAGTCCAAAACTCATACTTGGACTGGCCCGATTGTTGAATTCAGTTAAATATGTATTTATACTACCATGATTTAAGTATATTTAAATTTTTGTTGTTATAAATTCTTACATTGTAAACTTAGTGCCAAAAAGGTTGTACAATGCTAAAAAAAATATATTTAACACTTGTTTTGCATCTTCATATTCTCTGCTTATTTTAATTCGATCATTTATAAAAAAAATTTGTACTTTTTATAGTTTTCTGTTCTTATAACATCTGTCAGTTATTTTTTCTATTTGTGTAATTTTTTTTTTTAAGTTTTAATTGCTGCCCTGTTAAGTAGTTTGACATTCCAGACATTATGGAACTGTCAGTTTTTAAAGAATGCAGTTCTATTATCTGTATCCTGCATGATAATAAAACCTCTGATTGTTAATATTGTTAACTAAACAAAACAAATATGGCTGGTAACAACTGGGTTTACCAGCACATTATGTTTTTGTTAGCATAAATTTTTATTTATATGTCTCCTACTTTTTTAACTTACAAAACAACTTTTTAGTAATCAGATTATGCTGGACTTTATTATTATTCCAAAGTTGAAAGCGTAATTTAGTGTAAATAAATAAAATATTAATTAATAAATATAAGCCATTTTGTTTTGGCATAAAAAAAAACTTGTCTTTGAAGAATTATATTTAACAAACCACTTGATTGGAAAAATGGAGTTTATACCGTACTAAATCATGTTCTTTTTGTGAAAATGGTTTGAGTTATTGTTAGATATGTTATGGTTGAGTATTGTATGATTTTGTTATGGTTTGAGGTATTATTTTATATAATAGCCACGTTACTGGCAACAGTGATTAGGTTGTGTTCAATACGATTAAGCTGATGATGAAATTGTTTATGTTACTGAATAAAATTCATTATTTCATTTGAAGAAAAATACTTAGAATTCTTGGAAATTTTACTTAAAAATTACTCTGTTTTCACATGATCTTCTAGTAGTATAGTTTCTGTGTTCCATATTTTTATTTGTAGATTATATAAAAGATTACTGTTTAAATATATTTTAGAATACAGTTTTATCTGTTGTTTTACTGATGGTTAGTTTAAAAAATTGTTATTTCATCTCTTTAAAAAATAATTTTTTTTCTTTACGCTGCATTATAAGTTTTCACAATATTATGGTATGTAGATAGTTTTGTTATTTCAATTGATAATGAGAAATGTGGTAGAAAAAAGGTTGTAAAAGAACAATAATTTTCTCTAAAAGTGGTGGTAATATTAACCATCTGTTAGGATAGAATGCAATTGTTTCACATCAAAACAACTGTAAGTACAAGTACAAAGTATGTTGTTTTATGATTACATGAAGGGTAAGTGTACTATTTTCTATTAGAAAACCCACTAGATTAACTGCTTAGTGGTTTTTTTTTTTTGTAGAAAGGGTATAGTTGCTTCATGTATATGTAGAACACATAATAGACTTTTAGCATTTGGATTAGATTACTAATAGTTTTAATTAAAGTTCTCCTTTCGTTTATTACTTTTTTCCTCCTGTTGTAATTAATTTATGACTATGTATATAATAATAATTAATACTGTATTTAAAACGCATAGTTCAGTAAGATAATAATAAATATTCATATGTATTATTGCCAGATTGCCCTCTTTACTGACAATTTGGCAATAATCGCAAACAATTTTAAAGTAGCAAAAATTCAAATAGAAACATTAAAAGAAATCACAGAAAAAACAGGATTACAAATTTCATATCAAAACAGAATTTATGACAAATATTAAAAATAAGCTGAAATCTCTAAAAGCTAACGATAGTAAAATTAAATTAGATCAATAAATTAAATATCTCTGAGAAATAATAGATATAACACCCTGGAAAGATCCAATTAAAAAATGAAAGAAAATAAAATGGAACTAGTGTTACCAGCTGGCAAAAAATATATATAACAAAGATTTGTTCTTTAACACAAAATGTAGATACAAAATAAACCATTAAAACAGAATGCATATATGCTGCAGATCTGTAATGAAAAAGAATGGAAAACCTAATTAAAAAAAAAATTAGGACCTAAGTGTAAAAATAATAAAAATATCTTAAGATCAAATGAAAAAATTTACCAGAAATTAAAAAAAAAACTGATAATAAGAAAAAGAAGATAAAGCTTTTATGGACATTTAAAAAGAATGGAGAACAATAAATTAACAAAAAGAATCTTTAATTATCTTTCTAAATTAATACTAAAAGTAATGGTTTTGAGAAATCTGAAAAACTAAAGAAATATAGTGTTTAAGAAGAAATTTTGGACTGAAATACTTTCAGAAATAAAATAAAAAATTACTAGAAATTTCAGAAAAACCAAGAGGAAAAAGGAGAAGAAATTTTCTCCAAAAAAAAAAGACTGTCAAAGAATGAAAGATTACTGGCAGAAAAGGAAATAAAATACAAAGTAAATTATCGCTTTTTAATGTGACCCATTTATTGGACCATCTCAAACATCCAAACGAAATTAAAAAAAAAAAAATGTGTATTTCCTATATTTACTGAGCCAAACAGAAGTTTCTTTTGTTTTTAAAGTGATCATTGTACTGTTCGAGAATATTTTTTAAACATTGGTTTTTTTTACATAATCTCTTAACAAAGTAATGGAAGAGTACTTCCATGGAACAGAGAAATGTGGGTTTTAACACCCAGACTATCCAAAAAACAACAAAAAATGTCGTACTTTTTATTTGGAGGAAATCAATCTATTTTTAGAATCCTGCAACTAATCGAAAGTGTTTTGCAATAAACGATTTGTAACTAGGAATCACTGTTTTATCTTTAATGACTGAGATTATATATTATGGTTCTATTAATGGATATTTATGGGTTTTTTTATGAATATTTTTCAGTATTTATTTTTTCTATACATAATTTTTTATTTATGATTTGAATTGACAGACAAGTGATATATGTTAACGGTATTTTTATTTTTTGGATAATTTTTTTCTGTATAATTTGCTTTTCATTATTCATAAATGGTTCTATGTAATAAATATTTATGAATATAAACATTTTATAGGGTTTCCTTGATGGTAGCGAGTTGACTGATGAAGCCGAAGAGTCTGGTTGTCCATCACAAGATCCTGATGATTTATCAACAACAGCGAAGCGGCCACCCAAGAGTTCGGATTTGGAGCCAGAGGGTCAGTTCACCTGTGCCCAATGTGACAAAGCATTCTCAAAGCAGAGCTCTTTAGCAAGGCACAAATATGAACACTCAGGTGATAAAATCTAAACAAGTCAGATCACAGTCGGAAATGAAATAACGACTGTTAATCTTGTATTTTAAATTAATTATTAAAATCTTTTAATAATTAATAATTATTGATTAACTCTCTGCACTTCTATACAAAAATTATTTTATTTTTGTTATTTTACATCTTTTTTATATTTTGTTTTACTCATAATCATATTTTTCATGAAATGATGTGTGTTAGATGTGATGAATGTGTAACTAGGCTGTATGATTTCCTTTATTACTATCAAAATAATTTTATAATTTATCGATTCACCTAAGTAGCCAGTAAATTAATGATTTATCACTGAAAATCACAAGTTTCAATTCCTGGCTGAATTTTCGTTTAATCAGCACCATTCTTCTCATTTCTATTCAAAAATAATACTGTAAGGTTATGCTGGAAACACACATTAATTTATTTTTTAATCTGATAAAATCCTTGATTTTTGAATTCTTGATAAAATATTTTTTTTATTAATTTAATTGAATGTGTTTAGCAGATTGCTCTGTTTGATGTTATGAAATACAAATTGAGATTTATTTTTTTCTTAAATAAGTGAAATCTGATACTTCTTTTCAACATCAGTTCTATGAAAAAGAATCTGTGTTGGATTCTTGTCAGTCCAAATTTTCATTTAATCACTTCCACCAACTGTATTAACCTTTTATGTATTACAGAATTTTTTATTTTATTATTTCATTTTGGTCAAATTATTTCTCATCCTTTACTTTCTATAAAGTATAAAAAGTTTTGTATATGTTTATTTATTTATAATTTATTTAAATCTTTTGCTTAGATTACTTTGAATGTTTATGAATTATGATTAGTGTGAGTTATTTTCTGGATGATCAAGCTGTGGATATCATTTTTTCTTTTATTACGCATTTCTTTTTTTTTCCTAATTTTTTTTTTGTTTTTTAACATATTTATTTATAGTGATTCATTGTTTCTTTCATTTTTTCAATAATTTTTCCATTCATTATTTCATAACTCGGTGGTCTTTAACCACTAACGGTGGTCTTTAACTTTTGTTTTTTATTGTTTACTTTACTTTTCACTCTTCATCATTATTTCTGCGCTTAAAATAATTTTATACTTTGATGAAGAAGATTGCATTTATTCCTATCAACATTTTTAAGGAATGGTGTTTTGTACATTGAAAAAAGTGCATTCATTATCAGATTCGCACATATATACCCACCCAACTAATAATGCAGTACTTCTTGTATGTTTCATCTGAATCATCGTGAAATTTTTTATTCTGTTCAAAGGCAACTCAGACTCATCAAAAATTTATTACTGATTAACCAACCATAAAATACTCCTCAGAAAAATGTTTAATCTTTTTTCCCCTATCAGTTACAGGTCATATAGTAAAATCCTTGTATGCTGCAACTCTATTCTTGGCTTAAACTCCATCACTCATCTAATTTTTGTATACCAAAATATAATTTTATTAGTTCTTCCCATTGTATTAATATAGCAGTGTAAATATATTGGTACAGGTATGTGAAACACTAAGACAAATGTCTCATAAAATGTACAAATAATAATAAAATTTTCCTCGTGAAAGCCACTTGAATTGCTCCATTTAGTTTTTCCTTGGTTTTGACCAGTGATTACCTTTATACCTTATTGCTTTATACAGCAGTTACCCTTAACAGAAAATGTTGATAAACATGTTGTCTTTAATATAAGTGAAATTTCTGAGTTGCTTTATTCAGTCACTTTAGTTGAATAACTAAATAAATTGCTAAGTGTGGAAACTAGTACGGTCAGGGATATCACAAATATTCAGAGTTAAATATTTTATGAATTTTTCTAGTACATCGAAAAATTTAATGTTCTCTTTTAATGATATGTGTAGAACTGCATACAGGTATAAAGCTAAAGTTGCAGAAATAGTTCTTCATATTATATACTGCAATGTTTAGTGTATTATAACAAACCGTTAATGATTATAATATAACCTTATCAGATTAATGTACAATTTGGAAATTTAAATAATTATGCAGTTCGGTTTCATATTAAATTTTCACTATTCCCTTGCTATTTGTAACCTGTTGTATTCTCTGTAAATGCAATAAATAATAAGATTATAAATATATGGAAAAAAGGAAAGGTTTTTTAAAATTTTTATTTGTGGTTATTGTTACTCTTATAAAAATAATCAATATCATTTCCAGTAGTTTTATTTTACAATTTTATTCACATTAACAAATTATAATTTGCTCAGTCAAATATTTCCAATGCGTATAACAATAAATATTAATTTAGTATATTTATTAACCAATATTACATTTTTTTTTCTTTTTTACTTATCAACCTCAGACTAATTTTGTGTTACTAAAAAATATTTATCTCTTACTTTTATTACTTTTTTATTATTTCTTATTTATTTTAAATTCTTTATAAATCTCCTTATATAAAGCCATTATCCTGAATTAGATATATTTTAAGTTCATGAGTTTGTCAGACTAAAAATTTAATTCCTTGACTCTATAATTAATTCTGGTTTATTTGTGCCATATTCATTTTCATTTACCATAACAAAAATCATTTTTTTGAATCCATTTGATTGTAATTATATAAAAGTTGTGCAATATCAGTGATCAGTATTTCTTAAAATCCTTTTGTAAACAGGATGACGATTTCTATTATTGAATAAACTGTTGGTACCATTATTCTATCAACATGTACAGCATGGTCCGATAATTGTTTTTTTAACAAGCATTTCCTGTAAATAATTTTATTTCATAACCTGAATGAATCGCTTATTTATGATTCTACAATCTGCTTGTATAGTAATTTTTCCAATATTGGGTAATGGATAAATTTTAATCCTTCCAGCTATAATTAATGCCTTGATCTGTTTTTTGTATCGTATTATAATGTTTGGCTAATGAAGTAAAATGTCTGCATTCAGGTTATAATATTTTTATTATTTCTGATAACTTTTATTTTTTAGCCATTTTACACAAATTCAAATAAGTAAGACAGAATAAAAATCTGAGTAACCAGATATTAATGTAGTTTTATACTTGATTAAAGTATTTTATAAATATCTTGAGATTATTTTATCACTTGAGCCTTGTTTAAACAAAATATTATATTTTTACATCATTTAGTTTAGAAATCCTGCACTTCATCACTATGCCATCCTGATTTTTTATCATAGCACATACATATCTTAATATTATTACTAATCATGTGATATGATTATTTTTATTAAAATGTATAGAAATGCTGAGAGTCACTCAAAAAAAACTAAATTTTTAAGAAATTAATGTAAAAATTATTTATCAAAATTATTTTATCTTTTTAATAAAAAGAAAGTAAATAATTATAATTCAATATTTATTCAAAATTATCTTCTTGTTTGTAAAGAGAAAAAATTATAAAAGGAAACAAAGAATGTGTACAATTTGCTTTCAGATCGCTTATATGTGTGGTGTTAGATTATGTTAAGTTTTTTCTTTATTTTTTTTTTCTGTTAGATTGTTGTTTATGTACTGTAGCATTATTGATTTTTGTAAAAATTATTTGTATGATTTTTAATATTAGTGTAATATATATTAGTTAAGTCTTCAAGGTCATGTAATGATTAATGACTACAATATGATTTTTTTAATTATTGTTATTGATAAAGTATTACAGATATAATATAATTTTAATTAAAAGGTTGGAAATAAAGTCTAAGGTGCTACCAGATTAGAATGACTTGATCAAAGGGGTCTTTCTAAAACTGAATGTTATGTACTCTTATAATACACATTTAAGTTGCTGCCAGATGTATGGGAGTATTTAGATTATAGGGGAAGTGGAAGAATCACCCTTTATCTTGGCTGATAATCAACCTCTTTGTGCATCCTAGAAAAATTTGTGAACTAGCAAAGAGTATCCCATTAAGCTCTAACATAGAAGCAGCTGCTCTGCTGTGATCTCCAGCCTTTTAGTTAGGCATTGTGATGTTTAACCTACTCCATGGTATTTATCTAGGAAACAATGCATTTAGAATAATGAACAGAATGGAGTAGGGGAGAGAAAAATTACCAATAGTCTATGGGTTCATTGAGATATCAAGAAGTTTATTTTCTAGAGTAGTTTACATGATAGTAAGATCCTTAAAATAACCTGTTGTATTAAAATTTTTCATTTTAAATTGACACCTTGCAATGTGCCACTGATTGAAACATCCATTGCATCCTGGGTTGGCATTCTCCTGTATACATATAAATACCTAATTTAGGTAGATAACTTAATTTAATCTGGAAAAAAATAGATGATACTTCTCTAAATTAATAAGCAACTCATTTTCTTACATAATTTTTAACCCTGTTACTTTTCTACATTTTTCTGAGCAATTTAAAATTTAAGGTGATAATAAAACTTTATTCAGAAGTAAAAAATATTATTTAGGTTACAAAAATGGTACAACAACTTTGTGGCACAAAGATGATTGGTTATAAATGTATCAGTTTAATGTAGTTAAGAAAAACGTTTTAGATCAAAAAGTTAATATTCCAGGTTTATATGCTTATGAAATTTTCTGATTAACTCTGCTGGCTGCATTTTAATACTTTTATTATTATTGTGTTTTTTATAAATTTAAAATTGTGTGCAATATTTTCTGTCCCTGATCAATTTGTTTATTAATAACTTTCACCTCGAACTGTCCCTTCCACTGAACCTAATGATACTGTACCTAATGATTTTCCTCGTTTTTGTATTGAAGCTTAATTATCCTTTTGTAAAATTTGGAATAAGTGCTCACTATCAAAGTTTTTTTCAGCTTAGAAAACATTATAAGTACCCATTAAAATTTTAAATTATTCCTTAGTGAGATTTATAACTTAAAAGGAAATCGATTTCCAAATTTTTCAGCATCAGAACTCAGAAATTATAATCAGTATGACTGAGTGAATTCTTTAAATTTTTTTACTTAAAGCTATTACTAGTGCTGCTTTAAAAAAATAAACAAATTTTAAATAAAAATGTGATTATGAAACCAGTAGACGATACCTTGAATGAAGTATTGTAAATATAGTACACTAGACATTGGACATTAGCATCATTATAAGAACGCATAATTATTCGGTGCCGGTTGCTGTTTACAAACCATCAAAAGTATTTACTTACCAGTATATATTATTATTATATTAATATATTTGATATAACATTAATTTATCATTGTGTGCATTCATTGAATTCCAAATAAAACATTGTCATTGAATGGAATCATAGGCAAATGACACGTACTGTATAATTTATTTAAACTTTCTCTGATAATCCTTGTAAAACAGGGAAATATGTTAAATTGTAAAAATAAAACTGTACCTACCAAATGCAAGATACAATTTTATTCAGCAAAAATTTAAATTAATTAAAAATAAAATTATCTGTCTTAACCTTTTATTGCTACAATAATAAGTTTACTGGTACTGTAAACGGTAAATTTACTTACTGGCGTTGTAAATTTACCCGTAAACTTACCTTACCACCTTAAGTAGTAAGTTGTAACTCATCTGCCAGAGATTCTCTATATACAAGTATTGAGTATCACACTTAGTCTTTTTTTTTTTTTTAATTCTTTTATGGGATACAATGTGGGATTGTACCCTTGCCACAAAAGATCTGTTGAATACTTACGAAAGTTAAGAAGGGAAAAAATGTTTATATATATAAGTGTAATTTTTTTAATATTCAAGTAATTCATTAACATTTTGATCACTGTAAATAAAATTTAGTGTTATATGAAACAATAACCACCAAAACACAGTAATTAGGTAAGTTACCACAGTTAAACTTACCATATTAATTTACAATAACTGGAACCTGGATCTTCAGTTTGTAATAAATTCTATATTTATTACATTAAAACATATTCTTTAATGATTTGTCTTTTTTTTGGAAATTTGTTTTCTATTGTGAAATTTTAAATGATTTTATAAGCATGCATGAAATTTTGATGTCTGGTACTGGAATCTGCAACAGGGATGCTAGTATATATTTCCTTCATAAAGAATTTAATGAAAATTTCTTGTCCGAGAATAAAATCAGTGATCTTGAAGTATCAATTTATGTTCATGTAAATTAGAGTATTAGTTTAGATATGTAAATGTGAAAGTTTATCTTAACTGTAAAAGTGTCTTTCTGTTAGAAAATCTTAATGTTTACAAGTATTATTAATTATACTAAGAGATATTATTCACCTGATTTCTAATTGACTTTTTTACATAGTACAAAAGGGTTGTGAAATGTACTTCATTAAATTTATTCATTTATTAAATGAAAAAAATATGTATTGTTAAGAAAAAAAATTGATATCTTCAAATCAGCTAATATCAGAATTTCTAGGATTGCATTACATATTAGAATAACAGATTCGCTGAAATTTAACAAAAAATTGTAAATATAAAATGAGAATTTTAATGAATTTGTAGAAAAATAATTAAGAAGAAAGTATTTATGTATGTGTGTGAGTGAGTGAGTGAGTGTGTATGTGGAATTAACAGCAATATGCACATATGAAAGATCAACAATAGTTTTTTTATCTCAAAAATAATTTATTGATAAGTAAATAGAGTCTAGAAAGTAATGGAGTACTAGACTAGAGTATGAAGATATTGAAAATAAAATTAATGAAATTACATATTAATTTATTTTATTTCTTATTTGAAGATAAGTATCGGAACTTGCTGGAGGTGAAAAAAAATAATCTACATGTCTGCATTAATTATAGTATAATTCATTTTAATCAAATTGTGTTTATTTATACAAGATATTATGTTTTTGAAATACCATGAATATATGCATTCTTCTGAGCATGTATAATAAAATAAATTATGTAATTTTACAAGATATACATAATATATTGTTAATTAGTTGTGATCCTTAATAAAGGTGAGATAGACTTTCTTATCAAAATAGGTCTCTTATTACAATTAATTCAATCATTATTTATCATATTAAATTATAAATTATTTTTTCTTAAACCATAATTTAAGAAAAATAGATAACATAAAGGAAAAAAAGTATGGCTTAGATGAAAATTTGTTTATGAATAAAATTTGCACTGAAAAAGATTGGTAAATATATTTACCAATTAACCTACCAAAACAACAAAGTCCTTTTTTTAACTCACTTTTGAACTTTATCTTTTTGCCCAGTTATAATTTAAGTTTCCATCACCAAGTCATCATTACCGCAGACTGAACATGTGGTCTCCCTTTAACCCTTAATGTGATCTACTCTTATAACACACACCGCCAGTTTGCCTTTCAGCAGGTAAACGTTAGGTGCTTCTCTTCCATGTTTTATTCCACTTTTTTAAAGCAATATGTAAATTGTATATTATCTGTTTTTCTGTATTATTAATGCTATGATTATACCCATGATTCTATTTTTAAACCATCTCGTTAGTTTTTTATTTTTACATATTTTTTTAATAAATCATCTTATATTTAATGGAAAGGAATCTGTACATATGATTTTTGTAATAAAAAGTTTTATTTTAATGAGCACTGAAACTTAATTTAATAGGTTTGCTTTATTAAAAAAACATTGTTTAAATAAATATGGAATTATTCCTTATTTAAACAGTTATAGTTTAATCCAAAATAATTTTGCCTATATTTATGTTCTTTACTTTAATGATCATGGTAAATATAAAACCCCAAAGAAGAATCATGTATTCTTCAGAAGCTTGAATAGAAGCTAGCTCAGACTTGGGTAAATTTTTGATAACTTTTACCCTCAAAATAACATGTAGATTGTACTCAATTTAAAAACTGTCCTACAGACAGCAAGTTACTTTTTTTTTAAATGAACCAACCAGCTGGCAAAATAATCAGTTGTATGATTATAGGTTAAGTTGCCAGCATTTGGTATTGTTCACCTGTCGTTTCATTCACCTTATCATCCTTGTTAAAAAATATGAGAAAATGTACATCTGAGATTATAACTCCAAATAGTAAAAGTAGTATTCATTATTTAACTGGATTTAAAAATTTCTTGCATTTTTTTACAAAATATTGGAAAGGAAGGGATAATACTTATAGTTGTAAAGTGCTTGTATTTTTCCTCAAAAATACAAAATGAACAAACTTAATTATCCCAAGTTCTTACTAGGATTCAAGCATGTATTTAAGAAGAGCTACTGTATCTGTATCATGATAATGTATGTTATGGATACTGTATCTGTTTCCATGTGATGGAAGAGTTACTGTAATTCTAAGCTTAGAGAATCTATACCTCTATCAGTATGGCACCTTCACAGATCAACATAATTTTGGAACCTTCAAGTTAAAAAAATTTTGACAATAATTGTGTATCAACTTTTATCCATTTTTTTTAAACAAATGTTATATACTTGAAAAATTTTAAGATAAGCAAACACCTTTGTTATAGTTTATTATATTATTATCATTAAAATAAACATATATATAATATTATTATTTACTTTTATGACTGCATAGGATCACTTTAATCAGTCCATTATCCAAGTCTCTTCAATAGGACTGTTTGGGCTTTGGCCCTCCCAGTATTTTTTCATATGTTCTGATCTTTGTGTCTTTTAGTGTTGAAATGTTTATGTTGTTAATTTTTCTTGTGTATGAAGTGAATGTTTTTGTTCCTGATTTTCTTGTTTAATTTTATCTTATCTGTAGTGTCTTCTGGTGTAAGGTAATTTCCTTCAGATCCTCTTTCTCTGATCCATCTCCTGTTTTGTTGTTTGAGTCGAGATTGTACTGTACTAACTGTTTGAGAAGTTGAATCTTGCACCCTCTTTATATGTCAAAAAAATCCTAGTCTCTTATGTATGATATCAGTGATGGGTTCTTACTCTTTGTACAAGACGTCGTTGGGCACAATCCATCACTGCCTGTCTTTCTGGTATTTTATACTGATGCAGGTTCTTCCAATTCTTCTTTTGATTTTCTGGAGTCTGTCTTTGATTGTTCATTCAGATAGAAGAGTGTTTCTATATATTTATATATGTATATGTATATATGTAGATATAAAATTTAATTTATTAATTTTGACGATCATAAACTAAGAATTGCAAGCAGTATTCATTAAGACTGCACCCAGCATTATTTAATTTTGGTGATCTACAGAACTGGTCTATTAAATACAGTTTTCACAATCAGCATTTTATTGTAACTTTATAACATTCAATTTCCAGGATATTACTTCTCTTCAGATGTTCCGGAGCAAAGTCTCCTATTTATATGAAATGTTATTTACAGCCTTATCCACAATTTATAGTTAAAAATTATATAAATTTACATTCCATTTAAGTTGCTCTATTTTTTATTATATTTTATTTTACTAGTTAATAATATGAATTAGTATTTTTATTTTAATAATTATTTTTATATATTTACAGGCCAGAGACCACATAAATGTGATGTTTGCTCGAAAGCATTTAAACATAAACATCATTTGACAGAACATAAACGACTTCATAGTGGTGAGAAACCATTTCAGTGTACGAAATGTTTAAAACGTTTTTCTCATTCCGGCTCTTACAGTCAGCACATGAATCATCGTTATTCGTATTGCAAACCTTACAGAGAATAAACTGTTTACAAATATATTTTTTCATCGCTACAATAAATTACCAAATAATAATATATAAAAACTACCATTACAGTACCACAAAGTTGTATTTATATAAATATATATATATATTATTATCGTAATTATTACAATTTAGCTTTAAGTTATAATCTATTTATATACTCTTGAATTATCTGTTTTCTATTATTAATATTTTACCATTTTATAATGATTTTCTAATTTTATTGTCATCAACTTTTTACCCACGATATGATTATCATTAATTAAAGCATTCTGAATGTGTATTATTTTATTTAAAATTGAAGTGAAATACAAATACTGCAAAGAATTTTCTATTATCCATCTAGAATAGTTCTATTTGTTTATTTGTACAGTTATAATCACTAGGAAAACTATTTTGTCTGTTATCTTCCTCATTCACTTAGAAATAAATTAAGAAAATTGAATTAAAAAAAGACAAGTAAAATATATATTTATTTTTTTTTTTTAATTTTAGATTTTCCTAGCTGTTTACAGTTGCTTTAAAATCATATCAAAACGAATACTGTTGATTATCTCAAGTTATCATAATATATTCTAAGTACTGGTAATAGGAAAAGGAACTATAGAATTATATGAAATCCTTCTTTAATTTCTTCCTTAAAAAAAAAAAAAAAAAAAAACAGTATGATCCCTGTCATAATTTTTCATGATGTCTTTATGTAGTTGTTGATGGTTTAATTAATAATTGTTGTAGCCTAATTATTTTTCTATAGCTTATTTTTTTCCTGTTTGAACATGTATTTAAATTATATTTTTAAAAATTGCATATTATCATTAATTGAATCTGTCAGTAATTGTATAAAGCTCATTTATATGGAATTTTGAGTAATTTTCTTCCTACCTTTATTTAAAAACTGCTTCAAAACATAACAGATATAATTAATTATTGTTGACACTTCATATTAAAAACCTGATTTTTTTTGTTTTACCTCGGTCCGCAGTCAAGCAATTCATTCTGCAGAGGATGAGATGAATGTTTTGTAGTGTGTGTGAAAAATACCATACTGGCATTCGAACCCAGGACTTCCGGGTGAAAGGCCAAGATGCTACCACTCGCACCACGGAGGCCGACATATTAAACACTCCTAAAATTTAATATTAGTTTTTAATCATAATGATTTATTAATAATTATTTGATATTTATTCATTGTAAAATGTAATTTTGAATGTGTTTCTTTTTAACTTTAAAAAAGGGAAAAAATTCGGTAGACCTTTAATATTCCTTAAAGTGCTTAAATTATGCTATGTGTAATTGTACTTCTTATTAAGTAAGATATTCCATTAATCTATCTTCCTTTATTTAACATATATCTTCCTTTTTATTTTAGGTTACGTATAATTGTAGGCTAAAAATGTTAATTCCTTGTAGAAATAATTATTATAAATGCAGTGGCGTAAAAATCCATAAATTACTCTTTTATTATGTATTTTTTCAAACAAGAAATACATTAAAATTTTTCTTGTACAGTAAATAAATACTATAAGTAGTGTTACTCATATATTTATTTTGTAAGTTTTAATTTTAATTTTAAAACATTGTATTTGGCAGGAAGCACATAGTAGTCATGAATAATAAATACTATTCTTAATCATATAAAATTATTTCTCTTATAGAACATTGAAAAATGAACTTGTCTAGCAAAACTGCTACACATATGTAACTACAGCTTGTTATAAAGATCATATCTCTTTTATGTAGCTATTTTAGCTACCAGACCAAAATACAAATTAAATAAATGGTCAAGATAAAAAAAAACTTTTTAATTATTATTCGGTGTGTAAAGTGTTTTTTGTTTTTCACACATTTTATTTTGTCATAGAAAACCTTTTTTTTAAAAAATCTTGGTTCGGTAAAAAGTTGAAAATCATAAAATTAGAAATTTTTTATTTAAAAATAATCATAATAATAATTATTACAGTTTTTTAAATCTATTTAATGTTAAATTAATCAATCATTGCCAGTAAGAAAATATAATTCTATTAATTTGAAATACTTAAGTTACAAAGTATTGTTTCATTTGGTTATTAGTTTATTTGATAATTGGCCTAAATTTGCTTTCACTTGGCCTATCATGAGAATTAAATTTATATATATATTATTATTTTTAAAAATTTACATTTGTGGTTAATAAAAAAATACACATAAAATGATTTTTCACTTTTAATCTAATTTAATATTTCATTCTTTGATTATGTATTTATTATTTTTTTTTATTTATAAAAATAAAAATTTTATCTATGTGTTACTATATTACACCAGACTGCAGAAAATGTTTTAGTGGAATTTATATTATTATTTTAAAAACATTTTACGAAGGTTTAATTAATTTTCCTTATGTTGTTTAATTTTAATAATAAATAAAATGTTAACTATAAAAAAAAAAATATTTTTTGATAGGATATTTTTAATGTCGAATATTATTTTTTGTAACTCATGTATCACAAATTTTAGTTTATTAAGAGAAATAATAAATTAATAAAAATTATACATAACTTAATTTTATAATTAATTGATTGTTTAAAGAAAGAATATATTTATTTATTGTATGATATTTGTTGATATTACAATAGTTTATATACCAGATTTTTTTTCTAGATAAAAAATAATTGTATTCTTCACAAATAAAAATGAAACAAACATGTGTAAATGATATTATTTAAAGTTGTTAATAATGACAATTATTTTATAGTATATAAAAATATGTAATATGTAAATAATTATTACATTTTTATTTTTTATTTATTTGTTAAGGTTACTGGTAATTGTACGTATATTATCTCAATTAATTTTTCTCAATGTTTCATATTTTTTTTATTCTAGAAGATGAGCACAAGAAACTCTGTATTAGTAAAAACTTTTATTATAAAAGCTTAGAATAATTAAAAAGAAATGAAGTCAAGTGTAACTGTCAACTGTCTGTTATGTAAAAATTTCTGTTAAGGGTGCAACTGGTTGAATTACCTGAGAGAGGTACTCACTAAAATAATATGTCAGAATTGATATTTCCATGTATTTCAATATATTTGAATGTTAATAACAATAACTGTTATACAAAAGAAAGTCATCAGTGTGCGACTAGGCCTAAAGATAACAGTTTTAAGACATATAAAAATGTAGATTAACATCTTTTTTTTCAAAAATTAAACAATTATAAATAAATGGATGTATTAAAATTTTAAAAAAAGATGCTTGAAAAGTGTTCACTATTCATAGCACTAGACTTTTTTCAATATTTTAAAAAAATACAGAAACATTCTTAATTCAGAGATTTTAAAAATAAATCAAAAGAATGTTCTTAAAAATTAAAAACTGAGTATTAGCTAATACTATAATTAAATAAAGTATTTGTAATAAAATCAATATTTAAGTGTTTTGCCATTAACAAGTCCAGTACTGCTACAAGACATTTATGGCAGGAATGATTTTTATGCCGTACTGTCTCATAACATGTATGATAAAAATTATTTTGCTGTGCTGCTGCTGCCACATTGGCACCACACCGGTGGTGTGGCAACCAATAATGTCACAAGGTGGGTGTCTTCCCCCTGTAGGGTTGGGATGCCACATTGGCTAGCACGTGTAATATTTCTAAGTTACAGTGATTGTAAAAAATTTGATTTACATGTAATGCATTTTAGTACTTAGAATAGATCAAAGTGATATTCATCTACGTATCATTTATTTGAGTGTAGTTCAGACTGTAATGACAAAAATGGTTGACGCAGATTTTTTTAAAGATCCTATAATACATATTTCAAAGTTGTAATAAACTTAATTAATAAAATTGCTGTGTTAATTTGAATTTGTTCCTATAAGACCATTATTTTTGAAAGAAGAATAATTTTTCATTATTTTTATAGTCTAATGTATGGTTGTGTATGTAGAATACATTATCTTTTGTTAATTAAATTGCAATTATTTTATATATTTTTTCTCATTTATCATACATAGATCATATTGTTCTTTACATTTACTGTATCTATATATTCAAGATTATACTTATATATATGTTTTATTTAGTGTATTTTGTAAAATAAGATTTAGATGAAATTGCTTGTGCTTTTCTTCTGGAACGCTTAAAAAATTATATATAATTATAATACTTTAACGGAATTTATTGAAGAAAATCCATTGTCTTCCACATTATAAATAATAAATAAACAATTTAATATCCAAAAGATTTAAGGAAATGATAACCAATAAACTAATAGTTTACTGGAGAATTGGGGCAATGAAACACACAACTTAGACACTGTTGATTGATTGATATTATAACTATAATTTTTATTACTTTTATTTCAAAATGTTAATTTATCATTTTATAAGTAGTGAGCCTCAGGGAAATATTGTAGATCATATATGTCATATTGTAGCCAGTTAACCTAACCTCCTGATATGACCTAACCTAATGTAACTTTAAATACAACTTACTAAAACAAGAATGTATAAAAAATATTAATTATCACACTGAATTAACTTAAAATAATTAATTATTAGTTTATTAAATTAAAAAAATCAAATGGTTAATATTTTTTAAGAAAATAAAGTAGATTAATTTATTGTTATTAAAATGAAATTAAATTACAAAAAAAAAATGTTTTTAATTGATAATTAATATTTATTTTTTTAACAAGTGTTCCTTTTAAATTTGTGCCAAATGTGTAATGTAGTTTTATTAATTAAATATATTATTATTAAATGTAACAATTAAAAAAAAATGTGTCAAATAATGTTATATATAATATATTAAATGTACTTTTAAAAAAAATTATCAATGTATTAATTATTGTATAAAATACATAATGTATTATTGTGAGTGTATATTTCTGTTATGGTATGTGAATATTTGTGCCAAAATTTTATTAAATATATTTTCTTAATTATTTTATTTACTTAAATAATTAATTTAAATTTCTTTGTCAGAATTATAGAATTATTATTTTCATCAATAACTTTTCTCTTTTGATTTATTTTATTTTTAAAGGTTGTATTTATTGTTGATAAAAATAAAAATAGTTAAGAATGTTGAGGTAATGTAAATACATAAATATACATATATACATATTCAAATTGTACAAAAAAAAAATTATAAATCTAATAAGTGTGCTGATGATATTATTTTATGGAACTACCATTGTAGTTATTTATGTTAAAAACAAATGAATAAAATAATTACAAATTCTATTATGTATGTAATGAAATGACAATACAATAAATTTTATTATTATTATAGATTTTAAGAAATAATATTTCTCTAGTTTAATTAATTCGGAAAAAGATTAATTTTTATTTATAATATGTTTTACAACTCAAGAGAAATAAACAAAAAAAAAAATTCAAATAAATATGTTACATTTTTTATCATGAAAATATTTATAGTTAAATTATAATTTCCATTATTTAAATGTAATACGTACATTATAAAGCTATATTAATTTATATTTCAATTATTTCTAATTAAAATTAAATTTTTAACTTCAAATAAAATAATGATAGGAACAAAGATGGTTTAATGCATATTTTCATAATTTTGTTAAATTATCATTCATGTATTATTTAAAGGATTAAAACAAGCTGCAGTCTGATTGCTATGAAGTACAGTTTTCTATAAATTTATTTCTTCTCTGAATATTTTACCAGAAAATAAAGTTATTACGATTAAAGATTGTTTTAAATTAGCAAATTTAAATGTTATGGATGTATTTCTTAATTTCAACATTATTTATTACTTTTTATATCATAAATATAAATAAAACCTTTACTGGCTTCTACATACTACAATATACTACTTACTTTTATAGTTTCCAGTACATAATTATATAGTGAAATCAATTAAAAGTTTTATAAATAAAAACAAAATAATATATCTGTATATTTGTATAAAATCAAAACCAATGAAACTAGGCCCAGTTACTGAGCCTAGGCTTCTTCCACTTATATACAGTCATTCTTTTATATGTTTCCTTATGTCATTTTTGACCAACGATTTTTACTCTTATCATCTTACCTCACCCCATAATGGTAGCATGTTTGGTCCATGTCCCACCATTACATTTTACAAGTTCACTTATTTCCACTTGTGCATCTTTATTTTATCTTCACTATGTCCTTCACTTCTGTCTTGTCTAATTGCCAAACTTTAATTTTATTTCTTGTCACAACCCTTAATTCTTTATATTACTTATAACTTATTGATAATCTCTGTGAAATTCCAGTTTTGATTTCAAAACATAAGGTATGGCATTATGAAACAATTTAATATTTACAATGCTTTTTTGTAGTTTAACTTGATACTTTACAGTTTTTAGATTATATTTTCTTCTGTTCAGTTTAACTAATACATGATTCTTGAACTTTTATTTAAAACCTTATAGCTTGACTTCATTATGCCTTTTTTCCTTTTTCTAGCTTTTCTTCTTTAAAAATAATAATTTTTTACCAGTTTCAAAAAATATTAAATTTATTGTTAACATACCACGTTAAGGTTATAATAACCGTAGGGAGATAAACATCCAAACTTAAAGTGGTATGCTAACAATAAATTTAATAATAGTTTTTGAAACGGATAAAAAATTATAATTTTTAAAGAAGAAAAGCTAGAAGTTATAATAACCATAGGGAGATAAACATCCAAACTTAAAGTTGTATGTTCTATTATCTTTGGTATTATAAATTCATCTTTAAAATATTGCCTACAAAAATACCTGATATCTTTTATGTTGGATCTTTGATGTACTCATAAATGCTTCATCTGTTACATCACTTAATGTTCTCTCCATATTAGCACCGGTAAGAAGAATATATTTCCCTCGCACTTTTAATTTTATGCATAAAACATTAAAAAGAAAAAGAGGAAATCTCAAGAAAATTATAGCAAAAACTACTTCAGCAGTTTTGATGAATAAAGTAAGGTATTCATTAGAAGCAAGGATAATAAATTATGCTAGTCCCTGTTTTGGTGATTGAAATTGAAAATAACACGTTTTAATCTATTACTGGATACTAGCATACAACAGATCACAAAAGTACAACTTCTTCCTTATGAAAATATAATTAAAAAGTGCAAAAAAAGTTGAACTGTATAATTATCAAATTAAACTTTGGCAATTAATTTATATTAATCATAATATCTTGGGTAAAAATCCAATGGACAATTTATAAATTACAAAATTATGTTTTTTTTTGTATAAAATCATTATTATGTATTGATTACAGATTATTCTGTATTGATCAAATACAGTTTTTAACTTGTATATTTGTTTCCCTTTTTTTTATTTTTAAATTAAAAAAAAAAAAATACCATTACTTCATATACTGTTACTCATAACATTCATCTATAATTATCAAAAAATTGTTTTTGTAATTTTTTTTAACAAGATTCAAACCACAGCCCAACAGTGATCTCTAGATCTTGTAAACACAACTGTTGCTGTTTAGGATTATTTATTGTTGCATTCATATTTATCTCGGTTGGTGTTTGTTAATAAAATTTTATGTAAATAACCTGTAAACCAGATAAAGATATTCTGCATGTTCTCGTAGCTTTGAATCAATAACAGTTTCAAATCTGAAGTTATTTTAAAAAGAATTTTGCTTTTGTTTAATTTGATAAAAAAGTTTTTGCAATCTTCAGTTAATATTTCTAAAATAAGATTTATATATGCCATTGTAAAATTTGATTGAATTGATTTTTGTTTTAATATTATTTTAGATATTGCATAATAATTTTCCAAGTCTTGAATATTATTTTCTTCACTGCTTAATACATGTATAATCATTTAACTCGCCAGGTTATTTTTTTACTCTGTAGGTTTTTGTGTGGAAATTTATTAAAATAATGAATCTGATACAAATTTGTTGTATTATAATAAATGATGAACATTGGTATAAGTGAGCCAGCTTTATGAAAAACTTTGTCTCTGGTAAATTAGTGAAAGTAAAATTTATATGATTTTTCTACCATTATCATTTTGTTTTGTTTATTTTTTTAATTTTATTAACTGGAAAAAATACATGAATTTTGGTAATTAAATTAATAGAAACTTATTTAAATATTATGTATTCTTTTACCATTCCAATATGGTTTTTTTTTTAAATATATATTTATAATCATTAATTTACAATTATTGTATATGTAGATTTTTAATATTATTTTTAATTTATATATTTTAAAGATTGGTTTATTAAATGAGTAAAATTCTTAGAAATAAGGGGACTGCATGTTTTTTTTTTTAAATAAATTTTCAATTAACATATTAAGAAGGTATGTGTGTAGCTGTTAGTATTTTAAGAGAGAGAAAGTATGAGAGAGAACATGTATTTAATAAAATAAGTTGATTAATTTATTAAAATAATAATATTATTAATAGGCATTTTACGTCAATGACAATAATTATATAATTGCTACTTTAAATATACAAATAATTATAATTAATTATTTAATAATATTTAATTGTCCTGTCATTATTTATATTAATGAATAAATAAATAAATAATTATATTAGCCACCTTTATTACAAAAAATTAATTAATAATAATAATATAAAAATAAAAAAAATGTTTTTATTATATTGTTGTGTCTAACCAGCTGTTCTATTTGTAAATTTCTTTGGGTGGTGATATGAGTATATATATAAATATATTTGCAGCGTTGTCATATTTTTATTGCTATTGATGATAATAAATAAGCAGGTAAGAATAAATATTATTATTATTATTACTATTATATATTTTATAATATATATATTTATATATAAATATATGCCTAAGCAAAGGTACTAAATGTCACGTTTGTGATTATTATACTGTTTTATTTTATTTTTAAGTTAATATTTATATATATAGCCTAGTTATCACAAAAATTTAGTATGTACTTTTTTCAATTTGACATTATTTTATTTTAATTAATGTATATAAAGTTAAAGATTATAACAACAAATTATTTGTTAAATTATAATTAATTTAGAAAGAGTTTTTTTCTTTGTAAAATAATGTGGACCATGTCATTAAAATAACAAGTAGCTTATTAAATGTTTATATATGTATTATGTTCATTATAATTATTATAAATTATAATTTTATTATAAATATATATTTTAACTATTATATTTTAAATTGTATATAAAAAAATTTATATTTTTCTGTAAATAATAATTCTTATATCTCATTCCTTCCTGAAAGATTATATTATTATCTTTATAATTTAAAAAAATATATATTTGTTTTTTTATGTATATATAAATAATAAAAGTATAATTTTAAAATATATGAAATATAAATATTATAAAGGTCTATATTAAATTATATGTTTATATTTTATATAATTTGGTGTTATGTATATGTATTTTTTAGATTATTTTTATTCTGTATGCATGTATATATTTTATTGATTAGATTAAATATATATTCTAAATTTTCAGAATGTGCCAATTTTTTTAATGTTACATTATTAATTTATTTTTATGTAATAAAACTTTTTTTTTGTAATTGCATCTTATTTTATTGTTTTAGAGTTCAGTAGTTATTCTTATCAATTATTATATAGTTATACGTGCCATTTAGATGAAATAATATAGAAGTGAAAAATGTATAAGTGTATTAAAAATATTTCATGATATTTTATGGAATTTTTAATGTATAATAAAAAAAATTTAATATATATAAAAGGAATGCAAAAGCCATTGTTTTTACACTTTTTTAACACCTGAACTATTTTTTCCCGCATATTATCATTTACTGTCTCTTCATTCTACATACTGTGAATTCATGGCACCCATATCACACCTTAATATTTCTTTGAAATTTATCTTATTTCCTTCTTTCTGGTGGGCTTCAATCCGACTGAATTGAAGATTGCTATCTTTCATCCTCCATTCCTCATATGTTTTTTTTTTTAAATTTGATTGATTGTAATATTATATTTACCCCTTCTTTCTCTTACTTCAATATTCCTGATTCACTCCACTACTCCATACAACTTCTACGTAGAAAGTCTGACACTTATTCAAAACCTCTCCATAGAAAGTATATTTCATTAATTTCGTTGTCATTTTCCATGTCTCCTAATTAGTTAATCAAAATGGTATATCATAAAAATTATCAGATAGCCTGAGTTACATCCTATTTTTAACATTCTTCTACTGAAACCAGCCACTGAGTTGATGTTTGTTGCCCATCCAATTCTGCAATTATTTATTTCTTTGATTTGCCCTTTGCTTATATTATACATTACAGGTATACTCTTCACATTTCTCATAGATCCTTATATTTGCAAAAGCTCTTTCCTTCCTTCTATTATTAGACATTTCATGCTACAGTTACAGTTCTTCATTCAATTTAATTTGTATCTACCAAGAAGTCTGATTCTTCTACTTAGTAATTTTTATTGAAACATTAACTCGAAGTAATTGTTTCAGTTTTCAAGTATAGATCAGTAAAAATAATAATTGCAGCTTAAATTTAATGACAATTTTTCATGTCTTTGAATTTTCTACTGATGAAAATATTTTGAAATGTATAAAATACAAATCTAAAAAAAATCACATTTTAATTATATAACTAAAATTATTATACAGTAATTTTATAATGTTATCTGAAAATCAAAATAATATGTGTTTTATTCTTATTTTTTTCTAATATTACTTGTCTTATGCGTAAGCATCTTGGCACTATATTCTATTGAAACCAAAAACCACTTTTGTTTTTATAAAAATATTTTTCTTACATAAAAAAAATTAACTACAAGAATCATTGAAATTGACTGCCCAAGAATGAACTTCGGTAAAAAAAAAACTGTAAAAATGTATGTAAATTGATTTAGTGACTTTTTTTGTTAATTTCATTTCATTGTTATTAAAGACTACATTCAGTAAATTGAAAAAAAAAAAATTGTAATTTTACCTTACTTAGGGCTGTAACTAATGCTGTGCAATATTATAATATGAAGAGCAGCTCAGAAAGTGATGTTTTTGTGTTTGTTGTATTGTAAAAATAATATTGTTTTACTTCTGACATTACAATTATTCAAAATTTGATAAGATTACTGGACTCATTTATACCTTTGATAATGAATTCATTGTTAATATTTGATCATTCAGATCAGAATTATAGTTATATTTTTTATATATGTAAAATTTTATTGAATATTAAGACTTAAATCCCTTTTCAATTAATAATTATTTTTTATTTTGTGTTTTAATTTTCTTTGCATTTTTTTAATTTTGTTCTCCATCTAGTTTTATTTAAAATTAATTTTTAATCAATAATTTTTCATAGGTTAGTATTTAATATAATGATTATTATTATTCCAGCTTACTTTATGTTGCAATTTAATTTCATGGTGATAATATTATTTTAATGATTTATATTTTGTTGATTTGATTTATTTTGATATATTACCTGATCTCTTCAATGGGTACGTGCAGTTATATTTTTCTATGGCATTTTTATGTTGATTATATTTTTGTTATTAATTTTTTTTTTTTTTAATTGTTGAAACTAAGAATTTTATTTTAATATTTTTGTTCAGAATAGCTCCTTTTTTAAGTTTTAATAACAGTAAATTATTTTTCAAACTATAGAATTCTGCAGCTATGTTTTTTTTTTAAATAACATTCTTTGTTTTAGTATAAATTTACTTTCTTGTAAAATCTCAAATGTTATTTTTAAAAATTATTTTGAATTGTATAATTTTTTGTACATTTAAAAAACAATGTGTGTGTATATATATATATATATATAATTTGTATGTATATATACATATATAAATTTTTCAGAGAAAAGAAAACTAGGAGTGTGGTATTTCCCTCATACTGATGAAGATTTTTAAAAAACAACAAAAATATATGTATTTAGTTCTCTTTAGACAATTTAACTATGCAGTAAAATCTAAATTTGCTAAAATTTTCTCTTAGTTTTGAAAAACTTAGAATTTCATTCAGATCTATAACTGGTAAAAAATTGTACAATATTTTGTGTTTTATACTAAAAACTAGTCTGATCAATGCTGTTGTAAGTACCATATAGTTTTTATTTGACAGTAATTCAAAGTTGAAATGATTCTTTTTATTTAATAATTAACAAATTTTGATGGATTCTTGCTTGTCACCTTCCACATAAATGAATTTTTTTCTAATTTGTCTTTTTTTTCATCATAGAACCATTTCTAGTTTTCGTAATGCCAAAAAAGTGCTGAGTTTTATTCATTTGATCACTTTTCTTTGTTCAAATAATATTAATGAATTTCAAATAAAATTTTACATCCAGTGTTTATAAATAATAGAATATTCTCATGTTTTGTAGAACATGAGGAGTCTACATAAGTTTAAATTAAAAAATCTTTCCATTGTTATTTTTTTAAATAATTATTGTAGAATTTCATATTTGTTCAAATTGATGTAAGTCTCTTGTCCTCTTAAAGGTCAGAATATTATTTTATTTTCTGTTAGTAAAATCTTTATAGTGTTTACTTTAATAAGAGTAACAGATTTATACATACTATATATTGCAGCTAACACTAAAAGTTATTACCTTTTTTCAAGTTAATGTTATTCTCTGAATGATAAAATTAAATTTAAATAAATCCATTTCTTACAAATCGTTTATTTAAATAATTCAGTATAACCCTTCAAAACTGAACTACATTAACCAAAAATTTTGTTCCATCCAAAAAAAATATTTATTTAATACATAAACAGGTAATGTGAACATTAATAAATAATTTTCATGTATTCTCTTGATCAAAATTTAAAGTAATTTTATTGAATTAAGAAAAAAAAGAAAAGGAAATTCAGCAATTAGCTTTTTTGGAATTATTTTTTTATTACCAAAATAAAAATGTATTACTCATTTATATTAAACTAAATAGTGGACTTCATTACTTTGGTGTGTTAAGTACTTATTTATTGGCTTTTCTTCTTGCGTATAAAAATTTAGTAATGCATAATTATTTTTAATAATATAAATATAAATGCTCATAATTTTGTGAAAAGACATTGTAGATGTCTTTTTTTATGTATGTTTTATGATGATTTTTTGTAAACCTGTGTCTTTTTACTGGCGTAGATTATGAAATTGTTTATTAGGTAATGATAAAAATTCTTTTAATCATATTTTTTTTATAATGACAAAAATATCGGGAAAACCATTAACTAAATAAAATTATAAAAATAGATTTTAGCAGCTATTAAAAGTGAATGTAATCTTTATAAAAATTAATAAGTATTTATTATAACTTAACTTATTATAACTAATAATTGATGAATAAAAGGTAATAAAATAAATATAGACCTTGGAATTAGTTTGTAACAAAAAGATAAAAATGGAATTGAATATAAAAGAAGCTAGCTGAACCAAAGAGTTTTGTATAATATTTTATTATTTTGTTTGTTTCTTTTTTTATTGTGCAATAGATATAAAATTTCAGAAAATGAATTATTTTATTTTTAGTTCATATGATTTATTTTATATGTTATTATAAATCCATGTATTATTTTTAGTTATTTTATTTGATAAATATAATTATGTGTATACTTTACTTTTAAATTTTATAAAATAAAAAATTTTAATAAGTAATTATAGTTATAAATTTTATTATTATTATTATTTTTAATTAAAATGTAATTACAAAATAATTAATTCTAGTGGCTAATTATCTTTGCTTAGGCTCAAATAATAAGATTCTGCTAAAAATAATAATGATAATGAATTATGAACAGAAACTTGTAATAAATAATTATATTAAATATTGCTTAAAAGAAAAAAAATACAGAAAGTTCAGTAAACATTATGTAAATGTTTTTCTGATACTATTCTTTTGTATATTACATTTAATGATGTGTAAAATAAATTTAAAAAAAATTGTGATTATATTTATTTTTGTTTTGTTTTTTTTTTTCATTCACACTGATCCAGTTTAGTATGATTTTATTTTCAGGGCCATACCTTTAAGGTGATATTTACTTTTCATATTAAGACATGTTTGACATAAACCAAAGCAATATTGCCAACAACTACAGAATTCTTTGTTATGAGGAACTAGAAATTACAGGAAGATTGCAGTTAAGTCTTGTGAAATAATTGTTTGGAGAAGTTGCCGTTTGTCAGAAATTTTTGTAATTATTTTATATATTAGTCTATAATATTGTCACATCCAAATATTATTGAAAAAAATACTGGCAATACAAAAGTGAACATACATAGGATATTAACATCAAAGATTCAGTATCCTAATTCCTTTGAAGAGCATCAAACCAGTAAAATGATATGACATAAAAATGACAACAGTACCAGTTGATTGAAAAAGGAATTCATAATCTTAAAAGCATATAAAAATTTATTGAGATAATATAATTTAAGCACTTTCTGATATCTGTTCAGTCACATACTACTTACTGATTTGAGTAATTTTATAATAGTTTGTAATACCAAAGTTATGTAACTTTTTGAAATTGTTATCTGGACTCTTATTACATTATTCTACTGAATTTTAAATTCAGTTTTTATGTTAACACGTGAACTATGATTAAAATTTTATTTCTATCAAGTTTATTAAATTAGTATAATTTATACTTTAGAAATGCACTTTATTACAGCTGTGTAAATCATTCTGATTAAAAACAAGTATTTCAGATTTGGAAAGGTGAATGAGTTTTTTTAGTTTGATAGAACAAACCAAATAAACAAAAAAAAATTTTAATAAATTGAAATATTATATAAGTAACAGAATTAAGTTATATTAAATAAAATAATAAACGAATAAATTTAAATCTTAATAGAAAACAAAAATGTTCACTCTTTAACATTTTCTTGTCAGCTACTACTGACAAATTTCTAAGGAAGTCTTGTCCTGAGGTTTGCAAAAAGTTTTTAAAAGTTGAATGTCATCAAACTTTTCAGCTGACGTTGGTAGTCAGCTGTACAGTAAGTGGTGATGAATCTCTGTTGTCCACATTTTATAAACCTTTTTCCTTTTACTTAAATTATCTTGAACAAAAAAAAAGGAGTATTATATGATTCTCTGAGGTCCACAGCATTATTTTTATCAAAAAATTTCTCGAGCACCAATATTGTTCTTGCAGCAATCCCAAACTTCTTTTATGAATGTAGCTCAAATATTCTTTCCAATTCTCGACAATATTTTTTTGTATTCAAATATGTAAATGGTAATGGTATTTTTCAGACATCTACAACTATACGATAGCAGTCATTTGGTATTTTTGAGCCACTTGATTTTTTATTGATGGGAGCCATTTGCTTATTACATTTAGTTCAAGGTAGAGGTGAATGACCTTTTCAGAATATGTAGGTATACCTATTGATTGGAGAATCTTTCCTTTACTTTTCTACGTATAGTTACATTTAAGGGGAAAGTACAGTGTATGTCAAAAATGGGGTATTGGGTTTTTTGCAAATCTTTATGCTTTAGGATCAAACTAGTTCATCTAGGAAAAAAAGTGTGTCCTATTGCTTTTGGCCTTATAACAAAGGATTTACTGAATCGATTTTCTTCAAATTTAGCTCTAATATTTCTATACATGGAGCATTGATCATATTAATTTTTTTTAAAATTCATTTAAAGGGATATGTAGCAAAAAAAGGAATTTAATTTTACTTAAGCAAATATGTTAAACTTAACCTGTTAAGAATATTTCAGAAAAAGCTGTTTTAATAATTAATTTTTTTTTTTGTGTGTTTTTCTTTATTACTTAAAGGGCTATTAAAGTTAAAGTAGCTTTGGAACCTAAATTATATTTCGAACCCAAAATGTAAAGCAAATTTTTTCATTACTTTTGTAAAAATTATTGTTTGTTTTTTTAATATTTTTAAACGGTTCTCTTTTCAATAATTTCTTTTGGTTTGGGATCACTTCTTTATAAACATTTCCCTAAATTTTTCCCAGAGTAAGGAAATTTCAAGCTATGGCAGGATATGAATTGGGTCACCAGCTCACAGACATGAGAGGAGAGAACACTGACTACTGATGAGAGTAAGGAAGCCCCTAAAATAAAAACTTTGTTATCCAAAATTTGTGAATTTATGGTAAATCTTAAATCTTCTATTATGATAATCATCATTATCAATTAAAAAGCCCCCTGATACTAGGACTCCCAAGTTTTAAAAATTCAAAAAAGATTATTTTAGTTTTTTCAGTCATCTCTAAAAGTAATTTTTATGAACAATGACATCATTATTAAAAGAGATTTTTTTATAGAAAAATTGTCCCAAGAACATATAATAATGACTTTTTAGGGCTATTTTATTTTAATGATTTTTTTACAAAATCTGTAAAAAATTTTATTTCAGAATTTTTTATGATTTTAGAATACTACTTTTTTAAAAATTGGTAGAATCTTTATGGTTTTACAATACTACTTTTTGACTGGCATATCTAGGAAAGTCATGAAATATTTTGCCAGCTTTTCTTCTATACACGGGGCACAAAATTCTTACTACTTATTTAACACTCTTAGCGCCACGCCTAAATCAGTAAAACTTCACCCCAGGCCAGACATTTTTTATTTATTTATTAAGACCATTACGTGTGCATCAAAATTATATACATGGCCGTTTTGATAATTCTAAAAATGTATCAGATTGATACACATGGCGCTAAGAGTGTTAAAGTAGGATCCAACAAATTAGAGGTGAAATATCTAGCATAGATATAACCTCATTTAACTTACTGGGTTGGTCTGTGGTGAACGCATCTTCCCAAAGCAGCAGCTGATTTGGAAGTAGAGTGTTCCAACGTTCAAGTCCTAGTAAAGGCAATTACTTTTATACAGATTTGAATAGTAGATCATGGATACCAACATTCTTTGGTGGTTGGGTTTCAATTAACCACACATCTCAGGAATGGTCTAACTGAGACTGTACAAGACTACACTTCATTTACACTAATACATATCATCCCCTGAATGGTAATTCCTAGAAGCTAAACAGGGAAAAAAACTTTATTTGAACCTTTTTTTAGTAAATGTTTGTTGGTAACTGTAAAAGTATAAGTGATTATTCAACAAAGTACATATATTAAATTTGTAAAATGAATGTTATAATACATATTACCAGGAATGTTTGGTTTGGTTCAATTTATGAAAAATCCATGAGCTTTTTTTGTTGAAAGTTTTGATTCAATAATAGATTTTTTGTTACTAATTGATTCTTTTACACATTCTCGGAAAATATATTTTCATGCAAACACTTGAAGAAAAACTAATAGATAGTATTTGGATAAGGACCTGTTATATCAAGAAAAATAATAAAATGAAAAAGGTCTGCTTTTACTACGGCTTTAATGTGATGTCTATCTACTTGAGAAGCAACTGAAATTAAATATGAAAGAAGTCACAAAACTGCAGGATATATGTCCGTAATAATTATTTCTATAATAAATACAAATTCTATTTAAATTTAAAGGTGTAATACAAAAACCATGCAATAATAAAATTATGTTGCCTGTTTCAAAAAGTTAGATTTAATCTCAACCTTATTCATTCATTATTACAATCTATTTTTTTTTTTTTGGTCATAAACAGCAATTTAATATTTTTATTTTTTTAAATTTGAGTGAATAACAGACAAAAAGTCTAATTTAATTGCCCCTTTCAATTGGTTAATTTCAATGTTATCCTTGTACATTATGGTAATCTTTAGTAGATAAAATATTCTATTCTGATTACTTAATTTATCCTTCAAGGCATCAATCGTAACTTGAAATATCTATAGTTAACTGCTAGTTTCTAACAAATCCTTTAAAGCATAAGGCACAACTAGGAATACATTAGTGAATTGATGGCTTCATACTGACTCCTTCAAGATCAAATGACAATGCTCCTCAACAGAAATTGTTAACCTTTTCTAGTAAATCAACTCGTGGGATAGCTTTCTTGAACTCTTCTATTATGCAAGAATGTAATCTTCAATCAGTTTTTTCCATCAGTCATTACATAATATTTTTTTAACTTAGTAACACTATTATTTGAACACAAGTAAATGTCTTTATATAAACTCCTTGTAATGATAGGTAATACTAATTTTTTATGCTAGTTAAAGAGGTTCTGTTGCAAATAATTGATACTAGACAGAGTAATCTTTGCCAACTAGTGGAAGCACCATACTGCCTGGCTCCAGTGGTACAGAAATGAAGGTATAGACAAGGTTGCACTGGTACTTACCCATGACGCAAAGGAGGAAACGCCTTTGCAGAGGGCTTGGCACTGATGAGGTAGGCTAAAGCCAGACAATCTGAAGCCTTCAAGGTAATGTTAAGGTTAAGCATCAAGCCAACAACCTAACTTGGGAAAAAATCAGGCCATGAAATGTCAACATAATGCCGCAGAAAATGAACAGGGACTGTGGGATAAAAAACAAATTTGTTAAAAAACCTTAGGTTAGGAACATGGAATGTCCAAACATTAGCAGCACCAAGTGTTACAGACATACCAGCAGAACTTGAAAGCTATAATATGGACCTTATAGCTCTACACAGAAAAAATCAATACTAAGAAATACATCATATATTACAGTGGGAGAGCAGGTTTTGCAATCAGAAGAATTGCTAGTTCTGTGTTGGTAACCCATTAGGTTGGTCTAGTGGTGAATATATCTTTCCAAATCAGCTGATTTGGAAGTTGAGAGTTCCAGCGTTCAACTCCCAGTAAAGTCAGTTATTTTTACACGGATTTGAATACTAGATCGTGGATACCGGTGTTCTTTGGTGAGTGGGTTTTAATTAATCACACATCTCAGGAATGGTCGAAATGAGATTGTACAAGACTACATTTCATTTACACTCATACATCCTCACTCATCTTCTGAAGTATTATCTGAATGATAATTACCGGAGGCTAAACAGGAAAGAGAAAGAAAAGTTCTGTGTTGGTAGCCAGCACTTTGTTTCCAAGAAAGAAAATACATAAAGTGATATGGGTATTTCTGAATGAGGAAGTCTAAAGCCAGATTGACCACATCTTAATAGATTGCAGACATAGAAGAACCATTTCAAATGTCAGAAGTATGAGAGGGACAGAAGTTAGTTCAGATCATAATTTAGTACTAGTTAATACAAACCAAAGAGTTAGAGTAGAAAACAAAAGAACAAACAACACCTTGACACTGTTAGCAGTGGAGAAACTTAGAAATAAAGAAATAGCTGAAGAGTTTAAAATAAAACTTGCTTACAGATTTCAGGTTTTAGAGGACAGTGAGGGTACAAGCTTAGAAATGAAATGGGAAAATTTTCAAAAACTTAGTTAGGAAGTGTACCAAGGAGCTCTATGGTGAGAGAAAAAGGATGAACAAGAAGCCCTGGCTTGATGAAGAATGTGTGAAGTTTATAAATACGAAGAAAGAAGCAAAATAAAAAATGTTGAGGGAACAGTTAAAAATTCAGAGAAGGAACACAATTCAAAAATAAGGAATTGTCTAGAGCAATGAGAAGGAAAAAAAGGGACTGGATCAACTAACTTATCAAGAAGGCGGAAAGGTCCATAATGCATTTGGAAAAATAATAAATCCAGCACAAGTAGTAGTGCAAAAAATGAACTTCTAGAAATGTAGAAATATTACTTAAGTGATCTTCTCAATAGAGAATTAAAAAATCAAGAGGAAAAGAATGTCTGGGGTAATATTGAACAACCTTCAGTTCCACCTCATACTTTAGATGAAATCAGAAAAACAATACTAGTGCTAAAAAACAACAGGGCTCTAAGAGGAGATGGCATAGAAACAGAAGCTCCAAAACAGGAGGAGACACAATAGGCTCCCAGACATTCAGACTTCTTTCAGAAATATCTGAGAAAGAGACCATCCCAGCGGAATGGAAGGAAATCAAAGTTATACTTTTTCACAAGAAGAGACGAGCAGGAATGTTCTAATTATAGGGGCATATTTTAGGAGCAAGATTTAGTCAAGATTGATCAGCAATAGACCAGGTATTCATACTAAGGAATCTATTGCCAAATACTGGGAATTCAAAAAATAGTTTTTTCTGCCTGTTTATAGACTTCACCAATGCCATGACAGCCTGGATCAAAAGGAAACATGGGAAAAAATGGAAACATTTGGAATACCAAATAAACACTTAGAGCTGACACGCCTGAGCGAAGATGGCTCTGGAGAATTCGCTACAGAAGGTGAGAATCTCAGATCTTGGAATAAAAATCGGATCACAGATAAACATTATAACATTTGCAGATGACGTGGTCTTTATTTGCAGAGATAGTGGAACACCTGAAATAGCTCATAAAGAAGAATTGGAACTGATGGGACTAAAGACAAATGATAGTAAAACTAAGTTCATGAAAGTTAAGAGGGAAATAACCAGGCAGAATGAGGAAAATCAAGGAACTCCTAAAGTTGAAGGACACAGCTAAGATTACACTTTTGTAACTAAAACTTTATATGACTTCCTTTAAACTTATATGGAATTTATTCTTTGAAAAAATATTTCAGGCCTAATTATGCTGTTTCTTTCTGAGTGGAATTACAGGTGGGAGTGTTATTAATGGCACTGTATTAAAAAGGATGTAATATTTAAATTAAAACACACACATATATATATATATATATATATATATATATATATATATGTAGAAAAACTAACAATTTATTATTTCTTTTTACATAAAATTAAAAACTTCTTAAAAGTTTCTGTAATCAAATATTTAGTCGTGATAAAATAGTAATCATATAAATAAATAAGAAGCCTACATTCAGCTGTTATACATCTAATGTGCCGGCCTCCGATGTGCGAGTGATAGCAATTTGGCCTTACATCTAGAGTTCCTGGGTTTGAATTTGGCAGGTATGGCATTTTCACACCCTATATACATCTAATGTAAATTCAATTCTGTGTATATTTTATTAAGTTAATATATTTATAAATGTCTGACTTATTATTAAGCATGTAGTGTTTAAATATAAAATTGAGGAAGCATATTTTCTTTTAACATGATTTTGATCTCTTTTTACTTTTCTGACTTTTGTCTGATGGATAAAATATTAAAGGAAGATTTTTTTTTAATATTAACCGAAAGTGAATAATATTGTTTAGTACAGAAAGTCATGAAAGTTGTTTGTGACTTGATTTCATAAAAGAAGTCATAAACAAGCTTTACTTTAGCAGTGTAACAAAACTCCATTAGTTAATATAATGACTTTGTTTTCCTTTAAAAAGTTTTCATTTTGAAAATGTTATTCCGTTTTAAATTGTTATTCTTTGGCTTTATATAGAAGTAAGGTTGTACTGGGTATTCAAACCCTCTTCCTTTATGCTAACCATATACTATTTTTTCTATAGATTTTGATAAGATTGCTTTTATTCAGATATTTTTCATCAGACTTTATACTGTTATTATGATACCATAGATTCATTTTCGTTAAGTTTATAATAGAAAGAACTGGCTATTTAAAAATTACCAAATGATTATTTTACAAATGCATCAATGCAGTTTTGAATAAAAGTGTTGTGATTGCTGGTGGCAAAGGCAATACACAGAGAGCAGCAAAAGATTACAGTTTCAACTACCATGATGAAATAGGCGTTCAAGAGAATTCTTATGGTCCATAATCAGGAATGTAACTGTAAACTCAGAAGTGATGCATATCTCTCGTTAACTGCCATAAACTATAAGTTACTCATTGCTTGGTAGAACCAATTTTAATTCAATTTTTATTTGGAACTAGCCGACCCGGCAATGCTTAACTACTGGTAGAGTTGAGCATGTATATAGATTAAATGAACACAATTGAAAGTTTGATAAAATATTAACAAAATGAACATTATGAACCTTCAATTTTTCCCATTTGCCCTTCGCCCCTTTCATTTTTACCATATTCCTTATCCCAATTTCTCCATGGTCCATTTTCCCAGTTCCCTTTTTTCCACCTTCCCCTTTTAACATTTTCGATTTTTTCCTTTTTCCCTTTTTCGCCCCGGGTAAATCAGTCCACTAGTTTTTTAGTCTATAGCGGACACACATATCAGTAACACTGAAATGAAATCGTAAAATATTTAGTATAGCGTATGTTGCTTTTACGTCCAACAGATAGCACTGTTTTTCAAAAACATGTTTATACCTGTCACAGATGTGACATCTTAGGTATATAAATAGTAGGTATATAAAAACGCGCATATTCGAATGTAACGTTGTGTCAGACTTTCAAAGCAATCGGTGAAGAACTTTCGGAGATTTAAGATTTTTAACAAACGAACATTTACATTTTTATTTATATAGATGGTGACAGCGGGTAATTTTTAAACTACGACGTGGTGGTATTCTTTTGTTTGCTAAAGACTTTCTCTGATTCGTTGAAATATTGAAATAGCGCTACCTTTCGAGTTAATTTGCTACTATGGTAGCAGACGAAAAAATGAAAAATAATAACAAGAATTATTCTACTATTTGAAAAATAATGCTTTGTTTCTTTCTGTTTTTACTATAATTGCTGGTATCTTGTTTTTGCATCATATGATGAGTATTAGGAACGAAAATCTGTACTACCCACGAATTAAATACAAAATTAAATTCGCTGTTATTGTCCGTAAAGATGGGCGATAAATATTATTTAATGATGAACTCTTAATAACTAACCGAACTAGGTCTAATATAATAAATATAGTCACTGAAGCTGACCTCAAGATTCACTGAAAACAAGACATAAGCTTTTTTAATTCTATATTTATTAAATTTGGTTCAGTAAATTTAAAAAAAGAATATGCAATAATATTACAACTAAATAGGAAAATAAATCCCAACTAAGAATTGACAACGGATTGGTTTTTAAACCGATAGGTTGTCTGTCTGTTCGGAGTAGGGTGAAAGGTTATTGTTGTTAGTTTTAGATTGCCGATGTTAGTATGTTGTTGGGGTTGTAGAAGTAAGCAGTATATGAAATATGTCTATTGTGATATACTTATCGTATTGAAAAAAGTTTTTTATATGCATCAAAATTAATGATTTTACAATTAGTTCCTGAAAAATTATGTTTCTATTACCTTAACTGGGAAAATTCATACTTTTTAGGTATGCTAACAAATTTGATTACAGTTTAAATATAACTTTATTGCTTTACTTTTATGTTATTTTGCTGCAACTGTTATTGCATATTGTATTTTTTAACGTTTGTAGAATGAGATATGTTAAATGATATTGAAATAAAATCGAATGAGAGAAATGCTTAAACTGTTTACATAGACCTTTATAGAAAAATTATTTTATTTTACAGAATAAACCATAGACGTTTTCTGTAAACAAACATACTCTATACTCATTTAGATATAAGTTTTTTTTCAGATGCAGAATTTTATTGGTAACGTTTAGTTATAAACAATTAAGTTTATATTTTTAAAAGGTAAGATTATGCTGCATTTAATTGAATATCCTCAATTAAGTTATTCTTCAATTGCTGTTCTATAACATCTGCTATTTCCAAAGGCACAAATAATCTTAAGTGTGAGCACCTGAAGAATGTGCATGGAATAGTAATTAAAGTGATCAGAAAAAATATTATTATTTGTCAGTCTAGCTGTGTGGGCCTTTATGTGGAATATTAATTAGGGTAATCAGCATTAAATTTTCTTGTTATTCTACGATTTTGTAATTTAGTGGATAGGCTATATCTAATAATATAAGTGTTGTAAATATTTTATATTTTCATTTTTGTTAAATAGAATGGCTGAATCATTACCACTTCGCAATCTATCATCAAACATAAATTCAAGTAGTAGTGAATGTGATGTCAACGGTTTAACTACAAGAGATGCTCTAATACGTCTTCATAATGGTATTGAAACATTACTTAGAAGTTATACTGCTAATAGATCCAGGTGAGGTTTATTTAATTATTAAGTAGTTGTGAATGAAAAAAAGTGACGATTGTTGTTTGTTTTATGGAGATTTAATTTATTTTGTTGTAAGAATAACTGCTAACGAAAAAAGAAGTATTTTACATTGATAACTACAAACCAGTGCATTCAGGATTGTAACTCAACAACAGATTCATTTTCATCATAATTTAAAGTTTTATATATAATTGTTTCTAGATATTTATCTGTAGAGTATTTGCAAGCCCAAATCTACTGAATACCTTGTTTAATATAGGAAATGGGGAAAATTTGCAATATTGTTCAACATTTTTTTTACCTTTCTTCACTCTTCTCAAGGTTGAATTTCAGAAATCTAGAAATTGATTTTTAAATAGTCACATGAAGATTGCATACACCAAAAATCAAGTTTATATCTTCATTTGTTACCAAGAAATTAAAAAAGTAGTAAATTGCATTTTATTCCATCTTACTCCTCTAAGCTTGTAATTTCAAAAATCCTTTCTTAGTGTGCATTTACACTGTAAGAAGAATATGTATATAAATTTTCATCAATTTATCTTCAATAGTTTGTGCTGGGCGTTGATTAAGAATCACTCACATCATGTTTTATATATATACACTAGCAGACCGGTTGTGACTTCACCCACACTTCATGTCAGATTACACAAGTAACCATAAAGTCAGGGGATGTTTAGCCGATCAGGGCTCATTTCACCCACCCTTCCTGTCTAGGCTGGGAGTAACTCTGGTCTCCTTAAGTGCGTCCAGAGTTCCTGTGTTTTGGTCTACTCTCCGTTATTTTCTGGCTGCTAGTCTAGTGAGTACCTTCTAGTAGTATCAAGGCTTTCACTGATTACTAGACTGTTGACAAAGTTAGCGCTTATTCATTTTAGGCTCATTATTTCTTACTTTCACGGAGGTAAGAGGATTACATTTATACGACGTGTACCCACCTCATCACAGTTGAAAGATGGCAACGACTCCTGGTCATAAGATCCTGTGACAAGCAAGAGATTTTCCCTAGTCCTGCTTGCGCTCTTTTCAGAGCAAGGACCGTAATCTGTGGTTTCGTGCCGTACGTTTATGTATTGCACCCAGTCAGTCCAGTGGCGGCCAAGAGGTACAAAGAGTGACAGAGGAATAAAGAAGCTCCGTGGCTCGCAACGGACAGTTGTCACATTGAACCCACGATCAGTTGTGGGTTTGCCAGAGTTCTTTGTAGGAAGGAAGACAGTGAGCATGTCTTGACCTCATGGTAGTGAGGCTAGGGTATCTCTGGTCATGCTAAAGGACCAGCTGGTAGTTAGGCCTGGGCGAAGAGGAGAGTGGAAATTTCACCATTCCCCTCATGTTCAGAGAGTGAGATCTCTGAGGTAGATGAAGGGATTTCCAACCGGGAAGTTAGACACAGCCCGTTGGTTGAAGATTTTCTGGCTGCTCAGGGTAAACCTGGCAGTTCATATGCGTTAGCTGCAGTGCATCAAAGTATAGACAGTCTTCTACACTTTGTCGAAGGTCCCTTCAGCGTCAGCGCGGGAGCGAGAAGCAGAATATTGCCATGTTATGGCATGTCAAGGGTGTTCTGTCTGCTGTGGCAGATGGTTTTGAGAAGTTGGCCTCCAAGCCTGCGGAGGTCAAGGTAGTTCAGGTCCTGATGTCTGCGTCAAGGCAGCAGAAGCGATACGCTGATGTTGTCAAAGATAAGCAAGAGGCTAGTCAAACCTCAAAGCAGTCCGAGGTTATTTTTGTAAATAAGCCTGAGGGGTCTACTAAGACTGTAGATAACTCAAGGAGGATTTCCAGGTTGCTCTTCACAGGGACCGGAAAAAGCTTAAGATCAGGGAAATTAAAGAGACCAGCAAGGGTCTGGTAGTGGTTGTGAATGACAAGGAGACAGTCCAAGTCATCTCGGAGTCTCCTGAGGTAAAGAAGCTTGAGGTTAAGGTCGACCCGAAGCAAAAGTGTAGGCCCCGGGTCATAGTCTACAACATTGACCGACGGCTATCCGATGAGGAGGTTCTGTCTCGTTAGGGAGCCGAATACCAAACTGGATGAGGCTGCCTTCAGGAAAGAGTGGAGGCTACTCTTCAAGACTGGTAAGCGAGATGCCCAGCAGTATCACAGCGTGTTTGAACTTGGTGCTGGTCTCCTTAAAAAGTTTGTGTCTGAGAGTAGGTTGTATGTTGATCTAAAATCCTGTAGGGTTAAGGAGTATGTGGATGTACAAAGGTGCTTCAAGTGCTGTCGTTTTGGCCACAGAGCCAAATTCTGTAAGTATGCGCAGATTGTGGCAAGGAAAGTCACAAGCGCAACAACTATCCGCAGAAAGCCGAGGCTCCATCGTTCGTCAACTGTAGAAGGTTGCACAAAGATTCTAAGCATTTGGTCAACAGTAAGGAGAGTGGCTGTTACTTACGTGCAGTAGAATTGTATTTCAATTCCTTGGATAGTTAGTATCCTTCGTTGAAGCTTGGTGTTTGTACGCAGAGTTAGGAAATTTGTTAAATTCCGAGACTTGTGAGTCTCGGGATTGTTTCTGCAATGCTCATCACAAGCTGGGTGATCTGTCTCAGATCATTTGTTGTCTGTTTTATGATATCATGATCCATCTCCTTTCTCATGCAGAGGGCTGTAGGTTTATTTCTTGCGACGCCAAATCACTTCTTTGGCAACAGATTCTTCTTTGGTAAGACTCTATTCGCAGAGTCGCTTTTGAATCGGACAAGAGTGCATCTATCCTTTATCTTTGTTAGTCTCAGTCTTCTACTGGGTTGCTGTACTTTTTGATTGTGTGGACCTGGTGGAGTTTTAGTTTTCTCCCTGTGGTTTTTACTGCTGTTGTTCTGCTTTACTAGCTTACTGCTCTCTAACCTGCGTTGGCGTTTGTCCTGTTTATGACTACCTTGTCCTGTTTAGGATCTCAGGTGGCTAGGGCTCCACTGAGGCAGTTGAATTGGCCAGAGGTAGGCGTGCTAGGCACCGTGCCTCAGTTAGATTAGCTAAGTTTCAATGGTGTCAGGGGGAGTTTACTCTTCTGGGTGTTATCACTAACTTGTCATGGTGTTTTGATCGAATTGCAGTGCACACTTATTATGGGGGTATTATGTTAAATGTTGGTTGCGATCAACATAGTGCTAATCTGAGCGGTCCAGACCTGGGACCTCTTTGGGACTTTAGTTTATGCTGGGTGCACTCCAATCACTTAATTTATCAATATGTTGTGGCAATTTAGGCTGAATTTGCTGTTTGATATGCTGTTGTGGCATACTTGTTGTAATTGTATGTACTGTTGGTACTTATATAGTTTAGGGCTTATTAGTAGTGATAGGCGCGGGGTCTTCAATCTTCCACATGTAGGCTTTTAGCTTAGTTCCTGAGGGCTACATGGTAGTATTAGGTGTCTGATTGACTGGGTCGAATTTACTGATGTAGATGTCCCTCGGGGCATCTGCATCAGTGGCATCTCACAAGGCCGGACTGAACACTGTGGAATGTGATTAGTTTGAGGGCAAAAGATGATCTTAGATTAAGCTGCTCTTGGCTAGGAACGGAGTACGTGGTGTAGCAACCAGACACGCTACGAGGAGGTATTTTCTCCCCTCAGGGGGGAATTGAGATGGCTTGGCAGGGGGACTCTGCCCCCTTGACCCCCCCCTTTGTGTTCATTAAACTCATGCTTGTGAGAATAATAATAAATAAAAATTAAAACCTTTTTAATTTATAAACTATAAGTGTACTGAAATTTCTTCACAGCAACAGTTTGGTCAGTACATGCCTTAACTTAACCCTCCAGGTTGGTCTAGTGGTGTGTGTGCATCATTGCACATTGACTGATTTCAAAATCAAGAGTACTAAGGTTCAAATCCTAGTAAACACACTTACTTAAGGATTTGAATACCAGATAATGGAAACCAGTGTTCTTTGGTGGTTGGGTTTCAATTAACCATACATCTCAGGAATGATCGACCTGAGACTACAAGACTGCACTTTATTTACATTCACACATATCATCTTCTGAAGTAATACCTTACGGTGGTTCCAGAGGCTAAACAGAAAAAGAAAAAGCCTTAACTCTTGAGTGAGTGAGCTAAGAATGTGAGTTTCAAAACAGTTGGCCTCCATCTTAAAAATACTAGTTATAACTCGTTACTTGTACTTTGTACAGGTAAAAATGTATTTTGCTTAATTCGTATAGTTACCCAACAAACACCACTAGGAAGTGAATATACTTTGTTCTTTTCCCTCTTAATTACTTTTATTTTATGTTTCCTTAGTCAAGTAAATGGAGGCAGATGGCAGCCAGTCACGTCGTACATACACTAGTAACAACAGGCTTGTTGGTTGTGCCATACACTGTCACATCCCTTAAAAAATCAAAATTAAAAACCCCTAAAATGGTTTTCAGTTATTTATCTGAAGAGTATTTGCAAGCCCCAATCTACTGAATATCTGTTTAGTGTAACTGGAAGTAGGAAAAATTTGTAAGCATTGTTCAAATTATTTTTACTTTTCTTCACCACTTGAAAATTGAATTTTGAAAAATTTAGAAATGGTTTTTTGATATTTATATGAAAATTTCACACACACCAAAATTCAAGTTGATATCTTATCTTCATTTGTTACTGAGAAATTAAAAAAAATAGCTTGGTTTAAAAAAAAATGCAAAATCCATTTTAACCATTTAAACTTGCAATTTCAAAAAATCTAGAAATTAATTTTTAGATATTCACGTGAACATTACATAAGCCAAAAATCAAGCTGATATCAAGGAAAAATTGCCATTTTCCTAAGGATATTTTATGTTTAGTTTTACAAGTAGAATTCAAAAAAGTAAACCATTTTAGAAACATTCTGTAAATATGTCACTTTTTTACAGGATCCACAATTTTGAGTTGATAAATGTACCAATCCATCCAATTTCTTGTAATGAAGACTGTTTTTCATGAAGCTTATTCTAAATGATTGATTGAAATAATAAATTAATAGTGATAAACAATGTAACTGGTCAGTTCCATTGGCTGCTAGATAAGCTGATCTTTTGTTCAATTCCCATCTAGTGTCTGGCATCTTATCTCTATTTACACCCCCATCTTCATCATTAAAATATGTATAGAAGGTCAAAATAATTATTTAATGTAATAAAAATATAGTTTATTCAAAATAATTATTTAATGTAATAAAAATATAATTTATTCTTTTAGTTTTTTATACATTTGTATATTTTTGTAGTAATTCTGTACAAATTTAAATCATGGATGCCAAGAAATAGGTTGGGAAGTATCATCATATGAGTAGAGTTGTTTAAATCATTGCTGAGAGGATCATTAGAAAATGCAAAAAAATAGAGGTTAAAAAAGAATAGAGATTATAGATGAGAAAGGGGAAATGGGCGTTATTAGTAACTCAAGAGTTTTTCCAGGAGTAGAGAAGGATGAAGACAAATGTGATGCAAAAGACATGCCTAAGACAGATAACTGATTGATAATGATAATATTTTATAAATGTGCTTAACATTTTTTCAAGTTGGAAAAACTAAACTTGTTGAATTTGACCTGTTGTTGTTGTTAATTTTGGTCAAATTACATTTATCTCATTACTTCGTAGAACCTGCCCCTCCATAGAAGTTTCCAGTACCCAAGTATTTAAATGTGAACAATTGACTAAATACATCCAATAAATTTTTCAGTGTATTTAATAGAAATAAACAATCCCTGCTCATTAAAATTGTGTATTATTAATTCATTGTTTCTGAATTTTATTTATTACAAAATGCTTAGCATATGCAATATTACTAAATAAATCGTATAAAATTATAAAGACGTTGGTAATATGCAGTACAATCAATAGCAAGGGATCAACAGTCCTTGTATAGCACATTTAAATAAAAAAAAATTAAGGTGTTTTCTGTCGCCCCTAGTTTATTTCACAACACTTGTCTGTTACATTAACGGGTTACTGCTTAGAATGTTCAATAAGTCATTGATTAAAGATTCTTTGCCTCGGCAAATTCTTACCAAATCTTGGATTTAATTCATATGCTTTCAATACTGAATGTTCACAAAAAATCTCTGTTAAAAAATATGTATTAAAGATAGATTATGTAATTAAATTCAGCTTCTTTTATTTATGTGTATTAGTTAACAGTTATAACAAAATTATATCCTGACTTTATTTAACAGGCAAATGTAAACAAAGTTTTAAATAATTTTAATAACAGTTAAAGTAGTTATTTACAATTATTATTATTTACTACTATTTTTTTATCTTTTTGAAGATTCAGTTCTTCATTATTGAAAAAAAAAATTATTATAAAAAAATTCCTTTGTCCCGTCATTATTAATTACTGTTTATTTTAGATTACTGATTAATTCTACACTTTATCCTGACAATGCCCTGTATTATAATTCCCTTCATAACTTAGCTCCAAATACCAAATCAAAGCAGAAATAGAGAACTGTAAATAATTGAGTTCCAAATACCAAATCAAAGCAGAAATAGTTCTGCTGAAGGAAGTTACCATGTTACTTCATTCATATTTAGACTTTACTTGTACAACATATTAATGAATAAGAAACCATAAACAGTACCATATAAAGTAGATGAAAATTTTCAACTTAAAGGTTATTTACTTTTAAAACTATCCTGTTGAGGTGTAGCTGATTAAAAATATTTGGTTAGTTAAACGATTTGTCGTTAAGCATAATACAGAAAAACTAGATTTGACATTGAATGACATTTTTGTTATTTGGAACCATGAACATATAAAAAAGTACAAAAGTCATCGTTACTACAGGAATATGTAATAGACAATACTGTCAAATATATTTTTATAAATTTGGCGATATTGGATGTGTGCTTTTGTTGGTTAACAAATTAATTGAACTTTGAGTTATCAAAACAAGATCATAGTTAAATTTAAAATGATATTTTCTTCCATTCAATTAACTAATGTTTTAAATAATAATTCAATTAATAATTTAATTAATTGTAATAGAAATTGTACTTTTAATGGCTAAAAATTAAAAAAAATTAGATTAAAATTTAATGTTGTATCATTGTCAAATATATTTATTTACCAATAACGATGCAGCAAGTCTCTTTCCCCTCTGTTTTTTATTACCATGTTGTATGAGTAGTACTGTTAGAGTTGGTAAACTGAATTCCTCATAATCTGACTATTTCTGACATATTCTAAAACACAAAATAATATCTCTGAATGCAGCATCCTAAAATGTATTTAGAATAGTTTTAGCATGTGACTGCCATGCATTATTTTCAAACATTTCCATTCAGGCTAACAAATCTTTAATTAATTAATTAATGTGAAAATACTAAAATAATACATAGTAACAGTGTATCATAAATAAATGATCCCAATTATTTCCATAAAATAAGCATTAAAATCCTTTAATCATTATCAAAATGTATGATGTTTAAATAAACTAATATTCTTTGGAGCCTCGATTTCTAGTTGAATTATATCACTGCATTATTATTGTATTAGTACATGGTTTGAGAATAAATGTTGGTATCCTCAAGTAGATTTCCTATTTATAAAGTGCCTCATTGCAGCCAATTTGTTAAAAAAATTTAAATTCTGGTTTCTAAATACATGAAAATATGTATTCAGAAGAACATGCTAAATCAGTTATTCTACTACAAAATAAGTAATAATATAGTCTCAAAAATGTCAGAAAACTGGCTTATGAATTTTTTACTTTTTTCTAATATGTGTAGATGTATACATTTTTTAATATTTTTTAAATTTAAAATTTCTAGCTTGTTCAATTTGGTATCTAGTTTATTTACTTCAGAAAATCAGTTAGTCATTCCTACATGTATCTGTTGTGAAATCTAGAGCCCTACTGATACTTTTTTTAAAATAAATAATTATAGATTTTATGATACAATGAAATTTAGTGCTTTAGGGGAATCAAATGGTTTAAATTATAGGAAAAAAGAACGTGAAGAAAATTCTTACTTGAAGACGGACTTGGTCATATAGTCACATACATTTAGGCATCCAAGATTAACCATTTAAAAACCCAGTTATTTATTTGTCTAAATAATGTACATTCTATTTAAACATTGCTAATAATATGCATGCCTTTATTAATTCTTTAGTTAAGCTCTTATTTAAAATAAAAGAAGTAATTAAATTACTGCACTGTTATGTAATATTTGGAGCATTGCTTTCTGATTTGAGGCTTTTTAAATATTATTTTTTATTAATATTTGACTTTTTGGATTTAAAAATTGTTTGTTTTCATACAAATGAAAAATTTTGATGTTGGAAACATTTTCTTTACTGTAATTTAATTGAATGTTAAAACTTTGAACTTGCTACATCATTGTCTATGAGGAAGATGAGGTAATAAGTAGTAGATGGAAAAATGCCAATCCCTTAACAGGAATCAAACTCAAGATCACTTAATCTAGAAATTAGCATACTTTTTCAGTATTCTATTAATTTTATGTAAAAGTCGTTTAAAAGAACTTAAGCATTTTATTAATTTTTAGATTGTAAAGTTTTGCTTAGCATTGTCCAAATAAACAACAGAAAAAAGGCAATGCCAGTGTTTAATCATTTTTTTTAATAAGAAATCACCATCTAGACAGGTGTTTAGTTATTTATATTTAAAAATACTTCTTTATCTATTAAGTAAAACAGGAAAAGTGGTTTTTATGTGTAAGAAGGAAGTAAATTGCCTTTCCTTGATAGCATTTTGATGATTTATCATTATAATAACTAGGCAGGGCATGTATATTTAAAATATAAACTAAATAAACAAAATGTTTGGAAAAATCATATTAATTACCAACCAGGTAGAAAAGATGTTTGTAATTATTGAAAGTTATGAATCAAATAATACAAAAGTATGTTTAATATTAATTTTAATAAAGGTGATTGATAAAATAACTCCTAAATATGCAACAATAAAAATAAAATTGTAAAATTGAGGAATTTTTCCTCATTTCAAAAATAAAACAGACTTATTTCCTGAAGAATTATTTAAACTTTGAATTATACAAATGTCATTTATAAATTGTTACTTCTAGCTAATTAACATAAATCTACATGTTTTTAATTGATAACAATCTACGTAAAATTAAACTTGTAATAACCAGAAAACAAGTTAGAAAATTTACAGATTAATCCACAGAAATATAAAGATAGTAATTCAAAAATGATAGTAATAGAGACAATGATTTCAAAATAAATAATATATTTAAACAGCAATTTAATGAAATAAATTTTTTTATAGAAATTAAATTTAACAATTTAGAATAAATACTTTTAATCAGTGCCTTTAAATGAATTGTGACAATAATATAAATAAAATCATTGAAGATAAAATTATAGATATTGAAATAATACTATGTAACTTGAAAAGTGAAGACAAAGATAAAATAGTTATGGCATGTCACAGATTGTATAAAATGAATTAAAGTCAAATTAAAATATAATATATACAATTAAGAGAACAAAAAATAAAAATTAAATGCCAACCCCTATGATGGAGTGGTAGTGTCTCACTTGCCTTTCATTCAGAATTTTGCTGATAAAAATCACAGTCAGACCCTAATTATTTGTATATGAAATATACTAACATTTGAACAGTCATAAAATATATATTAATTTATGTATGTTGTAATATAGGTGGCAGTGGATCTACGATGCTACTTTTCATTCTGGCGAAAATTCATTATTATGTTGGGTATCAAATTCAATATTAATAATCTGTGCTCTTACATTAATATCTATTTCATTCATTAGTACTGACTACAATTTCAGGTAACATTATTTCCTTTTTATGTTTTCATTGTAACTTGTTATTTTCAGAACATTGTAATTAAGTCAAGTTATGAGATAACGCTAATAATGTAAGTTTATAATGTAAACATGCTTCAACATTTTACGCAACTTATTTTTTAGTTGAGTATATTGTATAAATGCTAGATTAAAAAATTTTAATTTTTGAGTTCAATTCTGAATATTGAGGTAACTTTGGAATCCTAAGGTTCCAATGGCTGGCTGCAGCCTTTCTATTAACTATGTAAGGTTTGTCTTGTAAAGAAACAATCTTTTAAATAAAAATTCACCTATCTTTTGCAACTATTCATCCTTGCTTCATTTAAATCACTCCCTTCATTTTATGTTAAATATTGTCTGTGATTTTTCCTTTATTAGAAAAATTTGTGGAATGGTAGTTTTGGGATGGTACACTGGGATTCTATTAAGAAAATTTGCATTTTAGTATTATTCAGTAATCCTATTAGTAATTAGTTAATCCTTCAGTATAATTTTCAAATTAGCGAAAAACAATTGGTGATAGAGCAATGAGTAACAAACACTAAATAATGTGTATGTGAGTGTCTGGATTGTCAGATTTGGAGAAACTGTCTTGGATTATTATTGTTCTGTTTTTTGTTTGTGCCTATTAACTTTGTCATAATTTTTCATCTACTGTAGAAATAGTTAAATTATTGTAAGAACAAGTAATTTTTCTGATTTCTTTTTTAATTTTATATTTTTTGATATCATGAATAAGTCAGCTTCTTCAAGTGGCATCTCTTTTCAGGAGGTTTGCAATCATAATAGCTATTTTGACCTTTGAGTAGGCAGCTCGGAATAGTTCAGTGGATGTTGCACAGAACCATTCCCTCAGATTGCGCAACCATGAAATTCTGTGCCTCCCAATGTTATGCCTGCCCACTATCTCTCCCTGCATGATCAACTGGAGCTACTCGAACTTCTCTCCCCTCATTACGTGACCTAGATACTGTAATTTCCTTGTTTGTACTTCAAATGTAATCTTGAATTGTTTATTCATATTCTTTAGTACCTTGATGTTTGACATCTTATCCTTCCAAGATATCCTTAGCATGTGTCTGTAGCACCACATTTTAAAGGTCGCCAGCTTTTTCATGTGTAGTTTTTTCAATGTCCATGCCTCCATTGCATATAGCAACACAGGAAATGCATATCATTTTATTATTCTAGCCCGCAGATATAATCTGATCTGCCAATCACCCAAGAAAGTACGTATTTTGAGAAATGAATAAGTAATCATCAACAATTGAAGTTTGCCTAAAAATGTTTTCACTATTTTTACATTTCAGTCTAGCTTAATCCTGACTTATGAATGCCCTTCTCTTTGTGGTACTTTTATTAAATACTGGTACCACCATTATTTGTTCTCTTCAGATAGGTAGTTTTTTGAAAGAATGTTTTTATTCATTGTTAATTTACAGACTACTACATTTGTCAGTGTAAAGATAACAGAAATTTTACTTGCTGATTGCTACATGGGGAATTCAGCAAAGCAGAATTCCATGTGGTGCCTGTGTTTTTAATGCTACTATTTCAGCGACCACCACAAGCATTCAATTGTTTGATTATGATAATTGCTGTGAGAATCAGCAAAATTGTATCGATGAAAGTACCACAGTGTGTTTGAAAGTATGCTAGTAAATAATTTAAAAAAAAAAAAATTTTACTCTTTAAATAAAATTTCAACATATGGGACCCATAATGATTGTTTTTCCTACCTCCTTGACTAATTGTAACAAATATTATATGTCATCAATAACCTGTATTCAGTTATCACACAAAATTTAATAAAAATCCAGTCTTAAGATACCTAGCAAAACAGTAACTGTTAGAAAAAGCCAAAATTAGGTTTATTATCCCCCCACTTCTGAATGAGATTCCTCAAATACATAACCAAAGTGACAGTGATTTGATGGAATCATCTAATAAGTACAAGGATGTAATGTTGAGTCCAGAAATAACCAAAAAAGAAAGAAGGTTTTGGCTTCATTCTTTATGAGGGTTTGAATAAGATCAAACACTATTTGAAAATATCTTAGTTGTTGGACATTTTGAGATACGTGACCCATAAGGTCTGCATTTTCTTGTCCCTTAGACCAATTATGACCATAATTAAGTAACTTAAATGCCCCATACTCAGAAATAATCATGTCAAATTTCACTTAAATTGGCCCATCCAGTTGAGATATTAAGCCAAAAACAGACCAACATAAATTCGTAAATATGTATTTACGAATCATTTAAAAAAATAAAACTGTATTTTTTGGTTAGAGGGAGGTCATGAAACCTCAAGATTAGCTTCCTTTTCCTTAATACAGAGTGATCAACTCAAGATGGCCGCCTTTAGGATCTCGGAAACTAGTTTTATGAGAAACTTTAAATAGGAAACTATCCATAGATTTTTCTCTACATTAAAAATACAGTATTACCATTTTTGAAATCTTCACCTATTTTATAATATGGCCAACAACTTCATTATTTCAAACAGAAACATCATGTTTTTATTGCATTTTTTGATAGAAAGTATTATTTGAAGATATTTTTATTCTTTGATATTTTTCCCTAAACACAGCAGTTATGGAGCTACAGGCTGACAGTTGTAAAATCAAATATGGTGGCCGTCTCTATTATCTTAAATGGAAACCTGACGTATTAGTACCTGATTGTCAAATAATATTTTCAAAGTTTGAAAATTAAATAAAGTGAAAAATAAAGTAAAGGTAAGATTAAAAAGACTTTTACCTCTAATACTGTGGTTTTAGTTTTATTTATTAGGAAGGAAGAATTACAATAGAATTGCAGTGTCAGTTATGAAATTTTCAAAATGGCCACCATTATGAAAAATGCATGCAGTCACTCTCCTGAAAACTTCATAACTTTTGACTGTGTGTTGTGATGGATGTTGTACAAATTTTGACTACATAAGCTGTTATTTCTTACATTGAAGCATACCAAGATGTGCAGAACTGATCTTTCATGTATCTTCATAGAAAGTAATCTACCAGGGAAAGAACTGGCCTTCTTGTGGCCAAGCAATAGCTCCTTGGTTATTAACAATTCACCAGTTTTGGAATCGAGCATATAAAAATTCTTTTACCTTGCCTTAGTTGTATGCTTGAGCTCCATCTTGTTGAAAGTACATTTGCATTCACAACAAGTTCATTTTTTTTTGCTTTATGAAATTCACTACAGAAACTCGAAGCTTGTGCAAAGGAATAGAAATTGTAATTTTTGTAGCGTATGAAAAATTGCCATGCTTTACCAGGATCTGAACCCAGACCTCCGGATGAAAGGCCGAGATGCTACCACTCGTGTCATGGATGCCAGCAATTTGTCAAGTCATCAATAAATGGCAGTAGAACATCTTTCAGCAATTTACGGTTTTGAGCTCCCTTAAGAGTTCCCTTGTAGAAATGCATGGCCAAAATTTGATTGTTGACGGCACACCAGCAGTTTATGGAAAATTTTACTTGATTGTATCTTTCTCTGACAGTAAATGAATTTTCTTGTGATCAATAATGTTTTTTTTTTTTCAGTTGTGCATTCCATTACTGGAGAAATTGGTTTTATCACACCAAATAATATTAGACAAAAGATTAGAATAATCTAGAACCTTTTTTGCAATCCAGATGCTGAGAATTAAAGCCTTCTTCCTTTATCACCAGGCATTATAGTGTGGAGAACTGCAGGTTTAGGATATGCATGGTGTTGTGCTTCTGCAACATATTTTCTACTGAACCATAAGATACCAGGTAGCAGTTACACTGCTTCCCTTAAGGAAAGCTGTATGATATACATCACAGACGTCCAGAATATCGGTCGCAATATTTTTTGTAACAACACTTTTGAAAAGACCCATTCATAGATTTCTGATTAATCCTGAAGATAGTTAATTGGATGGATGTCTAGCAGTATATTGCTGCTATACATACATTGATGTTGAATTTCTGATAATTAGAAAATAAATTTCCAGCTTTTCCAGTTTTTTGTTATTATCAAATTGCAGTATTAAAACAATAATTACATAAAAAAACTGATAAACAAACACCAACACAAATAAAGATTATTAAAAACCAAAGCATTTATTAAATTCTTAACAATTCAAAGAAGTAATGAATTAGGCGACATATTAACAATCAGTGGGTGTACTGTTAAATTCAAGAAATTTTTCAACAATGTAAAAAACAGCTGATAGGTATTTAGTATTAAAATTATATTTATTATTTTTAAGATTAAATGTCAGCCCATAGCTCTGTAACAGCTGCGTTTAGAGAAAAATACCCAAGAATCAAAATATCTAAATACTGTTTTCTTCCCAAAAATGCAATAAAAACATGAGGGTTTTATTTGAAATGATGAAGCTGGCCGCCATATTGGAAAAAGAGTGAAGATTTCAAAAATGATAATACTGTATTTTTAATGTAGGGAAAATGTAGAGAAGGTTCCCCATTTAAAGTTTCTCATAGGACTTAGTTTCTGAGATTCCAATGTTGGCCATCTTGAGTTGATCACTTTATATAGTATACTGCATAAATTTTCAGTGTAATTATATAATCAGGGAAGTAATAATATTACTCTAGATTAAATATTGGTCTACCTGAGAGAATTGAAAGTTGCACCTTCTTTTATTACAAATGTAATATCTGTATATTAAGTTAGAATAGAATATCTAATATGTTAATGTTAGTAAGTTTTTAAATGTTTTTATTTTATATTTTCATTTGCTCCATAAATGATAATTCTTTTTACAGGTTTGACTATGCTGGTTTATACGGTGTTATTTTATTGCTGTTGGTAATTGCTAATGTTTGTGTAGTTCTATGGGATAGTTATCTTTCTCATACGGAAATATTTATCAGTATTAAACGCTCACTGTCATTTATATCAGGTGAGTTAAGCACAATATTCCTTGTCAGTTTAAGTTTGTTACTTCGTAGTTGAAATTTATCTTTTATTAACTTCTAGTTTAGTTTAAAAATCATTATATATAAAAAAAAAAGTTGTAATAAATTTTTGTTTGAAGTAAAAAAAAAATTAATTTACAACTCAGAACTTGTGTTAAGAGTTACATAACATAATTTATTGGAACTATTTAAATGCTTTCTGAAGCACAGACTTCAATGAACAGTTCTCAGCTCTTGCTAGACCCTATCGTAGATCTTAGAGTATTAATATCTGTAAGTAGTATTTTGTTTAAAACTTGTGTTCTAATTTTATTTAAGGAAGGATTAGGAATTACTTTTTTAGCTTATTGAAATACTGGGTGTTTCTAAAAGGATGCAACCCTAATATTAAGAATGGAGAAGTCACGCATAGGTAAATTTTATTTTTTCCTTCATGTCAGTTGGCAACACTGTACTCAAGGTTAGCCGCTTGTAACAGTTGAAATGTCCTTTTATGCATTAGTGCTATATTAGTTTAAATTCATCTCTTTGTGTTAACTATGTCATTTTCCAAGGATGGGTATGTGTTTATTATTGAGACTTATTGCGCATAAATCTTACAAATGAGTGAAAGACGAGCGTCGGATAAAATTTCCTAAATCTTCAGTTCCTAATAAATCGACAATGTTGCATTTGATTAATAAATTTTGTGAGACTGGGAGTGTTCATGATTGGAAAAGCACATGTTGACCATTACTGTTAACAGTAGAAGTTTTGGAGGATGTGAAAGAACATTTGACTCGCTCACCCAGAAAATCGCTCAGAAAGTTATCTTCACTGGATGGGTTTTCACTATCTACAGCTTTCAGGGCTACTAAAAAATGACATTGCATGCTTATTGCATTAGTGTCATTCAAGAACTGAAAGAAGTAGATCATGGAAAACATTTACAGTATTGTTATTGGTTTCGTTCTCTTGTTGATGAGAATGGTATTGAAATTTTGGATCATGTTTATTTCAGCGGTGAGGCATGGTTTTACTTGGATGGCTACATTAACAGCCAAAACTGCTGAATATGGAGTGCTGAAAATCCTCGCGTGTTTCATGAATGAACATTGCATGCATGTAAAATTGGTGTTTGGTGTGCAATCTCCCGGCATTGTGTAATAGGACCTTTAATTTTTGACAAATATGTAGGTGGTGTGATTTATTGCAACTTAATTGAGTAGTTTATTACCATGTTAGATGTACATGAACGAGAATGTCTGTTCCAGCAGAATAACACATGTCATACTGCTAATAAAATGTTGGATATGTTATGAGAATTTTTTGGCCATCGTTTGATATCAAAAGGATTGTGGCCTCCAAGATCCCCAGATCTTGCACTAGCAGACTTTTTCCTTTGGGGGTATTTAAAAAGTTTAGTTTTTTAAACAGTTCTCATATACTTAATGAATTGAAGGCTAACATTGAAAGTGATATTTCAAACATTACGAAAAGTGGTTACAAATGTTATGAAACATGTGCAAACCTGCATTGGGATCACTGGAAATCATTTTGAACATCTGTTGTAAAGTTATTAAAAGTAGTTTGAATATTATTGTATAAGTATTTTATTACCATTAATATTTTTGTAATAAATTCACGTCGTCAAACAAAGGGGGGGTTGTATTTTTTTTGAAACACCTGTTAGTAAGCTTGTTAAACTTAGTATGTAGCCACCAGATAGGAAGCAAAGGTTTCAGTTTGGGCTACCAAATCATACATTTTTTTTCTACTTGCACACCTCAGTATCTTAGCAGTCCTTGACATCCTCTGTGTGACCTAACAGGGTTTGACCTACCTGTAGGTTTAGGTCAGTGAAATTGGGAAGAGGGATCACCGAGAAGAAGAAAGGTGGATGATACTAAAGACAATTTATTCATAGTGGAAAATTATCTTTCATAAGGTTAATTCTTTCATACTTAGGAAAATTATTCAATAATTAATAAATACTTTGACAAAAGTATCAACAATTAAATTAATGTACTTCTACCATATATAGACATGCAGTATTTTTAATTGGTCATGAAGATAATCTCTGAACATCATTTTTAGCAGGGTAAATCCATTTGAAGTGACCCAAGGGTGGTTGCTTGACCAGTTCAAAAAAAATTGAAACATACCCATTTGTTTCCTATATGTCTCAGGACCTATAAACTATTTTTTTTTTTTTTTTTAATTTTTAATTTAAGCAGTTTACCTGTGGTAGCCATTTTTGTTACAGTGTTAGATTTTTACAGTATTTTCAACTAATTTCACGTAAAACAATGGAAGAACAATGTTCCATAGGAATTTATGTGAATGAAAGGTTTCATGAAACAGTGTATGGTACAGTGCCAAAGAACTCATTAAAATTTGTGAGTTTAGTGATGAAAACCAATAACTTATTTTTTTACGTGTTAATTCAGATGTCACTAGTGTTTGTAAATATCATGAAAAAATGTTTTTGTCAAAATTCAGTCACCTGTATGGACAGTTCTGTTGTGACCCTTTGAGAACTCATAAAAAAATAGATAAGAAAAACTTAAGACAAATAACATTAGAGCAAGCTCTTAAAGAACACATTTTTCCAAATTTAAATTTAGTTCCTGTAAAGACTCTTTGTGTTAATTGTTTCAAAAGTATTTCTTCTCAGCAGAACTAAGAACTATATGAATGTGAAGACCAAGAGCAATACATTGCCCTGCACCACATTATTGAACAATTGGATGTTGCTTGTAGCATTTTGGGTGTATTACCTCCATTAAAATTGAAAAAAATTAAACATTGATCAAAGGCCATTAGCATTCAAATTTAAAATAAATAAGGAATCTGAAAAATAATGAACTTTCATTGCTACAAAAACAGGATATTTCATTGAAAAATAATTAAAATTTTGCTACAATTTATTTTTTCTTTGATCGTGTTTACTAAAATAAATCAATATAAAAATAAAAATTAATTCTTGAAAAAAGATATAGGCTATTCATTGAAATCTCAGTTTGGGTAAGTTTTTCAAGCATTTTTGAATCAAAATTGTATTAGGTTACTGGTATTGATTGGTTAAGTTAATATAAATTACCACCTATCAATAATTTAAAAAAAAAAACCTTTAAAAATATTGAAAATATCAACTTCCAACAAGATAGGGGCTAAATATAAAAAATGTAAAGTGCAAAGAAGACAAGAAACCCCCTTGGAGCACTTATTTAGTGAGTCAAAATGGTATCGCTTTTAATAGGTTTTCATGATTTTTGAGATGTTATAACTTTTTTATTAGTACAATACAGAATAAACTTTTTCATTTGCCATAAACATGTACAAAAACACTGCAAGTTGTGCAAATTCCAGATTTTTATCACCAGCCCCATCAGAGTTATTTTAAGCCAAAATTTGAATTTAAAAAAAAAAAAATTAGTTTTCAAAAATTAATAAAACTTTAGGGATAAGTATATCACCATTAATATTATTTATGGTAAAACTGCTAACATATAGTTACACATACAAAAATAATTCAAACTGTGTATGCCATCTCTGCCTCTTGAAAAACATTACCAAAAGTGAAATTTCACTTTTCAACTTTATGTTCAACTTATTGGTAATTTTCTCATAAACCACTGGATATATCTTTTACCCTGAGAAAATGTGAATAAATTGCTTTTTATTTCATCCTTCCAGGACCAATAGTTTTTTAGTTATGATTTTTTCCATAAACCCTTACAATCACAAAAATAGGTGTACGCACCATAACAAAAATGGCCGCTACAGGTAAACTGCTTAAATAAAAAAATGTAGGAAATAAGTGGGTAAGTTTAAATTTTTTTGGAATTGGGCAAGCAACCAGCTTATTGTTTTTTGGGACACTTCGAATGGATTGACCCAATATTGAATGATTATTTTTGTTTACTCATTAATATTTTAGTTATTATTTCTTTATTTTAAGTTTTGTTTTCTTGTTTCTAGATATATCAACAAAGTGTTGTTGGAAACCAGAAAATTATCCACATTTGTGTTCACCTTATTCACCATGCATTACTTTGCAGTGGACATATCGTGATGGTTCATTAGTTAATTTACCATGGTCTTTGTTAGTGGAAGGGGATTTAGTATCAATTAGACCTGGACAACCTGCACCAGGACACTGTATACCAATTTCAGTTAGTATTTTTATGTTAGTTTCTGAGTACATAAGTCTTTGATCTGATCAGTACATTAAAATAAATTATATAATTCACCTCTAATAAGTTTTCTCTTGCTGATATTGATACATATTTTATATTTACATTACAAAAATTGTATTGAATAATAACCATTTAAATCAATTTTTTTGTGTTAAAATATTGTTTATAAAAAATAGTTTTCTTATATTTTCCATCTGCCAAATTTGATTAATTAAAAACCCTAGACCCCTCACCCACTATAAACATTATAATTTTTATTTCTTATATATGAGATATTTTATTTTGGAGGTTAACTTTCTTTTCCTGATCTTCAATCCATTTATTATGATAAAAGAATTAAAAATATCTATAATTATTTTAAAAAAAATCAAATATTATAAAACAAATAGGAAAACAATGAAGTAATAAAACAAAGTATTCACGGACACAAGAACTAACTAAAATCAAATCACCAGAAAATAAACTATGCCGAGTTAAAGAAAAAAATCATCATAATTCTATAACAAGCAGAAAAAAGTATAAAAAAAACTGACTTAAATTTTCAACTCAAAATAGAAATAACCAAACAAATTTCAGAAAATAAATTTAATCTAGGACACACACAAAAAAGTTACTGATACAGGTTTTACTCGTAGTTTTGATCATCGATTATACTATGTAAATGTGTTTTGAATGTAATGTTTATTTTTGTATTTCATAAATTTTTTATCTGTTTTTGTAGTTAAATTTTTTATTTAGGACTTATAGTCTTCATATTGTTATAACACATCTGAAAAGCAAGAGAGTTTTAAACATTCAGTATATTGAGTTTGTCTCTGTGTTAAGTGATTAGGATTGAATTTAAATATATTGTTATTCATTGCTAAGGGAAAATTTCCTGTTTTATTCTAAACAGGAAATATAATCTACGATAGATTATGTTAGGTGTGTATGTTTCAAATAAGATTGCATTACTGTGTGTCCCATAGCATGTAGACATTTTTCATTGTATCAAAGACAATAAATAGCATAGATTCATAGAGAATAGAAAGTAATGTCAAGAAGTATGAATCAGCCAAAAGTCTGATGAGAAAAAAAATCATATATAAAATCCCTCTCAAGCAACATCATGTTTTGTATGAAAGAACTTACATTAAATTATTGCATAACAAGTTAACCTTGATGGATCACCAAATAATTTTATGTCCAATGTAAATTGAAAAAAGTTAATAAAATTTATTAATAAATTTTAAAATTGTTTTTTCATCTTTTACGACCGTTTAGAATCACTTAAGTCAGTTCATTATGCAAGTCTCTTCAAATGGATTGTTTGGGCCTTGCGGTCCTCCCAATACTTTTTCATAAACTTCAATCTCCATTATCTTTCTGTTGTTGAAAATGTTCATGTTGTGAGTTTCTTTCTTGTTAGTGTGAAGCAAGTGTTTTTGTCCTTGATTTTTTCGTTTAATTTTATCTTGTCTGTAGTAGTGTTTTGTCCTTGATTTTTTCGTTTAATTTTATCTTGTCTGTAGTAGTGTCTTCAGGTGTAAGGCAAAATTTCCTTTAGATCTTCTCTTATTTCTCTGATTCATCTGCATTCTGTCTTTGTGTTTTTGGAGTTGAGATTGTACTGTACCAACTGTTTCAGAAGTCTTGAATCTTGCATTCTCTTGATGTGTCCAAAAAATCCAAGTCTTCTCTTATGCATGGTAGCAGTGATGTGTTCTAACTCTTTGTACATCACTTTTTTAGGCATGATCCATCACTGTCTGTCTTTCTTATAATTGTTATTGATGCAGGTTCTTCCAGTTCTTTTGATTTTCTGGAATCTGTTGGTCTTTGTTCGTTCAAATGAAAGTGTTTCTGCTATAAAGTGACTTCAGTTTTATAACTGTTGCAGTGTCTTAATTTTGCGTTTATGGGTAGACTTTTTAGTAGTTATTTTTTGCTAGTTTGTTTGTTCCTGTTTGGATTTAGGTTTTTTCATTTAGGTTGTTTGTTATTATTTCTCTGAGGTATTTAAATTGGTTTACTATTTTGACTTTATTACCATTTACATTTACTTCTTTTTTGTTGGTTTTTGGGCTATAATTTCTGTCTTCGAAAGATATTTTGAGCCCAATTTTATTTGCAATGTTTTGAGGTTCCATAATATCTTGTGTTATATTTTATGTTTTAGCTTCATTGATGTCATTTGCTAGCAGTGCCAAATTGTTGGCAAAACCAAGGCAGTTTGTTTTGATTTTTTGGACTATTTTTATTTTTGGAGGACTTTGTGAGCCATTCCCTATTACCATTTCTAGAGCGTAGTTGAGTAGTAGCAGTGAGAATCCAATGTCTTGATGCAGTTCTGTTTTGATCTCAAATGGTTCCAAGAGTTTGTCTTAATTTCACTTTTAATTTTGAGTTTATGAAGGTCAGTTCTATCGTTATTAATTTGGGATGTAGTCTTAGGTGTCTTAGAATCTTTAGTAAGGATTCTCTGTGGATGCAATCATGTGCTTTTTTGAAATCTGCAATTATTATCACCATGTATCTGCTTCTTTTTCTGTTGTAATCTATTATTAGCTTGAGACTCATGATCTGGTCTGGACAGCTTCTCCAGGGTTTGAAACCTCCCTGGTATTCTAGTTCTTTCTCGAGTTGTGATTGTGACCTGATCCTGTTGAGGATGATTCTTGAAAGAATTTTGTATGTTGTGTCTAGAAGTGAGATTTCCCTGTAGTTGTTAGGGTCTGTTTTGTTTGCTTTTTTATGTAGCGGGTGGATGAGGTCTGTCATCCATTGTTCTGGTAGTTCTTTGATGAAGATGTTGTTGGAGGGTGTTTTTGCCGGTTTTCCTGCAAGTTTCCAAATCTCTACTAAGATGTGATCCCCTGCCGCTTTGTAATTCTTCATCTCACCAAGTATCTGGTAGATTTCTTTTATTGTGGGAAGTTTGATTTTTTCCGTTGATGTTGTCATTGGGGTGCTGTTGTTGAAGTTTGGGAGTTTTATATCGGTTCTTTGCAATTTAGGAGTTTGTTGAAATATTTAGCTAGGATATCTGTGTTGTCTTTATTGTTATGGGCCAGAGTATAGTTTTCATCCTGCATTAGTTGGGTTGGGGGTTTGCATTTTTAGAGTTGTTTTTTGAAGGTTTTTTGGTAGTGATTTTGCATTTTGTTGAATTCTTCTATTGATTTCAGTGTATCTTTATGGTGTTGTCTTATTATTTTCATTAGGGCTTAGATGGTTTCTTTTCATTGTTTTATTAGATCTTGGAAAGATGTTTCTTATTTTTGGGATCAGTGAATAATCATGCTTGATGTCTTCTCCACTGTTTCATCGCACTCACTGTTTCACCATTGATGCTTTTTATGGGTTTTTATTGGGGCCAATTCTTCTGCAGTTTGTTTAAGGTTGTTGACTAGGTCTTCAAGTTTATCCCTGATTGTTATTTTTTCAGTTGTTTTTTGGTAATTTTCATTCTTGATTATATGGGTATGGTATTATATATGGTTATTATATATGGTATTTTATTTTAGTTTTAGAGGCTTGGTTTTGTTGCTTTCTTTGGGGAATGAATTTAATTTTAATTTTGACAAGTGGTGTTATATTGATTAATGAAGTAGCTTTTACATAATTTTGTTACATTAATGAAAGTATAGTAATGTTTTAAATCAGAAAATAATTGAGTGGGCAAGTATATTGAATTTCACTGAGACTATTAAACATAATGCTGATAATAATAATAAACACAAAGTCAGATAAAGCTGAACTGAACATTGATCCATGAATAGCTCCTCATCAGAAATTGTAAAGAATGACTCGAGAACAGATTCAGAGTTCCTAATGGGATTATTTTGCTCAATTCTGTAAGGAATATGAAACATGAGTGGAATTGTGAAATGACAAATAATTTATGTGAACAAATTATTTGGTGATGATATTTGTGGAGGATATTCATAATCCCATTACAGTAACTAAATTTTTTGGCATGTTTACTCAACTTACTACTTTTGATTTAATAATGTTTAACCTGAATCTGGAATGAAGTAGGTATTTACAGCTGGTCTTATATATCTTTAATACCCCCCCCCCCCCCGCGCGAATAGAAGTAACACGAGTTGTTTTTTAGTGGACCACCCAGCTAGAAATTAGTACAGAACTGTTTTAGCATTTTTTATTTAAAGATTTTCTGTCTGTAACAATACGTTTTGCCTATTCAATCAAAACCCATAACAGTAATGTTAAAATTGTGTCTTTATTGACATCATATTTTCACAGATAATTTCATTTTAACATCATAACAAAATATTATAACAGTTACTTTCCAATACTTTTTTATGACCATGATATTTTTTATAAACCTTTTACTTCCAAGAGTGGAAACTAAAAGAATAGATTAGCAAATTAGGCTATCACATGTGTTTCATATTTGTTATTGCTTAACATTAATTAATTACTCAAATTAATATTGTTAATTGACAAAGATTCTGTATCTACTGTAAAGTTCTTAATATTTTTACCAGATAACATATACGTGTAACATTCGTGATGTTATTATAATTAGGGAAATATCTACAAAAATCTTATTTTTGGATTAGCTTATTGAGTTTGAAATCTAACATATACTTCATAATTAATCTAACAACTTAAAATGAAACAAAAACATTGAATTTTGTCTATAATACGGATTTGAATTGTAAAATTAGTCATAATAGTAGTAAGAACAACAGTAAAATATCAAGCATTATTACTGTGTTACATCAGTTTCATAAGAAATCAAATTATGTACATTTATGATGAAATATTCTAGAATTAAAAGTTATATTTATTTTTATTTATTATGAAATGAAATACTAAATTAAATAGGTCATTTCACTAATTAATGTATTTTGTCTTTATTGTTTCTTGTAGACATTGTAATTTTCAGAAAAAAGTAGGTACTACATCATTAATGAGTTAATAAACTGTATTTGTAGTATAGGTGCAGAAAATTTTTTTTACTAAGTTTAATTTTCATTGTTATTTATGTTAAAGAAAGACAGCCCGGAGTTACAGGCTGGTCAGGTATATTCACCCGTACCAGTTGATGGGACTACAGGTATGGGAGGAGGTGGTTCTGGTAAATTGTCTGCTCGTTCACCATTAACCAATAAACTTTATAAATTACTTGAGACACCATATCTACGTAATTTACAAACCATTTTAAATGATTCTGGTTCAACTTCACGTCCTGTTACTTTTCATAATCGTGCTCGTAAACTTTTAATGCATAATTGTGTTGAACAACTTGGAATACCCCTTTTATTGGTAAATATTTTAATGTTATTTCTAATTTTTTTATATTAAAATTAGTATTTTGTCTTAAGTATATAATACTCGGCTGCACTGGTGGAAGATGACTGATGCCGACCCAACACTGCGGGGCTCTTGTGGCCACCACTGCCACACTGTAGTGGGGATCTAACTGCTTCTGAGGGAAATCTTGTTTTGATTTCAGTGAACAAGTTGCAGCTCCCTGGCTACAGTCGAGTCGACATCACTGGAGACCAGCTTCCAGACTCAACAGCTCTTCTCAGAGCTAACGCAAAAATGGCCCCTTTCAGGGCTCCACTCCAGAAACCTCAAACAGTCCTTTTCAGGGCTATCACAAGGTTTTAAATTGCAATGTGCCATCGAAGTCATTTGGCGACAATAGTTCTTTTCAGGGCTATCATAAGGTTTTAAAATACGGCCATTGAAGCCATTCGGCGACAATATATATGTATTTACACATACCTAAGTTACAGATAGATGAAAGATTTATAAATAAAAGTAAAGCATTTCTTGGAAAGTGGAATTTTTTTTTTTAATTCTGTTTAATAAAATAATTTAAAAGAAAAAAAAATTATGCCAATGAAATGTTAAATTTTACATGGTTCCCATAGGCAGGAAAAGTTAGGAAATATAAACTAAGTCAGGAGTTTTAGAAAAAAAATTAGGAAAACTCAGAAAAAATTGCAAAAAAATCAGAGAATTGCATTTTTGTTACCGAGTTAAGATTATATTATTAATAAAATATTTTTTAAGTAATGCCAAAATATATTTGATATACTGTCCTGGCATTGGGAAGTGGCGATCCTATTGCCCAGCACATTGCAACAATGTGCATCAAGCAGCTTGTCCTGTTCTTACTTACATTCCTTAACTATTCTTTTATATTAAAGCAGGAATATTCCATATAATAGTTAATTTTTTCACTGGTGAAGTTTTAACAAAACATTATCATTGAAAAATTTAAAGGTTGTTTAAAATTTTAGAAGAAGAATTTTTGGAATTTTTTTCAAACCACCATGAATTTTTTTTTGTATTTTAGGTAATTAATTGCTTTTAAATGGCATCTGTAAAGATTCTGTTTAATGACCAGTGGTTAGATATAAACTTACACCCAATGTGTATCATGATTTTGGACTGGGCAATATGGCCAAAAGGGAGTGTGTGTAATGAACATTTTGTATTGGACAATGTGGGCCAAAAGGGAGTGGCTTCACACAGTAAAGGAAAGCAGCATACTGAAGTAATTAAAATAAGGAATTCTCAGCCTTCACTGAAAAATTTTTTCTTCCAGTGGAACTTCAACTCAGCAGACTAAAGCTTTGATCAACAGTTGTGAGAACGGTGGTTGTGATACATCCCTTTGTTCTTTGCCTGGATCTTTTGGTCAGAGTAATAGCATTTCAGCAACAAATGATACATTTGAATCCTCGACTTTATTTATGCAAATGACAACACAATTACTTATCTTTTTATATAAAGATAATTTTTCTAAGGTATAGATTATTTAGGTTCTCAATGTTGTACAAAATACGAGGTGCGACAATAAAGCAATGAGACTGATGTGAAAAAAAAAGTTGCTTATCGTTTTAGTTATGTTTAGTGTTGTCTCCTTCAAAGTAGTTCCCCTCTGATTGCACACACTTAATCCAGCGCTTCTGCCATTGATGGTAACATTTCTGGAACTCATCTTCTGTAATATCCTCCAAGACCCTCGTCACAGCTTTTTGGGCATCTTGTGTTGTTTGAAAATGGTGTCTCTTGACCGCCATTTTGAGTCTTTGAAATAGAAAAAAGTCGCACAGAGCGATATCTGGTGAATAAGGTGGCTGTGGTAGTACTGAAATTTATTTTGAGGTTAAAAATTGCTGTACTGACAGAGCAGTATGGGATGGTGCATTATCGTGATGCAGACTACAATTATCAGCAATGTTGGCACCGACACGAAGAACTCGTTTACGAAGTCTTTCTAAAATTTCTTTGTAAAAATATTGGTTAACTGTTTGTCCAGGAGGCAACACTCTTTATGAACAATTCCCTTGGAATCAAAGAAGCACACAAGCATGCATTTCACTTTTGACTTTGACATGCGAGCTTTTTTTGGTCTGGGTGATCCCTTGAGCACCATTGCGAACTTTGGCGTTTTGTCTCTGGATCGTATTGAAAAACCACCCTTCATCACCAGTGATAACACAGCTCAACAAATCTGGATTGATTTCCGTTTACTCTAACAGATCGGCTGCCACATTTTTCTGTGTTTCTCGCTGTTGTTGTGGGAGATTTTTGGGGACCATTTTTGCACAACTCTTTCTCATACCAAACTCTTCAGTTAATATTAGACGAACCGTTTCTCGATTGATGTTGAGTTCTTCTGCAATCATTTTCACGGATAATCTTCGATCAGATCGTACGATTTCACGCACCCTGGTCAAGTTGACATCTGTTTGTGAGGTTGATGGTCGTCCACTGCGGTCTTCATCTTCAACATTCGTTCTGCCTTCACTAAAAATTTTATGCCACCGAAAAACTTGAGCTCTTGTCATAACCTCCTCTCCAAAAGCCTTCTGAAGCTTACCATAAGTTGTCGTCGTGTTTTCACCCAATTTAACGCAAAAAGAAATGGCATACCGTTGCGCAATATTTTGCGGTTTCATTTCTGTGACGAGAGACACAAACACGTGTTCACTTGTTACAGCACAACTCACGACTGAGCAGTTGCATCAATGTGCCGCTTGGACTAGAAGTAGCTTATAGACCAAGGTCAAAGATGGTGTGCCTATGCAAGCTGCAGGGTTGCTACATCTTGCAAAGAAAAATCAGTCTCTTTACTTTATTGTCACACCTTGTATGTTATCTTAAGGTTCATTTGAAGATATTGGTGCAACTTTTAAAATTATATTTCCTGATAGTTATATAGCTTCAAAATTCTGGCTTGGAGCTACTAAATGCTCTTATGTCATTATTCATGGCCTTACTTTATACTTTGATACCATTCCGTAAGTACATAGAATAATAATGACACAAAATATTTTTCAAATAAATGTTAGTAATGTTTTTTCTGTATAAAATAAGGTTTTCTATTTTAGTTTCTTATCTGTATTACTTTTAGTCACAGTGATTTTAGTTTTCCTGTAGTTGCAATCATACATATATTCTTTGTTAAATTTAAATGTTTGTTTTTTAGCATTTTTATGTAAACCAAGTTATTAAATATTGTTTTTTTGTTTACTTTGCAAACTAATGTAGGCTAGTTTTTGTGAAAGTTTTTAGCAATCTTAGGTGCAAACCAATTATTTTTAAAAATTGCTTTAGTTCATATTTCTTACTATGTTACTCTTAAGTTACCATGATGTTCATTTTTACAACAATATCCAAAAACCTATTGGATATTGTTGTTTTTTTGTACTTTGCAGTGCAATTTATTGAAACAATTTATCACAAAAAATAGCCTAATTTTAGATGTAAAAAACTTTAAAAAATAATTTAATAATAAATAATAAAAAAAGCCATGAGTTGGGTAGCTGTGGAGTAGTGGAGGCTGCACAGAAAATAAAATATATATTTGCAGAGTAAATGGTAGTTGCATAACATTGTGGAGTCGGGAAATTTTTACTAAATTGGTCAGTAAAAGTCAGGAAAAATGAATCTTAAATTCAGTGGGAACCCTGTTTTAATTATTTACAATATTTTTTATTGACCTTTATATAGGTATAGTTTCAATTGATTTGCTATCAGTTGTAAGTGCAGAACAAACAGGATTAGTGTTTTTAGGTTAATGTTTTGTGAGTAAATTGATCCTAAGGTGTATGTTTATATATTATTCTTTTATTTTTTTCAGATTTGTATAATTAGTGTAAATGCAATGCGTTACATATATTTGAAAAAGTGGGTTGGTTCTGGAACATGGTTAGACATGTTTGTGATAATACCAATAACTGTAATTCTTCCATTGTTACCGTTAATTTTTCCTATGGTATGGGTATTGCTGACATGTTATGGTAATTCTATTATGTCTGCTGCTATTCTTCAACAAAAAACAAATCATTGTGAAATGAAACAAGTAAGTGTACATTATAGTAAACAATAATTTTTTTCAATTCTATTAATATGAATTATCCTATGTATGTATGCTATAAAATTTCTGCCTGTTCTGATTATTACTGATGTAAATTCATAAATTGCTGAGAAAAACTCTGATTGATGTTTGGTTTCTTCTAAATTATTAAGTTATTTGCTTTCAAGAACGAGCTGTGGTAGAAGCCCGTTGATGAATGGTAGTAAAAAATATTAATATAAAAACAAAATTCATTTTCTTATTTTAAAAAGTAAACAAGTAAGGTGTATAATAAATCAAATATCCAGTAAGTTCTATTTACAGACAATCTTTTTAAAAGTAGTACAACATTATCAAATAAGATAAATATTTAGTTAATTTTTGTTTATATCTTTTCTTTAAGGAGCAATCTGATCCATTTGAAGATACAGATCTTGCTGAAAAAGGATCAAATTTATTGGAGTCACGATTGCCATGGAAAATACGTTGGCAGTTATTTACTGAAGTTTTAATGGGGCATCAAAATTATGGTTTAATAAGATCTGCTAATCTACTTCATGTACTTGGCTCCGTTACGGTAATTGTTTTTTAAATTATCATTTTCTGTTATTTTCTATAATATTATTAAAGTGTGATAAGGCTGTATCTTTACTTATGAGTTGGAATCTGTTTGAATAGTTTGTAGTCCAGTTTGGATAGTTCAATATGTCATATAGGTATTTGGGGATAGGTGTGGATACTTCTTAGGAAGCCTGAGTCTGCTCTTAGGTTAGGTTACAAACCTATATATTGTAGGTTACCTGTTATAATATAGGTTACCTATTGTAACACACATACACACACACACACACACATACACACATATATATATAAAACTGTTCTTAGGTTAGTGGTTAGGTTGTTATAGTGATATTCATCAGTAATGTAATTCATGCTTGCAAGGACCTTGAAGATGTCCTTTGACAGCTTGCAGGCTGAATTTTTCTTATATGATGTGTCTGTATGATAAGCATAACATGTTCTGTAATATTGTCAGGTAAAGTAGGGCATCCTAATATGACTTAATATATTTTAATGTTTATGTGACAACATGATTGCAGTACAACCTTGAAGTTGCACATAAAAAAAGAATTTTCTTGAAAATGGTCTGTTTAACCCTAGGTAATTAATAAAGTTTTCTGTTGGCTGGCAGAACTATTGTATTTTTAGAATTTTGTAGAGGGTTTTTTTTTAACTAGCTTTGTTATTTTGGACTTAAATGAAAATTCTTGTTGGTAGAAGCAACATCATATATTAAAATCTAAGTTTATTTGTTTGCTATATTTTCTGGTAGAGCTACTTTTTTAGAAGTATACTATTACAGTGTACTTTCTTTCTTTTTCCTGTTTAACCTCCGGTAACCACCGTTTAGATAATTCTTCAGAGTATGATATGTATGAGTGTAAATGAAGTGTAGTCTTGTACATTCTCAGTTCGACCATTCCTGAGATGTGTGGTTAATTGAAACCCAACCACCAAAGAACACTGGTATCCACGATTTAGTATTCAAATCCATGTAAAAATAACTGGCTTTACTATGACTTGAACTCTGGAACTCTTGACTTCCAAATCAGCTGATTTGGGAAGACACATTCACCACTAGACCAACCCGGTGGGTTATTACAATGTACTATAGCACAATTAGTGTTACTACCAACACATAAATTCTTATTGATATTCAGTAAATCACATTAAATGCATTCATTAGCTTTACTAGCGTGTGGAAGTGTAGTGAAACCCAAAATTCTTGTAATAAAATGTATTTTACTTTCTTCTAGATTCATTACAAATTTTTTGTTGGGAGAGAAGAAACATTCCTGAAAAAATGCACTGTTGATACAGAGTAATCTACCAATTCAGTTTGGGTGAATCAAAGCTATTCGCTCTCTGGATTTTGACCTAATTTGGATTTTCTATAAAAGATTAGGGGGGGACATCTTTCAGGAAATTTTGATTGAAAAATCGAGGAGCCCGCCCAGAGGGGTTGAAGTTTTAATAAATATATATGTTCATCTGAATTGATAGATTACTTCATCACCCATCCACTTGTAAACATTGACAATTTTATTCATGAAATGTCAAGACTAGTTTGTATAATCAGCATCCATTAAAGAAATATTTCAAATCATTGACACATGCTTTGTGTTACAAATGTATCAATAATATTAATAATAATATTCAGTGTCAAGAATAAATATAATAAATAATACTGCTTCCAGATTAAAAAAAGAAAAAAAAGGATTTTAGTAGATCTAGAATCTCATTGATTGTTTAGAGAATTCATTGTACATCTGAATGTATGTATCCTCCTGTGAAGGAATAATTTAGTTCATTTTTGATTAATTTTGTTTAAAAGATTGTAAAAACGTGATCAGTATCCTTTCAACCAAAACTTATGAAAAACCAACTGTTAGTATATAAGTTTATAAGGTCTATGAAGGCATAATTGGTAGTTTATTCTCTTTCTATTTCTTTAATAAATTTTTCTTGTTAACAGGTAAGATTTCTAAAAACCATATGAAAAGTATAAGCACGCTTGTTTGAAAACATAGTCATCTACACACTTTCGCTTCTACTCTGCTGTAAATTCATTTTTACTTTCACTCATTAAATTTTTTTTTGAAGTCACATAGTGCAATGCAGTGGGGGGATACATGCTAAAAAAATTATTGATTTGTGTTCAATTTATGTATTAATTGCCAGATTGTAATAATTCTTTTAGAAGATTTGTACACATTATCATAGAATTCATGTATGCAGTGAATTTATGTACATTAGATTATAAATTATTTAATACAATAAATTTAAGTAAATTTTACAAATAATAAAATATCAAAATAAATTTAAAACATTAAACTTTATTTATTTAAATAGTAATAACAGACTGATGCTCAGTAACAGTTACTGTTGCTTAATAACAGAAAATGGATTTTGTGGTATATGAAAAATGTCAATACTTTGACACAAATTGGAACTTCCTCATAAAAAAAGCAGAGATGCTACCACTCTGCCATGAACATTGGCATTGTTAATACAAAAGATAAGTTAATGAATTGAATGTAAAATAATCATAAAAAATTAATGTTAGTAAAATAAAAAAATAATCAATTAAATTATAAACAAATCAATAAAACAAAAATATAGTAACTGAAGTGGCCAACTGCATTGTTGAACTTTATTCTAACTTAAAATTGAGCTTACACTTATAGTGATAAAAGTTGCTACCTATTAATGAAAAAAAATACCTTTTGCTTTCTGACTTTCAGTTTGAAAAACTCCTGTAAATTTAGAACTTATGATATATTTAATAGACAACCATGTATGCCATTAGTTTTGTTCATTAAAAATTTTGTTTTTTCAGTCATTATGTTGTGTTGATAAAAAGGGTATTCTGTCTTGGCCTAATCCAACTGCTGAAAAAATATTTTTCTTAAGAAAACCTGATACACCAAGGTAATGATGATTTTTATTATTTTTTTCTTTTAAAATTTTCTTTTTTTTTGTTAATGTTAATTCCTTTCATTAAAATTATATTTTAACTCATTATTAAAATATTATTTTGTATTATAATATTTTTGTTGTCTTATTCAGTAAATTTAAATTAAAATTATCTTGCATATTATTAAATTGTTTTTTCAGTTGTTTTTTTAAAGTATTGTAAAGCTGAATTTAAAGAAACAAGCAGAAAATTATGCCTAACCTCTTAACTGCCGAACACAAACTGTCATATTCCTTCCTTCATCTTCTCTTGTTATAAATCCTACCTGATTCTTATAGAAATTGTAATTTTCAACTAATAGTTAGATTTAATATTATATATTAGTAATGTATGTGTCCATTACAGTTGTAGTAGTACGGATAATCGTCAGAGACATGAGCCTGAAGATGATAATGTTGGTCAACATACCAGTACTCCGGCTGCTGCTGTGATTAATGAACACCTTGGTGGTAGTGATAATATTAAAGAACATAATGACAGTGATAATAATGAAATTAAACCTGTTAGTTCAAAACACTCAGCACCACAATCTCATGGTAATTATTACTCTGTTTATTTCTTTTATCAAAATTGTTACCGTTTACTTTTTATGAACTACATTTATGAAAATACAAGGGTTGTTAAAAAATTAGAGATAAATAACTGTAGAAAAAAAATATTATTTATTCTGTAACATGAAACTATTGTTATCTTTCAACATTATTTATATGTAAATAATATTATATATCAACTTAAAAAACTTAACTATTCATTTATTACAATTTCTAACATTCTTGTTGTAGTTTAGTTTCTTTGTCTTTTATTTAGATTATTCATTATCTATTAAATACTGATTTGAATACTGATTAAATACTGGTTGATACTTGCCAATACTTGGTATTGGCATTTTTCATATACTGAAAAATTCATTTGTTAAAAAATAGAAAAGAATTCATTTGAAAAAAAAGAAAAGATTATTGTGTATTTAATTTCTAAGAGCAACATATTCTATTTCTAGCTTTACGTTTAAAAATGTATGGCATGAATAAGATTTAAGTTTTAAGTGATATTATAAAGTTACTCCAAAGTTACAAGTGAAATGAACAGTTTAAAGAATTTGGCTTAAAAACTTTAAAAATAAAAACATTATCATTTCAAAGATGTTATCATGTCTGTGATAAAAAGTAAAAAAACGCGATGAAGTTAGAAAACAGTCAGTACAAAGTCTCTTAATAGTATGATCTGTAAAAGTTATACATCTCATTAGAAGGCTTTGTAAAGCAGCTCACTCTTACCACCAAGTTAAAAACTATAAGATATATTAAAGTTCCAAAAAAAATAAATAAATAAAAAATATGGTGATAGATAAGAAACAAAATTAAAACTAACTAATAAAGAAATTGCAGAGGTTGAGGTAAAACTTAGATCAGCAAGAGAAAAGATTGAAGAGAAAAAGTAAGTTGATGACTGATCATGTGACCAAGTTTATATAAAGGTTCAGCCTCAGAGTGGGTGATTGTTTACAAGTAGAATATGAAAATTCAGAATGATTGAATTTTCAATCAGAAAAATAAGAAAAAATAAGTAAATTAGTAAAAGTAGGTATGCTAAATGTTATAACCATAATTGTTATAGGAGAGATGACATAAAACTCAATTTGGTTCTAAAAAAAAATGTGGCTGCTCAGCACCCAGATTCAGACAGTTGATGTATTGCAATACTACCTTTTGCAGACAGTTGTTGAGTTCTCCTGTCAGGGTATTCAGTTAGTTAATAAGTCCTCATTTGTTTCAAAATGCTGGGAAACCAGAGTCACCTTTGTTTTGGCGAATAGATAGTAATTGCTGGGCACTAAGACCAAGTACGTGATATTGAAAATTATAAAAAAATCTGTCTGACTGATCACATATCATTTATGTGACCTGTAGAGTGTGGGGACATTTGTTTTCATTTAGAACTGTATTCTCTATGAGCATACTGTACTAGTTTTTTTACATTGAAGTGCTTTCAGTGTCATGCAGTAAATTTCTGATGTTAATGTGGCCCATATTTCAAACATTTTGTTTGCAAAATATTATAATAGTTGTTTTTCAGTTTAATAGTGCTTGGACGTTTTTTTGGATTGTTGAGAGAGTGTTGTTTATCCACTACTTGGACTGACCCTTGGTCTCTACGTTTGAAATTGACCCAGGTCTTGTATTATTACAATTTTATTAGTTACATATTATTCTAGAACTCAAGGAATATCTAGGATCATTCTTTGAGTTTTTTCCTTGTCAATCAGTATTTTAATGATTATTTTGCACAGGACTTTTGGAAACCCAGCCTATTTGTCATGATCTTGTTAAAAAATGTCTTGAAATTACTGAAAATTCATTTGAAAGTTCAGAAATCATGAAATGATGTTTATCCTTATGATCTGTTCAACTTTTTGAATGGTATGATATATGATATAGTGTCATCTTTTCCTTCCTTGTTATATACGCCTATATATGATTATTTGGATTCTGGTACCAATCTTTTACAGTGCTGTCACACATCAAGTTTATAATTAGTACATAATTGTTGATTGCTTTTGCAGTGCTATGTCCTTCTGCTTATTAAACCAAATCTCATCTGCACCTCACAGCTTGGAGGACAGTAATGTAAACAACATATTTTGAGCTGTTGCTTTATGAGCTAACTAGAATGGATGGCAGATGGACATTTAATGAGATTATACCATTTTAGAAAAAATTGTTGCTGTTCTTCATCCTATTAGTTATCTCATTACCCATTCTTAAACATTTTCTAAATTCTTATTTAAAAGTCTACTCTCCAAAGTTATATCATTTAAAAAATTCTTTTACTTACCCACTACCACTTTTCCTTCTTATTTATTTTCAAGCAGTGTAATTTCATTTCTAAATTCCAAATATCCAACTGAAATTGTAAATTTTCAGTGTGCATTTGCACATCTTCAATTAGATTTTGCATAGCCTAAAACCATTCTGGGTAAATCTTCTGCTTAGTAAAAAAAATAAATAAATACTTTGAGGTCATGTTTTCCTATACATAAACAGATCATTGTATTTTATGTTTTAAATAAGCAGTCTGTAATATAATTAATACATTATCTACATAAATGAATTTTCTATTATAGCTGAGAGCAGTTCTGGTCATATGCAAGCTGAAGTATTAGATTTGACTCATGATCACACATGTGCTTTTAAACTTGAATTCGATGATGCTGGGTGGAAACGACATATCTCATCATTGAAACCGCTTGGGTTGGCGATACTTTTAAACACTTGTAATATGGATACACAGGAACATTATACGCAGTTCTGTTCTCATGTTACCTGTGAAGCATTGTATAATGAAGATTTAGTTCCTATTACTAATAGAAGGTATTATTAATTATTTTTATTTTTTAATGTTTTATGTTTTTTTTTTGTTTTTTTTTTTACACTGTAATAATTGTTATAACCAAATTATATGTTTAACCCATTCAATGTGAATAATACCTATCAGATAATGAATAGAATATTAATTTAAGGGAAAAAGTTTTGAGACTACTTTCATATGCTATATTGGAGCAAATTTTACATTTGAGTAAATATGCTTTACCCAAAATGTATAAATAATTCACTTTAATTAATTTAGATGCTAACTTCTTACATTAATAGTTATACCAAATCTTTTCTATTGTCATAGTATTTTTCTGATTATCATGTTTACAAATTTGGGTGCACCTTTTAATAAACATTCTTACCCCTTATTGCAACAGTCCTTCAAATCAAATTCTGTTTATAACAGTATTTAAATATTGCATTAAGAATAGATATTTCTGTACTTGCACTTACCCTGAGACTTTGACCACAGTCAGTCTCTATGTACGTTTGAAGAAAAATAATTATTTATATTTATATTAAAACACATTTGTAATTGAATTTATTGCAGTAATGCAGTTTTAATTCAAGCAAAGAACTCATAACAGTAAGTGCTTTTGATTCGTGGATCAGTTGGTTGTATTGATGGTAGCTGGCTATGTCTAAAACAACTTTTAGGCCACTGTTTTGAACAACTTTTCTGTTAAGTTTTAAATCACAGTACTCTGTGTACTGTGTTCTATGATTGGACCTTTTTTTGAATAGATTGAAAACCTAACATTTCTAAAAAAGATGTATGAGGACGAATGGAAAATCTTCAAAGATTATAATATTTTATCAAAGATGCAGTAAATTGTAGCTCTTACACAACCTTATCGTACTGCAACATTGCAACGTCTCAGGAAGTTAAATATTAGAAATTCAAACTTGTGTTGCGAGGTGAAATGCCAGCAACCAAAACTATGTTCAGTGAACTGGTCATTGGGAATATATTTTTTAGTACATAATTATAGTCAGTTATATTTAAAATACAAAAAACAAATTGTGAATGCTGCTCATGATGACACAACAGAGTTTTAGATGATGAGCCAGATTTCTATTTTTAGTTCTTATTTACTTAAATTTTTTATGCAATATTATCAGTTACTCCATTAAAGAAGAAAAAGATATTTATTATGTTGTTTTTTTTTAAATTAAGATTCATCTACTTATGTTATTGATAAATATTATAAAATTTAATAACTTTACAAAAATTTGCTTCACTGACAAATTAGTGACAAATTTGCTTCATTTTTTCCTTTTTAACTGATAAAATTTTTAAAGTTAACTGACACTTCTTACTCAATTTTAATGTAAGTAAATTTTGTTCAGTTTACATTAGATCCATTAATTTTGTATTTTTAGCTTGAAAATTATACACAGAAGCAGTATCTTATTAATTAGTATTATGATGTAAAATAAATTTAAAAAATTAGTATTTATCTCCAATCTTTTAGGGCTTGATAAAATACTGAACTTTAGTGGCAACATTTGCTTATTAATAAATTTTCTGGAAATTATAATTCACATTTGAATTATGTTAGAAATCTTTTCCAAGAAGTCATATTGTACTTGTAGTTACATTTTTAGCCCTAATTTTTACATACTATTATGTTATATGATAGGTAAACAAAGCAACCTAGTTTGTTTATGTTCATTTGGTTATGTTAGTGTTATTATTGTGTTTGTTTGTTTTTTTTGTTTTTTTTTTGCTTGTTTGTGTATTACTTATTGTTGTATGACTTACTGTTCTTTATAAAAAATAAATAATGAAAAGCACAGTATTTTAGATGAAATTTATCAATGCAATTGATGAGTATTATTATGGATTTCCATGCAAACCACATATATGTCCGTTGAAGTGTACAATTACATTATTTCACGGAATGACACTAATTTTTTGTTGAAGTAATTCATTCTACCTGTTAAGCTATGACATAGCATCTTTATTTTATAATTAAAAGAAATATTTAAATTACTTGTAAAAATTTTTTAAATCTTGCTTGCCAAACCATTGATGAGGTATGCATAAGAGTTTTCTATGTGTATACAGGGATTTCATTAACTCTTCTGCATGTTACAACAAACTGGGCACATTCCCTATTTACTCCTGCTGTATTTCTGTATACTGTATACTGTATTTCTGTATTTTAGATGAAATTTATCAATGCAATTGATGAGTATTATTATGGATTTCCATGCAAACCACATATATGTCCGTTGAAGTGTACAATTACATTATTTCACGGAATGACACTAATTTTTTGTTGAAGTAATTCATTCTACCTGTTAAGCTATGACATAGCATCTTTATTTTATAATTAAAAGAAATATTTAAATTACTTGTAAAAATTTTTTAAATCTTGCTTGCCAAACCATTGATGAGGTATGCATAAGAGTTTTCTATGTGTATACAGGGATTTCATTAACTCTTCTGCATGTTACAACAAACTGGGCACATTCCCTATTTACTCCTGCTGTATTTCTGTATACTCTACTTGTATTATACTACTTGCAGTCACATACTACCATATATTATTTACATGAACTGAAATGAACTATTTCAATAAGAGTTTTACAGACAAGAAATTACTAATTAATTTTGTGTTTTATACTTTTTCTTTTGTTTTTATACTTTTTCTGTTTTATGAAATGATACAAAAATCTTTATTGTCTCATGTACAATAATTAAAGTGCAAAATGATATATTGTACTGACATTTAACTTTTGTGTTATTATAATGACGCATTACTTGTAATTAACCATAAAACATACATATATGGAATGGTACTTTATCCTGAGGTTAAATACTTTCTGGTATTTGTTAATAAATATATGTGTACAATAAGATGCTTGAAAGAAAAAATACAACTGCCACTGCAATTCACAAAAAAAAAAAAAAAATAAAAGTAAAAACTTTTCTTTCAATGACAAATAAAAGTTGGCTTTTGTTCTTTTAAAACATTATACATTTACAAAACAGTTACAAACATATGTCAAAATATATGAATATATACAAAACATATCAATGTTATCATCTTTCTGAATAAATTTCTTTATGGAAATTACTATAATACAGAGTGCAGCATAAAAACTTGTGAAGGGTTTTGAAAAGAAATAATAGTTAATTACTTATCATATTTTAACATTTATTTTTCTTATATAATTTGGTATACATTAAATCAATGTGTACACAATTCTCAATTACACAAAAGGTATGAAAAACAAATTTAAGTTTTTAAAGTTACAACATCCAACTGATATCCATTTTTTACCAGATGCTCTCTTAAAGCCGTTCACAAAAGCTGTAATATTAAAATCAAGACATAAAAATATCTTGTAAATTAATTAATGTGTTTTTAATATTTTATTTAATATAGTGTAGTTTTTCCACCATTTTTACATTTTCAAGCATATAATAAAATGTAGTTGCTAAATATAAATAAAAACTTCTTAAAATATGTTACACTTGCTCTAGATTTTTTTTTTACAAATTTTTCACATCACCAAAAAATAATTTAGTTTTTGTTTACATTAACTAAATAATACTTTTCTGACAAATGTAGTAATGTACTGTTTCAAAATAAAATTAAAATTTTCTAACTTTTCTCTGTTTTATTCAACTTATCCTACAACATTTTGTTTAAAATTAAATTATCTACAAGTTTTGTAGAAAATTTTTACATATTTACTACCCATTTAACAATGTTATGTCAAATATAAAAAAAATATGATTTTTTACTCCAATTTATTGGTTTTCACCCCAGATTTCTCAAAAATTACAGCAGATATTGTTCTGGGACCTATTGTATTCTATTTTTCAGTTCAAAAATCATAAGAAATCATTAATTCTGCTCCTTATTTAACATCCTAAAAATTTCAGTACGATATCATTTGACTGGGGTAGCTGTAATCCGAGCAAATTTTTTTCACTAGTTGTAACTTGCAAACAAAGAATTTTAGAACAAGTTTATATAAATTTTTTCTGTTATTTTCAAAAGTAGAATAGTAGTGTGTCTGTCTGTCTGTCTGTGTGTGTGTGTGTGTGTGTGTGTGTGTGTGTGTGTGTGTGTGTGTGTGTGCGCGTGTGTGCATGTGTACACTACTAAAATTATGTTTTTTGAATATATATAAGATTATAATTGTTAGCATGCTTTGTCAGGGATATCAAAGTCAAATATATTTTTTTTAAATCCGATGTGGACACCATATATGGCTTCCTCGTACACCTATAAAGTTACATTTACACATTTTTTGCTGCACCTCATTAAAACTTATTTTATTTGAAAGTGATATACGATCCTCCAATTCTTTAATAAAATGGACAGTTACACAGTTGCTAAAAAATTGGTGTTTATTTACATCAAATATTTATACAATACAATCTTACCTGAAATAAGATTATTCTAATATACAAAGATCATGCTTAATGTTTAAAAAAAAATTGTTTTTCGTAAGCAAATTATTTCTAATTCTGAAAGAAAATAACTATAGTGACCTTTTTCTGTAAAATGTTAAATCAGTAAGATCCATATTACTGTAACTAACAAGGGGAAGGCATGGGCTTTGTGTATAATTATACTCAAGGAAAATGGCCCTAAAAATTTCCTTAGCATTTTATATTAGTTTATATATTAATTTTCTTTCATATCGCTCAAGTTGATATGTGATGTAAGTGAGAACATGTCCGATCCGTAACCATGCACACATCGGTTCGAATCCGACTTCATGTACCCTTTTTTTTAACCTTTTTTTTTTAATTTAAATACATTGATTTATTAATAATTATTGACCTCCGATTGTAAAAATGTTTGAATTAAAATGAAAAATACATAAAATTTTATTTCACTAATATCTTCTGATTTTTTTTCAAATTTTTTTGTATTGAATTATTATTTGTTAATTTTTTTTTTTACAATCAGAGGTTAATAATTTATTAATAAATCAATATATTTAAGTTAAAAAAAAGTTGAAAAAATATATGTGTATGAAGTTGGATTCGAACAGAAGTGCCTTCCCCTTGTAGGATCCAAATATTTCATTTATTAAAATTTTATTTGATTATTACTCTAGAACCAATGAAAATAAGAACCACTTATGATATATCTTTGAAAAGCTCTCAACAAGGGCTTATTACTGCAAGAAAAAGTCCAAAATCCAAATGTTTGACACCCTGTTTTATTTTGAGGTCTGACTGTATACACATTTTTGCTCAGTAGATTGCAATCAAAAGGAGAGGTGCCCAACTATATGTTACAACAGTTCTAAATACAAAATTTTGACATTCTACAGCTAATCGTTTTTGAGTTATGTGAGATGCATACGTGCATACGTATGTAACTACCAAACTAGTCATACCAAAACTAGTTAAAATGGATTCAGAGATGGTCAAAGTGTATATTTCCTTTGAAATCTGAAAACTGAAATATTTTGCGATTGCAATACTTCCTTTACTTTGTACAAGGAAGTAAAAATTACAGACATTTTTCTGTTATTCTATAAAGTAATTGATTTCACACCTCAACAGAAACATATTTAAATATTATGTTAAACTCTTATTTTGAGTATAATTAATCTTTTATTGTTTATTTTCATGCATCTGGAAATGGTAGTCTATCTAAAAGGTATGTTGTAGAATATTTTTAAAATGTTGTTTCAGTGCATGTTGAAATGGACAAAAAAAACATTTTTGAATTTTACTATTGTCATTCTTTATTGGCTTAGCATGAGTTGAATATAAAATAAATTAAGTGGGATTGTATTCGAAGTTACAAATTTATCTGTACTTGCAATTATCAATGTGCATTCACTGCATGCATATAAAAAACTTCGGTTTGAGCTGAATCTGTTTATTATTGTTACATTTATCGTTGTTTATATTTTAAATGTTAGATTGGTTTATTTTTACATTATTCCTATAAAGTTGTTGCGAAATCATAAATGCTTTTATTATGACTTTTTTTCATTTTTAGCATAAATATGTATATGGTATGTGTGCACAAGTGTGTGTGCATGCACACACACTTATTCTGTGGGTGTAATATATATATATATATATACATACGTATTACACCTGTGTCTCCCTATAAATGTTTTTTTGATGAATTTTTGTCTAAGATATAACAGGTTATACTATAAAAATTATTGAATTGAAATTATTTCTTGTATAAATAAATGTCTGGTTGCCTGTTTAGTGGAACTGGTTGAATTGTGTTCTATGAAAGTTAAAATGAAAAATTCAGATTTTAGATTTTAATAACTACCATTCTGATCTATAAATATAATTACATTCTCTTAATTATCTTTTTATTACCATTTTCTTTTTTTATTTTCAGAATATCTTTTGAAAATAATAAAATATACACCTAAAATGAAAGAAATTAAATAAAAAAAGCTGGCAAAATATTATGACTTTCCTGGCAGCGCTGATCAATATAACCTTTATAAAGTAAAATATAACTTTTATGAAAGTAATAAAAAAAATTTCTTCTTATTTTGGGTCCAGAATATATTGAAGTTGCCAATGCTGCTTTCTTTTTAATAGCCCTTTAAATGATGAAAAAATTTGCAAAACTTGTTTTTTTTTTTTAATAATAAAAATTAAGATTTACACCCAAAAAACAAAACAATATATATTTTTTAGAAGTGAGGAGTAAATTTTAAGAAGCCTTCTAAAAATATCCATTTATAGGTTATGCTTAACAAATTTGCTTAAGTAAAGTTTTCTCTAAATTTTAACAGTTCCGTCATTAAAGGCAAAAATAAGAAAAAAAATGTTCAAAAAACCTTTTCTGAATTTTAGGTCTGGGATCTACAATATAAAAAAATGTAGATTTCTTGGTGTGAAGTGTAAACTTTCAAAAATGTTATGAAAAATATTTAAACTGTAGGGGTATAGAGCAAAAGAACAAAAAACATATATTTCAGTTTTAAGAGTTGGGGCTTGATTTTTGTAAATTCTTTTTTTTTATTATTTGTTTATGGATTGTAGGTAACAAGATTGCTTTTTAAAGTTTTCTCTAAATTTCTTCTGAAGAAAATAAAATTTTTTTGCAATATCCCTCATCCTCTAAATAGATTTTGGAAAAAAATTATCATCAGTACCCTGTTTTAGAAATGGTTTGAGTCAAATGTTAAGATAATTAGTTTGTTCATTACTGAGATATAAGGCCAAAAGCAGTGACACATACGTTTGCACATATTTGTTTTTTGGTCTAAATAAACTAATTGGATCATAATACATAAAGATTTGTAAAAAACCTGATGCCCCATATTTGACCACTATTCTTTCGCCTTTAATATAGTTATTCTAGCAATATTCGCTAGAAAAGTAAAATGAGTTTGGTAAATGTGGTTTTTTATCTTATACAAATAGTGTCTTCTCAGACATTTTTACTGACAAACACAATAACTAATTGTGTTTCCTCTCAAAGAAAGAAAAAGTAAAAGTTATATGTGTGTATATATTATACTTCCCTACATAAAATCTATTGATAACAAAGAGGTAAAAATATAAAGAACATTTATTTGGAGTAATTTAGGAGGAAGAATTATATAGTAATTGAAATAATAATGCTTTGAAATTGTCTTGTAAGATAATTTTTTAAAGTTTTTGACAGTTGTGAAGCTTTATGTATGCTACCTATATTGTCAGTGCTTATACTTAGTGATTAATTTGGAAGTAGATATAAAAGATTGTTATTACAATTTGCTGGGTATGATACTAACAGTCATTGAACCCATTTATTATTTTCCTGGATATATAGACCCATCTCTCTAACCATCCATACCATTCGCACAGTTCTGTTTATTTGCTGTTTTGCAAGTAAAGTTCATTTTTATTTTAATTTATTCATTATATGTTTTTTTCTTTAAACTGTATTGAGAATATGTTGTAAATTTTGAATGAGATTTTTGTTTCATTGAGATTTTATTTAAGAGTTGAGAGTTGTTGAAACATTTGTATATAAATTTATTATCCTAGATTACTAGAACTGGTGATAAATAGTTTACACTGAGTATGAGGTCTATGAGAGGTTTGTTATATACAAAACTCAGTATGTTATATACTTACTGTGAGGACTGGCATTGTCGTGAAGGAGAATCACATCTCTGATTGACTGATAGCATCTTTTGCTGCTGTAGGCAGCTCTCACTTCTTCCAAGAGCTGGTAGGTAATACACAGCATTTACATTGTGATGTTCATGGAGAAAATCAATGAACAATATGCTTTTTCAATCCCAAAAGACTGTTGAAAGGTCTTTTCCTGCTGATTGTCACATTTTCAGCTATGCCTCCATTCTTAAGACTTTCCATACTGACTGATTTCAAATCAGGAATATAGTAATAAATCTATATCTCATCACATGTAACTGTTAATGCCAAAAATTATTTCCCTCTTATTGAAATCAATTCAAGTACCTTTAGCAAATTTTCTGTTGGGCTTATTTCTAAATTTGGGTCAGAAGTCTTGGAACTCATTTCTCATAGACTTTGATGAACCCAAGGTGCTTTGTGATAATAGAATGGGCACACTGTGACAGATACCCATTTCCAAAGCAATTCCATTTACTGTAGCATGTTTCATCAAGGTCATAGAGTGATCAAATGTTGTCATCTGTTACATTTTTCCTTGAATGCTATTGCGATAGATTTTTTACAGCTTCACACTCTCTTTTAAATTTACTGGCCCAGTTGTAGACTTTGTATTTGATGGTCATATCTCCAAACTGTGGATGTAGTTTAATTAATATTTTGGAGGGTATGACATAGTCATTCAGGAGGAACTTCATGATAATATATTGTGCAGCTGATGATAGAGCCTCTTGCTCTGACATGCTGCTATTGACCAAAAAGATGCAATTGTGAGGTGGCAGGAACATCCACCACTCGTTACATCTCCACTATCAGTATCCCTCCATGCCAGCCCATTCATGTTTGAATGGAAGCTATAAAGACAAATGTCCAGTTTGTATTTAATGGACCATCATATTAATACACATGAATCTCATACCATGTTACTTAATGGTGATCATCAGTCTGTTTGCCATTCTATGAGGAAATTGTGATCAGGTGAAATATAAATTTTAGTAATAATATTATTAGTTTTATCTAATCTGGTTGTCAAAATTTGATATTTAATTTTGTTGAAAAATGCTGAGATGAGCTAGTTTTAGTAGTTCCTTATGCTGTTTGTTCTTTTTGTCGTCATTGTTTGCATTTCAACATACTCAATTACATCAGTTTTTCTTCTCTTTGACTTAAATATCATGTTTCTATTCACTAGACATTAAAAGCCTAAATATAGTTTTCTGCTAATCGCGTAACATTTAATCTACCAAAAAACTTGTTCGTTGTTATAGAAAAATGTTAACATTTTTATATAATTATGTATGTAATCATCTTTTAAAATGATTGGGTTTTAGTATTAAGTGTTTCGTAATGTGTTAAATTTTATCAATTAGTTTTTTCTTTAAAAATTAAAGCGTATTTTAAATTCAAACATATTATGTATGGTTTCTGTCACAAATTTCTGTCAAAGAATTATTTTGTTCGTAGATTGAAGAAGATGCTAATAATGTTTCTTGATTAATTTCATATAATTAAAACTATTTCATAATGAAACTATACAGCTGCCAATAATAATTACTTTTAAAAGTAATTTTTTAATGTTTGTTAAGAGTTAAGTTTGGAGTTGTAAAAGTATTACTTAAAATTCTGATTATATTATGTGAGGAATAGAGAATAAAAAGGATGTTCAGTCATGTATATGGATTTTTGTAAAATAGAAATCATATCACTATTATTTGCCATATTTTAAACCATAAAACTGTACTAAGTTATAGTATTATTACCAAACTAATTTTATTCTTAAAAACTGTTTTGTTATTAGATGCCTTTGTGAAGTCGCAAAACAAATTGGTTTTACAGAGAGTGCTATCCAAATATTCAAGTTAGAAAGTCAGTTATCAACATTTAGACATGTTGTAAGTGTTTTTTAATGTAAATTTTTTATGTAGTCTGAATTTCAGAATTAGATGTTTTATATTGCTTGTGCCTGTGGAATAAAAATTTTGTAAATTAAACTGTTCCATTTCCAAATATTCTGCGTTGATCCAGTGAGATTGAAACAAAGTTCCAAAGAGATTAAAACAAAGTTTCAGTGAATATTAAGGTCACAACTATATAGAGTTAACATTTGCAACCATCTTGTAGCACAAATCCATTAACATTAACAACTACCTTGATATTCTACATGTACCCAAAAAAGTAATATCATGCATACATACGAGGTCTGTAAATAAAATAATGAAACTGGTTCAGAAAAACTTTTTATTTACAATCCAATTATACATGGACTCTATCACCTTCAAAATAGTTCCCTTGGGAAGCCAGACAAATGTTTTTCCCACTCTTCATAGCAGTGTTGGAACTCAGAAACCGGAATATCCTTCAGGTGGTAGGTTACATTTTTTAAATGTTTTCTATTGTTCCAAAAAGGTGTCCTTTAAGGTGTAAAAGGTGGGAACAGAAAAAAGTTGCAGGGGCTCAAGTTAGATGAATAAGGTGATTGAGGAATTACAGGAATGTTTTTCTTTGCCAAAAACTCATTAATTGAGAATGCATTGTCATGATGCAACATTCAGTTGTCTTTGATGGCTGGTCTCACACAGGCAACTCTTCCGCAGTCTGTCAAGAATTTCTCTGTAAACTTATTAATTTACAGTCTCCTGTAGACAAAAACTCCAAAAGTCTCTTATTCGTTCAACATTGTTGTTAAAAGCCTTCCAGAGCATGGATCATTTGCAACTGGTTCCCGGCCATCTGAAAATGCTTTAAACCACTTAAAAACTTGGGCTCATGACATAGCGTCATCTCCATATGCCCTTTCCAATTTTGAAAAAGTTTCAGTAGGATTTTCACAGAGTTTAACACAAAACTTGATTGCACAACTTTACTCATAATTAGTATCACTCATTTTTTGAACCCACAACAAAAACTCATTTCATGAAAAGTTTGTTTACATCTCACTTGACAACAATAGAGTAAAAATATTAATACCAATGTAAATCGGCTGTTCATATAACCATATGTTTACTAGTAACTTTACAGTGTTGCCACTTTGGCTGCCAAAATAAAAACTAATCTTATTACTTTATTTACAGACCTTGTATACAAGTACATTATGAAATAAATAATATTCCCAAAAACAACATGACAGCTATGTATTAAATGAACAGTTCTAATCACATACACTTTTTGATCATATTCTTAATACATGTCTGCCTAATTAAAAGCAAAAAAGCAGCTAGTGGTAATGTCAGTTGACACCAGTGTGAAAACAGTGATATCAGTCATTGACATTTTGAACTAAATTTAAAAGAGATCTTTCATTATACAGTTAGGTTTGTTGTTACAAAAGTTAAAATTTTAATCAGTAGGAATGATTACTTCTATCATTATTACTGGTGGCAGCAGCAGTCTTAATTGTAGTGATAAAGATAATCATTCATTTCTGTTGAACAAAAATATTTAGTTTTAATTTATCTGACTATAGTTTTTCTCTATTATATTTTTAATGTTTAATGTGAAATTGGTGACTGATTATGGTAGATCCACTGAAAGCACATTAGAATCAAATTTTAGCTACTTTATTGCTATAAAAATAATTATAAATAGCTGTAACTGTATAAATTAACTGTATTTTTTTGTTTTTAATTTTATTTTAATTAATGCAGTGAATTTCAGTTGATCTGAACTCAAAAAATGGGTATTTATCAGTTAAGTTTTTATTGTAACTGAACAATGAAAAATTTATCTTATAAAAAATATTCAAAACAATTCAAACTTCGGTAATCATTAAATTTGATATTATTATATGCTACGTAAATTGTGATAAAAAATAATGATTTTTTAATTCTGTGCTTTTATGTGTTTTTGACTGAATTTATCTTATTCCTATGCAATGGTAGCTCTGTCTTTAATATATATCAATATTTTCTGCCAGTTCAATATTTTACTCGATAGTTCATATTTGCAGTTTAGAATTAAGAAGTATTTTATTATGAGAGTCAAATTATTTTGTCTGAAAATGAAGAAACAATGGGTTTGAATTAAAAATTTAATGCAATGAAGTGGTGAAGATGTTCGAGAAGGCTTTTGGCGAGGATGTTATGTCGACACCCAGGGTTTATGAGTATTGCAATTGGTTCAAGAAGGCCTTGAAGATGACAAGGGTTGGACATCCAAAAATATCAACAAAATAAAGGATATTGTGATAATTAATTATTGATTACTATTAGAAAAGTTGGTGATGAGGTGGGAATCTCTTGTGGCTTGTGTGAAACAATTTTGATTGACATTTTGGGTATGATATGACTAACAGCAAGATTTATTCCAAAAATGTTAAATTTTCATTGAAAACATCTCAGAACAATGTTGATATTATTGATGACTCAGAATTACTTGAATGAGCATAATAGGTGATGAAAAGTGGGTATAAGGTTAAGACATTTAAATAAAGGTCCATTCATTCCAATAGAAGCTGTCTGAAGAACCAAGATGTAATAGCTTACCAAATTTGATCAAATGTTAAGGTTCTGTTCACTGTTATTTTCATTTGTAATGTCATTAGTCATTGTGAATCCTTATCACAAGGTTGTGCGGTCAACAAACACTATTACTTAGCACTTTTATGTTGTTTACATGAGGCAATCCAAAAAGAGATCACAAATGTGGGCAAACAATTCTTGGATTTGCACCACGATAATGCTCCAGCTCACACTTAACTATTAATTTGTGATTATTTAATCAAAAATAACATCACACTATGCAGCAGTCTCACAGTGATTTGTGATGGTAGATGATGTTAAGAGAAAATTGCTTAGTGAACTTAAGGCTGTATCAAAAAATACCTTCCTCAAATATTTTGAGGATTGGAAGAAATGTGTGCTGCATCTTTGGAGAACTACCTTGAAGGGAACAATATCAGTGCAGAAATGTTAGTTCTGTTTGCTAAAATTAAAATTGTTTGTTTTTTTTTAATCGCACTTCATATGTAGGCTTACCATATGTCCAGGATTAGCCCGGACAGTCCTGGTTTTTAAGTGCTGTCCAGGGTTTGAGAATTTTATGACTGGAGAGGATTTTTTTAAATTTTAGACCTATATGTTTGACATCATGTTTTTAATATTCTCTTATGACTGTGCATCTCTCAGCTGACCTTGGAGCAAGTGATGATGTCGATTTTGACAGAGGCATGGCTACCAGTCTCGCCACAACTTTTTACGTAGTTATTTGGCAACATAACAGGGACAATGTGTTTATGTTGTTTTCATGTGTGAAGTAACTCGTCTACATGTTTTTGATCATTTTATCTTTACTCGTTTTTTTTCTCATTGTTTAGCAATGGGTAAAAGAAAATGTATTTTAATGTTAATCTGCAACAGGAATACAAATTTTTGAAATTGTATAATGATGACAGTAGCAATGAAAGTCTTTATTGCACACTATGTACTGGAGAATTTTCAATTGCACATAAAGGAATGGGGGTGATATTGAAGATATTGAAAATGGCTAAACATAAGAATACTATTAATGATACGGCTTAAGCAAACATAAGATGCTGGAGTGTGCTGCTAAAGAAGCTACATTTTCATAGCACACTGCTAGACACGAACTCAGTTTCAAAACATCAGATGGTACATCTAAACTGGTTAAAGATATGACCCAAAATTTTGATCTGCTAGAATCAAAACCAAGGCAATTATTGTCAATGTTATTTCGCCATTTATATTTGATAATGTGTTGCGTTTTTGGAAAACATTAATTATGTAACAGTAACGATGGATAGCTCAAACATAAGTGAAGTAAAACTTGTTCTGATTGTTGTAAGATACCTTCAGTCTGGAGAAGGAGGGAATTCAAGTTAAATTTTTAAATTTTGATGAAGTGTCAGGTGAAACTGCTCAAATTTTGACTCTGCATCTTTTGCAGTGTGTGAAAAAATACAAACAAGAATACAAGAAAAGTTGGTTTGTTATACTGTTGATAACACTGACAGTAATTTTTGTGGTGTGATGAGAAAGGGGAATGAAAATGTGTTAAGAAAAGTTCAAAGTGATTTAGATAGACCTACTTTAGGAGTTGTTTGTTCAGCCTGGGACATCTGCTCCAGTTGCGAGAGTTCTTCAATTACAGGGAACATTTGGTCTGCAGAAAGGGGTAGACTTTCAGTGTCTACTGTCAAACATCTGCTAAATGTTAAGATTAATTCAGAACTGTCCTGTGAATTTTATAACATAATTAAAATAAACATACCATTACTGAAAAACTTCATGTCGAGTGAAAAATACAACTGAATAAATAAAGTTTAATGTTTCAGTAAACTGTTAAGACTTTTAAGTAATTTCAAAAGTATGTCTTGGGTTGGCCCCAAAAAATATGGTAAGCCTACACATATAGCAATTTTTACATTCATATAGCTCTTTTACACTCATATAGCAATTTTTACATTCGTCATTCATAATCTGGTGAAACTATGTAAATAATAAGATTTTTTATAATTAAATATAAAATTTTATCCACCTCCAAGCAAGATTTCTGTTAAGAATTTAAAATTATTTTATTAGAAACAAGAATTTTCTTTTCTTTAATTAATTTTTTTTTGTTACAGCAACCAGAGTCTGTTCGAAATGACATGAGATTTGCTCGTTCTTTACCGCCTAGTACTAAATTAAAATTTCCATTTCCTCATATGGTTGCTGTCATTATGAAAGAACAGACTAAACATGACAGTTTACAACTATTTTCACAAGGAACTGCTGATATAATACTTGATTGTTGTATTGAATATTGGGATGGAAGTAAACTTTGTAGATTGACTGGAATTGACAGGTTGGCGAACATTTTTCCCAAAATTTATTATTACTGTTATGCAAGTTAATTACAAAAATTGATAAAACTAAAAAATAATTTTTTAATTTTAATCAATACACTTTTTTTAAAGTTCTGGAATAGTTTTATTTTCTAAGTGATTTAATTCACCATGTAGCTTATGTTTTGGTATATAATATGAAATTTTTTTATAGGATAAAATGTCAAGTCTGACCATTTTGAATTCAGTTCTTTCTGAATGAAAGGGTAAACATTCTCCCACTTTGACGGAGTGACCTTTTTAATATTTTTTTTATTTATACTATTATTTTATTGATATTAAGTTATTTAATTGCCTGAAGAGAATACTGTTTTTTTGTAATAATTTATTTCTTTTCAGACGTAAAGTGCAAGATTTTTATCAACGAACAAGTTTATCAGCATATTGTACTGCATTTGCATATCGACCATTATTTAGGAATGCTGCTCCTTTATTGTCAAATATTTACATGGAATTACCAATGGATGGTCAGCAACCTCGTGCATCATCACCTTTACCTGGAGCTTTCAGTCACTTTCAATCTACTGGTTAGTAGATAAAATATTTTGTTATTTCAATTTATGGAATTTTTTAAAGTATTTTTTTTCCCAACGTGTAACATAGGTATTAAAAATGTAATGCAACAGCTTATTATTAGATTTCTCTTTGAACAGTACTAAAGTAGGATTGATAATAGTGTAACATTCATCTTGGTAAGCCAAAACACTACTGATACAAAACAGGTTTCTTCAGATTATCTTATTTGTTCTCCAAACTAAGTATACTAAACTGAATAAATAAGTGTAGCAAGTAAGTATAGTAAATTTATACTGTTGCTGAATAGTATAAACTGATTCCGTTCATTGTAGAAAATTTAACTTTTTTTTATACAGGTAGACGACATATTACTAACAGGAGTTTCACTGTATTTATGTGACCTATTTGTTGTTCTTGTAAACCCAGAAACTAACTCTGTCACTCTGGTTTTTTATTTGAGGTATCAGTTAGGAGTAGCTTTATTTACTGTTGTTGATGCTTACAATTATTAGCTTTTAAGTTGATTATCATTTGTTTTGAACCTTTTGTTTTTTTTTTTATTATTTTATTTATTATTATAGGCATGTAGCTAGGATTTTTTTTTCAGGGGGGCTAAGGGGGCTGATTATGATAAAATAATAATAATTATGAAAATGATTTTTTATTGAAACAGTTTTTTATACTTCATTGCATTTTAAAAATACAAAACATATGCTTAGATTTAATACATCATTTACTATGCAAATAAGAATCATAAAATTAGTATATAATTTTTTTCATAATCCACATTTATACTCCCACTCACACATTTACACTCCAATAAAAGTTATGAATTATTAGAAAGCTAGTAAGTCATTGATCATTCTTTCTCATCATATCTAAAACTTCATCAGGATTAACAGTAATATCTCTGTGCACTGACAAAGAAAGTAACAGACTTAATCTTCCATCCCCTTTGTTTTGCAATTTGTTACATGCAATTCTTTTGACTCCCTTCATTGTGAAGAACAAGTGTTCATTAGTACATGTTGTTACCGGAAGAGTCACTAAAACTTGCAAGAGATAATGGATATTTGGCAAATTTTCTTTGTTGCAGCAATCCAATACTTCAGTCACTTTTAGATCGCATTTTAAATTTAATGACTTTGTCTCCTTGCACCAAATAAGATACTCTGCTTGGAGGATAGATTTAGAACATTTATTATCATAATACATGGCTAAGATTTTTAGTTCTTCCACTTTTCCAGGACTGGCTGAACCTGGCAAAAGAACTTAAAACTATTTTATTAAGATTTAAATCGATTTTATCAATTTGTTATCTATTTTATTTGTTTATGTGATCTGTTTGTTATTCTTACGAGAGTTGTTCAATAATTAGAGGCAAATAGTAACACTGGAAAAACTATATAATAGAATAAACTGAAGCTCTCTGATATTCAAATTGGCAAGCCTGACAGAAAATTTCAGTTCGAAAAGAATTTCTGTTATTATAACCTCTTTTGCCTATCTCAAAATGTTTACTCTGTTTGAAATGTGTACCTTGGAAGAACAGCAGGTTTTAATTAGATTTTTTTTTTGTTGTAAAAATGTAAAATCAACTGAAATTCATTCACAGATGATAAAACAGTATGGTAAAAAATGTATTGACCTTGCATATTTGTATAAGTGGATTGAACAGATTAATTCTGGCAGAAAAAGTGTCACTGATTATCATCTTAGTGGAAAACAGGTGTGGTATTTCAACTGATGCTTTGAAAAATTGCATTAATTGTATTATTTGCAAGGACAGATATATATAAATTTGGGAAATTGCTGAAATTTGTGTAGTGTGAGTATTGGCTCTGTCCATTATCCATGTTTAACTGAATTACTGCAAAATGTGGAAAGTTTTGACAGTTGACTCAAAATTACAGATATCTGAATTCACATTTGTATAGAAATAATGGTTTTTCACAGAAAGTAATGCTTTTTTAAATGACTTAGTAGTATGTGATGAAATTTAAATTCTTCATTTTGAGCTGGAATCCAAACATCAGAGCACGGAATGGAAAAATCTGAGCTCGCCCATCAGGAAAAATGTAAAACTTTGTGTCAGCCTGTAGAGTGATGCTAATGGTATTTTGGGACTATAAAGGCACAATTTAAAGAGATTATTCTTAAGAACAATTTACAATCAACAGTGAGTACTACTGTGATGTGTTAGAAAATTAAGTGAAACTGCAATATGAAGAATAAATGTCCTCCTGGTTCTCTCTTAAAAGATGTAATTCTTCTGCATGATAACGTCTGCCTCTATAACACTTAGGTTGTGAGGTGTTGTCACATCCACCTTACAGTCCTGATCTCGCACATCAGATTTTTTTGTTCTTTCAGAGTTTTTTTTTATGTGGCACCAATCCAAGCAACAGTTAGTAGCTCAAGAATGACTCAACATGAAGGTCATTCTTTACTACTGGAATAAGAAAGCTCATAGAAAGAGGGATGGAAAGACCTTGTATCTGGGGATTATGTTGAAGAGTAGTGTTAGTTTTGTTGTCATTGATTTAATATTTTTTTTACAGTCATATGTTTCTTTAATTTATTAATCATGTATTTTTATTAGTCTATTGTTATATGCCTTATTAATTCTGAAAAAAATTAAATTCTGTATATTTTTTTTTATTGCAGACTCCCTTATGACTAGTGAGGTTCAAGAACCAGATGTTGACGATATTGAAGGCTGTTTTAGATTGCAATCAAATCAGATTTTCATTGGTATGATTACAATGCAATATCAAGCACAGGCAGATATTGTAAGTATAATTTGTGTTTTGTCATTACCCCTTTTAGCTTGTTTATATTTAAATTTTTAGGAAAGCAATTTATTTTATCAAATAAAATTAAAATTAGAATTTTAAAAATTTGGAGAAAAAAATCATATTTTCATTTAATTTCATTCTGAAAAAAAAAGTTGTCAGTTATAATTTTTTTCAATATTTTAAATTCAGTTTTATTTCTTTATACAGATTAATTTTTAATAGAAATAATTTTATGTCTAATAGATATATTCGGGACAAACTGCATTTGACTTCTTAATACAAAGCATACATCTTAAACACAAATAAAACTATCATAGATAAATGCATTCAAAACACTAGTGAACAGACAGTAACCGATATGAGGTATAACAAGTAACTAAACATATGGTGTAATGAAACTTCTAACTAAATTCTTTTATGAAAAAAAAATAAATGTATATATATATTGTATATATAAAATAGATTCAACTTGATCCACCCAAGTACAGAATTGACAAAAATAAAATGACACTCGCCTTATTTCTTCATCCAATCCTTACAAAAGCGCTTTCCTGCCACCTGCAACTTCAGTTGTAGATTTTTTCTTTTTTGTAAAATATTTAGTGTTAAACTCAAGATTAAAAATTAAATTATAATAAATTTAAATATTTTTTTTATCTTCAATCATTTAACTGGTTTGATGTAGCTCTCCAAGATTCCCTATCTAGTGCCAGTCGTTTCATTTCAGTATACCCCCTACATCCTACATCCCTAACAGTTTGTTTTACATACTCCATACGTTGGCTGCATGCATAGTTTTTCCCATCTACCTGTCCCTTCGATATTAAAGCGATTATTTCAGGATGCCTTAATATGTAGCCTATAAGTCTGTCCCTTCTTTTAACTATATTTTTTCAAATGTTTCTTTCTTCATCAATTTGCCACAACTCCTCTTCATTTGTTGCTTTATCCATTCATCTGATTTTTAACATTCTCCTATAGCTCATATTTCAAAATCTAATCTTTTTTTCTCAGGTACTCTGTCTAAATTTCAGTTCCAAATCTATGCTCCAAATATATAATTTCAAAAATGTTTCCGTGGCATTTAAATTAATTTTTGATGTAAACAAATTATAATTCTTACTGAAGGCTTGTTTCACCTGTGCTATTCGGCATTTTATATTGCTCCTGCTTCGTCCATCTTTAGTAATTCTACTTCCCAAATAACAAAATTCTTCTACCACTGTAATATTTTCTCTTCCTATTTTTATATTCAGTAGTCCACCTACATTTCGTTACTTTCGTTTTGTTCTTGTTTATTTTCATGCAGTAATTCTTGCATAGGACTTCATCCTCCTCCATCAGCCGCTCATTGTTTCTTCTAAATTTTTTTTACTCTCAGTTAGAATTACTGTATCATCAGCAAATCACAGCATCTTTTCACCTTGTACTGTTACTCCTGATCTAAATTGTTCTTTAACATCATTAACTGCTAGTTCTATATAAAGATTAAAATGTTACGGAGATAGGGAACATCCTTGTCAAACTTTTTTATTACGGCTTCTTTCTTATGTTCTTCAATTATTACTGTTGCTGTTTGGTTCCCGTAAATGTTAGCAATTGTTCTTCTATCTCTGTATTTGATACCTAATTTTTTAAAATGCTGAATATTTTATTCCAGTCTACATTATTGAATGTCTTTTGTAGGTCTATAATTGCCAAGTATATTGGTTTGTTTTACTTTAATCTTCCTTCTACTATTAATCTAAGTGGTAAAATTGCTTCTCTTGTCCCTATAATTTTCCTGAAACCAATGGTCTTATCCTAACACTTCTTCCACTCTCCTCTCAATTCTGTACAGAATTCTAGTTAAGATTTTTGATGCATGAGTAGTTAAGCTAATTGTTCTGTATTCTTCAAATTTATCTGTTCCTGCTTTCTTTGGTATCATGACTATAACACTCTTTTTGAAGTCTGATGGAACTTCCCCTTTTTCGTAAATATTACACACCAGTTTATATAATTTATCACTCACTTTCTCACCTGCACTGCGCAGTAATTCTACAGGTATTCTGTCTATTCCAGGAGCCTTTCTGCCATTCAAATCGTTTAATGCTCTCTTAAATTCAGATCTCATGTTTCTCCCCTTTCATCAACTTCCTTTTCTTCCTTTATAACACCATTTTCTAATTCATTTCCTCCTATAATTCTTAAATATATTCCACCCACTTATCGATTTTGCCTTTTGTATTATAAATCTGTGTACCATCTTTCTTTAACACATTAGATTTTAATTTATGAACCCCAAAATTTTCCTTAACTTTCCTGTATGCTCCATCTATTTTACCAATGTTCATTTCTCTTTCCACTTTTGAACTCTTTTCTTTAATCCACTCTTCTTTCGCTAGTTTGCACTTCCTGTTTATAGTATTTCTTAATTGTCGATAGTTCTTTTTACTTTCTTCATCTCTAGCATTCTTATATTTTCTACGTTCATCCATCAGCTGCAATATATCGTCTGAAGTCCAAGGTTTTCTACCAGTTCTCTTTGTTCCGCACTAAGTTTGCTTCTGCTGATTTAAGAATTTCCTTTTTTAACATTCTCCCATTCTTCTTCTACATTTTCTACCTTATCTTCTTTACTCAGATCTCTTGCGATATCCTCCTCAAAAATCTTCTTTACCTCCTCTCCCTCAAGCTTCTCTAAATTCCACCGATTCATCTGACACCTTTTCTTCAGGTTTTTAAAGCCTAATCTACATTTCATTATCACTAAATTATGGTTGCTATCAATGTCTGCTCCAGGGTAAGTTTTGCAGTCAAGTTGATTTCTAAATCTTTGCTTAACCATGATATAATCTATCTGATATCTTGCAGTATACCTGGCTTTTTCCATATGTATATTCTTGTATTATGATTTTAAAACTGGGTGTTTGCAATTACTAAATTATACTTGTGCAAAACTCTATAAGTTGGTACCGTCTTTCATTCCTTTTGCCAGCTCATATTCACCCACAATATTTCCTCTCTTGTCTTTTCCAGTGCTTGCAGTCCAATCTCCGACTATTATTACATTTTCATTCCCTTTTATGTGTTCAATTGCTTCATCAGTTTCTTCATAACACACTACCACATCTTCATCATGGGCATACGTAGGTATATAGATGTTAACAATTGTTGTCCGCTTAGGTTTTGATTTTATCCTTATTACAATGATCCTATCGCTATGCAATTTGAAAAACTGTTACTCTCTTCCCTATCTTCTTGTTCATTATGAAACCTACTCCTAACTGCCTTTTATTTGAAGCTGAGTTAATTATTCTAAAATCACCTGACCAAAAGTCGTTTTCTTCTTCCCACCGAACCTTGCTAATTCCTACTACATCTATATTTATCCTATCCATTTCCCTCTTTAAATTTTCTAACATTCCATTCCCCGACTCGTAGAATGTTATTTTTTAATTTTCTGGTGATCCCTTCCTTAGTAGTCCCCACCCGGAGATCTGAACTGGGGACTAGTTTACCTCCGGAATATTTTACCAAGGAAGGCGCCTCCATCTTTGTTATATGAAAATGCAGAGAGCTATATTTTCTTGGAAAAAAAGCAGCTGTATTTTTCCATTGCTTTCAGCTGCGTAGTACTCAGAAGATTGAGTGATGTTAACATGGCCATTTAAGGTCTCCTAACCTATATATACCCTTAACAACTTCTGAAAGAGCTGCTGTCCTCTTTCAGCAATCATTCCTTAGTCTGGCTCTCAACAGATACCTCTCCAATATGGTTGCACCTTCGGTCTAGCTACTCTGTATCACTGAGTACTCAAGCCCCCTCACCATCAGCAAGGTCTCATGATTCATTGAGGAAGAAATTAAAATATAAAAATAAAAAAATCTTTTATTAAAAGAAGCGCAAGAATGTTAAAATTAAAAATTATGTATAAAAATATGATTCAAGTATTATAAAATAAAATAAAATATAATATACTACATATGTTTGGCCAGCCAATACTGTAGTAATTAATATATATAAATTATTTACTTTAAATTTATCAAGAATTAGATAAAGTATAATTGATGTAATATTTAAAGAACCCAATAAATGATGTAATTAAATGCTTCATAATATCAAAATGATTAAAATATGAAGAAGTTAAGAATATTTTTATTATTTATCCAGTGTGCATAGTATCACAGTAGCACTTAAAACTATCTTAAAGTGTAATAATCAATGTTTAATAACAACTATGAGTTGGAGTTGACAAAATAAACATGTCCATTGCAAGGGTGGGGGAATTTTTTTCAAATCTATACTTATTTTTATTATTGCAGTTTTTCATTGTTTTTAAACAAATTTTCCATTACTGCAAATTTATGTTTGCATTGTTTTATGTGATCTGCAGTTGGAATAAATGTGGTGTCGAGTCATGGCTATATTATAACTTTATACAAAGTAATAAAATTCTTGTTTCACATGTTAACATAATACTTTAGTCTTTGTTACCACATTTAGTTTTGTACATATTTTAAAATTTATGCTATTAACCTGTTTTGTAATTAACTTTTTATCATTGATTTTCTTTGACTAAATACTGTTTTAAGACATTTACTTATTTTATTAGGGATTCCCCTACTGCAAGTTAATGTGATATGTTTTTTCAGTTTTATACATAATTAAAGAGGCAATTAAATGTTATATTACCTGTTGTGTGAACATACTTTAAATCTAATTTTAATGATTTTATTAATTTCCTTACTATTGTAACCATTTTGCTTGAGCTGTATGTTTTATTGTATTATTTCAAATAGTAATTCTTTTATGTAACTGAAACTCTTGCCATGTGAGGATAAAGTCATAATAAAAAAAACAGTGTTATTTTACTCTGTATATGATGAATCTTGATAAGTCTCCCTATGTGATGAATTACATAAAACAATACAAACATAAATTTGTAGTAATGTAAAAATTGTTTAAAAACAATGAAAAACTGCAATAATAAAAATAAGTATAAGTTTGAAAAATAGTATTTCACTTGTATAATTATTTAAATTATAAATGAATATATCCAGTTTTAAAAAATTAGCCTTAATTTTTTTTATTGAGACTAGTTTAGTAATAAAGGTAATATAGTTTTTATTTAACAATGGCATTCATTTTAATTTTTAGGAGTAAAGAAAACACTATATTATTTCCTTTATATTTTTAATAACATCTCTGATGATTGTGGATACATAGAAACTGCATTATTAGTGTCAAATTTCAGCAATTTTTATAGGTTTTTTCATTTTGTTTTAATTTGTAAGGTTTTCACTAACCTTACTTGCTCCTTAAATTTTTATTTTATAATTTGAAGAATTCTTGATTATGTTCCATGGTTTGATAAATGGTGTAATCAAAACTTAAACATTAATAATATTTTCTATTGAAAAGTTATATTTGAGTATATACTACTCAGTGTTATATGGGATGTTGAAAATTAAATTTAATCCTTAAGTCCAGTTGACACTATTTTATTACAAAAATATTTGCTGAAAACATTTCTTATAAATGACCTCATCACAGTGTTATCATACTTGCACCTTTGTGCAAATATTTATTTTTTAATAAACAAATTTTTTGTCATCATTTAAGATTTTGTATATATATGTATATATATATATATATATATATATATATATATATATATATATAGGGTGATTCAAAGAAATGGGAAATTAAAAAAATTATATAACGTTAATGAAAAACTTTTTTAGAAAATAAATTTTATTTCATGTAATTGTACAAATGTTGCCATTTTAGGATACATACATTTTAGTTTATTTTTTAAAGATGACATCTTGCAGGTGACCTCCTCTTTTACATAAACACTCACGAAGTCTCTTCGTTAAATTGTTCATGGTTTGACGTAACATCTCAACTGGAATTTCCGCAATTGCTTCTCGAATCTTACCCTTCAGTTCTTCCGTTGTAGCAGGTCTACTGAGGAACACTTTGCTTTTAAGGTGACCCCACAAAAAGTAATCGCAAGCTGAGAGATCAGGCAATCTGGGAGGCCATCTAATGTCACCATTTCGTGAAATGACAAGTTGTCCAAACAATCTGCGTATAGCTGCCATCGATATTTATGCAGTATGTGACGTTGCTCCGTCTTGTTGAAACCAGGCTGTGTTAAGAATCTGTGGAAATCTCTTTTGTTGTTCCACAACAAAGGTTTCAAGCATGGCTACGTAACGAGCCGATGTCACTGTAATAGCAAGACCATTGTCATCCTCAAAAAAATAAGGGCCTATAACACCATAAGATGACATAGCACACCACACTATCACTTTCTGGCTGTGCAACGGACGCTGGTGTAGCTGCGTAGCATTTTCTTGTGCCCAGTATCTGAAATTTTGCTTGTTAACAAATCCACTGAGGTGGAAATGCGCTTTGTCTGACATCCACAGTTCGTGAACAAACTCTTCGTTATCATTTATCTTCTGAAGCATTACATTACAGAATTGTGCTCGCACAACTGCATCGTTTGGTTTCAGTTCCTGGACGATCTGCAACTTATATGGATGGTATTGCAAGTCCTTCACTAACATTCTTGGAACACTTGAACTATGCAATTGTAAAGATGCTGAGAGATGACGGATTGACCAATGTGGACTTCGTGTGACAGCATCTTGTAAAGCTTGAACTTTCTGTGGTGTACGCACGGTTCGCTCATGGCCTGGAGGTTTCTTTTTCATTGCCGAACCAGTTTCCTCAAAATGAGATATCCATGTTTTAATTGCATGTGCTGATGGAACACGGTCGCAGATTAAAATGACGGCGAAATTCTCTACGCACGCACTCCCTCCACACTGTTATTGTTTTTGTAAAACGCTTTGATAGCAAATGCACGTTGCACACCACTCCAAGGATCCATGACAACTAAATGGCAGGTTAGATTAGAGAGGCTGGCGCCACTTATCAAGTGGTACCAATTGCCCACGACTACCAACACAACTTTCAAAATTTCCCGTTTCTTTGAATCACTCTGTATATATATATATATATATATATATATATGTACTATTAATCACCTAGTACAGAATATTGAGTTAAGACATATTTAACTTCATTTTTAATGAAAGTACTTTTCCAGGATTCCTCAGTCATGATTGAAATAATTCCATTATTACATAATAAGAACTGCAATAGATAGCACAGCACGTGTTTTAAGTTAATATGTAGTTTTCATTATTTTAGTATTTTTATTTTTAAATTTTTACTACGCAATAACAGAACTATTTCAATTTATAACTAAGAATGCAGGATCCCGCAAAAGTACTTTCATGAAAAATTAAGGTAAGATATGTCTTATCTCAAAATTTTGTGCTAGGTTATTTTTTTAATTAGAATTTAAATACAAGCATAATTTAACAGTATAGAGGAATAATATGCATCTAAAAAGATTAATTTCAATAAAATAATATACATACACACAAGGTTTGATAAAAATATATACAGAATTTTTTAATCTCCTGGACAGTATAAGTTCAATAGTCACAATTTTTTTTTTGTTGTGTTGGTACACCTATCCCTAATATATATTTACATTGGTAGACATATTGGATGCATAGTTTATTGTTGGTTGTTGAAAAGGTTACACATGTTTTGGTATGGTTGGTGATTTTTAACTTGTGGAAAAATGGAACAAAAAATTTGCATTAAACTTTGTTTTAAGAATGGAATAAAGTGCAGTACCGCATTGGAAATATTGAATGTTGCTTTTGGCAATTCATTTATGCTTGTTCAATAAAACAAGCGTTTAGAAGTGGTACAAATGTTTCCAGGAGGTTTATGAATGCCTTGGACATCAAGATGTTTCCAGGAGGGCCGTGAAGTTTATGAACGCCTTGGACATCAACAACTGATGACAATGTCGAAAAAGTGAAGAAAATGATTATGGACAAACACCAAATCACTAGCAGAGAGGTTGCTGATGATGGCATATCATTTGGCCCATGCCAAGCAATTTTTTCAGATATTTTGGATATGAAAAATGTGGCAGCAAAATTTGTTCCAAAACTGTTGAATTTCAACCAAAAGCAATCTTGATGAACACTGCTCAGGAGGTGCTGATTGAAGTGAACGACGATCTAGAATTGCTCTTACAGGTCATAATTTGTGATGAAACACGGGCGTATAAAAATATCATCGAAACTAAGGCCCGATCATCCCAAAGGAAGCTTCCTGAAGAGACAAGACCAAAAAAAGGTCATCAAGTTTGATCGAATGTGATGGTTCTGATCATTGTGTTCTTCAATTTCAATGGCTTAGTGTATCATGAGTTCTTGCCACCAGGTTGTATGATCAATAAGGAGTACTACTTGGAAGTTCTGTGCTTTTCGCATGAAGCAAACAATTTGTGGTGAAACAATTCATAGAAATTGTACCATAATAATGCACCTGCTCACACTTCACTGCTTGTTCTTCAATTTCAATGGCTTAGTGTATCATGAGTTCTTGCCACCAGGTTGTATGATCAATAAGGAGTACTACTTGGAAGTTCTGTGCTTTTCGCATGAAGCAAACAATTTGTGGTGAAACAATTCATAGAAATTGTACCATAATAATGCACCTGCTCACACTTCACTGCTTGTTCATGAAGTTTTGGCCAAAAACAATACCGTTACGATGTCTCAGTCTCCATATTCACTGGATATGGCCCCTGTGTCTTCTTCTTATTACCCAAGCTGAAAAAAATGACGATAGGACAACATTTTGCAACATTGAAAAAATGAAGACAGAATCGCTGAAGGAGCCAAATGCTATACTGAAAATTGCATTCTAGAGGTACTTAGAAGATTGGAAAAAGCGCTGGCACAAATGTATTACATCTGAAGGAGATACTTTAAAGGTGACAAAATCGGTATTGATGAATAAATAAAGATTTTTTTGAAAAAAAACGAAAATTCAGCATATTTTCTGTCAAACCTTGTATACTGGAATGAGGAATTATCATAAAAATATTTCTAATAATTATCAAAAACAAAAACAGTATAAAATATCGGTTTTTAAAGTTTTACTAATGTATTTCTTGATTAAAGAAAAATTAATAATTAATTGCAGGTTCTTTCAAATTTAATTTAAATGATTGTATAAGTTTAATATAATCAAATACATTACGACTGATGATACTGAATGTAATATTGATGAAATGGATAGCTTGGAAAAGAATCAAATAAGAAATATAATTAGTCATAATGTTAAAAAATAATATAAAAAAACAAAATATAAATAATAAACAAATGATTATAAAATTTGGGGTTATTAAACCAAAAAATAAACTTCATGATCATTAAAATCAGATGAGTCCAATATACCAATTAATATGCATAAAGATAAACACAAAGAACTTATGAATAATTACATTGAAGGAAATAATTTAAAAAAAAATGAAAGGCCCAACAAACAAATATTTAAGAATTGCAAAAGATTTAATATCTAAATATAAACTGATATTTAAATATGATAAATTAAATTACCATTCAAGATTATATCTCTATATACCATCACCTCCAAAACTCACTGGACTACCAAATTACATAAAATAAATAATCCTTTGATACATTTTAAAACAGCACCTGCATATTTATAGCCAAAATAATAATTAAATACTGAGAATAAAATGAATTAACCTATAAATATAACGTAAAAAATGGTTAAATTATAAATAAATTATAAAATTGTAAATATATTAAATTCTATTAAAGTTAATTATAACACAAAATGGTAAGTTATGATATCACTAAAATGTACCCTAATACACCAATTGACAAGACAATAAAATAAAACATAAATTAAATGAAACCCCAGAATAGACCAATGCATTTAGTATGAGAATAGTTGTTATTTGCAAGCAGAAGGCTTACCAATGGGATCACCTATATCTACTATTAGATGAATGTTTGTAATAATCAGTCCAAAATGTCTGTGTAATATTCTAGATTAATTGTATCACCTTTCAGCAGAGACTTAGTACATGAATCATAGGTTGTAAATAAAATGTAAAAATGAGCAAGATTTCATAATACTGGATTTCTGGAAACAATTTTATTAATATTAGTTATTTCATCACAATAACAGATCTTGATGGAATAACTTTGGTGCTTCATTTCTGGATTGAACTAAATCATAAACTCTTATTATTAGTATGACCTTTTCAAAAAACTTTTGTTGCTGATGAGCATGTCTAACATATGTGGCAGATCTCTTCTTTTGTTGCTCAGATGACAAAATCCCAGATAAATTATTTGTACTGCTTTTATTTTATGTAAATCCTAATAAAAATATGCGGTATTCTGTTCTTATCTATTTCAGCTATCACTTTTCAATCCTTTTTTATCACTGGCAACTTTCAGAAATTTTCTAAAAAACATTCAAATGAATCAAAAGACCATTCCTGTAAGGCTTTTTGATCATTTACACAATTTCTGTACCCGACAAATCAGCTTTGTGAAAAAAAATGATCTTTCATCACATCCACGTAAAGTTTTTTACTGAGTATAACAAATGATAATTATGCATAACATGCTTGACTTTTTTTTTCTGTTTAGCCTCTGGAACCATTTAAGGTATTACTTCAGAGGATGAATGAGGATTATATGTGTGAATGTAAATAAAGTGTAGTCTTGTACAGTCTCAGGTCGACCATTCCTGAGATGTGTGATTAATTGAAACCAATCACCAAAGAATACTGGTATCCACAATATAGTATTCAAATCCGTATAAAAGTAACTGCCTTTACTATACTAGGATTTGAACCTTAGAACTCTTGATTTCAAAATCAGCCGATTTGCGATGATGAGTTCACCACTAGGCCAACATGGTGGGTTATGTCTGACTTGGCAATTGAAATCATGCTAATGTTGCTTGATCAGTCAGGTAGAGGGTTCTTGTACATAGTTTCATTTTGCTTCAGTAGATGCTAATAGTACAGCCATAAAAAATTTATTACGAAAACTTTTAGACTGTCTATGTATATAACTAAAGATTTGTAATTATCACAAAAAAAAAATGGTTTATTTTTTTTAAGGTGAACTTTATATATATATATTATTAGTTTTAAGAGACAGATTAATATTTATCATTTGATTTATATTTTGGGTAAATATTATTATATTAATTTTTTTTTAGGTACAGCTTATTGAACAACTGGAAGGAGCTTGTATTAGGTTTGTTCATTTCAGTAAAGAGAATGAACTGAGATCAAGAGTTTTCTCTGAAAAAGTTGGTCTTGAAAGTGGGTGGAATTGTCATATATCATTACTAAGTGACAATAATCTGTTATCGAGGTGCTTTGTTTGTTTATTATGTTAATATAATGGTTTGTGTTGTTTTTTATTTTTACTGTAACCAATATTTTGATGAATTTTGTATAATTAGTTTATTTTTTTTATTCTGGTACCTTTTATTAATCATTTAATTTAGTTTAATTTTAAATTTAAAAAAAAATATTTGTTTTAATGTTTAATAAGTAATATTAATTGTTTCATTTTCATAATAATTTTTTCTGAACTGTATTTGTAAATGTCTGTTTATATGTATGTCATCTACTTATGCTTTGCTTGTTCTTATGTGTATAAAACAGTTGTCCTGAGTTTCATAATGAATTAAATTGCTTTATTAATGAATTAAATTTTGTGGGCTGATATACTAATCACATCATTAACTATTCTAAATTCTGGTTTTATGTTAAGTTTATTCTTGTAACATGTTTTCTCTCTCTCTCTTTTACAATTATCATAGTAAACAATTTCTAGCCTTCAGAATTACTGATACCAAAAAAACCCTGCCAATTTAAAATTATTAATTATTAAGACTAAATAACATGCCTCATCTTCATGGTGGACTAATAGCATCTCTACTTTTTATCCAAAAAGATTTCGTTTCAAATTCCAATCAGGCTTTGCATTTATCACAAGTTACGAGGGTAAGTCAATTATTATCCGCAATTTAGTTATATTTTTGTTTATGTTGTAGTACTGTCATGTTGCGTAGATAACGCATGCGTGGTTTAATTGTTGTTATGTCTGTGCAGGTTTGATGCTGCTAGGTTAGTTTCATTATTGCTGCCCTGCCGTTAACCATGGCTGCTCTGCTTTCTGTTTGCACCAAAGAAATACAGTACGGGAACAGTGTGTTGCTGCAACGGAATGTCTATGAATGGATTGAAAAATTAAAAAATGGTTGCACAAGTGTTACACACGACGAAGGAACCAGACGACCATTTATCACCACAAATGAGGAAAACACTAAGCGTGCATGTGACATGGTTTTCTTAGACAGACGAATAGCTATTGATGAAGTGGCACATCATCTGCAAATTAGTCACGGTTCTGCCTACGACATCATCCACAACAGACTTGGGCTTCATAAAGTCTGTGCAAGATGGGTCCCAAAACAACTCGCACAGTTGTATAAACAAACGCACTTGGACATCTGCCAAAAACATTTGGATCACTAGGGTAACAAACAAGGGACCTCTTCTTAGACACAATCATCACTGGTGATGAAACATGGATCCATTATTACGAGCTGGAGAGTAAACAGCAGAGTATGGAATGGAAACATCCAAATTCGCCCTGCAAAAAAAGTTCAAGACCCAACCATCCGCAGGAAAACTGATGCTTACGGTTTTTTGGGACTCACAAGGCCCAGTACTGGAACATTATGAGGAAAGGGGCACGACAATAAACAGTGTGCATTACAGTGAGATGCTTATTGTCAAGCTGAAGCCTGCAATTCGAACCAAATACTGAGGACTGCTGTTGAAAGATGTTGTGTTGTTGCACAACAATGCCCATCCACATACTGCTGCCCACACTGCTGAAATGCTCCAGAAACTCAACTTTGAAGTACTGGCTCATCCTCCATGTAGTTCTGATTTTGTCCCTTCTGACTACCACTTGTTTGGTCCACTCAAAGAGGCATTAAGGGGCCGTCGATTTACTTTAGACGAAACATTGAAAGAAGCGGTGCATTCCTGGCTCACAGCTCAACTGAAAACCTTTTTTTATGAGGGCATCAGTAAGCTTGTGCAATGATGGACCAAGTGCATTGAAATGCAAGCGGACTATGTTGAAAAATGATGTACATGTAAGTTTCCTATTTGTTTTGGAATAAAATTTATAACTACATTGCGGATAATAATTGACTTACCCTTGTACAATTCTTTTCTTATCAAAAGAAAAATAGTAGAGCTATAATCAGGTTGACCTATTTTAGAGAGAGAGTAAATAAATGCATATTTGTTTTTATTTTTTATGAGTATTTTAACTCTGGGAAAGTACCTTCCTGTACTAATTCATTCAAACTCTTCTGAGAACTTGTTTTCTCATATTTTTTATTTTTAATAGAATTTCCTACGATCTTTATAAAAACTTATCCTGCTTGTACTTCATCCGGCATAAAAAAATGTCCATCAAATTCATGATGCAATTCTTGATATTTCATTTATTAAGACATCTTCTATCCATTTGTCTAATGTAGATGGTACATGATATATATTAGGAGGGCTACTGTTATCTGATTACTTCAGTTACAGTTTGGGCTTTTTGTGATATCAGATAGGAACCATGTTTGTTAGGCAGATCCATAAGGAGATCTGTACCCAAATGAAACAAATACCAAGAGTTAAACAGTAATTTAGCAAATCTACTGTAATAAAACAACAAAAAATGGCATTTATATGTTATCATTCTGGAAACATCCTTCTTGAGTTATATTTATGTTGTGAATAAATTTCACAATAGCTGTATTACTAAATTTTATTATTGACTATTGCTTTTAAATGTAGTTTCTACATTGCAAATTTAAATTAATAAAAACTACAGTTTCCATTGAAATCAATGATTTTGATTTAATTTTACAACAATCAACTCATTAATTTGTAGCTAAGTGCCAAAAAGTGTGGAGAAAAGAGAATTATTGAAAATAGAAAATTGGATGGATAGTAAGGTAGGGACTTCAAGAGACATTCTGTTGAAAAATGGAAATTGTTAAAAAGCCAATAGAAGATCAATTTTTCAAAATAAGCCATTGCAGGTTGAAACTAAGTTATTGCTGATTGATTCTGTTTTTATTTAATTCATAATTTAGAAATTCCCACAGTGCAAAAAATTGACAAAAATCAATTAAATTTGAAATAAAAAAAGCAAAAAAGAAAAAACTATATGAAAACCCTGAAATGAATAGCACTGTATATTAAGTAAATTGATTCATTCTGAGTTCTGTAGTAATCAACAGTGCATTCTAAACATTCTGCACCTGATCAGAAACAATAGAAACTATTGTCGCATATTCTAGCTATTTAGTATGCAATTGTTTCAAAGTATAACACCACTGTTGCTCACACCAGGTGCAATCACTGCATACCGTGTGTTTGTAGCCCTGAAATATGAAGTTCACAAATAAAAATTTACCCCGGTTTATTTGACACTGATTTCTCTAATTATATGAAAAATTAATTTATAAATTTATTGATAAATTAATGAAATTTTATGAATATTTCATTTTTAGAAACATCTTTTTTTTATGTTTTGTATGTCTTTTAATTGGGGAGGTAGTTTTAATTAAAGTGGTATTGATAATTTGCATGTGTTTGCTTTTTAAAGATGTGGCCAATTATTCTAACATTTTATTTAATGTGCATTGCTCTTTTGTTTGTTTTGTTTTTGTGTGAAACTAACATGGTTGTTGTTTAGCAGCCAGTCAATTGATCCAGAACAAACAATCGCTGTTGATGATATTATTGACCCTAATATTGGTGATATTGCTGATTTTGGATATGATGGTGTTCAACCTTTTGATGGAATTTTACAACCATTACTGATTAAAGGGTAATGTTATATATTTATTTGGTTTTATTTAATGATTGGTTTTTTTTTTATTATCTTGGGCTGTGTACGTTATTATATGTGTAAAAGTTGTGATTTGTTTGATGTACTAATTTTATTTTTTACGAATCATTAATATTTGTTTTGAATGATATTTATTTATTTTTAATCCAAATGTTTATTGTTTAAATAATGACATTTATTGTGAAACACTGTAATAAGATAATTTAATTTTTTTGTTTTATAGTAGATGCTCTTACTAGTGACAATTGTATGACCTAGAGTTGGTAAAATATATTTCTAGGATTGCGGTCTTTTTTAAAAAAAATTACAAAAAAAATGAAAATCTTATTTTATAATACATATAGCACATAAATTAAGATGAATTTTAATTTTTAATACAGGCTAATTGTTGGGTAAAGTTAAAATAAAAAAACGCACAGCTAGTATTTGCCAAAAGAAATTGGACTTTAATGAAAACAAATTAATATAAGTTAATTATTATAACCTTAAAAACTACTTAATACATCAGCTGAAATCAGCGTCTGAACAATGATAGTTAAATGAAAAAATACATGAGTACACGCTTCTAAATACAGATTTTGACAATATACGTTTTTGACGAAGCCTGAAAGAGAACATGAAACACCTTAATTTTAATTATAACTTTAGAAAAATATAACATCAATAAACATAGTGTGTCTGAAAAACTATTGCATTGCTGACAAATGCTGTAATATTGAAAAATTAGGAATGAACAAATGTCATTAACTTATAAACATCAATTACAGTAAATCTTAATTGGCACTGGCCTTTCCTGATTTGTGAACCACAAACTTTACATTAAATAATGTAAAAATGTAATTCTAGTTTAACGTAGAAAAGGACACAATAAATTACAGTACAAAAGAGTTAATTACAATATAATCACACTGAACTTAATTGAGCACATGAAATAGGTTGCAGCTGAACAATGACAGCCTTCTGTAAGTAACCTGTCGTGACTGTACTAAAGTGAAATTGAAACTTGAACGGCATAGGTATGATGAACTGAATGTTCCACAAATTTGAATGATAACATAATGGTTTAACGTAATGAGTAATGAAAAACTGAACTTGCCTGTAGCACACAAATATTTGCCAGAGATGAACTCGTAACAGCAAGTACAGAAGAATACCTATGTAATCCTGGGCGTAGTCCGCACGGTGAATCGGGAATACAGAGGTGTGATGTGGTTTAGTGGTAGAATGAAGCGTGGAATCTCAGATGTGTAGTGATGAGTTTGAGATTCTGCTTGAATGTGAATTTTACCACAAAGTTTGCAGGAGAGTATTGCCCTAGGCGACTGCAGTGGTGAGATGTTGGATTTACTCTGCCGAAAAGATGGCGAAAGAAAGCGGGGGTAACCAGATCCAGGTAGTGGACAGGAGAGTGTGTGTATGTATTAGTAAGGGGACGAAAAAATAACGGGTGTATGAAAAGGGTAGTCAGAAATAACTCGATAGAAGAATGGGCGCGGTCGCTAAGGATGACAGTGGGAGGGTCGAACACAAGAACAATAATAGAAGCAGGTGGACTTTACAGACCCAGAAATACGAAACCAAGTGAGATTTAAACATTCCTTGTAACAAAACAACGGGACCCACCCTAGCTTGGAATTCGTAGAAAATAACGGAAAACTTTATGCCAGAATGGCGTAAACACTAATTCTAAATGATACTCAATTTTGTAACTATATTCCAAATTAAGAACTAACCACAGATGTGAAGTTAATTACTTCTGATAAACGCACAATAAAGTTTAGAGATACAATTTATAAATGTTCAATGTGGCCCTCTCTGGCTGCATGGCACACATGTAAGCAGTAGCTGAACTCATCCCACTTGCAAGGAAGTTTATCTTGTTTGTATTACTGAGTTTATTTGTTTGTATTACAGGGTATAAAACATTAAATTTGGGAGACCCTCTCTCATGTTGTAGTGTGTCAACAGGGCTATTGTAGACCCAACATGCGAACATTGTGTCTGTTTACTTTGCTTCATTGATAAAAATTAAACATAGAAGAAAAATGTTTTCTAGCCCCCTTCTAACCCTTCTACCATTTGATCACAGAATTCAACACTCTTCGGTTTGTCACCCTCGTGAAAAATCTGTAAAAGTTGTAGGCAGTATGCTTGAAAAGAAAACAATACCTCAAAACATGCAGACAGTGGTTGAGATATTCTAGTTCTGCTCATTCTGTGGGTTGACTTTCTTGGGCTTTGTACAAAAGTTTCTTCAATTTGTTTCATGTTCTCCTCCCCCACTCCCAGTCAGCCCATGCTCTTGCCTTTACAGATACACCCTGTTTGTTCAAACTAGTGAAACCAACAACAAATGCATGCATGTTGGAAGGTCACTGTTAAATCAGCGACAAAATGCATGCTGCACTGCAGTTGCCAACTGAGATTGTTGTACTCAAGAACACAGAAAACCTTTAGTTGCATTGTAGCCATCTTAGTCACAATTGATATGTAATGGCAGTGCAAGCATTCTGGCAGTCGTTTATGCAAATACATGTGCATAAAGCGATGTTATTTGAAACTTTTGAACCTACTCTCCCAACTACTGTGTAGATCAGTCAGATCCAGTGTATAGGTCAGGAAATGTAAATTGTGTCCATCATTTAGAATTGCCCTATATAATATATTTTTAATAACATTGTTGAAATAACGATTTTTCAGTACTTTTACATTTTCAGAAAACAAAAGTCATTTGCAATTTATAAGTGAAGACTATTATTTTTGTTTATTGGTTGTTTTTTATTTCATTTAAATAAAATTTTTACGGATGTCACTATTTTTTGTGGTTTACAAACAAAATTAGTATATTCTCTAGTTATCATTTTCATACACAGTATTGTCATATTTTACTAATAAAACAATACCACAAACATACTGAAATGAAATCTGGTATAATATAAATAGAACGATAAAGAAGTAAATGTAACCACAAAATGACAATTTGTTGTTTGTTATTTTAACAGAAATGTGAAAGGGATTTTTTTTTAATAAACTTATCACTCACATTGGTGTATAAAATAAAAATTAGAACAGAGTATCCAAGTGTTGGGTTGTAAACATGAAGTTGTCATAATTATATAATAATAACTATGTGGAGCATACGGTTTACATTTTTGAGCCATTTGAAAAACTCAGAGAATTTTTTATGTTTAAAAATACAAAAATTGGCTGTTGATTTTTTTTTCACCAGTAAATATGATTTGATTCTTAATAAATTAGCTATTTTTAGTACATTAAAAATTTTACATTTTCAAAATATATGTTTAAGAGATATGAAAGTTTGCTAAAAAACAGGTAATTTATTCAAATAAAATAACAGTATTCCCTTAAATCAAACTAAATAACACAAATGCTGTTTAGTTAATGTAAAAGTTTTGTAGTCAGTTAACTGTATACAAGAACTGATAAATTTATTTATAGTCAAATTAAAAAATTTCCTTTTACAGAAACAATATTATTCTGTTGATTAGTTTTTAAATAATTCTAAATTGATAAACCTGATTTTTTTGCATACTTGTTTATGCACTAAGTTTTCTTGTATGTAAATTTGTATTTTTTATTAAATATCTAATAATTCAACTAAAAATTACTCAAAACATTAAACATTTCAAATTCTACAGTAAATCCATCACATTTACAACAAATAGAAACTTCTGGTACACCTAAGCTTGATACAGTCCAAAAAAAATAAAGAATAAAAATAAAGAAGATACTAGTTTAAAATAATTTTTTTATAATTAATATTAATTTTTGATAATTAAAATAATAAAAAAAAATAATATTTTGGTGAAAAATAGTTTTAGCAGTGAAACTAAGTTATCCCACATGATAATGTCATTGCTCTAATTAAAACTAGAAATATAAAGGCTTATTCAATCCTCTAATAAACCTGATTTATCAATCTTTCAATTTAATGTCTTATCAAGAGTAATTGACAAAAAAAATCTCTGTATCTTCACCCTTGTGCTTTTAGCACTGAAAAACAACTTTAGCACTGCTCTTAATATCTTTGAAGTCTGTCTTTCACTTTTGTACCAATTTTATTTATTTATTATTTTTGTATAGTTTCATAACTACATAATTTTTATTCATTAATTTTGTATAACTATAACACTTCTAATTTTATATACAGTTATGGTTCTTTGATCAAGATTTCTGTTGTTTCCTTTGATCCTTCCAAACAAATGCTGGTGCAATTTCTTTTTGTTAACTGGAATGCCAAACTCTCAATACCTGATGTGTTTTGTAGTTATGCTGTGATTGGAATAAAATATCTATTTATGTATTTCTTATATAATTTAAATGGTTATAAAGTTTTTTTTTAAAAATATTTTTGTGTATAGTCGCATCAACAATTAAAGTCATTAGCGACTTATCAGTGTATTGGGAAATGTGTAGTCTTGAACAAGCTCAGGCCGACCATTCCTGAGACGTATGACTAATTGAAACCCAACAATCAAAGATGATCTATTATTCAATCAGAATAAAAGCAACTACCTTGATTAAGATTTGAACCTGAGAACTTAGACTTTGAAATCAGCTGATTTACGTTAATGAGTTTACCACTAGACCAACTCAGTGGGTTGTATAATAAAGATTATTGTGTCACAATAAAACTTAAACTAGTAGAAATATCTTCCACACATAATGTTCCATTTATATGTATATATTTTTTTTAATTCTACAAGATAAGATGTTTCTTATCTTAATTTTATCATTAAAGTACTTTTGCGGATTCCTGCATCCTCAGTCATGATTGAATTATTTTATTAAATTGCATATTAAAAATTAAAAATACTAAATAAACTATGTTCATAGTGTAATGTTTGTTATATTGCTATAATATTAAAATGAAAATTCCATACTAATTTATTATACGAGTGCTGTTATCTGTTGCAATTTTTATAAGACAGTAATGTAACAAACATTACAGCATGTACATAGTTAATTTTAGTATTTTTAATTTCTAGTATTCCATGATTCCATCCTGGCCAGGTGTATATAAATATAGTTTTTATTCTACTTAAATATATATAAGTTTATTAGTTTGCTAGTTATACAATTGAACGACAAACTTGCAATGATGATGCATATTATATTGCTTAATATTACCATTATTTTTATAATTTTTTATAAGTAGTAGATATATATATATATATATATATATATATATATATATATATATACACACACATAACATTACGTCCTTTTGTTTTAAGAAGAATATTTTACCCCTACTAAAGAAGAAGAAAGTTAAAATTTAAACTTACAAATAAGCTTAATGCAAAATTATGAATTTTTCAAATAATAAAACAAGATGTTCATTTATGATATTTTAACTTACTAAAGACTGAACATTGTAAAATATATGACTTTGAAAGTAATTGTATGATTAACAATCAAATTAAAATTAACACAACACTAGCAGTTCTATATGATTTCAATGATTCTGTATAAATTATATATAAATTACCGCAACGTAATATTTTGGCAGTATACTAAACAAAAGAAGGCAATATATAAAAAAATAGTAGATGATATTATGTCAGGAACTAGGGAGTTAAAATTTACTTAAATCTGCTTTGTTTGTGTATGTTTTTTTTTTATTTATTTAACCAATGTTATGAGTTGGTTTTTCTGATAAAATTTTTTATATTAAAGTATTTACTTTATGATCAGCTTTGTGAAAAGAAAGTTTTATCAACAGGTCATAATGTAAATAGAAGAAAATTCAAGTTTAATTTAAATACTTTTTGCCTATTATGTAACACATAAATAAAAATCAGTAAATTCTATCCCTTTCAATTTATTTAAAAAAAACAGTTAAAATGATTTTTATTTTGTTTTATATGATATAAAAAAAAATTGTTTGAAATAGCAAGTTGGATGTAATTAATTTAGATTGAATCTAATTTTGGAAATATTTCTTTAAATAATTTGTTTATTATTACTAAACTGAAATATGGATAGGTTTTTGTAATTGCTCATAAATGTCATAGTTCCAAATATCATAAATGTTTTTAAATCTGTATTTTATTTCTTGGAACTAATCTTTGCATCTGCAAATATGAAAAAGCTAGCCATAACTATTTTTTAACATATTTATCATTTTTTAACTTACATTCTTAGTTGTAGTGGTTTGAAAAGAAATATGCTTTTGTCAGTTGTGCAACAAATTTAATTTGACTGGAATGAATGTTGATTAGGAAGATACCGAAAACACTACTTTTGTCACTGTTATGGTTGCTACAATTTTAATAAATGTTTAATTTTTTAATACAATTAGTAATCTACTAACCAAATTTAAAACGCTTTGAATAACTTTTATATCATGAATATATTCCCATTTGACTTTTTGTATTTATTCTGTTTAATACATAATCTTAATCTGTTTAAAAACATCTCTAAATAAAACGTATCAGAAACTTGTGGGGAAAAAAATAATGATAATTTTAAAAGAAAATGATTTTAAAATTATTTATAATTAATAAATACCATTTCAAAAGGTTGGATATTATTAAAACTAACTTTTAAGGCAAAACATACACAGGTTCTCTACTCTAACAGTTTCCTATTTTATGATTTGCCGAATATGTAATATATAAACAGAAATCAGTTAATTGTAAGAGCTTTGGATGTATTAAAAAGACAGTCAAAGATATTTTTATTTTGTTAGTTTGTGGAATAAAAAAAGTCTTGAGAACATCCCTTGACAATTAATATCATGTCTCCAATGTTATATGTCAACACATAACCATTAATTCTTTTCATTAGGATACTTGGTACATTTCAGTGCAGTAAAAATTAATTTTCTGCAAATTCTATTGTAAGGTTTTTTCTTATCGAACACCAAAATTGTTTTTGTAAATTAGTAGTCTGTGAATAAATTAAAAAAAAATTGGATTATACATTACAAAAAGTTCCTCTTTAATTATATTTGTTTTGTTTTTTTTTTTTAATTTTTATGTATTGTTTATTATACTGAAGAGATCTGTTACTTAAAAAACACAATTTCAGGTTTTTTTCACAAAAATTAAAGAAATTAAAAACTTTTTTTTGGCCAATCCATAGATTTTTTTATTTAACATTATAATCAAATATGCTCAAAACATAATCTTACAATACCAACTTATTTAGAGTTAAAAACTTCTGTGATACTATTCTTTTTATTTTTATTTTGTTTTTTTTATTTACTATTTTAATCTTGTTTTTGTTAATTTTATTTTATTTTTTGTGTTTTGTTTGATGTTATCATATAGTGTTTCCTCTAGTAATAATAAAAATAGCAATAATACACAACAGAAGAGTTGTTCATCACCTTGTTTAGTTATCAACAATACATTTACAGAACAACATATCCCTCTTCTATCTGTTAAAAAAACTACAATTTCTGCTAACATCACTATTACTGGTTCTTCCTCGACTTCATCTTGTGCTGCTGCAGATTGTATGTCAATCTATGTAAGGTAGTAGTGGAAAAAAATTGTTTTATTTAAATTTTTTTAAATAATATTTACACACATTTAGTAATTCGTAGCTCAGGATAGAAAAACTGATTTATTCATTATTTGTGATGTAAATTCTTTTTCTGATTAAATTTTTGCTTAAAGATAACTTAAATATTTTTTTTGTAACGAATAAAATCAAAATTGACACTTGTGTAATCAGCTAATCTATTGACCCTACCCATCATTTGAAGGTGCTGTGATCTTTGGTAACATGCTGTTAGTAGCAATAATCCAATATCACTGCAATAGAGAGTTCTTAGTATTCAAAATAATCATTGTACATAATGATTTCAGTAACTAATCTTGATTGTTTAATTCTAGAAATGGAAGTTTTTTTATCTACAGCAACAGACTGTTCTGTATTTTGCATTCACTATATTATGAATTTATTAAAATAATTTAATCTTTGAAATTAGTACACAACCTATATTACCTATATATTTTGTTATGAAAAATGTATAGAAAATTGATATAATTCCAAAAAAAAATGTTATTGACCTTAAGGAATCTTTTGGAAAACTTTTGATTTAAAAAAATAACCATTCCTCAATGTGTTTCAGACGTGTAAAATTCATATGTCAAAAGTCATTTTGACATATAAAAGAAAGAACAGAATGTAACCTTGATTGGTACCAAAATCAAGATAATGTGACATATCACATTGTCTTGTTATTAATGTGAATTAATGTTTTAAACATTAATTCATATTAATGTTTAAAATATTGATTATTGTAAATGACTATCAAACTGTTATCTTTCCTATTAGAAGATCATTTAAGAATTGACTTAACATTTTCAATAAAATGTAACAATATATGTATTGCCAATAACATATTCTATTTTGTTACCTGTATTTTACTTCAACTATAATAAATCTGGAATTGACTTTTATTCCTGTAATTGCTGTAATAAAATAAGAACATGAAGTATTCTGAAGAGTGCAAATGTGTTTTATTAATTTCACAAAATCCTGTACAGTATGTGCTTGACTGAATCTGTTGAAGTACAAGTTATACACATGAGAATATGTCGACTTAATTTGTACAAAACATCTCATTTATACGTATTGTATTTCTATCTCACATTCTTTGAGATTTAGCCATTAAATTATATAATGTTCATTTTTTGTGTTTATTAGATTTAATATTCAACAAATAAAACAGCAAAGAATATTTCTCATTTATTTTAGTGCTGTTTAAATTTTATAGAGTTTGTTGGTAGAAGGTACATAAATGTTCATTAACATGAAACATAATCATAAAATATTTATTGTTTATTTAGTATTTATACTATTCTTGTTTAAAACTTAAAATAGTTTTATACAAAAGAATGACAGCAAAGTGCAAAAATTGCATTTTTATAAAAAAAAAAAGAAAAAAAGGCTATTGGAATCTGGTTGTTGTATGTATTTGATTATTGTTGTTTTTATTTACTGGTGAAAGTTTAGCAATATTTTATCAACAAATATTAGAATACAAACTTTTTACATGTTCTAATTAATTTTACTAAAATTTAGTAATTATACCAAATTATTAATTAAATTAGTTCTTAAATTAAATTAGTTCATTTAAAGTATAAGTATAATATGCATATTAATTCAATAATCTCTTGATGCACACTATATACAATTCTGCTTTCTGTTATATAGGTGTAATAAGTAAACTTTAAAAAAAAAAATAATAAAATAAATTTATTTATAAGCAGTTAACAATTTTTATATAAAATATAATCATATTATAAACATAGATATCAAAATAAAAACTTATTACACGTAAGTTTATATATTGTTTTTTATTTTTTTGAAGTTATCCTTTGGTTTAACAATTTTTTATAACCATAATTTGAAGAGAATATATATGAACAGAATTAAGTTACTGTAATTCATTTATTAAAAAAAAGAAGAGAGTATAACAATGAACAATGATTGTTTTTTATATGTATTTTGTTCATAAATTCATTGTAAAATAAAAGAAAAACAATGCCACTACTGTATCTGTTAGTTAATAGAATTGCACTAAGAAAGAATATCTTTATGTGTGGAGGTTTATGCTTTATGTTCTGAATTCTTGTTATTACATGTATTATTCATTTGTTTGGAAGGGGTGCACTGATCTAAAGAGTCATATTAATATAACAGTATTTCTACATTCTCTTCGTACTGTGTTTATTGTAATGTTTTTAATATAAAACACTGTGTAATAATATGCAATATTTTTGTCACTCTACACACACAAACACACACACCCAAATATATATATATATAACTAGTTCTTATAATGTAATTGCTATCTTTATTTTGATCTGAACTTAAAACTTTTTTCACTACACACAATTTAGAAATGGCAAACTGAATACATTGAAAATAATTAACTAGACTGAATAGAGTTAGTGGCAATAAAATAATTGACTAAGTATTACACTACTGGCCTGCATCAGATAATATTGAAAAAAGGTTTACCCATAAAATTCAGGCAAGTGAACCAGATACATTCTAAGTTATGTGAGGGTCAGTCAAATATAAACTGGGTTTTTTAAAACTAATTTATTTAAGAATTCTTAAATTACTCGTATATATTTTTCATTTACATCTTTATACACTTTTTCCATTGGATTGGTAGTTTTTTGATACCATTTTTATAAAAAATATTGGGACATGTCTGAAGCAATTCTACACAAGTTCTTACACTTTTGTGGACCAGAAAACATTTGTCATCAGAAAATGTTATCCCCCAACACTTCCTTTAGCAGTCCGAATGAATAATAATTTTTCTTACTGATAGATTTGGGTTCTAATCAGTACTTTCAGTGGAGTTGCTGTAATTTTTCTTGAATTATGGGAGCAATATAAGGTGTACTTTTACTATGAAGAAACAACACACTGTAGATCGGTAAATCACGTCTTTTGGACCAATAAATTGCTTTAAATTTGCCTAACTGTAATAATAAGCAGCACTGATCACAACTTTTCTGTTATGCCAAAAAATACTGGTAAGAACCTTGCCTGCTGACAACCTTGTTTTTGCGTTTACTGGAACAGTTTTTTTTTAATACCAATCTGTACTCAAACACTTAATTTCAGGGGTATAAAGGTGCACCCATGTCTCATCACAGATAAGAAGTGTTTAAAAAATTCATCCTATTCTGATTCATACTGAGCCAAAAGTATGTGACAAATTTCCAGTTCACTCTGGAAGATTCTATTTTGAAGAAATTTTTTGAAATTTTTAGTTATGGTTAGCACACTGCCGTGATTTATCTTAGTATTTACACTAATTTCATTCACTGCCAGTCGTTTTTCTCTCAATAGGGTTATGAATTTTTTTTACATGTTATGCTGTGTAAATTATTAACGTAATGACCTCTGAAGAATTACTTACGTCATTTAAACGCTTTTGTTTTGATAAAGTTTCATCATCTAATTGTAATCTTTGTAAAATTTGTTACTTATTGTAAATTTTCATTTTTTAAATGCTTAATATTAATAGACTATAGAACAGCACTAGACAGTAGCCACTTGTTGATCCTGTTAGGGACTAAAAATTAGTGACATTGGATATGCATAATTGCAAACAGTGAATATGAACATACCCTCTGCCTACTGCTTAATATTGACGCCATACAGCATGGACTTGATTGATGCAGTGAAATTGGGGTTTATATTTGGCTGACCCTCATATGTGGGTAAAAGTAGCTGATTAATGATAATATTTTTTAAAACTATTGTGGTTTATTTCATAAATATATTAACCATTGTTTATAAATTGCAAGTAACCATTATTTTTCTTATTAATATTATATCTTAATATCTTATTATATCTTAATATAATATTATATATTATATTTTAATATTATATATTAATATTTATATCTTAATATTATTTAACAGAGATTCAAAGGATGAAACAACTGGTGATGGTGATAGTGTAATAATTCAGCAACAGCAAAATGTTCCAGGAGATTGGCAGTCTCAATCATTAAGTTGTTTAACTGACAGCACAGAGCAAAGTGTTCCAGTTAATTTTGATATGTCAAATAGGGTAAGCCTTGTCATACCATACTATATATTAGTACGTGGTTAATAAATTACAATATTTTCATATCATGAATAATCTTTATAGATATGAAATAATAGAAGGATTTGTATTAGTGTGATTTATTGAAGAATACACATTCATGAATGCAGGTGACTAGTGACTATGCAAAGAAAATTACAGACTGAGATGCCATCCCATTAGGAACGTGCTTGCCTGATTGGCTTCTGGTTTTCTTTTTCCTTTCTTTTTCCCTGTTTAGCCTCTGGGAATCACTGTCAGGTATTACTTCAGAGGATGAATGAAGATATGTGAGTGTAAGTGAAAAGTAGTCTTGTACAGTCTCAGATCGACCATTTGTGAGATATGTGGTTAATTGAAACCCAACCACCAAAGAGCACTGGTACCCATGATCTAGTATTAAAATTCGTATAAAAGTAACTGTCTTTATTAGAACTTGAACGCTGGAACTTTCGACTTTAAAATCAGCTGATTTGCGAAGATGCGTTCACCACTAGACCAATCCGGTGGGTTTGGTTTCTGGTTTATCCAAACATGTTGACAAACAGAGTTGTATGCTGGGGAAATGATATAATAAATCTCATAATACCTAACTAAAAATGAAGTTGTCACTAATAAGGAAAAACAGGATGATGTATATTAACTATTCATAGACATTAGAGATGATGTAAATTAATTAGCCATTACAAGAAAATACAGAATTAACATTTCAATGTCTACTTTTGTGTTACAGATGGAAAAAAATATTGTTTAATGGTGTAAGAGTTGTAAGAGTGTACTTTCATTACTTGGTTTTGCACCTTTTGAGCAGTCTTCATCCAAAAATTTGAAAAAAAATATAATGCATTTATAAACATTGATGATAATATGTGTGAAAATTCATCTGATGAATGGATGGAAATTTTTGGATGAAAAAGATTAATTAGAATATTGTAATGAATTTATTGTATTAATAAAACATATGCCATATATTTTTAAATTGTATATTATAAACCACCTAGTACAGAATATTGAGTATGCAATAATAGAATTGTTTCAGTCGTGACTGAGGATTCAGGATCCCATGCAAGTACTTTCATAGAAAAATTAAGGTAAGATATGTCTATCTAATATTCTGTACCAGGTGATTTATTTTAATATAAATTTTAATGTAATTTATACAGTACAGAGGAATAATGTGAATCTTTAAAAAGTTTATTTCAGTAAATAATGCATATCAGCGTTTCTCAATCTGGGGGTTGCAGTGATATGAAAGGGCGGGGTCGTAAAATTAGCCTACAACTTTACACATAAACAATAATGAAATCATTTTATGAGAGAAACAATCATTTGTTATAAACATTTTACTTATATTTACAAGTTCACATGTAAAGAAAATAAATTAATTTGATGGTTGCATTTTATTTTCATTTATAAGTTTCTTCATACGTCGATTTATATTAGAAACACGCAAATACAAATTGTTTTCAAGTATAAAAGACTTTCTATTTTTAATTTTTAGCACAACCATAAACGAAAAACCCTTTTCATATAGATTACTTGTAGGGAAAGGGATTAATATTTTCATGCTTATGTGACTAAATTTCCATATTCACTTTGACAAACAAGCCAAAATGTATCTAAATCTTCAGATATGAGTTGTAGTTGTAATATTTTACTGGCAGACATTTCATTTGCTGGTAGTGAATCTCATCTGGTAACTTGGAAGCTGCAACAATGTTTTTCAGTAACTGGATTCTGTACCCATTTCTTCAAGAAATTATTTTTGTCATCCGGGATATACTACACCAATTGAATTTTTTTAATGTTCAGACATGACGTTTTCACAACAAATATTATGCAAGCAGGTAAGAAGCACATAAACATCAATACCTGTTTATTTCATTTTTATCTTTTTTTTGGTTTATTGTTAATTAAACATTATTTTAAAAGACCTTTTCCTAGCCTACAGCTTTCAAATTATGAAAAAATAAATGTTTTATATAGGGTGTCCACGAAGAAACAGAGAAACTTTCAGGACATGTTCTGCTGGTGAAAATAATGGAAAACGTTCATATAAACGTAGGTATGGAAATGCTTAGTTTTCGAGTTATGGGAAACAAGTCTCAGAACTGTAATTCCAGTAGTTTTTAAGATATCTGACATAAAACACAAAATTTGGGGTCAAAAACAAAGTTTTTTTTTAGGTTTGAAGTACAATACCTTTGTTAAATGACTAATAAACATAGAAGATTTACTAAAAAACCTATAGGTAATTTAATTCTACCTAATAAAGATTATTTATTAAAAAAAATACTAATTACTGAAAATAATTATAAAGGAAATATTAAATTTATAGAGCAATATTTTGCAACCATTTGTTCCAATGTTCTGTGGAAATAGAATTTTCTGTAATTTAAAACAAAAAATTGCAAGTGACTAAAAAAGGTACTTGTCAATTGTAGTTCATACCATTATCACTGGGAGTTAGATATTTGAGTTTTCTTGTCAACTCAAATGATGTGAACTACTTAACCCATTCGAGTCATATGACGACCTCAAGTCGTAATGCTTCAGTGCTCCATATACATGTATATATTTCATGTATATGAAATAGTACATCTATGAGCTACTAATAGTAGCTCATAGATGGCATTGTAATGTATTCTGAAGTGAAGTGCTGATGTGATTTTTGTAAATCCCCCTTTCTAGCCTCGCTCACTGCTTCTTATCAAAATAACAGGCACAGACTTACTCCATCTCTTAGTTTGTATTTTTTTTGATGATGTCAGTAACCTTCATGGTGGAGAAAAGGTTTCATAGTGATGCTGAAGAATTGACAAAGTGTTTAGAAAGGGTTCTATACAGTCATAATGAATGTAGTGATTTTTCTGATGATGAGTCAAAGTCTGAAGAAAGTTGTAGTAATAGTTCTAGTGAATCTAGTGAGGAAAGTGATGATAATAATGATGACGCACCAGGCCCTTCTAAGTGCATATATACTGTGACGCAGAAAAAACTAAGTGATTGGAGTTAGACAAAAACTCAAAATAACCCCATTTTATATTCTTTTACTAAACGTAATGGCGTTTGTGAAGATATATTGAATAAGTTTGAGCCAGATCCACCTTCAGAACTTCAAATTTTTTCGAAGTATATGGAAACTTTGATAAAATCTGTGACGAAACTAATGCATATACTACGAAACAACTGAACAATTCTGTTAGGAAAAAGTTGAAAGATGATGATAAATGGTTTCAAATTACTGCCGATGTAATTTTGATGTCGCAGTTGCGAAAATCGCATATCAAATTGTACTGGAGTAAAAATAGATGCATTGACACACCTATATTTCACCAAACAATGAGCAGAGAGAGATTCAAGCTAATTTCACGTTTCTTGCATTTTACTACTGACAACAATGAAAATGATAAACTAAAAAAAATTAAGCCTATAATTCAACATTTTTCTACAAAATTTTACTGAATTACATCTCCCTTCTCAGAACATAGCTTTGGATGATAGTCTAATGAAATTCAGAGGTTGCCTTTCATTTGTGCAATGTGGTTTGGAATAAAAAAGTTTACAAAATTTGTGAATCTACTTTAGGTTATTTTTATATTTCAAAATTTATGTAGGTGATGATATGAAAAATCCTACCTTTCCTGCCAGTACTAATGTTGTAATCGATGGGCGTGAACCATTGTTGGACTGAGGAGACACATTGTTTTAATTGGTATTTTTCTCCAGATTTATATAGAAAGATAACAGAAAGAAAAACAATTGTAATTGGAACTGTGGAACATTTTCAGTAAAAAATTTTTATTGTTGATTTTTTATGTATTATTGTGTTCCCCAACATACTGCCAGGGGATTTAAATATTTCTAAGTCAGCTGTGTAGGCATTTAAATATGACATCATAGATTTAAGAAGGTAGAAGTGTGGGTTCCTTGATTGCATTCTAATCTCTGCAATCATTAATTAAAAAACCTTATGTTGCATTTCATTTTATTCAGTATTCAAGATAGTCAAGTGTTAATTTTAGGTAACATTGTTGATTAATTAATCTTTTAATATTATTATTTTTCCTCTGTACTGTTAAATTATATTTAAATTCTATTAAATAAACCACCTAATACAGAATTTTGAGATAAGATATATCTTACCCTAATTTTTCATGAAAGCACTGTGAAATCTTATTAATAAAATGTATTTTAAAAGTAAAATAAATGTTTTATGAAAGTAGATATATATAAAACAATATTTTAGGTAGAAATTTTCATGAAATGTTTAGTGTTACATAGCTGTGATAAATACACAAGTAATTTAACAAATTAGTTTAGCAGATGGTATTCTAAAAGTAGAATATGATTATCAAATTTAATTTATTATACTTAATGCTTTTGTTTTTCTTTTTTTTGTATTTGGTACTTTTACATAAAATTTATACTTAATCAAAATGAGTTTTTTAATGAATTTAATTAAACACATCATTTAAAAAATAGTGTAAGTTCTGTAATAAAAATATCTAATCTATATTAGGTAAAAGTTACAAAATATAAAATTTGTTAACAGCGACTGAGATTGTAAATATATCTCTTTATAATTTTACATTAAGTTTTGTAAAAAAAAGAAAAAACTGTTCTCGTGAAACAGAGATCTGTGTGAAAGTACTAAATATGGAAGTGAACCAAAAACAGTAAATGTAAAAAATTACTTAAGTTAACAGGTAAGGAAAATTTTTTTAGCTGCTACCATATTCTGAGCCCCATGCTAATTAATTATCTATTAAAGAAAGCTATCTAATGGTTTAAATATTTTCTAGTTGACAGCCATACATGATAAGGCATGATTTTTTAGTTTGTCAGTTGGCAGCCAGATGAGATACAGTGCTGGATCCATTGTTCTAAATACATTTTCCTGTATGCTACTCGTTTGCCAACTTCAGTATCAACCAATATAGTTCATTTTCTTTACATTGATGTCGCTAGTTGCTACTTCTGTTTAATTCTAACAATTTTTTTCAATTTTCTATAATTTATGTATTGAGCTGTGTGTGAAGCTATCGATCTCCATGACTAAACATTATTTTCAAGACAATTTATTTCAGTTTATAGCATATATTACCACTATAAAACCCTTTTTTGTATGTATGAATTTTGGTTTTATAATTTTATTTTTTTAATATATATGTTATGCTAGATTTAACTGATAAATGCTATATTCATAATTTTTTCCTTACTAGTTCATGTAAAAAGTATTTAAAATAGAGAAAACATGACATTAGTCAATAAATAATTTTGTAAAACATAAAACCTAAGGTACTTTAAATATTATTTCAGTAGAAACACCAAGTGGACTTAAATAAGTGCATGAACTTAGTCTTCAAAGAGTTAATTAAAAAAATTTTTTTTTTTACTCTACAGGCAAAGTTACCAAGAGGAATTGAGAACATTAGGCCACATTTGGATAAGGTTGATAATGTACCATTATTAGTATCATTATTTACTGATTGTACACCAAGCACAACTAGAGAAATGATTTCAATTATGCAGGAATATGATGAAGTAGTTTGTGTTATTGGTTCTTCTGCTAATGCTGATAATGTTGGAATATTTCTACAAGCTAATGCAAGGTAATGCAAGGTTATTTATTATTTATTTACCCTAAAAAAATTTGTGTTTTTTTTTAGTTTTAAGGCTATATGACAGTCTTTCTTTCGGTTGTATGATAAAATTGGTAATTCTTTAAGTCTCTTTCTTGTGCAGTTTGTATGATAGATGGATGTCATGCCATAAAGTTTGTGGTCGAATTGACATTTCTGAAAATGGCATAGCCATCCTCAATATAATAAGCATCCCATGCCAAGTCTGTTAAGAGATTTAAGGAATGAAATAGTTTCCCATTATCTTTCTTGTATATCAGTATGGCAAGCTTACCAAAGTGCAAGAGATATCCAGCTCTAAAAGTGACAAATTCATTTCGTTTACTTCAGTTGGCTCAGAAAAATATTTTATATGTGTATGAGTCAAATTTTAAATCTTATTCATATTCTCATAATTTATATTTTGTGATGACTGTGTATTAGACAATTATTAATATATTATTATTTAACTGTACAAGAAGATATTCGTACCTTGTGGATTCATTGTTTGTACAGTATCTCAATGAATGATATGTTGTAAGTGTGTACCCATCATTACTACTGTTATGAATTATAAAAGAACGGGTTATAAATAACCAAAAATAAAAGCTGGGAAAGTATTGCATGACTTGCCTAGCTATGCCAGTGAAGTCATACAATAAAAATACACTTTTTTATTGAAAAATTTAATCAACTTAACAAAGTTTTATTTTTATAATTTTTCCCTCTTCCCCATATGAAAGGGGATTTTTTATTGAATTAATGATTACAAAAATAAAATTTAAGGATTAAAATTTCCAAATTTCAAGTGAAAAAATTTTTTATTTTGTTGGCTCTCTTACTCTGTGAGACAATTTAGTAAAAATATTTTTATAAAAAAGTGATCTTTAACAAAATGTAAATTAAAATAAAAATTAATATTGAAAAAAAAAACTAACTTCATTGATAGTAACTAAAAAAATTGCTTCTTATTTTGTGCACGGGGTATATTATATGGACTAAAATTACTTAAATTCTAATTGCCCTTAAAGTGACAAAGAAAAATAAAAAGATTTTTTTTAAATTATAAAGATTAAAAAAGTTACGAGCCAAAAAACAAAGTATTTTATTTTTTAGAGGTGGGAATAAACTAAAAAAAATGTATAAAATTATTCATATATAACAATAAGATAATTTGTTAATAGTTAGATAGTTTATTAATAAGGTAATAAGGTTGAGGTTTACAAATTTAAGTAAAGTTTTCTCTAAATCTAACAAACTCTTCAATAAGGCAAAAAACAGCGTAAAAATTTTCAGAAAACCTCTGTGTTGAAGGTTCGGGGTTTATAATTTAAGAAAATTGTAGACCTTTTTGATAGCCTTATATATAACCTATAAAATATTTAATTTTTTTTTAACATGAAATCTGAAGGGAGAAGAAAAAACAAAAAAAAATGATATATAATTCAATTTTAAGTGGGGGTTGATTTTTTTTGAAAAAATTGTTTTTATTTATATATGCAATGTAGGTAACAAATTTGCTAACGTTAAGTTTTTTCTTCTCTGAAAAAAATTGAATATTGGTTTTTTTGCCCACCCCTCAACAATTTTTTTAAAAAATTGCGTGATCAATGCTCCTTATAGAAATATTTGAGCTAAATTTTAAGAAAATCGGTTAGGTCAATCCTGAGATATAAGGCGAAAACCAGTGCTACAGACTTATGTACACACATTCATACATGTATATGTTTTTTGGTCTAGTTGAATTAGTTCAACCCTAAAACATACAGATTTGCAAAAAACCCAGTATCTCATTCTTGACATGACTGCCTTACTTTCCACTTTAATATAGGTAGAAAAGCTATTTAGTTATATTCGTTAGGAAGGTAAAAATATTATATTATCATGAAATTAAAAATTAAATTTAAATGTTTAAAAATAAATCTGAATTACCTTGTCTAATCATTTTATTTAATTTTATTATCATTATATTATTAAATTATATTATTATTGTTTCTTGTGAAGAGAATACCAACATGACACTCTCTACTGTCCCTTCTTTTTTTAATTTAAATAATGTACCTTCTTATACTCTTGCCTATGAATGGATATATGAATTGTAATTTATATATCTAATATATTTCTAATTGTCTTTCATTAATATTACAATTTACTTTTAAAATGTATAAATTTTCTAATATACTATTTATAATGAGATTTTTTTCATTATACGGATTTCAGCTATGTTGGATGTTTCTGTACTTTGATGTCTGTATGGTGTAAGAATCATATTTTAAGTGACCTTTGGTTCTCCCTACATTAGGAATAACAGAATAAAGAATAATTTAAAATAAATTAAATATATATATTTTTTGTTTTGTTTTTTATTTTAGCATAGCAGTTGAACCATTATATCCACAAGTTTGCCAAAAAGTGTGTGTTTGTAAACCTACAGATCCTGATCATCAAGGTCCTTCGCCAGTTTGTGTATCAAAGTTACTGAACTCTATACCTTGTTCTGTTAGTATATCACGTGAAGATTCTTTTTCTATATTTCATCTTATTACAAAGGTACAATACATTTTAAAAATATATTAATATTTTGTATTTTATTTGTTTTATAAAATTATTATTTCCCTAAACAGAAAATGATTTTGATATGTGTTATTAAAATATAAGTGATGATTCTGAATATAATTAATTATTTACAGTTTATATTTATAATTAATTATTATTCAGTTTGTGATGAAAATACAAGGGATTTTGAATAATTAACGAGACAAATTAATGTAGAGAAAAAATGATTTATTTAATGAGAATGAAACTTAAACTACTTTTCAATATAGTATCCAGCAACATTAAGATACTTACCCCATCATTCTGTGAGCTTTCTTATTCCTGCAGCGTAGAAGTCTTTACCTTGCTGTTTGAATAATTTATGTTCTGCTTTTTTGATTATTTTGTTAGCATTGAACTTGTTGCCACATAAAAAGTCTTTTAGCGGGTTGTATAAATGAAAATTGGATGGGGTGAGGTCTGGACTGTAAGGAATGTGTGGCAACACCTCCCAACCCAACTTCTCGAGTGTTTCTCCTGTTCTCTGAGCAATGTGGGGGCGTGCATTGACATACAAGAGAATCACACCTTTTGAGAGAGACCCTGATGTTTTTGCCTTATTACAGGTCTCACTTTCTATTTGAGCATGTTAAAATAGTACTCACTGTTCACAGTACATTGTTCTGCTAAATATTCACTAAAAATTGGGCCTTGAGAAGATCATCAACATCACTTTAGCAGTGTGAGTTTTGAATTTTTTTTTTGTGGGTGAATCCAGATTTTTCACTCAAGACTTTGCCGTTTGGAGGCTTGAAATGGTGTATCCACATTTCATCCCTTTTCAATCTAGACACATTACCTTCCACTTCAAACCATTCTTTGAACTCAGAACAAATGCGAATCCGTGTCTGTATGGGCTTGAGTCAGCTGCCTTGGAATTCATCTCAAACACGTTTTGCAATAATTCAGCATATCATGAATGATTGAATGTATGGTTCCAACAATAATATTACACAAACTAGTAATTTAGGAAATTTTGACTTGCCTGTCTTCATGACTAAGATCATTTATGCGATTTTGCAGCACGGTAGTTGAAACTTCAACTGATCTTCCAGAGTGATGGAGATCAGTCGTACTTGTTTTCACTTATAAATGTACTTATACTGGAGTTTAAACACTTTTCACCATACTGTTTCAATATTTCAATATTCTTGAGTAACTTTCTTCTGGTTTCACACCTGATAACAAACATCACTAAATGTTGCTCCTCTAGTGCACATGTTTCAAGCAGAGCTGACATTCTGAAATCAACTAAAGAGTTTATGTTTAGATTAATTATGATTGAACATCTGATTAAATGTGTTCCCAAGGTTTGCCAACTTGACCCTCAAAAAGTTTCATTGTCATTGAATGAACCGTTTTTTCTCTACATCAGTTTGTCTTATTAACTATTGAACATCCCTCTTATGTTACTAAGTACCTTAAATTTAGATGTAACAGATAGCTCAGTTGGTTAAAAATTTTTACAATAAAAATATGAAAATAAAAATCATCAGATTAATCCTGTTGTGCTCCGAATTACTAATGATCCTGTGGATGATATTTGAATCTAGAATTCTAATGTATATTTGCTGTATGTGCAAGGTTCAGTAGTGTGGACAGACATCATCCTTTGAATGCCACAGCTTTTAGCTGAGTATGAAAATATGGAAAAATTCAGTATGAGTAACAGTAGTCTTTTTTTAACTCTCATGTGATAATTACACAATATCACATGATGTTCAAAATTAAGTAAGTCAATTCACTCTTATACTCCTAATGAAAAAAACATATTATTTCCAGTAAAGAAAAAATTCACTTAAATAAAAGTAAAAATACACTTCATAAAGCCTTCACTGAAAATCTAACAAAAATTTTTTTTTTTTTAATTTTGTAACATGCTACTGGTGCATATGTATATATTTAGAGGTATATATTTACTGTATGTTTTCAGGCACGTCATTACATGAAACACGTATGGAACTGTACTCAGTATTGGGTGTGTTGTGTTGTATCATTGAGCTGTGCACAACTTTTGACATCACTCCTAATGCTGCCTCCACTCTTCAGCACTGGTAATACAAATTCAAGGAATTTTGTCAAATTAAGGTGTGTACTACTTTGGAAAAAACAAAACAAAAAATTAAACCAACGTAATAAGTTTCATGTAAATCTATTGCATTTAGTTTGTGAAAAACTGTTACCTTATAAATTTTGTTTTTAATTCTGAAGAATTAAAATTTTTTACACATTGTTCATTCATCTTCTGCTTTCTTTTGTTCATTAATGAAAATACAAGACCCAAAAAATTAGGAAGTTGCCTTTGAAAGTGACTATGAATGAAAACAAAATATCTTGTATTGAGATTTTCATTCCAGTTAGATATATGACTGACAATTTTTAATAGGATAAGACGTTATAATTACTAGTTATTGCTTTAGGAATTATACAGTTTGGTAGTGCACTCAATTTTTTTAATATAAGTGTTCCAGTAGCTTATTAAATCTCTGGATCACCAGTCTAGGATGTGTTGTTTATTAGAAATCAACAAAAGAAATTAGGGGCAGGATGTAGAATGAGGCACGGTTTAAAAGTAAGGGCCAATTGGTAACAAAATGAGAATGAAGAAAATGAAAAATTTATTTATAGTTTCAAATACTTAGATATTTATTTTTCTACATAATCACCATTTCATTTCAAAACTTTTGATACTGTGAAACAAGCTTCTTCAAATCCAGTGCATAAAATTCCACTACCTGGGATTGGAGCCATTTTTGCATTTTTCTACTATTTACTTTCCTCAAATTGTTGAGACACAAGCCAGTTTTTGAGATGTAGGAAGAGATTTAGTCACTGCGAGTGAAATCAGAATTGTAAGGAGGATGATGAAAAATTTCCCATCTGAATTTTTTAATTGTTTCTGTTGTGCATGTGTGACATGCATTATCGTGAAGAACAATTCCTGATCTCAGCATTCCCCGTCATTAGTTTTGAAAGGCACAACGCAGTTTAGAAAATGTTTCACTATAAACTTGTGATATGATTGATGTTCCAGGTTCTATGAAATCAATCAAAAGCACCTTTTTGTCTCAGAATACAGTTGCCATGATTTTCCATTGAGATTGGACTTGTTTGAATCTTTTCAGTTTAGGTGAACTGGAATGAAGCCACTACATGGATTGTTGTTTCATTTCAGCATTGACATACAAAATCTACATCTTGTCACCGGTGATGATATGGGGAAAAAATTTATCCCATTCATGATTAAAGTGATTGAGAAAAGCACAGACAGATGTCATTCTGTGATCTTTGTGAGCACTTGTCAAAATGTTCAGCACTTATCGTGCATACTGTCACGATTCTCAACAATCTTGTCTTTGAAACTTTTGGAAATTCAAGAGAAAGATTGCTTATTATACGATTTTCTTTCACTTTTGCATTCACTATGTTCAATGGACTTCCAGTCTGGACACTATGGCTGTCACTTCTCTGTTTGTCATGAACATTTGAAGACCTTCCTTCTTCTGCAACACATAACGCCATTGTCTCACTTTTCCTTCACTCATTGTGGTAGTCCATATGTTTTACAAAATTGATGGTCAATTTCAGCAGTATTATGTCCTCTTGCATTTAGAAATCTGATCACTGGTCGAACTTCACAACTGGAGGAATTTGCTATTACTGCACTCATTTTAACACACTGTCTTGGCAAAAGCATACTGTCATGTTGTTTGTTAAAGGCAAACAACAATGAACTGATGGCAGTTTGGCAGTTACATGCCCAACAGACCACTTAAAGCTACTGCGCATGCACAAACCAATAGTGCATTTACTTTTGAACTGCGCCTCATATCTAGGTTAATTTGATTTGATCAGTTAAACTAGCAGGCCTCAGTCCAGGCAACAGAATTTAAAGGGTTTATTACATCTCTGTTACATATCGTTCTATTGTCAATTTTTTTTTTGTAAACGCATCCTATATAGAGCCTGATAGTCTCATTGGGCTGTTGGCAAAATCTGCACAGTTTTTTTTATATTACAGTATTTTTAAATGTGACTTAATATAATATGCTTAATTAGAAAACTCTATAATTTTCTTAATTTGTTCAGTCTTGATTAATCTGTTCAGTCTTAATAAAGAATTTTAGAGTATAAAATCTAAGAGCAATACAGAATTTACCCAATTCCTGAATGAAAAACTTGAAAATTTTCATATCAGATTGGTTGTCCAAGAATTTCTTCAGAAACCCACTGTTTTGGCCAAAGTTATTTTAACTTACAACAAACATGTTCACGATCAATAAATGGAATATTTGCTCCTTTGACAAAAAATTAGTCCCTTTCTGAATATCCATACACCTACTGTAACTCTACATTATTGAGGGATAAGAGATCCAGTTTTTCCAGATCAGTAAAGAACCAAACAAACTTGACTTGTGAATCATAAGTACTGTTAGTACTAATAACTGTGTGCAATTTGATTGTGCACTTTTTCATACATTCCATTTCCAGGTATAGGCAGGTACACCTAATATTACAAATACTGAGCCTCAACGTCTTTTTTATATCTCTTTAAACTGAAACTAAGATTAGTCCTAAGTGACTCACATTGCAGATTCCAACTTAATCTTGTCAATTTAAGCCCAGTCAGAATAAATTTTTATATTCTACTGTCATTCCCACAGAATAGAAAGTTTGAGTGAAATTGGTCTAATGCGTTTCAAGAGTAACTGCCTCATTGTCATGCTGAAGATTACCTAACTGTATTGTTTGGTTTGGATTGACCTCCAAAGCTTCATCAGCATTCAGACTTTTGATATTATCAGAAGTAATTCAGTCAGCATAATTTCCTTACAGTCTGAAAATATTAGTATCATTTTTTTAAGTTACTGGAATTTTTAAACTGTTAATGAATTAGTATGCATCCACTATTTAGATTGTTTCTTGTTCACAAACTTCTCATCATGAGTAACAATTCTGCTGTGATCTTCTGAGTTTAATATAGTGCTTAAAGAATGTCTAGATTGTAAAAAATCTTTTGAGTTTAATGCATGTCAATTAGTTATTTTGGTACCCACTTTACCTATAACTTATGAAAACCCTTGTGTAGGTCACACTCTTTTAAAGAGACCTTGAATTTTGTAGAAATTCATTAAGATTTCATAAATTGTGGATCTGCATTTATCATACAATTTGTTTAACTTTTGTTTAACATTTTTACATAATAAAGCACAATCTTTTATGGATCTCAATACTGCTGTCTCTCTCACTTGAAAACAATGAATCACACTGTAAGTTACATCTTATAGGCAAAAGTGGTAATGATACTTTTTGTATTATATCAACTACTGTTCTACTAGCTCTGAACATCCCAATCCTGTAGGGAAACACACCCGCCTAGTGATGTTCCTGTCACTAGCTCTGAACAGAGTGAACAGTGGGTTGGTGTAAGTATTGTAGATTCCTGTTGATATCTTTGCATGTACTGTGTTGCTGTGTCTTCTAGTTTAACAGCCAATCGGAAGTATATATATTTATACAGATATATATACATCCTCTTTCCACTTATTGTAATATTGGATTCTCACTTGATAAGTTTGAAATCTTTGCTTTCTTAATCAAAAATATAGAAAAGTAGTAGTCCCTCTTTTATCTTGCTTTTTAAAAATGATTTATATGTCTGATGCCACTTCAGATGAACCATTTAATATGTATCAGTGCAATATTTTGAAGTTACTGTGTCAGGGGATTTTGCTACAGTCCATCTTGAAGAACTTACCATCAGTCATTGTAAGAGAAGAGTGAGAATATGCTTGTATTTTTACTGTTACCTTTTAGAAGTTCGCCAGTTAATGAAAAGGTAATTTGCTTTAGTCATATATGAAACTGTCGTTGGTTTTGTTTTTATTATTCTGAGGTAGTGACTCGTAATTGTTACAATTATCATTAAGCAGGTGGTATAGAAAGGATTTAACAATCTTGAAGGCTTATAGAAGGTTATTCAGAAAACAAATGAAATCACTTGAGGTGTCATTTTATAGCAAAATGCATTAAGTTTTGTCTTGTGTAGTGCTATAGTACAAATTACATGCACTAGTGTCTATTCGATTCAGTTTATAAAGTGGCTACTTTCACAGGGTGCTTAGTGAGCTCATTATGTATTTTTGGTTTATAAAATCTATGATTACAGTTCAGTGTAATTTTTGTATCCAATGTAAGGATTAGATCATCTCTGCATCTAACCTACAGTTTAGATTTAGCATAAGAATTTTGGCAGTTGGATAGTTTTGTTTGACATGAAATAATTGGTGCCTGCATCTTTTATGGTGAACTATTTCATAGCATCTATAATGCTATGAAATAGATTGGGAAAAGCATCTTCATAGTTCTCCTTAATCAACTTGGTTATGCTTCATGAGTAATAAACATTTTCCAAATTATTTTTTGATCTATATTATATAAACGTTTCAACTTGTAACCATACTTGAAATACTGTTTTATATGAAATTACTGATGCAAACAGGTGACTCTTTGTGAATTGTGTATACAATTGTTGCAACTGTGTAGATTGAAATGAGGTAATGTAATTTTAAATGATAATGAATCTACATTATTTTTTTTTATCAGAATTAAGGTAAAACCTACAAAAGCAGGATCTTGCCACAGCAAAAATCCATGCCAATCTCTGGAACGTATTCATGGTTGTCCAAATGTAAATGTCTTCTTAGCCAAGTTAAATAGTACCACCTATACTTTTTCATTGAGAATACTCCAAATGGATACTGTGTTAGATAGTTTTTGAATTCTAGAGTTAGTTGTAGATGACCAAGTAGGGGATGTTTTAACTTTAAGTTAGATATTGTATTACTACACTTATGCACAAAAGTCATTTCAATGCACAAAATGCATTTTTTCAGTAACCATTTCCTAGGTCAGTGGGTAGGTCAAACTGACCCAGTTGCATGGTCACTTCATTTCTTGGATTTGATGCTACTCAACTTTTTTTACATTGTTTCATTAAAGAAACGTTATTATCTGGTCTTTCCTTCTAATCGTGCTGTACTCAAAAATCTAATTACTGCTATTGATGCACAATTATCACTAAATATGTTGAATCAAATTTGTCAAGAAATCAGTTTGCAGGTATCTGTTGTTCCATCAATGGTTCTAATATATAACCATACTGATTATTTAGTGAAAAACATGATATGTTTTGCCCTAAAATCACACTTCAACTGAGTTGAAAGTATTCTGAAAAAACTTTTATACCCTTCAAAGTTGAAAACTCATTTTTAAATCAGCCTGTACTAAATAAAATAAGGGGTCAATTACTGTGCTGACCTGAATATAAGCTACACTTACAAAATTTGATTGTCAGAGATAACAAAATAATAATTTTAAATTATTGGTTCAGTAATTAATTTGTTTGTTCAACCATCTTGAATTGTATGTTGTCATAATTTAACAAATTTAATAAAATATCTTCATTAACTTTAAATTTACATAAACTTGATACAGTGTTACAACGTCTAACATTTGGTCACCCTTTAATGTGTGGTTAGGTTTGGTAAATTTCACCAGATGAGTTTAAATCTGTGATGAAATTTAAATTGTATATGGTCATTGAAAACAGAGAAAACGTTATTGGGATAAGTTTTGTATTTCCTGTGTCATTATATTCTGTTTTGATACTTTCATGGTTTAAATACTTCAAAATTTAATTTCAAAAACTTTTTCATTGAAAATCTAAATGGGAAAGTATATAGATCTGTCAAAAAACCTTTTGTGCCTTAAGGAGGTATTTAAAAAAAATTAACAAAAAACTGATTTAAATTAAAATAAATTGGAAAAAACTTTTATTTCAATGCTCACAAGTCTAAAAAATCTATTTTTGTCAGACAGACGTTTATGCATATGTACATTTGTATGTTGGCCTGTGTTTGGTCTTATAATGTTAGACCACTTTGACCGACTTTCTTCAAACTTGGTAGTCAGGTACTACCTTCAGGGGAAAGAGTGTATTAATTTTTTGCAAAATTAGAAAGAAGGGTGATGTTTTGAAAAAAATTTTTTAAATCAATCTGTGAATATTTTAATCAAAAAACTTCCCCTGATGATGAGGTCCCAAACACATTTTTTGAAAAAGTGACATTAATATACTAATACTAAACAATTTGGTTATTGCTGTATTTTTTTTGAGCATCTTGGCTTTAAAAATTAAATGAATTGCATTCAAACTTCCCTTTAATTTTTTTCAGAGCTGTGCAGACAAAAATCAATTTTGGCCAAAAAATTTATTCAAAAATCAATTTGTGCAAATTGTATTGCATTGTATAATTGATACATATGTATCAATATATTCACATATGAGGGCGGTCCAGAAAGTAACTTACGTTTGTGCCTAGCATGGAGGTGGGTGGGGATAGAGCCGCCATCTTGGCATCAAAATGTTTCTACACTCAGTACACATCAAGCTGTCGTAGTGTGTTGACTGTGATTTTTCTACTTTGTTCATTGCGAATTATTGTAATTTGCGCTTCAATAGAAAATCCCGTGAGTTGTGAGTTGCAATCTGTGATTAGGTTTTTACTGGCAAAAAACCTCAAACCAATTGAAATTCATCGGCAACTTTGTGAGCTGTACAGAGCTGGAATAATGAGTGAAGGTGGAGTGAGGCAGCAGTGCATTCAGTTTAGAAGTGGCCACACCAATGTTCATGGTGAGGACTGTAGTGGTCGTCCTAGCCTTGTGACTGATGAACTGATGATGAAAATCAACGATAAAATCCATGAAAATGGCCACATTACAATTACAGAACTCTTGCTTCATTTCCCCCAAATTTCACAAAGTTTATTGCATGAAATTGTATCGGGGAAACTTGGTTATCACAAGTTTTGTGCAAGATGGGTGCCAAAAATCTAAGGCGGCAGATTTCTACAGAGAAGAAATTGAAAAGCTTGTGCATCGTTATGATAAGTGCCTCAATTTAAATGGTGACTATGTAGAAAATTAGTTTAAGATTGTCCCTTTCAAATGTATATAATAATATTTATTTCTTTTATTTGGTTGGTTTTTTATTTTAAAACGTAAGTTACTTTTTGGACAGTCCTCGTATGTATACGTATTTAAATGAAAACAATTTGGTACCTGGTTTTATTTTAGATTAAAATTTTTTAACTTTTTAAAATTTTTAGTTCTTTCTTTCATAGAAATCCATTCTTTGTAAACTTCAATTGTATTTACTTCTTGACCATTGGCTAAACATAATTTAATTCTCATAAGGTCACCCAAATATTCATTTTTGAGTGTTTTGGTATTTTGTTTTTATTGAATATATCAGCTGGTACCACTGAATGGATTCATGCTTCTGCCAACTCGGATTGCTAGTTCAGAGGGAAACAATAGGACATTCAAGATGTCTGAACAAGGCCTACAGCATAGGCAAAATCTGAGTTAATAAATCACCGATGTAAATGTCTACTGAGGCATTTACATTGGTGGCATCCCAATGAGTCCAGGCTTATTACTTACTATAAGATGTAAAATGTTAGAGGGTGATAGATGACTCCTGTTAAAGCCCATCAGGGCAATGAACACGGGGTGGGGGGTTGTGGCGATTAGAACGTCACTAGGCGGGTGTCTTCCTCTACGGGGTTGGGATGGCACTGTATCAGCTGGTTTTTTTAATGCAAGTGTGGCTTATATTCAGATCATGTGATTTTTTTTTATATCTTTTGTTCATAAAATAAAGTAGTGAAAAATTAAAAATTAACATGGTTGTCATTAATGAATCAGCATAACAAAATAATGCAAATCAAAATATTTCATGTTTATAGTAGTAGTTTGTATATTTTGTATGTTTTGTTTTTTAGGTATTTATTGGTGTTAATCTATGTGAGTTCTGTAATTAAATGTTTATGGAATTTTAGTGATCATTGTAGTTTTCCTTCTGTTTGGAATTAGGTTAATTGTCTCTTTTTGCATTAACTTTTGTTTTACATTTTGCTTTATTACTTTTATATATATTTTTCCATTTTTCTTGTATTTTCTGTAAAACTTTTATTTTGTTTGCATGTATTTATATTTTTAATAATAATAGTAATAGTTTTTTTTAGTATCAGTAGTTTATTGTTTACACTTCAATTATCCATTTTAATATTATTTTACTAAAGAAGTTATCTGAATGTGACAGTAAATATTTTATTTATTTAATTTTTAATAAACCTTGGTACACAACTAATACTTATGAGGTTATATGTTAGTTATAGATTGCTAATTGTATAATTATTCTCTAAGATGACCACTATCCAACCAGACTTTGATCATACGATTTTTAATAAGGCGTTACTGAAATACCAGATTTTTTATATGAATCTATTTTAAGTTAAAATGTTTATGTTAAACAAATTATAGAGTTGATTAGGGATTAAGCTATCAATATTTTAAACATTGATTCTATTGATGAGAATTGGGTCAGCCCTGGTTGTACTTGTGGTATCTTGTTTATTATCTTAATAGCTGGTAATGCAGCTGCTTTATTGGAACCCAGAGCATTGGTGATCCTTTAATTAGAACTATCCAAGAACCCTGTTTTTATTTCTCTTAACCCTTTTATTTTTCCAAAAATCTAATCCAATATAATGCAGTATTGATTTATTTATCATTCCCGCTATTGTATGACAAAATATTTTAAAAAATCTTTGTTACTGTAAATGCAATAAAGAAGTGTCTGAAAAATTCATCTTTGATTATTGGAGTACCTGAAAAAAGTTGAAATCTAAAATGCTAAACCGAAATAATGAACTATAAAATATTTGCAAACCTTTTTTTCCTTCAATCCTCTTAGCATAGAATAGAATTTAATAAAGATCTGGTGATTGTAACATACAATCATTAACAAAAAAATAAATCAATCATATATGTACATATTTTTTTTTTTATAGGTGTAGGGCAGGGGTCGGCAACCTGCGGCTCTTTGGATGTGAGGCTGTGGCTCTTTAGTTCCATACGCAAATATTATTTATTTTATAAAAAAAAAAAAAAAACATAAAAATCGTTCTGAATCGATTAATGAGGATTAGGGAGCGATTCTATCGCTTTGCCACTTGCACTTGCTTTTCACCGCACCCCTCCCCCGTGACACGCGTTGTCACTGTCGTCAGTCCGTCAGAAGCTCTCGAATGAAGCTGTCGTCGGATGTTTCTATGTAGGTTTTAATTCGCTTTCGATGCAAGACAATTTGGCGTCTTCACCAGTGCTTTGGCTGTGACGTATAGTTTGTTGTTTCAAGTAAAAGAGTTAGAAGCGAATAGATAAGATAGGTAACATAATAAGTATTATATTTTTAAAATACATATTATACATATTTTGCTCCAAATAAGATACCTAACTACTTTTTTGAAGTCAATAAGAATTGTCAAAAAAGAAACAAAGTACTACTGTTGGATATTACCGCGAAAGTGTTTTTATTAAAATATATATTTAATAAATTATCTACCTATTTTATTATTTATCTACTTTATAGCTTTTATTATTTTAAAATTAGAGTTAAAATAATAATTATAAGTGTAAGTACCTATAAATTGTTATTTAATAAACCTATTTTTGAAAAAATTTTGTGGCTATTTAAAAACTTTGAAATTTTGTAAATTGTAATTTTTGACTCTTCTGACTCAAAAGGTTGCCGACCCCTGGTGTAGGGGATAGTGAAAAACTGTTTAGTGTTTTTATCTTGACACCCAGAGAAGGAATAACTTTTTCTTTTTTGTTCACTTGTAGATGTTGATTTTTGGAGATTCTGTGAAAATACATAGTTATGAGTTTAATATTTTTGTAGCTCAGAATAATTCCACGTAGAATGGGAAAAAGTGATAGATAGTTTTTAAATACATTTCTATAAAAATAAAATCTAATTAATTACAAAAGAAGAATAAATGACTAAATTAAAAGTAGTAATTTTATTTAGGATTGTAAATAAGAATTTATGTAATTCTTATTTATAATAATTTTAAATAGTAACACAATTAATTGATTTTTTTTTAAAACATCCACATTATTTTTTTTTTCAAAAAAAAAATGTATTGATATATGTGAATGTTACATTTTAACACATTCTGAAATTAAAATAAAATTATAGAAACAAGTAATAGTGATGAATTTATTTGGAAGATATGTATTAAATTTGCCGGCAACTTATTGCATTTCTGTATAAAAACATTCCGTGTGTTATGGTGTCATGAAATCAAAACACGTTACGTAGTCAGAAATTAGTTTGAAATCGTTACGTAGTCACATTATTTTAATTTAAAAATAATTAAATTAGCCCAATTTTTAGAAAATCGAATGTTATTTTTTTAATTCCTTATTCACATTTGTTTTATTACATTATATGAAAAATTGGTGGACTGACTTTATCCAATAGACACCTCAGTCACTAATGTGGTTGGCCTTTTTTACAAATTACCCCTCCAGGTAAGAGTTCCACAGCTATAAAAAGAAGCACCTCTCAAAACCCCAGTAAAAAAGGCAGCTGTCTCACCAGTTACTATAAGGTTATATTGGAGTAAGTAACACAGAGATGGAGCAGGGGATCATGGATCGTGGCTTGATGTATCTGTGTTGTTTTTTTTTTATTTATTTGATAAAAAAGAGAATTTTGAAATTGTCTACGGGTACCAAATAGTTTTTCATTTCAAAAATTTCATTTTGCTTTAAATTATGGGGAATATGTTACTATGAACCATCAGAGGGACTTCAAAAAATTAAAATAATTTTTGAATCTGATACATTAGATAAATAGTAATGGTTAAATATATTTAAAACAAACTATTCTTACAAATTGTTAAAAATACATTCCCTTTTTTTTTAATTCTATTAAAAATAAATATTTTTAAAATGAAAAATATTCAACAAGATTAAATATAGGTGATCTGACATGAAAGCAAATTCCACCTACAAAAAATTAAGAGAAACAAAATAAAGTTCAGGAACACCAATCATCCAATCCCAGCTTTTCCTATGCTTTTTAACTGAATACACTTGTATAGTAGTATTCATGGATAGTACTTTACTCAGAAAGTGATACTATCTATTTTACAACTATTTTTTTACTGATTATATTAATAGAGAACTTTATTATATTACACTTTAAATAGGTATTATTAATTTATTGTTAATTAATTTATTGATGTACGAGTACTAATATAGTTTAGATAATTTTAATTGAATTATTAGTGTTTTCCATTTAGAAATCATTTGTTATAATTTTTACCATGTTTGTAAACTAATATATTTATTAACTGCCTACAATTATTATTATTTTTTTTTCATTTATCTTTGCTTTTATAGAATTTAGTCTGAACTATTTATTATTACTTGGAAAGTGTATTTAAAGAAGTTCAGTATTAGTTTTATTTTAGCCTAGAATTAGAAGTATTCATTTTTTTATATAAATTTTATCTTATTATTTTTAACCAATTATTATTTTATTTTATTTTTTTATTAATACGTTGTTTATTTCTTTAGTAACTTCAAGATTATGAATCAACCAGGCATAGCTAACTACTCTGAAATTTTAAGCTATTATGCTTATTATAAGATAACTGTTGAAAGACAGTTGTAAGATAACAGAAACATTCACTGATTTAATCTCGATAGTTGAGGAAAATGATGGTTGGCACAGTTATAATGTACAAATGTCTTAGATAAAAGTGAGAAAATAAAAAACTGAAAATCTTGCTGTAATCTCTTTACATGTGCAGTACAAGATGATAACTCTTTTATTAACTGAAGTTTTCTTTCTTGTTAAAAAAACCATTTCCAAAATTTGTAGCATAAATAATAAGCAGTGGTTAATATCAAAAAATTTTTAACTTTTTTATATAAATAAAACTAGGTTTTATTTATATTAATAATTTATTAATAAGTGAAACTTATTTCACTTTGCCAAAGCAAAAGTATGCAATATATTTGTTTAAAAATGACAGGCAGTTGAAAGTAGTAGTAAGTTTAACCCATATTTTTTCATAAATAAGGCTTTAGATTTGAAATAGAATATTTTTCCTTTCATTTACTCAAAAATGTTTTAATTTTACTGTAATTTTGTTTCATTAGCAATAATCATAAAGTTTTTAACAGTAAGAGCTTTATTCTATTAGAGAGGTAATGTCTGCAGTTTGATTAAAAATACAAATAAAGATAAGCATACAATAAAATACATTAGTACGTACATTCTTAAGTTTTTATTTATACCAAAACTTCATTATCCAAATTACTGAATATCTGAAATGGCTCTAACTGCCTTTCTTTTTGTTCGTATATTATAGCCATGCTGCACAATAATTAATGAATCTATAAGTTTCCATTGTTGAGTTGCACTGTAGTTATCATTCATTTTGAGGAAAATTTAATTTATATTATTAAATAATGTGATAAAATATTGGAAATGCCACATTTAAGTAAAAAACAATCCTGAATTCTATTATTAAATAGGAGTGCAAGTTCTGGCTATATTTTGATTATGATTCTTTTAAATCCATCCAGGGCTGATACAGCATCTCCACCATCAAATCAAGAGAAAGGACTTATAAGTGGGTTCCAGATACACCTAACCATCCAGTAAATGGTCATGTTACAACATAATTTGTTACACTTAAAGTTAGTGGGAAGGGGAAATGAAATCATTACTAAAGAAAACAATAGAACATTATAGAATATTTAAGAACAAAAACCACATGGCAAATACAAGTCACTTTCACTGTGCTTAATAAAGGAATATATATATATATATATATATATATATATATATATATATAAAATTCTTAATATTAGTATGTAATTGAATAAAAAATATCACATATTATCAATGAAAATTCAATAGATAAAGACGAAGAACACTTCTGTAAAAATTAGAACATAACATGAACAATAAATATAATTATTTTGATTTCAATACATTTTTCTTCATTATACAAGTAAAAATTAAACTTCATTATACAGTCATGTTTTCTGTCTATTATTTAAAGTATTTTATTATAAAACCTTTTTCAAGGTATTAAGAATTATAAAACTGTCCAATTTTTAGTATTGTCCATCAATGGGAGGTGTTATTTAATCGAGGTTTCAATATGTATCTTCAAGTCATGATGTTTTATAATACTTAGTAGTAATATACTGTTTACAATGTTTTGGTTACGTAACTGTTGTTTCAAATAAAAGAAAAATTAAATTTTTAATTATTATTTTTAAATTGACTTGAATGAATTATTAATATTTCATTCTTCTGTGTTCACAGTTGGTTTTATTGTAGTTTTTTATTTTTAAGGATCAGTTTCAATAATTTGGATCATTTTAACTTTAAAAATAAGATATAATTTTGATGACCATGTTTATTCAAAATTGATTTAATTGCTTCAAATAACAATTTAATGTGGATAATTGAAGTTTATCATATTTAATTAAATTTAAATGGTCATAATTTAATAGTATTTATGTATAATAAAATTTCAGGCCATGTAATATGGTTGTCAGTTGTCATAATTCCTGCTGTATCCATGTCATTAGTCAGTTCATCACGTGATCCGCAAGTCATGAAACGGGCTACAGAAAAAAAGACGTCATCAATTAATACTGAGGTATGGTTACTTTTAGCATAGTTATTTGTCTTATTTTTAATTAGTTAAGGTTTATATAATTTACTATGTATAAAATTTCAAGATTACTATCCCTCACTGCAAGTTTGTAGCCCAATTATTATTTAGCAGTTAGTGTTTTGAAGGTTATACTCATCCAATCTTTGTGGAGCATGTGATTATTTTGATTACACAATGTTTTGTGAATCATTGTGATAGCAAATGTTGGTTATTGCCAGCAGTAAATCATGTTGTATTAAAGGTAATATACTGCCATAAAATTTGTTACTATGAAACACCTGCTATGAAGAAGTCATTCTTTGTTGTTTATATTTGTGGCATGCCAAATTAACACATGGGATTTCTATATTGTGTAATGATACTTCAAATATATCTAGATAATTGCTATGTAAAGGTTCGTTATGTTCTCCTTAATTCAAAACTGTTGATATAAGCAACGATTTTTTGAGTTATTGATTTGTTCCTTTCTCATTTGGAAGAATATATACAACTGGATTATTGAACGCACAAAAGTGTGTATTATAAAATTAATAACTTTGTAATTTATTGGCTATTATTAATTAGCCAGCTGTATGATCCAATAGTTTTGTTTGTTGTATTTAATAATGACATGCTATTAGCATTAATAGTTTATTTTACTATTTTTCAGATGGCGTTATTTGTATTATGGTGTTATGGTTCTAAATTTTTATGGACTGTCTGTCTTATACCAGTTGTATTTGGTGCAATATTGTCATCATTCTGTGAGAATCTTATAAAGCATAATAGACTGACAACGGCTGATTCACATGTACATACTATGTCGCCAACATCACCTAATGTTAAAAATACTGTTAATGAAAAAAGTGTGAATCAGTGTAGTATTGTTTATCCCTTTATGAATGAATTTGATCGTTTAAATGATACTTGGGGTGGTTGGAATGAGTATTCATTTGTTTTATTAACTGTACAACATATTATGGTGTTTTTGTTTACTGTACATTATAGTAAGTATTATTTATTGTTATTTCATGATTCTTAGTATATAATAATTGACAAAGTTAATATAGTTTTAAGTACTGTTATAGCTAATTATAGTTATATTATTTATATATAGTTTTCACTATACCTTTCTATTAACTGTTTGTGAAGAATTGATTTTAATATGCTACCTTAAATTTATATTATTCTCATCATGTGTAAAATTAGACAATGCAATCCAACATACATTATCTCTTTATAAGTTTTTCAGTAATCTGTTTTTTGACTCGCAATGAAATTTTTATATTCTGCAAGTTAAACATCCTTTCAAATTATGTATGTAAAAAAAAAAGTATATAATTTGAAACAATACAGCATGCAGAATAGAGTTTACCTGTTATTACAGAAATATTGGTTAATTAGTTTTTAAATATTTTTGTAAGTGTTATGCGAGTAGTTTGAAATGATCATCTTTCTACGTGCAATGGTATTACAATATCAACTTAGAAAGTATGTACACTCAAGTTTGAGACTTTATAAAAAGAAAACACTCAGATTTTAAAGCAAATTGCATCATCTTTTAGATTATTTCTTTCTGCTTTGGAAAGATTAGATCTTCATTTTATATTGGGAAGGATCAAATATAAATGAGACTTTTCATTCTGAGCATGTAAGTTTGAAGGGAGCAGGTGGCCACTTCTAGAGTGCATTGGTGGGGATGTCGTGAGGTGGGAGACTAGGTGATGTCTGGTTCAGACTTGTTTGGCAGTAGTGCTTGCAATGTCAGCAACAGGTGCATCCTTCTACTGCACAACGCATTATCATTAAATTTCTCGCTCATGCAGGTATCAAACCAGTGGAAATTCTGCACAGATGGACCAGAGTAAGATGCACTGCACAGTTCGGGGATCAAACACTGTCAAGGACTCATGTGTTTGCATGGTATAAGGAGTTCAAGGAAGGATGTCAAAGGGTTGAAAATGAGGAACATGGTCACCGTGCTTGGACCAGCATTATGGAGGAAAACATTCGCACGATTCGTGACCGCATTGAAGGCAATAAGCATCTGACAGTTTCTGAAATTGCATCACAGGTTGTAATAAATTATGGAAGCTGTCAAACAATTGTGACAAAAGACCTAGGGTTCTATAAAGTGTGTGCCAGGTGGGTCTGTTGCCTTTTGACGCAGAACACAAGTAGAGACGTTTGCAGGTCTGTCAGGAGCTTTCAGCATGGATTGCACAAGAGAATGCATTTTTGAATCAAATCATCATCTGCGACGAAACTTGAGCTCGTCATTATACATCCAAATCCAAACAAGCCAGCATGGAGTAGTGGAGGAAGGAGGAGGGCAGCCCTTGTGAAAGCCAAGACTTCGGTGTCAGCTGGCAAGGTGCTTGCAACTGGATTTTTTGACCGATGAGGTGTTTTGCACATTGATTTTTTGCATGAGCATCGCACAATAAATGCTGCTTATTACTGTAAGCTTTTGAATGAGGTAAAGGTTGCTTGCTCATCGTTACAAAAGATGTGACCAACCAATTCGAGAAGTTATTCTCCATGACAACACTCAGCTCTGTACTGTAGCTCTACTTACAGAAAATTAGAGAAAATGAGGTGGCTTCTACGTGACCATCCTCCCTATCGCCCTGTGATTTTCATCTCTTCTGGGCCACTTAAAGAAGCACTGGCAGTAGAGGACTTTATGCACAATTAGCTCCTGACACAACCCTCTTCATTCTACCATGTAGGAATCAAAAACCTCCCAACCCGCCAGGGAAAAATGCATGTCTAAAGCAGGAGTTTATGTTGAAAAATCATATGTGTATGGCTATTTGATACGCCCTCGTAAGTTGTCACAGTGAGATCGCAAAAGATACTGTTCTTTAAGTTTTCTGTTGTGTACATGACTTTGATCATTTTATTAAAAAAAAAACACTGGACCAATTGTGTTATATTTATAGAACTAGTCCGTTTTTATTGCCTTATCAATTATGAAATTTCAGATTGATATCTTTAACTACTTTAGAGTCTTTATTTACTATGTTAAACCATATTATCTTTAGATCTACACAATTTATAAACACAAGAAAATTTACATTTTTGTTTTTTCATTGTTATTTTAAATTAATTAATATGACATTTGATAAAATGCATTGCTAAGCATATTGTAACGGGTAGAGAAGCTTCCAGAAGAAGAAAGAGAGAAAATGAAGAAAGAAAAATCTAGGAGAAACGGCAAAGAAATTCTTTATAGTAAGAATATATAGAAAAGCATAGAAGGTGCAGGCAGTAGAAACCATTCTAAAATATAAACGGGTCAGGTAGTGATACTGCAGGCCAGGCCCCAGATATAAATACTGCCAAAGACCCAGCAGAGAATAGTTTAGTATAGTGCTCAATAACATGAGGATGGTCTGCAATAAATGTGATCAGGTATGCGAGAGCAATTGAGTGAGTGCGAAGTAACAAATAAGTGAATAGTGCATCACAAGTATTCCATTTTGTACAGTGGTTATGAACGAGAAGCTATTTGGTGAATTCTTTGTGAACAGGAGTCAAAGTGATTTTATTCATTTATAAAAAGTAACCTAAGCTAGTATTTTTTGTAAAGATTAAAAGTGAATAATTCTTGCATAATGTGAACTGTTGATTTTGTGATTGTTTTCTTGTTATAATCTCCTGTTAATTCTGTGCAAGTCTCTATTTACTATTGTAAGGTGTATAGTAAATCGGAATTATATTTTGCTATTTATAATGAACTGTTTCATACATTATATGTTATTTATTTGTATTTGTATGAAATTTTACATATGCTCTCTCTAATTATCATTGTTAAATTGCAAACATGTGACAATATATTTGTTATACAGAGAACTTTATCATTGATCATGGCAGCAGTATTGCCAAAAGTGGCTCACAGAACCTGTTTGTACTTCATTTATGTTAACCCAAAACCATTCCCAGAATAATACTGTATTTATCTCATTATTTTTCTTCATTGGACACCATCAATCTACAGTACTATGTGTTCATAATCACAAAGAAAAATGACAGGAAGCAGTGTTCAAGCATGCAATATAGTTACATTTTTGGGTTGATCATGAAAAATTGTCCATTAATTTCAAATTCAAATAAAGTTTAAAAAAATTATAATGCATAAAAATCTAGTTACTGCCAGAAACATATTTTCTATGTTAAAAAATTACCTAGATTTATTTTGTTTAATTTTTATAATTTTATGAAAAGTTAATTTAATACAATAATAATACTGATTCGTGATATAATAACCTACATATTTTATTTTAAATGGACTTGAATAGTCAATCCAGTACTTACTGGCTAGTAAGATCTCTGATCTTTTCTGCTAAACTCTGTGGCAGAGTGGTAGCATCTTGGCCTTTCATCCACAGGTCTGGGATCGAATCCAGGTCAAGCATGGTATTTTTCATATGCTACAAGTTTTATTTCATATTCTTATACACAAGCTTCCAGCTTACATGGTGAATTAATCATCCAAAAAAATTTGACAGAAAAACAAAAAATTTGGATTGAATACCTTTATTTTGTTTCTTAATTTTTTATTTAGTAATTAAATAAAATATTGTTTTAAGTAGTTCCAGCTATTTCTTGATAGCTTTTCACTGAAAATAACTAAAACATGGATGCTGTGATGACATTTCAATGGTGATACCATCACTAATGGTTAAACTTCATAAAAAAATATGTGATTCAAAGATAACAAAAGCTATAATAAAAGAGAAAGCTCTTTTATTATTAGACCATTTATAGGAATCTAAATTTCTCTGTTAATAAATGCTTCTTTGCATTCCTATATACAAACAATTTGACAAATAAAGCAATATAAGTATTTTTATTTTTATTTTATTCATATATGTGTTTTTATTTTATTCAACCCTATCATTCTTTTGCATTGTGTACATTATCAGGTTCAATGAGTTAATTAAAATGCAAAGAATAGAAATACAATTAATTGTTTATAAAATTAACAGTACAAAGTAAGTTTATAAATTAAATTAAAAGAAAAGAAAGCAAGTAAAGCATGTAAAACATTTCTTTATCATTATTTCATTACTAAATGGATTGATTAAGAGGGAGTCTAATCTGTTTATTTCAGCTTGATGAATTAATTCAGTATAAAATCTCAAAGCTTGTTCATGGGAATATGGTAATGGAGATTTTATAGCATATGAAAATAATTGATTTTAAAAAAGGTATATGTTGATATATTTTTATATATAAACACAATTAGTCAGAAATAAGTTGGAATTTAAAGTTGTATTTAAAGTGTTTGAATTAGTTTTAAAATTACGCATAAAATATTTTCTTTCATACTGCTGTTCATTTATAAATTTGTTTTTTTTTTCAGTAACAATATCAGTTAGTTTTGTACATCGAGATTATCTTTGTTGGAATAAAAGTCCTCATCATAATGTTATTTGGCTTATAATATTATTAGTAGTGTAAGTTAATTTTACCATATTTTTAACATTTTTGAATTGTTTAATATACTTTTATACTTATTCTTTCTGTCAGTGTGAAATTCCCATTAAAGACCATCAGGGCTAGGAATGGGAGAGGTGGTGTGGCGACTGGAAGCGTCAAAGGCGGGTGTCTTCCCCTACGGTGGTTGGGATGTCAATGTGGTGAAAGATTGCAGATGGAGTCATGGCATCCTATCAGAGCAAGATATCCTGCTATATTTAGCACTTATTTCATCACCACATCATCATTGTCCTTCTGATTAGTGAGTTTTAAAATGTTAGAAGAAAAAATCACTAGAGAGAGTTTTACTTCAGTTGAAAAATTTATTGCGTGCATCATATGCTGTTTAAATGATCAAATAAATAGCTTGTGGAACAAATTATCATCTACTTTTATATAAATTTGTCAAGCTAGTGGGATTTGGCGCCATAATCTCAAAATAATTATAAATTTTATTTTCATCGTTGTATGTTCATCTTTGAAATTCTACTCTATCAAACATTTCTCAAAATCAGATTCATTATTTTTGTATTCCTATATTCTGTTTTCAAAGATTCAAAAATTATCTCATATTAAAATTAAAAGTAAAACCTAGAGATGCCATACAACCATTCATTGTATGAGATATGATTGGAAAGTTTTAAGACAGGTGCTGCCTCTTCGCAATTGGAGGGGCTAGGTTTCCCCATAGATATGGAAGAAAAAAAGATATAGATTTATTAAATATGGGAATTACAGGCAAAGAAATCATGAGTTTATGGGGATGACCCAGAAACAAAAGCCTTGGGGATGACCCTTCCATCACAGTGGAAGGGTCCAAGTTTGCCTGAACTGAACTGAAAAAAGTGTGACAAATTCGGTCGATTTGAAGATAATTTTTGGTGATTTTGTTTGTTTCACACCTCATGTAAACCATCTCTAGAGTAATCTGTTGTTTACAATGGATAAACAATCTTGTTATTTCATGTTGTTATTTTGTTCAAACAACTGTAAAATGTGAAATTGTTGATTAAATCTGTTTATAAAACATTCTAGCACTAATCAGTAGAGTAAATGTAGTGAATACTTGTTTTAAAAAAATTTTGAATATATGAATATACCTGATGAAAGGGTTAAGTTGACCTTTGCTGTTCACCCAACCCACCCCCTCTATGTTAAAAAATTGATGTTTAGTTGTTTTTGGCCAGCAGTAATATCTAATTTTTAATTCTTTTTTTAGGCAACTTGCTTGTTTTATTTTCTCCTTAATTTACAAGGGTTGTCTGAAAATTTTTGACCCTCAACATGAAGATGGCTACACAAAAGTTAGGAAATGTATTCGTGCAAAGGTTTCACTGAAATTTCACCCATTTTTGACGCTCAGTTGTTATTTGATAATCGTTTGAGTAAGTCATTGTGAGTGTTTTTGTGAAAACAGAAAAAATTGAATATTGTGCCATAATTAAATACTTAAATTTGAAAGGCAATACACCTATGCAAATTAAAACTGAGTTGGATCCAGTTTATGGGGACTCCTCATTTACCACCGTCCGGGCAGCTGAATTTAAATATGGTTGTACCAGCTTGGTTGATGATGAGTGTTCGGGATGACCAAAAACTGCATCCACCACCAAGAAAATGGTACTGGACAACTGATGAATTAAAATTTATTGAGATAGCAGAGACTATGGGCATTTTGAAAGAATGTGTTTGTTATATTAACTGAAGAATTGGATATGCATAAGCTCTCCACGCATTGGGTACTGTGTTTGCTCACTTTGGACCAAAAACGCATTTGAATGAACATTTCCAAGGCCCTGCTGGCAGTTTAAGCAAAATGAGTCTGATTTTTTGCATCAATTCATAACTGTAGATGAAGCGTGGATCCACCACTACTCCTGAGACAAAACAACAGTCAAAACAGTGAACTGCAAAGGGTGAACCTGCTTCAAAAAAGGCGAAGCAGGTTCAAAGGAAGCATCACCTTCCTTTGACTGGGAAGGTGATGGCGACTGTTTCTTGGGATAGTAAAGGAATTTTTTTTATCGATTATTTTCAAAAAGGTAATACAATAACAGGAAGTATTACGCATCCTTACTTGACAAGCTGAAGGCAGAAATTGCAAAAATGATCACATTTGAAGAAGAAGAAAGTGCTTTTCCATCAGGAAAATGCTCCTGATCACACTTTGACGATTGCCATGGCTAAAATTCATGATTGGTCTTTGAATTGATTGACCACTCACCGTATTTACCAGATCTGGCCCCAAATGACTTTTTCTTGTTTCCTAACCTTAAGGTTTTGCTTGGAAGAAAGAGATTTTCATCGGACAAGGAGATTATTACATATGTAAATGCCTATTTTGCGGAGAAAGATGCCAGCTACTATTTGAAAGGGTTAAAGAGGTTAGAGCATTGCTGGAAAAAGTGTATCGACTTGAAAGAAAACTATATTTGACAGAAAAAATGCATCTCTATGTTAGGCTCAAAACTTTTCAGACAACCCTCATGGTTTGTTTTCCATTATCTACCAGTTGATTTCTGCATTCCTTTTTGTATTTCTGACTGTAGAAGTGATGTATCTGATGTGTTTCCTGTGTAAAATAATTTTTGTTATGTTAATTATCCCCTTTTTTTTTAGTTTTCTTTAACCAAATCGTATATTGTAATTTTTTTAAATCTGAATCGTATTATTTCATTTGTAAAAAAATATTAATTTTTTCCAGCCAAAATAAGACATTACTGATGAGTCATCTGTGATTCATAGTGTTGTAAACGAGAGCTATACTCACCTTTTTAAAAAAATTTCTGGAATTTAGGAAAGCATTTCAGATTTGTGTGTGTGTGTGAGAGAGAGAGAGAGTGTGAGATCCTTAAAATCACAAATCAGCATAGATTAAAATTAAAAAATTCACATAGTTTCATTTTTTTAGGATAAAGTGCATTAAAATTTAAGTTTAATTATGTATTTGTATAACATTTTATTATTTAATTTTTTAATAGAATATCTTTATGATATTACTTCCTTATTGTCTACAGGTTTTTACTGCAGACATTCTATACAATAATTGGTACTACATCAGCTGCCTTGTTTTCAACACCATACTACACTCCAAATAGTACAGTGGTTCAGATAACATCAGAAGAAATATTATCCTTATGGGAAGATGTACCATTAGCTGTTGTTATTGCTGTTTTAATATCACCTGTAATTGTGTTTTTGATAAATGAATTTGTTAAATGGCAAGAAATTAAGTAAGTATTAATGCAAACTTTTGTTATACATTTCTTTTTGCTATTAATTCAACAGTTTTGGTGCCAATCTCCATGGCGAAATGGTAGCATCTCGGTCTATCAACCGGCAGTCCCAGGTTTGAATCTCGGTCAGCATGGCATTTTTCATACACTACAAACTTCCATCAGTTTAATAACATAGCTGTTAATGCTCGTAAAACTCAAAAAGAGAACAAATAGTGTTGGTTTAAATCTGCCTTTTTCTGGTCTGTACCGGTAATTTAATCAGAGGATTCTAAATATTAATTTTTCTTCTCATTTATTTATAAGTTGTTCAGTTAATCCTCACTTAATTTTTTTCTGAATGTGTACCATTTAATCACATAAAAAAATGGAAAGAGAATATAGTCTATTTCACTTTTAATTTTTGTATAACATTTCTTTCATTATCTCAATTAAGTTGAGGAGGCAGCACTTGTGTAGAGACTTCTGATATAATATATCAGATTGTTAGAATAAAGCAAGGCTTTTCCCCTTGGTCTAAGTGTTCTTCAAATAGCACACTATATTATATCACAAAGTGATTTATAAATTCAGTTTATTGTACCATGATAAAGTGGTATGTTGTAATGACTCCATTGCTTTTCAGACATCTCCGGAAAAGTATAGAGTGCAAACCCTAACTGATATTCTGTTCACCAACCAAAACTATGGCATACAATGTCTTACAGAACTTTATTCTAGTTACTGTATTTAAAAATGTTATATTTTTTCAATGTATATTGAGAAATAACATTAGAATAATTATTTTAGAAAAGCATTCTATCAGGCTTAATCGTGATCGTAAGGAGTTAAGTGATTTCCTGTTTCCTTTTTTACTGAGTCAAACACATGATTGAATATCAGTATGCCATACCCACTGAACTGCAGGTGGCATTTGGCCCTAAAAGTAAAGTAGACAGAGTGAAGGTGTTAATGGCTGCATAGTAAACATCATTACTTGCATAGAAAGAAACACTGACTATGGCTCTCTTACTTCAGTTGATTTCATGTATCAGAGCCATAAAAAAGGGTTAAACCATAAATTAACTTACTGTCTTCTATTATGAAAGTAAATACACTTTTTCAAATTAGTATGTGAAATAAAAACATGAATAATGAAATTATTTTTTATTTATAAATTGTAATTTTTATAGTCTTATTTCAAAAGCAGATACATTTCCTAAATGTATTATAATTTAAAAAAAATTCTTACTGATATTCACTGTTGCAGAGGCCAAAACAAGACAGTATCCTGTAAAATTTGATTGAATGATCCCTGTTGGATGTTACTTTAACACCACATGAATTTGCATATTTATTATAGGTCTATTTATACCTCACTCCTTGTGTGTTCGTCTTTTCGCTGCTCCCCATAAATTCTCCACTGTGTTTGTATATGACCCAGTAAAGGGATCTTGAATGTTAAAGTAGTGATTAACAGTTTGATGTGTAAAATTGTAACCTTTTAGATTAGGTATATCATTCTAATTCCGTCAAAATCAGAAATTATACTCATTCTAGGTGTAATAACTACTTCATAACACTTAGTAACGCGTCTTTCATTTAGTTAGGAACCGCATACACAAAACATTCTTTTGTTTCTCTTCAAATTCCCACAAACACTCGCTGGTTGCTTAGGGGAAACCTTCCGACATCGTATTTTCACCTTGAAAAAAGAGATTCATCTATTACTTTTTCAGACCGTTCTTGCCTATTATTTATTACTGGGTTACAGAATAACATTTCCACACACATTTCCCGTACAATATTTTTCCAATCTGTTACAATAGCACTACTGTACCAAATTATTTGTTACAAAACTAAAAACTGGTATATTCCCTACTCCATGAAGTAGTTCTTGTTTGCATACAAGAAATAAACACTAATCTCTAATTTAGTTTACTGGATTGCACCCAATGCTTCTTTAACAAGCAGCTTTCCAACAACTCAGCTTTGTACAATGCTATTTATCTTCCCTGTCACTTAACGAAAGAGACATTTCATGATCTGTACTCAGAACCTAGAATTGTGAAAAATCCCTTAGGTTAGTAAAAACAAACACTGTGTTGCTTATGTGGCACCTCACAGATTAAGTCAGTTAAACTCATGTCAGATGAAAATAATGAATTGACAAGCACAGCAAAATACACTCAGTACACAATTGAAATAATTAACTGCAACTACTAGTACACAGCCAGTAATGTAACTTTAATAAAATGAGACAGGCTGAAGTTACTACAATGACAAATAAAATAAATATTAGAGATTTAATATTGTATATTATTACTTAATCCATAAATAAAATCTACATAATAATAGTAATTCAGAAAATGAAAGTTTAATAATGTGACTGCTTTTGAAATAAGACTTCTAAAAAGTTATTATGAAATATATTAAGAAATTAATTATTAACTTTTTTTATTTTTTTTAGAATATGTTGCTGTTTATAATCTTTATAGTGTAACCAGCAAAACCTGAGTGTAATAAATTTGACCTTTAATTTATTAAGAAGTGTACCTGTGATTTTTAAATTGCATTATTTTAGATCTTCAGTTCAGTTTATTTAATAATAGTGTATGATAAATTAATCCTTTTAATATATTATTATATTACTTCTAATGTGATGTAATGGTCATAATTATCTATTTTCAGAGCTAATGTTAGGTATCAGAAAAGAGCACGTCTTGAATTTGGAACAAAACTCGGCATGAACTCTCCATTTTGAAGAATAAATTTTTTTATCATCATCAATATCATATCAATATATGTTATTATAGTTTATTTGATGAAGGTTGTTAAAAAATAGTTAGGTTTTAGAATCTATTTGTACTGTTTTTACTTTTTTTTCAGTTAGTGGACAAAAATTGACTGGTTGACTGAAAATTAGTCCAGTCAATTATCTGTAAAAATATATTTAGTTTGTGTAGGTTATTTTGTTGTATATTTTTTGAACTTTTATCTTAAACTGTAGTTAAGTTAATCTGTGTAAAAAATTATGCACAGATATTCATTCTCATTTTCTTCTTATTCCTACAATGTGTGTTTGTATTTTGTATTTATTGCAAAAAGAAGTAGAATTTTAACAAATTGAATAATATAATTATTATGCTACTACATCTTACTCAAATGTCTGACATCTACTTCTCAATTAACATGTTAATTTTTTGGTCATCATTGACTTGATTTGTTATAATGCTCCATATTTTTCTATTTTAAGCAAGACTTTTTTAATTTAAACTTTTTTATTATATTATTTCTTGAATTATTTATTTCATGTATTCTTACCTTCATCTTTTCATATAATTTTCCTTTTTTACATGTCCTTCCATTTGTAAACGAATTAACCCTGGGTGCCTTAATATAATATTCTACTGATGTAGGTCCTAATAAATTAATATTCATTTATAATTGGAAATAATAAATAAACGCTTTTGCAATATTTTTATAGTTTTTTTTAGCATAGAAAGCTATATTACAAGATATATTGACCAACGAAATCTTATTAGAAAAACATCTTCATTTTGTAACATGCTCCTAGAAAGAAAGAAAAGAGAAATTACTTTCTTTAAATTGGTAGTAATTAAATATTCTGCATGTCATAAGTCAGTTTACTGATGTATAATGTAGGACCAGTCAGTCTCCAGCGTAATTCACAACAGCCAGATTTATTTTTTGTTTTATTTGTGGCTCATGGCTTGTTAAACCAACTCACCAAGGATTATAAATCACCAAACTTCACAAAAATGTGTGGCTATTATTAGCGAATTTATAGTATTATAAGTTTGCTTTAATAGCTGAAGATCTACATTTGTTAAGTGACTATATAAATTAGAAATATACTATAAAATTTTAGAAGTGTCCTAAAAATAAATTAACATTTTCAAGTTTTTCTTTTGGAAATAAATTATTTGTTCAATTGACTTACGCCATACCTGATAACTTATTCACTGATGCTACTTGTCAGAGATTTTCAGTACGATGGTTACTCTGATGAGTGTAACTTGTGGCATTTGTTCTGTTCACTGACTAATAAATTTCAGTTTCTATGTTATTTTAGTGCATTTTAGTTGTTTTCAACTGTTTTTTTAGTTGTTGAATGTCCCACAGATTTCAGAGTAATTTAAATGAGTTTTAACTGCTATAAAAGATTTTTTGTTCTTTGGAAGGGTTGTTGTACATTTACTTTACTCTTTCGTTTTTTGTAGTATTTTATTCTATATTATTTGGTTTACTATATATATAGTATATATATATAGTATATATATATTTGGTTATTATATTATAATAATGATTACATTATTATAATAATTTATAACTTATTCATTATATGTTCTAAATAAATACAAAAGTAATAGTTTGACAGTGGAAAAAGTATGAGAATCACATATTTTGTCACATTTTCATGAATATCAGTCAAAATTAAATTTATGTACTAGTGACTCTGTAGTGAAACGTTTTTTTAATTCAAATTTTCTAAATTGTATTTAAAATCTTATCTATGCATATATCTTTTGTACATTCATTTTTAATAATATTCATTTTAATAACATTCTATTTGATTGCTATGAAAATTTTAAAATTTGAAGATAATTCAAAAACTTAGTGCAATTTTTTTATTGTAAAATATCTGTGAATTATAATTAAAGATTAAATGATAGGTTTGGAAAAAAGAAATTACACAATATTGATCAACAAACTAAAAACTGTTTTCAGATGTTTTGTACATCTGATTTATTCTGTTGGTAAATTTATTAATTAATTTTTTTTGTAATTGTATTTTTAATGTTGATTATTTTTTATTACACTTTCATTTTAAAAGTAGAAAGCGATGTAAGTAGCATATAAAAATGTTTTTTTCCCCTCATTTTTCCTAAATCAATCATTCATTGTGATCGCTTAATAAATTTTCTGCAATTCAGAATATGCATGCTTATAAGGGATTGAAAGGTGTATTATAAGATGCATTCATTATATGTGAGCATTATTTTCCAAAAAAATTATAAAATAATTTTCTACAGTATGTATTTATTGTTAATTCAACCTAAATAGTAAATAGTAACCATTTTTTTTCTAAATCATAAAAGAACTTATTGATTTCTACCCATGTTCTCAATTGACATGTCTCTGTTTATTGAACCTTTACTTTATAGGCACAGGACTATAAAAACGTTTCTTTTTATTTTTTTGTTTTTTCTAATAGTATTTGACATGTACGTATATGGGACTCTACCACACATTGTGTTCAACTTCCATTGCAAAATTATTTATATTTTGACAATTTTTTTTTGTATAAATAATAATGGAACATCACACCATGTTATTTATATTACATATTTTTTTAATAAAAATTTTAATCTATTATAATGAATAATTGATTTTAGAGTAAAATAAATAAGTATATATATATTTTTTGTTAAAATTATATTTTAAATTTTATTAATATAAACCACCTAGTACAAGAATATCGTGAAGTGATATATCTTATCTCAGTATTCTGTACTAGTTTGTTTATGTTAATAGAATTTAATATATATATACTTATATAGTATATAGTATATATATATAATTATCCATATGTATATATAATACAAGGAGTACTAGTCATTAACTGCTTATAATTTTATATTTGACAACGATTATAAGTGATATTATTGAGCAATGTTAAAAAGAATTACATTTTATACAGGAGCTGTTTTTTTCCATCACGGGTAGAGTTTTAGAGAAGAGTTAGATAATTTAATTCAACATAATCCAGCTTCCACTTTACTTGGAATAATTTGTTGAATCTCATTGTTCTATTATCCTACATCCACTCAAGGTGTCCTAATAATTGTTCTATTATCCTACAACCCCATGCATAACTAAAACACAAGCAATACATTGATAACACATAATAGATCTGCTTTTTTAAGAATTATATCATTAAAACTTTAATATAGGAGCAGAAATTTTTTTCTTAAATATATTTTTAAGTAAATATTGAAACTGTATTATCAAATTCTATAAAGAAAAGATTTATAAAAAAATGGAATGTTATCAAGTAAGATTTTTTTTAATTAGTTTGTTTTAAGGTTGGCGCCCTTTTATAGCAAAGCCTTTGAAAACAATGTGTAAATTATAAATTATTTTTTATGAATATTGTTTGTAATCTTTATATTATTTTTCTCAGTAAATATTTTGTAGGTACCTTAATAAAATTAGAAAAATTAATTAATATAGATGTAACATTTTAAATAAATAAAAGATTTATGTAAGCTGAAACAGAATTGTTTGTTTTCAAAAATTTAACAGAATCATTTAAAATGCATTTTTGGCCATATTCAAGGAATTCAGAATCAAAATCTCAATGGTTATCCAAATATACTTTTCTATGCTTTTTCATTACAATCATTCCCAAAGGAGCATTTATCTTTTGGGTGTTAGAGAACAAACATATTCATTAGAACAATTAGGTTAGAATGTTACAGCATTATAAAAAAATAACAAGATGAACCTTGAAGAAATTATAATGAATAAAAGAAAAAGTAACTTAAAATTGTAAAATACTTGTATATTTACCTAGAATAGTTTAACCTAGTTAAGCTGGACCGTCTGTAAGTTTGAATTATACAATCCATGCTTCAGAAGTAAGGGCCAATCAGTAACAAAATGAGAAGAATTGAAAAAATGAAAAGTTTATTAATGGTTTCAAATACTTACATATTTACTTTATTTTTCTGCATAATGATCATTTCATTTCAAACACTTTTGATATCATGAAACAAGCTTCTTCAAACCCAGTGCATAAAATTCCGCCACCTGGGATTGTAGCCACTATTGCACTGGCATTTTCAATTCTTCACTTTCCTCAAATCATTGAGATGCAAGCCAGTTTTTAAGGTGTAGAAAGAGATGGTAGCCACTGAACGCAAGATCAGAACTGTAAGGAGAAAATGAATAATCTCCCATCTGAATATTTGGATTGTTTCTGTTGTGTGTGCATCCGAGTGCGGATCTGCGTTATCATAAAGAAGAACAATTCCTGATCTCAATGTTCCCTTTTGTCAGTTTTGAATAGCATGATGCATTTTAAAAAGTGTTTCACAATAGACTTGTGATGTGATGTGGATAGGTGTTCCAGGTTCTATGAAATCAATTAAAAGCATGGCCCTTTGGTTCCAGAATACAGTTGCCTTTTTACTTCGAGACTGGGCTTATTTAAATTTTTTCACTTTAGGTGAACCGGAATGATATTGCACGGTTTGTTGTTTTTTCTCAACATTGACATATAAATCCATGTTTTGTTATCAGTGACGATAGGGAAAAATAATTGTCTCTCTCATTGTTAAAGCAGTCAAATAAAGCACATGTAAGTGTAATGCTGTGTTCTTTGTGGGTACTTGTCAAACTTTTTGGCACCCATCATGCACACAGTTTACAATAGCCTAAAGAGTCAATTATGATTCTCAATAATGTTGTCTTTGAAATGTGTAGAAATTCTAGAGAAAGATTGTTAATCATAAAGTGATGATTTTCTCTCATTTTGTATTCACAATTTTAACAAGATCATCAGTACAATCACTAGGCCTGCCACTTTGTTCATCGTGAACATTTGAATTGCCTTCCTTAAACTCACAATGATTGCCTCAAGTTTCCTTCTCTCATAGCAGTAGACCCATATATTTCACACAATCAACGGTGAATTTCAGTAGTATTATATCCTCTTGCATGTACAAATCTAATCACTGATCAGATTTCACGACTGGCAAGATTTGTTATTACTGCACTCAATTATTGTCTTGCAAAGCCAAACAACAATGAACAGATGCTCGGTTAAGTGCTCAGTAGACCACTTAAAGCTAATATGCATACGCAACACTGTTGCCAATCTCTACTTGTAACTCATCAGCCCTTACTTTTGAATTGCGTCTCATAGTACTAAAACAAATTTCTTTTTGTTTGTTTGTATAAGGAAATGCATTTATATTTGTGTGTAAATAAATTCTGTTTAAACTGAAACCTTTCTAATATAAAATGAAATCTATTACATAACAGACTGCTTGATTTATAGTGTTTAAAACAATTTTGTTTAATTTATTAAATTATGAGTTGCCCTCTTTTCTTTTTTTACATTGTCCTCTACACAGAAGAGGATAAGATAATGTTTAAAAAAATAATGTCTTTGTCTATTTACAGTATTAAATTTTTGACAGATTTAACAGTTCTGAATGATTTTTTTTGTAATGAAAGAAAAGTTATCGTGATAAGATTTAATTATTTTAATTTAAAAATTATAGATGTAATTTTTTATAAAAGAAATATTTTGTGAAAAACTGCATCAAAAATGCAGTTTTATTTTATCTTCTTTCTTTTTTTTTAATAAAAACCTTCAACATTATACATGGGCACAAATATTATGTTTAAAAATACAATATAGTAATTTTAAATAAAAATTAACAATTTTATAAAATAATTTTTTTTTAATTTTATGGAAATTTTTATATAGATTTTAAAACCACTCACAAAAATAAATAAAAATGTGAAAATTTAATTAAAACAAAATAATAGTACATTAAAATTGTAACAAATAAATTATTTAGGGTAAATATTATATAAGTAAACTATATTTTATATTATATTTTGATTGTTTGGCATGCAAAATTTGATATATTTTTTTCATTTCATAATGAACAAAATAACTGTAGGTGTCACATTAGTTCATTAATTAAAAAAATACTATGTAATAATGTGATAAATGAGTGTAAAATAGTGTATGATTAATGATTAGCACTGCATATTATTTCTCTTACCTCTCTGATGCTTCCTGTTGTTGTTACTGATGAACAAAAAATAAAATAATTTTAATGAATTTGGTTCTAGCTTATAAGGTTTTATTATCATTATTATATGTAATATGGTTTTTTTTTTATTAAGCCATATGTAGTCTTCCAAATTAATGCAGTATTTATAAAGATTATACAAGTAGTTAAATTTACTTTTTAATTAATATAAATGAAGATAAAAAAGAGTTGCTTAGGTGTGTTTTATAGAATGTAATGTATATGTATACAAGCTGATGGCAGCTTGTTATTTTTTTCATAGTTTTTTAGCAACCTTCATTTTAGATTATTATAGAAAAATAATATTTGTAATAAATACTTAAATGTAAACATAATGTGGTGCCATATTGTATTGTTTGTGCTTTTAACCACCATTTTAATGTCTTCTATGTTTCCTTTTAATGTATTATTATTATTATTATTATTATTATTATTATTATTATTATTATTATTATTATATAGATAATATCTATTGTGTACAAGTATATCTGTTAGTTTAAAATTGGTAGGACTAGAATTATTTTTCTTATTATAATTATAATAAAAAATGTTTGTAACATTTTATGGATTGTTTAAGAGTTATGTAAAATTATGTGTTAGAATAGGCCTAAATAATTTTTGTCCATTGTATGAATAGTATAGATTATTAGAATTATAGTTAGTAGTAATTTCTTTTCATTGTGATTATAATATAGACATGTGTGTCTGTGTATGGTTGTGGTTGTGCACATGGATATGAAAAATGCATAGATTATATGTGTATAAACATATAGGTATTTTCAAATTTAATTTATTCCTTATTCAAAATGATTTTTGATTGTATAATATGAATGTTGTCAGAGTTTTTTGTAACAGAATTTGTTTAAGTGGAATGAAAAATAGTGAATTATCTAAATGTCATGGTAGTTAGGAACTCGATCCAGAAAAGTTATGCATTTCATTTAGAATTTTCTAATAGTGTTTTAATTGCAAAATGTAATTACATAATATGCATCTTAAATAGCTACTGTTAAATGTTTTGGAAGAAATGAAATATCAAGATCTGTAACTAAAGTTTTAGGTTAATTTTTTAACAAGAAAGTTTTTAAATTGTTATTTTTTATTTTTTTTTATTAGTGTTCATTTCTGGACCATTTTTCTCCTAATAAAATGAAACAGTATTTATGATGTGGAGACACATTTCTAAAAACGTTTCTAAATAATTCTATCTGAATTTAGTTTCCATAAGTTAGATTCTTCCTCCCTTTTATTGTTCATCCCAATTACTGTATATTTTTGGCTAAAAATATATCTAAAAATAATATTAAAAGATTCATTATGAAAAGTCTTTTCATAATGATGTACAGGGCTTTTTTTCTGAAGTGTCCTCCTTATAATTATGCAGAACTATTCTGAAAAATCTTTGTTCAAGGTATGTAATAATCTTCCCTTTACATTGATCAACATTTGAACACTTCCTTAAATTATACAGTGGTTCATACCCACTGGGTTAATCTAGTGGTTAAACTAGTCATCGCAAAACCAGCTGATTTTCGAAAGTTCTAAAGTTCAAGTTCTTGTAAAGGCAGTAGCATTAATATGGATTTGAATCCTAGACTATGGGTACCATGTTTTTTGTTGGAGGGGTTTCAATTAACCACACATCTGAGGAGTGGTTGTCCTGAGTCTGTTCCAGACTACGTGTTTACCGGTAAATTTACACTACACCACTACATCTACAGCCACATCTGGCCTGGCAAGCTGGTAGCAGTAAATGCATATCCCTACACACACACACACACACACACACACACACACACACACACACACACACACACAGAGAGAGAGAGAGAGAGAGAGAGAGAGAGAGAGAGAGAGAGAGAGAGAGAGAGAGAGAGAGAGAGCAAGAGAGACCTGGGCAGTTCTGTAAAACTGGCTAGAGAAAACAATAGTAATTCATACAAATTTATTCATTTGAGAATAGTATAAACCCTGTTAAATTTATGAACCTCTTTATCTAGTTCCCTTTTTGAGTCTCTAACAGTTTTTATTTCATTTGCATTTTTTATTGTTTGGTAAGTTATAATGGTTTGTGTATTGTATTTAAATGATATTTTGTATGGATTTGAATATTCGGAAAAACATTTACCCAAAATATCAATAAGCGCTTATTATTTGTCATAAATGAGTCAAGTCGATAAAGGTTAGCATTTGTTATAGAAATCGTTTAATATAAAATCAGTTGTAAAAACCAAAGGTAATGTATTATTTGTTACAACATTCATTATATGTAAATGCCTTAAAAAGTATCATTAGATATTTTATATAATAAGTGATTGTTCGTAAACCTACTATTCATATTAACAACAGCCTTAATAATAAAAAAATAAAAAAATAAAAATAAATATAAGTCAACATGATTTTTGATTTTCTCAAAATTAATTTTAAAAAATGACTACTGTTTTGGTACACAATACCTTCATCAGATGTTAGGAACAAAATAAAAGTCTTAGTAATGACTTAAATTTTTAGTGCATAAGTTAGACAGTATTTATTTATTTAAGCAGAAAAACTGCAAAATTTTCTATTCTAGTATTAATATATTTTTATACTGGAAAACTTTTAACATAAAATGTGAATTAAAAAGATTCTAATTTTTCCAAATTTTTTTAAACTTTTACTTGAAATCAACAATCCCTTGAACAATCTTGAAAAAGTTTGTTGTTAATTTTTTTTTCTCTTAAGGTTATAATTTTTTTTCCCTTAAGGTTATCAACCAAACTTTTATGATTCAGGAATATATAGATGTTGAGAATTATAGTGATTCTGAGATAATTTACTCAAGTATTAATAATTCTATCAAGATAAGATTAAATAAAAGTTGAAATGCTTAGATCATTTTTAATAAGGAATGTAATATGTATATATGTCTTTTTTTTTATTTAGTTACTATTATATTTTTACTAATTTTGTATATCATTGTAGCAGTACAAATTCTCTTCAGTTTTTGTGTAGTTACCGATTAAGAAATTGTTTAAGACATTACAGCTGCTTATAATATTTTTAACATCAGGTCATATATCTGATGCAAGTCTTTCATAGCAACTTTTTAATGTGATTTCAGGTGCAGATGTTTTGTCTTGCTCATTTTTTCTCTACTACATCTAGTTTTAGTTCTACCCTACTTTAATGGAAAGAATTGTTTTTAAATTTGATTAAAACTTTATTTCTGTTATACTTGTTATGCAGTTTATTAATTGTTGTAAAGACTGATTAAATATATAAGTTAATATTATTCAGATATAATGATTGCTGATTTTTTTCATCAATAAAAACTCTACATTTCTTCCTTTCAATATCTTAAATTTAAAATTTTTCATTTATGCCTACAGTTAAAGTATATCTCTAATCAGAATAATTTAAAACATAAAATGTTAATGAAAAACCAAACCAAATTTTAGATAAAACATTTTATTAAATTAACTCCAAAATGTTTTTAGTCATCTTTCTAACTAACTACCTTCAACAACTCGGGCTGCATTTCTCATCCTGGCATCAACTTAAGTTACTACTTGTGAGGGTTTTCTTGAATTAGGCGTATGTATTAACATATTCTAAATAGATAAATATATATATTTAGAATATGTTCAAAAAGTGTGTTGGATTTGAATTTTTACTTTTTATTTAGTATGTTGTTTTGTATATATATATATATATATATAATATAGTGTCAAATATGTATAATATTTTTTTTTGTCAAAATGGTGCAGATGCTTAAGCACTAACTTTTCCATGTAGGAGATTGATCGTTCAAGACTGGCTGAACCAGTGGCATTTTAATGTTAACAGTACTCAAAACTGTCCCCCTAATCACTATCTTCTGTTGTTGGTTAATAATTAATAACACATCCTATCATTGGATTGGCAATCATTGGATGTAACAAGCTGCAGCAGATATACTTATTGTAATAAATGAGAGACACAACTGCCTGTAGCTCTAAATCTAGATATTCTGGAGAATTACAGAATATATGTATAAAACATTGATTTATTATTCGTGTTGGTTGATCTGTGATTTGCCTATATCAGATGGTTGGTTATTATTTACTCTTGTGTTGTTATGGAAGGCTTTCAAGTTTAATTGTGTCTTTAAAGTTGTTTTCCATTTTAACAATCTAGAACATTCTGCAGTTAGAACAGTTCACTTTATATATAATAGGGATATTGTTTGTTTAGAGAGGGTGTCCCTGTGTAATAATTTGTTTTATTTTCTTTATTGCTCTGAAAGAAAAACTATATCATTGCACCTTTCACAAAAACAAACCATGAAAAATGTTCTACTATAAATTTGATTTGGTTTGGTTTATTACAGAAGTTTGTACTCTTGAATTATTTAATATTCTCTTCTGAAATAATATTTTATTGTTTGTGTATTTATTTTTCTATAAGTCATAACCATAAATAATAAACAATACAATTACTTGAATACTGGACATTTTGAAGGGAAAACATGATACGGGTTTATATCTAATGTTTGCTAAATATTATAGCATACATCAGTTATACCAGATAAGGTTGCTCAGTTACCCAAGTAGATTAAATTTTTATAGAATATTCTCACCAGGGAATAAAATTAAATAATTTTTTTGTATACCATCTAAATTCTACAAAAGTTCTGCTGGTAATGCACAGTAGCTGAATATGTAGTTAATTTTTATTAAATTAAAAGCTAATGAAAATGTTGCTTTCAATTCAGTTTGTTTAAGGGCAAAACGAGGAAGGTAATAAAGTTAAATTTTGTTTTTACTTGGTTTAATATAAGTATTTTTAATAGCTGACAAATTAATTGATTGTAATTGTTTCTAGAAATCCATAATTTTCAGACTCTAGAACTGTTTCTTTTTGTGGTCCTTTTGGTATATCTCGCTTATTCATTATTTTCAGACTAGTTTCTACCAGTTGATATCCACATCCTATAGCTTCCTCACCTTGAAATATCCTGATTACAATCTTTCTTTTCCTTCATTTTGCACTTTTACATTACATCATCTTTATTTCTCTTCATCCATTTATTCTCTTTAATTTTATTTAAAAAATAAAAAATAATAGTATTTTTTTTAGAAAAATCTGACATTTTTAGAATGATCATCCTTGACCGATATGGGTTTCTTTGTTATTAGTCTGTTATGAAGAATAATAAACTAAAATAACCTTTTTATCTGTACATATAATGAATTTTTACTGCTATTGATGTTTTTTTTCTATGAATTTATTATTATATTAAATTGTTATTATTTACAATCGCAAAATATTTTTTTTTAAGGTTAAAAAGAAACTAACATTGTTCTAAATCATATGATAATATATGTAATTGAGGGATAATTTCTTAAATAACTAAATTATGTGGTTTTTATTTTAATTGTGAATTTTAACAGATACTTAACGAAGTTTTGGTATTGGTAATCCATTTTCATCAAAATATATCTGTGTATGAGTATATTATAATACGGGTAAAATAAAATTAATTTAAAATGCATTTAAAAATAATTTGGTTCTACTGTGTATTATTATAAAAAAGAAAAATAATAATTTTTAAGATCCCTTATAAAATATTGTGTTGATTTTTTTTATTTATTAATAAGTACCTTTTTTTTTGGATGTAGATAAGTAGATTTCATGAAGTGTTTAAGACATTTTGTGTTCAAATCAATGAAGGTTTTTATGAATTTTTTTCACAAATTTTTAAAATGTACGGTCTACAAATTGATTTTCATATACAACTATTTTCTTGTTTCATTGATGTAACACCGATTGAAATAACTCATTTAAAGAGGGAAAAAATTCTTACCTGGACTTTATAAGTGGAAATGGTAAAGGAGCTTATAATAAACGTAAAAAAAATAAATGCGTGAGCAGGAGTGGTGGAGGGTTGAATTGGGGCTTGAAAAGAGGTGAAGAATGGTAATATTGCGATTTCCGGCAAAAGTTGACGTCAAAAATATTTTTGGTAATTTAAGACACAAAAAGATACACGTCAAAATTAAATTATTTTTGTTAAAATGAAAAATAAAAAAAAAAGATTATTGGCATTTTTCTCAGAAATTTTGAGATTATGTTGTGACCTCTACAAAAGTTGTAGATTTTTGCATATCTACAACTTTTATATTGGAAAATTTTATTTTCAACCCCCCCAAATCAGCCCTCCATCACCTATGCTCATGCATTTATTTTTTTTTACGTTTATTATAAGCCCCTTTACCATTTCCACTTATATGGAAATTAAGGTAACAGTTTTTTTTACCTCCAAGTGTAATTTGGTGGGACTATTAAATTAGAATCAATGAAGTATTTATGCTGACGACTGAAAAAACTGAATTCAGATGATGTTAGAAATAAAAATCCAATTCCAATAAACTTTTAATGGAACAAATTCTGTTGCTGTATTTGAACCACGTTATTAAAATAAATATTTTATATGCCTCTATTTTCGTTTTAATCCTCTTTCTGTTTCATTTGATAGGACTCACTCAAACTGTTTTAAATTATCCATTGATTCAGACAAAGTGATGTATATGGTCTATAACAGTATGCCATTTTATTTATTTCTAAATCTACCAAATTTCATTTATAATATAGAAAGTAAGCCTGAGAAAATCATACAGAATGAAAAGTAAGGAAATAAATAAATGTACATTTCAATTATTAAACAGTTTATTATTAGTAATTATAATGGATTTTTTTTTAATTTTATATAAAATATGGCAACAGAAAAAATATAAATCCAAAAACTACTTATAAAGATTACAAAAATAATAACATAAATTAAATTTAAAAATAATAAAATTGTAACTTGAGTAATCCTAACAGCAAACTATAAGTTCACTATTTGGTAATGTAGTCTGCATTATTGAAATTCTGTTGTATCTGGACTGATCACCTAATCTGTTTAACTTTATTTATATATAAATATTATATGAAAAAAAAAAACACCAAAACACAATAATTAGAAGATAAGTTAAACTTTTCATATTAATTTTCAATAAACAATTTTTGTAGGTTCCATCCTGCATCTTCAGTTTGCATTGAATTCAATAACTAAATTAAAACATATTTATTTTATAATTTGTTAAAATTGTTTTCTGTTTATAAAATGTTATAAATTGACAGATTATAAAATAAATATGTTTTAATGTAGTTACAGAATTCAAAACCAACTGAAGATGTGGGATTCTGCGACAATCAATTATTGAAAATTAATATGGTGAGTTTACCTTAACAAATTACTGTGTCTTTGTGGTTTATATTTCAGATAATATTAAATTTTATTAACACAGTGGTCAATATGTTAATTAATTATTTGAATTAAAAATATATATTTAAATTCTGTTAATTAAACCACCTAGTACAGAATATTGAGATAAGATATATCTAAATCTAATTTTTCGTGAGATTCCTCAGTCATGATTGAAATAATTTTATTATTGCATAGTAAATATTTAAAAATAAAAATATCAAAATAATGAAAATTGTGTATTAATTTACACGAGTGCTTCTAATTGTTGCAGTATTTATAAGACTGTCTCCCTCAAACACTGTTGGTTTATCAAATTGAAATTTTGTTTGTGTATATATATATATATATATATAAATCAATTAAGAAAATCGGTTTGCGCCTCCACGTTGGTTCGTCTGGATAACCAGTTAGAAACGTGGAGATTTCTACTGGTGAACTAAATCGGAATCACCTCTCTGGATCACATCCAGAGTTGTAACTCGGGAATTTATTCCCACCCAAGGCTGACTTGCCTTTGAAAGTCAAATGTGGAAGGTCTTTTAAGAAAAAATCCACCGTCTGCTAAATACCAGAGAAGGCTGCACTCGGATCCGGTGGGCAGCTGCTTAAAAGATAACAATGAATCGGAGCTTTTGGAAACACCCAAAAACAACACAACTTCAAAATTGAGGATAAAACACAAACAAATAAACTACATTGCCACTCACAACGTTAATTCTCTAACTCAACCCGGCAAACTAAAAACTCTTAACAGACATAATGGACAAACAAAAAATCCTAATTGCAGGACTTCAAGAAATGAGAAACACCGATCGAGAGCCGTTTGAATCTCAGGGTTACAGAATTTACAAAGGAATCCCCGGGAAACGTGTGATGAAGAATTGCCCACAGTTCGGAACAGGATTTGCAATCAATCTTAAAATAATTGACTCAGTCGTAGAATTTAAGTATTACTCCCCCAGGATTTCAACCTTAACCCTAAAACCAGCCAATAAATTCTACACCATAATAAATGTCCATGCTCCCACCAATGACAAAAACAATCTTAAAAAAGATAGAGAAAAGATGGACAAATTCTGGGAACTTCTTGACCACTGCAAACTGCAAACAACATAAATAAGACCCACACCAAGATTTTAATAGGGGACTTTAATGCCCAACTTGGTAAAGAACGAAGATATCATGATATTATCGGAAAATGGCCTGCCCAGAAGAAAACTAACAAGAACGGCCAAAAACTTGTCGAATTTTGCAGAAACCATAATATGATCTCAAAATCCACCTATTTTATGAGAAAACCAAACAAATTGAAGACTTGGAAACACCCAGATTGGAAAAAAGGGGAATGGCAACTCGATCATGTTTGCATGGACCGGAATTATCACAAGGAGATTTATAATATAAAAGTCTTGAGAGGAACAGATATTGGATCGGACCATTACTTAATTAAAGTTAAAATAAAATTCACCCCACATAAAAAGAAAAAATCCCAACCTAAAAACAAAAGAGCTTATGATCCACATAAATTAATAAACAATGCCATCTTTGAAGAAACAAAAAAAAAAATCAAATTAACTAATAATTTAAAAGAACTGACATCCCAACTGAAAGAAATAGCTGAAGAACTAGCCCCTATAAACCCAAGAAAAAAACACCAATGGTGGAATGAAGAATGTGACAAAGCATTCAAAGACCGACACCGGGCTTGGATCAACCACCAAACCCAGAAAACTGAAGAATCTAACCATGAATTCACCAAACAAAGGAAAATAACTCAGAAAATTAGAAGAGGAACCAAACGACAAGCCCAAAAAAACTTGATTCAGCAAATAGAAGAAAGTTCCAAGAAAACTAACTCCCATGACTATTATAAAATTTTTGGTCAGGCTCTTCAAAGATATGAACCACCCACCCTTATGCTGAGAGGAAAAAAAGGAAATATGGCCCACACCAACAAAGAAAATGCTGAAATTTTGGCAGAAACCTTCAATAGACTCCTCAACTGTGACGACTCCCCAGAGCTTTTTGAGATTGACACTGAAACTCCAGTTAAAACTTCACCGGTAAATATCAACCCGCCAACAATTCAAGAAGGTCTCGCAGCATTAAATGAAATAAAAAACTACAAAGCAAGCGGAGAAGACCAGCTTTTCGCAGAACTCTGGAAACAATCATGTTTATTCAGTCAAAACTTCCCTACATCTATGCCTCGTGAAAATATGGAACGAAGATAAACTTCCAGAACACTGGACCACAGCCCTCATTCATCCATTACATAAAAAAGGGGATAAAATTAATCCGGAAAACTACAGAGGCATATCTCCTGGATTGCACATACAAAATCCTGTCGAGAATCATATACAACCGATGCAAAGACCAACTTGAACTGGAACTTGGGGAATACCAAGGGGAATTTAGGCCATGGAGAGGTTGCCTGGAGCAAATAATATCCCTAAAACTTATGATGGACTTATATAAAAGACGGAAAAAACAACTAATAATCACCTTCGTCGACTTTAAAAGGGCCTATGATTGTATACACCGACCATCCATGCTGAATATTCTGAGAAACCTGGGCCTTCACCCTAAACTAGTAAAATGATAAAATTAACTTTAACCAATACCCAGTCCAGAGTGAAATTCAGAGGTGAACTCTCTCAACCCTTCTACATAAAAACTGGATTGAGGCAAGGAGACGGCCTCTCACCACTCCTTTTTAACTGCACCCTCGAATTTGTCATGAGAAAATGGTATGAAATAAATCCCAAAAATATAAAAATGGGTACTAAGAAAAACTCCGTCACACTAAATTGCCTAGGATTTGCAGATGACCTCGCTCTTTTAGCAAATAATATTCAAGAAGCCAAAACACAAATCATGAGCCTTCAAAACCTAGCACAAAAGATAGGGCTTCATATCTCTTTCGAAAAAACTGAACTAATGGCCACAGATCCTCTGGTAATAGAGCACATTACAGTAAACAATCAGAAAATTAAAATAGTAAAACAATTTAAATATCTAGGGGAAATAATAACTTATAATTTAAATGAAAAAGTGACATGGCAAAACAGGACAAATAAAATGATTAAATCCCAAAAATTAACTTGATCAACATATAACAAAAAATGCTTTTCTGCTAAAACAAAACTTAAACATTATAAAACTGTAGTACAGCCAGAAGTCACCTACGGAAGCGAGACCCTTTTCAAAATCACTCAGAAAAACCGAATTGAAAAAATTCTGAAAATAGAGAGGAGAATTGTCAGAACGTGTATCAATAAAAAACACCAAAAAGAAGGCCAATGGTGGATTGTGCCAAATGAGGTGGTGTATCAAGAAATAGAGCCTGTTACTGATACTATGTGGAAAAAAAGAATCTCTTTCTTTGGTCATCTCATAAGGACACCGGAAACAAGACTGTCAAGAAATATCATTGAAAAGCTCTGGTTCCAAAAGCTAGAAGTAAGATGGATCAAAGAAATTAGAAGATATGAAAGATATGGGAATTTCCCTGACTGACCTACAGAATAAAACTGGAAAAATTACAAAGCTAAAAGACAAAAGCATTAGATTTAAGCAAAAGACAGACAAATTACAAAATACAACGAAGAGGGTGTTTACGGATGAAGAAAAGAAAGCAAGATCTGAACGGATGAAGAAATACTGGGCAGCTCGGAAGAGTAAAATAACACGCTTTTCTCAGAAAAGATCCAACTAAAATTGACTTAAGTGGTCCCATGTTGGCCGTAAAAGCATAATAATAATAATATATATATATAATATTTTCCTGACATATTTAATTGTAGATTATCTTTATTCATTTTTAAATTTGTGTTAGTATCAATAATAAAATGCTTATTAGTTGGCCTGCCATTTTGATGACATAAAATTATATTTTTTTAAAATTATTACTTACTTAAATACAACAAAATTTCAATTTGATAAACCATCAAATAGTATTTAAAGGAGGCATTCTTATAAAAACTTGCACTCATGTACATTAGTGCACAATCATCATTATTAACAGACTAACAAAAAACAAAGTGTATTAGACCCGTATATTTTTTTTTATGTTTGTGCATAGCTTTTTTCCTATTTATCTGATTGAAATAAATAATCTTGTTTCAATCAACACAGCTGCTTTTTGCATTGTTACCATGATGTTGAAAAAATTTTTAGACAAAAATTGGTCTGAAAATTGACAAAAAAACTTTTTCATTGTCCATTGAGTAGGTAGGGACAGGGAATCCTGACATTATTCTATATGTATGTGTCATGTTAGATGATGTTATATCATCTTCAGTCGGGCAGGTAATCTGGCTTTTTGCACAAGATATTTAACACCATTAATAAAATCATCAAAAATAAATACATCTGTCTTAAACCTTTCAACCCAATATACATTGTATATAATATACAGCATCGGTAGGGACAGTGGGAATCTTACAGTTTTATATATACGTGCATCACATTACGTGCTCTTGATGTCTGTTTTTTGTTATGCAATAATGGAATTATTACAACCATGACTGATAATGTGGGATGCCATAAAAGTACTTTAATGGAAAATTAAGGTAAAATATGTCTTACCTCAATTCTCTGTACTATGTATAAATAGAATTTATATATATATTCACAGGAAGAGAAAATAGTCATGAATTTTAGGTTCATGACTTAAAGTAACTGCTTTGAAATAATAGTGATCCAGACGATTCATTGATGGTAAACAAAAGAGACAATTTTATATTGCCTTTCAAATTGTGATTTTTTTTCTTGTTTATTTTGCCTGTACAAAACATGTTAAATATATTAGCTGTTCTTATGATTAAGATAATGCCTCTGGACAGCCATCCTAGCTAAAAGTTAAAATGCTCAGTGTTGCAATTAAATTATCAATGAATATTATTTGTGAGATTGAATATCAAATGACTGCAATGTAGTATACTGAAGATGATTCCATTTTATAATTAGAATTATTTTCAATTATATGAGGGTCATTCAGTAATTAAAGAGACAAATGGCAACAACTGAAAATATGTTTAATAGAATAAACTGAAACTGTTTGACTTTATAGTTGTCATCCCTCATATAGTAAATATTAGCAGTTTGAAAAAAATTTCCATTATAACTTCTTTTAGTTATTTTAAGATGTTGGCTTCTCTTAAAAGGTGTACAATAAAATAAGTGTGCTGTGATATTTATTTTCTGAAGGTATATTAACTGTGCAGATTTTTATAAAGGTTTGAATATTTAAAATGGTACAAAAATGCTACAAGCATGCTGGAAGCATGCTTGAAGTTTTATCTGACATTTTACAAAACTGCATTAATGATCTTATTCCTAAGGATAGATGGATAAAAATTTGGGAAATTGCTGAAATTTGTAGTGCAAGTATCACCACTCCTTCCCATTATCCATGATAAGCTGAATTTATGTAAAACAGGTTTAAGATGGATTCCGAAACAGATGTTTCAAAATCACAAAGACACTTTAATTCAGATTTTTATGGAACTTAAACAGCAGTTTTTAAGTGAAGGTAATGATGTTTTAGATTGCATAACTATTTGTGATGAAAAATGGATTCATCTTTTTGAGCTAGAATCCAAATGTCAGAGTATGGAATGGAAACATCCAAGTTCACCTGCCAGAGAAAAATTAAAAACTTATGCATCAGCCAGTAACACCTATGCTAACAGTGTTTTGGGACTATAAAAACTCAATTTATTGCAATTATTTGGAAGAATAACTTAGTCAACAGTGAATACTATTATGACATTAGAAAATTAAGTGAACTCCACAGTTAGGAGGAAATTTACTGCTTCTCTCTCTCAAAAGACATAATTTTTCTACATGATTGTGCTTGCCTCACCATTCAAATGATATGGGAAGGTATTAAAAAGTTAGGTAGGCTGTGGTTGCTAGAACATTCTGACTGTTCCATTTTTGTAGCATCAGGTTTTTTTTGCCTCTAAGAGTTTTTACATGGCAACAATGAGCATGTCAAGTTGCAATATAAGAATGGCTTGCACCAATTCTAAAAGATTAATGATTTTATTTAACATATCTAAGTAATACTAACACAATTTATAATTTTATCTGATACAATCCATGATGTACTTGCAGCTATTTATGTATTAAAATAAATGTTTATAACATTATCCAGTTGCGGAGATGGCAATGCAGTTTACATGAGTAATAAATTTTGAATATCTGCTATAAAATTAATTTTGTGGTATGGTGAGTTATACTGGTGGGAGTATGTTATTGATATATTATTAATATGCTCATATTTCCCTGATCTGTCCCAACAAATGCAGTTTCTTTTTTGTCTTTGTAGTTAATCTGCAGAAGTACTGGTAGTACAGGGTTGCATTTGTAAATTTTCCAGTACAGGAATGTTTGGTATTATAACTGACTGCAAGAATATGGTCCACAGCCAAAGGTGGCTGACTACATGATAAGTGTTATAAAAATGAACATTTATTTCAGTGTTTACATTGATAAGAAGCAAAACTTATATTTTTCATGTGAAATGTTTAACTTCCTTTTGTGAATTAGATTTTTAGGCATTTATTTTGTCGTTATTTGCCTACGGCTATCCAAAAGCAAGGACCATTTTTGTGTGGTCTGATTTTTATAATTTAAGTTCTATTTTTATATTGAAATAAAACAATTCAGATTTAAGTTAAAACAGATTTTTTATGAAAGTACAGTTTTATATTTTTCTTAAAAAGCAGTACTAGAACGGTGTTCTGCATCATCAGTGTATCCCTGTCAGTATATTGTACACCTGCCCTTAACTGATATTATCTTATGTATTATTGTACTTGGAGTACTATTGTATTGGAGTAAAATCTGTCTAATCAACTTTTGGAAGATGTTTTTGGATTTCCTGTATGAAGGAAAGATTAATTCAGTTTAGGAGCAAGGAAATAGTAATTTTTACACAAGAATAGTTACAATTAGTTAATTTTAACTGTGTACAACACTATGTAGAATAATTTTATATAGACCCAAAGTATATAGAAAGTGAAGAAATTTCTATATGGTGCATCGAAGCACCAATTTTTTATTTAGTTTAACATTGTTTATACTCTATTGAAAAATTTCTTCCCCTTACCGATATAGGTAATTTATTAGCATATTCTGTGGTTAGAAATCAATATTGCTTTGCTCATTGTTTTTGTTATGTAAATTTTTAAATCAATTATATAAAAATTGGTGAATCTTATTAAAAAATCTTAATGTGTCTTTATTTATCGTGTTTATTACGACATTACTGTATTTAAATAGAAAGTACGCTTGCTAGGGTTTAAACAATGCACCTCGAGTAATGTTAGTCATAAAATTGAAAGGGATTGTCCTTGGACGTGCAGACATACAGAATGCAGTTATTTTTTATGAGATACAAAACCACTGTGGAATATTAGTTATGACATGACTCGTCGTAACGCTAGTGTCGTCTGTTACTTTCTCGTTAATTCATGATCTCTCAGCTGTTCTTGTTTTTATTGGAAAAGCTGTAATAAAATTTTACTGTTGTAAATGATTACGTGTTTTGGGTAGATTTTATTTTTTAAACTTGTTTCTAATTATAAATTATAGTGTTAATCTAATTACAAATGTTACTCTGATGTGCAATATAATAGGTGAGTGATTATAAATTATAGTGAAAATTATTTTTTGTCGTTTATTATATTATCAGAATTTGAGAATGTAATCATTTATAGTTATTGATTTTTTAATTGTTTATTTGTTTTTTTAATGAATGTTATTTGTTATTGATAGTAACGCTTGAATTAATTTTCGGTTTAGGTTAAGTGCATTGATAAACAGTTATATCTTAATTACTTCATGCGTGTTTTAACTAGTTCTTAAGATTATTAATTATTTAAATTACTATGCAAATTATTAGAATGAGCCTTATGGTGATAAAGTTTGTGTAGTTGTCTTTTACGCTCTTCTTTTCATTTGTTTTACCTATTTAGTCGGATTTGTCAGTTTGTATTATTCAGAAATTATAAAATCTCGAGATTAAAAGAGCGTTTTTGGTATAATGCACATAATGTTAAATAGTGATATGTATCGGTTTTAAGGTAATGTAAGTTTTGATTTTCGTTTTTCTTGTAGGTTAGATTTAGATCTCTCTAAGTTACATAATTTAGTGTAATGCCTTGTAAACTGTATCATTAATTTATGTATTGTTATATTATTAACTTACTATACTTATATTTTTTCGTGAAAAACTAATGTTTGTGTATTTTACTTGATTGTTTTAAATGTTTAAAATATTATGTTTGTTTGGTTTTTTATTTTAGTTTGGTTAGGTAATTCCTGTGCATTTGTATTAAAAGAGCACATACGTTCTGCGAAATGTTAACAGAAACCTCTACATACTAAATTTTTTGTCACATTTAAGTTATAATTAAATTATGCATTACAACACTGAAAATAATATTGCCTTTTCTTATTTTAATTGGCTATTCATTTACATTAGAAATTTAGTTGGTATATTTTCACATTTAATAAGTACCTTTTTATACATTTAAAATTTTTCATGTGATTTAAAAAACTACTCTTTTGTGAAATACTTGCACCATTTGGTTCTATCTTTCATTAACTGCCTATAAATTTAAAAAAAATTATTCTGTGTCTTTCTTGTAAAACACCCAAAATATTTTTAAATTTGTATCGACAAGATTTTTTCCTGAATTAAACTCTACTCCCTGAAATTATTTGTTTCTTTTATATCCCTCTTGTATTACATAAGGAGAATGAATGGTAAATGTAGTTCAGAATTAATACTTGTATTTAGTAATTTTTATTATTACTGTTCTTGTTAAATCTTTTTTGATATAGTTAATAGATTATTTGTACTGTAATCCTTTGTTATAACTTGGTCTCCAAACATGACGTGACTGCCACTGAAGTGTGTGCTTTGTGCATTTGTGAGAACTACATTCTCAAATACATTGTCTTCATCTAAGCTGACATTATGCCATTTTTATGAGATAAAGGATTGGTTGTTTGCCCTTCAATGCTTAGCCAATAATAGTGGTGTGTTCAGTAGTAGAGTGGATTATTTAATTGTATATTATTTTATTTTTCCATGTAACTTGCTTTGGGTGCTGAATTAAAGTCATTAAAAGTTGTTTTTTTATCATTTATTTATAATCACATCAATAATAGTCATTAGTGACTTAAATATTACTACATGATCATAAATAATTAGACAATTAACATCAAACACAGTAAACAATAAACACAGACTAGAAGAATAATAATAAATATTGGAACATCACCGCTAATCTATTTTCATTGCTCATACAGTATTCTGTAAGAGATCTCATTAAGCAATACCATTATATTAAGTTCTTCATCCCACTATCAGAGAAAACTGCAACAGTGTTTTAATGTATTTCTTCTGGTTGAGTAAATACTACACATCCGAACCTAGGTTTAATTGTTGAATAGATCCGAACATTGGGCAATCAATGAGTAAGTGGTTTACGGACCATTTTACATTGCAAGCCTCACAGTTCTGCTGAGGAGAGCCAAATAGATGATCGTGGGTTAGCTTCGTGTGTCCAATACTCAGCCTGTTGTTTGGGATAAAAGATGTATCGAACACATTTCCTTGGATGCCATGGGAGGACTTAGCGGGCAGAACTTATTCCACTGAGTACGTAGTTTGACACGGACTGTCTTCATCAAGTCACTCTCACATGTTAATTCTAATTGGAGTCCATTTGTTGCTGCTCTTTTGGCTGCCTCATCAGCCTGTTAGTTCCTGAGGATGCCGCAATGGCCTGGGACCCATAGGAACTGCCTTTTTAAAAAGGTTTCTTTTTTCCACTGCCTTGTTTATTCTTGAGAAGGAATCATGTATTATTTTTTTATTGTTAAAAGTTTTGGCATATGTCCCATAATTAAAATTGTATGGCTATGGTGAGATAATAAACAAGGGTTAATCCATTTGAAATGATCAAGGGCTGTTGCTTACCAATTCAAAAAAAATTGAAACTCGCTCACTTGTTTCCTACATGTCTCAGGACCTTAAATCTGTATTTTTTAATTTTTTGAGCAGTTTACCTGTGGCGGCCATTTTTGTTACGGTGTGCACACCTATCTTTGTGATTGTAAGAGTGCATGGAAAAAATTATAACTAAAAAACTATTGGTTCTGGAAGGATGAAACAAAAAACAATTTAATAATATTTTCTCAAGGTAAAAGATTGGTCAATGGTATATTTACCTATCTCTTCTTTCTATGAGAAAATTACCAATAAAGTTGAACATGAAAAATGGTGAAATTTCACTTTTGGTAATCTTTTTCAAGAGGCAGGGATGGCATACACAGTTTGAATTATTTTTTGTATGTAGGTACATGTTAGCAGTTTTAAAATAAATAATATTTTACTTACTCCTAAAGTTGGTGATATACTTACTCCTACAGTTTTATGAATTTTTGAAAACTAATTTTTTTTTAAATTCAATTTTAGCTTCAAATAACTCTTTCAGGGCTGGTGATAAAAATCTCAAATTTGCACAACTTGCAGTGTTTCTTTATGTTTTTGGCAAATAAAAAAAAAGGTGTTTGCGTATTGCACTAATAAAAAAGTTATAACCTCTGAAAAATGATGAAAAATGTGTTAAAAGCAATACCATTTTGATTCGCTAAATAAGTGCTCAAAGGGAGTTTCTTGTCTTCTTGGCACTTATATTTTTATACCTATTACTGTTGTTGAAATAGACTTGTTTGAACCATTCAACTGCAGTGTTTATATTTATAACAGGCGGTTGAAGTCATTTCCAGTCAGGAAACTTCATGATGCAACATGCTCATTTGTGCTTGTTGCATCATTTAGCTTTGCAGTTACAGACTGGTTAGTGACCTGTTCACATCTTTACTGAGTGTCTTAAATTTTGTTAAATAAATAAGTTTTATTTAATAATATTATATTTGCAAATTTTAAAATCGGTTAGATTTTTCCATTATTTTCAAGTAATTTCATGTAAAACAATGGAAGAACAATGTTCCATAGGAATTTATGTGAAGTGCCAAAGAACTCATTAAAATTTGTGAATTTAGTGATGAAAACCAATAACTTATTTTTTTACATGTTAATTCAGATGTCACTAGTGTTTGTAAATATCATGAAAAAATGTTTTTGTCAAAATTCAGTCACCTGTATGGACAGTTCTGTTGTGACCCTTTGAGAACTCATAGAAAAACAGTTAAGAAAAACTTAAGACAAATAACATTAGAGCAAGTTCTTAAAGAACACATTTTTCCAAATTTAAATTTAGTTCCTGTAAAGACTCTTTGTGTTAATTGTTTCAAAAGTATTTTTTCTCAGCAGAACTAAGAACTATATGAATGTGAAGACCAAGAGCAATTCATTGCCCCACACCACATTATTGAACAATTGGATGTTGCTTGTAGCATTTTGGGTGTATTACCTCCATTAAAATTGAAAAATATAAACATTGATCAAAGGCCATTAGCATTCAAATTTAAAATAAATAAGGTATCTGAAAAATAATAAACTTTCATTGCTACAAAAACAGGTTATTTCATTGAAGAATAATTAAAATTTTGCTACAATTTATTTTTCCTTTGATAGTGTTTACTAAAATAAATCAATATAAAAATAAAAATTAATTCTTGAAAAAAGATGTAGGCTATTCATTGAAATCTCAGTTTGGGTAAGTTTTTCAAGCATTATTGTATTAGGTTACTGGTATTGGTTAAGTTAATATAAATTACCACCTATCAATAATTTAAAAAAAAACCTTTTAAAAATATTGAAAATATAAACTTCAACAAGATAGGGGCTATATATAAAAAATGTAAAGTGCAAAGAAGACAAGAAACACCTTGGAGCATTTATTAAGCGAGTCAAAATGGTATCGCTTTTAATAGGTTTTTCATTATTTTTGAGAGGTTATAACTTTTTTATTAGTACAATACAGAATAAACTTTTTCATTTGCCATAAACATGTACAAAAACACTGCAAGTTGTGTAAATTCAAGATTTTTATCACCTTCAGAGTTATTTTAAGCCAAAATTAAAATTTTTAAAAACAATTAGTTTTCAAAAATTAATAAAACTTTAGGGGTAAGTATATCACCATTAATATTATTTATAGTAAAACTACTAACATATACTTACACAAAAAATAATAATTCAAACTGTGTATGTCATCCCTGCCTCTTGAAAAAAATTACCAAAAGTGAAATTTCACTGTCTTCATGTTCAATTTTATTGGTAATTTTCTCATAGAAAGAGTAGAGATAGGTAAATAAACCACTGGATCTATCTTTTACCCTGAGAAAATATGATTAAATTGCTTTTTGTTTCATCCTTCCAGGACCAATAGTTTTTTAGTTATGATTTTTTCCGTAAATCCTTAGAATCACAAAAACAGGTGTGGACATCATAACAAAAATGGCCGCCACAGGTAAACTGCTTAAATAAAGAATTTAAAAAAAATAGTTTTAAGGTCCTGAAATATGTAGGAAACAATTGGGTAAGTTGTTAATTTTTTTGAATTGGTCAAGCAACTGGCTTATGTTTTTTTGGGGCACTTCAAATGGATTGACCCACAGTTCTTTCCTTAATGATGGTGAGATCTACCAATATCTATTTATTTATCTTCTTTTTTCTCAAGGCTTGGGCTATAGCCCATTATGACAAGCTGACCCTTCTATCATTTCCTGGGGGTGACCCAAACTTCTTTATCAGTTGGCTTATAATCATATAAAAGTTCAGGTATTCATTCACATTCTCTCCACATGTTTGGCACAACTTTCTATGCATTGAAAATTCAAATAGAGCTCGTAGACGTCTTCTAAGCTAGGGACAATTACTAAATCATCAGCAAACGACAAGGAAAAAGCAAATTCTTTAGAGTTTAAATCATAAATATAGTCCACACTCATCCATTTCATTAAAAGATCATCAATGTGTACATTAGATAAAATCGGTGACATTGCAACCTTGTCTGACTCCTAAATTAAGCTTAATTTTACCAATCTCTTCTCCAGAAATGGCTATCTCCATATCCCTACAAATCTCTTGGATCATCCTAATCAGGTACCCCTTTTGCACCCAATATTTGTCATAACATCACCCTAAGCACCTTATCAAAAGCTTTTTCCAAGTCAACAGATGGTATATATATATATATATGTAATCTACCAACCAAACTTCTAATTTTTTTTTTCAATTAACTGTTTAAAGCAAATATATTATCAAAACAACTTTTCTCAGAAAGTTATGTTAGAACTTTTTCCTCTCCTGAAACCTGCTTGCTCTTTCCTTAATATTTGATCTACTATATTCTTTAACCTTTGTAATCCTGAGAACACTTTATACCCTGTTACCAACAAACGTTCACTGATATTCCCACACATTCTTCTGCCCACCTTAAAAAGACTCTCAATGATGGCTATTTTCCATTCCTGTGGAATTTAGTTTCTGTTCCCAGCAAATATTAAAGAAATTCAGAACAAGAATTTTGCATTTTTATTGATGTATTTGCTAACATATCTTAGCAGTTCCACTACAATTCCACCACATCCAGCAGCTGTTCCATTTTTGCCATCATTTAATCTTAATTCTGACATTTCTACTTGATCTGCTTTCCCTTGGTCCTCAAAAATATCTAACTTTTTCATTCTTAATTCTGTTTTCCATAACTTTCCAAAGAAATATGACAGAAAATCACTAGGTTCTACAACTGATATTCGTGCTAGATCTATCTCCTCATGATTCAGGAATAATGCTCATTACTTAAACAGTATTTTGTTATCTGTGGATGTCATTTTCTGTCCTTGTAATGAAAGAATCCTATTGGTTATTTTGTTGATCTTCACATATGTTCTTTGTAATATTTCTCTGTCTATTGTATTCGTTTCTGTCCTCTTTACTTTTTGTCATTAGCCATTTTCTGTTTGCTTGTTATTTTCTCTGTACAGCCATCACTTTAGTCCAGTGTAATTTCCTCTTCCTTTGAGACCCTTGACATCCAAGAGCTTCATAAACCGTCTTCCATAAAGTCTTATTTATTCTACTCCATTCTTCATTTATTTCAGTAGAAAGTTCAGTGTTATTAATTGAATCCATTTTTCTACTATATAGTGTTCGTAATGATTGATCATTTAGGGGTTGAATCTTGTATATCTTCATTAACCTTCTGTTGAGTTTTAACCAATCGTACTTTGATGTTCATTTTAGCCTGCAAAAGGAAATGGTCTGTATCAATATCAGCACTTCTGAAAACTCTAGTATCCCTAAACAACTTTGCCCCTTTTTGATTTGCAAGAAAATAATCTACAATAGATGCTTGTCTCCTAGCTGACCAAGTAATTTTATGAATTCTCTTACCTTTAAATTCTGAATTCATTATTAAAAAAATTATTAACATTTGCAAAATCTCTCAATTGTTTGTCATTAGAATTCAAATTATCTTCTCCATTAGTACAAATAATTCCCTCTAAAGTGTCCTGCTGACATGTGCATTTAAATATCTCCATCTATTATGATATAATCATTCATGTTGCATTCATTTAATGATTGTTGCAACTGATCATAAAACTCTCCTGGGTCTTCATTTTTCCCTCCTCTGGTGTGTATGGATGTATGAAATATATATATATTTCTAAAATTGATCCTTTCGGGAATCATATTCCTCTACACTAAACAAATTATATTAATTTAATATAATATATATATATATATATATATATATATATATCCTCTATATCTTGCACCTCAAAACCAAGATTCATTTTTTTATCTATTTATACATGCCTATTTGATGTCTCCATTTATTATTTATATTATCACCACACCTGCTTTAGCTTTTTCTATTCTTTGATACTCCATAATACATGTGTGTAATTGGTATACTCATAACTTCTTTTTAGTTTCTGTTAATAAGCAATATCAATTTCATATTCTAGTAAGGTCTTTCTCAATAAAATTATTTTATCTGTTATTCCTCTGAAGTAACATGTACCCAAGTATAATATGCCCATAATTCCAAATCTTAAAATTTTTTAAGTTTCCAGTTATTTACCGGCAATACAATATGAGGCTTGTGTTTGTCCCAGTGATTAAATTGTCCTCTGACTGCAATATCATCACTGTGCAGAGCTAGATAGCTGGTGGGTCTGCCACCTTGTTGCCTCCAAATCTGCAGGATTTCCATATATTGTTTACTCTCATAGGTTCTTCCACTCTCTCAGTCGTTAAGTAATTTGTTCCTCATCTGCCTTAGAGATTGGACCAGTTTTCATCTGTAACCTTAGTCAGGGACCGTATAATTGGATGTTACAATCTGGAGCAAGATGAATCCAGGTTTATTAGCAAGGTTTGTACCCCTTCTCCTCCACACTTCCCCGCCCTTTTAAAAGGTGGGGACCGGCTTGCGGCAGTGTTATTTCTTCATTATGGAATTACTACTTGACACAAAATTACAAGTACCTTACATTTTTTTGCTGGTAATGTATTATTTTTGTAGTTTTTAAAAGTGTTAATTCTTTTTAAACTCTGTTGAGTTTCATGATGGAGTGATATACATTGATACATTGTTCAGTGTAATGTATTTTTATGTTTATGTTAGAATTTGTAAATTTTGTCACACAGAAACATTTTCAGTAACCTTGTGCACCATAGTGCTCATTACTAAAAGTTATTCTTTGTCTTCATGATATTTATCACAAATTTCTACACACTACACATATTTTTAAGGTTTTTCTTTTTCTTAAATCTATATATCTGCTATAGATTTTTAATTTGTAATACGAGGGCTGTTTCTTTTTTCAATCTCTAACGGGCTGTAAAAAAAAAATACACGTGGATCTAACAAAATGATTTTATTACTAAAAGTTGAGTTGGATCTAACTTATTTTTCTACATAATTGCCAAAATGATTGAGGCATTTGTTGTACTGTGATACTAGCTTTCCGATGCCCTCTTCAAAGAAGTTTGCTGCCAGTATGGTGAAGTATACCCACCGGGTTGGTCTAGTGGTTAACGCGTCTTCCCAAATCAGCTGATTTGGAAGTCGAGAGTTACAGCATTCAAGTCCTAGTAAAGCCAGTTATTTTTACACGGATTTGAATACTAGATCGTGGATACCGGTGTTCTTTGGTGGTTGGGTTTCAATTAACCACACATCTCAGGAATGGTCGAACTGAGAATGTACAAGACTACACTTCATTTACACTCATACATATCATCCACATTCATCCTCTGAAGAATTATCTAAATGGTAGTTACCGGAGGCTAAACAGGAAAAAGTATGGTGAAGTATGTCTTGACAGCCTTCTGAAGTTCTTCATTGGTGGCAAAGTGTTGTCTACCCAACCATGCCTTCAGTTCTCGGAAGAGGTGAAAATTGCTAGGTGCTAGGTCTGGATTGTATGGTGGATGGTCTAAAACTTTCCACTTGAATCGTTTGAGAAGGTCTTGCGTCATGTTGGCACAGTGCGGTCATGTATCAAGACTAAGCTGGTTGAGAGAATGCCTGTTCATTTATTCTGGATCGCTCTGCAGAGGCAATGTAAAGATTTACAATAAACTTCCTTAGTTATTGCTGCCCTCTGCTCCATAAAGTCCACTAACAAGATACCTTTATGGTGCAAAAAAAACTGTAGCTATTGTTTTCTTGTTGCTCAGTGACTGAACTTTTTCTTGTTTGGAGATGTGTGCAACCATTGCTTAGACTGTTCTTTGGTTTCTGGATTGTCATACTGATCTAAATTTCATTGCCAGTAACGAAAGACTTTAAAAACTCTTCCCCCTCATTATTTAAATGCATGTGCAACATTAAGGCTGATTCCATTCGCTGTGTTTTGTGATCATTACTCAACATTTTTGGCACCCAATGTGCACACAGTTTCTGGTAGCCTAGGTCTTTAGTCATAATTGTGCACAGAGAAGGTCTTGAAATTTCTGGGATTTCTGCAGAAAGTTCACTTATTGCAGACCTCCATTTGTTGTGGACAAAATCATCAACACGCTCAACCAGGGTGTTGATACCAGACTTGTGTCCTTGTCCACATTCATCATGGATATCTGTTCACCCTTCCTTAACTTTCCTATATCATTCCTGTACATTACCATCACTTTCACCATACATCAGACTCATTCTGCGATGGATTTGAGGAGCGCTACATCCTCCTGCATGCAGAAAATGTATCACTTTGCAACTCACACTTGGCGAGAGCATAGATCGTAGTGGCCATGTTCAATTGCCGTAGTCGGCTCAGACTGTGCAATGGAGCTGACAATGGTAAAGGTTGTGGGAGGGGACGCAATCGTATGAGTTCAAACCTGTCTCCCATCTATCTGTTGTTTATTTAGATGCATGATTGCGAATCATAGTTGGCCTTTCTTCATATTCAACTTAAATTATTGCTTCCATTAATATATATATATATAAAACCACTGTTTGATAATTTCAATAATGTTAAATTCTTGAAAGAGGTGACTGCCTGAAATTTGATATTCCGTGTATATAGTTGACATGAGCAAGTCTTTGTCCTAAGTAAGTCTTTGGCAATTATGGCAGGTTTGCAAGCTGCCATAATTGCCATTTCTGATACTTCCCGCTCTTCTACAAATCAAGTTAGGAATTGATTGAGGAGTTGATTTCAGAAGACCTACAAGTCGTTTTATAGTGGATACCAGCACACTGGATTGAATGATAAAGCTGATCAATTAGCTTAAAAAGGTGCAAGAAAGGAACAGCCCGACAAGCCAATACCTTTGTGACGGCGAAAAAATTAATCAAATCATAAATCATGGGAGTGTTGGAGCAGAAATGGCGGCTAGTGTTAAAGTAGAAGCAATGGGCATTAGTTGATGAAAAGGGATGAGCGCCAGTAGATCTTCCAAGGGGTGAGGCTGTTAGATGTTCCGAGGGGTGAGGGGTGAGGCTTGCACAGTTTCAAATGAAGACGGGGCATGACTTTCTCCAGAGCCACCTTCACCGCATTGGAGTCACCGAATCAGCAACATGCCTATTGTATCGACAACAGTCTATGACAGCCCTGCATCTATCAACCTGTCCTGAATTACGGAATGTTAGAACCACAGCAAAGTGTGAGGGTGAAGTGTATTGGGCTGCTGGACATTGCGTGGCTGAAATGGCTCAGGACAATCAATGGATAGGATAAAAAAAAATTGTTAAATTCATTATCAATTTTTTTTTTGTCGCTTATGACTAATTTCTGGGATTACATCAGAACATTGATTTTTTTTCTAAAACTTTTATATTGGAATATGTGGTTACACATGTTACTTTGTAACATTTTTTGAAGGTCATATAGCTTATCATTAGAGATTTGGTTAACTGGCATTTCTCCCACCACCACCCCATTCGGTCGCCCTAGAGCATAGACCAAATTTTCCGTGCCAAGAACGGCTACTGATCCTCAGAACGGTTTAGCGACCCAAATCCTAAAAGCTCCTAGTGAGCTGCCTAACGTTCGTGAGCGAATCAAGCAGGGCGCCATACAGCAGAAGTGTCCCAATCGCTCACTTGTCAAACATAAAACTAGATCGGGGAGGCGCATCCCTTGTAACAACTTATAACTATACGTCTATAAAGAATAAAAAGACAGCAATTTTGGCTGCCACGCCTCGGTCGCTGTATGCCAGCTAGTACCTGTCCACCATTTAACAGCGCTTGGAGCTGATTTGGCTGATGGCCAGCCCTATTACCAAGGTTGGTTTCCAGCAGCAGAGCTGTAGGAGTCCAATTGCATTTACATTTAATCCCTTACATTTACCGATGACGGTTGAACATAGCAACCTCATCGAGGAACTCCCACACGGTCCGACAGTGCGGCTCTCGCCACACTGCCTCGCCGCTTGTGAGCGGCCAGGTTTCCCCCTGACCTCTAAGTTCCAGGGTGGCTCGGTCTCTGGCCCCCCAAGGGCCGGGCAGTCGTTCATCATATGTACATTCGACTGGACCTCCCCGCAGACACACAACTCATCAGCCACCAGGCGAAACCGAAACAGATATTGGTTTAGATTTACATGGTTGGTGAGCACCTGGGCACCCGACGCCGTTAAAAAGGAACTCGAGGCATACCATCCCCCCAAATCCTGTATAAAATTATACAAGGATCTATCCTTAGTCGTGGTGTGCCATTCAAGCTGCCATCCTCGGTGCCAACCCCTTTCAAGAAGCCATACTGGCCTCGATTTAGAATACGGCTCATATCGATGCTTTCTTCGAGCCGTTCCACAACCAGCCTTTCAAGCAACTTGCCGAAGACCGGCAAGAGGCTGATGGGTCGATAACTGCTGACCTCACCAGGATCCTTTCCAGGTTTCAGGAGTACCCTTACCAAAGCCACCTTCCAGCAACCCGGAAAGCAGCCCCAGCTTAGGCATCCCGTGAACAGCCTGCCGAGAGGCTCCCTTATGACAGGCAGTAAATGATGGAAAATATCCGGGTCAAGTTGGTCAATCCCCGGTGCCTTCTTTAATGCCATTCGAGAAACCACTCGGTCTATATCTTCGGGTTCCACGGTCCGAACGGCAGGGAATGGTGTTTCACCCGCCCTAACGCCGATTTCCGCTTCACCCTCCGGAGCATCTGGAAACAGAGTATCCAGAGGCGCCCGGTAGGTCGCCACAGATGTTAACGTGTGGTCACCACCTAACCCGCATCGAACACTGGACAACACGTGCAATGGCTTTGGCTTGTAACAAGTCTTTGCGAGCTGCCAGGGATCGCGTTGCAATTCGCGCATGGAGTCTTTCCAAAACTTGAGTTTGGCTTCCTTGATGGCGTGAACATATATGTTACGGGCACGCCGGTAGATCCGAAGACGCTCAGCGCGCACGTGGTTAACGATAATCCCCGTTAGGGGGCAGCGCTGGTACCTTATCCGCGCGGACCTCACTCTTACGTGTAGCACGCTCAGGTCAGAGGACCACCATTTCTTGCCGGGCCTCCACAGACGACCCCCCGGAAAATGAGGTCATGACGGCTCCAGGCACGCTCAGATCAGCGGACTGGCTGCTTGTGACGGGTCCGTCCATTGGCCTAGGCCGCCGTAGGACCTCGTCGCAGCCAGTCTTGATGGCCCGGCCGATTAGCTCCGCCATCAATTCCACCTCCTCCCTAGACTCCATGCTCCACTGCAATCCCTGCAATGCAGCATCGCATACCCGCCTCAGCCTGCGCTGATCCAGGCCCCTTAGGTTGTAGCGACCTGGATTTGGTGCCCTTAGACCGCCTCCGTAAGCAATATCATAGGTTATAAGTCTATGATCGCTCACACTAGCCTCGGGCCAGACAGTCCAACTACCTTATCATTAGAGATAGTGTTATATGGGCTATATGTTTTTAAAGGTCATACAATGTAATATTGTATTCCAGAGCATTTATCTTGCAAACTATGGGAAAGAGCATTAGAATAACATTACATAAGTTATGTGGATAGGAAGCGGACATACAATGGTGATCTTGACCATGATTTTCACATCCCCTTTGTAGGTCGTTCCAAGGTCGTCAAGGTATTCAAATGGAATTACCTTTTTCATTAGGTAGCCATATGACCTTCAAAAATGTTCCAAGATCATATGTGTGACCACATATTCCTATGTAAAATTTTCTGCTCTTTTCATTGGTGGGGGTCAAAAATAGTTTATTCCATTTGAGAAATTTGTGTCCAAGGTTACATGAGGTGTTGCCCTCCAGTCTGAGAAACTTTTGTTTAGGTAATTTTTTATAATGTGTAGTTTATGAGAAAATCGCCTGGGGAGACTAAAAGAAACATGCAGTATATATCTGTTAAGTGCCATCCATGGCCGTAATGGTTGTAGGCAACCTGAAGTAGATCATAAATAGCTTTTAAAAATAATGTACTTATCCTGAGAACTAATAAGTTTGCCATGCCAGTCTTGTTAGGAGAAGTGAGAAGTAAACTGGTTTCCCATTGTTGACTTCCCTGAGACAAATATGCAGTTGCATATCAGCATGTCAAGTTTACTGAAAATGCAAGTGAAGCCATCATTCTGTTACCACAGGGATTGATTGAATAGTGGACATCATTACTCTCAGAAAATCAATTTTTGACTCGTACCTCTTGTATCTCAGAGAAAGCATTACACACATCATAGTCATAAAAAAGTTTGGTATAGATGTTTTAGTCCTAAAACAACAGGTTAATATAATACCCCTTTCTATAGTGAAATAATGTGTTATTAAACTATTTCACCTCAGTAGCCTTTTTCTTTCTTTGTTTCTTGTTTTGTTAATATATTTCTAATTAGAATTTTGCATTATAATCTGTTATACTTGAATGAAATTATATTATAAGTTTTATTTTGTGTATTATGAAGATCTGAATGTAATTCATAATATTTTTTCCCATCTCCTTGGAAAATAATTTTTCAATTTGAATTATATCAGTGATGGCAATGTGTTATGACCATTGTATGTTAATTTTAGATTGTTGCATGGAATGTTACAACCTCTTTAATGCTGTTAACATTAAACAGCCGATTAACAAGTCTCAACCTTAGTCATGTCTGATAAATACATTAAAAAATGTGATAGATCTTGTAGCAGCTAAACATTGTTAAAAAAACGGTGCAGAAAAAGATACTTTTATTTCTCAAAAATAGAGTGATTTTTCAATTATGTACTTAAAAAATATATTTTTAGCCTTTGCAGTGTATTATTACTAAACTGTTTTATTTATATATTTTTATTTTTATAAGTTATAAAGTTAAGTATGCTTATGAAATTTTTTTTTACGTTTCCGACACTAGAAATATGTTAATCAAATTTATTTTTTACCAGGACTAATTTTATTGTTCTATTATTTTGTTTCTAATAGATTTATTAAAAAAATAAAAAATAAATAAATAAAAAAAAATGAACTGAAAGATTAGTTCAAATTGTATGAATTATTAATTAATATTATACTTAATGGAAAACATTGTTTTAAACAGAACAGAACCTTCGTTTTTTTTAACTATTGTCTTATTTGTGTAGTTCTATTTTACTTTTTATCTGTTTCCTTTGTTATGTAAGCTGTCATTTTAATATTTGAAGATTACATACAAGTGAATGTATTGTATTTTTAACTGGAATTTTTTGCATAGGTTTCTTTGGAATGTTATTTTTGTTTTATTTATAATCTTTCCTGTGGTATATATATTTAAATGATTGCTTTGAAAGAACATCATCAGTGATATAAATTTTATATGTTTGTATAAAATGTGGGGTTGGAAAAAAATTTTATTCATTTTCTTCTGGTAAGTAGCTTTAGGACCTCATAACTTTAGTAATATTAATTAAATGTGGCAACACTTGCATGTTTCTGAAAGGTGATCGCTTAGTATTTTTTAAAAGATTATAATTGTATTAGTTTATTTTAAGATATTTATCTTGAAAATCAATAAAAGCAAAGAAGAGATTATATACATTTTGAAATTTTATTACAAAAAAGGAAAGAATGTAACACAGGTTGATAAAAAAAAATTGTGATATTTATGGTCATGATGCAGTATCATTGTATGTGAAACAAAGCTGGTTAAAGCAATTTCAACGTGGAAAGTTTGATATCAGTGATGCACCTCTCTCTGTTTGTCTAATCACTGAAAAATTTGATAAAAATTAGGGAAAAAATTGAGTAAGACCAGCACATTATCAGTTATGATATCAGTAACAAACTAAACATTTACCATGAAAGAATTTAAAACCATTTGAAGAAGACTCGATACAAAATAAAACTCAATGTTTGGGATTCAAAATTCGCGCATTTTAAGTATAAAAAATTTAATGGATTGAATTTCCATCTGCGAATGTTTGTTAAAATAGGATGAAATCGGATCATTTTTGGAATGGCTCATTACAGGTGATAAGTGGATCTTGGAAAAGATTGTGTTTGAAGCAAGGCAAAGCTCTTCAGACATTGTGAAAGCAAGGATTTGATGCCAAGAGAAGTGATGCTATATGTTTGGTGGATTTGGAAAGGAAATGTAAGCTTCTGTTGCTGAGTCAAATGATTGATCCTAACCTGTGTTGTTAACCACTAGAAAGATTATGTGAATTAATCGAGAGTTGATGAATAGGAATGGTGTCATCTTTCATCACGACAGCAGATCCCATACAACTTTCATGACACGTTGAAAATTGAGTTTTGGTGCAACCACCATGTTGTATGTATGACCTTGCATCGTCAGACTACCATTTGTTTCGCTCTTTATAAAACCCTCTTAATGACATAGGTTGTCTTGAGAAGAAGCCTGTGAAAATCACTTTTCATAGTTTTTCGTCCAGAAAACACCACATTTTACAATGATGGGATTGTGATTTTAATTAAAAAATGACAGAAGGTGGTTGATCAAATTGACTTGCATTTGGTTTAATAAACTTCACTTTGAAATATAAAAAACCTTGTTTTACTTTTGCATAAAAATGTGAAGAATTTTTTCTTAACTTAATATATAGAATATAATTATAATATTGAAACCACCAGATAGAGTCAATTAAAAGTAAAAGTATTGACCTACTGAAATGCTTTCAAAGCTTCACTTCATCACCAGCAGTCTAATAGTGTAAATTACTCATCTATTACATCAGCATATTGTGCATTGTGATTTGTCATTTCAAGTTAAAACCTTTGTAAACCATGGTATAACAATGAGTGAGAATTCTTATTAAAATATTTGATTATGTTAGCAGTTTAGAATTACGATAGCAATTCCTAGAATTTTAGTGTGATTTTTATTTTACTCTTTGCCTAGGAATCAGGGCGAAACCTATAGCTATCCATTAACTTACTTATAAATTGTTTCCTGACCGATCTTTATATGGATTTTTTTCATTACTTTTGCAAGTAGAATGAGTTCAGAACGTTCTGATAACGATACGTGAATCACTCTATAAATGGAAGGTCCATTATATTTCTTAATATTTTATCCATTATTTTTCCTATGTAAGATGGTGCAGTTTCGAAATTAGTAAGTGGACGTATTGGAATATTAGGTTTATGGATTTTATGTAAGCCTGTTAATTTCAGAGCAGATGGTATAAATGGGAATAGACGTGAATGATATTATTTTATATTATTATTATTTAGGGTTGTACAATAAATAATTTTTTTTGAAATTCTTAAGTATTTATTTGTCTGGTATTTTATTGCGGTGTAATTATTGTCTAGAATGTGTTTTTTAATATTTTCAATATAATTTATTATTTTTATAAATGATGACAGGTATGTTTGTTTTTATCAGAGTATGTTATGACAGCATGTTATTTCATAAAGTGTATATTTTAGTGTTTTAATGTCTTTGTTGTGTATGTAATTGTTTGTATATTTGTGATTTTTCTTACTGTGTGTAGTGTGTTCTATATTTCTGACCTTTTGTGTTATAGAATTTGCAATTTCATGTATTATTATATTTTAATCGTGTTCTTGTATTTTGTTTATGTTTATTTCTGTGTCAACTGTAGTATATTTGATGATTTTATTATTTATTAGAATTGCATATGATTGATTGTCTTCTCTATTTTATTAAATTTTATATTATTTTAATTTGAAAACTCCTTATTATAATCAAATTTATCATATTAAATTTGTTTTTCTTATTGTTTCTTATCTTTAAGACCCTCCAATCTTTATTTATCTTTATCTTTTAATTAATTATTAATATCTGTTATTATTATTATTATTTATTTTTAATTATCTTTATTTTTTAAGTGCTCCAGTAGGTAAGAGTTCTTACTTTTAATTGACTATCTGATGGTTTCAGTATTATAATTAAATTATTCAAAATATGTATTTATTTTCGATCGCTTTGTTCATTTGCTAGAAATAAATATCAATGAAATGAGATAAAAATTTTACATCCCTAAGCTGTATATAGTTTAATGATATGTAGGAACCGGCTTATTGAACATGGAATTGGCCTTTGTGTTCCTTTTATATCCATTATTTTTCTGGATGTTTCTCCCTAATTTGCCTCAGTTATAGTGTGTTAAATTCTTTTAGTCTTTATTACCGAATAACATTCTAATTTGAAATTTTGTATTTGTTTTTGTTTTACATATAATAGTGATTATTGTATGTCAAACAATATAATGAAAATTATTTCATGAAAAAAATGAAGTTTGTATATTTTACTCTCCAATCATTTTTTTATATTTAATATGCAGTTTTATTTTATTGCTGATTTTTTTTTTCAAATACTTTTGGAAAAATAAATTACTTTTCTTTGTTGTTTTAAAGCTAACTATTTTAAATGCTGAGGCTGAGGTCAATAAAGTAAATGCCAAAGTCTTTTCTTATGGGTTTAATCTATATATAGAACATTCAGGGTGAAAGAGGTACCATTCAAAATAGAAGATCGTTAGTACCTGTAACGAGTTAGTACTTGTGACAAACAAAGTGAGAGGAAAAAACATTTTTCTATCATTGTATTCCCGAATTTTTTTTTTGACCCCTCATTATAATGGTTATTTTTAATTACTTTTTATATTTTATTATACAACCAATCAAAAATAACATTTTAGGTTTTTATTTTTAATTATTGTTCTAATAATTTATGAGTGCAATAGCTGTTGCTTGAAACATAACTGATATCTGCATCCTGTTGTTCAATAAACATCCAAATGTGATTACGACAATCAGAAAAAAATATTTATCCAGTTCTAGTTTGGTATATTTTTAGAATCTTTTTTACAACTCTTATAATTATATTTATTATTAACAAACGGTATTTTTGCTCACTTTTTTGAAGACAAATTTCAGACATAAAGTAATATTCCATACATTAATTAATAAATGATTGATAAGACTGTAAAATAAGAAACTCATTTCCAAAGTTATAATGTCTTAAGGTGTAGGGGTAATGATTGTTAAATGTATAGTTAAATGAATGATCTATTTAGTAGAATGATTTTAGTTTCACGTTAATTCGCGTCGTCGGTATATCATTCTTGCTGATCTGGCAGTATTTATATCCGTTGAGAATGTTATTTCCTGCAACGGTGTCACTTACAAGCAATATAAATAAACAGTAACGTAGTATGTATTAATGTATGTAATTATACACCAATGTAAAAACAATAGTTAAATAGTTCTGTGAAATTTGTTTATTACATTCAGTGTTGTAAAATATGCACAATGTCAAACAGATAAGCACATTTTTTCAAGCTACTTTTATAAATTATGATTACAGGGTAAAGATTACAGGTTAGCTGTTTTGCGTGCGGGCACGTGTATATGTTATATTTGTACGGTTGTCTTTCTAATTACACGTGTTTTTTTTTTTAATTCTGTTACAGTAAAGTCTTTATTGTAACTATACATTTATTTTAACTTCTAACGATTAGTATAATTTGTATCGATCGTAACTATATGTCGATAATATATTGATTTGGAAATTGACAGCGAGTGGTCTCTATGAAAAGTGTTAACAACATTACGAAACTTGATGCGGCTCTAAAATTAATAACGACTCTGTTTTGATAGTGCTATTGGAGCTGCTTCAGTGAAGTTTTTGATAACTGTTTTTAACGGGATACATTTATCAACGAAAGTGACGTCCGAAGGCGGACGTTATTACAATAGTCGTACCAGAACCTCCACGTTAGAAGATGGTGATAAAGCTTCGAAAGAATTAAAGCGGTAGAATAGATTCATTAATTTGAAAGAAAGTAGTATTAAAATTTTTCTAGATATTGTTAAACTAGGTTCCGCATCTTTCTCGGATCATATCATTAAGTCGTATCGAAATCAGGGTTGCTTTAATCTAGATTTGGTACTTTATCCAGGTTCAGTATTATCGTATTACAGTAGGGTTCAATTTTTTTAGCATTTAATGTAGATATCATGCGTAATAATTTGATGTTCTATTGTCTTTTCTCTAGAGTTTCTCATCAATCATTCGCATTATTATTCTGATTTTTTTTAAAAAAACTTATTTTTAATAAAATACTCGCGTTAGGGATTTTACTTCATCTATTAGCCATGAAGGTATCCATGAAAGTTTTTTGGGTTATGTAACAGTTGCAATGTTGATCACACGCATAAGTACAAAATTTAACTTTAGTTATGTAATTTCACCTTTGTATAACTGTCAAAACGTGGTCAGAAGGCGGATTTCCGGTTTTAGTTAATCTTGAAAACGTATCCAAACACCAATTTTTTTGCCTTAACGCCCAGTGAATCGATTCGCTTGAAAATCAATAGAGTTCTATTTATATTAGGTTTACAACATCCTACCAAGTTTCATTAAAATCGGTTAGCAATCGCGCCCAGTAGAAACGAAAAAACTGAAAATGTACCCAAAAACCCTGTTTTTTGGCTGTAACTCCGGTTCATGTGAACCGATTTACTTGAAAATCAATAGGGCTGTATTCCCAATAGGTTTACGTGATCCCACCAAGTTTCGTCAAGATCTGTTGAGATTTGCGTTGAAAAAAAGAGAGCGGACGAAAAAATCTTACATATAAATACTCGGTAATTAAACAGCCAAATAGCTGTACAGAAAAAAGTTTTTGTTAAATAAATACAATTTTTTTTGTCTACTTTTCCACGTAATTCCCACCAACTTCTCTACATTTTTCCCATCTTTTTACAAGTCTTCTTATCCCCTCAGCGAACAATTCTTTACCTTCATCTCGAAGCCGGTTTTGTACTTTTTTCTTTATCTCTTCGTTATCTTTGAACTTGATGCCACGTAAAGCTTCTTTCATCGGACCAGATAGATAAAAATCCGAAGGGTCAAGGTTATGGCTGTAATGAGGATGAGGTAGGAGCTCCCAACCCCCTTTGCCAATAGTTTCCGCGTCAGTTGTGTTGTCTTGAAGAAGAAGCACGCCTTTTCTCTGCCGTCCCGGACATTTCCTTTTCAACACGAGCTTGACTTTGTTCTCAATCATGGCTGAGTAGTATAGGCTGTTGATAGTTTATTGCTCTCCAAATAATCACAGAAAATCGGACCATGGGCACTCCAAAAGATTGTTAACATAACCTTACCAGCCGATGGTTGCGTTTTGAATTTCTTCATGGTTTTAAACTTGGACTCCGGCCATATATAACCATATGCTTTTGGATTTTTGATATCTCGTTTAGTTTTCGTGTTGTTATTTAAGTGCAACGTGTTTAAGTGGTAATAGCGATTTTTGTAATATGGGATTTTTTGATTATTGAACTTTTGGCTCAATGTTGTAGCCGTAAACCCAGCTTTCGTCTCCCGTTATAATTCTTTGCATGAATGTTTCATCGTCATTGGATTTTTCAAGAAGTTGCCGAAAAACGTCCACTCGACGTTCTTTCTGGTGTTCGGTCATCAAACGAGGAACAAACTTTGCTGAAACTCGATGCATGTTTAATTTTTCAGTCAAAATGTCTTGGCGTGATCCAATTGAGATGTTGACCTCTTCTGAAAGTTCTCTTTGACAATCAGTCGGCGATTTTCACCCATCAGATCGTTGATTTTCTGGTGGGTGTCATCAGTTGAAGTCGAAGGCCTTTCTGATCAAGAGTCATCTTCAATTGACTGACGACCACTTTTAAATCGTGAAAATCATTCGTAACATTGCGTATGACCCAGAGCATCATCTTCATAAGCTTGTTTCGAAAGTTGAAAAGTTTCTGTGAAAGTTTTCCCCAGTTTTAGGCGAAATTTTAGGTTGTATCGTCACTTCCGATAATCACATATTACAGAAATCGCTAGTAACACGCTGCGCTTAAATTACAGTAACATGAAAAGTAAACGAGATATCAACAATCCAAGAACATGTAGTTACTGAGGAGGTTATGCGGAACACACTGCTGCCAACCGCACTTCACTTAATATCTCATTAGCGTGTAATTAAAAATGTTCGGTTGTCTTCTGAACACACCTCGTTTGATAAAATTTAAAGTATATATATTCAATATGAGTGTTAGAACTTAGAAGCTTTACTACCTAACTTATTTTTGTATCTCGATTGCGTATAAAAATTACTTAAGTATGTGTGCAGTGTAATTGAATGCAACGAACTGGACAGATTTCTCTTATCACTGTTCTGTAAAGTGAAAAATAACTTATTATTGTAGAATATAAAAATTGTGGACGTCCGATTAGCAAAACAGTCATTTTTGTAACTTAATCCAATTATAAAATAGTATTATCACGTTGAAGTGTGTTTGGATATTACAACGTTCAAAAAAATCAATAAAATATAATGAAAAGTTTGACGTAGTTAAAAAAGACGCATTCCATTTAACAAATGATTGATTGCCTTCACGTGACTGGTATTTCGTTCGTTTATTCTTGTATAAAGTTTGCATGACAGTATTATTTTTATATAGAAATTATTAAAATTCAACAAAATAGAAAAAAGGGTTTTCTTAGATTTTTCCAATAATAATATAATTAAATAATAAAATTAATTAATATTCGAGATATGCGTTACAATGTTACTATCTGTTCAAGTAAGCAGACGTAGAATCTTAATCTAATTGTAAAAACGCCATATTTATTCATAAAGAATCAGTAGAAAATTATAGTCTGTAACAGTACTTAGTAAAACAATAAAATACGAAAATTTTATTTATAACTTTCAGTATGAGAAAATGCATTCCAACCAATCGGTGGTGATAGCGATCAAGACAGCGAATATGTATTTAACCATTATTTCTCACTAAGATATACGAAAAAATTTATTTTGGTTTAAAAATTGGTGAAATGAATAGAGGTAGACAAATTTCACTTTAGTTTTTTATGTGATTTTATTGAAAGAGGAAGTTAAATAATCCAAGTTGTATAAATGGTGGACATCAAAACCAAGGCAGTATTTTTTTCGGAATTTATCAAATTGTAAAACTCTGATGTGAACACCACCTTACTTCCTTGAACCCCTATTAAATTACACATAGACTTTTTTTTTGAAATGAAAAGTGCATAAAATTTTGTTTCATTAACAACTTCTGATATTTTGTCATACTTTATTATTATTGAATTATTATTTATTGTAAAACTTTTTTTATAATCAGAAATTAATAATTATTAATAAATCAATAAATTAAAAAAAAAGGAGTTAACCGATGTGGCTTCCAATATTTCATCATAAAATGTTATGTGGCTATAACTGTCGAACCAATTAAGATAAGTATCTCTTACGAGATATTGTTGAAAAGCTTTCACCGAGGGCTTATTACTGCAGTTAAGAAAAAGTCCAAAATCCAAATCTTTTGGATTTTGGGCTTTTTTGGACACATTTGGTTCAGTCGATTGCAATCAAAAGGGGAGGTGCACAATTAGATGTTACAACAGTACTAAATCCAAAATTCAACATCGTACGGCTAATCGTTTTTGAGTTACGCGAGATACATACGTACGTACAGACATCACGCCGAAACTAGTCAAAATTGATTCATAGATGGTCAGAATAAATATTTCCGTTGAAATCTGAAAATCGAAATTTTTTGCGATCACAATACTTCCATTACTTCGTACAAGGAAGTAAAAACAATTTGATTTTTTTTACGGCCTTTTTTCAGAAATTATAGAAGATGATAATCGCCCCTTCTCTGATCATTTTGTTTATAAAAAACATTTATTTGTCTTAGTTGTCTAAAAAAATCCCAGATCATACGTATTTTTCAGAATTGTAATACATTTCAATTTAAATACGTTTACTTATAAGTAAAGTCGATTGAGATTATTTTTTTCAGTAAAAACTATTTTTTAAACAAATTAAGATTTATAAATTAAAGGTAAATAAATAACCGTAACAGAATATTAATTTGAATAAACTTATTGCCAACAAAGCATAGAAACTTACATTGGAGGTGGTAGTAATATTATTACTGTGAATATTTGTTTCATAGTTGGAACAGAGGGAATTTTGAATTCCCTATTTTAAACCCAAAGAAAATCGTAAAGTTTTTTTGAAAGTTTTGCGGAACCAAAAGACCCTCTTTTGGTTCTCACTGATATTAATTAGTTACATTCAGTGATACTTGAATACATAACTCCTTATTTTGGAGCTGTAGTTTAAATCTGATAATATATATTATCTGTTTGGATAATAAATCAAGCGTGTTCATACTGCTGAATTATTTCTGGTTATCGATCCATCTATCCCTTGACCTCATCTTCTATAAAATGTTACACCGCCTTAAAAATCAATAAAACCTTGATTCAGGGTTTTTTATGATTTATAATAATTATAAACTCTGATAAATTTTTAATGCGGTTTATCTTGCTATCGTCCTTTTATGTCCGGTGGTAAGGGATTCTCTTCCTTTTCAGCTATGTCCTACTATGTTAATTGTAATTAAATTTTATGTAATTAATTTTTCAAATGCAAGTACTTAAAGTAATTCCTTTAAAGAAATCTTTATATAATAAAGGCTAGTTATTATCTAGGGATTTATAAATTTTATATTGTTGTAGTAAGATTGTTGTTGCATTCAATTGACCTTTAAGAAATCAGTGAACCTAAATTTACGGTCACAAGTTGTTTTTATTATCGGTTTGTATGCAGAAAACGCTTTTCAATTCTTATATGACGTTGTTTATTGTTTATTCTAAATGCAGTCAGAGTTCGTATTTCCTTTCATGGGATAACGGTAAGTAAGGTCGTGTGGTGTTATGTTTAATTATTAGGTACGTCATATTATCAAATGAGGACATGTACTTAATTACATTTAAAAAAAAGCAGTGTAGTGTATTTTTTAACGTAACAATTTAAAAACTTCATCACTCGGTTTTGTCGGTTTGTTTTAAAACTAGCGTTTGTACTTGAACAGCCGTTTAGTGGTCGCTGTACGTAGTAGGTCATAAATTTCTACAAAAAAAAAATTATTTTTGATCTTAGAGTCAAAATACGAATTATAATAACGTTTATTATTTATAAGAGTTTATTATTTATTGTTCTCTTAATCAAAACTTAACAATTTTTCCGGAAAAGTCGTTTCAATTTTTTGCTCTGTATTTTCCTCATAAATCTTTCTTTAAACTACATTATAATCTAAATAAGTTTTACTAAAAACGAGGGCTGAAATCTTTAAATATGTTTCACAAAATTGTTGCAAGTACTACACACTTCGGTTTTATCCATTCATGTTGTTTAAATCCAGCCTCAGGTATCTAAAAAAATAAAAAAGAGGAATATCTTCTTGAATTATTTTATGTTAATACGAAGTTTATATTTTTTATAAAAATTTGGATTTCTCCAATCTATTTTTGATTATTTATTTATTTCATAGCTGTATGATAATTTCCAAATACAGTGTTAACGCTGGGTTAATTTTTATTATGTTTTGCACTTTAAGTAGTATATCTGTTTATTTATTGGTTTTAGAAATATAAAATTTTGCGTTAATCGCAAGGCCGTACTAATCTTCATTATTGAAGGATGTAAGGAAGAAATGAGACGAGGATTACCTTAAATGCTTAAACACTACCGAGAATTGCTCGCTTGAAAAACAAAACTTCAGAATAACAGTTTGAATAACAGGGTGAACGTAAATTATTCAGCGCATTATAGGGTTAATGAAAAATAAACAAAGTAATGTAGCGTGCCTTGATTTTTTTCAATAATAACTGTTAGTATTAGAGTTACTGATTAACTTGAATGAACACGCCGGTTCTGATGCAGATATTAGTTATTTATTTCTGTATTAATTAATTTGTTGATTAGCGGTTTAAGAGATGGAAATCGTAAATTAAAGATTTGTATAAAAAAAATTATGCATTGTGTTTGTTTACAAAAGAGTTGTAGTAGATATTGCGAATGAGTAAAGCCTTCCTTTGATGGCTTATAAATGATAACTTTACTTTTATTTTTGAGTAATTATAACATTCTTTTACCTTTTCTTTCTTTTTTCCTGTTTAGCCTCCGGTAATTACCTTTCAGATAATACTTCAGAGGATGAATGAGGATGATATGTATGAGTATAAATGAAGTGTAGTCTTGTACAGTCTCAGTTCGACCATTCCTGAGATGTGTGATTAATTGAAATCCAACCACCAAAGTACACCGGTATCCACGATCTGTTATTCAGATCCGTATAAAAATAACTAACTTTACTAGGACTTGAACGCTGGAACTCTCGACTTCCAAATCAGCTGATTTGGGAAGACGCGTTCACCACTAGACAAGCCCGATGGGTTAAGATTCTTTTACCTGGGTTATATACATGATAAGGGTTTTTATTAATTTGTAAAAGAATTTTTTTTTGGGTTGAACATATAACTTCATTCATCCTGATCACCGTAGGGAAGACCCCCCCCCCCCCCCAACACCTTGTGATGATCTTGGTCACTAAACCACCTCTCCGTTCCTAGCCCGAACGGGCTTTACCAGGTCTTCTTTTAAACTCAACAGTCATCAGTTTGGCCTCTGTCAGGATGCCACCGATACGAACGTCTTGGTAGATATTTCCATCAGTATATTTATTCGTACTGAATCTCTACTATCGCCTTCGTATTAGACTTCTTCCAATCTCGCTCACCTACTTAATTTGAACTGCAGTATTCCTTATTTCTACTTGATATTATCGATAACATTTAATATGAGTCCTTTTTTCTTTAATTCTTTCTTTGTACTTGTACAATATATAATCCTTAAGCTTCTATAAACTATTAGATAATGAACCTTTCTTTCTTTCTTTTTCCTGTTTAGCCTCCGGTAACTACCGTTTAGATAATACTTCAGAGGATGAATGAGGATGATATGTATGAGTGTAAATGAAGTGTAGTCTTGTATATTCTCAGTTCGGCCATACCTGAGATGTGTGGTTAATTGAAACCAAAGAACACCGGTATCCACGATCTAGCATTCAAATCCATGTAAAAATAACTGGCTTTACTAGGACTTGAACGCTGGAACTCTCGGCTTCCAAATCAGCTGATTTGGGAAGACGCGTTCACCACTAGACCAACCCGGTGGGTCAGATAATGAACCTACTGATCCTTTAGCATACTGCTGCTTAGAAAGAGAGGTCGAAAAATCCAAAGTTCTGTTTCTACTTCGGAATTTTACATCCATCTTACAACCAATAGATCTAGCGGCTATCCTTTCTTAAAAACGTTTTTACCACAAAGAATTAACGAAAAAACTCTTTTGGGTGATAATGAAGATGTCACTGGCACTATAAAGACGATAAAAGAGATTAATTTGTAAAACTGCTGTTACGTAACGACTGATGCATGGAATTTTGTCAAATGCGTGTCATTGATGAGAGCGTAGAATAAAATTTTAAATGAAATTATGTCCAACGAGATTGATGAAACACATCATGAAGATGTCGAAGAAATGAGGAAGTTTACAGAAGAAAAAGAAAGGCTGTGTAGACTGTGTCTTTGAGAATGTCGATAAATGAATCATCATCATTGCCAGCGATCCAGAGAACCAAATTTTAAGCTATGACGAGATCATAGAGGCCGTACGATAAGATGGTAGGTTAAAAGCTGAAGAAGAAAGCCATGATTTTTTTTATCCAAGGCCGCCGCTTGAAAAAGCTAATTTCTCTGTAACTGTGGACTGGCGTTGGAGTGACAAAAAGAATGCGATACTACGCAGAAATTTTATTTAAAACGATTACGTGATCTTTCTCAGCTCATAAACGATCAACATTAAAGCAAGTATAAATTACAGATTTTTTTTTTTAAAGAAGAAATAATGTTTTATAAGTTTTGTTTTGAAATTGACTAGTTGTGCTGTGATTTATTTTTAAGAAATTACATTTTTATAGTTCAATTTTTTAACTCGCTTTCTTTGTTTGTATTTTCTAAGCTTTTCAAGTGAAATTTTTTATAAAACAGTAGGTAAATGTTAATTTCTTTCTGAAAATTTTTGTAAATTCTAATTTTTTTATTATAAAATTTCTGCTCGTTGGGTATTTTGTAACATGTTGCTGTATTTATTTTTTTTATTACACTATACGTATGTTCAGATTATTTTGTTTTTAATTTTACTGTAATGCATTTATATTTTTGTCTTTTTATTGTGATTGATATCCATTAAACATTACAGTTATATGCTCAGAACATATGCTTAACAGTTTTTTATTTAACCAATTATCCGTATTCAGTCTTGCAAAGGTCAATCCGGGTAATTGGCGTTCCACTATATTTACATTTCAATAAAATTGTTTAAAATTAAAAAAAAAAAATCGTAAAAATAAATATTGAAGTACATTTGATTATTATTCAGTATTTCATAAATTGTGAAAATCAGTATGAAAATCCAGTCACTGGAGATTCTTCATAAAAAATAGTACAGATATATTACTTAAAATAGCATAAGAAATATATATAAAATCCTGCTACTAGAAATCATTTTTCTTGCACTTTCTTTAGAGTAGACGTAATCTAATTAAAGATCGAATTTAATTTGGCGTTTTTTCATAGTGTGGGGCCTAATTTTAAAACTGCAATATGGTATCTTTATTAATTATTATTGTTTATGTCTATCATTCTCGTTCATCTACCGTACATAAATAAAAAATTCTTATATTGTAATTATTAGCTAATATTGAATGTCTTTTTAATGATAAATTTCCTTGAATAATTATTATTGGATACAAAAATTTATTAAAAGATTTAAGGCCAATCATTTTATTAGTTTTTATTCACCTCCGTATTTTTGTATTTTTTTAAATCAAATGAAATCACGGAGTTCGTTAGAACTTCGTCTGTAAGAGGCGACGAAGTCAACGAACTAAGTTTACAGTTCTAAACATGACCTAACCTAACAGTAAAATGAAAATGCGGGGGGGGGGGAATAAGCGTGAAAACATAATATTCAGTTCAAATAGATTAGTAATAAAGAATACTTTTAAAAAATACCTCAAATTTTGTTAGACTTTTTCTTTTCATTTGATGAACCGCGGGACTGGAATATGTAATTTTATTCATTTTTTTGAAGTATCTTTACGAATCGTGCGCTAGATAGCAGTACTTGGTAGTGTACACAAATTGATAATGTACTTGAAATAATAAAATTTATTTAAAAGAAAATATACTACAGCTTGTTTTAATAGTAAATGCTGTTATGTAAATGAAAGTACTGAAGATGAAACAAATTTTTTAATTCCTATCACTTCTTTAAAAAAAAAAAAATTATTAGTTTACAAGAGATTATACTAGTTTTATTAAAAAATAAATAAATAAAACAAATAAATTCGATTGGTAAAATCGAATCTAACGATAAAAATCGAGGGTTACACTTACAAAGTAATAAGTGCAATATTACATCACGGATTTTCGATTCGTAAAGGTTATTATACTAGTTTTATTAAAAAAGGGAAAATATGGTATGAAGTGAATGATATGACTATCAATAAAAATGTTTGTTCTAAGGCAATAAATTTTAAAAATAAATCAATAAGATAACAATTAGTAATTCATAAAAAATAGAAAAGAATAGTCTAACAAAACGCACTGATATAAAAAAAAAATCAAGTGAAACTGTAAACCGTACGGTTAAGTTTCGCAGATAACATTTTTTCCGCTCAAAAAACAAAAATTTCTGTAGTATAAATAAAACTGTTTTTAACAAAACGATACTGATATCAAAAACATAGACACTACATTTCTATTATCAAAATCTGTTATGAATTTAGAATTTTGTTTAAAAAAATACATATTAAATATATGTAATAGGCAGTAGATTTACAATAATAAATAATAAACATTGTTTAAGCGTTCCATATAATAAACAAAAAATAGAAAAATTTGTTACAAAACTCTTACCGGCCCGATTTCATTTATATGTAATACATATATCAAATTTACAGAAGGAATACAATTCTTATGATTATTCGTTGTTTAATAAATGAAATCGGGTCGGTAAGAGTTTTGTAACAAATGTCTCTATTTTTTCTTATTATATGGAATATTGTTTATTAATTTATTATTTTATATCTATTGTCTACTACATATATTTAATATGTATTTTTTTTAAGCAAAATTCTAAATTAATAACAGATTTTGATAATATAAATATAGTGTCTTACTTCTTTATTTTGTATCAGTATCGTTTTGTTAAAAACGGTCTTATTTATATACAGAAATTTTTGTTTTGTGAGCAGAAGAAATGATATCTGCGAGACACTTACCGTACGGTTTACAATTTTATTGGATTAATATTATAGAGTTCAGGGATGACACTAAAGTATTTGAACCTCTTTTTTTTAACCGATATTCCTTTTAATCGCCTTAGCATGGATTTCTTCAAGGTTGTAGTTTATGATGGTGTACATGTACCATTTTCACTGTAATTGGTATTTGAGTTCTTTGACCTTGATATCAATCTCTTTGTTATCCCGTGATGAAGAGATCGGAGTGTTCAGGTTTTCTGTCAGTGTGCATGCGCGCGTACACAGTTGCGTAACTTGAATTATGTAAGAATTGTGTCTTTGTGGTATAGTTTTGTACTATATATTTAGTGAAATTATTTTATCGAGTAATTTTTCTTTGCGCTCGTTCATTTTACTACATTTTAACAGTCTTTGTTTGTTTAAAGAAATATGATTATACAAATGATAATTTCTTTAACGATACGTGCTGTTATTGTTGACATGGATACTTTTGTGTGATGTATGTAAAAAAACCTGTAAGGAAATTATACGCAGTAAATTTATTCGGCTTAGATGATTGTAACGAACGGGTGATTGCTGTTTAATGTTCGATATCTATGAAAGAAATAGACTATCAACGGTATAATTTACTCGTGATTTTGTTTGGTGAACGGTAAATGAAACGGGCAATTTTTTCAGTCTCGGCACCAGACATCAGTTTTTTCATCTGTAGGAACGGTTGCAACAAAACGTTTGGGACAGTTATAAATTGCTTATTTAATCTATTGTATTTCCTTTTCAGCTCTGTTTACATTATTTTTCAATATGTTTCTTCTAGATTTGTTTTTTTGTGTTTGATTTTTAGTTATAAGAAAATTAATTTCAAAATTATGTAAATTAATTTTATCTTTTACCAAATCGCTTGTACTTTTCGAATGTGTATATTTTAAACTTAAATCTTTATCTTGATTATGCGTGAAACAGTGTTTACGTACGCAGTAATTGTAGTCTAATTGATTGAACTTGAGTTATAATCTAAAAAGTTGAACTTATAATCTAAAGCATATTTGTTTCCCACTGGTTCGCCAAATATCCGATTAAGCTTGTGTGCTTTGAAAATCGAATCTTGCGGTCTTCCAGTAATTGTAATTTTAAATGTAATTAACTAAATAAATTAAATAATAAATAATTAATTAAATAATAGTAATAATTAATTAAATGTAAGTAATTTTTTATTAAATGAGTGGTTCATCGTTCATTTAGTTGCCGAATTCTGATAAATCTGGATATATACGAGGTCTGTAAATAAAATAATGAGACTGGTTCAGAAAAACTTTTTATTTACAATCCAGTTATACATGGACTCTATTACTTTCGAAATAGGTCCCTTGGGAAGCCATGCAACGCTTCAAACGGTTTTCCCATACTTCATAGCAGTGTTGGAACTAAGAAACGGAATATCCTTCTTTCACATAATCGGTTATATTTTTTGTTACGTCCTACTATTCCAAAATGGTGTCCTTTGAGGTGTTTTTTAAAGTCGGGAACAGGAAAAAGTCGCAGGGTCTCAATTCAGGTGAATAAGGTGGTTGAGGAACTACAGGAATGTTGTTCTTCGCCAAAAATTCATTAATTGAGAGTGTAGTGTGACAAGGTGCTTTGCAATGATGCAGCATCCAGTTGTCTTTGATGGCTGGTCTCACGCGGGCAACTCTTTTCCGTAGTCTTTCAAGAATTTCTCGGTAAACATTGATTTACAGTCTGTCTTGCAGGCAAAAACGCCTTATGGACAGTGCCATTACTATCAGATTAGTATGATTTTGATTTGCTGGTTTTTGCTTTTTTGGGACGTGGTGAGTTTGAAGTTTGCCACTCCTTGCTCTGGCGTTTTATTTCTGGGTCGTACTCAAATATCCAATATTCATCACCAGTAATAACATATTTTAGAAAATCAGGATCAGTTTCGATTCGCCCTAGAAAATCGCGGCATTTAACATTGAGGTTTTTTGGGACCAAATTTCTACAAACTTTTTTCATGTCCAATTCGTTTGTCAAAATTTGATGGACTGTGGTACGGTTCAAATTCGGTTGTTCTGCAGTCATTCTGACAGTTAATCGCCGGTCATATCGTATCACGATGATCCACGATCTTCCAGATCGTGGATCATCTGCAACTGATTCCCGGCATCTGAAAATGTTTTAAACCACCTAAAAACTTGGGGCTCGTGACAGAACGTCATCTCCAGACGCCCTTTTCAATTTTGAAAAAGTTTCAGTAGCGTTCTCACAGAGTTTAACACTAAACTTGATTGCACAACGTTGCTCATAATTAGTATAACTCATTTTTGTAACGCACAACAAAAACTCATTCACGAAAAGTTTGTTTACGTATTACGTGGCAACAGTAGTCTAAAAATATTAATACCTAATATAAATCAGCTGTTATATAACCATATGTTTAACAATAACTTTATTTTTGCCACTTTGGCTACAAAAAAAAAAAACTAGCCTCATTACTTTATTTACAGACCTCGTATGTAACATGTCTTGACGTAAGGCATGGTGAACGGAAAAGTTGTTCTGAATCTTGCAGTGAAATGTTATTCAGAGTTGACTATTTAAAGAATGACTGAACTTTAATGATTATACAGAAATGTATGTTTCCTACATAATTGCATACCAACAAGTGGTGTAATGAAAAAAAAAAAAAATTTAATTAATACGTTGGTTGTGTAATTTTGTTTTTTAAGTTGAGGTTAGTGATTAATACTGTGCCATCGTAAATTTACCCATAAAAGCTGCTTCCCATTACACAAATTTTATTTTACGTAATTTTTAGTATTAGTTTAGTGAATCGTGTTCAAATGGAGTTAAGTGTATGAAAACAAACTAGAATGGAATATAGTGTTGTGTTTTTACAAACGATTATTTACTTTGAAATAAAAGTCGTTTGTTTCCTCGTGTTAATTTTGAATAATTTGATTTAGTTAAAAAAAAATTATCGATTTAATTTTGTATCTTACGATTCATTTTGCAAAGAAGGAAAGCCAATTTATCGAGTATCTGATATTTAAAAATAAAAATTAATGTGCTAAAATAGTAGTGAAAGTAAACTATGTTTATTGTTTGTAGCAACTGTTGAAAATTATCTTGGGTTATTCATTACTTTAGTACTAATTAGTTAATGGTTCATTGCACGTTTCCTATTTTACTCATTTTTTTCAGTGTTAACTGTAGTACAAGATATGCATATATTTTACACATGTATATATTTAACATGTAAACGAAATTTTACCCAGTTATCGTTGTAACTGCCGTAGAGGGTTATATTTTTACAGAATTTTAGAAGAAAAGTACGTTATTAATTTCAGTTGCATGGTGCTAGTGGTGAGGAGGTGAAAATGAATTTTCTTTATGTTTTGAGATATAAGGAGTATGAAAAAAGTGATACTCTACTTGTTGGCAGATCCCTGGCACCATTTTTATCTCCATCTGTTTCTGTCCCATACATTCCTTTCATCTCATCATAACCTTAAGTACTATTCATGTCATTTATTAACTTCAGCCTCTTCCCTCCTCTTCTCTTTTCACCTTCAATGAAGCTTTCAAGAACTGTATTATTCATTTTCCCTGATCATATGCTTGATCCAGTTTCCTTTTCTCCTTTTGATAGTTGCCAATATTGTACTATCTTCATTTGTTCTTAATATTTCTACGTTACTTACCCTGCCAACCCATTTCATCTTCTCCATCCTCCTCCAGACCCACATCTCAAAAGCTTTGATCCTATCTTTTTATATTTTTTCTGTGTCCATATTTCACTACCGTACAAATGTATACTTCAAAAATAGCATTTTACTTTTTTTTTCAGGTTCAGATCCATATTAGTGCAGGGTAAGTTTTTCTTTCTAAAAAAGGCTTCCTTTGCCATTGCAGTTCTCCTTTTATCTCTTCTTTACTTCTCCAGTCTTCAGTTAGTACTGTCCCAAGATATCTATCTATCTGTATCTTTTTACTTGTTCAATTTTTCGTTTTGTTACAGCATCTATATCTTCTTTCTCATTCACCTTCATAACTTTCGTTTTTCTTACATTTATTTTCATTCATTCATTTTTTAATTTAAAATACAATGAATATTGCTTTCAGAAGATTATTTAAGTTTGAATTTTAATAAATGGTGATTATGTGGAAAAATAAATGTAAGAGTTTCTAATAAATAAATTGTACTTTTATGCCATGTTTGTTTCACTTGACTCTTTACATTTGCAAGTTATCGGCAATTGTGCATTACATTTAAGCCCCCATACATTAAAAAATGGTAACTTAGGGATGCATAAGTGTTAAAAGTGTTTTACACGGGTGTTGGAAAAACTGGAGAGGACATATAATGTTTAGAGTCTGTAAGAAGTATTTTTCTGACAGAATGTGTGACTTCAATCTCATCAAAGTTAATTGTAGAATATTGAAGAAACGTTAGAAGCCAGTTTAAAACAAACAATGCAGGATGCTCACAAAGGTGTTCTGCATGGCTTAGTTATTAAAGCTTACCCAGCTATCTCAATTATGGGGATAAGAACAGGCTGAGTATTCTGATGATAGAGTCCTTTGATAAGGTCATATCAAAGCCGATGTAGCAGTAAGAAAACTTTCTGATTTAATATGGGTAGTAGTATGTGGAGAAGATGTATAACTTATATGTATTTAATTTTTTTATTTTCCAACCAGTCTAAAGTCAATTTTTGATTATTCCTTATAATAATAATTACTTTTCTCTTCAATAAATTTGCATTATATTTTTGTAATATTGCATAATTTTTTTTCAGTTGGCAGTATAATGTAAAAAACAAGAATGTGAAAAAAAAATATAGTTACTAAATGAATCATATAAAAGAAATACTGCTTCATAATGGAAGGGTGAGTATATTTAATTCTGTGTTAATCAGCATTACTATTGAAAATTTTTTGCAGAACCATTAAACTGATAATATTTTTTAATGTTGTGAGGAGAGTTTATCCATTCAGTACTGTTTGAAGTTTAATCTTCGTTACTTTAAAAGCTTTATCGTGAAAGTGACTATCTGTTTTGTAATGTTTTTTATTTAAGTACTCCATTTGAGAATTTGTTTAATATCAATTTATAAAACAGTTTTGAGGTAAAACTTTGTTGTTGTATATAATATTGTTGAACAAATAAATAAATACACAAATCTGTCCATATATTATGGGTAATTTTATTACTAGGAAATATTTATAGATATGCTACTGACCTTAGATATGGCCTAGATGTAACACTACCTAGGTAAATGTTTTATAATAATATTGCTTTCGACACAAATTGGTCCGTAGTTTATTTAATCTTAGTTTTGGTTTCAAATCTGGCAGTATAAAATTTAAAAAAAAATTTATGTTACTCAGCCCTGTCTTAGTCGGAAAATGTTCTTTATTGATTTTACCTTTAAATTTTACTTAAGACAGAACTTAAAATTAATTAGAACAGCATTTAATTATAATAAAATTTAAAAAAAATTATTTTGTGTGATTGTTGTTTTAATTGTAGAAGAGGGACATATCAATGTTATGGACGTATCAACTAGGACATAACATATCATATGTTATGGTCATATCAAATAGGCTGCCATATGCTACCTATCTAAAGAATAAATAAAATAATTTTTGTGAAAGAAGAAGGTAGTAAAGGTTTTAAAATGAAGTAGGATTATGAAAGAGTATATTCATTTGAAACATTTTTGATTTTTGTGTTCATTCAGATATGTATTTTTTATTTTAAGTTTAAAAGCTAAATTAAATTATTACCTAAACTAAAGCTCATAGTTTCAGATATTAATGCATCTAAGTTTTTGTAATAATAGTAATCATGATGATGACGACAAATTAAAAAAAAAGACAGGTTATAATAATAGGTATATTTCGCAATGACACATGTTTTTATCCTGTGATAAGCTCTTATAGGAAATGCTTATCAATGAAGTAATCAGTAATAAAAAATGCTTTAGTTAATATTTTTAAGAGAAACTTGTTGGAAAGAGATTAGATTATTAAGTTCCTGAATAAGTTTAAGTTAAATTTTTTGGATCACATGATTTTTAATAACTGTATTGTACAGTAGTATGGATTGAAAAAGAATAGCAAATAAAAGGTAGTGGTTATATTAAAAAGTCATTTCTCTTTGGATTCAGTAATTGTAGCTCCAGAAATGGAGTATAAAAGTTTTAAATGATATGACTAATTATTGGATTTTGCATTTTTATTTTTTTAACTAGCTTAAGTTATTTTTTTATTTATAATTTTTTTCTGAATTTTTATGGGCATCGACTGCTAAGGTCGATTGAGCCCTCGTCACAATCTTTAAAAGAAACTACTATCACCATCTGGATCGTCATATGTAAGGGTGTAAAGGGCCCTTACATTTTATTTAAAAAACACAAACTACACAAAACATTTAAGACATAAAGACAAGGACAATCACAAAACACTTATGGGGTGTAAAGGGCCCCAATATTAAAATTTGAGATAGGTTCCCAAAAGACCATTAAATTAAAATTAAAATTAAAACTTACCCTACCATATCTTTCTTTCTTTCTTCTACGAGTCTCATTTATAGTTTGTTTAAGCACCCTCGGGGCGACCAGAACCGCCGTTGAGCAGTATATCAGTCGCGCCAGGGTGCCGTGGCAGTTGAATCCTTCTTATAAACAGGCTATAGGCATGCACAGCGTAAACCCACAGCCTCGCGCCCTCAATCCACCCTTGAGGGTCCCCCATGCCATCATCGGTCACACCCCGACTCACTGCTCTTGAAAGCAGGTGAGCCAAAATGGCCTAGGCAAGAGGGCTACCTCCCGTCACTATACGTGCCACGTTTCGAGACTCCCTTATGTATATATGCATACATTTAAAATTAAAATTAAACTTATCAATACCATTTTTTCTTTATATATATATAAGCTACCGCTTAGAGTTTCTTTTGTCACAGCTTTAAACTTTCATTTTTATAGACTTTTAAGAAGTCCACTGGATTGTAAAAATGCAATATTTTCTTCATTTCCATTATCCAGATCAGCAGTAATATTATTTCTAAAACGGAACCTCTTTCTGAGGTCCTCATATATGGTACACTCTTCTATAAGATGCTTGATTGTCAGTGTTTTATTACAAACACCGCACATTGGTCTCACTTCGCCGGTTAACAAATATAAATTTGTTAATCGCGTATGACCGATTCTAAGTCTGGTCACCGCTACTTGTTCACGGCGAGTCAACTTATAGTCGCTTTTCCATTTATAAGGAGAAGATTTTACTGTGTTTAATTTTGTATTTAATCTCCTCCATTCAGCATTCCACTTGTTTTTTACTATGTTTGTTAGACGGTTTTTAACATCTGCCACTCTTACAGGAAATGCATCCAAAACATCGCAGACTGTTGCCTTTCTGGCAGCTTCGTCTGCGATTTCATTACCTGTAATACCAGCATGCCCCGGAGTCCATACAAATACGCATCGCTGTCCTCGTTGTTTTAGTACGTATAAAATGGACAGGATGTTTGCAATTAGGACATCCTTAATGTTCTTGTTCCGAATTGCGACGAGTGCACTTAATGAATCGGAACATATTAGCACTCTCTCTTCGCAATAGTGTTCAGTGTAGCGAAGAGCTTGCTGAATTGCAGTGAGTTCTGCCGTGTAGACACTGACCACATCTGGCAGTCTCCAAAAGTGGGCTTCTTCATTTACATATATCGAGCATCCAACACCATGTTCGGTTTTAGAACCGTCAGTATAAATTCTAATATGTTCTTCGTAACTACTGACGGTTGCCAAAAATTCCTGCTGGATGATCACTGCTGGTTTCTTTTTTATTTCTCCTTGATAGAGATCCAAACTTGTATTAACCGCTGGCAAGAGCCATGGCGGTATTTCTCTAGTAGAAATTGCCAATGTATCTGGAATGGCAATTTCATATTTATTTCTTAATTCGTGGTACCTAATTCCGGCTGGTCTGGAATAGGTAGCACGACGTTCGTATAATGCAGCCATGGGATGATTCGTAAACAATTTATTATTTATATGAGCAGGGAAAGCCCATATATTTGCTGCATATCTTAACAAGAGGATCTCTCTTCTATAATGTAGTGGCATTATTCCGGCTTCAGACATCAGACTAGCCGCCGGACTTGTGCGGAAAGCACCTGTTGCGTATCTTATTCCGCTATTATGAACTACGTCTTAACTTTCTTAAGTGCGACTTTCTAGCGGATATACGATACATATACGAATATACGATATACGATACATCCATAGTCTAGTTTAGATTGAACCAATGCTTTATACAATCTCAATAATGTCTCTTTTTCTGAGCCCCAATTTAAGTTCGATAAACATTTTGTAATGTTTAGGGCTCTTTTGCATCTACCACTCAAGTCCTGTATATGTAATCCCCATGAAAGGGATTTATCCAATACTAGTCCTAAATACCTTACGCTGTCTTTATATTGTATTGGATTATCATCAATTGTCAACGCAGGACGTTGATGAGGAATTCTCTTCCTACAAAAGTGTACACAGCACGTTTTTTCTGGTGAGAATTGGAATCCATTATTCCTTGCAACTTCATTTAGAGCATTGATCGCTCGTTGCAATTTGTACCTCACCATAGCAGTCTTGTTGGTGGCATATACGATTGCCAGATCATCAACATAGACGCTTTTGCTGATTTCTACTGGAATGGCTAATATCAATTTATTAATGGCAATGGTAAACAAGGTACCGCTCAACGGCGAACCTTGCGGTATGCCATTTTCCAAGATTCTTTCACATGAATATTCATTGTTGACGCGTACTTGGAAGGTACGGTCATTCATGTAGTTGCTGAGCAGTATAGGCAGATTGCCACGAATGCCCCATTCATGTATCTGGAGCATTATACCATGACGCCAGGTCATATCAAAAGCCTTCTGAAGATCAAAGAAGACTCCGACACAATGTTTCCTTTTAATAAAGCTGTTATATATAATGTCCTCTAAGCTGATCATTTGATCAGTGGTAGAATGGTATTGCCGAAAACCTGCTTGATACGGTGATTTCAGGTTTTCTTTTTCCAAAACCCAGACGAGTCGATTATTAATAATTTTTTCCAATATTTTCCCCATAGCAGAGAAAATAGTCAGAGAAATAGGACGGTAGCTATTGGGGTCTGTTAAATTTTTATTTTTCTTTGGTACTGGAACAACGTGAGCTTTTTTCCACTGCTGCGGGTACGTTCCATCCCGCCATATTTTATTATAAAGTTCTAATAATCTACGCTTTGCAGTGGTATTCAGCTGCCTGATCATATTATAGTGGATTTCATCCGGACCAGCAGCTGTATTACCTGATTTTTCCAACGCTTTCGCGAATTCTTCCATTTTAAATGGTACATTATATGAGTATTTATACTCAGTTCTAAAATTTAGTAGACCTTCGAGTTCTTCTTTTTTGGTTCGAAAACCTTCCTCGTAGTTGGCTGTTTTGCTGGCCTTTTCGAATTGATTGGATTACAGCTCTGCAATTTCATATGGAGTATCTTTTATTTCATCTTCGTCTTGAAGGCTAGTTATGGGAGCAAAATCATTACGTCCACAAATCGCTCCACAAATTCCTCCAAACATCTGATGCAGTAGTAGTTTTGTCGATGGATGACACGTATTGCTGCCAGGATCGTTTTTTCGAATCTATCATAAGACATTTTGCATACGCCCTGTATTTCTTAAAGGCAACAAGATTTTCTATACTAGGACGCTTCTTAAAGGCGTTATACGCCCTTTTCTTTCTTTTTATAGCTTCACTTATTTCATCGTTCCACCATGGAACGGGTTTCTTTCTAAGTTTCCCAGATGTTTTGGGAATATATCTCGATGCCGACTGAATTATTGCATTTGTTATGGCGTCGACATCGTCTCCGATAACTCCAGTTGTTTCTGGGAGTATCGTTCTAGCTGTGAAGCTCGTCCACTCTGCCTTATCAAATAACCATGTTTTAGAGACGGGATATGTTTTTCTTGTAACATCAATTACAATTTGCACCGGGAAATTATCGCTTCCATGCAGATCGTCTATGACATGGAAGCTGTACCTCGGTGCTATCGATCCGCTTATAAGTGCAAGATCTATACAGGACGTCGATCCATCTCTGGCATTGAAAAAGGTTCCTGATCCGTCGTTTAAAATAATAAGTTCTGAATTCATCAGGAACCCTTCCAGTTCTCTTCCACGGGGATCTACTCGATCTGATACCCAAAGAGAATTATGAGCATTAAAGTCACTCACCAGTAAAACAGGTGGGGGAAGCTCGGAAATTAGTCTTGCTATGTCATCCTTATTCCAATCAAAATACGGCAAGTATATGCTGCAGACAGTGACCTGGAGCGGACGCTTCATTCTAACGGCGACCGCTTGTAGGTTTGTGTTTAGAACAACCGCTTCGGCGGTAGCTCTAGTCGATGTTAATATAGCTACTCCACCTCTAACTCTTACATTTGGCGGTTGATCTCGCCGAAATATATCGAAACCTTTTAATTTAAAATTTTCATTTCGGCGGAAATGCGTTTCTTGCAGACATATACAAATCGGGTCTACATCATGCACCAAGCGTTGGAGCTCATGGATGTTTGAAAAACATCCATTGATGTTCCATTGTACAATCGACTCGCTAATTTTTAATTAAATTATGACCTTGGTTTTCCTTTCGGCCATCCTTTTTTTCTCTTCTTCTCCATATTGCGAACGGCATCATGTTCGCGGAGAACATCGTCGCCGGTGTAGCTTCCGGTCTCCGAATCGGAGACCACCGAAGCCGGCGACGACGACGGGCATGGATCGGCGCCGGTTTCAGGCGCCGATTGAGAGGCGGCAACCTGGCCGCTCCCCGACACGGGGGGGTGCACCGGTCACCACCCGTGGAAGGGGGGACACTCGTCCCCCCTGTGAAGTTTTTTGTGGCCTCTGAGGCTTAGAGGCCACTTCAGTTACAGGAGGCTTGGGAGCCTCCATAACAGACTCTGTAGCTGTCACTTTCTTATCTTCAACTAAAATCTCGCTAAGACGGACTTTGATATCAGGTTTAGTGTCCGTTTTCTTCTGTGCTGGAGCGACTTTTTGTTTTGCAGATGTGTCTTCAGGAGGCTGTACAATTATTCTTGGCTTAACAGGTTCTTTAGTGCTGATAGGCTTCATTTTGTTTTAGATTATCCTCTCAATTAAGCCAGCCAAGGTAGGTGCGAGTTTGTTGATGATTACACTCTCATCAACACCAACTGGAGCAGGAGCAGGAACAGCAGCCGCAGCATGAGCATATGTTGTTGTTGCTCTAGGTCTGCGGGTGTTTACGATCTTTTTTGCTTCAAAGTAGCTGACTTTTTGCAGGGTTTTTACTTCCTGCACAGCCACTTCGTCTTTGTAAACAGGACAGTTCCTGGATCTACAGGAATGCTGTCCTCTGCAGTTTATACAGGTAGGAGGCTCCTTACACGGCTCTCCTTCATGAACTGCATCACCGCACACGCATATTTGCGGCCTCTCACACCTAACAGTGGTGTGTCCAATGCGTTGGCGTTTAAAACATCGCATTGGCTGTGGGACAAATGCCCGCACATCCAACCGATGTATGCCCGCTCTTATCTTCTCCGGTAAAGTAGGCCGGTTAAATTTAAGAACATGGGATGCAGAAGGAAGGACTTCGCCATTCCTTCTCATGTTCAACCTCCGACATTCTAATACTCCTTGCGGCGCTAATTCTTCTACAATTTCCTGCTCCGTACAGTTAAGAAGATCCCGACAGACCACAACACCCCTTGAGGTGTTGAGCGTGCTGTGGGGATCAACACGTACAGCTAGCTCTCCAATTTTCTTTAGTCCTAGAATCTTCTGAGACTGTATATTATTAACAGTCTCTACATGAAGTCCCGTGAAAGTTTTTCTTATTTCTTTAACAGGGCCTCCAGCACATTTGTTTATTTCCCGAGCGATGAGGAAAGGACTCACCTTCGAGAAATTACCTTCTTCCTTCGTGATAACCAAATACTTAGGTTTTGGGATGCTGCTCTTAAAAAAAGCTTTCTGCAAGCTTTTTCTAGCCTCAATCTCAATCCTCTTAATCTCCGTACTCTTTCGACGTTTCGCCTCAGGCGAAACAGCCGGTTCTAAACGAGGGTGTTTGCGTGAACCCTCTGCCACGTTTAATTGTTCAGTTTCCATGAACAAATAATCCCTTCTGTAGTAAGGCTAGCCGCCGGGGTACACCCCCACTCCAGGGCTACCAACCCTGGAGGTCCGTTCCGGTATTCCTGTGGAACCGGCATATGTCCTGGCAGAGAGCGGATGGGCAGTCTCTGCACTGACTCCAGGCCCCTACACACCGAAGCTTTCAGGGCTCCCATGCTCCGAACATGGGCACCTTAACTACATGCTTGCCATCGCGGGGGGCATGTGGACGACGAAAGGTCTCCGTTACACCTGCAAATAACTTTGACCGTGGCCGCCACATCGCCAGCTCTAAAGGCGGTATTAATCCATTTCCGTAATCGTTAATAATGTCGTATCTGCAGGTGGCCGTAAAGTCCAGTCCTGTAATTCGGCCTATAGATGTAAATCGACCGAAAAATGCATATCCGAGAAACAACACTCGGAACCCCGTTAGCCAGCTATATGTAATGTACTTGAGTACAGCTGTTGCCGCCCTGGACGTGGAACGTAGATGTTGTGTTCCGGACGTGGGGAATATCTACCTCAGGGCTCTTTAGTTATTTTGTATATTAAATGTAATAGTATTGGGCATAATTCTAAAGTTAATCTCTTAAATTATTATTTAATAATAACTTTATACTCAAATAACAAGATTATTAGAACTGAGAAAGTTAAAAGATGAAAAATTGGAATAAGTGGAAACAAAAGGTTATTTTTATATTAACATTTAATTTATTGTATAAAAAAGATTATGTATATTACAGAGGATACTTTAATGATTACTTATGTAATTTTTTGGACCACAGGATGAATTTGTAAGGACTTCACATATCTTAAAGCATTTATAAGTTATTTAGAATTGTTATAATCAATTGAGGTTTATGGCACAACATAGTTTTGACTTTATAGTACTGTTGTAAAAATTTCTTCACTAAGAGTACTGGCAGCATTTATTCATATCTAGCAAAAAGGTTACCTTCATTGATGTTGAACATGCTCTCTGCATTTTGATTTCTTGAAATGAAATTGATGATTGTATTTAAATATAATTTTTGTACTCAATATGTTAAGGATCGTCCTACCAGACCAACAATTTATTTTTAGCTTAGAATTCTGTTGCAGTTGTTTTGTTCAATATGAAACATTAATAGTTCACTTGCATGTTTCTGATGCTCCTGTGAATCAGGATAGAGAAGCACAAGTTAATTCTTCTTCAATTGTGTTTCATGTTTTATTGAGAGGAGGTTTTTCACAAACAACCATTGGTATGCAATCATTTTAAACTCTACAGATATCTTTTGTACCAAAAATTAATGATGCATATTTAGTGGCTCTTATGAATTCTGTGTTGAATTTTTAAATTGGTTAGAGGAAGATGCAATTAGATTCTTGGAAAAAATGCAGTGTACCGGGTGGCCGGGAAGTCATGTCAGCATCTGACAGTTTATTAATGAACATCGGATGAAATGGCCTAACTTTCAAGTCCTTTTTCATATGTTCTTGCATTGTCATCCAATTTGTATACAAAGTTTAGCTGATCGTTTACAAGTTCATTTCATTGGGGATTGTTCAATGGAAACTGCAACAGCAGCACGTTTCTAACCGCGTTAACTTTTGTCCACTCTGTGGCCCATCTTTAACATTGCCTAATTTAGATGCATGTTTTTCCCAAGCCAATTGACTGTTTATTAATTATCAATTTGTTCATTGTAATGAGTTTAGTTGCAATTTTTATAATCTGGAAAAAATACATATCATCAGTATTTTTGGATACGTTTTTTACAGTTAGAAGAAACAATGTTTTAGCGGTTTTGTTGGCATCATTACTCGTCTATTCCTTTGAGTAACAAAATAAATTTTATATGGTTTTACAACATAAAAAGTACTTATGCTGTAAACATTTCACATTTTTTCCACCTGTCCCACATATGGGATTTTGGGCCCCAAAAATAAGAGGTTTTCAAAATCTTACAATTTGGCAGCCATTTTTTTTTAATGAAGGACATGTGGTAACAATCAAATTTTTTTTTATATATATATACTACTAGTACGTAAGAGTTAAAAGGTTAAAAACAGGCCTGTTGTCGTAAGCTCTAAATTATCTATTTTGGGCCCAAAATTAAAAAAAATAAAAACAATTTGTATACATAAATTCAGTAAACATTACAAGATTTGGTTATGTAATAAAATGAATTTTGAGTACACTAAGATGAAGTTCCATCTTTACTCTTTCCAAAAAGCCCTATTTGACCTCTGTATGATGTAAAATAAGTATGCTGCAGCTCATGGAAAAAGTGATGAAAGTGGCTGTTTTTACGTGTTGGCAAGTTAGAAAATAAATTGTCTATTACTCAAGAAAAAAATTTTTTTTAAATATAAAAAAAATATTTTTTGGCCACTAAAAGGTGGGTAGTTATCATATACCAAATAACATCAAAATCAAACATAGTGATGCACTGATCATTTGTTAAATTAAAATGGAATACTTCTACAATATGTCAAAAGTTGATTGCATAATTTTGTAAAAGGAGTGAATCATAAGTTTAATACTTATACTCTTAAAATGACTTAAGAGTATAAGTATTAAACTAATGTATTAAACCTAATGATGCTGACACTTAAGTCTTTTGTGTGGTTTTTTTATGAGAAAAAAATATTTTGTTATAGATTTGGTCAACCAGAGAATACAAAAGAAAGACGACCATGGACAACAGAAATGATGAAAGAGAACCGAGATAAATGGAATCTTGCTGCTGATGTTGGTGTGTTAGAATATTTACAAGAATTTGGTAACAATTTATTAAATGAAACTGAAACAACGATTAATTTATTAGATTCATTTGAAGCTGAATTAAATACATCTTGTGTTCAGGTTAGTAATATAACTAACAGATTTTTGTCGCTAGCAGATTCACAGTTTGTTGAAAACCGTGTTTATGACGATGAAGAAACACCAACACCTGAAAATGCAACCGCGATGCTAAGTGAACCGGTTAAAACAAAGCAAGAGATCGATACAGAAATTTTTAATAGATTAAAAGAATCTATAAATAATGGGCTTAACGTGTTGAACACAAAATTTGAAACTGTGGAAGTTACTAATAGCGATTCAGAAGATGATGATAGTAGTCCGACCGGTGTAGTTTATAAACCAATAAATCTCTTTAATAGCAGACCTTTACCGCATTTAATTGGTTCGGTGGAATTTATGAAGGATCCGACTCTAGGCCTTGAAGAACCGCTCACTGAAGATGAAGAAGAATCTGTAGAGGAATCCTCAAGTGACAGTAAAGAGTTACTGGAAGAAAATGAGGATTCAGAACCAGAAAGTGATCGTCCAAATATATTACCGAAAGAGAATCATAATGAAGAATCTGATATTTTGTTTAAACAACCTAGTTCAAGTTTTGCTGATCATTTAGCTAAACGTCTTGAAAGTATGGAAAAAGAATCTGTAGTAGTTGAACAACCGAAACAAACTAGAAATCTATTTTCTACAACTCCACCGCCTTTAGATGATTCATATGAGGATGATGATGATTTTTGCAGTAGTAATGATTTAATATTTGGTGGTAGTCGTAATAAAACTGATAATCGTAATGCGAGCAGTGATGATCTGTTTGCACCAAAATCAAAATCAGGATTTTGGAATGATGATAATGATAATATTACGACACAAGACAACTATAATCATAAAAAAGTGATGGAAGATTTAGAAAAAAGATTATCTAGGCCATCTAAAAATGATGATTATAATGATTTATCACCATCACCTCCACCATTAAATGATCAAATTACCAGTGATATACATGATGGTACCAATAAAGTGGTAAAAAAGAAAGATTCTAGTATTTTTGATGATTATAATGATAATTTGAATGAAAGTGATTCCAATGATTTATTTTCATCAAAGAATGTATCATCATTGCCATCATCTAGTACTAAGAAACATGTACCGGCTGGTGCAGTTAATGTTCTTGGTGGTATATTAAAAGATAAACATATAGATATTAAGAAACAAAAACAAAATAATAAATTGTTTAAAAGTAGTTCAAGTATTAATGAGGAATCAATTAAAAATGACGCTATCATTGCAAAATCAATAACAAGTTTAAGAAGAAATTATGATGATGACGATGATGATGATGATGATGCTAGTAATAGTAATGAAAATAAGTTAAATGATGATGAAGATGATGATTCACTTTTTAAATCTTCAAATTTTCAGGAGAAATCATCGAGTCGAAGTAGTTCAGTTAAATTGTCAGAATCATTACAAGATGATAATTTATCAATTAAATCAAATAGATCAGCTGGTTTATTCGATGATGTTTTAGTTAATACCACAAAAAAGAATACTATCAAGAAAACAATGGATGATTTGTTTCGTGATTTAAATGATAATGGAGATGATGATGATGATGATTTATTTAGTAGTAATGCTAATGTTATTAATATTAATAAAAACAGATCATCAAATTCTAATCTACTTCCTTCAAGTAATAAAAGTAATACTAATTATACATCATCATTATTGGGTAATAAAAGCACTGTTGATGATTTATTTAGCGATATTGATGGTAAAGATATGTTTTCTAATTTTGTTGATAGTAAAAATAAAGAAATTTTATCAGAAACTAAAAATAATAAACATATAAATAATTTGAAAACTGATAGTGTTATTAATACCAATATTAAGAAACCAAATAATAAACCGATATCATTATTTGATGATGATGATGATATAGAAAGCTTTGATTCTGGTTTTCTTACAACTAACAAAAATATTTCATCATCAAATGATTCGAAAAAAATTAATAATAAAACAACTAAAGGAACAATAAATGGAGATAAACCTATTTCAGTTCCACCGTTATCCATATCTGCATCTACTGGTACGACCGTTAAAAATGGTTTAAGTTTATTTGATAATAAAGGCATTGATTTATTTGGTGATAATATTAATGATGAAGATGATGATTTATTTAGTTCTGATTTATTTAGTAAAAAATCAACAGCTAGTAAAAATGTTTCAGATGAAAACAGTGATAGTTTATTTTCTAGTTTGGGTAAAAATAAAAATGCATTACCATTATCATCATCATCTGTTGATGATGATGATGATAAAAAACAGAAACAGAATGAAAATGATTTGTTGAGTAATAAAAATATTAGTGAAGAAAATAAATTAGTCGGCAGTAGTAGTGAAAGTATGTGTGATAAAATATTGGTAGTTCCAAATAAAATTATTAAAACTGCAAATGTAAAATCATTGTCATTATTTTCAGATGATGTTAATGATGATGATTTGTTTAGTAACAACAATAACTTGAGTAAAATTCCTGAAATTAAAGATGCATTTTTTAATACTACTACTACTACTACGTCCAAAGAAGGTACAGAAAAAGTTGATAAAAAACAATTATCCAGTGAAATTAATGATAAATTATCATTAAAAGTAGATGATAACAGTGAAGCTGATTTTAAATCAAAAGATGTTTTACAAAATAAAACATTAAATGAGGAAGATAATGATAATAATGATTTATTTAGAAAATCTGATGATTTTTCATCAAAAAGTAATATGAATAAAACAAAATCGGATCCTCTTTTGGATGATTCACCACTCTTTAATGAAGATAAATTTATTAAAAAATCTGTTGATAAAATGGTTACTCAAAGAGATGATGGTGTTGACAATGGTAATGATAATTTGTTTGGAAAATCTACTGATAATTCTAAAATTAATATAATTAACTCTGATAAGAGTGATAAAGTGTCTTCAAAAATTATATCGGATGAATTGTTTAGTACTAACACTGATATTAATTCAGAAGATATGTTTATGAATGCCAAACTGGTTGTGAAACAGTTAGATTCAGAAGATCTAATTGATAAAAAGACTGCTGATTCAGTGCCTTCTATTTTTAATACGACCTCTGAAAATCTGCTGAATGTTGATTTAGTTTCTGATAAAATTGATGTAATAAGTAGTACTGATGTTGAATCATCCTTGGAAACTGATGTAAATAAAAAGATAGGTAATGATAATAGCAGTTCTTCATTCGATAATAAAAATGTTACAACTGATAGTGATTCATCTGAAAATTTATTTGATGTAAATAAAAGTTTACCAAAAATTCCTTCTGTTGCCAACAAAAAACCACAAATTCCAGTAAAACCAACTAAACCACAACCGCCTAAAAGTTTAAATATTCGTGCACCTATTTCTTCACCTGATGCGTTTGGTGATATGATTAAAAATAAATCGTCTACAAATAAATCATTAGATGTACCAGATGGTTGTGTATTTAGTTCAGATAGCTCATCAACGATATCTCCTAAAATTACACCTGGTAAACTTAATTTAGAAAAAACATTAAATATTGATCCAAAAGCATTATTGCCCGGTGCCCGTCCAGCTAGTTTTAAAAGATCATCAAATTCAAGTTCTATTATAAAAGAAAATGATAATGGATTACTGAAGTCGTCGTCAAGTGATTTATTTAATAATGAAAATTTAGAATTGAATGATGATAAAACAAGTGATAAAGAAGACAAAATGTCATCATTACCAGACACTAAGGATACACAGCCAGTTTTACATAGTATTGCTAAAGATCGTGCCAAAATACAAGTTAAAAGACGACCGCAAACAAGAAAAGCAAGAAGAGAAGCTATTAGGCAATCAACAATTGAGAGTAATAATGATGATGAAACAGATAATAGTTCTTCAATAACAACTACGACCACAACACAGTCGGTAAAAGAACAAAAGTCAACGTCAAGTTCATTATTTGAACAAACATCAAATATTTTATCACCTTCAACAGATGAAGAAGACTTATTTGGTGTACCTCCATTAGATTTACCACCTGATTATTCAAAAGTAAGTACGTCACCAGGTGATATATTTGATGCGCCAACAATTATTTCACCTGGATTAAATACTTCTGTTGATGATACTGTTGCTACTTCTCTTAGAACTGTCAGCAGCAATAATGATGATGGTGATGATGATTATGATGAAGATAAGAGTAAAAAAGAAGATAATAATATAGTTAGTTATTTAAGTGGTTCAAAAAATGATAATTTTGAGGATGGTATTTGTGATAAAAATTCAGATATTGTTATTGAACCACCACCGTTATTGATTGATTCTGATTATGATGATGATGTGAAAGATGTAGGAAAATCTTTTAAAAATCATCCTGATGAATTATTTTCAGACAGTAGTAATATCAGTGCAGGTGAAAATAAGGATATATTTAAGAGTAATTCTATTAAAGTCAGTAATGATGGTATTGAAAATAAAGGCACTGATTTTTCTACTAGTAATAAAAGTTTATCTACTAAAAGTAATTCTGATATAAATTTGTTTGATGATAACGATGATGATTCTAATTTATTTTTAAATAAAAAATCATCGGTTCCTGATAAAGTTAATAATGTTATTAGTGATAGTATTCTAAAAGATGATAATACAAATAAAGATAATGTAAATACTGATTTAGTTAAGCCAGATCCGGCAAATATTATTTGTGGTGTTTTTAATACTGGTGTTAATATTTGTGATAAATTATCAATAACACCGCCTAACGATGACGAACTTTTTCCACCATCTGATTGGACATTAAATAATAGTAATAAAGGTAATACTACAATTATATCGGTACCAGAAAAAATTAAAACCGATTCATTATTTAATGATAATATCTCAGATGATAATCTGTTTTCTTCATCATCTTTAAATGCAACAATTGCTAATGCACGATCATCAAGTTCAAAAGTTAATTCAGATAAAGGTGTTTCAAATATGGAAAAGAAAAATGTTATGAAAAAACCGGTTGTAGGTGATTTATTTGCAAAAGATGATGATGATGATGATGATGATGATGATGACAATAATCTCTTCGGTGAAGTTAAAACAAAGAATGAAATGAAACCACCTACTAATTTGAAAATTAAAAAACCTTTGTCAATTAAAACAAAATCGCTATTCGATGAGGATGATGACGGTGATGATGATGAAATTGATATATTTTCATCATCAGTTAAAAATAAATCATCTTTAACAAAAAACAAAAGTAATGAAGTGAAATCAAGTGGTTTGATTAAAAAGATTGGTTCTAACGTAAAAACGTCAGTGAAAGTAACAGCGATGACAGGGACATCAAAAACAACACCACAGGATGGTTTTATAGATCCATTGATGGCACTAGAAAAAAATAATGATTAATGTTTTCTTTTATTTATTTATTATGATAATTAATTTTGTTATTGCTATTTGTTATGCTAGTTATTAATACATTATAAAAGTCTAATTTAATGAATAGCAAAAGCTGTTAAATGTTAAATATTTTTTAAAGAATGCTACATTTTTATTAATAATTAAAAAAGTAATTAATTGCCTTTTAAAATAAAAAATAGTAAAAAACTGAAGTATTACAGTAATTTCTCAAAATACATGAAAATGTGTTGCAAGATTTATTTTTAACACTTGAACCTCCTTGTGGTTAAAAAGTTAGTTTTCAGTTTTAAAACTATTAGTGCAGTACTATTAAAAAAAGATAGAAGATTTTTATAAAATACACATAAAGTTATATATATTTTAGAGGCAGTGTTTGTTCATTTGTATGAAGTTCAGTAGTTTCTTTTACAACAGTTGTTATATCACGGTGATGGTCTGCTGGTCTATCTCTGATACTAATGCTTCATCTTCTATTAGGTGGCAATTTTTTTTCAAACATTTACTTTAATATTGGCTCTGCTGATTACATAATTTACTTATAACAAGCAGTATCACTTGCTGTGACAAATTAGTCCAATCAGTCTGGCTAAAGAAAGGATCTTAATTCTTCAATATAAAACGTGAGTAGTATATATCAGTATATATTTTTATACTAATTTTATTTGAAAAAAACATTTAAAAAACCAGTAAAAAATCTAGAAACACAATTATTGTGTAATGTATTTAAAGAATTATCGTACTACAGTATTAATGCAAGTAAAGAGAATATTAATTTTTAATATATTTTTACCTCTTCTTTTAATATTAACTCTAATTTCTGAATGATATAATAATATAGCTACTACTTGCATGAGTGATACGTTGATGGAATTCATCCAGATTTTTTCATGATTATTTTATAGTGGATATATTTGTGAATGAAGTTTCAGGAATATTATGTTCTAATACTGGTATATACGTTTTTTTGTTTGTGGAATGATTGATAAAGTTGTATTCTTCCCCATTCTGGGTGTGTATTTGTGGAAGCATTTGATCAAAAAGTTCATATAAACATATGTCCAGAAACTGCATGTTTTTGACTTATAATTAGAGAATTCTAATTGGTAAAGAAAGGTATATATACTTTTAATTCTTGGCATATGGAGTAAAATTGATAGTTTGTTTTTTTTAACTAAAACCTTAAAACAAAAAAAAAACTGATCCAAGCTTCAATTGGTTTCAACTAGCGTAAATAGTTTACAAATCTTAATAATTTTCAAAAAAGTAAGAGGAAAAAAAGTTTTATTTAAGTTTGATGCTAAAATTACTTTCTTAAATTGTCAATAAAAAAAAATTCTGTAAAAAAAAACTTGTAGCAAATTTATATTAAGTCATTTGAAAGAAATAACCAAGTTACAAATTTAACTTCTATTTGAATTAAACAGACCATGACATAAAATTGTATCATCTTAAACCAATACAAAAATTCAACAGTACTGGTATTTGACCAACTAAAAATTATATTTCATTTACTTGAAAGATATCATTTAAAAAATTCTCTGTTCATTTATATTGAGCTTAGTGCAGTGTATGACAAAGAACATAATTATATAACTATTCTTAGTTGTACGATTGCTTTTAACAAGTTGTATCAATTTTGATTCACAAGTCTGCCACATTTATTTGTACTATATTTATTAATAGTGTTAAATACAATTTCACAGTAATCCAATAATCACATTCCCTGTTATAAAAATGCCTTGGTAATAGTTTTTTCTTGATTTTAAACCAGTATCTTATTCTTGGAAACTATAGTGCAAGGGCTGTTTAGAAAGTAACTTACATTTTGAAATAAAAAACCAACCAAATAAAAAAAAGAAGTTTTATTATATACATTTGAAAGGGACAATCTTAAACAAATTTCCTACATAGTCGCCATTTAAATTGAGGCACTTCTCGTAATGATGCACAAGCTTTTCAATTCCTTCTCTGTAGAAATCTGCTGCCTTAGATTTTTGACACCCATCTTGCACAAAACTTGTGATAACAAAGCTTCCCCATTATAATTTCATGCAGTAAACTTTGTGAAATTTGGGGAAATGAAGCGAGAGTTCTGTTATCGTAATGTGGTGATTTTCACAAATTTTATTGTTGATTTTCACTGTCAGTTCATCAGCTACAAGGCTAGGTCGACCAATGTGGTCCTCATCATGAACATTGGTGCAGCTATTTTTAAACTGAGTGCATCACTGCCTCACTCCACCTTCACTCATTCCATCTCCATACACCTCACAAAGTTGCCGATGAATTTAAATTGGTTTGAGGTTTTTTGCCAGTAAAAACCTAATCACTGAACGCACTTCACAACTCGTGGGATTTTCTATTGAAGCGCACATTTCAATAATTCACTACAAACAAAGTAGAAAAATCACAGTCCACATGCTATGACAGCTGGATGCGTACTGAGTGTAGAAACGTTTTGATGCAAGATGGCGGCTCTATCCCCACTCATCTCTGTGCTAGGCACAAACGTAAGTTACTTTCTGGAACACCCTCGTATTACATTTTATTGTTTATTGGACAGATGTATAGAAAACTTCTGAGTGGGGCTATATTTGTTTTGGTAACACCATTTTTGATATGTTATAGCATATTATTGATATAATATCGTTATAGCATAACGATATTGATCTAAGATTACTGTCGATCTAATAAGATGATTGATCTAATATTGTTATAGCATATTAGTGATATAAGTGTAGTAGAAGCATTCATTATACCTACACATTTATAACTTAATATATTTTAAAAATAATTATGAATGTGTTATAAAGTGGAAGTATTATGTATTGTGTGTTTTAAATCACGTGATGTTACACTGTACTGTTCATGTAATGATGGCAAGATTAAGGAACACTCAGTTGTTTGCCCTTCTCTGTATCTTCATTAAATAAATAAATTTAGAAAATGATAATGCTATGAGCTTGGCTCTTAATAACAAATTGTATTGTGTAGAATTGGCAAATAGTTTTTATAGTTATACAGTGTGATTATAATTAATGAACCATTAAAAATTTAATTCTCATGTTGCTCATTAAGTTTATATCTTTAACATCATTTTAAAGAATATACAATAGAATTTATTTGTTTGAATCCAGTGATTCATACAGAATTGGGTATATCCATTATACAAAGCTACAAAAATAAATCATTTGCTTATCAGATCATAATAATAATAAGATAAAATTAAATGTTTAATTATTTTACAAGGTATTACAACTCTACATAAATATAGTAATTCTATATTCCATTGTGGTTGAGTTAAATTATAAAATAGATTATTTATCAAAACATTAGTCATAGATAAAACTGAAAATATTCTTAGTTGTGTGAATACTCTTAGATATTTTATATCATAAAACAGCAACAATAAATTCATCATTCATTTTTAGACATAAAAATAATTACAAAGCTTCATATAAAATATATTACAAAATTCTAGGTCTACAGTTTAAATATTCTTAAAGAAATATTTGCTGATCCCCATAGTGGAGTGGTTGTATCTTGGATTTTCATCTGGAGGTCCTAGTTTCAAATTCCAGTCAGGCATGGCATTTGTCATACATTACAAATTTCCATTTTCATATAACTATGTACAAGCTTCTTTGTAAGTTTCTGTAGTGAATTATTTCATAATAAAAAAAGAAAAAGAAAATAATTTTGCTAGCTTAATTTTCTACTGAAAAAAAAACAACAGTTTTTTCTTATTTTTACACACAATAGAAATTTAGATTGGTAAATAAATCTTTCATTAAATCTAGTAATGATCACCCAATAAATTGTAATTATGTTATTGTAATAACCGTAATAACAATAAAAATTATATCAAAAGAAAGAAAATATTTATAGAAAAATTTCTATACTCACTTATTGAATAAAAAAACATTTAATTATATATTATATATATATATATATATATATATATATTAAAACCATATCGTAAGTCTATATTTTCTTTGAAAATTTCCTGAAGGCAAAATATCCTACTAAATATTTAAACATGTAGCTTAATTTTGAACAAAAATAAATCTTAAATAAATTATATTAGTTTTCTTCCTCAGTAAAACTACTCCTTAAATACCCATTCAGATATTACTTCTTAAACTACTAAATGTTGGACAGTTAAACAAAAAATGAAATAAATTGTTAGTTCCTTAAGTTATACAGAAATGAGTCTAGTCAATTTTCCTAGAGAATTAACAGATATACCCTTCGTAAAATTATTTACTAATGTATGAATCAACTAATCTCACCTGACTGGTTATTCTTAAGTTCCAAAGATTAATATTATTGCTAATATAATCTTCATCTGCTGACCCATTAATGTCTTTAAATAATAAATTTTGATTACAGAGCAGTTTACGTGTACTATCAAAACATGAAAATCACATATTTTTTTAATGGTATTTTTTACATTACCTGTTTTACATTTAGCTGTTTTTGATGTTGCTGCCATATCGCACTGAAATAGTCAATAACTTTGCTTTCGTCTGAGAAACAATTATACTTTATTGTATTATTTCAAGCCTTTACAGGTTACACATTTAACGTAATCTACCGAGGGTGATTTCTCTAACCTCGAAGGACCAAAACAGCATCTTTTTAAAAGAGTATCTTTCACCTCAATGTAAACCATATAATATGAAATTGAATTTTTCTCATTTTAAAGCACAGACTTTTAAAAAACTTCTTGTGCTCGATCCAATTGCAATATGTTGGAGCCCACATCTTAGATGTATACAAATTATATATGAAATTAGTGCATTATATAACCATACTAAAGACTTTTGATATAACTCTTGCCAAAATATCCTTCACTTATAACAGCTAATGTTTTGTATTCCTCCGTGGTTCTTCAATCTCTCTCTTATAAAAGCTCCAGAAGAAGAAAACACAACTTCTAAAGAATTGCAAGTAGTACAGAACTCTATTTTATGATTGTTATATGACAGAGGTACTTCATAATCTTCCACTTCTTTCTTCTAAAGGGAATCATATTTGTGTTCAACATATTAACATCAAGCCCATTTGCATTGCAGAAACATGAAGATAGCTCCTAACATCCTCACCACGTCTGACCAGGCCATGTCCAAAAGCATTAGATTGCTTGCACGTAGTAGGTTATCAAATCTCAGAATGCATAAATTTCATCCTTTTATAGCCCTGCTCTTCAAAGTAAGTTACAATATCGCTTATAAAAAGCTGAAAGAGAAGTGGATTCAAAGAGTTCACTTGTAGTACTTTCTTTGCGACTTCAACTGTATTTGCTCCTGAGATGTCCTCTTGATTACCTTTCTACTGAGCGATAGATGTATTACTTTGGCTGCAACTTGAAAAACATGCATAAACTACACTTTTTTTTTAGATGAGTACTAATATTAATTGTTAAACTAAAAACAAATTTACAACTCCTACTGGCCCAAATTCTGCATTGTTCTTAAAATAGAATCCCATTCTGGTCTCTCCCCAATTCATAATTTGGGTAGCAAAAATAGAGGTAAGTAGTTTTTGTTATGGCCTTAATAAGAGCGTAAAGCAAATAAAGTTACTAGGATCTCCTTTTTTTGAAGATATAACATATTTTTATTTCTGTCCAGTTATATGTGGAATGGTTCATAATTATAAATACGATTAAATTTAATACATAATGTTCCTGACTTTTAGACAAAATTTTAAAACTTTGTAGGTTAAACTTCTATGTTAGTTGCTTTTCCTAACTTTAGTTTTACGTACTGGCTTCAGTAATGGTGTAGATCTTTGTCCAAAAAAATAATTTTAATTTGTAAATAAAATTTTCAGTAAATAATTTGTTAAAATATAAAATTTTCTATAATAAACTTAACCGATCATGTAATCTGATATTATTTTTTTTGCTTTTTTTAAATGAATACTGGCATTATGTTGTAGCTCAAAATGTTTTACTTCCTGCACATTGAATAATTTTTGGCATTAATCAAGGTCACTTTGGCAAAAATCACATTATGGCCAGAGTTATTAATGTTACAGCTGCGATGTTTGTTACCATTAGGAATAAGAATGAAAATATAACAAGTTATTTGTATTTGTATCATATCTAATTCCTATTTTTGCCAATCTGCATGTATATTGCTCAACTAAATAATTAATGCTGATGATGTGTGACAACAGTGGAAAAGAGCTGTCAATTATACATTATTGGTGAGCATATTATAGTAAGTTGATAATGTTATAATTTCTAGTAAATAAAATTTTATTTTCTTTATTTTTTTTTTCTTTAAGTGTTTGTTATTAAATTCATGAACATCTACATAAACTGTTTTGGAAACTGAATTAAGTCATAAATCAAATATTTATTTTTATCTATAAAAAATTGTTTGGAATAAATATTTGGTATGAACCCAATTTTTACAGAGAAATGAAATATTAGCATTTATTTATTAATTTTTATAAAAAAAAAGAAAGAAAATTTATAAACTGTTAATGAATAGTTTGAATCCTTAAATATGAACTTATGTCAGATCATATCGTATATACTACCAGTGGTAAATTTCAAATGCAGTACCTGCATGAAAAAATGAAACAGTCCAGTTAATAAAAATACTTAATTCATAATTTTTCATAAGTATAATTGTAGGAATTCTAGGAGATCTGATGGTATTAATGTAGTAGGCGATCTACCTCTGTAGTTAGTTCTTAGATGGCACCACTGAAACTGTATATTCAAGTAAGAAAATAAATAAATAAAATCTAACCAAACTTTACTTAGACTTGCTAACCTTTCCTCATTACTCAAGGTTAGTGAGCATAGGTTAAGTTTGGTTAGATTATATTTATAATTTTTTTATTTATGTTTTTACTTCAATATAACGTTTCAGTGCCGCCATCTAAGAACCAACTACAGCAGTAGATCGCCTACTATATTAACACCGATCTGACTGTATCCATGAGTGCCTCAACTATAATTTACAATCTATAAAATGTTTGAATATAGGAAGTGGAGTTTTTCATGCAATTTCATTTATAGAATCTGGAACCAATCTCTCTGCATTGAATATTACCTTCATAGCTTTACATTATCGGTATGGTGTTCTACCCATCCATATATTATTGATTTAGGATAGAAGAAATTGAGTATAATTGAATGAGAGTGTTGAAGATTAGGGTTGATAAGTCATGGTCTATGAGATTTCCTGAGATTAAGGCAGTACAAACTGATGGTACTGTAAAAATGTTATAGTTACATAGAAATACTATACAAAGTAAATTTTTAAATTCAATTTTGAGAATATTTATTAGATCAGTGTTACAGTCATTTTGTTAATTCTAAATCAGAATTCACTTTTATGTATATTTATCAATTTTTCTTGTGTAATATAATTGAATATCATCAAAGTTATTTTCACAAAACTTTTATTATAATCTTTTGAAATTGTTTTTGAATTTTATACATTTCATCTCGTTTGCTTTATGGAAAAAACGTTTTCGTATCATAGGATGAAATTTTTTGTTTACTATCATATTTGTTACAAATATTAATTAATTAAGATGAAGGTCTTACCTTAAAAACATGTTCTGACTCACTGTTGCCTGGATTTTTGTATAAAAACATATTAAAATTATTCTAAACAACAAATATGTATATATATCTTTAACCAAGTGGAGATGAAGTATATAATACAGTATATTGTTTATGGCAGAATTGTGTAAATAGATGTTTATCACTACACAATTTCTCCCAATCCTTTTTTATGGTTATATTTATTTGTTTTTGCTCCAAATTAATAAAATTTATTAAATATAAATAAATAATTTCATATTGTTTTTCCTGTATTGTATTCACATATCTTAAAACATTATGAATATTTTTACTGTATAAGTATAGTGAAATATTAATACTCTTTTGTTAATACTATTGTTATTTTGATCAAATATTTAATAATTTGTGTTAATAATTAATTATAACTTTTTCTAATATTGATGGAAATTTTTTTTCTTATTCATTAAATATTACATGTATTTGAACTGACTGAATGTATTTAATGACGTTATAAAAGGTTTTTTTTTCTGTAGTTATGTTCTTTAAATTAGTAGTTATTTAGTTATAATTGTTATTTGTATTTATGTATGTATAAATCGTTTACCAGAAAGAATTTGTATTTTTATATTATTATTGTTAAGTGTTTTCTCTGTTAAGTATGTAGTTAGTTAAAATTCACTTGTTATATTTGTCGGCAATAATTAATTCAATAAATGTCTATTTTACCATTCAGTTTTATTTTCATTACATTATTATTTTTTTTAAATTGGTTTTCTGTTATCCAAAACCAATTAGCTGTAAGACAGTTGCATAAATTGAATCACAATCATTACAGGATATCATTAATGTAGGGCATTCAAATCCAGTTAGATTTTGCTAGATTTTACTTGGGTCAATGTCTTGTATGATGTTTTAATATGTGGTAGTCTGTTACGTAAGATTTTTAATAATATTACAAATCTTATAAAATGTTATGAACTCTTTTATGAATGAAATAAATAACAGACTGCATGAATGTGATAACATTGCTACTTTGCTTTTAACAAAAATTTTGTTATTTTTTTATTAATTATATAGTGATAAAATTACGTTTTTCTGTTAGTTGTTCGTTAGTAGTATTACAATTAGAAAAAAATGTTTTATCATTTCGTGAAATTTATGATTCAAGATATATATTTTGTGTGGTGGTTATCTTTATCCTTTGAGATTAAAAATTTAATGAGAATGTAGTAGTTTTTTTCAAATTTGTATTATTAATTTCTACTCTGTCCATCTTATTCAATATTTAAAATTTCTTTTTTTAATAAAAATTGATTTGTATAATATATTTTATTATTTTTAATTTATTTGTTCTACATATTTCAATATTTGTTCTCAATAATTTGTTTTATTAATTTTTTCAGTATGAAAATTATAGTATTTGTTTAATTAAACATTTATGTTTTCCTTTGTTATTGATGTATGTCTAATTAGAAATTTATTTTGTTATTGATATTGTTGAGTTTATGTGGTAGCTTGTAATATAATTATAGAAAAATGTATTCTTTTATGGAAAATATATGTTTAGCTTTTATTCTGTAATAGATATACCATCAGGTGGTATAGATTTTCAATTAACATTAATTTTTTTGTTACTTTTTAAAAACTATTTAAAATAATATATATCTGTTTTTAAATAAATCCTGAATTATTTATTTTTAATACTGGGAACTATAGGGTTATGCTCAACTACAGTCTCTCCTCTCCGATGTATATATATAAAACAACAAATTAATCACCAAACGCAGCGACAAAAGAACAGAAAAAAATTAATATCAATAATCAACTTTCGCGGGATTCCGCATCATTAGTCTATATATAATTCTACAGTTACATAAAATAAACAAAAACAAAAAAGAAATAAAGACTTAAAAATTTAAAAATTTAAAAAACAAACAAACAACCACAAAACTTGAACGACACAACTTTTTTTAAATTTTTTTTCTTTTTCATTATTTATTGTTTATCTATTTTATTACTGTGTCTTTCCAGTTTCTTCTTATGGCCATGACACATATAAAATCACCTTAGGTACAGCTAGTGCTAATCTGAGTTGCTTTCTCAAAGAGTAATGATTTCCATTATACAATCAGTTTCTTGGTGAACAGAGTGAAGATGTTACTGAATGTCATTTAAATTTCAGTGGACATGGCACGCTGATATGCAACTATATATTTGCTTTTGTAAAGTAGGAAATAGTCACAGTTTAGTTTTTCTTCTGAGTTTGACATGAGTTGTTATTTTTGGGTCGAATATGTCATTTTTGGCAGTGAGTGGTACTTCATATCAGGTTACTTACTATTAGTTTGCGTACAATATAATTATTAAATATGTATATATATTTGGTATTGATATGTTCATCTTTCATTTTCTTTTGAAACTCCTAAATATCATTCATTTTTGTTTCTTAATTTTCCTCAGTTTTCTTAATATTTTGGCCTTATTTATTGTTTTAGTTGTAAAATTAAGTTATATTTTATATTTTTTTTTGTATCTATTCTCATTTTCTTGCCATGTAATCTCTGCTATTTTTCATATGATTATTTGTCATTGTTTTTTAAACTTTAAAAAAGTTTTTAGTTTTTTAATTTACGTGGAGATTATTTGCAGGCATATTAAATCTAAAATGCATTCACTTATTTTAAATCCAAATTAATAGGATTTTTTGTATGTTATTTATAAAGACCAAACAAGCGTTTTCTATTTTTTTTTGTAAGTATATTACAAAAATACATACTGATAAGCTGCAAAAAAAATAATCTGATTTTGAAAAAAATGATTTTAAATATTGTTAAGTATTGGGTTACACAGTGCTGTTAGTAGTCTGTACAAAATACACCATCACAGCAAACCTTGCAGATGTTTAATCCGTAACTGGCACAAAATAATTATTGACTGCTTCTTTACTTATTGCGAAATAACAGTAGATCTGTATAATAAAATACTGATTGCGTTATTTACCTCTAGATGTTAACCAGTTAACAGAACATTACCTGGGTAAAAATGTTTGTTTCGCACACAACTTATCACTAATAATTTTTTTTTTAACTAACTTGTTTATAGAAGTTATGCATCATTCACTGTATAGTCAGCAATAGATTCAAGTGATAGGAAATTTAAATCCTGATAGTTAATTTTTTTTTTTTTTTTTTAAATTCTAATTTTTATGCCTATAAATTTTTCTAAATATTTTTTTTAACTTGTTTAATGTTCTCATTTTGCATCTTTTGCTGATTTTGAATTTATTTGTTTGTTATTTAAATTGTTTTATATGAAGAATTTTGGGTGCACTTTATCGTTTACATACATAAAAAATATAAAACTACACAATCAAAATTTATATAAAAATTACTGTATATGTACTTCTTTACTTTAAAATATAATAAACTGCATTTATTAGTTTCATTATGAACCATTAAGTATTAAACAAAAAAAAGTCATAAGGTAAAAAATATTGAATTTATAGATATAATTTCTATATATCAAGCAATGTTTGTATAATTTACAGGCAGTATTAATATTTGTTTATCTGATATTGACGGTTGGTTTAAAATATTTCTCATTTATTTAAAAATAATTTTTTTTTATATATTCTAAATTTATTCAGTCATGTTTATTTTTTGATCAATGATGTAATTAAAATTATGAAATATAGTTTTAGTTTTATTGATTCCATGTACATAGCTATAAAATACTACTTAGATATGTTAAAAATTGTGTTATATTTATCTTGTTTCCTCAAGGATATAAAGAAATTTTTAAGAATAGTTTTGTATCTTAATGCTTTGTTGTTTCTTAATAAGAATGAAAAAAATGTTTTGTTAAGTGTAGATAAATATTCAACGATTTAGTTTAATTTTTATTATTAAATTAGGGTTGTATTTGTAGGGATATAGGCTCACCTCCCCTCTCCAGAAATCTGAGATTGATTGCATGATATTTTTCAGTTACTTTAGAATCCCATTTATTAGTTTGTTGAAGTATACTAATAGTATATAGAATATTATTTAAGTAAAACATTTTTTCTATTTTAGAAAATTTAATGTCTGGCTAGATGCTGCTGATTTTTTTGTCCTTACAAGTTCTGCTAAATTTCCAAATAACCATTTATTTATTATGTTTGAATTATGATTTATTTAAAATTATATTTATTTGTTTTTTTGTTTGATAATTAATTAATTTTTTTATTTATTGTATTTGTAATGGGAGAATTTAAAAAAAATTCTCCCATAAAGTTAACATTTTAAATAAGGGATTTTATGCTGTAAATGTCTTTAACGTAAGAATAACTCCTCAAAAAGTGAATTGCTGTATTAAAAATGTAATGTTTTACTACTAGCAGAAGCTCATTTTCTTTCTTGCCCACATACTTAAGTCATTAAATTAATGGTTTGGAAGAGGATATGATTTGTATTAAAATTTTTTTGTTTGTTTTGTATTATAGATATTGGCAACACTATTTTCTTTCAGTAGTTATTTTATGAGTTTTGTATATGAGTTAATGATAGCAACTAAACAATCAGCATAAACTTTGCGTACAACATCAGGCTGCCTACATCTTTTCTGTGCTTTATGTTACAAGTACTACCATCGTGTATTATAGTGAATGAATAGTAAAGTTTTTCTTTTTAGTAATTACGATGTAATTGACATCATAAGTTCTGCTGAACCTCTTCTTTGCTGCTGTAAAAATACCTAGAATTGTTTTGATATATTACATCGTAATGTTGTATTTATATTAATGATGTTTTTTTTTAATTTAAAGATTTTTTGTTTAATTTTTACTTATTGTTATAAAAAAAAGCCAAATAAAAAAAAAACATTGTTAATCTTATTAGTTAATATACTCAATAGAATTATTATATACTTTTTTTTTTTAAAAGAACTATGAAAATAAATGCAATGCTCACACTAAATTTGTTTTGTTGATTATAATATGTTATAAAACAGAATTTAGTTTCATCACTTTTAACTGTAATTGATAAAAGATTTTTTGTTTTTTTATTGTGTATACTGGATGAAATTTTATTGATTAAATTTAAAAATGCATATAAGTATAAAAATTTTTTATCAATTTTCATTGGTAGGAATTGTAAATAAATCTACATTATAAAGTAATCATAGGTTAATTGTATAATATATGCATAATGAATTTAATCATTTTTACCGATATATTATTTTGATTTCACAGTTGTGTGGGTAAAAAAGGAAATAATTTCTACTTACATAAAATGAAATTTGTCTATATAGATATTTAAAAAAGAAAAATATTTCAGAGTTTTTCATTAATATGCAAGGGTGAATGGAAGTGGAGTTAACAAAATTTTATGCCATCTTTATGTGTGACAGAGAAGTCTCTGCCATATAATATTTTTTAGGAAAATTTAACAAAATTAATAAAAGATATTATCAAAAGGTAATTATGATATTTAAGGATTCTGTATGGTGTGGTTTAAAAATAAATAACTTGTTAACACTATAGGCCAGAAAAATTATTTGTTTGAAAATATACTTTTTGTATCTGAAATAAATAAATTTTTACTGTTGTTTTGTTAACTTGCAGAATTGATAGTTAATTATTAGAAAATTTTTATCCATAAAACTAATTGAAGAGTGACAGTGTTAATGTAATGCTTGAAGTAAACTGTAAAATGTTGGAAAAATAATTCAGTATATTTTTATTTTGCAAGAAAAAAATTTGTAATAAAGCTTACTAATATATGTTTATTTGTACATATATTTTTTTATTTTTCCTCCATGTTATCATGTGAAGGTCTTTGATAAAGTAATCTAATATTTTATGATTAAGATAACAATATACATATATGTATTACAGCATACAACATGTAACAATATATGTATTACATAGGAAAAGGAAGTAAGTGATGATGGAAGTATCTCCCAAATTATATTATTCTAACTATATTATAAAAAATTTAATTAAAAATATAAAAGGAGGTAGATGACATCACACACGCGCGCGCGCGCTTGCAGAAGTCAAAAATTATTTCATATTACAGTTTAGCTATAAAGCGTGTAAAATTATTTCAATTAATTGTGAAGCAATCCAGTTCCAAAACTGATATTTTTTTATATAACTTACATTTCACTGTTAAAAGTACATTACTTTAAAATGATTATTTATAAAATACAATCTCTGTGGCAGAATGGTAGCGTCTCAGCCTTTCATCCTGAGATCCCGTGTTCAAATCCCGGTTAGGCATGGCATTTTTTATATGCTACAAAATTCCATTTCTATCAAACTTATGTGGTGATTTCATCAAGCAAAAAAAAAGGTTACTTCCAAGTTTACTTACTAGATGAAATTTATATTTTTGCTATGTGGTATGGTGCGGTAGAAACTCATTATAAGAAATCATATAAGTCAATTCATCACTAATAGATCACTTGAGCATAATAAGAATGGATCATTGGATTTTATGCAGGCAAAATGATTAAAATGCAATAAAAGATATTTTTATCAATTTAAAAGGCATTTTAATCTGGTTCAAAATTCTACACCATCAGGATTTTTTTTCATTGCAAGCCAATGGTTTAATGGATATATATATCAAATTTTAGAGGTAAAGAAATTTGAAAAATGTATAGTATTCATAAGGAAATATTGAATAACCAAAAAATACAGGAGAAATAACATTTGGGGTACACTGACTGAGATCGTGCCAATTTTTTTTGATGTATCAGTTTTATGTTTTATCACTTAAGAGTTGAGAGATAAGTTACAGATTCAGCCAAATGAAAATTATGGTAAGCTTTGTATGCAACAAGATGCTTTCAAAACATACTTTGTTATAATAGTGTGTTATGCCCTGATTCATTTAACGTTTCTTATTCGTTGGTCAGATAGTTTCATCTGAGTTACACTTTATAGCCTCTGCTAACAAAATCCAGCAGCCCTGAATTCTTCCACGCATTAATGCGTAGTCCCAATTCAATCTAGTAGGTGATAAGTGCCCATAAATATTGAAAAGCTAATTAAAAATGTGACAATGGATTAGCCAATAATTCCAGTTATAATCTGATTGACCAAGCAGAATTACATGAGGATGTGATGTTTAAGATTGACGCAATCCTCCATAAAATCTTTAGTAGCTTAAATATATATTAATAAAAGTTTAGGATTGGTGCCTGATGAAAAGGTCTATAAATAGTAAGCGACATTGTCAGAGAAGAGCTATTGTATTCTTTGAGCAACAGGTAACCTGAAATATGGTGGAAGTGTGAGGATATATCAGTGAAAGCAATCTTTATGTAATATAAAAAATTAAATTATAATCATTAATAATATTGTTTATAATTGGTACAAAAAGTTCATGTAAGCGTATTTGGTTGATGCACAGTATTTCGTTTTGCTTGCTTCTTTGTATATGTTTGTGTTTGTGAGTGTGTTTCTTCACACTTGCTTACATATAATATACTGTATAACCATTAATTATGGAGATAAGACAGTGTTTAGTGTTCTTTTACATATGTTGTTTTACTCCACTGATATTGCATGAGTATAATTCCTTCACCTGCATCTAAGAAAAATAATGAGTGATAAAATGTTTAGCTGCTTAATAATTAAAAAATTAAATATTTTGTAATTAATAACCATGGAAAATTCATAAGAACTATTGGAAAACTAAAACACAAAAATTAAATGATATAATAAATTTTTAATTCATAAATTAAATAATGAATGAATATAAAAAAATACAATTAAAGTTATAAAAAAAAAAAGAGTATATCTGATGTGATCCATGTAAAGAATCATTATTATCAGTACAACATAATGAAAAAATATCCCTATTTTCCCCCCACTTTTTAATATTTATTAGTATAAAAAATTTAAATGTAATAAATACAGTGTACATTATTACACACATTATCCTACTTGATAATAAATGATCTTACTGCACATTAACGTGTTAGTAAGATTTCTGAGATACTTACCCCTAATCTCAGGAAGGGGTCAAGGTAAAGAGCTGGAAATCCCGATATTTATAAATTGCATGATCTATATTATTTTTATGTTGAAAAATTAAATCAAAAACTATGATAGTAATTCCAAGAGGAAAAATTCACAACTTCACTGCAAGATGGCTAGGGCCTTAATCTGGCGTAAAACCTTCCCTGGGATAACATTAATGTCTCATGAAAATTAGAATGCACTCTGTTTGTTGGTTCTCAAAAGATGCAGTCTGCCATTTGCATTTTGAATTTTTTAGAAAATTCGAAATCCAAGATACCTTTCAGGTGTGCCCTGAATATCCTATTTTTTCCCACTCTTTTTTTACTCAATTTTTAACCAGTCATATACTAAATGTATTTCTACCATCCTATTTTCTATGTTTACTTTTGTTCCAGAAGAAATTTTATCTTTTATTCTATTTGTAATGGAGTATTTCAGATTATAACTTTGTTCAACAAAAGTTTTTATCTTGAATTTTTTTTTATTTATTCTAATTAACACTACTGGATTTTAATATTTTGCTCATTGTAGTAATTGTTTTATTTAATTAATAATTATATTTTTGTTTCACTTTGATTAAATTTTAATATTAATTTCTCATTGCTATTTTTGTGTGCCATTTTATTATATTATCTTTTTAAAATTAAAAATTTGTGCAATATGTTTTGTAAGTTCAGAGTTCTTTTTTGTACTAAAATTTATGTATAATATATATTTTTTGCATTCTTGTTTACTGATCTTAAAATTATCAAAATTTAAAAGTTGCCAAAGTTTTATTTGTATGTTGCCAATTAATTTTTGTTATTTAGTTATTTTTAGCTTACTCAAATTTATTATATTTAGCTTACATTTTATTTACTAATCTAAAATTATAATGCTGTAGTTACTATTATGCAATGTTAATTATTTTTGCTAATATAAAATTTTTTAAATTGCAGATTAGCTTAAATAATGTACTTCATAATTTTAGAAACTTGTGTATTTTATTGTTTTTATTCTACAGTTAATAAAACAAACAGTAATAAAATATTTGATTAATATTATTATATTAATAATATAATTATTAATAAATTATTATTAAAAATATAAAAAAATAAATTATTATAATGAAAATAATAATTAAAAAATTATTTTATTAATATTTTAATATAAAAATCCAAAATATATAATATATTAATATTAAATTTTATTTTATTTATTTATTTTTTATTTGTTTATTAATATTAAATATTAATTATTATATTTTTTTGAAGTTTTAGGGGCACTGACTGCTGTAGTCATTAGCCCCTTCCACATCAAAAAGAAAAATAAATACTTTCCCTACCTGTTAAAAAAACACTAGCGACAAAATCTGTAGACTACTCTTGTCAAAACAGATCATCTAGAAATAGACTTTTCAAGTTGTATAACAAAACTCCAAAAGAAACACAATATGACAAGGGTATAAAGGGCTCTTGCCACTTAAAACCATAAACCATTTTTTATGAAAAGTCAAAAATCAATCAAATTCACACTTTCAAAAACACATTTACAAAAATTAAAAATGCACTTATTTAAAAAATGTAAAACATAATGATAAGAACGTAAAGATCCCTTGCCACTTAAACAAATAATGTTCATCTTTTCATTAAAATTCATGAAAATACATAAACACTGACCTCTTCTTAATGCTTATCACCTAGATTTTCCCTTGGTCATCCTTCCTTGTTCCTCTTCTCTATCTTCCTAAAGGCCTAGATGTCAAATTCCGATCTGAGGCCTCGAAGATGGAATCTTCAATTTCTCCATTGGAAATCACAGAGGATCACTTGCTGCCAGCATCAGACGACACCAGTTCCTGCGGCGTGGTGAGACGTACATCACAGTCCAGACTAGATGCACTCACTGCTAGAACATGTTGGGCGGCTGAAGGCCTCTGTCCTTTTGGAGAATCCATTTTTGTTTTAGTTAAATCCTCTTCTTCCAGAACTTTTGTATCTATTTTCTCAGTTCCTGCATGGGGAGTTTTGCTACTTCCACTTTAGCTACAGGCTTTTTGTCTATTCTGCTTTCACTGTCTTTCATTTTGTAACTGGTCGAAGGTTCATTCCTCAAAGGAGATGAATACTTGGACCCTCTGCCACGGAAGTTGTAGATGATAAATTATCCATAATCCAGAGTCTTGCCAGGCAGTGTGTTTCAAGGTATGGTTGGAGAGACAGTTGAGCATGCATTGTACCATTGATCCTGCTTGGGTTCCCCCAGTCAGCCGCCTCCCACAAATTTAACCCAGCCCAGGGAGTCAGGCACTGCCTGACCCATGATACTGACGTCCTAAGGCTTGCATGTGGCAGTAAGGGTTCTGGTACCCCCACCCATGGGACAATCCCTGCCAAGGGCCAAAGTGACAGGAACACAGTGGGTGGTGCAAGACTTTGGCAGAGCAAGCTCATAGCAGCCCACCCTAAACCTGGCTCCACAATGGAAAAGGGATGGGCAATCCTCATCTGCACTCCGCCCAGCGTTGGCAAAAACAGATCACAGTCACGCCCTCCGCCACCACTGTAAACAGTGAAACCGAGAAGCACAACTGCAACCAGCTGGGGACCGCCAATCCTAAACTCCAGAGGGATCTCCTGAGCAGAACCATTTTTCTGTTGGCTGATGTAAGCGAAAGTACCGAAGTTCCATGTTGTTGCCTGCCCCAGATGTGTGCATCGGTATAACTGCACAGATGCGGGGTTGGATGTCCAGGGCAATTATTTTATTAAATTTTTAGATTATTTTATTATAGTACAAAAATTAATGGAATAAATTATAATTTGTTATTATTAATTTTATAATATCACTAATACAATATTTGATTTGGGATATTGGGTTTTTCATATTTTATTTATAAGTTGTATGAATTAACTTTTTATTCTATTTTATTAAATTATTGAATTTTTTTTAAACATCAATAAAAAGACATCAAATAAAAAAATTATCAGAACTCTCTGTATGTAAACTCTTTGTATTTTGTTATTAAATTTTATAATAATAATAATATAACCATTATTACTACATTGGTACTGTTTTGGAATGTAATTTATTTATTTTTAGTTGGTGTTTACATGTGTAAGGATTAAAAATTTTCAATCTGTTTTAATGAAATTGCAAGGTTTTTATTTTATTTTAACGTAAAAGATTAAATGGAGTTAATATTATGGAGTTAGTTATGAGAACAATATTATACACATTTAATTAATGACTTCATTTATTTTCATTAGTATTTTCATTTTTCCATGTTTTTATTTTGATTCTTCAACAGTTGATGTAAAATAATACTTATTAAAATTTTTCTAAAAATTAATTCCATAAACCCCATTTAACTTAATCAAATGGGACCAAATGTTTTATTAGAATCTGAAAAAGTAGAAGTTTGTATAGGAATTGGTATTGTGAATTAGAAATAAGTAATTAACATAATTATAATATTTACTCATTAAAGTAAATTTTTATATAATTCATCGTTACTGAATTTTATATGCTTTAATTCTTTTTACTCATAGTTATTTAACATTGTGTGTAATTGCATGTAATTATATTAAAAAGAGAAAACTTAAATTCATTAAAATAAACAAGTCATTTTTAAATTAATTTTCTTTTACATTCTTATAGATGCTGTTAGCTTTTGAGGTTGATGCTTTTAGAAAAAAAAAATTTATCTGATTCATCAGTCATATGATCTTGCAGGCCCCCCAGCCAACTCTTATCCAACCACCCTTCAGAAGCTGATCAGCACTCACCGCAGGAAATGCCACCTTCATTGCCCCGAATGCTGGCCTGGTGGGCATTACCTTGACTGGTCTGCTCTCCCCAACCACCTGACAAAAAGTTTCTTTGTTTTCCTGTTCAGAGGTCAGGTCGTCTATATCTTTAATTAACAGATGGACTCTGCTCACTCTGCACCCAGTGACATTAACAACTTTGACCCTTTGAGCAATCTCCTTCTTCAGCTTTTCGGCAATGAATTTTGTGTTGCTTCTCCAATCATAGTATTCTACAATTCTCCTTAAACATAGCCGATTTTATCGGTGCCCTCACTAACACAAACTTTACTTTCGCTGTCCACAATCTTGACCACCACATGTATAAGGTCTATAATGGTTTTTTATCTTCATTGTCAACAGTATTTACTAGTAATATGTAGGTCACCTTGCTCTTGCAATTTAACTGCTTTGCACACTTGAGCGCTCTAAAGGAACCTTGCTGAGTCTCAGGTTGTCCTCCTGCATCAGTTTTCTAATTCATGGAACCCTTGTAATAATTTTCTCTAGGGTCCCAGATCATGATTCGCAGCCAAGTCAAAAACCCGTGCTGTATTGAAGTATTCTACAGCCGCAGGGTCCTCTACAATCTCAGTATTTAGAAAGCTCTTTAAACCATCTCTGTAATTTGAGGAGCTCTTTAGGCCATCTTGTAAGGATAAGCCTTGCTACCATATCCTCATCAGCTCCATCCTCCAATGCTGCTTTCACTTCGTGCATTCCATATGTTACTGGAATCTGTATAGTGACCTTGCTACACTTTCGTCAAACAAGTAACCTCCTTAGGAACATGCCAGCAGCCCCTTAGTTCTTCCAATTTTATCATATAATCTAATAATTTGTTAGCACATTCCTTAATCTCTGTTGTAGTGTTAACATTGGTGGCAATCAGCTTACTTAAGTATTTGATTTGCCCATCCAAAACATCTAATATTGCTTAGAATTGAGTTTTACCTTGTGCTTGTACCATGCACAAGGTGTTAAAGTACAAGGGTATGCACTTCAGTATCCTATTGTCTTCTTTTCTTAAGTAACCTGTAAGTGAATCAGCACTTTTTGGTGACTTGATAAGTCCTTGTAGCTCCTGGGTTATTGATCACAAAAGGGCCACTCTCCTCTGGTTTTGACACAGATTGTCCGGCACCTTGTACTGGTGATTGAGGAAGACTTTTCTTGGGTTTAAACCCCTGAGATTTGTGCTGCTGAATTCTTCAATTTAAGTAAATTACAAGAAGTACTGTCATCAAAATGTTTGCAATACAATGGCAAAAGTGGTTTGGTAGTTATGATGTGGGAAGGATTCCCTGCCACAACTAACCTACACTTTACGCAGTGAAGTTCAGAAGACAAGTGACAGGTTCGGAAGCCTTGTGACAATTCCGGTCGCCACCCCCCTGTTCCTAGCCCTCATGGGCTTTAATGGAGGTCGTCTTTTGACCCTCTAATTTTTTACATCTCGCAGTAATAAGTCAGGCCTCATTGGGATGCCACCAATATAAATTCCTTGGTAGACATTTACATCAGTGAATTATGACTCAGCCTTCACCTTTGCTGTAGGCTTCTTTCGGACATCTTGACTGTCCTGCTTCATTGCCTAACCATTACTAGTTATCCTATTACTAGTCATCCTACTTCATTACTAGTTAACATGTTCGCGGAAACATGAACCCCACGCCTAGTTCTACATTAAATTGAGCTATTGTGTGTAAATGTCTCATAATATTTGAGACAATCAGTAAATAACATACCACAAGAATTGTTGTTTGCAATAACAGAATGTATTCATAGTTCCCTTGGTGAACATAGTTCAAACCCCTAGTTTGATTACTACTTCGGACTCTTCGGTCTGATTTATCAGGGAGAGGAGACCACAAATATAAAGACAGTTTAAAGCCCGCCAGAACTTGCGAACTGCAAACTATCGAAAGTAGGAATAATTCAATCAGTTTTACGAGGTAAACAACAAGCCTGAAGACCTGCCTAAACTTGTAGACCGAACTAGCCTATTAAAACTAACCTTTATAACCAATAGTAGAACTAATGATTAATAAAAGTTATAACGACAAAAAATTTTAATTATACTAAAAAACTCCTCATAAAAGTTATTCAACGATCAAGCCAAAGAGTACTTACAGTTTGTCTAAAACTCCAATTAAAGCCATGAAACACGAGTCTATGACCCTTGTCAATAGACTATATACCGCACAATGACAAAAAGCAAATATAAAACACAAAAACGCTTACTTACACTAATACTCATGCATACAACTATAGTTCGAACTTTTACACTTACAAACCAAAAAAATGATCAACGAACAATCCAAAAAAACCACAAAACTGACCAAAAAGACTATCAGAAAAAAAGACACCTGCATACTCTAACCACTAACTCAAAACTTGAGTGAGTTTATGTTTGGTATTCCAAAAAAAGAGTTTAATTTTAGTTTGAAGTTGGGTAGAGGTCACTGATCGCTCTGTTTGTGTTTCAGTTCAAACTCCCCAGACTGAATGCCTGGTTTTACTGTTCTTGACAGCAGTGAATTGGTTACCATATGGGATAAAAACTTGTTTCCTGCAACACTTCGTAGTGCTTGATTATCAAAAGGTTTGGGCCGAAGCCTAGTTTGTTAGGACTGAAATGGTTAGTTTCAGAATGTAAGTCTTCAGCCATAACTGTGGTGAACAGACACTGACCACTTTGATTGGTTCCTTCTGTCTGATAGAAGGTGGATTTGAATTGTTGGTCTGATTCACGGTTGGTATTTTATTCCCCACCTTCCCTGCATATATCCAGCCGTCCCTATCCACCACCTGGGAATGTACCAAATGTGGGCGCAACTTAAAGGACAGAAGAACATTGTGTAACCAAGACAAAACATACAAATAATTGTATCAGTTGATCCTAAAATTAAACAAGTAGTTAAAGACTATAATAGTAAAACATTCAAATTATAATTTCACAAAATAAAAGCGTAATTAGAAATAAATACAAATACTGTTGAATGATGTACAGTAAACAACATAAAAATGTACAATACAGAAAACATTATTTCACAATTAATCTCTCTGTTGAGTTTCATTAATAAAAAATTAAAGATTTGTAATTATAGAGTATATTTTAGAAACTTTAAACATTTTATTAATTTCATTTATTTCCAAATTCCAAAGAAAATTTTAAATATTTTTTAATACTTACCTTATATTCATTTGGTTAGGAAAGTTGAGTATGTTTGTTGCTAGTGTTTTTCGTCAATCATGAGTAAATTATTGTATAATAAATAATTAAAGATTTTTTATATCACGTTTTTATATGCCATTAAATTTGTCATATCATTGTCATATAACTTGAGTTTTAAAAATTTATTATTTCATTTAATATGATTTAATTATCTTTTTATTATAATAAAATCAATCATTTTGCTTTATGTTATCTGTTCATATGATTTTTACAGTCGTGATGCTTGTAATGCATACTGCGGGAGTAATGATGTACATTGTATAGCCAGTTGTTGTAGTCAGCAGAATGATGATGTCGCTTGTAGGTTTATTATAACTTGCAGTTGATGGCTTGGTTATAAAATTAAAGTATGTTATGTCTACATTACATTCAGCTCGATGAAGAACACAATCTGAAACCATTTTCCTTAGAAAGTGTGTCATGGGGTGCTTGTTTTTCTTGAGAACAACTATGTCTGTTTTTGAGAGTGACTTGTGATTTATTTTAAGTCGCATATAACTTTTAAAGGTTATGGCACTTAATGTAACATTAATTAAGCTAATGGATTAGGACCAATACAATAAGACTGTTGGCTCAGTTTGTATATTTATGTAACATATCAGGGGATTATTTCATATTGATTCCTTGAATGAGCTTGACATTTTTACTCTTTATGTGAAGATAGATTAATGGAGTATAATTTAAGTTTAATATTACAGTGTTGGTGGATTATAATATAATGTAAAAAGTGTAAAAAATGTAAGAAAAATATATTAATTTTATATATGCTACTTGTTTTTAATTAGTTCTTGTTATTTTAATAATTATTGCATTGAAAATACCATTGTTGTTTTTATGTAAGTATTTAAATATTATTTGTTTTATATTATTTTATAAAAATGTATTTGAAACCTTATAAATGTATATGTATGTTATAATTTTTTGTATTGTTATGTAATAATTATATTAAATACAATAAATTTAGTTATTTCATATTATATGCTATAATTAATTGAATAAATATGTAAACACTGATATGTTACTGTAGTCAGTGTTAATATTTTATAAATGTGATTTATTTCATATGTTATGATATTATAAATAAAAATAAAATAATAATTTATCAAAGTTATTATTTTGTTTTTTGTTTTTAACATTCTCTTAAAATATTTTGTTATATTATTACACTTATGCATAAATGTTACAGATCTGACATTGTTGTTTCATAGAATAGAAGAAATGAGTGTCAAACTCCATAATTTACATTTCTTTAAATGTTTACCAAATTAAATTGTAATTTCAATTATTTTGATTTAATCCATTTTTTTATATTCTGAATTAACTAGAGTAAATGTGAACTGATTTTTAACCCTTTAAATGAAAGTAGTGAAAAAAGTGCATTCTCACATGCAGCCGCATCCACCATCAGTATCTTTACACATTATTTTTGTTCATGCTAATCTTTATCTGTATTTAACTGTCAGGTCTTTTCTTGAAGATGCCTGCCACTTGATTCCTCAGTAATGTAAATTTTACTTTTCTGGTAAATATAGCTAGAGTGGCTATATTAAAGGGGAAAGTTTGGTGACCTTATCAAAAATGGGGTATCAGGTTTTTTACCAATCTTTACATTTTAGGGTCCAGTTAGTTCGTCTAGACCCAAAAAAACATATGTATATATGTATTTATCTGTGTCCGAATATGTATATATTTTGCACTACCTTTACCCTTATATCTCAGGTTGACCAAACAAATTTTCTTTAAATTTGGCTCAAAAATTTCTGTTCATGGGGGATTGATTGATCATATTAATTTTATTTCAACATTTTTGTTAAAGGGGTGGAGGGATAACATGAAAAAACAATTTAGATTTTCTGCAGAGGATTTTAGAGAAAACTGCATTAAAGCAAATTGTTATCTACACCACATAAATAATGAAAACAATTTCAAAACTTAACTCCCACCTCATAAAATTAAAATATATGTTTTTTGTTGTTTTGCTCTATCTTCCTTAAATTAAAATTTTTTTGAAAGTTTATACTTCAGATATAGAGCTATAAAGAAATATGTAGAGTTTTATAAAATTTGGACCTTTCTTTTTCCTGTTTAGCCTTCAGTAATTACCTTTCAGATAATACTTCAGAGTATGAATGAGGATGATATGTATGAATGTAACTGAAGTGTAGTCTTGTGCAGTCTCAGTTCGACCATTCCTGAGATGTGTGGTTAATTGAAACCCAGCCACCAATGAACACCAGTATCCACGATCTAGTATTCAAATCCATGTAAAAATAACTGACTATACCAGGACTAGAATGCTGGAACACTCGACTTCCAAATCAGCTGATTTGGGAAGATGCATTCACCACTAGACCAAGCCGGTGGGTAAAATTTGGACCTAAAATCCATAAAAGTTTGTCTGATAATTTTATTTTTTTTATTTTAGTCTTTATCAAAGAGAGTGTTAGATATAGAGAAACAAATTTAGTACTTAAACAAATAAACAATTAGTTACTTAAACAAATTTGTTAAGCTTAACCTGTGTATGAATATTTTAGAAATTTTCTAAGATTTATTCCCCACTTCAAAAAAAAAATATTTGTATATTCTGTTTTTTTTTATTTTTTGGCTCTAACTCTTGGGATATTAAAATTCATTTAGCTTTGGCATCTATATTATATTCTGGAAGCAATTTTTTTCTTCAGTATTTTCATTAGTTATATATTTTTTTTAAATACTTTTAAACAAGTCCCTTTTAAATTAATTTTGTTATTTATTTATAAATAAATGAAATTTAACCTTACCAACAATTTGTCTGTGTTCTCTTTTCTAGCACTTTCGATCACTCGACCATCCTTAGGAAAAGTTATTCTTTAATTTCAGATATTTAAAATTAAATTATGTAAAATGTAAATTTATAAAATGTTAAAATTACAACAACTTGTCGTCATAGTATAATGTTAGTCATATCTGTTATATAAGAAGATATCATCTAAGAAGTTATCATCTAAAAAACGTAATTTTGTTGTTAGAGATCACTTTATAAATAAATTTTCCCCACTGGGAAAGTCATGCAATATTTTGCCAGTTTTTTTTTTATTTTTAAATTTAGTGTTTTTTTTTGTAATTTTTGTGATAGTTTACATTTATTATTATTATTATTATTATTATAAGTCGAGAACATAAATCTGCAAAAATATTTTTATTAACTAAAAGTTTCTTTTGTTTGTAAGAAAGCGATTTCTCAGATAAATATATATTGTAGATTTTGTCTTATTTGTTTGGGTTAATTGAGAGATATATGAGATAATGAGAATGCAATGGGGTTTTTACTATCTATAGATGATGACATAGTTCTATCTTTAATGGTGTCAAATGATAGGCAGTATTTTGTACTTATTTCAGGCAATATTTCAAATGATATACTTTGTAATTTTTAACTCAAAAGTTAAACTTAGGAAAGGCAAATGATGTTAGGTATACTAATTATTTTCATGTACGACTTAGTAAGAATAATTTGCCATACAAAATTTTGTTTCTAAAAATTATTATGGCTGGTAATATAATAACCGATTGAAAAAAACTTTTTTGGTGACATTTATATTAATTTTTTAATTCAGCACCTAATTGTCATCAGGGATCTTGCTACAACAATCAAAATAGACGAGACTTGCCTTTTTCAAAAGAAAATGCAATATTGGACATATTTATCTGTCACTTCAATGTTTGGTGGTTATGTTACAAAACCAAAGGTTGTTTTCTGCTACTGTAATGGACATAACTGTTGAAAAATTTCTGTGTGCAATAAAGAATCTATCTTGCCAAGAACAATAATAATTCAGATTTACGGGCATCATGTATCTAACAGCATCATGTACCAAGTATTTGTAACTTGCCTTACAGTATCTGTGAATCATTCTGAAAATTTTGTAGAATCTAATCAGTTACACAGACTAAATCTGGAATCATTGTGGACTTAAATAAAGCTCATAAACTGAAAAGAGTTTGGTATTAGCCAGGAGTTACTGGATTATCTTTGTGAATTCATTTGGAGAAAACAAAATAGACACGGATCTTTTTTGAAAATATACATATTGTACTTACTTCCAAAACAATGAATTTTTTAATTTGTATTACAGTAGTATAGATAGTTTAAATTGAGTGGCGTAAATATTTTCTCTAAAAATCCTAATTATTTTTAATAAAGCTACTTTATCCAAATTTGATAGGCAAGTTATTTGCTAATGCTAAAAATGAATTGCTACTGAAAATACAGTGGCTGACTTTCTAGAAAGACTTTGACTACCATTCGTACAAAAATCAAACAAAAATTTTAAGAACTTAAAAACCTTTTTGAGAAATTTCTGAAAATTTGAAGCTCTATTTTATTTTTTATCCTGCCACTGTAGATTTATAAATAAATGATTTTTTTTTTGTTTTTTAACGTGTACTGTATTTCTGTCTTTATAAAATGACAGATATATTACATTTTGGTAATTATATTTCCATTTTAAACAAAAAAAATTTGTTTAAAGAAAAAAATTAGTTTTATTACTATGAATTTTTACATGTGGAGATTATTTTTAAAAATCATTCAGTCAATAAATTATTGCTAATTGTATTTTTTTACAAATTAAATTTTATCAGAATGATTCAGCTTATTTTTATTTATCAATTACATAAAGAATGTCAAACAAATGTGAAAAAAGAAACTGTTTTATGTCAGATAATTAGTAATGCCTCTGTAAAACTTTTTGCTAATTATTATAAAAATAAACTATTATCAGATAGAATTAATTAACTCCATCTTATTGTTTCTTTTTTTTACAAATGTTTGTTTAACTTTCACTTAGGCTAATTTAACAAAGTTTTTTCCTCATTATCAAACATGTGAAATGTCATATAGAATCTGCCAATAGCCTGCTGTATTTTTTTTAAAGTCTTGCTGGTTAAATTTTTTAGTTTTATTTTTTTAAATCCTACATATTTAAAAATATAATTTTATAAACATATTAACATTTAATTTTAGGTTGAAAAATAGTGAAAATATAAGTAATAAAATAAACTATAAAATATAAATAAGAGATGAGATATATTGATTTGTCAACTGTATTTCTGGTATCAAATTATTTGATAAGCAAACAAGCCCAAAATAGTGTCAAAGATGCTTGTTTTCTGTATCCTTGTATTTTAAAACAGAATTAATATCTCAAGAATGAATGAAAACATGTACCAAAATTCAATGTACATGTTCAGTTTGACATTTCTTATAAAATGATTTTTGAGGTTTTGCATTTAAAACTTCAAAAAAAGCAGCTTTTTAATTTTTGAATGATAAAGATCTATGGAACTACCTAGTTCAGTAGAATGATTTATTATTAAGGTAAAATCTAAATTATTTTATTTTAAAAAAATAATACTTCTTAAAATGTAGATATGATTGAAATTATTTTGGCTCAGTACTCCAATTTTCAAATTGGAAGAAGTTAAGCTGTATTGTGAGCCTGATTTGTGTCTTCATCTAGGAAAAAACTCCTAAACTCTTTTTTTCAAGTATAAAATGTATTTTTATTATAGGTATAAACCATAGATAACATTTTACTGAAGACAGAAATTCTTAATTGATTCCTTTTAATTGAATTTGTATATGAAGTATTATCAGAATGTAATAAAACACAGTACGGATGTGCACAAACATTAAAGTTACTGCAGCAATCCTCAGACATTCAAATATGTTTATTGTGATGAACTGAAACATAGATAAATGTTAAAACTATCACTTTAACCATAATTACACATTCTTTTCAGAAACAAAAAGATTTATTCGTAAATCAACAAGTCGTAATTATTTATTAATTAATTACGTTATCAGATAAAATATTCGTGTCATTACTAGCAGAATGTAATTTTTGTTTTTTTAGAATTGAGAATTATTCTTCTATCCTATTTTGATTTCGTGCTCTAATGATTTCTACTACAACTTTGTTGTTAGAAATTGTATTTGACTAAATGAGATATCATTTTGTTAGAATAAATGTTTCAGAGTTAAAACAATGAAATGTTTGAACTAAACATTATAAAGATCTTAATGATTAAAAATTTTTAATTGTTGCATTTTCTAATTTTTTAAAATATAATAAAAATACAAGATTTATTCATTCTGAAGTAGAGCATGTTTGTTCAAACATTTATAATAAATGCTTTGTAGAATATTTCAATCTGTTGCTGAAATATTCATTTTTATTCAAGGATATACAAAGGAAAACTGATGGGAATTGAAAAATTTTCAAACATGTAGGAATTTGTTATATTTTAAATGCCTCAAATTACTTATCAAATTTTTTCGTGTGCGTGCACACATACGCACACACAGAACCTGTTATTTTTATTTATTTACATTTTATTGGGTATTGTTGTAATTTCCTCACTTTACTGTTTGTATTGCAAGAAATTGATTGCTATTCATTTCTTGTATACTGCAACTACTGTAATGTACAATGAGTACAGTACAAACATGTATAGTGTCTTTTTATATATACTGTACAGTGCATGTATGGTAGCACTGTGTAGTATATACAGTAATATGAAACTTGCCCTACAATATTAACAGATGAGTTATGATTTCATAGATATGGAATTCATTTAAAATAACATGTTATGTTTTAGTTGTTACAAAATTAAAAAAAAAAATTGTACTGCAATACGACTTGAATGACTATAAAATAGGGATTTTGTCTTAATTCAGAGTGAGAAAAATAAAATAAAATGACTGTCTGAAGTATAATGAACAGTAAGTTGTGCCAACAGTAAGTATTGTTTGTAATAATAAACAAACATTAAGATAAATGGAAAACATGTAAATGTATTTCCATGTTTACATTGTGGTAAATTTACCCTTGGGATACATTTGGGATGTTTTTTGATAAAGACATAAACACATTTATATATTATTGGTACTTGTGAATTATTCTCTTTGATGAAATATGAATATTTTATTGAATATAATGTGAATTTCCTGTTAGCAGAGAGGTCTATGATCAAACATTGATCATATCTAATTGAAAGTTTGATAACTTGATCAATTAGTGAGAATTTATCTGATACAGGACTGTAAAATTTAATTTAAAAAAATTATTTAAAGGAATATTTCCTCCAGGCAATGGGTAAACTCCCTCAGAAAATTAGGGTATTTTTATACAGGTGGGAGCAGTGATCATTATACAGGGTCATTCACGGGAACCGGATGTTTTTAAAATAATAAAAAAATTGAATATTTACTTTAAAAAAGTTTTATTGGTACTGAAACAATTGTTAAATCAAAGCATTTGTTACTTACTCATGAACGAAAAATTATGTCCGGCAAGTGATGTCCATTTTGGGCAATACATTGTTGTAGCCTTTCACGGTAACTGACCTCAATTCTTTGCAGCATGTCTACTTCAATCTGGGTGATGTGTGACGAATTGCGATCTTTAGGTCCTCCAATGTACGCGGTTTATTGCCGTACACACGCGATTTCAGAAACCCCCCACAGAAAAAAATCACAACTACTCAAGTCGGGGGACCGAGGGGGCCAAGGAATGTCGCCGAATCTGGAAACGATCCGTCCCGGAAACAAGTTACGGAGAACAGCCATCGTTGCCCTCACTGTGTGCGCTGTAGCTCCATCCTGCTGGAATAACTAACATTTTGAAAAACGTATTCAACATCGCAATGTAATGATCAGCTGTTACAGTTACGGCAGCGTCATTTTCTTCAAAAAAATATGGTCCAATAACACCGACCTTTCCTATTGCACACCAGACAGTCACCTTTGGGCTATGAAGTGGTCTCTCGTGAAGCTGATGTGGGTTTCTTTCTGCCCAATACCGGCAATTCTGTTTGTTGACGAAGCCATTCAGATGAAAATGGGCTTCATCACTCATTAACAATAACAAATTTCATTTTCTTCAAAAACGGTAAACATTTGTCGACAAAATTGTAATCGCTGCGTGAAATCTTGCTCGTTTAACTGCTGCACGACGGCTATCTTGTAAGGATGGAAATGTAGGTCTGTATGCAGAATTCGTCTTACCGTACTTGTGCTCATTTGAAGCGCTGCTGAGTGCCTCTGAATAGAGCGGCGTGGGCTTCTGACAATGGCTTCCCTTACTCGTTCGATGTTCTCCGGAGTGCTTTTTCGCTTTTTGAAAAAACCCGGTGGTTTTTTCTTCAATATTGAACCACTTGTTCGAAGGTTGTTTACTCATCGCAATATTGTGTTACGAGAAGGGACACTTGCATTACGATGGATATTAAACTGACGGCGAAAATCTCGCTGAACAGCAGTTACGGATTCGTCATTTCGCACAAAACTGTCATACCCGTACAGGCGTTGGTCTAGCATCCACGGCTCCATCTCAATGACTAAAATGTAAATGCTATGAACAAAGGAAACGTCAGACACCAGCCACGTGCCCCTCCCACCGCGAACGCCTGAGTACAACCCACTTCAAAAACATCCGGTTCCCGTGAATGACCATGTATTATTGATCACTTCAACTAAAAACTGAAACACATTGGTTTCCTCTAGATAATGTAATCATTTGATTTTTTAAAAAGAAAACTTGCTTATTTGTCCCCATATTTACAAAAATATCTAACTGAAAGTATAAATCATTCAGTTTGACCACTGGAGAAGTAATGTTTTATTACTATTTGAAATTGTCAATTGTTTACATATTTGGCAATCGCTTCTTTGCTTCCTCCCGAACTATTTAATTATTGACTTTCAAAAATAAGACAATAATGCATTTTGAAGGGTACATGAAGTCAGTGCTAAGAGTGTCTTTAACTTAATGTTGAAAATTGATAAATAAAATACTGGCTATATTTATATAGCAATGATTGAAAGTATCTTAAATTGATTAAAATACATGAAATTGCATTCTAACACGAAATATTAATTTATCAGTAAACTGTCACCATAGACCAAATAATTGTACTTGGCCAGCTTTCCCTAAGCATTCAGTCATATCTGATTGTAAATTCTCAATGTACATTAATTGAAAGCTGTCTGTCAGAATGTGTAGTAAACAAGCTGCAAAACTATATAAAGGCATTGCATTGATGTGGAAATTATATACATGTAATATCATTGTGGTTTGCTACTTTAGCTGCATGGATTTTTCATGTCACCTTAAATAACTGCTACACAATGGATTACCTTATTCTCGACATAATAGATCATATAGCATTTTGGTGCAGATTTTAACCAGCTCTCAGCATCGAGTTGTTTTTCACTGCTACCTTAGCTACTTCAGTTTTTTAAATACGAATTCGTACTTCTACTGGGAGCTATGAGAGAATTAATTCATTGCAAAGCCAGAATTTGAGTCATCAGGACTGTTCTCATATCATTTTGCAAAATATTGCTATACATCACTATAAATAAATATTAATTTAATTATTTGTAGTGGAGAATAGGTTGCATTAAGGATTTATGGTAAAAACATTTTATAAAAATAATGATTATGATGTGCAATGAAACTTTCGTAAGCCTTTCCCTTTTTGGTGCATGACCTGCTTCCAATAACTGATGATGTAAAGATGTGAGAAAATTTTGAGGTTTAAGAGTTCATTGTTGACAAGTTATGTGCTGGTTAAGATAATAAACTACCTCTATTAATATGATCAGAGGTAGTCCTTGTGAGGTTTAATTGGCCCTTTCCTCTCCCCAATCTTTTCTTTATTTCTTCTTGCTGCCCAAGAAAGAAAAAATTGGGCAACTGTCAAACACGGGAGGTGGATTAGCTACTCTGATTCCATCTGTAATTCATGTTGGTGCCAGTACAAAACACTGATTTGTGGCTGTGATTATTTAAGAATTGTTTCTGCAGTAGTTAAGAATAACAACTGAAAACTTTCTAACCTCCATTAATTTATTTATTACTGATTATGAAGAATAAGTTAACTTACTTTGCTAAATAAATGTGGTTTTTTGGTGCAGATTTTAACTAGTACTTGGCATCTTAAGTTGAGTAAGAGTTATTTTTCATGGGTCCTGAGGTACTTCAGTTTTTTAAATATGAATTCATACTTACACTAGGAGCTGTGAGAGAATGGGCACTTTTGAATATATTACAAAACTAGAATTTGAGTCAACAGGACTGTTACCACATATTTTTGTTATATATCACTAAATATTGATTTAATTATTTATAAAGGAGTATAGGTTGTTTTGTGGATTTATGGTGAAAGTATTTTGTAAAAATAGTGATTAAGATGTGCAATAAGACTTTCATAACCCTAAAATTTCATATTCTTATAAAAGTAGAAAAGTTTGTATAAAAATATTCATGATTCATTATTGAAAAATGATGCTATTTTTTATGCTTTAAAAAATATTATGTTATTTATAAAAACTGCAGTGTAGATTTTCAAGAATCTACAAATATTGTGCATCTGAGATTTATGTCACAGAAAACCTATATCATTGCTTTTTACAAACAATAGTAAAATGAAAATATGTCACAGTTGTATAAAAACTAATTGTGCTCTGAGAAGGCTGTAGAGCAAGGTCACTGTCAGTATCTTGAGATTTCTAAGGCACATTTGTTAACAATTAAAAAGTAATATTTGCAAAAACAGTTTTGCAAAATCACATCCCCACCCCAAAAAATTCTCTTTACTAGTGGCTAAGTGGAGTATACTGCTGACCTTCATAGGGGAAGACACCCTTCGTTCCTAGTCCTTATGGGGTTTACCGGGGGTCATCTTTGAAACCTCGGCTTTTGACATATTACAGTCCGCCTCGGCCAGAATGCCACGAGTGACTTTCTCATCGGTGTACTACTATTTAATGGATTCAAATAGTCAATAGTACCTCCTACCACCACAAGGAGTGCTAGTGTAGCACTGACATGCTAAATTAAGTTGTGCGTGTATGCGTGTTTAAGCCGCGTGACGCGAGTCCTACAATTGTGTTGTCATCTTTTATTTCAATGGGAACAGTTTTTGGGATATTATACGAGGCTAGGCTGATAAATTTTGCACATTATCATGCTACACGGGGATAAAAGGTACTATAGAGTTGGGCATGACAGCATATGATAGCTAAAATTCCTCTCTACAAACCTGCGATAATGCGTTGAAACCGTTTACCGGTTTGTTTTCAGCAGCAGTTGAAATGGAGTCGAGTACAGCCAGTATGTCAACACGGTTAAAACAGCGCGCACTGATCGAAAGCGGTTTACAGCAGTGAAACTGGTGACAGCAGTACTATGAATAGATGAGCGTTAAAATTTTGTGAATGTGAAGCTGGTAAAGCGACAATTGAGGACGTATTTCGCAGCGGACTACCAGTTTCTATTAATGACGAGAAACATCGAAAGGAGGTGTACGATTTGCTTCAAAGTGAGCTGTGCAGATTTTATGGTAACCCAATTGCTCGATAATATGGCCTACTCGTGCTTTAGATATGCCTAACGGAATAGCGATGCGTTGCTGGGCGATTCGCCGATCACTTTGAAGGAAATCGTCCACCTCCTTTCGATGTTTCTCGTCAGTCACAGAAACTGGTCGTCCGCTGCGAAGTGCGTCCTCAATTGTCGCTTTATCAGCTTCACATTCGCGAAATTTCATCTCCCACCTATTCACAGTACACCTGTCAACAGTTTCACTACCGTAAACCGCTTTTAAACGATTAAAAATATTTGTAGGATTTACATTTTCTACTGTTAAAAATTCGATTACTGCGCGCTGTTTTAACCGTGTTGATATATTGGACGTACTCGACTCCATTTTAAATGCTACTGAAAACAAACCGGTAAACGGATTTTAACGCATTATCGCAGGTTTGAAGGGTGATTTTAGCCATTATAAGCTGCCTCGCCCAACTCTGTAGTACGTTTTATCAACGTGTAGCACGCTAGTGTGCAAACTTTATCAGCTGACTCTCATAAGCTTTTAGCTTTTATATTACTTATATTACTTTCGAATTCAGTTTATTTGGTGATGAATTCATAAAAATAACTGTTTTGAGATAATATAAATCATAAATACTGTATTCAGTTAAAATTTATAATAATTTACAACCATATTTTGTAAGATGTCATAGATACTGTTGCTCTTTATTGATAATTTCATTTAATTTTTGGAAAGATTTACCACTAAATAAGTTTGCCAAATTACAAAGGATATAGAAGTTTAATTAAAAGTATATAAGGTGAATGGAAAGGATTAGTAAAAGAGTCTGTAAAAAATAAATATAAATTTAAGAAATAGAAACATCCGAAAAATAAATATATTACATGTGTTTGTGATTGTTTTATGAATGGAACACTAAGTTTTAGTTTTATTTTTTTACTGATAAATTCTTCTGGTTCTGGTCTTGATTGATGTATATGCTCAAATGTAAAATTTTTAAATGACTAGAATTAAGAATATTGTCTCATTTTGGTTACAGATGAAGCATTTACTTTTAATTATGTGATTTGAAATTTTTTTTTTTTTAATTTCAGGTTGAGTATAAATCATCTTTTTATGTATAGCTTTATAAAAACAATCACTTTATAGAAACGTGATTGAAATTATTTCTTGTACTGAATTATACAAAATGAGAATTATAAATTATTACATAAATTAATTAATTAACCCAAATATTGTAAAAGAGGTAAATAAAACTTTAAAAAGTTAATAAAATAGTTAATCCATTTTATTTATATATAAATGGGAACACATCTAGGTAATTCTTTTTCTATTTTTTATTATCACACTCTATTAACATACAAATAAATAGTAAAACTAAATACTAAAATTAACAATTACCTTTTTTTTTACTTTTTATTAAACAATTATTAATAATTAAAGTATTAATATGTAAATTAAGTTTACAAACTAACTGTAAATGTTGATGAAAATTTCGATTTACTATTATTTAAGTAATTAATACAATTGTTATTGTATTAATTAATTACGAATTAAATATTTTCTGGTTAATTTTAAATTAATCTGTAAGTAATATTTCATTATGTTGTGGTATATTAAAGAAATATTTTATTTTTCAGCTATGTAAAGGAGATGCAAGTTTTTGTGACGGTATTTGCCAAACATTTTCATGCATTATTTAATCATAGGTTCTGTTCTAATCTGATTAATGAGTTTTTAGAGGTTTTAAGTGTTTAAAGAAGATTCAGCTGTTTTATGTGTACTGTTGAAGTGTTCATAAAATTTAACCAGGTATATATTCTCGTAAACTTTTTTACAGTAGTAAAATAATATTTATAATTTATTAAGTTCTCCATAACCTATTATAATTTCTTCTTTTTTCCTATTTTATATAAATATTTCAATTCGTTTATTGATTACTAAATCATAATGTTCTTAATCTTAATCTTTATGTTCTATATTTTATGACTAATTAACTAAATGAGCTTGATGCTTGTTTGTGGGAATATGAAGTGGAAATTTTGTAGTGTATGAAAACTGTGAAAAGTTTTCATCTCTTAACATTCTAATCTGGGACCTTCCATATAAAAGGCTGACATACTACCACTTTGTCATGGAGCCATTATGTTATTCTAATGTATAATTTTATAATATAATTTATATCATGTGATAAAACAGAAATGCAAATATTTACATTCTTTTAACAAGAATATTTTTTTTTTTTTTTTTTGATGAAAACAAGTAATGTATTTATACAACTTGTACTTTCACATTTGAAGATTTGATTGTTTGTTATTTGCAATTTATTCATTTATTTTATTTTTTATGTTAAAGATGTCTTTGTTATTAACAAGTATAGTAATTTATAAATCTTATCAGTACATTTTTATAAGTATATAAATATATATTTTTATATATATTTTTTTGTTTGTAATGTACATTTACGTTTTCTTTATTGTAATAAATTCTAAATGAAAGTATTTTCTATTTTATTATATTTAGTTAAAACTTGATGGTTTTAAGTTGGTAGTAACATTGATAATTATTACTAAGAGGATCTTGACGCTGTTCTTTTTACAGTAAACATTTATATTTCCATAATTTTGTTTATTCTTGTTGCTAAATTACGATAATTGAGTTGAACTCATTACTTAGTACATTTGGAAGTTACAGAATGAATCTTTTATACAATTCATTATTTTCTCCATAATTAATAAAAATAACAAAATTCCTTAACTTGTACATGATTGCTTTGATATTTGATTTTCTTATGTTTTGTTTTCATTAGAACAGATCTAGTTCTCTGTCTTAAATCATAAAACTTTTAAGATTTTAAATTTATTAATTTTGTCATTCTGATGCGAATGCAGTAATTTTAACTATTAAAAACTTTAAAAAATTTGTTAATCTTAAATTAGCTTTTACTAAAGTTAAAACAATTAGAATCATAATAATTGTATTAATTAATACGGCTTACTATTTTAGAATAAAGATTTTAGTTTGATTTACGTTCTCATTTCCATTCTGACTGATTTCAAAATGATGATGAGCCTGTAAATTCTCTGTCAGGTTAATTATAGGTATTTAATGTTGTAAGTAACTAAATAAAATAATAAATAAACAGAAATACATTGTATAGTTATAACAAATTTTATTATTAAAAACAAATAGTAATATAATTTGCAGAATTCTGATCTTAGATGGATTTAAATCATTATCTTGTATCTTTCTTTAAATGTTAGTTTTTATTTTATTAGATGTTTTTTCTTCAATCTGTCTAAGTTTTGAAATTCTGAAATATTTTTCTATCTATTTATTAGTTTATGTCAAAAAAAATCGTGTCCTTTTTTCATTTTACTTTTGAAAATAACTTTTCATGTTACATCTAGATAATTTATGTAAATCTACTTATACATTCACCTATATAATTTAACTTATTAATCTATTATTTAATCTAAAATAATTTATCTGAAGTTTTTGAATGTTATATTCTAATCATTCTTTTTCAAACTGGGTTACATAAAAACATTAGAAATTATAAAACTTGTAATCATGTATTATTATGTAAGGAATTATATGGTTGTATCATACCATGTATCAGCACAAACTAGTTACTGCTTATTAAAGTTATATTATTTTACAAGTTTATAATTTATAGAATGAACATTTTTCTTTTTATTTTATTTGACTTTATACAATTTCCTTAATTTAATACCACAACATTTTTTTAAAAATATAGTGATAATAAAAATGATTAAATTCAACTATTACTAGTCCACTTATTTTTTATTTTTCTATGAAAGACAATTTTATTTTTAATACAGATATGTTGATACAGATTGACAATTCTTTTCTTAATCTATCATATCATTAAAACAAAAATAATATAAATATTAAAAAAAAAATATATGAATAAAATTTTATGAAATTTATGAAACTATAATTATTTTTTATGTTTTAGTACATTAATTTTCAGTTTTTATTTTACAATTATTGTTCGTAAATTATTTTGTCAGTCATAGTAGTTATACTGTCAGTCGATAATTAAAAATTTTCAGTTTCACTTTCAGAGATTCAATTTCCGCATTAACTAATTACGTATGTAGTACTCATTGATTTTACACCTTCTCTATTAGATAAATATTCACACTGAATATTATTAATAGTAATTTCAAGAATTATTTCTACTTTATGGGTTGTTGTTTAATTTTTGTCAGTAAATATTTGGTTGTTAATTCATCTGTCTGGTCGGGTGGTTTACCAATATCTGGTAGTTTTTATAACAATCTCAAAAATAAAATGTTTAAGTTCCAATTTTAGGTTGTCATTTATTTTCTTTTCAAAGTTGAGTTATGAATTGAAAGTTATCTGAAATTCTTGTATATTTGTTTTATTTTTGTTGTTGTTTATACAGTAATTTTAATTTATATCGTATGTTAAAAGTTAAAATTTACTTGATATAATTAAGAGTTTAAATTCTATTTGAATAAAAAACCGGAATACTTTTTATCACTTAGAGTATTTTTGTCCATCAGTAGTCATTTTAGTCATATTAAATTGTGGCCATTATGTTACTTTTATTAATTTTTATCGTAGTCTATATTTTTCTTCTAATTGAGATTATTATTTCAAAACACCAATATCTTATTTTCATGTAGGAATCTTTTTATCTCTGTCTCAATGTCAGTTGTTTATATAGTTTATCTTACAGCAGTCACAAGTCATATATTGAATTTTTCTGTGATAGTCCAATTATGTCAAATCATGCATTTTTCTGTTTTAATTGTTTATTTAGTGTTTTTAGATTTTATCTGTCGTCTGAAATCATTTATATAGTCTTTTATCTCTGTCTCCATGGGAGTTGCTTGTATAGTTTACCTTTCAACAGTCACAAGTCATACACAGTTGTTCTGTACAGTCCAATAATTAATGTTAAAAATCATAAATCTGTCTGTTTTAATTATTTATTTAGTTTTTAGTTTAGTTTGTCTGTCGTCTTAAATTGTTTATTTAGTTTTATCTCTGCCTCCATGCAGTTGCTTGTATAGCTTATCATACAGTAGTCACAAGTCATAAACTAAATTTTTCTATGCTAGTCAAATTATTATGAAAAAATCATGAATTTGTCTGTTGTTTATTTAGTTTTTTAATTTAGTTTGTCGTCTAAAATCATTTATTGGTCTTTTATTTCTGTCTCTAAGTCATTTGCTTGTACAGTTTGCCTTACAGTAGTTAAATTGAATTTTTCTATGGTAGTCCAGTTATGTTAAAATCATGAATCTGTCTGTCTTAATCTAAATTTAGTTTGTCTGTCATCTTACATTTTTATATTTTTTTATATTTGTTCTATGTCAGTTGCTAGTATAGTTTACATACAGCAGTCATGTCAAAAATTGAATTTTTCAATACTAGTCAAATTATATTAAAATCATGAATTTATTTGTCTTAATTCTTTATTTAGTTTACCTTACACAAGTTACAAGTAATAAACTGAATTTTTCTGTACTAGTCCAATTACTATGTTAAAATCATGAATTTGTTTGTTTTAATAGTTTAATTAGTTTAATTTGTCTTAAATATTTTATGTAGTCTCTCATATTTCATCTTTGTCTCTTTGTCAGTTACTTGAATAGTTTATCTTACAGCATTCACAAGTCATAAACTGAAATTTTGTATGCTAGTCCAATTATTATGAAATATCATGAACTTGTCTGTTGTTTATTTAGTTTTTTAATTTAGTTTGTCATCTTAAACCATTTATTTAGTCTTTTATTTCTGTCTTCATGTTAGTTGCTAGTATAGTTATATCTTTAACAGGTAGTCATAAGTCATAAACAAAATTTTTCTATGCTACTTCAATAATTATGAAAAAAAAGAATTTCTCTGACATTTATTTAATTTTTTAATTTAGTTAGTCGTCTTAAATTGTTTTTCAGTCTTTTATTTCTGTCTCTGTGTCAGTTGCTTGTGTAGTTTACATTGCAGCAGTCACAAGTCATAAAGTGAATTTTTCTATGGTAGTCCAATTATGTTAAAATCATGAATTTCTCTCTCTTAAAAGTTTGTTTAGTTTGTTAGTCATCTTAAATTGTCATTTTAGTCTTTTATCTTTGTTTCTATGTCAGTTGCTAGTGTAGTTTACCTACAGCAGTCACAAGTCATAAGTGAATTTTTCAATGCTAGTAAAATTATGTTAAAATCATGAATTTGTCGGTCTTATTGTTTACTTAGTTTACCTCACCGCAGTTACAAGTAATAACTGATTTTTTATATGCTAGTCCAATTGTTATGATAAAATGATGAATTTGTTTGTTGTTTATTTAGTTTTTTAATTTAGTTTGTCTGTCATCTTTTATGTAGTCTTTTATGTCATTCTAATGTCAGTTGCTTGTATAGTTTACCTTGCAGCAGTCACAAGTCATAAACTGAATTTTTCTATGCTTGTCTAATTATATAAAAATCATGAGTTTGTCTGTTTTAATTGTTTATTTAGTTTGTCTGTCATCTTAAATTGTTGATTTAGTCTTTTATCTTTGTGTCTATGTCAGTTGCTTGTATAGTTTACCTACAGCTGGCACAAACCATAAATTGAATTTTTCTATGCTAGTTCAATTATGAAAAATTGAAATTCATGAATTTGTTTGTTTTAATGGTTTATTTAGTTTGTCTGCTGTCTTCAGTCTTTTATGTAGTCATTTTTCTTTGTGTCTATGTCAGTTGCATGTATAGTTTGTCTTACAGTAGTCACAAGTCATAAACTGAACTTTTCTATGCTAATCCAATTATTATGAAATATCATGAATTTTTCTATTGTTTATTTAGTTTAGTTTTTTTTTTAAAATCATTTATTTAATCCTTTATTTCTATCTCCATGTCAATTGTTTGTATAGTTATATCGTTTAGAGCAGTCATAAGTCATAAAGCAGTTTTTTATTCTACTCAAATTATTATAAAAAAATTATGAATTTGTCTGACATTTATTTTGTTGTCTTAAGTAATTTATTAAGTCTTTTATCTATATTTCTATGTCAGTTGCTTGTGTAGTTTACCTTGCAGCAGTCACAAGTCATAAACTAAATTTATCTGTGGTAGTCCAATTATGTTAAAGTCAAGAATTTGTCTGTCTTAATCATTTATTTAGTTTGTCTGTCATCTTAAATTTTTGATTTAGTCTTTTATCTTTGTGTCTATGTCAGCTGCTTGTATGGTTAACCTACAGCAGTTACGAGTCATAAACTGTATTTTTCTATGCTAGTCCAATTATTATTATAAAAAAAATAATGAATTTAACATTTATTTACTTTTAATTTAGTCTGTCGTCTGAAATAATTTATTTAGGTGTTTATGTTTGTTTCTTAGTCAATTGCTTGTGTAGTTTAACTTGCAGTAGTTATAAGACATAAACTAATTTTCTATTCTTGTCCAGCAATGTTAAAATCATGAATTTGTCTTAATCATTTATTTAGTTTTTTATTTTTGTGTCTATGTCAGTTGCTTGTGTAGTTTACCTTGCAGCAGTCACAAGTCATAAACTAAATTTTTCTGCGGTAGTCCAATTATGTTAAAGTCAAGAATTTGTCTGTCTTAATCATTTATTTAGTTTGTCTGTCATCTTAAATTGTTGATTTAGTCTTTTATCTTTGTGTCTATGTCAGTTGCATGTATAGTTTGTCTTACAGCAGTCACAAGTCATAAACTGAACTTTTCAATGAAAGTTATTATTATGAAATATCATGAATTTTTTATTTAGTTTTTTAATTTAGTTTTTTTTTAAAAATCATTTATTTAATCCTTTATTTCTATCTTCATGTCAATTGATTGTATAGTTATATCGTTTACAGCAGTCATAAGTCATAAAGCAGTTTTTTATTCTAGTCAAATTATTATAAAAAAAGTATGAATTTGTCTGACATTTATTTAGTTTTTTAATTTAGTTAGTCGTCTTAAATCGTTTTTCAGTCTTGTATTTCTGTTTCTGTGTCAGTAACTTGTGTTGTTTATCTTGCAGCAGTCACAAGTCAAAAACTGAATTTTTCAACAGTAGTCCAGCTATACTAAAATTATGAATTTGCCTGTCTTAATCATTTATTATTTTGTCTGTTGTCTTAAATTGTTGATTTAGTATTTTATCTTTGTGTGTATGTCAGTTGTTTGTATAGTTTACCTACAGCAGTCACAAGTCATAATTATATTTTTCTATGCTAGTCCAATTATGTTAAAATCATGAATTTGTCTGTTTTAATCGTTTATTTAGTTTAGTTTGTTGTCTTATATCTTTTATGTAGTCATTTATCTTTGTCTCTGTCAGTTGCTTGTTTACCTTACAGCAGTCACAAATCATAAACTAAATTTTTCTATGCTAGTCCAATCATTATGAAAAAATCATGATTTTGTCTGTCGTTTATTTAGTATTTTATGTCTGTTTCTATGTAAGTTGCTTGTATAGTTTACCTTGCAGCAGTTACAAGTCATAAACTGATTTTTTTTTTATAGTAGTCATTTACGTTAAAATCTAGAATTTGTCTGTCTTAATCATTTATTTAGTATTTAGTTAATTTGTCTGTCATCTTAAATCATTGACTTAGTCTTTTATCTTTGTGTCTATGCCAGTTGCTTGTATACTTTATATTACATCAGTTCAAAATTGTAAACTGAATACTTCTATTCTAGTTCAGCTATGTTAAAATCTTGATTTTGCCTGTCTTAATAGTTTATTCAGTCTTTTAGTTTAGTTTGTTTGTCATAATAAATTGTTTATTTAGTCTTTTACCTCTGTCTTTATGTTAGTTTCTTGTATAGTTTATCTTACAGCAGTCATAAGTCATAAACTGAATTTTTCTATGCTAGTCCAATCATTATAAAAAAATCATGATTTAGTGTGTCCTTTATTTAGTTTATCTAGTTTTTTAATTTAGTTTGTCATCTTAAATCACTTAATTAGTGTTTTATGTCTGTTTCTATGTCAGTTGCTTGTATAGTTTATCTTGCAGCAGTCATAAACTGATTTTTTTTATAGTAGTCATTTATGTTAAAATCTAGAATTTGTCTGTCTTAATCATTTATTTTGTATTTAGTTTGTCTGTCATCTTAAATCGTTGAATTAGTCTTTTATCTTTGTGTCTATGTCAGTTGCTTGTATTATTTACATCAGCTCAAAATCATAAACTGAATATATCTATGCTAGTTCAATTATATTAAAATCTTGAATTTATCTGTCTTAATAGTTTATTCAGTCTTTTAGTTTAGTTTGTCTGCTGTCTTAAATATTTTATTTAGTCTTTTATCTTTGTCTCTATGTCAGTTGGTTGTATATTTTACCTTACAGCAGTTGCAAGTCATAAACTGAATTTTTCTTTGCTATCGCAATAATGAATTTTTCTGTCTTAAATTATTTATTTAGTCTTTTAAGAGTTACTCTGCCCTAATATTTATTGCTTTTGTAAATCAGCAGTCTGATATTTCTATTATTATGGATATCTGAAAATTGTGTAGTTTTAAATTGCTATGTTTATAATTCTGTATTGCTTTCAGTAGTGTCATTTGTTTAAGTTGTTTATATGGGTAGCTGATGAGCTGTGACTCAAAAATCACTATTCTAAATTATTTTCTAATGTAAATTGTTATATGATGGTAAATTTTTTTATTAGGATTTATGAAATTCTTTTATTTCGCCTAGTCCTATCACTATTATTGTTTGAACTGTATTGTTTTTATAATTAAGTTTTCTTAACATAAAATTCCAATCATAAGCTTGAAGATGTGATTTTTGCATGTTCATAAAAATTTAAAGCCTCTTAATATAAATAATATATATTCCTACTTCATTTATATGGTTACGTTCCCTTCTTTTATGTTATTATTTACCTATGATGTATCGTGTTAGAAGTCAGGGAGTTTTTTTTCTAAATAAAGTTGTTGTGTTTATGTTATAATACCATAGTATAGCATGTTATAGTTTTTTTGCCATTTTGTTTTTTTCAGTAATTTCATTAAACTTTTATATTTATCTGCTTCTGTCAGTCTTCTTATTTGTTTGGGTAGTTGATGACAGTCTGAATAAAAAGTATTAATTATTGCCACAGTAAATTTAATGTCAAGAGGTTTACAAATTCATTTACTGTGCTGTATATCACTGTCAGTATTATTATTATTATTATTATTTTTAGATATGAGTTACCACTGTTATTTAACTATAAAGTTTTATGAATATCAACTACCAAACAGTTATCAGAAGTTGTAATTTTCCTAAAGTTCATAAAATGTTATAAGTTCTATGGTGTATAAGTTTAGTATAACCGTATTTTTTTTCAGTAGTTTTGTATATAAGATGTAGTTGCAATTTAGACAGGTTTTGTAGTCTTTTTTTAACTAAACTTAAAAATTTGCTGCAGTGAATTCTTTTTATTTGTCTATTGATGTCAGTATTCTGTTTTCATAGTCTTGTTGTATTTGTCCTTCTGTTTACTTTGCATTTATGTGTTTCTCAGTATTTTAATTTATTGGTAAGAGCAAATTGTAAGCTGATGTCAGTTGAGTAATTCGTTGCATCTATTATTATAGAAAATTTAAAGTCAGCAGTTAGAAAACTGTTTCATTATTGTTTACTATAAACAGTATTTTTATTTGTTTATTAATTCTTCTTTTAATATTTAATTAGATTTCAACTATTTATTCATTTAACGAAAATGTTTTATTAATATTAAGTTACAATCAAAAAATCACAATTTTATAAACAGTAAATGTAGTCATAAGTTGTAGTTTTTCTATTGTAATGTAATGCTGAATATCCCATGATCCCAGTGCAAGGTAATCAAGCTCATCTTGAAATGTTAAGATGAAACTAATATATTTGACTTCTGCTCTTTGTATTCTGTTTTTTTCTATATAAGTTATACTGTATATCTGTTTCATAACTTAAAGTTATGTTTTATTTAAATGTTTTTTTACTGTTTTGTTTTCAAAATTATTTATCTAAATGTTTTAAGTCACAGTCTTGAGTTAGGATCTGTCAACTTCTTTAGTTATGAAGGTTAAAAGTTAAAGTCATGTGATGTTTGCATTTGTCCATAAATACAAGCATTATGGGTTCATGTCAGTTTCAAGTTGTTTGTACAGTTATCTTGACAAGCACTTTTTTAAGTTAGATATTGTAAAGTTATTTGGTAAAAGTATTTTGATAGAAGTTATATTTTTATAGTTGTTGCAGGAAATTTAAAGTCCAGTAGTTTTGTTTTACTGTTATTTATATATTTATTTCTGTAAGTTTTTAAAAATATTTAGCTTCTTATCTGCAAAATTTCATTAATTTTGTTTCGATCATAAGTTTGATTATATTTTATGTAAGGTTTCAGATGTAAGTAAGAAACTACACTTTTCTGATTGTCGCAGTTGAAAGTATAATAGCACAAAATGTTAATGTATGTATTACTGCTGGTAATTTTGTTTTAAGCTATATAAATCTTTTTAATATATGGTTATTGTCAGCAGTGAAATTGAAAACTATTTGATTCGTGTTTAGTTTGTTGTTTGTTAGTTTTATGTGTTGTTGTTTTCAGTATTTGTATGTAACTGGTTGTTTTGCTACTGGATGTGTTAAATATTTGTAACAGCATGCAAATTTAACTTCTATCATACTATCTAGTGAAGTCAGTTAGAAAACGTTTGTACAGTTCCCTCATAAAATTCATTTGTCAGAAGTTCTATTTTCCATCTTGTTACAAGAAATTTAAGAGCCCAGAGATTTCTATCTATGCTTTCAGTCATGTAATATTATCAGTATTTTGGCTTGTCATAAATTATTTCACAGATATCTATCTAAAATATTAAAATTCATACATTATCTTTATTCATGCTGACACTTTTGATACTGCTTGTCTGTATGTATTACATGCTGTAATCAAGTGATTGTAAGTAACCCGTCAGTTACGTGTTTTTATTAGGGTCAAGTTGTTTGAATTACTTTTGTCAGTCAAGTTAGAATTGTATATTTGTGTCAGTTTATTTAGAAGTTATGATTTTCATGTTTTAAAAAAAAATTAAAGTCCAGTGGTATAAAAGTTTTACTTTCATTTAATTATGCTTGTTGTGCAGATTAAAGTTTATTAGTTATGTTTTTTTTTTGTTACTGTTGGCTATACAAATATACATTTGTATACTTACTTATCTAAAAAACTGTGTGACTCCTTTTGTCACAGTCATAAGTTTGGTCTGAAGTTTTTATTTAGTCTTGGAAAATTGAAAGTCATGTTATATAATGCTTATTCTGTCGTTATCAGTGTTATTATTAGTCATAAGTTTGGTCTGAAGTTTTTATTTAGTCTTGGAAAATTGAAAGTCATGTTATATAATGGTTATTCTGTCGTTATCAGTGCTATTATGTCATAAGTTTGGTCTGAAGTTTTTATTTAGTCTTGGAAAATTGAAAGTCATGTTATATAATGCTTATTCTGTCGTTATCAGTGTTATTATTAGTCATAAGTTTGGTCTGAAGTTTTTATTTAGTCTTGGAAAATTGAAAGTCATGTTATATAATGCTTATTCTGTTGTTATCAGTGCTATTATTAGTCATAAGTTTGGTCTGAAGTTTTTATTTAGTCTTGGAAAATTGAAAGTCATGTTATATAATGGTTATTCTGTCGTTATCAGTGCTATTATGTCATAAGTTTGGTCTGAAGTTTTTATTTAGTCTTGGAAAATTGAAAGTCATGTTATATAATGCTTATTCTGTCGTTATCAGTGTTATTATTAGTCATAAGTTTGGTCTGAAGTTTTTATTTAGTCTTGGAAAATTGAAAGTCATGTTATATAATGGTTATTCTGTCGTTATCAGTGCTATTATTAGTCATAAGTTTGGTCTGAAGTTTTTATTTAGTCTTGGAAAATTGAAAGTCATGTTATATAATGCTTATTCTGTCGTTATCAGTGTTATTATTAGTCATAAGTTTGGTCTGAAGTTTTTATTTAGTCTTGGAAAATTGAAAGTCATGTTATATAATGCTTATTCTGTCGTTATCAGTGTTATTATTAGTCATAAGTTTGGTCTGAAGTTTTTATTTAGTCTTGGAAAATTGAAAGTCATGTTATATAATGCTTATTCTGTCGTTATCAGTGTTATTATTAGTCATAAGTTTGGTCTGAAGTTTTTATTTAGTCTTGGAAAATTGAAAGTCATGTTATATAATGCTTATTCTGTTGTTATCAGTGCTATTATTAGTCATAAGTTTGGTCTGAAGTTTTTATTTAGTCTTGGAAAATTGAAAGTCATGTTATATAATGGTTATTCTGTCGTTATCAGTGCTATTATGTCATAAGTTTGGTCTGAAGTTTTTATTTAGTCTTGGAAAATTGAAAGTCATGTTATATAATGCTTATTCTGTCGTTATCAGTGTTATTATTAGTCATAAGTTTGGTCTGAAGTTTTTATTTAGTCTTGGAAAATTGAAAGTCATGTTATATAATGGTTATTCTGTCGTTATCAGTGCTATTATTAGTCATAAGTTTGGTCTGAAGTTTTTATTTAGTCTTGGAAAATTGAAAGTCATGTTATATAATGCTTATTCTGTCGTTATCAGTGTTATTATTAGTCATAAGTTTGGTCTGAAGTTTTTATTTAGTCTTGGAAAATTGAAAGTCATGTTATATAATGCTTATTCTGTTGTTATCAGTGCTATTATTAGTCATAAGTTTGGTCTGAAGTTTTTATTTAGTCTTGGAAAATTGAAAGTCATGTTATATAATGGTTATTCTGTCGTTATCAGTGCTATTATGTCATAAGTTTGGTCTGAAGTTTTTATTTAGTCTTGGAAAATTGAAAGTCATGTTATATAATGCTTATTCTGTCGTTATCAGTGTTATTATTAGTCATAAGTTTGGTCTGAAGTTTTTATTTAGTCTTGGAAAATTGAAAGTCATGTTATATAATGGTTATTCTGTCGTTATCAGTGTTATTATTTGTCATAGATTAGTTGATATTGATGCATCTTGAAGTTAAGGCATATGTAGTCGTGACTTAAATGTTGCAGTTTTTATGTTATCTATGAAATGTTTAATGATACAGATATATGTATTCTTTTCTTGTCATTACATTAACTTCATATATATGTATACAGAACTTTACCTTTTTTTTATTGTTAGTACTTTTGTTTATTAGTTGTTGGTTGATAACGTTATGTACTTACCTAAAATGTTTTATTTAAATTAATTGTAGTCATGAGTACCTTTTTGTCAATGTTAAAAGTCTAGTTGTCTCGTAATTGTTTGTTTTATTTTTGTCAGTAATTCTTATAACTTCTTTTTTTTTTACTTATCTGTCATGGTTTTTAAGACAGTTACAGTCAAATGATAGAAGTCATTAATATCCATTGCCACAGTTAGTTAATTTGTAATAAAATTTTTATCTGCCAGTAATAGTTTGTCCTGTTAGTTATCAAAGTATTTTACCAAACTTTACACTGTGTTCCTTAGTTAGAAATTGCTGTATAATTGAAAGTTCAAGTGTACAGTAGTGTTATATTTTTACCTGTTTTTATTGTCAGTGGATTTGCTTAAATATAATTTGTTAAGTAGTTTAGTTTTGAGTTAGAATTGAATTGTGCGTTCATCAGTTTTTTTTTAGGTTAATGTTTGTTTTTATGTTAATATACGTAGGTTGGTTATCATAAAAGACTAAAAGATGTTTAAATAAAAAAAAATCAACTTGTTCGTTTTTTATTTAAGCACTTTTTAGTTTTTTTCTTTTTATATTATACATTGTAATATAATAATTACATAATATATATTGTCTAATTATTTTTGTTTTTATCAGTTGTAAAAGTGAGGTCATGCATTTATTATTTGCATTTATAATATATTAACATTTCATTCTTATTTTTTCTATATTTTTCATAGTCTACAGTATATTTTGTTTATAAGAATCAGTTGTTGGTTCATAAATTCTAGTTGTAAAATTAAATCTGTTTGTCGGTTGTGGTTGTGATAAATATACATTTTTTTATATTATATGAATATTTATAGTATATGAATTTTAATATCAAAATATTAGTCATGGAATTGAACTGTAGGAAAAATAATAAAAAACAGTTATCAACAGTATTGTTTTGTCTACTAAGTCCTGAACTGTGTTATTTGCAGTATTTTTATGTTATGTTTTATAAATTAATTAAGTATTTATTATATAATGTTACCTTATATTATCATTTTACAGTAATGTTTTTGACTACCTTCACTCAATTACTGCAAGCTAGTATATAATGTTTTCAGCGATTGTATAATGTATGAACGGTTGTATTAGTTTCATATACTGCTGACAGCAGTAGAATGAATTCTTGCAAGTGTGTTGTACATATAGAGTATTCATCAAATTATTCATTGTAATATGTTTTAAAAATATATTACACTGGTTTTAAAAGAGAAGTAAATTTTTATCATGCAATATATTAAGTCTTAGAAATTACAACTTCTTTAGGTCATGGTACTTGTATAACTAATTCAAAATGTACTAATGTACAAAATGTAAAAACTGTTGTAAAATGTATAACCAATTAATCTAATGTATAGTAAGTTATTAATATATGGGAGCAAATGTTATCATTTTAATGTGTTGTTGATGTCACTCAGTCATTTGTTTTAATAGGAGTTACTATAATTATCATTACCAATAATAATATAATTATTAAAATTAATTGTCAGTAACCTTAATCATTGTCAAGTCAGTAATTAAATAATAGTTATTATAGTAATGTTATTCATGGTGCTCTTATGTGATATCAAAATGAGCACAGTTTGTATATGTTAAAAAACATAAAGCAGTAAGAGTGAATTGTAACATTATTCTAAAAAGTAATTTGAGTTTATGAAAATGATTTTTATAAAACTACGTGATTAGTCAGTCCATCATGCCTTAGTTATTTCTTATATTGTATTTTTTCTCATTGTTATCTGTATCCTGTTAAAGTATATGTTCAGTCAGTTAAATTGAACTATGTACATATGTTTAAGTATGTACATATATATATATACACATTTTTTCGCCCTTTAAAAACACTTTATTTATGTGTAATGTAATGAAATATAAATTAGAAGATACACAATAATTAAATAAAATTTAATGTAAAATAAACAATAAACTGCATTTCTCTACAACCTGGAAATTTACATTTTCTTGAGTGCACTGGAGTAGTATTCTAGAAATTGAAGGTACAAAATGAGAATAAATTTCTTACTGCCCAAGTCACGTTTCATAATTATTCCTATTAATTACCAACGTTGAACATCACTGGGTGAAGTTTTATTGTATATTTAGGCATTTATTAGTGGCTAATTATTATGGTAGTTAATGCCATTTAAAATTTATTTTAAAAACTTTGTAGAGAAACAAAAAAATTTAATTGTATAAACATAATATGTTTGTGCATTGAAAATGTCAGAATTGATTTCTGAATGTTGTATATCATTCTTGTTATTACGACAATTGTAGTAGTATTGTAATTTTTGTCCCCTTTTTGTATTGTCTACAAGATTACAATGTATTGGGTTTATTTTTCATTTTTTTCAGTCAGGTTAAATGTCAAATGTGATGTGTAGAAGAATTCTGTTTTATATTGTACGTTTTGTCACTTGTATTTTAATGCTAATTAGGTGTCAGATTAACTACAGTGTTTTCTAGTAAATAGTTTATAACCATAATCAGTAAAACAAAATTAATAATTGTTAATACATACCTTTTCATGAAGAAATGTAGTACTGTCTCTTGTAATTTTGATTTTAATGTCAGTTCTTCAGTTCAGTTTGTTGAGTTCTTTTTGTTCTGTAAGTTATTTTTCTTTTCACTGCTTGTAAGTTAACACATCATTATATTATGTCCAAGTCAAAGTTATCAACATTATTAATAATAACAGTATTTTCTAAGTTTTCACATTTTGTTTGTTTAGTTTTTTTAAATTTTGTTGTATACATGTTAATCAACTTATTACTAAAAAAACAGGCTACTGTTTAGTATAGTCCGTTCCTAGTATATTTGTTTTACTTTAAGTACTATCTTTAATCATTCTGTTTGTATTTCAAAGTAATTGTAATTACTACAGAATTGTTGTCATACATTATATTAACATGTATTGTCATCATACGTTATTACTAAATATATCACACATAAATCATTCAATCATACGTCATTGTTTTTTCAGACCTGAATTTTTTTTTAATACGTGGTAGATAGTGAAGTTCAAACTAGCTTTTAAGTCATTAATTTTGTGTTGTCCAGTAATTTCAACCGTTAATTGTTGTCAATTGTTTTGTCAATGGTTAATTTTGTTGGAACAGAATTATGTTTTGTTTGAGCAATTTTTATGAAGTAATTTGTTTTTTGGTAAGTCTGGATTCCTTACAGGTTCTACAACTCTGTAGAATCTGAGCAACGGATAAAATGCTTCTGATCTAGGTGGTAAACTACCCTGATCAGAGACAGTTTTCCTCTAGTGGCTGAAGTCATATTTAGTGAATCAGTACCTAAAGTTAAAAAGTACAAGTTAAAGTTTCTATGTAAGCTATTACTATTTATTATTAGTGGCTAGTGACCACTGTACTTTAATTGATTTTCAGTGAAAAATAATAGATTAGTACATATTATTTCAGGTACCATCTAATTGGTCTTCACCCAAGTTTTATGTATCTGTTGATGAATTTGATATAATTTGTTTGTTAATGCAATGTTTATGTTATAGATTTCTTTTGTCTGTATTTTTAAAGATACACTTACAGGAAGCTCTTGCTGAAATCTGAAGTTTGTTTAATTATTATATAGTTAGTTGTTAATTGAAAAGAAAAAGATTTACTTTTATAGTATTTTATTTATAATTATTTATTTATAGTTTGTATTCTGTATTTTTCAGTCTTAATAAATTTCTGTGTGTAGTTTTCATTATAGTTCAGTTAAAACATTGTGTTAATGTTGTTAGAAAGTTGTTTTCGTGTTCTAGTACAGGTAATTTTATGTCGTTATTTTATTTTAATATTTTATTTATTTTTCTTATATTTTATCTCTTTTTGTGTTTTGTTTTGTTCAGTCATAATAAATCTGTCATTGTAATTCAGTTAAAACATTACATTGATGGTTTTGGACAGTCATTATGTGTTGCTGTCTTTCAGGTAGTATTTTGTCATTTATAATTTTTATTGTTAAATTTAAGACAAGCATTCATAGATTGCTAATTATTTGATATTTCTTTTTTTTTAGTTAATAAGATGTTTGGTTTTGTCAGTACTGTTATTGTTTATTTTTTATGTCAGTCAAGAAGAATTTTGGGTTTGCTGGTTCACTGTATTTTCGTTATTTATTTTATATGATTGATGTAATTTTTTCAATTTTAACTAGTAAAGTCCTTTCTGATTTTATTTTTATTTAATGTTATTGTTTATAAATAAATTCTATTTTTGAGGAAGCAAGAGAAATTTATTTTTCTTTCATGAAATATTTTGTAATTTTTTTACTTTATTTAATTATCTTTATTAAAATTATCTTTATCTTTATTTATTTTTTAATTTATCTTTATTCTAGAAATAGAAAATTTTTTTAGTAGTTTTTAGTTCTTTTAATTATTTAAATTTTGTCCATACTTTTCTAATTTAAAAGATGTTATCTTATTTAAATATGTTATTTTAAGGAATTTGGTTTGTGTGTTGTTATTTTAGTTTATAATAATTTCATGAAGTTTTATATATTTTTACTGGATTTAATAGCTTTTCAATAACTTTTTAAATTGTTATAAATATTTACATATTGTGGTCAGTTTTTTAGTTGTCAGTGTGTAACTTGTCAGTGTTTGTAGTTTTTGCTGTATATGTACATCTTCAGTTTACATCAGTCAGATATTTTTTGTCGTAAAGTGATGTTTTTGCTATTATTTCAGTTTTATTATTTTTTTAGTTCAACATATTAGTAATAATTGTCTGTTAAGTGTTATAAAAATAAAAATAATGAATACCTGATATTGCTTAAAATATAAGTCACTTCTGAAAAAAGGTTAATTTTCATTGGGCAGGCTGAGTAGGGAACTTGAGAAGTGAATGATTTAAAGAAAGGTTAAATATGATTTAGACCTAAAAAGTTTCCTTGTTTATTGAACTAAATATTCTGTTGCTTATTAACATGCTAGCAAGCTCATTGAAAGTGATATTTCTAACTACAAGACATTATTAATTCATTACTAATAATTAATGTCAATTAAAATCAAAGTTTGCCTCCTGATTCAAATACTCCTCCCCTCAGAGATGAGGTTTTAAGGTGAGGTGAGTACCTCATTTCACAGCCAAAATTCAAGAAGTTGATAATTTGGATCCCTTGCAAATCCCTTTAAAAACTCCTTCATCAATGAAGATGAGTACACAATTCAGCTGCTTGAGAAGCCATCCATTATGTACATACTTAACTAACTTTTAGCCTGATTTGAATCTGAAACTTTGGGTTACATAGCCAATACTTTTCTCCTGACAGACCTTAACTCTCTCTTTGGGTTTTTAAATTGTAAGTGGCATTTTTTTCTAAGATCATTACCCAGAATTAAATTATGTTTTGAGTCATTATTGTTGTATATATATATATTTTTAAATTTATAATTGTTATTATTATTTTTTTTGTAAGTTGTAGATTACATAACATAAGTATATTAGCTTCTTAGTTAATTATTGCTTGAAGGAGCACTCTCAGTAGTATTTATCATATTTATCATCATACCCCCCATAACCTTAGTAATTGTCTCGTAAATGTTTTGTTGGTAAGGTTTTTGCAGGTTTTGTGTTCCAGGCTGTTTACTTGGTGCTCGTATCTATTATTTTGGTTTACTTATTTGCTGTTATTATTTTCTCCATTTTGAAATTACATCTGATTTAATTTTTTTTAGTTAATGTTATTAAAGGATGAATTTAATTGGGGGGAAAAACCGCGTGTATCTAATTAAAAAAAAAATGCATGAGTGATATGCTAAATAATAAAAAAAGTCAAATTAAGTAGTTTTATTAAAAAAAAATTATTGTAATCTAAAAGATTATGTATTAGTAATAGTTAACCATTATTTATTTTCGTATTAATAAAAGTAATCTTGTTTTTAATTGTATCTATAAATTTAATTGTTTATGTAATTCTAACTGGTGATTAATAGCTTCTCTTTTTAATGCTACTATCACAATTAATTTGTTGTAGTTGTTTATTTTCATTATTAATTTAATTGTAATTTGTCTTTTTATAATCGCATTTGTTTTACTGGTATAGTAGCTAGATTTATATTACGTAATATTTTGACTTTTAAGTTGTCTTTTCCTTAAGTTTTAAGAAATTTGTGATTATTTTTATATTTATGTATTATTTTTTAGATAGTTTGTCAGTTTGGTTGTAATTTTTTGCATTTTTAAATTGTTTTACCTTTGCTCTCATTCGATTGCACTTACTTTGTTAATAAATTTTTTGTGTTTTTATATCTCAGTATTAACAGATCTTTTGATTTAGTGCATTCTGTTTTATTTGTACAGTCATATTGTAGATATGATATCGTTAGTTAGTCATGTATATGTTAGTGGAAAATATCCTCAGGGTATTAATAATAAGGTATAATCTATTGTTATAGTCAGTATATTACAAATTATATAATCTCACATCCATTTTGATTCAAATACTCTGTTCCATCATTTTTTATTTAGGATATAAGGCAGAAGGTATATCTTAGCAGCTAACATGCAAGGCAGCGATTTGGTATGTACTACACCAACTGACTACCTTAACTCTCTTCAGGAAAGATGAGTTTCCCTTACAGCTGAAGTGTAATTTCGTGAGTATGTTAATGTTCTTGTTACGTAAAAATAGAATTAGTCTTGTCGGTAGTTTGTGGAGTTTGTTATAGTCCAAATAATTTTTGTATTGTTTGATTCATTTTGCATGATAGTTATCATTTAAAAAATTGAGAGCTGATTACATCTAATAAATAATTTTATATCATGTTTAATAAATGATGACAGTAAAATTGTGCTTTTTCTGTCGGTCTTAAGTCTGATACTTGTGATTAGTTTCTAGCAGTGTATGTCTGGAAGTATATATATATATATATATATATATATATGTCCTAAACTTAGTCTTGTAGGTTATCAATTTTGTTGGTTAAATAATTTTGTCATGTAGTCATGCGTATTAGTCATTTATAGTTTTTTTTTGTTACATAAAATAACATTTTCCTTAAAATTTATGGTATTCATATTTTTGGTAATAAATGTGTTTGTTGCTTTATAAAAGCAACAAATTTTAATTCTGTTTACTATTGTAATATTTTTTAATCATGTTTTTTTCTGTTTGCTTTAAATTTAATCAATTATTAACATAAAATTTCAGTTACATGTCACGATGAAATTTTCTGTTCAGTGATGATAATAACTAAAAATTATTTAAAATGTTTTTATATTGACCTTGATTATACTTCTCATACCATTTTATGTGTTTCTAATATTAATTTTTATTAGATAATTTAATGATACAGTATTGTTTTTAATGATCTTACAATATTTTATTATTATAATAAATCATTATATTGTTAGTTTATTTACTTTAATTTAAATTTACTTCAATATTTGTTTGTATTATTTCATTTTAATGTTTTCAATTTTGAAAATTATGTTATTTTCATATATTATTATCAGTCAAATGTTTGGGTTAAAGTATTCAGTGTCAATTATACAAGTTTGCGTGTTGAATAGTTTGTAAAAAAATGTCATTGAAATCAATATAATATTGGCTTTAAATCTTCATACATTTTTTTTCTTTTTGCTTGATAATATTGTCATATAAGCTTGAAGCTTGTGCATGGGATATGGAAAGGTAGCGTATGAAAAATGCCGTGCCTGACTGGGATTTGAACCCAGGACCTCTGGATGAAAGGCTGAGACGCTAGCACTCACACCATGGAGGCCGCCATTTATTCTATGAGTTTTCTCTTAGTTTTTGTCTGTTTGTTTTTTGTCTTGTTATATTTATTAAATTCATACGTCCTAATGCTTTATTCTTCCCTTTGTTTGATGTACATAAAATTATGTAAACATAAGTTTGTATCTATAAAATCTATTTGTTTTAATTAATATTTTCTACTTGATAATTTTATATGTAAGATAAGGTTAGTTTGTGTTTGATAAATGTACGTTGGTAGTCAACATAACAGTCAATGTCTGATTCAGTTGGTCATTATGAAAGTCAGTTACATAAATTTATGTATTTGTTTTGGTTGTCATAGACCATTTAGTTAAGTCATCCATTAATAGTTTCTGTTTATTAAAGCTCTAAATTACAAAAATATAATTAATCTGTCAAAACATAAAGTCAGTCAGTTGGTCTGTAGTCTTTATTTTTCTGTCAATCAGTTATTAATGTAAATTAGTATAATTTAAACACCATTTTTTTAAATAATTTATTTTTATTTGACGACTAACTTAATATTTTAAGTACACTTTGAGTAAGTCAGTCTTTAAAGTATTTGTTAAGTAGAAAATATGAGTGTTCGTCCATCTTACTGAATGTTGTATTTTTTTTTTACCACTATCAAATATTAAAAATATTGTATTTGTCATCAGTCATTTGAATTAAATGAGTGTATTCAGTCTATTAAATTGTCAGTAATAGAACTATAAGTGTAAATGTTAATTTATTCATTAATTATTTGTTTATTTAATAATAAAAAAATCAAGTTTTACTTAATAAAATATTAAAGATGTGTAAATTAATCACAAGTCTTTAATGGTTGTGGTTCTCAATAAAAGCATTATTTGTAGTCTACTTTTAAGCTATTAGTCATATTTGTTTTTTTCTTGTAATTATTTTTCATTAATTTTAGTTGAAATAGTAACAAAAAATATTTTACAATAATAATTTAAAGATATATTTACTGGCTGGTTGGTTTACATTTTTGTCCTTGCAGAAATAACTGTTAGTATGCCAAAATTAGGAAACTCATTTGTCTTTGTCTAAAATTGTTGCTGTATTTCTCATGTTTCATTACAGTATTGTCTGTTACTTCTGTTAAAGTATTGTAAGATTGCATTGTCAGTATTGTTATATCATTAGTAGCAGTTTTTCTTATGTTTTTCTTAGCAGTGTATTATGTATTGTTAATTGTATAGTAGTTTGGAAGTAAGTCATAATTCTATACTAGCGATATAATAAAAAAAAAAATTTGTAAATTATAACAAATTTATTACCTATTTTTAAACAGTTACATATATTTGCATAAATGAGTTGTGCTCAGAATCAAGTTTAAATAAGATGTATTCATCATTACATTTTTTCTTTTAGTAATTTAAAATATATTTTCTTTAATTAGTTGTTTTATAAGTCAGTTATAGTTACTTAAGTCATACAGTTATTATGAGATTTAGTTTATTTATTGAAATTTTTGCGTGACAGCTCCATTGTCAGTCAGTTTGTAGCAGTTTTGTTTTATGTGTTATATTTTTTGTGAAGGCTAATTATATAAGAAAATGAGCGGTTTCTAACTGTATTTGTAAAATGTACTGTGGTCAGTTTTATTGCATTATCTTGAGTACGGGTTATGTCTTTTTTAGTTTCTATACGGTGAAGCTTGTTGTCTCATTGTATCTGGTGATCATGACTATTTATTTGTATATAGTGACTTTTCAGCCATGTACTGTACCTTAAAAATATAGTAATTTTAATAAAGCATATTTTTATTTCTATCAAAGTACTGTTATATTATAATATATGAAACTAATATTTGTCCATTAATAATTTAAATCTGCTTCATTATATACATGTGCATGTATTCTTTATTTTTAGTTTGTTCTTTCATTTGTCAGTATCAATATTGTTGTTTTACAGTATATGTGATTTAGAGATTTCTGGACTGTTTTATCATTTCTAGTTATCTACAAGAATTGTAATGATAATTAAAACACATCCCATTATAAAAATTTAGATGTTATCGTGTTGAATTATCATAAATGTTAGTACTTCCTTAGTTTTTCTTCTTGTATGTTTTTGTAAGTATTTAATAATAATTATATTTGAGGCAATTTGGTCATATCATTGTAATTAATTATCCACATTCATAATATTAAAAATATACTTTTTTGTTTTGTTAGCATTTTTAAGTTTACAATATAGTTCATTTCTATTGTCAACATTGTTACTGTATTGTATAGTTAGTCTTGTTTGTTTAGTTTTTTGTAATACTGTTAGAGTAGTTCGTTCTGTGTTAATGTTTGTCTTCATGCTTTGTCAGGTTCTATTAATACTTATTCTCTGTATTTTAATCTTGTTAATTTGGTTTATCATAATATTTTTAGAGTAGCATGTCAGTTGTTCCCAATCAATGTTTTTCTTCATGTTTCTATAAGATCAATCTGTTTTGAGTTCAGTGTTTAATACTTGATTATTAGTTGATTAAGGAAATTTTATCATGTCTTTGTATTTGTTATTAATAATATAATCATTTCAGGGTTGTTTTTTGTGTCTGAGTAGAATGTGTTAGATTTTGTTAGGATTTCATTGTGAAAATGAAAATAGCTAATTACTTCCTGGTAATGGAAGTACCTCTACAAATGGGTAGAGGTAAGTTATGTAGTATGCCAATTAAGTTTTGTCTATCTAATGCCTTAGTTATTTACTGCTAATTTGTAATTCTGTATGGAATGGAAACTGATGATTTATTAAAACAAGATTTGAGGAGGGAATTGAGTAACAGCTCTGAAAAGATTTTTTATTATGTATACGTATAATTTTTAGTGTTAAATTTTGACTGCTCACCAATGAACATACTTTTATATTCTCCTATGTTTTAGTTCGTAGTGAGTTTTTGTCTGTATAGTTGTTGGTCAATTTTTGAATTATGTTAAATTGGTGTTCAGAAGTCAATAATGACCTTTTTATTTAGTTCATTTACTTAGTTCATTATTCATATTACTTGATAATTATTTGCCTTGTTTAATATCATGCTTAAGTATTATTGCTTGGTTTCATCTAATAAATATTACATCACTAAATCGTTCACTTTATCATTAACTGTCTGTTTAGTTTTTTGTTTGCTTTCATCATTGTATTTATGAATTAAGACAGTTTGTTTAGGTCGTCAGTAGTTTGATTTTTATTTTTATTTTAAAACAGTTTGTGTAAGTTATAATAAAGATTGTTTATTTGTCAGCTGTCAGTTCATTATTTTTATTTATTTTAACTTTTTTTTAAGCTATGTCACTATGGCATTGAATAAACAGACTATTATTAGATTGTATTTTTTACAGATGATTTATGTGCTTGTAAGTATTTTCTGTAATGCCAGTTATCTTATTAATTTTTTTGTGGTTTATAATTAAGTAAATTCATTTTATTAATTAATATCGTTAAAGTAAGTTAGTAAATTTGTACCTCAGCTTTTTTTTTTTATTGCACTTAGTTTTGTCAGATGTATACATTTTTACAATCTATCAGTTAGTTGGTTAAGGCATTTTGTTGAACTGTTTTCTATGTCAGTAATTTATTTTACAATTATCACTTCATGTAAGTCATAAGTGTCATGTAAGTCACTTCATTTTTATCATTCTGTTAGTTAAGTATGTTTATATTGTTATTATTGACTGGTAATTATCTTTTGTTATATTTGTTTTGTAAAACACTTGGGTTATTAGTTTTTGTTGCTGTTTTTCAAAAATTTTTCAGTTTTTCATTATCTATTTTTTTCAGTCAGTTTTTGGTTTAAATTGATTATTATTTGTCACTCTAATACTTCTTTATCAAGTTTCATTGTTACTATAATGTTATTTTTTTTGTAGTAAAAATGATTCATTTTTATTTTTATTTATTGAAAAAAAAGAAGATATTTACTTTTAGTGTGTCTTTTGTACAACATTATATAAAAATTTGTTCAATTCTGTTTCAGTTTTGTAAGTTGAGGTACATCATCACATTCCAAATGAAAGGCGAAGATGGTATTTTATTCTGCCCCTTGAGGTTGGTAGAGTCAGTCAGTTTATGCTCATTATGTTGTCAGTCAGTTCACCTTTATATATATGAAAAATAACAAACATATTAATTTTATTTTTAAATTATATATTTTTTTATTTGTGTACTTAGAAAAAATGTACTAAGCAAATGGTTTGTGGTCTTTACTGTTATAATACAAATGTTAATTTATTTTCTGTCAGTTGTCTCATGAACAAGTATTTCAGTCAAGTTCTGTCTAGTGTTAAGTTAACAAGTTTCTGATCACAGTTTTTTGAAAGAGTATGATAGTATTCCTATAAAGTTTTGTTGAGTAAAGTGAGTGTAGTACAACTCTGTGTTGTGATTACCAGTTTTTTTGTTTTTATATAAATTTATTTCTACAGTCCACTTAGTTGTATCGTATAATATTCAGTTACTTGTAACTATGTAAATTAAAGATTATATTTTAATTTTTTTATCGTTTCCTGTTCATTGTTAAGAACTGCATTTTAAATTTACAGTAAGCAATTGTGTTTGTTAAAGTAGGATATTTTGCAGTCATTTCTTCTTCAATTATAACATTCTGAATGTTTATAATTATAAAATACTGTGTTGTATTAAATTAATTTTTTAAATTTTCTCAGTGAATATTTATAGTCAATTATTTATTATATTTTTTCAATATTGATTGATCTGTAATGTGCACATATGTTTTTTTCTTTTGTAAGGACAATTTCTATGTAATTTGAAAGTAAATAAAGTTGTTTATTAGTTTTAAGAGTCATGTTTCATCATGCAATTCAATGGATTAATTGTTATTTGTTGATTTATTTTTTGAAGTAGTTTGTTTTTGTAGGTTGGTACATCTGTTATGCCTGCATTGGTTATTCATTATAATCTTTATTTTTTCAGTAAAATTTATTTAATATAATTTTTAAGTTAGTTACTTGTTGTAAGTCATACAGTATTTTGTCATTTGTGAAATATATTAATGCTAGTGGAATTAGCTTATTTTTTTCTGTTTAAAATTGATTTTATACTTCAGTCATGTCAACTGTCATCAATTTGTCATACAAATATATATATATATATATATAAAAAAAACAAATTAAATTATAAATAAAAAATATTATTCTTACAAACTAAATAATTATTAACTAAAAATAAAAGTGTTTAAAAAATAAATAAACTTATTCATAAATTAACATAATATTAACATTATTAAATTATTATATAAATTAACATGCGAAAAAAATACCTGAGTGTAGTCTCTTATTAAATTATTTATAATATTTTTTTAATATTCATATTTACATAAAATGTCTGTAAAATATTGTGTGATTTTGAAACAGATATACAGGTTTTATCACACAAATATTTATATAGGTTTATATAATTCTATCAGCATTCATAAGTTTGTATAATAAATATTGTTTTGTAAAGTAGTTTTCATGAGATTCAAATTTCCCTTTAGATGTTATATGTTTTCAATCTTATTTTTTGTGATTGTCATCATTAGTCAAAATCATATTATTTAAAATTTATAGTAATGCATAAACAGTATATAACAGTTGCTAAGATTGGTTTAGCTTCTACAAATAAATTTAATTTTATTGTAATAAACCTATATGATTGATCATACTTGTTCCTGACAGAATTCCAGATTAGTAAGTAAGTAAATTTATTCTTAATGAATGACATTGTTTCATTAATTCTATCAGCATTCATCGTATCTTGGCCCTAATGCCAGATGTTTCAAGTATTAGATAGAGATTACTGTTTTTTTACTTGAAAAAAGCTGATGCCTAATAAGGATTATTTTGTATATTTGTAGTTTACATGGTAGGTCCTTGCTTATTATTGTATTATTTTTTATGCACTGTAGTAAACATTTTCTTGTTAACATTTCTTGGACGTAGTTATTTTCATCTAAGTTAGTTTTGTCACAAGTAAAATATTAAAATTATGTCCCGCTATCTATTATGTAAGTTGTTTAAAATATCTTATATTCAGTGGAACAGTGATGTGATGTCACACAAGATTGCGTTCTGCAATTTTTTTTTAAAGATTATATTCCTTTACTGTAAGTATACGATCATAATCTTAGTCATTCTTATTTTTCCAGGACTGGTCATTCCTAAGGCATTGCTGTTAATTGAACCTCACTAACTAAAACACAATGGAGTTATTAAAGGCTAGTGAAAATAATTACTTGTTTAAATGCATCTCAATTGGCATTTTGCAGCATTATAGTACATTCATCAATTGATTAGTAATGTTGATAATTATTACTCAGATGGTAAATTATTTTTTGAGAGTTGTTTGTAGTCATGTTTTTTTTATTGAGCAAATTATTTATTAGTTCTGTTATTTTAGCCTAGAAACAATATGATCAGTTGTGATTCAAGTGGATTCATGTGGTCTGTGAGATCAATATTTGTTAAACAGTGATTGAGTCTAATTGTTTATTTTTTAATATTACAGATGACAATATAATATAGAATCAGTATATATATTTGTCCATTTTTCTATGTAACTGTCTAACCTTCTATATAATAACACTTAAAATATTTATTGTATTATTATAAAATCTGTTTCATGGAGTTACCTCCATTTCTTAGTTGTGTTTAAAGATAAAACTGAATTTATTTAGAATTTACTATTTCATTATAAAAAGTTTGTCTGTATAGAATATATTTTTCTTCATATGTGATAGAATATTTTTACACATCATTGCCTGATTGATACAAGTACATTGTTTTATGTTTGTAGCAGTGTGCTTAACTAATAAAATATTCCTGGCTAAGGTGCTTCTCAACTCGTTTTTTTTTTTTTACACTAAGAATATTATTTAAATACCTTCCATTGAAAGTATATAATTATTTTTCTTTCATTTAAATATTCATCCTTTGTTCTATTCAAATTTATATTTATTTTCATTTTTTGTAGCATGAATAACATTTGGATATAAAATCCAAGATTTATAATTTTTTATTAATAAAAAATTGGTATATTCTAACTGATGTAAGTTTTGAGAACACTTTTTTTCAGTATTTCTCTTCTTTTTATCCTCCTCCTGTTTTTTATATACACTTTGGATGTGGATTAATGATTTCTGTTTTCTTTTGTTTGGATGGAAAAGTTCAATTCAGCCACTTGGTAATTGTATTGTGATTCTTTTGTGCACTTCCTTTATATTACCTAACTGCTTCTCTGTTATCTACCTCTCGATTTTGTACTTTTTATTTCAATCTGAAACATCGTCTTTGATACTCAATATTCTTTCATTCTTTGTAAGTAGTCAGACCACTTTAATCAAGATGTTTCTATCTTTTCATTAATACCTTAGTTCTAAATTTCCCATGCATCTGTATTTAATGATTCATTGTTCTCATTATATATTTCTTCTTTTATATAATTATTCATACATATCAATTCCTTTTCTTGCTGTATTATTCAAACTTTGCTTTCTGTAAAGAGACAATAGCTTCATAGGTTGTTTGTATAATTATAAATATAATTTATTTTTATTTCACACCCAACATTTATCTATTAATTATTGTATGGTGTAAGCTAGTCTTTTATTATCACAGTTAAAATAGTTTCACAATTAGGCCAGTAGATTACTTACATTGATACATCATTATTACAATATTTTAGAATAGAAGCTTTCTATATTTGTAATTTGTAATAAAGTTCAAAAATTATTTGAATTTATTTTTTATTTTTATCTCTAACAAAGAGAACATTAAGTTCATCCCTGTTTTCTATAATTATGAATCTTATAACGACATACATTCAAAAGGAAGCTCCAGTAGCATTTTTATTTATGTTGTGAGGGGGGGGGGGTACCAGAAGAGTGACACAGTAAGAGTAAGTTGACACAGTAAGAGTGACAGTAAGTTATTGTGATTTTTGAAAACTGTTTTCAAAACATTTCTGGGTTTTACCTGATAAATTGAAATAAAATTGCATACATTGGGTGTAATCAGAAATAGACTGGGTTCTTGAAAGAATCTAGGAACACAGATGTCCCTAGATCTTGGGATACAGAAACTTTTAGATTTTTTTTAAGAATGAGAAGTTTGGGATGTTGGACCGTATACAGAGAAGGTGGAACAACTATAATTAAAAAAAAAAAAGAATAAAGCTATGGGTCCTTGAGTAAGAAGGTAAACTTCTCCAATCTATAATTGATAAATTATCTTTTTTCTTCAGTATCCATCTGCTTTCCTTAGTCTTGACACGATCCCTTCTTTGTTATTACTGGATCTATTGAAGAATTATTTCTTGGAGCAAATATTAATTTTTTTTCTTCAGTAAATATAATAACATTAAACCTCGTCTTTCGTATTACAGAAACTGTTTACTTGTTGGTTTTTAAAAATCTCAATTTATGGAAGTAGAGCAGGAAGAAGGTGTACCAATATTCCTGGATTCTCTTTTTGGAGTAGTTGATTTAATTTTTGTAACTCATGTAATAATGAACGTATTAATAAATAGGACATTATTAATTATAATAACATTTTTTAATTGTTATTTTTAATTGTTACAAGTTATTTATTTGTAGATTAATTATGTAAATTTTATTATTAAAAATATTTATTTTGTAACATAATTATAAATAATAATATGGTTAGGTTTTTTAGGTAAGGTTAATCTTTTATGTTTATATATTTATATTTATTGCTTAATAACTGAAATATTATTAAAAAAAAGTTATGTAATTTTTTTATTTTTACTTTATATTCAGTTTCTGTATTGTATTGTATAGCAATTCTGCTAAGAAATTCGATGGAATTTCTTACTTTGTAAAATTATTTTGTATAATTTTAAATTATTATAATTATATTTTTGATGTAAACAGAAAATTGGATGATTTAATCCAATTTTCATTTGCAATAAAAAAAATCTTTTATTAATTCTTTTATCAATTTTATATTGTATTTTTGATTCTTTATGAAATTTAAGTATACACATCTTAATGTTTTACTTATTTTGACAATTTATAAAAATGCAAAATGGGTCAAAACATTAGTTTTTTGAAAACTCTTTTATAAAAAAAAGTTGAAATTAAAAATAAGATAAGCAGTTGTTTTATTTAAAAATATGATTGAATTCTATAAAATGTTTTTTTTAAATATGAGTATTTATTAAAAATGACCAATCGTGGTTAATTTTATTTACTAAATTAGAAAGACACTAAGCAGTTTTTTGATTGTTCAACAAGATGTAATTTTTAAAACTATTTATTTAAATATATATTAAAAAAAAATCTGGATTGTAATAAGCATGAAATCAATTCAAGTTTAGTTGTTACTAAGGTTTTTGATTTTTTTGACTCATATCAAATCTTTTGTCTTACTAAAAAATGTCAAATATTTTGCTATTAATTTAACACAAAATAACATTATTCAGAAGTCATTATTTATTCTGACCAACAGAATAATCAACAGGTTATTTATTATTTATTTTATTACATTTTTTATCTTATTGAAGATTCTGTTATTTTAATTTTAATAATGTTTATGCATTACTATATTAATCATTATTTATACTATTATTAATTATATGCAAATATTATTGTATGTTTGTTGTATAATATTTAACGCTCTGTGTTTTTATGTAATGAAATTGAAAAGACATAGATGGATACTTTTTTTTTATTGAATCTTGCTTTTCTTTTAACTTTCATAGAGGTTTTCAAATAATAATAAAAATAAATATTTATAATAACATTACACTATCATCATTATTTGTCGTCATTCGGTGGGGTTTTATGAAGGAATCGGGTTTTTAAAAATCACAGCCAAATAAAATTCCTACTTTAAAGTAAAATATCCCATTTTTAAATATTATTAAATAAATAAATTAGTAAATAATAAAAACAATCTATTTAATAAATTAGGATGTTTTTTATATAACAAGGTAAGTAAATTGTTTATCATAAATAAATAAATAGTTATGTATACTTAAATATTTATATTATTTAAAATAATAATAGTGCAAACTTAATAATAAATAAATAAATAAATTAATAAATATATTCAAAAATAAATAAATAAACTATACAATAATAAATAAATTACAGTTTAAATAAATTATGTCCATATTTTTGCCCATTCGACTTTAGATTAGAAAATAAAACAAAATTATTATTTTTTGCTTTATGTTGGGCTTTTATGTATGTAACATGAGTGTTTTTCTCTTCTGTTATTATTAGTAAAACATCACTGTTTATTTTTGTTGTACTAATTAGAGTTTAATTATAAAAAGTTACATTTTAACACTTTTATACCCATATTGAAGTGATGAATTAGTCGAATTCGCTGTTCTTTTTCTTCCTCTTCTTCTTCTTCGTACGATGTTTATTTTTCACAGTAAGCCCCTGCAAAATATAAAAAAATTAATTAATTTTTTTTCATAAAATATAACAAGTATATTTATTATATTCAAAACTGAATAATAGTTGATTTAATTAAAATGTTTTTAACTTAAAAGAAAATGAAAAGTTCATTCAATGCAATCGTATATTTTTATTCATTTTTTAAAAATATACTGGTACATACAGTCCTTACTTTTCAAATACAATTACTTTATTGATTCTTGTCTTTCATTTTGTCAATTAATCAGATTTAAACTATAAACAACTATAAAAGTTGTTATGAAAGTGCTCTAAGTTTTAACATATTATTTTAGATTTTAAGTTGTTTTTTTTAAAAAGAAAATATTTTTAACTTCACTCTGTTTATCAGATTTGTTTCTAGATTTTTTCACTTTTTTCTGATGATTTTGTAAGTTTTTCCTGGTAAATTAATGGGAAGTTTGTAAAAGAAAAATTATCTAGTCTATATAGATCAGAAGATATTTGGAATTATCATTGCTTACATTGGACTACTATAAAGGTCTAATATCAATGTAATATTAAGAGAATTCTTGGTGTAAAAATTAAAGAAAATTGGTTGAAAAACCTCTAGTAAATAATATATGTACATTTCAGTTTGCTTTTACTTGCATTTATTAGTAGTCTTCTGAAGTCATCTGTAATTACAGATTGATTTATGATGATCTGGAATCTTTTTTTGGGTAATTTAATAAGAGCCCCACTTGTGGATTAGTGTATGTGTGTACACATATCATGTATCCAGTTTAGTACCAAGTCTTTTAAACAGTTCATGGTACTCTTAAAAATATTTTATTGTGATAATTTCCTGTAGTGAGAAGAAACAAAGAATCCAGTGAACTATTTTACTGCTTTATTTTATTGTCCCATACAACCAGTGATTTTGACATTTGTAAAGCATCTGAGAAACTAGAAATCCTAATCAGAGTTACTTTCTCTGAAATTAATGATATTACCCATATAGTTATTGTGGTGAATTGAGAGAAGCGGTGAATAAAATTTAATTTCAGAGAGACCATTTCAGTGGGCTTTGATTGCTAAGTGAGGAAGAAAATTACAAACTGTTTTACTCCTCATTTTCCTGAGGACTGGGTGTTATTATTGGAAGTGACTATGGTATTTTTTGGTTGATTACCTCTTGTGTCAGGATATATGCATGAATTTACATTAATTTGAAAATCCTCAGATTTTTAATTTATAGTTTTTTAAATAAATTTAAATTTTAAGAATTCTTTTCTGATTTTTAAAAAAAAAATTTTTGCAGGTGTTAAAAATATTTATAAAAATTTTTATGCCATACAACATTAAATATGTTAACGTTTTCTTTAAATTGTATAAATTATTTTTTAGAAAACAAATTTGAGAATCTTGCAATTAAGAATTTTCGTAATTCTCTACTTTATTTCTGTTTAATAGTGTATGAAATTACAAGGATGCTTAACTCTGGTATCTACAGAAACTGACTTATTAAGATGCTCAAAATTATGGACTACAATGGTCATCTGTATTGAATTTACTGAGTGACAGCAACTGTCTATTATAGTCCTGCATTTGTTATTCTTTCTGGATCAGGTATAGACCATTTTAATAAAATTCTTTCTTTATTCCTTATTATTAGTCCTTCAGTAATATTTATTCTATATATTTAGCATAGCGATTTCACTTCACCTTTTAAAAATGTTCTGTTCATGGAGAAACTGACAAGTTTAGCATATTATTTTAGATTATTAGTTATTTATAAAACAGAAGTAAGAAATTTTTATAAATAACTACATTTTTATTTATTCTTTGAAAGAAGATGAAATTTGTTTTTCTAGGGAATATTACAAATTTTTTAAATGTCTTTGTGTGTTGTAATATTAATAACTGGGTTTATATCTGTTAGATACTGTGACAAAAACAATTACAGCCACAGTCGAAAATTGGTGCTGATTCATTTAATAAATTAAGTCTTATTTAGTTGCGAGTATAATTATTTTTATTGTGAATTGTAAATATTATTCATATACATGTGAATCTTTACATAAGTTATTGAATCCATAAATGCAATGATAACTTATTGTACTAATGATTGAAATGATTGAAATAATTCTTAAAGATTGTAATAAACTAAGTCAGAGACTAAAACAGGATGGCCAGAATGAAGTGGGGAGCTTGCTTATATACTGTACATGGAGCTACTGAATTTTCAGGAGCCTAGTGCATTTGAAAGGAGCCGTGTGAACTGTAAAGAGCTGAGTGATGCCGACAGAAGTCGAGTGCATCTGAAAGGCAGAAGCTGTGTGAACTGTAAAGAGCCAAGTGAATTCAACCAAAGCCGAAGATCTTTAAATTTTAAAGTCCAAATTTAAATGTAAATAACATGAGTGAAAACTAAATCTATACAGCCACTTTACCATAGGATGAATGTTACCTTGAAACTGACATAACCATTCTCAAGATCTTATACCAGGCTTACAAAAAAAATGAGTGAAGTGGTTTTCCATTACCTTTGTCACTGAAATAAACATAACGTTGAATACTGATACAGAATCTCACCAAAATGTAAGAAATTTTCAGCTTTACAAGTAATACATTCACTATAATCACGACAATTACTGTTTGTATAATGAACATCACAGAGGATATAATTCTGATTAAAATCTTTTATACATTAATTGCTTTATGTGCCTGGCCGTGAGAAAGAGTGTAAAGGGACAGATTAATGTACCCTTTTTGTTCATGATCATGGTTGTTCACTTATAAAAAGATAAATAATATAAATATATAAAAAATTAAAAACTGTTGCATTAAAAGCTTTACATTTTTGTTTCCTTTATAGATGACTGAATTCATCATGTAACCAAAAATCTTTTGCGCAGGATAATGATTGGAAATTTTTTTATGTATAAAAATGCCAGACCTTATAAGAATTCTGTGGTAAGGCTAAAAAATTTAAGTAACTGATCAGACTTTATTTAAATATCTACTTTACAGGATATAAAAACAATCATTGGGTAAACTGATAATCTATCAACATTATTATATATGAATTAGTTCATAATTTTTATATCTTTATTTCACATCTATAAATTCTGAAAATGCATTATTCTGAGATATTTGAGGTATTTATATGGGATTGTTGATTAACATCTTACTTTGGACTAATTTACAGATTAGTTAACTATTTTTAACTAGTTTAAATTAGATTTTATTTTGGTTTTCTTTCACCTGATTGTTAATTATAAGTGATGATACACTTAATGTAGTTATTAAACTGGTAAAAAAATGACTGTCTGGTAATTATATAGTTAAATTTTATAATTATAATTTTACATATAATTTATGATGAAAAGAAAGTTTTAAAATTTTCTATGGTGTACAGATGTGTTGTATGTTAACCAGAATAAATGATATTTTACATCATTCTTAAAAAGAAAGTAAAAAGGTAATTGTTATGACAAATGTAAATAAGCGTAATTGATGTTTAAAAATATATAAATATAAATAAAAAAAGAAAGTTACTGTGTTGCCTAGAAAGTTACAAATAAATTACATTCGCATATACTTACAAATGAACCATGTACTTTTTATTATTTTGTTTGTGTATGTGTGTGTGTGTTTCATATAAGAATAGTGAAATGTTCTTTTAGTAGTATTTAATTATTAATAGTGTACTTCTGTTGATAAATACAGTCTTTCTTGTCAAGGTAGAGATGTATTGAAAAGTGGGTTGACACTAGAAAGTGCTATTACACTGCAGTCTTTACTATACAATGTTTCACTAACTTATAGAGTAGTAGTGACTTCTGTTTTACTTGTTAGCTACTAGGTCGTTGTATCTTCCATACTAATATACTGCTCTTTTACTATGTGTTCTTTATTATATTGTACACTATATAGTGTGTGTACTTGACAAGGTCATTTTAAGGTCAAGGTTTTCATCTTCTTTTCTTAATACACATCGACATATAATATATATTTTACTGACGTAAATATACTTGCATCAAATCTTGACATATTATTTCTATTTTTAAAATGAATTTTCATATATTTTATTATAAATAAAAATAAAGTAAATAAATTTATTATAAATTTATTAAATTTTTAATAAATAGAAAAAAAAATCTTTTTTGGTTGACTTTTTGTGGATATGAATATATATATATATATATTTAATTTGTTCAATATGTATTACATTATTATTTGGCATGTTTAAAATTTATTTTCATCTTGATCATTTTTTTATAATTATGTTTTAAAGGCTGTTTATTTTTTTTAAAAAGTAAATCCAGATGTATTTATAAAAATACTTATTTTAATAAACCGTTTATTTATTGTGTTTATAAAATTCAGGTGACTTGCCTTGAATCATAAATCACTTACTAAAGAAATCACAGCGCTTCAACTAACAAGCATCCCAAGCCAGACTTAATAAAAAAAATAAGGATGAAATTTTCCGATCCGTGTGGCAGAGTGGTAGCATCTTGTCTTTCCATCTGGAGGTCCCTGGTTTGAATCCCAGATACCTTGTTCGAATTTGTATACATGTTTTTCTTATGGTGTAAGTGCACATAAGAAAGGATTTTTTGAAATTCCAAGTGTAAAATAGAATAACAATGAAATTTACTGTTTTTTAAATTTCCCAGTAACAAATTAAGGTTTTAACTTGATTTTTGATGTTTGTAATCTTCATGTGAATATCTAAAAACTAATTTCTATATTTTTTGAAATTCCGAGTTTAAAGGGTTAAAATGGATTTTGAATATTTTTTGAAACCCGCTTATTTTTTTCTTTTAATTTTTCAGTTACAAATGAACATATCAGTTTGATTATTGGTCCGTGTAATTTTCATGTAAATATCTAAAAACCAATTTCTAGATTTTTAAAATTCATTCTTGAAAGGAGGGAAAAAGGTAAAAACTTTTTGAACAATGCTTACAAATTTTTCCCATTTTCGACTGTACTAAATGAGATATTCACTAGATTGTGGCTTGTAAATACTCTTCAGATAAATATCTAAAAAAAACTTTTTTGAATTTTGATTTTTTTTAAGTGGGTGTGACAGTGTATGGCATGGAAGTTCAACCTACACAGCCACTGTTTCTATATGTACGATGTGACTATTTGCATCTGCCTCTGGTTATTTGACAAAAAAACTTTTTTGTCTTCAGTCATTTGAATGGTTTGATGCAGCTCTCCAAGATTCCCTATCTAGTGCTAGTCGTTTCATTTCAGTATACCCTCTACATCCTACATCCCTAACAATTTGTTTTACATATTCCAAACGTGGCCTGCCTACACAATTTTTCCCTTCTACCTGTCCTTCCGATATTAAAGCGACTATTCCAGGATGCCTTGTATGTGGCCTATAAGTCTGTCTCTTCTTTTAACTATATTTTTCCAAATGCTTCTTTCTTCATCTATTTGCCGCAATACCTCTTCATTTGTCACTTTATCCACCCATCTGATTTTTAACATTCTCCTATAGCACCGCATTTCAAAAGCTTCTAATCTTTTCTTCTCAGATACTCCGATTGTCCAAGTTTCACTTCCATATAAAGCGACACTCCAAACATACACTTTCAAAAATCTTTTCCTAACATTTAAATTAATTTTTGATGTAAACAAATTATAACATTTTGATACAAAAAAATATAAAATTAAAAAAAAAATTAAAAACAAAGTATGGTCACTTCCTAGTAATGTTAGTCAGGCAATGATAAGAACCGAGCAAGACTCATTTTTGTCCATTCAAAATATGGTTAATATGGATAACCGGTTATAATTAATATTTTTAAGATGGAGGCCAACTATTTTGACTAATGATCAACTGTTTTATAATTCTTAGATCACTCAGAAGTTAAGGGTTGTACTGACCAAACTGTTACCATGAAGAAATTACAATACAGTTAGTTTTTATAAATTGAACAGGCTTTATTATTATTATTATTATTATTACACTCACACGGATGAGGTTAATGATCAAAGGGAGGGTCCAGGGGCAGAGTCCTCTGACTAGACGGGAAGAGTGAATGAAGTGAGCTAAACATCCCCGACTGTGACGAGAAACACAATTAACTATACAAAATGGGTGAAGCTGCAACTGGTCTGTATATTTTTGTAGAAAATAAAAAAAAATTAAAGTAAATACATTTTTTGAAATTTATTAAAAAAATCAAAAGAAATTATTGCAGATCATATGATAAAATATACTAAAAACCATAGCTAGGAGAGATATTCCAGATGAAAAAATAATTAAATTCAATACACAGGAATATTGTGATAAATTAAATATAAAGGTAGGGAAAAACATGTACTGGATGAGTAGTGGCAGAATGATATTATCTTTATAATAAAATTACAGAAGATAGATAAAGTACAATAAAGATCTAATGCTGGTGCTTTAAAATATAAGTATGGTAGTGTTCAATGCAGATTTAAGTATTAGAAAGAAAGTCTTGGAAGTATTTGTGATAATTGTAGCACATTATAACAGTAAAACATTATCAATAGGAAATAGATATGCAATTTTAAAGAATGATAATGAAAATGTGGCAGGTTAATAAAATTTAAGGATAATAAGTTTTAAGGTAATAGAAGAGATAAACTAGGGTGGTAAACTGTATATTATGAAGTCGAGGTATAATTAATTTAGTAGTGGAGGTCTAGAAGATAAAACCAATAAAAGAAGACAAAAAACTGGAATATTTATATAAAATAGATAATTAAGGGCTTAGAATTATGCTGAGATTAAAAGATCTGCAGAAAATATCTTCAGATCTCCATTACGGAAAGTAATGGAGATTTAATTTCAAACCAATAAGCTGAAATTAAAATTAAAAAAAAAAAAAATGAGCAGAAAACATAAGGGCACTTGCCAGGAAATTAAACTGAAAACCCGTTTTACTCATATGTTAAAAGCATTAAAAATAGACTGTAAAGTGATTGAATGTTTTATGATAAATGAAAAATAATCCCAGAATAGGAATTGAGGTAGAACTATGAATTTACTTATACCGTTATTAATTTCAATAATAATAATAATAATTTTTCTTTTTCTTTTATTTATTTATTTATTTTTTTTAACTGATATTATTAATTTAGTACATGCATTTAAAGTTTATGTATAGAAGTATGAAAAGGAATATTTTTTAATAAGAAAAATGTCAAGCTTAACCAAGATTTGAACCAAAAACCTTTAGATTGATGATTGTGATACTATGCCATCACATTTATTTTTATTTATTAATTAAATATTACCTAATTAATTACAGCTTATTGCCATCATCTTAAAGAAATGGAGAAAGAATTTTAGTTTAATGAAAAAATAAAATAGGCTTTTAATAAAGTTTAATATTTTTTTTATATATCAAAGTTGCATATAATAATAGTACTGAATCATTACCATTTAGTTGTAGCATAAATTAAAATAGAAAAAGTTGATTTGCCCTTAAGCAGATGTTTTTCAGTGATGGTGAAAGTTAAACTTTCAAATAATTATTGATTTTTAACTCCTTTGTTGATAAAAGTGGTAAATAACAAAGAGAAAGTACCGGTTGCAACTTTAATCAGTGGCAACCAGTCATAGTATTATTCCCTTTCTTGTTTTCTTTCCATTTTTTAATTTCTATAAGTTTTGGTATCTGTAGAAAAAATATTAAGATCTTGTTTTAAAAATTCTTTTATGTTTTGTCTCATTTGCTTAATATCAGTTTATATTTATTTTATTTTTGAGAAACAGTGTTGTCAAATCAGTCATGAAATTTGGTTTTCCATCTAGTGTTTTATGAGCGTTAATGTTTTAATTTTTTAGAATAATAGATTGGGGTACTAATTTCTTTCATCTGTTTTTCTTGAAGTTTCTGGATATTTTGTTCAAAGATATTGAGTCGGGGTTCTTAAGCAGCTAAATCCGTTTTTTCATGAGCGAAACTACATTTATAACTTTCTACATCGCTGAATTGACAAGCTATGATATTTTTTATTAATTAAAAGTCAACACTAGAATAGTGATGCAGGAGTCAGCATCTTTAAAATATAACTCGATCTCAAACTTCTACGCAGGAGACCAAGTGCTAATTCGTATTATTAAAACGGAATTATGTTCTTAGAATAGAAAGATTTTCTTTTTTAAAAATTTAAAAATAATTATTGTTAATGAGTAAATTTTTCTTTTTGATCGGTACATAATACATATTGCTCACATCAGGAATCGGTTGGTAAGCGCCATGGATGTAAAAAGAGGCTGCCCCCCAAAATTTGGCTTGAATAGATCAGGTAAACAATACACAATTAATTATAAAATAAAAAAGCTGACAACAGTTTAAAACTTTCCTTCCGGATGAGGCCTGCAGCGAAGACAAAAGCCGAGTTTATAAATCACTGATGTAAAGGTCTACCGAGGCATTTATATCGGGGGCATCCCAACGAGGCCTGCCTTATTAGTATGAGATGTAAAAAGTTAGAAGTCGGAAGATGACTCCCGTTAAAGCCCATCAGGGCTAGGAACGGGAGGGGGTGGCGACCGGAAACGTCACAAGGTGGGTGTCTTCCCCTACGGGGTTGGAATGTAAGACTTTCCCGACTAAAGCTGCGTTTCGGAAAAGTCCTACAACTATGGGTGTTTTCTAATGCACGTATTACACACACGTACACATACAACCTAATTAAAAATATCTATCATTTTATTTAAATATAATATTTTTTCGTTTATTTAATTCAATGATTCTAACTAAAGTGCGGGTGCATACCTTATTTCATTTGCGCGGGTGTGGTGATAATAGCGGCGACGGTCAGAACTAACTAAACTAATGTAATTTCACAACTTACATAGAACAAATTTCGCTCGTACAACCGGCAGACTGTACAAGCCGCAAGGCTTAACGCACCATGTACCGAGTCATTGAGTTCGAGAATTGACCAGACCCATTTAATTTTTTACACGTTAAATATTATTCATTTATTTAATTCTACCGCTGACGTCACAACATAACAGTAGTTTACAACATTTTTTGGGGTGGGGTGCGATTTTGCAAAAAAGTATTTATTTTAGCAATTTTTTATTATTTATTTTTCATTGTAGATCTATTTATTACTGGTTGTTTTAACAAATATTTTCCTGTTTAGGAATTTTTAAAATTAAACATTGTAAAGCGAAAGTGAGTTGAAATAAAAAATAAACCCCTTCCGGCACGCTGGAAGCCGGAGGTAGATTTCATCGGGCTAAGTAGGGGATAAAAAACATTTACACCTTGAAGTTAAGAAAAACTTCAAATTTACACAATACGACAATGGTTGCATACGACAATGGTTGTAAGGGTTGGTCATATCAAAAATTGTTACAGAAAAAAGTTTTAGGTAATGTTTAAAGAACTAACGACCACCTTAATCGATTTGATACCTGTGCCTATTAAGGTAGGTATGGTTTTTTTTTGTCTTCGAAACCCCATTTTTTCCACCCCCTGGGCCAGTGGTTGGTGATATCAAAAACTCTACTTATATAAGTTTTAGGCCCATATCCAAGTAATAGTAGGAACTTTAAACGAATTCAATATTTTATTTAATAAGAAGGTTATAGCGATATTTTGTTTTTTCAAAAATTCCACACCACTTCTACCCCCATGGTCCGATTTTGAGCGTTAACTAAGTCGACCGAGATTTTGGGTCGATTTATATTTTTGGGGAACAATTTGAAAGTGACTGGGGCAAAATTATGGTAGTTATCGTGTCTACAAGAAATTGAATTATATATATAAATGTATCTATAAGTTTTTGAGCTGAACAGTGGTTTTGGGGTTTGGGGGGTGTGAAACGCGAAGATATGTCGAAATTTTCCGGAAGTCGAATCATGGTACCCATTACAATAGGTAGCTTTATTATGAAATTTATAATAAAAAATTTTATGTACATGTTTATTAAATCATTCTTTATGATTTGATTGTTCAATTTGATTAAATAATTTAAAAATTTTCAGGATTTTTATAATAATATTATACATTTTACGTTGTACTGAATATTTAATAGAAGGTTTGGCATCGTTTGAATCACTTAAATAACATGAATTTGAGAAATAGAATTTTAAAAATAAATTAAAATGTTATGAAGAAAATAACAATAATAAAAAAAAAAATGTTTGAAAGGTGGATAATTCGCTACTGTATATATGTATATATGTATATAAAATTAGTTACTCGAAAATCTCCAAAATTACCAGATCAATTTCATTCAAATGTAGATATGCTGCAAGTAGTGTATGTGAAATTGTGCATGTGAAAATTTAATGATGATTGATGGAGTCGTTCTTTAGCTACGCTCAGTGTAAAGTCGACAAAACAGAACATAACCTCAAATTGAAGATATGTTGATTTTGTATTTGTGTATTTTTTATACGTACTTATACAGTTAGTTACGGTGGTGAGAGAAATTTAACTTGATGCTTGTGTGTAGGGATGTATTTGTTATTTTATTAAAAATAACTTATTAAAAATGTAATAATTATATTACATCAAATTAAGGTTGTAATAATTTAATTTTCTGATAAACAGAGAATATATTTTAAGATTAATAAAAAAATATATATTTTAGTTTTCTCATTCAATTTACGTTTTGTATATTTCTTGCTCAAAAAATTATACGACATAATTAAAGAAAAAAATATTATACAAAATAAAATAACGAAACGTCGGCCTTTTTGCCCAGAACTGCACAAGAATTTTTTTAATATTAATTGTTAATAATATATTTACGGTAATCTAATTTTTTTAAATACTTAAAAAAGTTAAAAACAATAACAAACAATTAAAATATGTTTATTATACGTCCTTCAGTATTTAAAAACATATTTCTTTTTTCCTTATAAATAACTTTAGCCTAACAACTGTTTCTTTAAATTTTATAAAATTACAAAACTGCACATTTTATTTACTTATAATTTCCCATAAATTCGTAGTTAAATATTTATTTTAAAACCAGCCAATATTAATATTTAAAATAATATGCAAAATAACTTAATAATATTAAATAATTATTATAACATAACTAATAATTTTTTAATTATAACTTATACATAAACTAATAAATGCAATGTTTAGAGAGCGTATAAAGATTACATAGTTATGATTGTTCCGGGAGTAGTACATACGAGAAATAGTTATTAGAATCATTTGCGTAATAATTAATTTATAAAATGCATGTTTAATGATGACTAATGACCTGTTGCTGCCCGTAGCGTTATTATTACAAAAATGTTAACTATATATTTAAAAAAAAGTCGGCTTTTAATTTAAGAAAAGCCGACTTTTTAAAATTTAATTAAAAATTAAATTAATTTTTTTTAAATTTAATTTAAAAGACGGGGGAACCCCGGCAGCCGGGTTGGGTGTCGCAAGGGGGTGAAAGTCAGCCCCTCGTGGAGTTGCCGCTCGTCTGTGTTTACATGGATGGGTGGTAATAAAGAAGCGAGGGGACTCCGGTAGCCTCTGAGCAAGTAATGAGTGATACCAATATCCAAAAGGAAGGTAAATAGCGACGTAGGGTGTGAATATTAGCCAAAGCGGGTACAGTCGGTAAGTCATTATGTTATCTAGATTATAGATTAAACTATAGTTAATTAATTGAAGCAGTGAACTAATACAGTCCGAGAAGAAACAGTCAGAATAATGTAGCTGTCAAAAGTAGCGTCGAGAGTCGGAAGGTGAGGGGGTGAGGGACAGCCTTCAGTGGAGTCGCCGTCTGTCCGTGCTAGCGTGGGTGGGTAGCAGCGATGACGCTGCGGGACTCCTAAGCCTGACTTGTCACCCCCGGGGTTGTGATATAATTGCTAAACCGGCCCCGGGTGGAGAGGAACGATGAAACCGGAGTTTTAGTAGGTAGAGTGCGGGCACACATAGGCTCTATAATAACATCTAGCCGAACCCGTGCGAGTCCTATACTCCTCCACCTCATTGGGGGTACGTAAATGGTATTGCTCCGCAACATAAAACAAAAAAAAAGAAAAAAAAAGTCTGCAAAAAATTTGTTCCGTTTTCAACACGTCTAATCACCAATCCTCTTGTTTTTATCTTTCCTTTACTGCCACAGGTAAAATGCGTGCTCAAAACCTATTTTCAGTCCGTCCAGATGTTCTACGGGATTAATCGGGCTGATTTTTTTTTATTCTGCCCGGAATGGTCCGCAGATATATCAACAAGAATCGATAGCTCTTCAAATTGATTTTCCTATGAGTAATAACCTCGGTAAGTTTCTCAATTAAGGAATAAATGGGGTTTTTTCCGAGGAATACTCAAAGGAGACTCATGTTTGGGAACCAAAGAGTTTGATGACATATCTGTGGGTCATTCCGAGCAGAATAATAAAAAAAAATCTGCCTGATCCGTCCAGTAGAAAGCCCACACGGACTGGAAATAGGTTTTTTTAGCCCAAGTTTTTTATTATATAAGATTTTTGAACAAAAATGCTTTATATATTGATGATTATGATTGTTAATAAAAATTTGGGAGTGTTTTTTTTAAACGTTATGAATATTTTTAAAAAAATTTGACCTATGGATACAATTTTAATGAAATTACAATAAAAGTATAAATTGACACCTGGAAAATTATAAATTTAAATGTATAAATTAAAAAAAAAAAAAATAATTTTAAATAATAAAAAAAATTAAATTAAAACATTAAAACTAAAATTTACAAATTATAAATTGGAAAATTCTTTTTTTTTTTAATTTTAAAACTACTTCGTAAATGTTAAAATATGGCTTTTTCAATAAAAATCATTTCACAGATATCTTATTTAACATCTAAATATAAGAGATGATGTATTACACTTGAAGCAGGTTTGTCTTATAAATAAAATATATAATTCAATGCATATTGACAGCTTAAAAATAAATAAAAATGAAAACACTGAAGCAAGAGTGAAATAATTAAGAAGAGGTGGCGAAAAGTAGTATCGTAAAATCGTGAAAAATTCTAAAAAGCTGTAAAATAAAAAATTCTACAATTTGTAAAAAAAGTACTAAAATAAAAAAAAAATAAAACAAAATTTAAAAAATAAAATCATAAAAAAATTCTCGGAAACTGTATAATAAAGTAGCGTTATTTAGATTAAATCAGAAAAATAGGACTGAACCTTTGCTTAAAGTTGAACGCAGGATTCTTAGAACCTGCATAAACAAAAAATATAAATTTGACTTACGAAGATTTACTTAATAAATCCGAAAAATTAAAATTTTTTATTAAAGATCTGAATACTAACTTTAAAGTAAGAACTTTTAATTATACAAAAAGGGTTTATTCAGAAGAGGATCGTAAAGCAAGATCATTAAGAATGACTAAATATTGGGACAAAGTAAAAGCTAAGAACTTAAAGGCCAAAAGATCGGCAAAAAAGACTTGAATTATTCTGACTAAAGTGGTCCTTTGCGGCCTTAAAAGAAAAAAAAAAAGGTAGCGTTAAAAAGTCATTTGTTTTTACACAATTTTTCCGTATTTTTTTTTTTTTTTTTGTTTAACCTCTGAGACCACCGTTAGGTATTACTTCAGAGGATGAGATGAATGATAACTTTTGTAGCGTGTGAAAATGCCATGGCTGTCCGGGATTCGAACCAAGGACTTCCGGATGAAAGGTCGAAACGCTACCACTCGCGTCGCGGAGGTCGGAAACTTTTCCGTATTAAAAAGACTTTTATTAACGCTAAAATTCATCAAAATTAATTTTATAAACACTGAGATAAAAATAAAAAGAAAACTTTCCGAACTTTTTAAAATTTGGGAGACCAAGCATCAAGGGGGCTTTTTTCTTATTGATTATGATGATTTCCAAATTAAGGTTTAAGGATCAGAATTCCAAAATTTGGAATAAAAAAAACTTTGATTTTAAGCGATTTTTTTTTTTGTAGGGAAAATTTAGGAAAAATTTATTTATAAAGAAATGATCGGTAACAAAAAAAGAAGAGAATTGTTTAAACATTTGAAAAAAAATATATAAAATTTATAAAAATGATGAAAAAAATTATTTCTCATTTTGTGCCCGGAATGTAATATAGATGCCAAAGCTAGATTAATCTTAATAGTCCTCATTAAGTTTAGCCTTCTCCAACCAATTTTCCAGCTAATTCCGGGTTTGGTTGTGTATGTATATAGACAAATGTAGTTATCGCTACCGGTTTGCCAAGCCTGAAGTAGCTGCAGTGTAAGTGTCAATGTACCGGTAAACATGTAGTTTGCAACAAACTCAGGTCGACCACTCCTGAGGACGTGTGGTTAATTTTAAAACTCATCCACCTAAGAACACCGGTATTCACAGTCTAGCATTCAAATCCAAATAAAAGGAACCGTCTTTACAAGGACTCGAATCTTAGAACTCTCGACTTCGAAAATCAGCTGATTTTGCGATGACAAGATTAATCGCTAATGATTATTAACCCGGTGGGTTAATAACCATTTAAATGATGAAGAAAATACAATTTTTGTCATTCCTTTTTGATAATAAAAATTAAAATAGTTATATCCGAAAAAAAATGTTAGAGGCGGGTAATAAATCTTGAGGAAAATCTTTTTAAGATATAAAACTCTTTCTATGTGTCACACTGTATTTTACGGCTTATATCTCAGGATTGATCGAACCGATTTTCTTCAAATTTGGCTCAAATATTTCTATGTATGTGGCATTGATCATATTTATTTTTTTTTCAAAACTCGTTAAGGGGGTGGTGGATATCACAAACAAAACAATTCCGATTTTCTTTAGAGGCATTCTAGAGCAAACTTTATTAAATCAAATTTATTACTTAAAAAGCATTTAAAAATATTTCTTTTAAAAAAATCTATCTCCACTAATTAAAATTGAAATATTGTGTACGGTTTTTTTGTTCTACCCCCCATTAAATTGAAATATTTTTCAAAATATTTTGAAAGTTTATACTTAATATATAAAGCTATTTAGAAATGTTTACAATTTAAAAAGATTATAGACTCCGGACCTAAAATGCAGAAATGTTTTTCTGATAATTTTCTTTTTATTATTTTAGCCTTTACCGAATGGGTGTCAGATATAGAGAAAACTCTACTTAAGCAAATTTGTAAGCTTATAACCTACATATGAATATTTTTAGGAAAAGTTCTTTTAAAATCTATTCCCCACTTCTAAAAAATATATTTTTTTTGTTTTTTGGCTCTAACTCTTTTAATTTTTACTATTAATGGCCGGGAAAGTCGTACAATACTTGCCAATTTTTTTAAAAGAAATTAAATAAATATCAAACAATTGAGATAATTAAAAGAAACTTTTAAATAAGTTTTATTTTAGCAATTTTAAACCTGATAAAATTAAAATTTAAAAATTACGTTCTTATTTTTAATGTGGTTTAACATAGTTAATTATGTTGTAATCGATATAAAATTATTATAATACTAAATATTTTTCTTACCTTTTATTGTTGATTTTTGTTGAACGAATCGACATATTTTTATTTTAACACAACTTTTAATTAAAAAAAGAGAATTTATCGATAAAAATATACGATTTTAATAAATTAACACGAAAAAATATCGAAATAATTCCAACGATTCATAGCGCTGGTGAAAATAAGACTGAATTACTATTTAAGCGACACTTTCTTTTATAACAAACCACTAATCTAGTGAACTAGGTGGTTACAGTCAGATCAAATCTCTTTTCACCTTCTCTAAACGTTTTTTCTTTTACTCTTTTTCTCTCTCTTAAATATACTTTCTTCCCCCACTCTTATTTTAAATTACCTCCTACACCTGATATAATTTTTTTTCTCTCTATATTTTTTTCGAATATATATATATATTTAATAGATAACATTATATATATTAAACTTGTTCATAAATGTATAATAAAAGTTCTTTTTAATCTAAATATTTCTATATACACTATTAAATAATTAACTTGTAAACATTAATTAGATCGAGTTGGATCCAGGTTTTTTAACCTTAATCTATTTTATTAATTAATGGTTATAAAATTATATGGCTTAGACGATTTGTTTGTTTAAATTAAAAACGAAAAACACGTTTATATGTGGTCTTTCTTATATTTTTTTATTTTTATAGGTTGATAAATATTAAAGATTTTCTCATAAAAATTCTAAATTAAAAATTTTTGTACGAGTATATTGTCTAAAAATTTTACTTTCATTTCTTTTTTTTTTACTACTCAGTTGAAGTTGTTTTTTTTTTTTTTTTTAAATAATTTTTGGAAGTTTTTATATTTTTGTTCAGATATGATAGTGTTTTTTAACTTTTAAAAATAATTATTTTGAAAATTCCATGTTTGGGTTCTTGAACGCTTTTTTTATTTTTATAGGTTTGTTTAATCCTAATTTATTTAAAACGTTTGTAAATAAAATAATTAAGTTTAAAAAAATGCAAGAAGTAGAAAATAAAAATTTAAAAAAATCTGATGTGGACACCTATTACCCTCTCTATTAGCACCTATTAGCCTTACTTACTTTCTTCTACGCCTATTAAATTACATATACACATTTTTTTTTTTAAATGAAAAGTACATAAAATTTTATTTCGTTAATAACTTCTGATATTTTTTCATAATTTTTTTTTATTATTAATCGTAAACATTTTTTACAATGAGAGGTTAATAAATTAATAAATCAATATATTTAAATTAAAATAAAGATGAAGTGTGATTCAAACCGATCTGCCTTCCCCTAAGATCCAAATATTTCATTAATTAAAATTTTATTTGGCTATAATTCTGGAACCAATAAAAAGAAGTACCACTTTAGATGTACCGTTGAAAAGCTTTCAATGAGAGCTTACTTCTGCAGTTAAAAAAAGTACAAAATTCAATTTTTTTTGGATTTTGGGCATTTTTGGACACGTTTGGTTCAGTCGATTGCAATCAAAAGGGGAGGTGCACAACTAAATGTTACAACAGTCCTAAATTCAAAATTTCAACATTCTACGGCTAATTGTTCTTAAGTTATGCGAGATACGTACATACGTCACGCCGAAACTAATCAAAATGGATTCAGGGATGGTCAAAATGGATATTTCCGTTGAAATCTGAAAACCAAAATTTTTTGCGATTACAATACTTACTTGTACTAGTAGTACAAGGAAGTAAAAAAGTGAAGAAATAAAAACTAGTTTTGGATACAACTTTTCTTTTTTAACTGTATAATACTTGAAAAAATTGACACGCCATAATTGTCATTTTGTTTATTCCTAAATCAGTTATTTTCAATTCAAATCTGAGATCAAAGCTAATCGTTTATTAATCTATTTTTACTTTCCCGACGAATATAGCAAGAATAGCTATATTAAAGAGGAAAGTATTATGATCATGTCAAACGTGGGGTATCGAGCTTTTTTTTTGCAAATCTACGTTTTAGGGTCTAACTACTTCATCTAGACCAAAGAAACATATATATGTATGTTCGTATTTATGTATATATGTGTATGTGTTGCACTGATTTTGACTTTGTATCTCAGGATTTACCGAACCGATTTTCATAAAATTTGGTTCAAATATTTCTATGTATGTGGGGGGGGGGGTCATTGATCATATTAATTTTTTTCAAATATGATAAGGGGTTGAGATATCGTGAAAAACCCAATTTCCATTTTATTCTAAGGCATTGTAGAGAAAACTTTATTGAATAAAATTCGTTACCTACAAAGCACATATAAATAATCAAAAATTATTCTTTTTTAAAAAATTAACTTCCATCTCTAAAATTGAAATATATAGTTTTTTGTTTTTGCTCTTATCCCCCTTACGTTCAAATTGTAGACATCAATAAATGTTTACAATTTAAAAAAAATAATAGACTCAATTCTAAACTGCAGAAAGCTTTTTCTGATAATTTTATTTTTCTTATTTTAGCCTTTATATCCTTATATAAACCAAATTAACAGATGGGAGAAAAACTAAAAAAGGCAATTTTTCAGGATACAGTTAGTCAGGGATGTGAAATTTAATATTACTTCTGCATTTTATGTTGTAGTCGGGTGCCTGTGTAAGCGATATGAATTGACGACTAATGGCTTTCTATTTTTTTAAGATTAACTGGCACCCGAATACAACATAACATGTAGAAGTAATATTAAATTTCACATCCTGTATCCTCAAAAATAATGTAAGAAAAACTTGTTTAACTATTTTTTGTTCGTTTTTCGTAATTATTCTGGGTACATGTGTATAATTAGTAGTAGAATTTTTTGTTTTTCAATAATTATTTTATATACCGTTTTTCTGTTATTTTCATAACTTTATCATTCAATTTAAGAGTACTAATCATCTAGATATGATGCTGGTATAATATATATATATATATTTTTTTTAAACTCTTGTGCTATTTTAAATAGAAATTTGAATGTTGATGAATGATAATGTACATGAGTGTAACGCATGTGTGTGCTAGCCGCGATGCATTCCTGCTTCTTTTTGTCGAGTATATTTTTCGTTTATATCTCGAGAGCGATGAATTTTTCGAGACAAAAAGTGTTTATTTTTTTTTTGTGAATACCGTCATTAAAATTTGAAAATAGTGTAATTTTTAAAAATTTTATTTTTTTAAAATTTCAATACTTTTTGGAAGTATAACCTTAATTCAACAAATATTTTGAACAGATATGTAAAAAACATTTTTTTGTTCGGTAAAATTATGTTTAAGCTGTTAATTTATATAAAAGTATAGTGGTACCTTATGTAGATTTTTGTGCCTTTAATATTGCTTGGATGAAATGAGGGGCAAATTGATAGAAGATACAAAATAGAACGATGCCAGTAATTTTGAAAGTTATTAGATTTACAAGTGTTAATTTAATGTTGAGGATATTACATTGAATGAATATTAAGCAAAGGATATAAGCTTAAGCTTAATTTTAATTTTTAAAGTAATGGAGAGGTTCCTATGTACTTATTAAAAGATATCAAATTTGTCGAAAATGTTAGCAGTTATTCTTTAAGTAAGAAAACAGGTTTGAGAATTGAAAGAACGAAAAAAGCTGCTAAAACAGTTATTGGACTTTCCCGTCACGCGACTAAACTGATGCACGCCTTACACACACAACCTTATTTAAAATATTTATCATTTTATTTAAATATAATATTTTTTGTTTATTTAATTCAGCGATTTTAACTGACGCGCGGGCGCATACCTTATTTCATTCGCGCGGGTGTAGTGGTACTAGCAGCAACGGTCGGCATTAACTAAACTAATGCAATTTCACAACATATATAGAACAAATTTCGCTTGTACTTTAGGCAGAATGATGTAGTCTCGAGGCTTAACGAACTAGGTACCGAGTCAAACGGGGCGATCGAATTTGAAACTCAACTAGACCGATATATTTTTTTACACATTAAATATTATTCATTTATTTAATTCTACCGCTCATCTGTGGCGTTACATCATCGTAGTAGACGACTACAACAGCATTTTCGGGGTGGGGTGTGATTTTGCAAAGATTTTTTTGTTTTACATATATTTTTATTTTTTAATTGTTAAGAAATGTGCTTAAGAAAAATATGACCTTAATTAGGAGAAATCTCGCAGTATTGGGGGCGACCTTGCTCTACAGCCTCACCCCTTGACCTTTTAAGTTGAAAATTAAATGGTATCAATGCTCCATATATAGAAATAATCTGACCATCCTTGGTCAAAATAGGTCTAGTAGTTGTGGAGATATAAGGTGATTTTAGATTTAAGTTGATATAAGTGTGTGTGTGTTCGGCGTTGGCCGAACACACACACACACTTACATACGAGCATTAACATCCGGAAAGTTTCTATCAGGTTTTTTGGGTTCCTTAGGTGTCAAAACGTCAAGATCTGGTGAAACCGCATTTGTCCAAAACTGGACCGATTACAATACTTTCCCTTCTAAAAGTATAGATCTGTTATAGCGCTATCTAGACGGGGAAGTAAAAATTAGCAACATAAAGATCATTATGTAACAATAGGTTTAAATTATTTAATAGTATGCCAAGAGAAGTTAGTATAGTACAATTTAGAGAAGTTATAATTATGAGACAATGAACGTTGGATAATCATTTAATATGCAAATTAGGAATTGAATTAATTTTTATTAATATGATAGATTATTAGCGATAGAGTTTATCAGATAGTGATGTATTATGGTGAAGAATTATTTAGTGTTTAAGGTTTCCCTGTGACATTATGTAAACATATTACGTAAAATAACCGAAATCGTTTAATAAAGCTTTCAATCAGTCAATTAATTTGGAAGTTTCTGCCAAATTAAGGGTTTACAATTTAATGATAGTCATTTGATTTTTAATTAACATCGACTTAGAAAAAAATCGAAATTAGAAAAAGGTTCATATTTTTTACATCTACTTTTTAATTGGTTTTATTTTAACATATATATATTTTACTTAGCCTACTTTTTCTTCCATAAATAAAGATATCATTTATATATTTGTTAGATGTGCTGTAATTTAGTATAGTTCAACTGTAATGAGTGGATTTTTTGTGGTTAATTTCTAACATTTTTTTAATTTTTGCAGAATGTTATATTCCAACACGTAACTTGAAATTGATTGACCTTTAACTTCATATACTGATCTTTTTTGCAAACTCTGCCTTCTCTGGTAATATTTGTAGAAAATATACAAAGAAGAATTTTATAAGTATATGTAATTTAAATTTATGTAATTACAGTGCTTTGAATAACCACATATTTATAACATTAACTTTCTAGTTAATTACGAGTACATTAAAAATATTTGTTATTTCATTTGTGTATTTTAGTGTTTTACATCGTGTAATATCTGTTATTGTTATTATTATACAGTTTAGATCGTTTGTAGTATTTTATTGTATTGAACTCAGGAAATCAAAATTATTAAAACGACTTTCTAATTTATAAATATAAAACCTAAATTAGTTGTTTAAGTAAGTAAATTTACATGTTTAAAAATTGTAATTTTACTTAATTTTTTTTTACTACCTCTTCATTTACTTTACTTTCACCGTATAACGGAAGTACTTTAATTTGTGAAAAATTTTTAACTTACATTTTAGCGTAACTGTGTGCGGTTAAACCGCAACACATAAATATATGTTTTATAGAATCATTTCTGATGTAAAATCAATATTGCATTTGTATAAAAAAAATAATGTTGCTTCTATGGCTTTACACTTGGTAAAGTCCACAATATATTTTCCCTCGTAAAAAGGAGGATTTGTGAGAAAGGGACGGTTTGTAGATTGATTGCAAATCGAGATATACAAGCTAATCCAAATTTCTAAAATTTAAAGTTCTTCAAGGCAGTGTATGCTTTATACGGAAACAATGCAAAATAATAGATGTTATCTATTATTCCTCTACGGATTTAGGTAGCTATAATCAAAATTTTAACAGCAGTTCACACTGAACGGCTGACTACAATTTTCCTCTAAATATTCAACGATTACTCGTAGCTGAGCTTGGGGTTTTCCTAAGGAATACATTCGCCCATCCCCATAATTTTACGGTACGTGGAAAAATTAAATAACATAGTTTTTTTTTAAAGATCGATACATAATTATACATTTTACAAGATCATGTCAAGGTTGTGCTATTCCAAAGAACAAAAAGGATTTATCCAACATTTGGCTAGACGAAATAAAGGAAAACTTGTTTTAATTAAAAAATATATTTCTTTTATGAAACTAATTATTAAATAAAGAAAAAAAAATGTAGATTTTTCTTTTTTACTTTCTTTTTATGTTAAAGAATTTTGTAAAATGTTTTGTTACTTTTACTGAATATTTTTATACAATTATAGAATCATAATTTATAGTGATGTATTATTTAACATTTGTTAATTACGTTTTATTGTATATTTTTTTTATCATGTAATCTAATAATACGATTATATGTACATTATTAATTGCATGTTAAGAGTAATTAACAGATCACGTAATTAAATTAAATAGAATAAATTATGAAAAAAAGGAAAACGGATATCCTATTATATGCGGAAGTAAAATTTGATTGGTTGTTTAAGTAACCGATATTCATATTAATATACTTAGTTTATTCTTTTATTGGTAATATAAATTGGTTAATTTCCTTTGGAAGTAGAAATCTTTTTTTTTTGCTAGTTTCCAACTTTCCCTAACTGTGTAGGAAGTTAAAAACTTTACATATTTCTAATACAACTTTATTGAAGGAAGATTGTTTAAATATATATATATATATTTATATATATATATATATATATATATATTACCAGAATATTTTATTATATATATATATATATATATATATATATAAAATATTCTGGTAATTTTTACGTTATTATTAAATGGAATAAACTATGGTTGTAACAACTGTTGAATTCAGCTTCTTCAGCCGAGTAAAATTTACATAACTTCTATAGATTTTACATATTATTCTACCTTATATTCTACTCGAATTATATCTTTATTGATAGATTGAATGCTTAATTCGCTGGACAGTAGCGATAACTAATAAAGTCCAGTGCCGGTATGGTGCTTTAAATGCAGCGTAAAATCGGCGCCTGTTAGAGAGTGTGCAGAGGCGGATGGGGTAAAGGATCTGTCCTGCGTACAGGAACGTCTCCACTGAAGCGGCCTTCTTGTCGCTGGGACGCCACCTGTTGGATTATAGATGAGATGTAAAAAATACGCAGGAACAGACAGGCAGGCTGCATATGATGTTCTATTGGATAGGTGGCAGGCACGATGGAACACAGCTACGACAGGCACTTGGACTCGACGATTGATTTCGGAAGTAGGCTCTTGGATCACGAGAAGGTTTAGCGAGCTCAACTACGAAGTCGCGCAGTTTTTGACGGGCCGTGGCTGCTTCCGACGGTATTTGTTTCGCTGCAGAAGGGTGGACGACAACTTCTACCCATACTGCGGGGAGCTGAATGATGCAGAGCCTGTGGTGTTCCACTGCCATAGATGGGAGGACATGCGGAGAGACTACGCTCAGTTCGGCCTCTTGACGCCTGAGAACATCATTTCGAGGATGCTAGGGAATGAGCGGACATGGAATGTCATCTTCCGTCTTGTGGGCAAAATTATCCGTCGCCAGGCGTCGGGGACGTAGGTTGGTGGACCGCTCGTACGCGGATCTGACGGCAGTCCGCACTTGTGGGCTGTCATTCATTCGGTAATGAGACGTGCGGGACTCCTTAAGGTCTGCGGTTACTCGGCACTTCTGCGGGCTCATTACTGTGTCCCGTGATGACACAGGTAATGCTTTCATGGCGGGAACCGGGGCATGTTGTTTTTAGAGGGAGTTTTTTTGGCGAGTTCCCGCTTAGTGAGTGTTTGCCGGGAAACCTCACATCCAATAGTAGTAGTAGTACGGGCTGCTGGGCGTCTGACAGCAGATTATTTTTTCTCCCGCGAAAGAAAAAAAACTAATAGGGTCCGGTGTTATTTTATTCCCATAATCCTTGTTGTGAGTAGGAATAATATATGTATAAATTATCCCGATAAATATCTTAATTTTATTAACCCGTACAATTTTATTTCGTTTTCAAAATTTTTCAATGAGAAAAGGAAAGAAGCAAGAAAGAAATGATATTTGTGTAGCCTAAGTTGGCCTTTGTCATTAAAAAATCCGATTTAAAAATTACATAAAAAATTTAAAAATTTTTTTTCGTATTTCGTTTTAAGTCGTGCAAGTTACTAAAAGTTTCTTCGTAAATTGTTTATTTCTAATTTTTCGCCAATTTAAAAAAAAAATGAATTTTAAAGAAATTTTTTTTAAATTTTGTATTGTGTATTTTAATTTGATATAGAATTTTTGGTGATTTTACTTCAGAATGAAGGCGTTAAGTCTCTCATCCGGAAGATTTTGGGTTCGAATTTCAGTGAAATTTTGACATTTTTTTCACATGCTACAGAATTAATTTTATATTATTGAAAAGAAAAGGAGTTAACGTAACTGTAATTGTCGTAACCCTGTAATTATTGGGGGAAGAATAAATAAATAAAAATTACATATAAAATTATATTTATTATTTTGTTACAATTACAAATATTAGTTTATTACAATTTTCTTAACCTGGAATTTATATCGTGAAGTACGTTCACTCCTTTTTTTATTTAGCTTGAATGTTATATGATAGAAAATTGTTCATCCGATTTATTATGGATTTCTCGTCGATTTCTAATAAAAATCCGGTAAAATTATTCACGGTTTGTTTTCTTTCTTTTTTTTTAAAATATTGTTATGATGAAGTATTATAGGTTATTTGTTTGATGTTTTTTTTTTATTGCGTGTGTTTGTGTAGGTTCAATGAACATTGAAGTTATATAGAGAAGTTGTTAGGAAGAAACTAAACAACCGCACTTTCTTTATTTTCACATTCTAATGTAGCGGCAACAAGAACAGCTACTTAACTTTCACTAAAGATAAAAGAAAAATAAATAAATAATCGGTCAATTTGTCTTATCGGGCAATTTAAATTTTAAACTTTGTTACTATTTGTTATCAGAAGATGGTTTAAATATTTTTATAATTTTGTTTTTTAATTAATCTTTGAAATTTATTATTTTTTTAATGTTATAAATATAAACTATGGTAAATATGATATAAACTTTGGTAAAAAAAAATAAAATAAAGGGGAAATTTGTATCAGACGAGTGATAATTTCTTTCCTTGTTGTAGACGTACATCACTAATTGTGGTAAAATAATTAGTATTCTATCGGGAATGGTTGACTTAAAACTAAAAAACTGCTTTGCAACTGTAATTGGGTTTAAGGTTCTGAGACTATAATAAAAAAGAACATACTTTTATTCGGAGTGATTCATGAAGAATGTAACTAATTTTTTAGGACATGTTCTACTGAAAAATATAGAGAAGAAAGTTCATAAAAACATAAGTTCGAAAATGCTTCGTTAGCGAATTTCATCTGGCGAAATATTTCGCCCTGATTTCTACGTCTTCAATAAAATTAAGCCAGACTGTAGTTCTTACGACCCAAAATAAGCGGTAAATTTAGTGATTTTTATATGAAATTTGACCTGGAAACAACTGCAGTTTTAGTAATTTTTGAGAAATCTGGGGTAAAAGGCAAAAAAATTGGGGTCGAAAATACACTATTTTGTGTTTGGCGTAAAATAAATTTGTTATATGGGTAATAAATACGTTAATGTTTTAAAGAAACTTGTAAAGAATTTGATTTTGAGTTTAATTCTACAGTCGTATCTCGTACGGCGCACGATGCGTCACTTCCGTGCATTAAAGTATTGGTTACTGTTTATTTGAGCTTAATCGAATGTACATCAAAGATCTATAATGTGAATCAGTTTAAAATCTGTATTAGATTAAATTGAATAAATTAATCGAACCGTGCGATATTATTATCGATGTAATGAATTAAAACAAAATCGTTTAAATTATATATACAAAATTAAATTTGTTACAAATTTTACTTAAGCGTATAATTTTATAATTTTTACTTTCCCGTATAGATACCGCTACAGCAGAGTTACAGCTCCAAAAGGGAAAATATTGTAATCGGCCTAATTTGGGCACAAGCGGTTTTTACCGGATCTTGACGTTTTGACGCCTACGGAATCCAGAAACCGGACGGAAATTTTCCGGATGTTAATGTTTGTATGTATGTGTGTTCGGTGTTAGCCTCTAAATTACCTTATATCCTCAGAACTACTGGACCGATTTTGACCAAACTTTGTCAGATTGGTTATATATATATATATACAAGGCATTGATGCCATTAAATTTCAAATTTAAAAGGTCAAGGGGGTAAGACTGTAGTGCAAGTTTACGCTTAGTATTTCGAGATTTCACCTATTAAGGTCATATTTTTCTTCGGCGCATTTGTTAACAATTAAAAAAATAACAATATTTATAAAAAAAATGTTTGCAAAATTGCACTCTCCAGCCCGAAAATGGTGTTGTACTCGTCTGCTGTGACATCACTGATGAGCGGTAAAATAAAATAAATGAATATATTTAAAGTGTAAAAAAGTAAATCGGTCTGGCTGGGTCTCGAACTCGATCGCCCGGTTTACTCGGTACCTGATGCGTTAAGTCTCGCAGCTGTACACCAAGTGCTTACTGTACAAGCGAAATTTGTTCTATGTAAGTTGTGAAATTACATTTATTTAGTTAGTGCTGACTGTCGCCACTATTATCACCATACCCGCGCGAATGAAATAAGGTATGCGCCTGCGCTTTAGTTAGAATCATTTAATTAAATAAACGAAAAAATATTATATTTAAATAAAATTATAAATATTTTGAATTAAGTTGTGTGTTTGTGTGTGTAAGCAGTGCATCAGAAACAACCCACAGTTGTCAGCTTTTCTAATTCTTCAATAACACATAACGTAACGAATATAATTTGTTTTTGTAAGCATATATTAACATACACGCTTTGAATCGTATCGTGGAATTACCCAGACATTGAAAATATTAACAATCGGATAAAACGCCGAGCAAGTAATAAACTAAACAAGTGTGTATAGAAAATAAGATAAGCGAAAATGTAACAATTTTCACATCGAATCTGAACGATAAAACAATGGAAAAAGTAAACCGGAAGTTCTCTTTGAGTACAATAATTGCATCTTTTGAAATTTAGAATTTTCATACAAAATTTTGGTCTTCCCCATGCCAACCCAAATTAGATTTTTGGAAAATGGAAAACATGCTCCTTTTTTTGTTTTTAATGAAAAATGAAAATACCAATCTTCACGACTGTAAAATCTTCTGTTTTTACACGAAAAACTTTGCCACCCCAAATTGGTTTTTAAAATAATGATGAAATACGTGTCAATTTGTTTTTAGGGAAGAATCTAAATTCAAATTTTCATAATTGTAACAGTTAGAAGGTACAGAAGGTACTTTGACTTTGAGGATAAGAAGTCCAAAATTTTGGTTTGATTAACCAAAAATTTTAACATTTACTGAAGTAATTCACCATACTGTTGCCCCAAAAGAGTTAATGGAATCCAAAAAAAAACAAAACCAAAAGCATGTAATGTTTCATACATGAAGCATTATTATTGTATTTATTTATCTTCTATAAAGGACGGATAACATCTCCGTATAATACTAGAGCAAGATATATAATCAAAATTTGATAATATTACAGCTTATATACTTGAAAGCGTAACAATTAAATATAAAATTTTTTTTATCCATATATGTTCTTTTTCATTTTTCAGACTCCGTGGTTTGGTGTATTTTATTACGAAGTACTGTTTCAAAGGATTTTGTATTGCAGAACATCTTTTTAGTTATCTGTACCTAGCAGATATCCGGATAATAGAAGTTTCATTGCAATAATCTTGGAAGATATACTGCTTGGTTTTTTTATAATTTATTTTTATTGGAATATTTGAAAGAAAAAATTCTCCCATTGAGGTCTCCTAGAGTATTGTTTCTTTGTATGAAATACGATAACCATGATGGATATAGGCAACCTGATATGATTATTAGAATAATTCTGAAAGTAACATAACCATTCTTGAGGATAATTCTATAGTATACTTACTTTTGAGAAGGGTGTAGGATTTTTCCTTTACTTTTTACCTTTTTATAGAATCAGATATAAGAAAATTAGCATGCCAAACTCACTACCGAAATGCAGGTGATGCTTAATCGTTCAAGGGGATACATTTATCTGTTTAGAGCTGAATTCTACATTTACCTGAGAACGATAATTGATATGAGTAAGAATGATACGTCCTTTTTAAGAAGCCTGACATCGGATGTAATTTTTTTTAAGGGCTTTGTCATTTTTGAATCACGTTGCCTATAGTCGTATGATTATGGTGTTCAATATATTTATACAACGTATAGTGTATATTGTTGTTATTCAAATTACACGGCAGAATGAATTGAAAATTTCTAAAATTAAAAAAAATATTATTTAAATCGATTGTTTTTGTTTAAAAAAAAATTGTAATCTTTTTTATAATCAACAAAAAATTAATGTAAATTCATAGTACAATAGATTAGATGTTTATGTACGGAAGAAGGAAAAATCAATAAGAAATTAAACGGATTAATACGTATAATAAATTGAATTAACCAGAAAATCTAGCTAGTACCTAATAATAATAAAAATGGTAAATTTATTTACTGGATCGTACAGAGGATGTTAAATCAATTAAAATTAAACAGTAACGTCGTTTTTCTTATTTTTTTACGAGTATTTATAATGTTAAATAAAATAAAACGAAAGTACTTTCTCTTTGTTGTGGTCATTATTATATATTTTTTTTAAATCTCTGTATTTTTTTGTGTTATATAGTTAAAGATTTAAGATAATAAAACAACTATAAAATAAGTACTAAATAAGTATATTATAAGATGGTAACAGTTTATTTATATATATATTTAATTTTTATTAGTAGCTGTACTTTAGATTTATGTTACAGTATTATAAAGGTAGGTCAAACACTTTCACGTTTTATGTATACCTATATAAAGATAGAGATTAAGATTGAGAGAGAGAGAGAGAGAGAGAGAGAGAGAGAAAGTAAAGAGATGATCCTTTATATATAGTTAATAATGGCTTGGTAGTATTTTTTTTATATAATGATTATAGGGTAACTATAGAATTAAGAGATGAAGTGAAAACAATGTTGTTGGAAAATTTTATGTTTTCTAACCTAACCTTATTTTACAATATTAACCTAATATTAATATTACAAGTATAATAATAAATTGTGTTTTGTTGTTACACTATAATTATCTTTATCGATTTAAAAATACGTACGGTTATCTATATATATATATATATATATATATATATATATATATATAGCTTATGTGATTATAAATAAATTGTTATATATTTTATTGTCATTGTAAAATACTATAATAGTACAATCGTTATTTTTACATAGATTTTTTGTACATTTAAAAAAGTATTATGTATACATATTGTTTTTAATGTTATATAGAAATTCTTTCGATTATGCTTCTGTTTGATATAATATGTGATTGTTAATAAATAATTTTTCTCTTCAAAAAACATTCCATCCCTATTAAGCACACAAAGTTTCTTATTTGACTCCAAAAAAATAATACTTTTATTTGCCGGTTATATATTTTGTACTATAGATATGGAGTAAATATTATGCGCTAATCAGGTTAAAATATTCATCTCGGGGAAATTTAATAATCTCCTTTAATAAAAAACAGTGGCGGCTCGCATATGGGCACCGTGAAACTGCAGTAACCCTATTTTCATTTGATGTTATAAATAACATTTAATATAATGAGTCCTTTTTTCTTTATTCTTCTACAATATATAATCCTTAAGGTTAATGTCAGCAGCCATCCCCCAGTTTAAAAAGATAGAAAAATCTTTCTATGGAACTGTCCGCTCCACAGTTCCAGCAGCGTGGTGTTTGGTTGTTGTGCGCATGCTCACGTAGGAAGCTGCACGCGAGGCTGCGAGGAAGAAAGAGCACTGTCGCTTTTGCAGTGCCGATTATGGCGTGCTGGTGGAAGGTAGTTTTGTTTTTACATCGCGTGTGTATGGAACGTACCTTGTTCGTTCCCTTTTCTAGTTTAGTCGGTGGAAGAAATATGAAAATGGTTTAGTTGTTTTTTCAGTAGCGATCAGAAGATGGTGGAAAGCAAGGGCTCTTTGATTGCCAAATCTGTTCAAAAACCCGCTGGAAGGGCGACAGAGGAGGTAATTAGTAGAAAATAATTACGTATTTGTTTCTGTGTACATAGAAATTTAAATGAAGTACTATTAGACTATGGTGTTTTTCAGCGGACATTTTATTAAATTATTATCTAATAATGCTAAAAAATATCTGTATTGACGACATTTTATTATTTATTCGGTTAAACCGAATACGGTTTTTAAGCACAAAACCGCTTGCTTAAAAACCATGACCACATTCTTGAATGTGATAAAGTGTAGAATTGGATTACTATCCTGCTTTCAGCTATTCTATTTGATTAATATTTTTCGATCCTTTTATTTTTACAGAAAACATTAACCATGGCCTGGAAAAAGTTTGTGGAACAGCATCCCCATTAATTTTAGCTACGAGCCGCCGTTATTAAAAAAAAACACAACTTTAGAATTGAAAAATTCCGGAAAGATGTTTGCTCGTGTGTATGTATGTACAGTACAGTCTCGATTATTCGATATATCATCGCCAAAATAAGCATCAATCCGCAACAAGAACTGCAAGTTGTGAGCGTAGTTTTTTTTTTTTTGTTGCTCCCGCCTGTACCGCGTGCCGCGCCTGTCTGCACTATGATTAATTTTTATATGTGAAAAAGGCGGGAACTGTAGATAGGGATAAACCATAGATTGATTATCTGTATTGCTATACTACTGACTACTCCTAGCATACTCTTATAGTGTTTCATCAATAACTAGCTGTTTCTATTAAACCTGCTTGGTAATGATATTAGTATAACTTTAACGAATTATTAATTACATCACCTACATCTTAGAAAAAAATCTACAATTTATTTTATGTCTTTAGTTTGAAACTAATCAATTTTATTGTTTTGAAATTTGTTTGGATAAGTTTATTTGTTTCGGTTTTTACTTTTGTAATTTTTATAAATTGATCTTAAAATTATTTTTTTATATTTAATTTATTTTTACTTTCTTGTATGAAGTAAAGGAAGTAATACGATCGCGAAAAATTTCGGTTTTCAGATTTCAACGGAAATATCCATTTTAACCATCTTTAAATCCCTTTTGACTAGTTTCGGCGTGACGACTGTACGTATGTATCTCGCATAACTCGAAAACGATTTGCCGTAGATTGTTGAAATTTTGGATTAGAACTGTTGTAACATTTAGTTGTGCACCTCTCTTTTTATTGCAATCGACTGGACCAAAAGCGTCCAAAAAACTTCAAAATTCAAAACATTCGGATTTTAAACTTTTTCTTAACTGCAGTAATAAGCTCTCATTGAGAGGTTTTCAACGATATATCATAAGTTATACTTATTTTCATCGGTTCCAGAGTTATAGCAAAATAAAATTTTAATTAATAAAATATTTGGATTTTACAAGGGAAAGGGACATCGGTTTAAATCTGACTTCATATACATCTTTTTTTGAACTATTTTTTTTAAATTTAAATATATTGATTTATTAATAGTTATTAATCTCTGATTGTAAAAAAAATACAATAAATAATAACAATAAAAATATATATATATATATATAAAAATCAGAAGTTATTAGTAAAAATAATTTTATTAACTTTTCATTTTAATTCAAAAAGTTTTACAGAGGTTAATAATTATTAGTAAATCAATTTATATAAATTTAAAAAAAATGTTTTTAAATATATATATATATGATGTCAGTTTCGAACCGATGTATACGCGGTTACGAATCCGACATGTGTTCTCACTTACACCACATAACTACTTAAGCTACGTCAAATAAAATTAATATATAAACTAATATAAGATGCTGTTACAGACACCACAAAAACATTTCAGGCAATGTGGTATCCACCACAATGCAATTGTGTAACTGCCCACTTTATTAAAGAACTGGAGGATCGTATCTTACTTTCGAATAAAATAAGTTTAAATGAATTGCAGCAATAAATGTTTATATGTAATTTAATAGGCGTACAAGGATTTATAAGTTATTTAATAGTCATATGGTGTCCATATAAGATTTTTTTTATTAATTATCATTAAATTTATTTTACGATTTATTTTATTAATCGATATATTCATTGTTCTTTATGACTCTTTTATTTAATATAATTTCAATAATAACGGAAGCTATCTATTAATAAAAAAAGAAAGTTTTCGTTTTTGTTAACTTTAAAGGTTTTTTTAAACATGAAACTCTGACTTTCTTTTATTAATATATTTTTTTCTTTCAATTTGTATTATCATCAAGGTTAAGTTATTTTTAAGATGGTTAGGTTAGGAAGGTGTTAAAAAGAATAGGGACTATTTCATTATAAAACTCTTTGTTTTCGTTTTTAAAAACAACAAACTTTAGAACATTGTATTTATCTATTATTCATTCTATTTATTATTTAAAATAACAACTTTCTCTACTTGTTTATTTATAAACAAATGTAAATTTCTTGTCATCTTCTAATTTTTTTTTACCTATGAAGGATCTTTTTTTATTTTTTTTATAGTAAGGTAATTTAGTCAACAATCCTTATAATGTGATTGTGTGTATCTTACTTTTATAATAATTAGTGTGTATTTTAACATGTGAAAGCAGTTAGGCTGATTGTAGCTCTCTCTGTTTTTAATGAATGTATCACGATAAGAACTTATGATTATTTTTTTAATACTGTTTTACTGAACTAATGTTCCCGGATATTATTATCATAGAATTACAGTAGGACTACAATTAGTTGTAATGATGTATAGTTACCACTGTCTGGATTACTTTTTAATTCGAAATTAATGAATAATTGAATTTGTTAACATTGAATTAGTCTTAGAAATTACGTTTCGGTGGAATACAATTTTAAATATAGGAAAAAATTTATTGATACTAATTTTTGTAGAAAAAAATCAAAATGTGTTTTTCTTTATGTTCCCTTTCAAATGCTACAACTTCCGCTGAAGTTACAAGAGAAACTGAAAAAGTCTGTTTCTAGCTTATTTCTCTTACACACCTCTTTTCTCTTCAGTACAAACTGAATTATCTGTTTTTATTTTGGATACCAATTATTAACTATTTTCTAAAAGTAAACGTTTTGCCAAAATTAAAAAAAATGTTTTGTACGAAATTTTTTCAAAATTTCTTTTAATTCTTGTCTCCTGAAATCATTTACGCAAATTTTATTTAGTTAGCGAGTAACTTAACAAAAAAAATGTTTCAATAATTTAAAAGTTAGTTTGCCTTGAATTTTTTCTAAACTTTTTCCTTAGTAAATTATAAAAATACTGTTTTATCAAAGGGGAAGGCAAATCTCCAATTGGAAAAAACAATCTATGAAATTTTTTTAATTCAAAATTTTTGGATCCATAGAAATTTTTAGTTAAAATATAAATTAAATTTAGATGATTTTGTGAATTTTATATGAAATTTGTATTGAAAATAAAATTGGTTTCAGAACTATATTTTTAGTAATTTTCGATTAATCTGGGGTAAAAGACAAAAAACGGGTTGAAAAATACACTATTTTATATTTGTCGTTAAAAAAGGTAATAAACACATAAAAGTTTTAAACAAAACTTGTAAATAATTTGATTCTGAGTAAAAAGGTTCATACCTTTTTTTAAAGTTAACAGAAACTAAATACGAACGTAACAGTTTCGAAGTTTAATAAAAACAAAATATAACAAAATGTGGCAGATTTTGATATGAATCTATGTTTATATAAATTTAACTAAAAAGAGATCTAAACTAGAGTTTGTCTGAATCAAGTGCCATGACATAAATTGACATGAAACGTCCTTAAAATCTCACCGAAACATACGGGTACCAGAACAGAAATTTGTAGCGTAACGAAAAGGTCAGTAATCGTCCTGCCTTAATAACTCCCTAAATATTTGTCTCAGAGACGTAAATGCGGTGTCATTTTATAACTTACATGGTCAGTTCTCTGTTAAAACTTTGTTTGCGTCACTGGCGAACGGGTTGGCGGGTAGGGAGCACAGCCCAGATCGGCCAGAAATGGCGCTCTCGCTCATTTCCATTCAGTGTAGCTCACGACTTAGAAGTGATAGCGCTATGATTCGTGTATTTGTGTTTAGAGTTTGTCAAGATAGATGGATTTAAGTAATAATAAGTATACTTTGGACAATATATATGTGTAAAAAATTTAAGTAAACGTGTAAAAAAGTATAAAAATTCAATATATCAGCCTCAGCCCGCACAAAAGCCAGCCAAAAATACAAATTACGCATGTTGTTGGAAAGGGAAGGTTATGGGCCACGCACACGTACGCAAATTCCAGGTGCCGAGCAAGCGATACTGTTTCGGGAGCGTCGCAAAGCTGACACGGGGCGTTCAGTGAACAACGTCGACGGCGCGAGCACCTCTACCGCTGCTGTACCCGAACTAATGGACGTAACGAGTGAAGATAACACCCACACATCTGTCGAAGACGTTCCCGAACTGATGGATATCAACATCAGACGAATTAATGCTATGCAGAACCGTTGGTGTGCAGCGGATAAACGCTTCAAAACGGTATTTGAAAACAATCCGTTTGGTCTATTTTGCAGCGTTTGTTTCGACTTTGGTTCGACAGAGAATTAAAGCAGGCGAAAGCTCGCAACACTTCTCTTCTTCAGACTAAATTTCCCGGCGAAAGTGTAGCGGAATTTCGTATATGTAGTATCTGTAGCAAGACATTAGATGGAAATAAAATCCCGAAGCTGTCGGATTTCTCAAACGGATTTTCATATCTTACGAAGGCGACCAATTTGTCTGTAGAGCTGGCTAAATGAAGGAACTAAAATTTTCCACTGGAGACTTTCAGTTTTGTTCAAAATTACGATGGTGGCTCTCCCATTTAACTCTTGATTGGTTGTAGATCGGAGGAACTTCATCCAGATCTGTAACGTTTCACGTTAAACCAACGGCCGTGCGCCCCGACACAACCCCACCCGATTTTTACATATTCATTTATACAACAGTAATTTATCTCAATAAATTACTATCGCACTGTGTGACAATAGGATTTATCGTACTAAATACGTTGGGAAAGAAAAAAAATCGTTAAATTTAGTTGACTAATAGATAATTTTTTCTCAGGTCGACCCTTATATTCTTTGTAAGGTTCCTATTAAATTTTACGGGTATAATACCCATTTTATGGGTCTTTTTTTTAATAATTGAATTTAAATATCTTTCAAAAATTTTATTTGAGAGTTTTTTAAAGTAAATTTGAAAAAAGAGCTTGCTTCTGAGCTCTGATTTTGAAAACATTGATAATAATTTGACGGATTAAAATCCACAATGTATTTACGTAGATTGTTTTAAATTTTACATCATTCGTTTCAATTTTTTAGGCATTTTACGAATACATGATATTTTTTCACGTAACATTTTTATAGTACGGGAGACTGCACAGGCTTCGTTACAAATTCATTATTATAAATTAAATTGATTTTATAAAAAGCAGATATTTTTATATAATAGTAATTATGGCGGAAATGGGAAACATCGTCGCCAGATTCCTTTCAGATGTAAAAGTAAACTCCGGTTAATAGTTTTATGTTAATTAGAGGTTAAAAAAAATACTGAGTGATTTCATTATATAACCCGTGTAATTCACTAGACCGGATTTTCATTGTGTAATTTTATATTGTATAAAAACATCCTTAAATAATAGTGTCACATTAATAAGCTTCGTAATCCTCCTTAAGGATCTCCGTTCAACCGTACCAGTATTTTACGGTATCTACTCATAGAAGACAGATTTTCCTTCCATTAATTTTTCTTCTTTTATTTCTATCTTATAGTACAATTCTAATTTTTTACTAGTTTAATTTTGTCAACAAAAGATGTCAAAAAACTAAACTGATTTTAAGTCGGTCCAACATAAACAATATAACACTATAACAGTTCCTGAAAGCCTAAGGATTGTCGCAGCAAGGGACTCTGTCCAGGTTCTGCGATCCGTAGGGAGAATCTATTAACTCCCGCCAACTTTGCATTCCATTCCTAAGGATTGTCCTTTATAATAGTAAACAAAATAAAGTTAAAAAAATTTTCTTTTCTTATGTCGCTTTAAAACGAACTATTTTTTTTTTTTTTTTTTTAAATATGGGTAGTTTATTTAATATAATTACCAGTATTCTGAAAAAGGCCATTTTTTCGATTCATATTTTTTTCATGTTGTGTTTTTATGTTTTCCATCACAAGATGTAACACATCCAACATTACGAATGTAATGTTCATGTGAAAATTACGAATTACGTAATGTTCACATGAAGTAAACATACGAATTTTTAAACCATTCAAATTAAAAATTTAAATAAAAAAAAGAATCTATTTTACTGATTGTTACCGAACGTAACCGAAATTTACCGGAACAATTATAAAGTTACAGATTATTTGTATTTTTGTTATTGAATATGTCACAATACGTATATATTTCTCATGGTTATTCATTTTTTATGGTTTATTAATATGTATGAAACAGAAAACTCCAGATATTTTCAAAAAAAATTTAATGGAATTTTGGGTTTTACTTATATTTTCATTGTTATCTGGCTTGTTAATGTGTATATAGATCTATCTATATTTTTTAAATCTGAGATAAACCCAGTTTCTATGACTGAGAATATTTTTCTCACTGTAGGATTTTTAAAAAAAAATTTAAATAAATTTCTTTTGATTTTCATAATTTATAAAAAATATCTTCGAGTTTTGTTTGGGCCATGGATTTAATAAAAAATTATTTTTTCAACTAATACAAAATTTTCCCTGAGAAATTCTGAAGGACTTCTCCAGTAAAAATCGGTTTTATAGTTTTTTATTTTCGTATTTTTGGATGTTTTTGTCAGATAAACCAGTTTATTTTTTTTGTATTTGCCTTTAATTGCTTCTTTTTCTATAACATTTGGGGTAATTACTTCATCTAAATATTTAAACTTTTGAACTGTATTGATTATTTTTTTGAAATTTTCATTTTTTTGATTCTACTTTTACTATTAGAAAAGCATTATGTTTTTATTGATTTAATGATTTTTTTTGTATCACTACATCACACGTCAAGGGCTGTTATTTTGAACTGAACGTTGCATTATCCAAAACGAGTGTATTGGTAGAAAAGCCAAGATTGTAGGACAGTCCATGCAAACAATAAATTTTTGATGTTAATAGATTTTTACGACTTCCATTTTATCTACAATGCACATTTTCCCTTCGATCTATTTGGACAAATGGACCTCAAATTTGAAACTCTGCTAAACCTCGTGTAACAAACAACATTTATAGATTTAAATCAGAAGTTTTACGTATAACCGATGCCCCTTAGTACTTAAAAAATGAGAGTATATGATATTTAGAAAATCCAGTCTATTATTGATGTTTTTATCTAATTATACAGATGATTAAAAAAAAAAAAAACTTTCGCGAAACAATAATCCTTACTTACGTGATCTTGATGACATTCGAACCGGAAATGATGCAGTGGCATAAAAAAACTTTTATAAATATCCTTTTTGTCTTTTTGCTAGAATTTACTATTCATTTATTTATTCATTAATAGTTATCACAGTTCCGCCAATATTGGTGAATATTGGTTTCCTTTAAGGCTTTCGTTTTTTTTTCTTTCTTGTTTAACCTTCGGGGCCATTGCTAGCTATTGCTTCAGAGGATGATTTGTACTGCGTGTGAAAATGCCATGCCTGACCGGGATTCGAACCCGGGACCTCCGGATGAAAGGCCGAGACGCTACCTCTCGCGCCAAGGAGGCCGACATGGCTTTCATTTTATTTAAATTTATCATCACGTTTATTGGATGGTTACTTTGGTAAATGGTTCTAAATAAAAGTAAATTCTTTTTATTAATATTAATCTGTTTTCATAGTACTTAGATTACTAGGTTTAGATATAATAGTAAAGTATGGTACAAGTATATTTTGTATAGAACTAATAATTATGCTAGATAAGTTAGTTTTAGTAAAAGCTAGTTTTTAAGTAAAATCAGATCATGAATGAGGAGAAAAAATGTATTTAAATACTAAAAAAAAAAAAAATGTTTCTAGTTAGACAGGATTTCATCTTGATCCTTTTTAACCTGTCATTGACATTCGACATACATTTTTTTTTACATTATTTGTATTTTCTTTTTTTTATTAAAAATATAAATTATTTTTATTTATAATTAACTTTTAAAATAATAGTAAAATTAATATAAAAAAAAATACACAGCTAGTTAAAAAATCAGGAACTAAAACAAAAACTGGTATTGATTTCATACATGCGTATTAATGTAAGTAAAAACTGAAAAGAAATTTCTGTAGACGTAAATAATTGTTTATGCATTAGTTTAAAGTGTAATGACCTGTTTACTGTATCACTTTAAGATATTTTTTTTTGTTATGAAACAAAAAACTATTCTTTTTCATAACAAAAAAGATATTCTTTTTTTGTTATAAAGAGCAGGCATCAGTAACTATGAATGGTTATTAGAACGGTGGAAATCGGTAGCGTATGAAAAGACCTGATCGGGATACGAACCCGGGACATCCGCATGAAATTCTGAGACGCTATCATTAAAGATATTACTTGGGGTAATCTCTTTTTATTTTTACAAGAATTATTAAAGTAAAGTTATATTTTTTCCCGTATACACTTTTCTTTGATTTATGTATCTGAACATTATTATATTTATGTTAATTACGTTTCCTTTGATTTTACTTTCCCGTCTAGATAGCGCAATAGCTCGTGAAAATATTAATCAATAAAGTGAAAATATTGTAATTGGTCCAATTTGGGCATATGCGCATTTCACCGGATCTTGACATTTTGAGACTTAAGAAACCCAAAAACCGGATGGAAATTTTCCGGATGTTAATGTTCATATGTACTCGCGCGCGAGTGTTGTACATGTTCGTGTACATGTTCGATGTTGGCTACTAAATCACCTATTATCTCAAGAACTATTCAACCGAATTTGAGAAAACTCGGTCAGACTATTTCTATATTCATGCCGTTAAATTTTCAACTTAAAATTTTAAGGGGGTGAAGCTGTAGAGCAAGGTCATCCTCAGTATGTCCAGATTTCGCCTATTTAACGTCATCTTTTTCTTAGGCACACTTGTTAACAATTAAAAAGTAACAATAGTTGCAAAAAAACCTTTTTTGCAAAATCGCACTCCTATCCCAAAAAAAAATTCTGTTGTAGTCGTTTGATATGTTGTGACGTCACAGGTGAGCGGTAGAATTAAATAAATGAATAATATTTAAAGTGTAAAATAATAACTCGGTCTGGCTGGGTCTCGAACTCGATCGGCCGGTTGACTCGGTTCTTGGTGCGTTAAACCTCGCGGCTACTCCAGTCTTTCGATCGTGCAGGCGAAATCTGTTTATGAAAGTTGTTCAATTAAATTACTTTACTTAGTACCCACCGTCGCCGCTAGTACCGTCACATCCGCGCGGATTAAATGTGCTTGCGCTTTAGTTAGAATCATTGAATTAAATAAACGAAATTATATTATCCTACCCAACCAAAGGGCATTTGTATATGTGTGTGTGTGTGTGTGTGTGTGTGTGTGTCCGTCCCCCTTAGCTTAGCACCCGGAATGTATCGAGCACTAGCGGAAAATCCCGATTCGTTAGTATCAATTTCTAGAGTTAAATTTTTAATTTATCAGTTTTCATAATTCAAAAAAAATATCTTATGTCTTATATCAAGACATAATTAATTTTGGACACCTATTAATCCCATTCCGAGACGCCCCCCCCCCCGCAAAGGCAACCCACCCAGAGGGCCTAGCTGCGAAGGGCATGCCTATGGCGCACCTCTCCGAGCACGGAGAGTTCCTACGACACGCCTCCCGGAACTGCTGTAGCCGCGTGACGGGAAAGTCCTACAACTGTGTTGTCAGTTTTTTAATTCATAAAAAAGTGTTTTTTTTTTTTAATTACTTAAAAAAAGTTTACTTTTCGAAGTTTATGTTTTGATAAATTACTCTCATTTATTCTTGTGGTCATAAGTCTTTTAGATAAGTCTTTTTCTACTTAAATTATAATTAAATACAACCTTGTTCTCCATTGACAACCTGATTGTTGTGAATTTTGGTCAGTTATATCCACATTTCATTGTACCAAGAACAATGAAGATGTGCGTCAGGAGAGCTTTAGACCGGTTATTTTGCTTTTAATTATTTTATTTTTGTAAGTGAACATCGATTTGCAAAATATTTATTTGTCGTTCAAAATAATGTTTGTTTTCTATTAATATCCTTTTTTTTGGATTCTAAATAAATTTATCTAGTTTGAAATAAAAGGTCGTATTTTTACATGAAAGGAATCTTAAAACAGCACTGTCGATGCACTGCACTAAACGAATATTCCCTCCTATACAACATTGTTTCTGCTGTGATATCCTGTTGATTGGTTTAAGATTTAGTCATTCTTATCTGTCTTCAGATAAGTTTTATCATTAAAAACATAAACTGTAAAAGAAACCGGGTTCCAGGTTCGGTATATTTCAGTTCCTGTAAGCCTAAGGATCGTTCTTTATAATTGGTAAGCCAAAAAAAATCTGAAGTAGAATCACATGACTTCTTTTTACGCCTATTAAATTACATATACACATTTTTAAAAGTACATAACATTTTATTTTACTAATATCTTCATATTTTTTTTATTGTATTTTTTTTTTACAATCGGAGGTTAATTATTAATAAATATATATATTTAAATTAAAAAAATGAAAAGTAAAAAAAAATAAATGAAGTCGGATTCGAACCGATGTGTCTTCCCCTTATAAAAACCAAATATTTCATTAATTAGACTTTTATTTGGCTATAACTCTGGAACCAATGAAAATAAGTACCACTTATGATAGATCGCTGAAAAGCTCACAATGAGAACTTATTACTGCAGTTAAGAAAAAGTCCAAAATCCAAATTTTGTTTGGACTTTGAGCTTTTTTTGGATAGTTTTGGTTCAGACTAAAAAAATTGGTTTTTCGGACCTATATTCACTGATATTTTTTCTTTACTACGTTAAGTAGAATAACTTCCTAGAGTTTGGCCACACCTTTAAAGGATACTCTGTATAAATATAAAGCTTAAAATAAATATTGGAGCTAAAACAGAACGTATTTTGTATTAACGAAAGACTTCTTTATAACAGTTATTTTGAAATTGATAAGGGTTCAATAAATTTGGTATAAATATTAATTATCTTTAATACACAACACGGACAGAAAACATTTACATGTATCGCGTGTCTTTAACTATAATTAGTTTTTGTAATATTTCGTGGTTGACTTGTAATGTTCAAAAAATGTATCTTAATTTATTTAAATTATGGCATTATGGCACGTCATCCTACAAGAAAAACGGTACATTTAGTCTTGCTTTTTTGTATGGTTTACTCAAAGAAGAATGTCCAAATTGGAGCTTTTGGGTAGGTCATTTAACATTGTTTATAAATTCGGATTCTGTTTCTTGTTATCTTTATTTTTATGATGAAATAATATACTTTATCATTCAGATTTAAACTTTTTCATGTGCAATTTGAAATTATATTGTAGTTATGTATTAAATAATTACCCTTACATAAGGGCTACTGATTTTTGATGAAGGATACCATTATTAAATTTTATTTGTGAATCAGCAATTCCATTTAAAACAAAAATGTTCTAAAATGTAAATAATTTTATTGTTTACAGAAGGTCTGTTAGTAAAATATATTTTATTTATTTATTTTCATGAGTTGATATATGTATTATTTAAAAAAAATAAAAATATTAAATAAACGTAAAAAAAACAGTAAAAATGATAAGAAAACATCTTTCTGGTATGCATTGTTCTTTCAAACATGATAATTTATTTTGTGGTCAATATAATTCCCCTTTCCCACGTTTACTTTGAACCCCTGGTGTTCTACTCGTAGACCACCGGCTGAGAAACATAGGAGACGGTATTACGGCTGCTACTACTAGCTGTTTTAAAAAAATAGTATTCAACTGATTTAACCGATGTTCTTTTTACGTTTTTTAACTATTTAGGTACTACAAAAACTAAAGTTGAAAAAAAATCCTATGAAAAATTAAAAATTTTATTTCAAAAAAATATTCTTTCGTTCTATATTACGGTGAAAAATGAAAAAAAAAATAAAACGGTTTGGTAATTTTAGTACGGTAATTTTTGTTTAAATGTGTTTAAATAAACACGATAATTTAAGTACCTGCTTGTATAAAATAAAAATTTTGCACAGTTCTGCGTAAGAAGACCGAATGTTTTTTCCTTAATTTAATTTAGTTTTAATATTTAAATATATATTTTTTTTAATTTCGTTTAATATTACTAACAATAGATACCGCAGGTAAAAAGACGTCAACGTTCTAACTTGCAGCATCATAACTAACTACGCTTTTAACGCTTCGCTTAAATTTTTTCGACATTAGATTGAGCGTAACTCAAAATCTACTTCACCAATTTTCATAAAATTTTCACATGCACAATTTTAGATACATTACTACAGCCTATATAAATTTCAATGAAATTTATTTTGTAGTTTTGGAGATTTTCGGGCCACATAATTTTATTTGGCTGTACTCAGTTCACGTATGCATAATAAGCGCAATTTTCTGGTCTTATTATGTTGCTGAATGCTCGACATTCATCCGGTAATCATCTCTTTAATTATTACACGTAACTAAATTCCAAAAACTTTCTTAAGATATTATTACAATTGTTCTACCCTAAAATCTTAACTTTAAAGGTATCTCCAGTGAGAAATCAAAATAACAAATTGTTTACAAAATTTTAAACAAAGACTTCGCCTTTCAGTAGGCAAAAGTTTAAGAAAAATTTTAAATAAATGTTTCGACGGGGATAAAATTAATCGACTTCAAGGAAATTGGTTTTTAATCCCAGACGGAGATTACGCGCTCTTTTTGATAAACTGGTTTGTATGAATTAATGGTAAAGTATAAGTTTCAATTAAAAATATTTCGAGATAAAAACTAAGTAATAAAATTTAAAATATTATTAATAATTTGTTTAGAAATTTCAAATAAAAGCTTGTTAGTTGTAAAGTTTCTTCGAAAATCTATTTTAGTGTTTTCTCCGTAAAATGTTTTGCCATTGTATATTTTTTTTTTACTGTTATTATTAAATTATTATTTATCGTAAAATATTTTTAGAATCGGAGGTTAATAATTAATTATTAATAAATCAAAATATTTAAATTAAAAAAAAAAAAAAGTTAAAAAAAAGGAGATGAAGTCTGATTCGAACCGATATGCCTTACCCTTATAAGATTCAAATATTTCATAAATTAAAATTTAATTTTGTTATAACTCTGGAACTAATGAAAATAAGTACCACTTATGATATGTTGTTATGTTATATTGTTGAGAAGCTCTTAATAAAGGCTTAATACTGCAGTTAAGAAAAAGTCCAAAATCCAAATTGTTTTGTATTTTGGGCGTTTTTGGTTCAGTCGATTGCAATCAAAAGGAGAAGTGTACAACTAGATGTTACAACAATTCTAAATTCAAAATTTCAACATCCTATGGCTAATCGTTTTATGCGAGATACATATGTACGTACATACATACATACGTACATACAGACGTCACGCCGGAACTAGTCAAAATGGATTCAGGGATGGTTAAATGGATATTTCCGTTGAAATCTGAAAACCGACATTTTCGCGATCACAATGCTTCCTTTACTTTGTACAAGGAAGTAAAAAGTAAGATATAATGAAAAACAAAATGGTACAAAGAAAACTTCTATTTTATAGATCTGTAAATTTTCTTAATTCTTTTTATTTTTTATTAAGATAATTCATAACATAAGCACAAAACATGTATCATGTAAATATGGATAGTAAATTTTATAAAATAAAACTACATTTTTAAATTCCATTTAAAAATCCCGAATACGGGACTTCCCGTATACGTATTCGGGGATCCCGAATATGTATTCAAATCCCGAATACGGGACTTTCCGGATAAAAGGTCAAGACGCTGTCACTTCATAAATAAAACTTTTTCTTTTTTAAAATGTGTACATATTTTTTGAATAAAAAAAAGTGGAACAAAATTTCTTTTCTGTCATTTGTAATTGGTGAAAAATTAAAAAGAGATATCAGTACAACAAATGAAAACGTGTTGTGTTTCCAGGATAAAATAAGAATAATTATTAATGCATCGTAGTTTAAGTCAGTGGTTCCCAAACTTTTCCGAGTCACGGCGCTCTTTTTCAATTAAAACTTTTCCATGGCGCGCTACCCTAAGTAAAAATATAACTACTCGTAAATAAGAGATAAAAATAAATAAAACTCGTGTATCTTCATTATTTTTTTACTTTATTAACATTAAATTAATAATTTAAATGTCTTGGTTCAATTATGAAGCTTTTATACAATATCTCGCGGCGCCCCTGTGAAGAGGCCACGACTCCCCGGGGCGCTGCGGCGCACAGTTTGGGAATCACTGGTTTAAGCTGTACTACATACAGCTTAAAATGAAACCTGCCTGTATTGAACCGTTTTCCTAGTTTCCACCACATGTCGCAGGTTACATTATTATTATTTTTTTTTAGTTGTAAGGAACGTGTTATTATAACAAATAAAAGGTAATAATTGTAAAATATAATTATAGGTTTTTAAGGTGAAAGCTTGAATAATAAACGTATTAATTTCATATAGTATAAGATTTTATAGCATTACTGAATTTTAGAATTAATGATCAGTCAAAAGTTGAAAGATTAATACGTATGGTTGTAAAACATCTGTATAATAAATTATAGTAATTATTATTCATTCTAAAATCTAGTAGTAGTTTGACTGGTTATAAAATGGAATATTGTAGTTATTACGTGCGTTAATTTATATCTTAACATTAGTTTTCTACGCGTTAACACAGATACGCACACATACTACGTACTTCACACACATCAAAAATATTCTTTGTTTAATAATGTAAGCAATTTTATTAGTTGACTTTCAATTTTCTGTTCCTTAAGCGATTGTTGGGTAAAGTTAAAAAATAAAAAAAACACACAGCTAGTATTTGCCAAAAGAAATTGGACTTTTAATTATGTAAAACAACTGAACTTATGTTAAAGCATAACCTTAAATTGAATGAAATTATGAACTAAACATAACTTAATTTCACATAAGAAATATCAACTGAAATCAGCATATCAGTAATAATATTATTAAAATGAGATTTACAATTATATACTTAGAAAAACAAAACATCAATAGACATAATATAACTGGAGAACTATTGCATTACTGACAAATGCTGTAATATTGAAAAATTAGTAATGAACAAATGTCATAACCTTAGAAAAATAAATTAAAGTAAATCTGGATTGGCATTGGCCTTTCCTGATTTATGAACCACAAACTTAACGTTAACTGATGTAAAAATGTAATTTTAGTTTGACGTAGAAAAAGACACAATAATATTACAGTACAAAAGAGTTACTTACAATATAATCACACTGAACTTAATTGAGCACATGAAATGGGTTGCAGCTGAAATGACAGTCTTCTGTAAGTGACCTGTCGTGACCGTATTAAAGTGAAATTGAAACTTGAACGGCATATGTAGGATGAACGGAATGTTCCACAGATTTGAATGATGACATAAAGGTTTAACGTAATGAGTAAAGAAAAACTGAACTTGCCTGTAGCACGCAAATATTTGCCAGAGATGACCTCGTAACAGCAAGTACGGAAGAATACCTCTGTAGTCCTGGGCGTAGTCCGCACGGTGAATCAGGAATACAGCGGCGTGATGTGGTTTAGTGGTAGAGTGAGGCGCGGAATTTCAAATGTGTTGTGATGAGTTTGAAATTCTGCTTGAGCGTGAATGTTAACACAGATTTTGCAGGAGAGTATTGCCCGAGGCGACTGCAGTGGTGAGATGTTGGAGGTACTCTGCCGAAAAGATGGCGAAAAAAGGCGGGGGTAACCAGAACCAGGTAGTGGACAGGATATTGTGTGTTTGTATTAGTAAGGGGACGAAAAGATAACGGGTGTTTGAAAAGGTTAGTCAGAAATAACTCGATAGAATAATGGGCGCGGTCGCTAAGGATGACGGGGGGAGGGTCGCACGAGAATAACAATAATAGAGACAGGTGGACTATACGGACCCAGCAATACGAAACCAAGTGGAATTCAAACATTCCTTGTAACAAAACAACGGGACCTACCCTAGCTGGGAATTCGTAGAAATAACGGAAAAACTTTATGCCAGAATGGCGTAAACATACTGGGGGGCGAGCGAGCAGAATCATGAAGAGAAGACCAGAGGAGGAATCTTGTTTCCAGGAGGAGTGATGAAACCAGAAGAGAGTTTGATACGGATGACACGGAAGATACCATCCTTACCAGGAAATGTTTCCGAGATGACACCAATGGGTTTTTCGGGAAGAAGATGCGGAGTTGAAAGAACGGATTTGAGAAGTCGTTTTCTTGGGCTTAGAAAGAGGTATGCGATTGATAGGAACGTGGAAGGCTGGTGGTCCATTCCACCAGGAATCGCGAGTAGGAGGCTGTGAGGCAGAAGATCCTTGAAACGCGATGTCAGAAGCGTTATTTGAAGAGTTTACAGAAGGGGGAGAAGTGGTTTCCAAAGTTCGTTTGACACGGTTAGTCTCGTAGGTCCGTAACCTGTATGATCTGTTGCGGTTGTTAGCCACGGTCGTAGCATCTGAAGAAAGAGTTGAAGCGACAGCGTATCGTTTTTTAGGTCTTCGAATGGTTGTAGGGTGAAATGGATGCTCATATCGTTGATCATCCGGAATGGGAGGCTGGGCATACATAACTTCCTCGGTTTCCCTACATTTATGAAAAGTGTCGCCAGCAGAGTCTTCTTGTGAAAATAGGGTGTTGAAAAAGGAAGTTGATTCTTCAGACGGCGAAGCGAGAAATTCGGAGGTGTTGCCGATGATTATCCATCCAAAGACAGTGTAGAGCGCGGAAGGAAATCCGGATTCTTGAATATTGCCGGAAGGCGCCAAAACATGGCAGAACAGGTCACTGCCAATGAGAAGATCAATAGGCGAGGAAGAGCAAAACGTCGGGTCAGCGAGATGGAGATGTTGAAATTTGTGGGCGACTGAAGGGGACAAAGAATGCGAAGGAAGGTTACCAGAAATATTAGGAAGAACAAGTGCCTTAGATTGAAAGGTCTTTTTGAATTGAGGTAAGGAGTGAATTTTGATGTTAGCGGTACCAAGAACAGAAGCATGGGTAGAGGAAATACCGGAAAGGCGTATTTCAGAATTTTCCAAAGGAAGGGCAAGACGGGAAAGACAATTTTTGGTAATTAAGGTGCGTTGCGAGCCGGAGTCCAAAACAGCACGGACCGTATGCAGTTTACCGAACGAGTCTTCTAAAGAGACGATGGCAGTGCCAAGCAGCACAGTCGAAGACTGTTCACAAGAAGAATGACAGGAAAAACAAGTTGCGTTGGGGTCAGACTGCGGTGAAATTGGAGTAGAACTGATACGAGCGGAATGAGTGACGGGTGAATTATTGGAGAGAAAATTAGGGGCTAGAGCCACGGAAGGTGTCGTGGGAGCAGGTGTGGTTACAGAGGGTGAGGGGCAAGCGTTATGAGCAGAATGGCAACCAGATAGAGTGGGGGTATGTGGGCGTAGAGACGAGTGATGGGACGATTGAAAATTACTGGAAGACTGAGATGGACAATTCTGTATAATATTTTGCCGGGAAAAATTAGGGGACGGAGGAGTGGTACAACGACCTGAAGATAAAAGGGGTTTCAAAGTGCTGTCGTTTGAACTTCCGAATAGAGCGATGTTACTCTTTTGACACAGTAAAGTATGGTGCGAGGAGTTATTGCAGTTTCTGCAGTTGAATTTTGACATACAAGTTTTCGGCGAATGAGAGCCCAAACAGCGGAAACAACGATCATTTTTTCGTAACCAGGCGATTTTTTGTTCATGCGACAAAGTTTGAAATTGTTTACAGCCATAAATACGATGAGCGTCCGCACATACCGGACAGCGGCCGGACGGAGTGTGATTTTGAAGAAAGAGGGATTTTATTGGCTTGGAGAATTTTGATGTTTGAGGACTAGGGTTATTAAAGTACGTAGGAGATTTTTCAGAAAAGGTGACATCGGCGTCAAGGCTTTCGGAAATTTTTTCCTCAACCGTGAGGAATTCAATCAGCTCTTCGTATGCGGGTACGCTTGACGAGGCGATACGATTTTCGAAACGCGTTCGAACATTGGGGGTGAGTTTTTCTAAACCAAGCTGCAGAAGAAGAAAATTTTCTAAATTTATGTTTAGACTTTTCAACGCATTAATGGAGGAAATGTACGTGGCCTTAAAATTAGAGAGGTAATTTTTACGATCATCGGACTGAAAACATTTAATACGGCTGTAAAAGCTATTTAGAAGAGAACGTTTGTTGTCATATCTGGAAATCAAAATGTCATAAGCGACTTGATAATTTTCCGCAGAAATTGGCAGAGATTCAATTAATAGGAGCGCATTACCAGATAAATGTGTTCTTAGAATTTGCAGTTTTTGTTCAGAAGATAACTGTGAATTTTCATGGACGGAACCTTTGAACAGATTGTGAAAATTTATCCAGTCGTGGAAATTTCCAGAAAAAATGGGAATTTTGAATTTCGGAGTCTCTAATAAGGAATGAAAAACTGGTTTGATATTCTGTTTTAAATCGGGAGTTTCTGATTCTACAAGTTTAATGGGACAAAACAATGAATCCCATTCGGTGCTGATTAAATTTATATCACAAATTTCGGATTGGTTTTTTATTTCTGAGTTATTAATAAGAATTTCATCGATGATGCCATAAAACTGTTGATCGAGGGCTTTGATATCATCAAGTTGTTTACTAGATACAGAAATTCCGTGAGAGTTGACAATTCTGCTGAGTTTGTTAACACGAAGCTGCGCTTTGGCTAACAGCGCAGCGTTAGCTGAAATGATGGTGGCCTGAGCACGAGTCATGTTGTGCATTAAGTTTACAATAAATATTTAAATAGTAAGATTAGATACAATATGAAATACCACTCTTAAAAATAGCAACTTAATTATACAACAATAATATAAAATCAGAAAGAATTTTTTATCAGAGAATTAATACATACGATAATCGTTATATTAAATTATGACAAGCAATAATTAATTATATAATTACTGTAACTAGTAGTTGTCGTTTACAACTTTCATGAAATCATTACTTTCAGTAACATGCTTAAAAACAATACAATATAAGATATTCTAAATTTGAAAGAACAATTTAAAGTATTTATATAATAGAAAAAGTTTAGATCAAAAATGTTTGAAAGAGATTTTATGACAAAAATTTACTTTAAGAAATGTAGTATGAACTGTAAATCCGGAATGATATCCGGCACCCGGAGGACCAAAAACAACTAGCTATGTTGGGTAAAGTTAAAAAATAAAAAAAACACACAGCTAGTATTTGCCAAAAGAAATTGGACTTTTAATTATGTAAAACAACTGAACTTATGTTAAAGCATAACCTTAAATTGAATGAAATTATGAACTAAACATAACTTAATTTCACATAAGAAATATCAACTGAAATCAGCATATCAGTAATAATATTATTAAAATGAGATTTACAATTATATACTTAGAAAAACAAAACATCAATAGACATAATATAACTGGAGAACTATTGCATTACTGACAAATGCTGTAATATTGAAAAATTAGTAATGAACAAATGTCATAACCTTAGAAAAATAAATTAAAGTAAATCTGGATTGGCATTGGCCTTTCCTGATTTATGAACCACAAACTTAACGTTAACTGATGTAAAAATGTAATTTTAGTTTGACGTAGAAAAAGACACAATAATATTACAGTACAAAAGAGTTACTTACAATATAATCACACTGAACTTAATTGAGCACATGAAATGGGTTGCAGCTGAAATGACAGTCTTCTGTAAGTGACCTGTCGTGACCGTATTAAAGTGAAATTGAAACTTGAACGGCATATGTAGGATGAACGGAATGTTCCACAGATTTGAATGATGACATAAAGGTTTAACGTAATGAGTAAAGAAAAACTGAACTTGCCTGTAGCACGCAAATATTTGCCAGAGATGACCTCGTAACAGCAAGTACGGAAGAATACCTCTGTAGTCCTGGGCGTAGTCCGCACGGTGAATCAGGAATACAGCGGCGTGATGTGGTTTAGTGGTAGAGTGAGGCGCGGAATTTCAAATGTGTTGTGATGAGTTTGAAATTCTGCTTGAGCGTGAATGTTAACACAGATTTTGCAGGAGAGTATTGCCCGAGGCGACTGCAGTGGTGAGATGTTGGAGGTACTCTGCCGAAAAGATGGCGAAAAAAGGCGGGGGTAACCAGAACCAGGTAGTGGACAGGATATTGTGTGTTTGTATTAGTAAGGGGACGAAAAGATAACGGGTGTTTGAAAAGGTTAGTCAGAAATAACTCGATAGAATAATGGGCGCGGTCGCTAAGGATGACGGGGGGAGGGTCGCACGAGAATAACAATAATAGAGACAGGTGGACTATACGGACCCAGCAATACGAAACCAAGTGGAATTCAAACATTCCTTGTAACAAAACAACGGGACCTACCCTAGCTGGGAATTCGTAGAAATAACGGAAAAACTTTATGCCAGAATGGCGTAAACAGCGATGTTACTGCAATTATTTACTTCAAGTTTAACTCCGTACTAGTTCAAGTTTATTATAAACAATACCTGTAGGAGAAAAGTTGAAACAAAATTACAGTAGTTAAAATCTTACCATTTAATTATATAGTTTCTTATCTATTTGTTAGGAGATTGTTAGTTTTATCTTTCATTATAATCTAATAATTATTTATTATTATCTTTTTTAATACTTATATTTTTCCTGTTTTATTAAAACCTAGTTTTTTCTTGCTTTTTAAATACATCCTTTTTCTCATATCAACTTTTTCTCTAGGTCATTTCCATAAATTCTAGTACTTCTTTCTTTTTATTTCGTTATGTTTACTTATTATTGTTACATTTAAAAAAAAAAATTATTCACATTTATATTTTCATACATATAGTTTAGCGCTATTATTACTTTCACGTCTAGAAAGCGCTATAGCAGAGCTGTATCTCTAAAAGGGAAAGTATTGTAATCGGTCCAATTTGGGCATATGCGGTTTTCATCAGATCTTCCCGTTTTAACACGTAAGAAACCCAAGAAACCAGATGGAAATTTTCTGGATATTAATGTTCGTATGTACGTGTGTGTGTGTGTGTGTGTGTGTGTGTGTGTGTTCGGTGTTGGCCACTAAATCACACGGAAAATAAATGGCATAAATGCCATTTATTTTCATCTTAAAAGGTCAAGGGGGATGAGATTGTAGAGCAAAGTCACGCTCAATATTTCGAAATTTCGCCTAATTAAAGTCATATTTTTCTTAGATACATTTATTAACAATTAAAAAGTAACAATATATGAGAAAATTTTTTTTTTGCAAAATCGCACCCCATCCCGAAAATGCTGTTGTAGTTTACTGCTATGTTGCGACGTTACAGGTGAGCGGTAGAATTAATTAAATCTAAAAATTCCAATTACTGGAAAAAACATATTAATGTCCGTTGTTATACTCTGTAAGATATATAAAGTAATAATTACTTTTATAATTTCATTATAAATTAATACAGTGTACAAAAATTGACTTAATCTTATGAGAAAATGAGGATTACAAAAGTTGTTGAAAGTGGCCTCCATTATTCGATTCACAAAACTGAATACGAAGTTGAATGCGTTTAAACACTGTTTTAACGTTTGTTGAGAAATTGCTGCAATACACCCTTAAATTTCGCTCTGCGATTTGGGAAAGGTGTGAGAATGAGTTTTGAAGCAACATCCTTAAGATATTTCCACAAGAAAAAAACTTGTTTGGTGCGATCCTCACCATACGTTTCTGTGAAGGCATTCTGGGTCTGGGCATAACTGGCACATCTAATATATTGGGAGACAATGAATAATTTCTGATGCATTGTGTAACCCATTTTTCCTCAATTTTCTTCAATTAAACCGGCAGCAAAAGAAGAAAACATTCTTCTATAAGGTTGCGTCACTTTTTGAACACGCATTGTTTTCTTTTACCGAGTAGAGACAGTGAATAAAATTTATTGTTTCCTTCAAGAAGAGATATACTGATTTATAATGTTACTACTAATTGTACCAGTTTTTCTTTTTACTATAATGCTTTACACCATCACAAATACAAGCGTAATTAGTCATAGTTGCTTTCTTTGGAAGTAATGTTGTTTATTATATAATATTATGGTGAACAGAATGAATGTGTCACGTATAGGAGCAGCTGAATATAAACGGTATATTGGTTGTCTTGATACTTAATAGTATTTTTTTCTTTATTTCAGCAAAGAAAACAATGTCATTCCTTTTTTTCTTTAAAAAGTCTAGCATTAGATGCGTATTGTTACTGGAAATTGATGTATTATTTTCTAAACTGATTGTTATCTCATGTAAGATCACCTGCAATCTATTTATTTTATGACTCCTTACATACATGAATAAAAATTTAATAAAAGAAATTTATTAATAATATTTATTTTTTAAGGTTATAATAAATAATTTGAAAAACGAAAAAATAAAGAAAATTAATTATTGGAATTCGTTTGAAAAGATTTAGATTATGGTTAAACATGATTAAGAATTTTCGGATGTAACGAAAATCTTTGACTGAGTGGTTTTCGTAATTGGTATTTTTCGTAAAATAATTGTTAATTATTTTACGTAAATATTTTTTGTAATTTCGATTGGAAATTTTTGTAATGGTAATATAATATATTAGTTTTATTTAAATATAATTAATAAATTTTTAAAAAGTTTTCTTAATTTATCTGAAATTGGATTGTAACAATACTAGAATAAAAACACAGTAACTGTATTATTATTTGTTAGAAAAAGATACAACAATGTGTCTGATAAAAATAAAACAGCTGGACTACATTAAAATATTTGTTAGTATGTTTTCAATAATAATCTAGGCTTGTAGTTGTTTACTATTCAGTTAATTGATGCTCATCGTATTCTTGTACACAAGAGATGCATTTTGTTTTTACGTAACGATAGTTGATAGTCACAGCGAGTCACCACGGAAAGTACCGAATGCACACGAACATACACGCATGCTCTTTAGTATAATTTTGGAGACCTGTATTAACACGCGTTTGATAACGTGTGCATGTTCATCGTTACACAATACTTTCTTATAGATAAAACTACAGTTTAACGGTTGTTCTGTTTTACATAAAAGGTAAATATATTTATTTTATTAATTTATGTTAAATATGTAGTTATATCTTTTTTAAAAATCGTTTGTAATATTGATTGCTTTATCCCGATCACCGGTTTCAAATCTCACGTCAACATGGTATTTCCATGCAAACAAAATCCACCATGACTAGTTCAAAATCATATATATATTTTAAAAGAACATCTGCCGAATATATTTAAAAACTTTTTAATACAGCCAATAAAATACGATATTGCTTTCTCCTGTGAGGAACCATATAACCTCAAATATGTTGAAAATGCTTCGTGTAGTACTTTCTTTTTACCCGTACCAGTTTTTTGATTTTATCATTCATGACCCCATCCTATTGTAAGGTTATATTATAGTTAATAAAATGATTGCCTAATATAACTACTTATCAATACATATGCAGTTTGTTTTAATATGACATCTATAAAATACAGAGGAAATCCTTAGTGTTATTGTTATATAGTTCTTTAAATCGAAAGATACCTCATCAATTAGAATCTATTACGTTGCAGCATCTTGAAAGTTAAATCGTTTTTAATCCGTAAATTACCAAAATTAAACAAATTTTATCATCGTAGCAGTCGATTTCGCAGGAAGAATTAATCTGAAAAAAATAGTTGGGGGCTATACGGAGCGTCCGGGACGCATTCGTCGAACTTCAGGTATCAATTCAGGTCACCAAAATGAGCAAAAACGTTCATATCGACATAAGTACCATTTTTCTTTTTTTCTTTCTGGACGCCATTTTGTGATTTTCAACAGAAAAATTATTTCTGAGGAACGGGTAAACTTACTTTAATTAAATTTGGCAAATTTAAGACTAGTGTCTTATTTTACAAAATAAGAAATTTTGAAAACGTCATCTTGAATCAAAAATTATAAAAGGGCGGCCATCTTAATTTTTTAATCTTAAATATCTTTGTAATTATTTGTCTGACCAAAATTTTACTTATTACAACATTTATTAAGTATTCTATTTTGAACAAAATGACACCACATTTGTAAAAATCCGTTGACAAACAATCGAGTTATTGCAGACAATTAACCTAGCATACCCTTGTGCAATGTAAGCTGAATAATTTTTAATTTATTATTAATCAATTTTTTTACATTTATTGGAGAAAATAAAAACAAGCAAAAAATTATCAGTTTTTTTTTATATAGAAAAATTTCTGATAACATTATTGTACAAAAAATAACTCTCTTGTAGTAAAACTATCGTAATCTTTGTTACTTGCAAAATTAATATACCCACGTTTTTTATATAATAGCAGAAAAAATGTGTTCAAGCAGTCCTCAATTCGTTTTCAGAAAAGTATTATCAGTTTTCATAAAATTATTTATTTAAAAAATTAAAAGTAGACAATATTTATCGTTCTTCGGTATTTCTTTAATCTTTCATAGTATTTAATTTAAAAATTGTTATTTCCACCATCCTTCTATTATTTGCATTTCCTACTTTTGGCTGTATTTCTACTAATAAAATATTTTTCTCGACTTTTTTTTTAGATATAAATGTTTTAGGTAATTGTTGTAGTATAGTAAATACAGTTTTAGAATCTACTTGAATCCTTTCAATACTTGTGATATACGAGTTTTAGCTTTGATTCAGCAACGGAAATGATATTTCACTAAAACACAATTATAAAATAATAATAATAGAATAAATTAAATTTTTAATTTCATTACATTGGCATGGCCTTTCTTACTTTTTTTTTCTTATCAATCACTGATATTAATAAAATTTTATTCATATCATGATATTATTGTATATTATATAGATGGTCAGGAATGGTAGTTGAGCTATCCTAAGAGTAAAAAAAAGGAATCCAGAATTTTCCTGTAAAGGTCAACAGAAACTGTGAAAAACCCTAGATCAAAGTGTCATTATGCAATAGAAAAAAGTATAAAAAATCTGATGTGGACACCACATGACTTTCTTGTACGCCTATTAAATTACATATTCACATTTTATTTTTAAATGGAAAGTAGATAAAACTTTATTTCATTTATAACTTTTGATATTTTTTTAATTGTTATTCTTGAATTATTATTTACTGTAAAACGTTTTTTTCAATCAGAGGTTAATAATTATTAATAAATCAATATATTTAAATTAAAAAAAAAAGTTAAAAAAAAGATGTCTGATTCGAACCGATGTGCCTTCCCCTTGTAAGATCCAGATATTTCATTAATTAAAATTTTATTTGGTGATAACTCTGGAACCAATGAAAATAAGTACCACTTATGATAATTGTTGAAAAGTTCCCAGTTAGGGCTTTTTACTGCAGTTAAAAAAAATAAAAAATCCAACAATTTTTGAAATTTGGGCTTTTTTGGACACTTTTGGTCCACTCGATTGTAGTTAAAAGGAGTGATACATAACTAGATGTTACAATAGTCCTAAATCTAAAATTTCAACATCCTACGGCTAATCGTTTTTGAGTTATGCAAAATATATATGTACATACAGACGTCACGCCGAAACTAATCAAAATGGATATTTCCGTTGAAATCTGTAAACCGAAATTTTTCGCGATCACAATACTTCCTTTACTTCGTTCAAGGAAGTAAAAAGAGGACTAGTCCATCAATATTAATTCATAAAAATAATTATATGAAATAATATGGATGAATATAAAGATAATAAAGTAATAAAATTTTAAGAAAAAGTTACAATTTTGATTTTATTATTATTAAAAAAATTCTTGTTACCGATTTAATATTGTATATTGTATAAGAGACCAGAGAAAATATAGTTATTGGTAAGTTTTCTTTGGATGATTATTAGCACTATATAAGCTCGATGCTTGTGCATGGAATTACGAAATGGAAATTTTATAGCGTATGAAACATGCCACGCTTGACCGGGGTTCGAATCCTGGACATCCGGATGAAAGGTCTAGACGCTACCGCTTTAACACGGATGTCAGCTTTAATTCTTGTGCAGTTGTCCATTGGGGATTTAACAGAATGAGTTTTCAATTAAAGTTTGGTTAGATATCTCATGCTATATAATTTGTTATGAACGAATATTCCCTTATAGAAACTATTGTGTTCTCTGATGGCTATCAAGTGAAAAACTAATTTATTCTAGTATACATACTAGGTTGATCAATGTATAAGTTATTCACGTTTATTAACATTATGTTTCATCTTAAAAATCAATAAAGACAGAATAAGAAATTTTAATTTTTCATTTCTAATATTATGTATTGGCGTAATAATGTTTTCTGCTTCCCCTCCATTATGGAGCTTCCTCCATAATTTATTTTTATTATTTTCTTCATATTTTAGTTAACGGAAATCTTGCAAAAATTCTTTTTCTTTTCATTAACGTTTTAAACGAAAACGCAATTAAAGTAATTAAACGTAATTTAATCTTTTAAATTATTTTTCATTTAAATACCATCGGCGTGATCATCAACATTTGTTCAAAAATTATAATGACTCTAGCTTCGCTCGCCCTTCCCGTTTAGGCAGGGTTTGGATCCCCCCATGGACTCCCGCTATTTTTTGTCCTCCTCATAATTGTGAGATTAATACTGATAAATAACAATTAAAACCTGAAAATATCTCTCTTTCCTCCAAGATTTTCCTCGTTCTTGATATAGAAGCTACTGCTGTAGACGAATACATCCTTTTGGTTTCCCTTTACATTAACCTAAAATATCATAAATCTTGGGACGGGGTCAAGGTAGAGAACTGAAAATCGGATATGTTTTAAAACGCATAGTATATTTTTGTAGAAATACGAAATGAAAAACGGTATTAGGTCGTCGTCCAAGAGCAAAAATTCACATCTTCACTCCAAGGGGACTAGAGACTTTATCTTCAGTCTAAAACCTTCCCTGAGATCGCAAATGTAGCTTGAGAATTTGAAACCAATCGTTCGGTTATTTTCTCGAATCGTGCTGCTACTAACAGACAGATTCACTACAGCGGATATTAGATTCAGTAAAACCTTAGCTGACTATTACCGTAATATTTTTTAATTACTATTTGGTAGTTTTTCCTCTTATCGCTTACACGGTGATTTCATTGTAAGGAAGAAGGAAGGATACCCGATCTTTCGAAAAATTCTAAACATGGTCCACGAGCTGGGGAGACTTAAAACACTTCTTTTTAAAGGCCTATTTGTTTCGGGTAATTATTATGAACTCACCTGTGATTTTTATGAAATTTGAATATACTTTATTTAGGGCTTAACTTATTGGTTTCAACTGAAATAATTCGTCGGAAACGCCTTTCTTCCCCGAGTTACGTTCCTCGTTAAGATACACCATACCCTCGTCAAAAATTTCGTAATTCAGCACTGTAAAAGCAAAATGCACATTATTTTTAGACTAAATAATTTGGTTTCAGTGAAATTAAGTTAAGAATGAAATCAGATTCACTTAAGATCAAATAAAATTAGGTTAAGCTTAAGGTATGGATTTTAGTGAAATTTAATGGAAATTAAATTTTAGTGAAATTTAATGGATTAAGTGAAATTTAATTGAATTTAGTTAGGTTTAGTTGAAGGTTAAAGTTAGGTTAGTCTAGGCAACTAACGATCACGTTTACTAAACTTCGTACGATATCAGCAAACAACGTTCGCTTTGCTTGCTAACCTGATTTCATTAATCGTAAATATTAAATTAGCCAATTGTTAGGCTGAACCCATAATTGTGTACAATAACCAAACTATTTAGTACAAAAATAATGTATATTACACTTATAAAATTATGAATTACAAAATCTTTGGTTAGGAACTGTGTAATTTATGAGGGAAGTAACTCGGGTGAATGCGTTTCCAATTGTAACGAATAAATTTTGTCCTAATAAGGTATATTCCAGATTTCATCAAGATCAGAAGCGAGTTCATAATTGTGTAATTACCTTGTTTCGTTCCATTTTTTCCTTTCTTGCCGACCACCTTTTTTAATTACTACATATTGATTAACCCGAATTATGACGTATTCGTTATATTTGTAGGACAACATAAACTCCTTTGGTATTGAGTAATGTGGTGGAGATAACTCTGTTAATAAGACTGATGAATTTTTTTTCTTACCCGCCTTTAAGAAAAAAAAAACAGCTTAACATAAAGTTTTTCGTAGGGAAAAGCCAAGATAGATAAATCGTTTCTTCTTCATAGGTTTCGTACGATCTAGCAAACAAGTTAACTTTTATTCGTAGTTTTTCTACACTAGATATTATTTTATAATTACAACTATGTAAGAGGCTATTTAATTCTGTCTTATATTTATACATCGAATTCCGAAAGAGAACTGCTTTAACGCTTTAAATTTTAACCCAGTGATTCCCAAACTGTGCACCGCGGTTCTCCAGGGAGCCGCGGCCTCTTCACAGGGGCGCCGCGAAATTTTGTAAAAGATACATAATTAAATGAACCAAGACATTTATTATTAATAATTTAATGTTAATAAAGTAAAAAAATAATGAAGATACACGAGTTTTATTTATTTTTATTTTTTATTTACGAGTAGTCATACTTTTAGTTAGGATAGGGGCGCCATGGAAAAATTTTAATTCAAAAGGACGTCGCGACTCGGAAAAGTTTGGGCATCACTGTTTTAACCAATTAAATTTGTTACTGGAAATAAAAATACTTTTCTTGCTTTCACTTAAATGTACTTTTTAATGATCATTATTTTTTTATCTTAATTATTCTATAGTAATTACTTCTGTGACATTAATTCCGTGAAAGTATAGTATGTTGACAAGATCATGACGACAATATCTTTTAGAACTTTCAAACAACCTAATTTTGTTATCTAACATAATATAGTTAATATTCTTTCATCTGAAATCATTTCAAATAATTACTTAATTAAAACAATTTTGTATTCTTTTATTTAATAATTTTCATTTTGGTTTTTATGATTTCTTTTTTTTTTAATTTTAACTAAATCAACCGGAGATCAGTTCACACTTGAATTGATAACAGTTTATCGCATGATTAAAGATCTAGGAAGATTCTACCACTATAACAAATTTAAAAAAAAAGAAATCTTGGATTGTTTCATAATCGAAATAATTATTCAAGCCATCGACACGTAATAGCCTATATTATGTAATAAATAGATTATCATTTCTAAACTTAAATGAAAATAGGAATAAATAATAATAATAATAAAATAAGTGATTTTCAATGATTCATTGTTAAAAATTATGTAATTGGTTTTTTTTTTAATAAAAACAAAAAAGTGTAAAATTATGTAAAAAATAATTGAATTCTTCATCAAGAGGTTCAATATTTTTCTCTATTTTATATAGTTTATAGAAAAATATTGCTGATAGTTATTTTAATTATTTGTCAGGCTGTTATGTAACAATAAGGTTCTAAAATCATTGTCTAAAAAGCACTCGATTGCTCGGGCTTTTTACTTCCTTGTACGAAGTAAAGGAAGGATTGCGATCGCGAAAATTTCGGTTTTTTTGGAGATTTCAATGGAAATATCCATTTTGACCAACCCTGAATACATTTTGACTAGTATCGGCGTGATATCTGTGCGTACGTATGTATATATCTCGCATAACTCAAAAACGATTAGGATGTTAAAATTTGGTTTGTAGGATGTTAACATTTTGGTTTTAGGACTGCTGTAACATCTAGTTATGCACCTCCTCTTTTGATTGGAATCTACTGGACCAAAAGTATCCAAAAAAGCTCAAAATCAAAAAAATTTGGATTTTGGACTTTTTTCTTAACTGTAATAATTAGCCCTCATTAAGAGTTTTTCAACGATATATCTAAGTAAGCGATACTTATTTTCATTGGTTCCAGAGTTATAGCCAAATATAATTTTAATTAATGAAATATTTGGATCTTACAAGGGGAAGGCACATCGGTTCGAATCAGACTTCATCTCCTTTTTTTTAATTTAAATATATTGATTTATTAATAATTATTAATCTCTGGTTGTAAAAAAAAAATTACCGTAACTAATAATTACATACAAAAATATAATAAAAAAATAATAATTACTTATACAATTTAATTGGCGTACAAGGAAGTCATGTGGAGTCCATATCAGATTCTTTTTTTGTAGATTTCTTATTATTTTTGTACGGCTATATTCTGATTTGTTCAGATATTTTCACTTGTGATTGTTATACTATCTTGGCTCCAATTCCAAGAGTCGGTAGAAATTTCTTAGAAAAAGATAAAAATTTACGTTCGTACATTAAGTTGGGGTATCGTTTTTAAATGTTCTTCAATAAATTTTCCCTCAAAAAATATTTTCCTAAAACCTTTAGGACTAACTGCAATGACTTACATTGGAGGGGATTTGTGAAATCTAACGAAAATTTTCTAGAAGGGAAACAGAATTAGAATTATTTAATGAGCTTGTTTGTTTGTGTATGTGTGTTAGCTTCTATTTGGCTTTATATTGCAGAAACGGTTTTATTTTTAAAGTTATAAAATTTTTGTGATAGATTGAATCTAATAAACTTAAAAAAATCGGATAAATGGTTGGGAGATATTGATAACAGGTGGCTTGGTAAATTCGCTAAGTATTTATACAAACTTTCAAAATATTTTAACTTGGGTTAGTGCCGTGTTAAGGTGTTTAAGGGTTTACTTTTTTAAATATTAAAAAAATACCGTAATTCTGTGTTAGCTTGATAAATAGATGTGAACACTATTACACTGTTGTATTATATTTTCGAACTGCATACTACGATAATGAATAATAGCTTTAACCGCTAGAGAGAGTGAAGCAAATGGAGCTCTTTCCAAAATTACAATCTAGGCAAAAGACAGAAAAAAAGAAAAAAATGGGAAAACTACAATGAAATTTTTCATTTACTTATGTATATCACACATAAAAATTCTGGTTGAATTTTACTGTATAAAATAAATTTTTATCTTTTTATAAACGCTTCTGCCATGACTTATACTCGTACTTGTGTGCGTCAGAACCACTGTTTGCTTGACTCACGTGTATCTTCATCACGTAATGTCTACGCGTAGGATTGAACCTGTATTAAATATTTTATTAATGACTAATTCAACACATAAGCACGAAGCTTATGCGTAGGAATGTGAAAAGTAAATTTTATAGCGTATGAAAAATATCAAACCGGATCGGGATTCGAACCCGTAATCCTCCAGATGAAAAGAGACTTTACCTCTCCACCATGGAGGTAGGTAAAAATCTGAGGTTATGCTAAATTTTAGGACTTATTATTGATTAAAAGAATTATAATTTTTTTTTTGGTTTTCTTTTAAAAAGAAAATTCATGAGCTACATTCAACCATAATCCGCAATCTGACGTAACATATCCATATTAGTTTTTTGACACCTCCAATCTTTATCTTGCCCATTCTAAGTTACAGAACAGTCCCTATAATGGCAAGACACCACCTATTCATCTTGGAAGGGGTAAGACCACCCTTAGATTTGTAATTTGCTCAATTTAAGGGATCAGCTCCAGACGGTACTCCAAATGTGATGTTATCAGAAAAGTAATATGAATATATAACACCAAATTTTGGGTTGTGGTGGGAGTAACCCATGAATAAAAATTTTACTTCTTTGCCTTTAAACAGGATATCAAATTTAGTAGTATATTGTATAGTAAGGGATAACACATATATAAATATTTTTTTTATTTAAAAAAATTTTTTTTATTTAAACCGCATATACAAATTTATGTATGGTTTTTAATCGTTTAACTCCAGTAATATTTTTAATGTTTTTGTGGATGAAGCTATTTTCTGTCCTCATATCTCGCCAGTTGATGTTGACTTGCTTTTTCTATTTCTTAAAACTCAGTTAAATTCTTGATTTTATCTCAAAATGCGTTCCGGTGTTATGTTTCTTCTTTAGTGATGTTTATTTCTTGCGTATCTTTAAGGATATCGTCGATCCATCTATTGTTCTTTTGAGTTTTGATCTACTTGAGGGTTCGTTTTGTGAGTCTTATTTCATTTATGCGAAGAATGCGGCCGTAGAAATGGATCTTGCGTTTTCAGATTATATCGGTAAGTTTTTCACGTGTGAGTAGTCCTTGTTAGTTAGAAGTGGTTATTATTTGTTTTTCTTGGGCCTAGGATTTTACTGTGTGTCGTTCTTACGTTGTGTTCAAGTACTTGGGTGTCGCGGTTTTGTTAGTGGTCTCACTTTGCTGCATACAAGGATTCGACTTGGATGACGGTCTTGTAGAAGCGGATCTTTTATAAAAATATTAAAAAGTGTTATCTTTACCATTTATTATTATACAAATTTACGTCAGTTTTGACACTGACTAAATTTTGTGACAGGAAATATTAAATAAATAAAAATTTAAATAATTAAAATTACATACGATTATTTTTCATATTATAAAGATAATTACATTTAACGTTAATTAATTAAGGTTTAAATTAACTGTACTTAACTCAAAATAGTAAAATGTAGAAAACAAAATATAAAAAAAAAAATACTCATAATAATATTAGTATATAGATTTTTATAATTAAACGATTTCAATTAATTTATTTTATTTAACCTTTAAATAATAATTTTTTTTCTGTTGGTGAACCTCTACCCTCACAAACAAAAATTAGATTATAATAGCATAAACAACACTATTCTCGGAAATACAGGCGATAAAACAACCTTACTTTGCATTAATTTTTATTTCTTTTCCATAATATAGGTTGTATTATAGTGTTTTTACTTCCTTGTATGAAGTATTGTGATAGTGAAAAATCTCGGTTTTCAGATTTCAACGGAAATATCAATTTTTACCATCCCTGCATGCATTTTGACTAGCTTTGGCGTGACGTTTGTATATATGTATATACGTATGTATCTCGCAAAACTCAAAAACGATTGGCCGTAGGATGTTGAAATTTTGGATTTAGGACTGCTGTAACATCCACCCCTTTCGATTGCAGTCGACTGAATCAAAAGTGTCCAAAAAAGCCCAAAATAAAAAAAAAATTGGATTTTTGATTTTTTCTTAACTGCAATAAACCCTCATTAAAAGCTTTTCAACTGTACATCATAAGTTGTTCTTATTTCATTGGTTCCAGAGTTATAGCCAAATAAAATTTTAATTGATGAAATATTTAGATCTTACAAAGGGAAGGAACACCGGTTCGAATCAGACTTCATTCCCTTTTTTTTAACCTTTTTTATTTTAATTTAAATATATTGATTTATTAATAATAATTACTAATCTCTGATTGTAAAAACATTTTTACAATAAATAATAATTCAATAATAAAAATATGAAAAGTATCAGAAGTTATTAATGAAATAAAATTTTATGTACTTTTTATTTTAAAATTGTGTATATGTGATTTAATAGGCATAGTCATGCGGTATCCACATCAGATTCTTTTTTTAGTTTTTGTTTTACATTACAATTTTTGTATTTTTTTTTGTGTGGAAACAACCTTAGGATTTACACTAACGGTTTCACCAATATTTGAAAATTAATAATTACTCTCAGTTAATTAAAATCCTACGTTTGGCTCCTTCTTGCTCCGCAGCGTTATTATTACAAAGTAATGCTATATATTTAAAAAACTAGGCTAAAAATCTATTCCACTTACGATACCTCTCACCCTCAACCTACTTGTTTTTTCCTTTCCTTTCCTACCAGTGATAAAATACGTGCTCAAAACCTTTTTCTAGTAGAAAATCGGGTTGATTTTTTTTATGGCTCCCATATATGTTATCAAACATCATCAGACCTTCAACGTGATTTTCCTGTAAGTAATTACCTCGGAAAGTTATTCCTCAATTAATGAATAAATGAGAATTTTCGAAAGGACACTCAAGTTTTAGATCCGGTGACGCTTGATGACAAGTTTGTGAGCCATTCCAAGCAGAATAAAAAAAACATTAGCCCGATCTGTCCAGTAGAACGCCACACGGATTGGAAATGTTTTATTATATAATAATATAGTTTTTTAATTAAATTTTTTTTTAATATATAAGATCGTTGAATAGTACAGAAAAAAACAAATTGAGTACTTCTTATAGTAATTGAATTATATACCTAATTTATAATTATATTTTCTTAATAGTCTTTTATCTCTTATATAGTAAGTAAAAATTATAATATTCCTATAACAATAAAATATCATGTTTAACATTTCTTAGAGAAAAATTACAAGTAGAACACTCAAAAATGTTCGCAAACAAGCATGATTGAAGATCAAAAATTCGCAATCAAAATTAAAGAACTGTTACCATGTGTTATTATTATTATCATTATTATTATTATTACTATTATACAATTAAATCATCTCAAGATGTCAAGAACTATAATTATGTAGAAAGCAGATCACTTTTTGTCCGATTGCAGTGCTCTTTTCCTCTGCTACGAGTATACTCTAAAAATAAGCCAAATTTTTTTTACTATTTGAAGTTGTAACAATTACTAAGGTATTATTGACTAAGTTGGGGTTGAATAATTATAAATTTTCCCGACACTATCCGGGAATCGCATCTGGGATCTTCGGTATAACAGGCAAGCTCTCTGTCACTTGCGCCACCGAGTCATTCAAACAATAATATTGTTTAATTGAATTCAACAAAAATGGGTGATTTTTAGTTTTATTTCACCGATGTCAGCTGGAAATTATGAACACGATAAATGATTGATAATTTACCTCCACTCCGGAAAGCGACTGTGGCTGCATACTTATAGTAGGGAGGCAAGTAGGTCTTTTGTGCTAATGGGCGGTACTGTAGTTTTAAAATCGTAAAAAAATAATTAAAAATTAACGTATTTATTTTTTTACTGTTAAGATTATTATTTATCTATTCTCTAAGCGGTTTCAGACTTACGTCCAATTACGGTCAGTTAATGATAGATAGATTTTACAAAATATGAAAAATGTTAAATCTAACTTGGATTCAAACCCAGAAACTTTCTGATTAAATACAAGAAGATACTGTCACTCAGCTACGGAGTGGATGGAGTTAACAGTATTTTTAATTTCGCTTATTTCTATTATTTTTTTCATTTGTTTTGTGTGTAACCTCCAACAAGAGGATAATAAAATTTACTCGGTCTTGAAATATAATGACAAAAGTGTTATCATCATGCATTGTGTAATTTTTCCGATATTTTTTCATGTATAATATAAACTAATAAAAACACTACTTGTATGTCAGAGATTACATAAAATAATTTTTTTCTATATTTAAAGTAAAAGTTAAAATTAATTTAAAAATGCACTAAAAAACAAATAGATTTTTAAAATTTTGATTTTTCATAGTTTTCTGAAGTCGAAAATATATTCAAAACAAACAAATAAGAGCATTGACTTATTATTAAACCTTCTCTTTTTTGTTTATCCTCTGGAACCACCATTAGGTATTACCTTAGAGGATGAATGAGGATGATGTAAATGAAGTGTAGTCTTGCACAGTCTCAGGTCAACCGTTCCTGAGACCTATGGTTAATTGAAATCCAACCACCAAAGAAGAAGAACAACCCACCAGGTTGGTGAATACGTCTTCGCAAATCAGCTGATTTCGAAGTCGAGAGTTCCAACGTTAAAATCCTACTAAAGGCAGTTACTTTTATACGGATTTGAATACTAGATCGTGGACACCGGTGTTCTTTGGTGGTTGGGTTTCAATTAACCACACATCTCAGGAATGGTGGATATGAGGCTGTATAAGACTACACTTTATTTACAGTCATACATATCATCCTCGCTCATCCTCTGAAAAAATACCTGATGGTGATTCCCGGAGGCTAAACAAGGAAAAACCACAAAAGAATACGATCTAATATTCAAATCCGTTTAAAAGTGACTGCCTTTACTACTATTAAACCTTAATACATTACAACTCCACTATAACGCGGCCAACCGAAGGTAACTGGTATTCCGGAGTTAACCATGTTATTTCGAAGTTAAAGTGATAAACGAAAAAAGAAATGCCAGTCGAGTTAAATATTGTAACAAAATATTACCAAATTTTACAGTTAAAAATGAGAATATTTATGGGATAAAATAAAATATAGAAAAATAAAAATACAGTACTGAGTATGTATTGTATTCTCATTTTTTTAGCTGGATTTTCATTTTTTTTTGTTTTTTCGGAACGGTAAACTACGGTAATTGTACAGAATTTTAAGCAATTTTCCTTACAGCCTAATAGAAAACACAGTAACTGATTTAAATTCAAAATACCGTAAAGTAGTACACAGTATTACTTCATTAGGACACATTAAACACATTAACACTATATTAACTCAACATATCTGAATACATATAACTTAAAAACACTTACTGTAGATTTAAGTCCGTTATTTGAAAGAGTAGGATGTTATTTTTGTTGTGTTAGAGTTCATTTTTTTTCAGCTACCTGTAATTTCATAGAGGTAAATGGATTTCTTGTCCAAATTATTATTAAATACGTGTATGTAGTTAAAATGCGTTTTTATATACCTTCTAAAAAGTAGAAAAATATATTTAATAATTCTTTTTTTGGCGCACATTCATTTATCTGGGTTACAGCCATATTCACGTTATTTTGAACCGCGTTAGAGAGGGTCATATTGTATTATTTTAATTTTTTTTAAATGTTGTTGTATAATTTTTTTTAGTATTTTAATCTATGTTTTTTGTTTTTATTTTTAAAAAAATTGGAAAACAAAAAAAAATGGTCTAAAAACTGCTTAGATGGTCATTTACATTATTATATCTTTATAATTAAACTAAACAATGAGGAAATAATGTATTAAAATTTAAGTAAATAAATAAAAGAAAAAATAATAATAGATATTAATTGATAAATACCGCTAAGTGCATTAATATTTAATATCGGTATTTATGCTACAGCAGTCCAATATTAAGTAATAATGACGACACAGAAATAACAAATATTTTAAAATCGTCTTTATGTAGACATTGTAATTTTTCAATCATAAAAATTATTTGATATTAACTGAAAAAAATTGATGATATTATCAAAAAGCTTTTTCTGCAAAACAAAAATAAAAATAATAATCACTGAAACTGGATACATTTGGAAATACTTTATACGTTTAAAAATAAACATAGGAATTAAATTTATTATCTTTTTCGTTTTAAAATCGGTTTAAAAACATTATTTACGTATGGTATTTTTTTTACAAGGAACTATATACGATTTCTACATGAATTAGCATTCAAAGATTTATATTTTATTACACGACTGACCAAAAAGGCGTGAGTGTGTGTGTGTGTGTGTGTGTGTGTGTGTGTGTGTGTGTGTGTGTGTGTGTGTTTGTATGTGTGTATGGATGTTCCAACGTAGCAGCTCAACGGTTGAACCGATTTATATGTATGACGCCGCGTTGGAATCCATACGTTACCGGAAGTGTCATAGGATATTTAAATATATATATAAATAAATTTAAAAAAATTTAAGAAAAAATTATACTATTTATAAAATTGTCACCCGCACGTTCTTTCATTATCCTATATTAGTAATTATCGTACATTAAACAGCAATGTTTGTCAGCAGAGCTTTTTTTATATTTTTATTTTTTAATCTTTATTTCTAGTTTGCAATGAGTACTTTAAAATATAGACTTAATACTATTTTCAATCTATTTTTGTTAAATACAAAATTGACTTACGTAGCTAATGAAATAAAATTAATAAAAAAAGAAAACAGCCCAAAAATCGATTATAAAAAACAAAAATCTAAAACTTGGATGATTATTTTCATTGTTAAATGATGTTCATCTGTAGATTTAGACAAATTAACAATAAAAATAAGAATAATAAATTGTATTTAATGATTGTAATAAAAAAAATCGGATGTTGACACTACATGACTTCTTCTACGTCTATTAAATTACATATACACATTTTTTTAAGATGAAAAGTATATAAAATTTCATTAATAACTTCTGATATTTTTTCAAGTATATCTTTTTACTGCTATTGAATTATTACTTATCCTAAAACCTTTTTACAAACAGAGGTTAATAATTTAATAACAAATGAATATATTTAAACAAAAAAAACAAGTTTAAAAAAAGGAGATGAAGTCTGATTCGAACCGATGTGCCTTCCCCTTAAAGAATCCAAATAATTCATTAATTAAAATTTGATTTGGCTATAACTCTGGAACCAATAAAAATAAGTATGAATATCGTTGAAAATCTCTTAATGAGGGTTTATTACTGCAGTTAAGAAAAAGTCCAAAATCCAAGTCTTTGAATTTTGGGCTTTTATTGATACTTTTGGTTCAGTCGATTGCAATCAAAAGGGGAATTGCACAACTAGATGTTACAACAGTCCTAAATCCAAAATTTCAACATCCTACGGCTAATCGTTTTTGAGTTATGCGAGTTATATACGTACGTACGTACAAACATCATGCCGAAACTAGTCAAAATGGATTCAGGGATGGTTAAAATGGATATTTCCGTTGAAGTCTGAAAACCGAAATTTTTCGCGATCACAATACCTCCTTTACTTCGTACAAGGAAGTAGAAAAAGAATTCCAATTGGCTATCGATAGTTGAAATATTCATAATTAGATAAAATAACCACCAATTAAAACTTATATATCGACTTCAAAAAATGAAATTAATTTAAACAATAACCTCGGGTTTAAAAATAAAAATTGCAAAAACGTTATTTTTCTACAAAAATAAAAAATTCATAGAGAGTAAGATCCCGTGAAGGGATTTATCAGAGATTAGAAAAAACTAATATCATTTTTAGGAAAAGAAAACTATACTTCTACGGTCATATAAAAAAAATGCTCAAGAAGAGGATATCTAAAAAAATCCTAGAATTCGTAGAAAATAAAGACATAAACAAACTGTCCCCCCAAGGATACACCATACATCCGGAATGTTCAACAAACAAGAGTACAAAGGAATTATCGAGATATAAAAGACATTCTAAGATTGGGCAAAGAGAAAAAAACCTAGTCAGAAGAATGAAAAATGTCGAGTTCTAGAGAACGAGGTAGTACTAAGAAGAGAGGGAAAAAGAGGTTGAAGAGGAAATAAACTGATACTTAGCGTAGTTAATCGTAGGCCGTAACGAAACAAATTTTTTAATTCGGTAAATGTCTGTCGGACAATAATAAACAAAATGCTAAATGAAGTATGGTTGTGCAAGCTTTTATTTTTAAAAATATGTGTGATTTTTCTTGAAAAGTAAAATTTTTGATTTTTTTTTCACACTGGAAAAAAGAGATAATAAAAAGCAGTGTAATTTCATAATTCAATTAAATATAATTGATTTCTTTTATATCGCTTCCACAGAATTAAAAAAAAGGAAAAAAATAGAAAAAAGTAACTGTTCGTAAGTCGGTGTAAGTTTTAACATCCGTGCTATTATTAACATTGCTACTGGTAATAACCATGTATAAGTAAATGTGATAATAATGAAATTAAAAAAACCAGAAAAAAAGAATACAGATGTTTAATAATTTTATTTTGTTTCCTTTTGAAAAAGTACAAAATTATTTTAATTAAAAATTTTACAAAAATATCTTTGAACCATAAATAATAGTTAACTCGAAAACACTACTATAAAAGATAATAAAAATAACAAACAATATCGTAAAATAAAAAATAAAAGAATAAAATAAATAAAAAATAACAATATTGCTAACAATAGATACTGCAGAAAAAGAAACTTCAACGCTCCAACTTGTTGAATCATAATGAACCGCGCTTCTAACTTCTTCCGCTCAAATTTTTTCAGCCTTAAATTAAGTGTAACTAAAGAACGACTCAACCAATCTTCATCAAATTTTCACACGCACACTGTCAGATACACTATCAAAGTGTATATAAATCTCAATGAAATTGATATTATATTTTTGGAGATTTTCGAGCCACAAAATTTTATACACAATTTTTATGTAAACTTTTATGGCATGTAAATAAATATATAAGGAAACTGCAAGTTAAATGAATGATATTTTCGTACTCCTCGTATATCAAACGTAAACGGAATTTATTTTCAACCCCTCCCCCAACTTCAACCATGCGAACAAAAATAAACTGTACTTTTCTTCGAAAAGTCTGTAAGAATTTTATTTTATTAACATTTTTTGGTTCTTTTTCGGAATCCGAAAATCACTTTTTTCAGTTTTTCTTCCAAATCGTTGGATATTTGCAGAGAAATTATAAATATAATCTAATGAAACTTAACTTTTTCGTTTGAAAAAGAGCCTCCGGTACCTTTCAGATAATACTTCAGAGAATAAATGAAGATAAATTTTGTATGAGTGTAAATGAAGTATTGTACAGTCTCAGTTCGACCGTTCCTGAGATGTGTGGTTAATTGAAACCAAACCACCAAAGAACACCCGGTATCCAAGATCTAGTATTCAAATCCGTGTAAAAATAACTGACTTTACTAGGACTTGAACGCTGGAACTCACGATTTCCAAATCAGCTGATTTGGGAAGACGCGTCCACCACTTGATCAAGCGGTTTGGTAATGAAACTTAACCTACGATCGCTTCGCTCGCTAGTCAAGGTTAGCGAGCAAAGCGAGCGTAGGTTAAGTTTTGTTAGATTATATTTATAATTTCTCTGCAAATATCCACCGATTTGGAAGAAAAAAAAAATTGAAAAAAGTGGCAGTCGGATTTTCGAAAATGTACCCATTCTTTGACCTGTTTCGTTTTAAATAAAAATCAAATTTCATAAATTTTTATTTCTATATACACTTGATTTTACTTAAATCAGTTTTCTTTAAAGTAAATTCGGTACTTACGTATTAACGCCACCGCAGCTACAGCTGCTGTTTAGGTTATGTTGACTTCGTGTACTAACAAATCGTACGTATATCAAAATAACCTAACTAAATATAACCTACACTCGCTTCGCTCGCTAATCTCTTACTTATTAACGCCACCGCAGCTACAGCTTTATTTAAAAACAAAGTAGTCAATCGGATTTCGGTGGATTAACATTAAGCACCGATTTCGGTGCTATAACATTAAGGTTATATTATTAATAATTTGTATATATTATGCATATTTAATGTTAATTATAAGAGGTTAGCGAGCAAAGCGAGCGTAGGTTATATTTAGTTAGGTTATTTTGATATACGTACGATTTGTCAGTACACGAAGTCAATATAACCTAAACAGCAGCTGTTGCTGCGGTGGCGTTAATACGTAAGTACCGTAAATTCTATACAAACGTTTATTACAAAGTTTTATTTTTTTAATGACACTTTAACAAAATAAATTTATACCAAATATAAAGTATATTTTTCGATTATCAATTTTTTATGTTTTACAACTTTCTCGGAAAAAAATAAGATAAACAAATTTGGAACCCACTTTATTGTTTAATTTATCAGATCAATGAATATATAAAATTACCCTCCCTTTATTTAATCACGCTTCTATATTGCCGTGCTCAAATTTTTTCAACCTTAAATTGAGCGTAACTAAAGAACGAATCGACCAATCATGATAAAATCTTCACATGCACAACTTCAGATACATTATTGTAGCATATATAAGTATCAAGGAAATCCATCCATTAGTTTTGAAGTTTTTTGAGCCACAAAACTTTATACGTATGTCTATAAATGTATAGGGATACCCTATGTATTGCATTTTCGAACTCTTCATACCTTAAAACGTAAAGAAAATTCATTCTCACCTCCCACTCTCACCATGCGAGTGAAAGTAACACCGTACTTTTCTTTGAAAAGTCGGTAAAAACAAATTAAAAGTATATCGAAATGAAAATATGAAATAATGTTCCTATTTTATTGTTTTATAATTAAAAATATTGTTGGTCGTATTGTATTTTATTTAATAGATATTTTATTACTTTATTTTATATATATATATATATATATTATATATATACATTTTCTTTAAAGAAGATAAATTGTATCGGTAATTATGAAAATAACCGTATCAAGGTCAATTGGGGTCATAATAATATTGTAGAGTAACCTATCAGGATAAATTGCCTTTTAACATGATATCGTGTTAATGATACATTACTGGTATTTAAGCATACTATAAACAATGAAACCGTACATAGTTGCTTATACCGTCTTTGATAAAAACATGAACCTGATTTAATTATAAAACTTTGTAAAATATTATATACCAATCGGTTTGACTAAAATTTCGTAGAATAAAGAAATAAAATAATAAATAGAATGTTGCACTTGGATCTGTTAATGTTACAGAACATCCCTGATATTAAAATAAATAAAAAATTCACATAAGAGAATGCCAGGAAATGCTTTGTCTTGCAAAACATTTCGTTCTGATTTCTATTGCAATAGTAAAATGAGACTGTAGTGAAATTCTTGAAATATAAATTAAAGGGAGCGTAGTCTTAAATATTTTTTGATATGAAAGATTAAACAATAAAATTAGTTCCATACCTTTTTGTCTCATTTCTTTCCGAGAAAATTGTTACAAGACACAAAAAATTGGTAATAAATAATATAATTTATTATATTTGGTATAAATTTATTTTGCTAAAGTGTGAATAAAAAAATAACATTTTTAATAAAAGTGTATAAAGATTTTAATTCTAAGAGAAAATTGAAATATGTAAAATAAAGTATATATAAATAAAAATTTATGAAACTCGATTTTTATTTAAAATAAAACAGGCCAAAATATGTTAATAAAATAAATATTCTTACCGACTATTCCAAGAAACGTACGATTTACTTTGACTCTTATGTGAGAATGAGGGGAGTGTGAAAATAAATTTTCTTTGCGTTTTGAGTTACAAAAATAACAATTCAATTAAATTGGGGTGTCCTTATATATTTATTGACCAACGTATAAAATTTTGGGGCTCGAAAATCTGCAAAACTACTGATTCGATTTCCTTGAAATTTATATATGCTATAGTGTACCTAAAGTTGTGATTGTGAAAATTTTATGAAGATTGGTTGAATCGTTCTTACTTTAAAGGATGAGTGAGGATGATATGTACGATTGTAAAAGAAATTTAGTCTTGTACAGTTTCCATTCCTTAGATGTGTGGTTCATTGAAACCCAACCACCAAAATAAACATAACGTAAGCTCGATTCGCCCGCTAACCTCGTCTAATTAACGTTGAATATACAAGATTAATGAAATTCACCGGTAATTATGGATAATGACCGGATTAATCAAGAAATGAATATTTTTATAAATTTTTTTTAATTAAAAAAAAAAAAACTTTATTTGGATTACTTGAAATTACTTCTAAGACTAGCGTTAGATAAATAAAAAAATACATAATAATAAGAAAATTATATAAAACAATATGCGTGCCGGTTACTGCACAAATATCAGTAATTTAATTTGTTGTAAACAAAAAATATATTTTAATATTAAAAAAAAATTTATACATCTATTAATTTTCTCATTTTTACTTCCGTGTACGAAGTATAGGAAGTATTATGATAGCGAAAAATTTCGGTTTTCAAATTCCAACGAAAATATCAATTTTGACCGCCCCTTAATCCATTTTGACTAGTTTCGGCGTGACATTTGTACGTACATATGTATTTCGCATAACTCAAAAACGATTACCAGTAGGATGTTGAAATTTTGAATTTAGAACTGTTGTAACATCTAGTTGTGCACCTTCCCTTTTGATTGCATTCGACTTGACCAAAAATGTCGAAAAAAGCCCAAAATTAAAAATAATTGGATATTTTACTTTTTCTTAACTGCAGTAATAAGCCCTACCTCATTGATAGCTTTTCAACTATATATCTAAGGGTACTTATTTTTGTTCGTTCCAGAGTTATAGGCAAATAAAATTTGAATTAATGAAATATTTTGATTTTACAAGGGGAAGACACGTCCGGATCGAATTCGACTTCATTTCCTTTTCTTAATTTAAATATATTGATTTATTAATAATTATTAACCTGTGATTGTAAAATAAGTTTTACAATAAATAATAATTCAATAACAATAAAAAATAAATATGAAAAAGAATCAGAAGTTATTAGTGAAATAAAATTTTATGTTCTTTTAAAACTGTGTATATGTAATTAAATAGGCGTACAAGGAAGTCATGAGGTGTCCACATCAGAGTTTTTTAAAACTGTAATTAGAATGACTATGTTTTTTGAAACAAAATAAAGTAACGAAAAGTCGGTCTTCTTGCGCAAGAACTTTTTTTTATATTAAACCAAAAAATTGTAGAAACAGTATTAACTTTTTGTTTTCAATCGGCTTTAATCGCATAAATTTTATCAGAATTAAATTTTTACGAATTTTGTTTAAAAGTTTTATATTTTTTATTGACGCCTTAACGAATTTAATTTATTCAAAGTCTAAAATATTATGTTTTTTGACTTCCAATTTTTTGAGCTTTACAACAGTTTCATCAGAAACTAATGGAGATCCATTTATAAAACCCATTAACCAATTAAAATATATTTAAAAAAAAAACACATAAAATCACTAATTATTTTGCTTTCCAAGAATTTCAAAGTATTCTATTTATTTTACTATTGAAGAAGAAATTAAGGTAATATCTTTTGCTATCCTTTTCTGGGAAAAATACGTCCGTTTTCGAAATGAAATTTATTCACTACTTTAATCATCGGTATATACCAGAAACTTTCTGAAACAGTGTTTTCTACCTTTTTGTAACCGATTAGAAAGAATGAAAACTTAAAAAATCTCTACCTGTGAAACTTCTAAAATCAGTTATGAAATTTGAAAATGTTTCTTATTCTGTTTTTCCTGCTTTGTATGTTTCAGTACTATAAATAAGTTGCTACAATCCGTAGAAAATTTTTTTTTTTGGATGAAATATCTATTTGCTTGTGTCAGTCTACTTTTGATCTGTACCATAATTCGTTCAATGCAAATACATCAATTTTACTCTATACAAATGTTAAACTATCGAAATGAAATTGCATAAGTTAAAAAGAAATAGTCTGGAAAATAAAGCCAAGTTCGATATTTTATCTTTAAAATTATGAAGTACTTTATTAAGCTTTAAAATTATATATAAAGATATAAAATGGAGTAAGAAGTTATTATTATGAATTAAAGTCGACCTATAAATGGTGGTTGGAAGAGTAAACTTATAATTATTGTTTATTTGTTACGGTAATTACAGTTGGGATATTATATTCCGTTTCCCTTTCAAAATAATTATTATATTTAACGTCAATGGACCTATTTTTTTAATTTACATTCAATTTTTTATATTTATTGAAATTACATTAAAATTATAAAAAAAATTCACTTACCTTCATTTTTACTCATTGAGAGCGTTTTCTTTGTAATTTCTCATTGTGTTTCATTGTTGATATGGCGCTAACGGAACCAAATAATATTTTAGCTGTTACTTGGACTCTACGAGGTGGTGCTGGGGGTACGCCACCACCATGGCATGCTCCACTACTACACTTCGTGGATCCGCCATTGTTGTTAACCTCGTTCGTCCCGTCCCCCATTCTAGTGCACGGTACCTGTTATAAAAAAAAAACCCCTGTTATTTTTATTTTATTCGTAATTTTATATAATAAATCTAAAGTAATTATTATAAAGTTATAACCACAGTAATAGTTATTAGGAATAATACTTTATAATAATATTTTTTCAACGTATATTTAATCTGCGTGGTTATTTTATCTTTTATTGATAAATTATGTATCTGTATGAATCCTTTGTGTTGTCTTTTTATGTTACAATAAGATAGATTATAACAGTCTATCATAATCTTCTTTATTGAATTTATATGTTATGAGGCAAAATAAAATTACATATTTAGGATTAAAGAATTCTGAGGGGGAAACCAGCCCTTTTCCCTAAAGACATTTTGACTTGTTTTTTTAGGTTTTCTCAATTACCCTTTCTTTTTTAAATATATTTTGTAGTTTATTGTTGATTAAGTTATTTGTGTTAAGAGTTTGATGAGCACTCATATCTGTATGACATGATGATAAATTTATTTCACTACACTGTAAAATGAACACCACAATGAGTTTACTCTGTCATCGAAATGGGCACGACTGGATAAAATTTGGAAGGGTCGTATCTTTAATGTGTTACTCAGTAAGTTGTAATTAAAGTAAATGCTCTCATTAAAACCCGTTTTACACAATTTTCAACCAAATTCGTTACTCGGGGGTCAAAACAGAAATTTTTAAACGATCTTGTTTTAGCAGGGTTCAAATTAATAATCTTTTAATATACAATGGCATATTTTATTTAGAGAGAGAAAGAGGAATGAGTGCTTGTGTCATAGATTTAGAGAAGACATTTGATAAAGTCAAATGGGGGAAAGTAGTAAACATTTTTAAAAACCAAAAAGTAGAATAAAAGGATTGAAGGTTAATTAAAGAATTATACATTAGACAAACAGCAGAAATGAAAGTAAATAAGAAGGATGATTGACTGATGAATATAGAATGAGAGATTAGGGTCGAAGGATTAGATCTTTAGGATTAGGCAAGGATATAGCCTGTCACTGATACTTTCAACATTTACATTGAAGATATCATTTAGAATATATTAGAAGAAAGAGAAAAAGGAATAAGATGCGGTTGAAAAATAAGATACATAAGTTTTTCTGGTGATACGGTAATTCTAGCCAGCTTTGTACACACCAGCTTCAAAGATTGTTAACAGGCTTGGAGGAAGGAATGAAAGAGTATGGAATACAGGAAGAATTAAAGTAATAGAAGTAAACAACAAAGAGAATTTAGAAGTAGGGACAAATGAAAGAAGAATAAAATAAGGTAAACGATATAGATATTTGGGTATCCTGATGACAGAGGGCTGGAAGAGCGCAAATAAAATAAAAGAAAGGATAGAAAAGAAAATATTCAATAAAAAAGGGGAATTACTATATAATAAAAGTCTGGACTTAGAATTAAGAAAAAGGTTATCGTGTTATCGAAATACTATGTATAGAGTGTTTTGTGTGGGAATGAAGCATGGACGATAAGGAGAAGGGAGAGGGACTGGATTGTGGCTTTTGAGACGTGAATAGTGGAGAAAGTAAGATGGATGGATAAAGTAAGAAGTAAAGAAATGATGAACAGGATTAAATAAGAAAGAACATTTATACGGGAAATGCACAAAAGAAAAGGAAATTGATTATTACTTGTGATTAGAGGAAGTGAAATCTTGACAACTGCATTCAAAATGTCAGATGAAGGAGAAAGGAAGCGAGGAAGAAGAAGAATGAAGGTAATAGATGGAGTGCAGGTTGGAAACTTCAAGTAGACAAAGGAGAAGGCTTGGGACAGAAATAGATGGAGATAGAGGTGGCATAAGAGACATGCCGTCAGGAAAAACACCAGATGATGATGATGATTGCGTTTTTGAACATCTTTAACATCTGTATCTTAACATCTGCGTATCTTAAACATCTGTTCAGAGGAAAACCGGGAAAGTTACGCAGAACTTTAACGGTTTTCTTTCCAGTAATTTAAGAGAGAAATGAAACTGATATATCCATAAACGATGTAGCAACTTCGATTGATTAGATTATGCGATTAGAAGAACCGATATTGAATCCTATGGTACTACTGCATCGGGTTATTTCAAATCGCCGTCTTGAAGAAAATACTGTAACGTCATAATTAATTAATTAATTATGACGTTAATTAATTAGTTAATTAATAATATAAATTATTAATTATTAAATTAAATTATTATTAATTCCCCCACCCATTAATTAGTTTGCTACCTAGTCCTTCCTACTACATGACACTAGTAGTTATTATGTTCTATGAAAATAAGCGTTTTATGAATTTATAACAGCTGATAATACATGAATGATAATGATGGAGTACAGAGAATTTGTGAGAAGGCGGCGCATGGGATCACGCGTATGTAAACGAACAGATAAGTCGGTAAAAGAATTTAAGAAAAATAAGCACGATGCCTCTTCACTCTTTAAAATAATTTTTTTGTTTTTTTAATCTTGGAATTTTAGGCAGACTTGGTCCAAGCAGTAAACCAATATGAGTTCAGGAACTCTTATTTATGAGTTACGAGTTATCATGTAATCGAATAGTTGATAACTGGATTTTCCCACGATTAAAACTATTTAGCCATTGAATCGGATGATTAAATGAATCGATTTTTCTTGTTACATTCGGTATCAATAACATTTAGTTATGATATAGCGTTCAACCAGTGAACAGCATGCACTTGCAGATAAAATATTCTACAAAATTAGCGTTAGTTTTACAGCTATACAACGGTTGTTTCCAAGTCTTTTCAATAACCATCAAAATGATTCGGTTTTGTCAGTTCATAGCACTTTATCTGGAGACTTTTGAAGAAACTGGTTCAGCGGTAAATACGAAATATATTGATAAATAAAGGAATTTATATACACCTAAAAAAGATAGATACCATATAAAAATTGTAATACTGTGAAGTCTCAAACGGTCTGCCCTTTATGATTCAGTTTCGTTCGGCTTCACCAATGTTCAAAGGTTTTTTCATGAGTATCAATCCATATAAAATAAAATCTGATGTGGAGACATCACATGAGTTCTTTGTACGTTTATTAAATTGCATATACACATATTTTTAAAATGAAAAGTACATAAAATTTTATTTCATTAATAACTTCTGTTATTTTTTCATTTTTTAAAAAAATTGTTATTATTGAATTATTATTTATTGTAAAACTTTTTTACAATCAGAGGTTAATAAATATTAATAAATCAATATATTTAAATTAAAAAAAAAGTTAAAAAAGAGATGAAGTTGGATTCGAACCGATGTATATTTGAATCCCTTGTAAGTTCAAAATATTTCATTAATTAAAATTTTATTTGGCTATAACTCTGGAACCCATAAAAATAAGTATGATATATCGTTGAAAATCTCTTAATGAGGGTTTATTACTGCAGTTAAGAAAAAATCCAAAATCCAAATGTTTTTTGATTTTTAGCTTTTTTGGACACTTTTGGTCCAGTCGATTGCACTCAAAAGGGGAGGTGCACAACTAGATGTTACAACAGTAAAGGAGAGGTGTACAACTAGATGTTACAAGTCCTAAATCCAAAATTTCAACATCCTACGGCTAATCGTTTTTGTGTTATGGCGAGATACATATACGTGTAGACGTTACGCCGAAACTAGTCAAAATGGATTCAGGGATAGTCAAAATTAATATTTCCGATGAAATCTTAAAACCGGGATTTTTCGCAATCACAATGATCCTTTATTTCGTACAAAGAAGTAACAAGTAATGGAGGCATAATATACAGAATGTCCCATGAAAAACCGAAAAACCTTGAGGACATGTTCTATTGGTGAAAATAATGAAAAACGTTCATATAAACACAGGTCTGGAAGCACTTTGTTTTCCAGTTACGGATATTTCACCCGGATTTCAGTTTTTCTAATAAAAGGAAGTCATATTCTAATTTTGGGATCCAAATTAAGGAGTAAAGTTGATGGTTTCGTATGCAATTTGAGCTCGGAAATAGAATAAAACACAAGTCCCAGAACTGTAATACACAAAATTTGGTGAGGAAAAACAGGTTTCTTTTAGGTTTTTCGTACTGTAGCTTTGTTAAATGCGGAAGATTTAGTTACAAAACTTATAAAGAATTTATTTCTGAGAAAATTAATGTAAATATAGCCAATAAAAAGTAAATAAAAAATGTTAAAAAGTCGGTTTTTTATTGAAGCAAAACAGACGAAAAATAAAAGAAAATTGTTGTATCTAATAAATATTCCTTTTGAAAACAAATTTTCTAGCTGAAATTAATTTTAAAAGAAATATAAAATTTATAAAACAATATTTTAGCTGTGTATATTCCATAATTTACACAGGTAAACGAAATAATTACGTAACAAACTAAATTGAAATGCTTTTTATTATTCATTTCGTAATTTTGTTTTCCGTAACCGGAAAACAAATCCTTTTCAGACCTATTTTTATATGAATTTTATTCATTAGTTCAGCAGTAGAACATGTCTTGCAAGTTTTTCCGTTTCTTCGTGGAACATTTGTACAATTGTGTTAGTGTGATTTTTGCCACCTAGTATTAAATCCTATGATTACAATATGCTACAAAGTGATTAATTACATTTTTATTTATATAAATATGTGAATTAACAAACTCACGGTATAAACCAATAAAAAACACTAATGAAATTCATCAAGAACCACTGCTTTCTACGAAAATTGACATATAAAACGTAGTAATATCTTCCTAAATAATTCAAAATAATATATATCTTCGAAAACAATAATGAAAGTACTGTTAACTGTCCCGTCGAGCGATATGTCCGACCGATTGAAGAATTTCTGTTTCTTTTAAAAACAGAAAAACCTGAAGTCAATCCAGATGCGTGGTTGCAACATGGCAGGGAGACAAATTATATAGCCAGACAATCAATAAATACAGTAAATCGGTAATTTTCGAACACGGCGTATTTATTGACTCACAAGAATATCTGATCTAACAGCATGCGATTTTTTTTTATGAGGTTATTTGAAAAGAAAGGTATCCAGTTATTCAATCCCATTACACGTTGAAGAATTCCAAGAAAAATCTTTCATAAAATTACCGCAATTTTTTGGTTATATTACGTCCTGTGATGGAAAACAGAACTCGAAGAATATATGAACTGAAAAATTGGCTATTTTCAGGATGTAATGTTCAGAACTTTAAATTTTTAAGGTACAGTTAAGTGCTGTTAAATAAACCGTTGATTAATAGTAAACGATTGGTTTTAATAAGGAAAATAGATTATGAAATTAAAAAAAAATTGTCTGCTTTATTGACTCATTCAATATTTTGTTCCATTATTTTCTTGTTTGTGAAGGAAAACGAATAGAATTTAACAAATTACAAAATTAAATCAGAATTAAATTTTTTATAAATCATGTAAAAAATATTGAACCCTTAATTGCTTATTTAACAAAGTTACTGTACGTCAAACCTACACAATTGTTTTTCGACTTCAGTTTTTTGGGTTTTACATTAAGTTTTTCAAAAACTACAAGAGATACGATTCTGGGACCTATTGTTTTCAGTTTTTCAGATCACAAAACGTATAGTACTATCAAATTTGCGTTGTAATTTATGCTTCGTGAACATCAAAAAGGCCGCATATTACTGGTGATCAGAAATCCAGGCGAAAATTTTGCTAGCCGTATCTCGCTAACGAAATGTTTTTGGATCAATGCTTACTCGAATTTTTTTCTTAATTTTAGCTATAGAATCAATAAAATGATTATATTCACTAGATGTATAACAGCTCAAATAAATTACTCAGTTTTTGAATTAATTAATTTAGCCTAAAAAAAATAGCTAGGTGGAATTTTTTACTTTCCCGTCTAACGCTGTAGCAGAGCTATACATTTGGAACGGAAAATATTGTAATCAGTCCAATTTCGACACACGAAATTTTCACAGAGTCTTTACGTTTTGATACCAAAAAACCAAACAACCGGGTGAAAATTTTCCGGATGTTAAAGTTCCATGTACGTGTGTTCTGTTTCAGTATCTAAATCACCTTATATCTCCAAAACTACTGGATTTTGACGAAACTTGGTCAGATTACTTTTCTATATATGGGATATAGATAAAATTAAATTTTCAACTTAAAAAGTCAAGGGGTGAGGTTGTAGAGTAAGGTCACCTTCGATATCTCGATATTTCGAATAATTAAGGTATTTTTTTCTTAGACACATTTTTTAACAATTAAAGAATTATAATAATAATATTTGAAAAAATAAATTATTGTAAAATCGCACCCTCACCACAAAAAATTCTATAAATAGACTAGTGGCTAAGTGGGTATACTGCGTCAATAATAGTCCGTTTCATCACAAGGAAGGCTAGTGTAGTACTGACGTACAGCTGCTGCGAAGTCTGCTATGTTGTGACGTCACAGTTGAGCGGTAGAATTAAATAAATGAATAATATTTGAAGTGTAAAAAAGTATTTAAAGTGGCCGCTAATACCGCCACACTCGCGCGAATGAAATACAGTATGCGCGCGCGCTCTTCAGTTAGAATCATTAAATTAAGTAAACAAAAAATATTATATTTTAATAAAATGATAAATATATTAATTTAACTTATGTGTGTAAGTAGTACATCGGTACATCAGAAAATAGTCGCGGACTGGAGTCATACAACTGTGTAGTCAGCTTTTTAATTTCATGAGTAGACACAAATTAAAAAAAAAATAATATCCTGAAAAAGTCTCAGAATAATCGTAGAAAATTTTATTGAACTACGAACACAATAAAATCCCTTGTAGTGTAAATAAACCGTGCACTGAAATTAATTTATTATACAAAAAGGTTACAGCTCATTGTATGTATATGTAAGTGAATTCGAGTAGATACGTTTATTTACGATCGCTGTTAAGTATTAAATAATTGCCAATTCGCATGATCGTAAAATGTAATATATGTAATGTACTATAATTAACTGTTTTCTGCTATTTAACCGTAAAATTCCATCATAATTACATACTTGAAAGTAATACGCTGTAATAAAATTTATTTATAGAATAGATTAAACAATTAATTACCTATTAAATTTATTTATACAATAACATAATTGATTATTTCCATTAATAATTTTAAATAATTATTTATAATTAATATATTTTCTGTTATAAAATTATCATGGATAAAGGGAAGAAACTTCTAGTGCCTCACGATCAAGCTATATATCGATCTATTTTGTTTTTAATAAAATTCATATTTGTTAAATTCCTTTTCACGTTCAGTTGACATTAGTTATAAAATTTTTTTCAGAATTGAATTCTCTACAAATTTTATTGTACATTTTTATTTTTGTTTACTTACTGACAATTTAACGAAATTTTTGTACGTCAAACTAAAAAAAAACTGTTTTGTGATAAAAATGTTTTGTGTTTTATAATAATTTGCTCAAACATTTTTAAAGATACAGTTTTTAACTTTTTTATTCAATTTTTCAATTCAAAAATCATATAAAAAAATCAAATTAAATCCTTAATTTACGTTTCAAGAATTTCAATGTGGCTTTATTTTACCTTTGCAGCAGAAATCAGAAGGATCCTTCTCTAGTTAAAACTTAAAAACAAAGCGTTTTCGGTACAATGTTTATATACAATTTTTCCTGTACTTTTTTTTTTTTTGTTAAACATGTGAAGAAATTCTTCCCATTTTTTTTTTTTGTGAAACATCTTATATATACCTCTCTTTTTTTCTGTTTAGACTCTGGAAGTACCATAAAGTATTACTTCAGACTATGAATGAGGATGGCATGTATGAATGTAAATGAAGTGTTGTCTTTTACATTCTCAGCTCGATCATTCCTGAGAAGTGCGGTTAATTGAAACCCAACCACCAAAGAACACCGGTATCCCCGATCTAGTACTCAAATTTGTATAAAATTATATACCCAAATGAATATATTTGGAGTACTGTAAAATAAAAAAATGAAGACCTTTCGGTTTTGAATGGTATGACCAAAAAATTGATTGTTACATTGTTACATATTAATTTAAATTTATAGTTTAATTAATATAATAGTAAAACCACACTACTTTAGTGAAAAAAAAAAAATATATATATATATATATATAATGTGTGTCCTCGCACTTTCTATCCGAAGATTTTAAAATATGTTATTCTTTCATACCTAAAGAAATAAAAAAAATAAATAAAATAAAATTCGAGTCATTCATAGTCAGATGAATGTATTTTTTTCAAACGATTTTTTGTTGATAAAATTCTCACTAGGTGATCGAAGATTAAAAAAAAACCTTACGTGATTTTAAAAATCTATTCTGCTTTAATATAAATGTAAAACTTTATTTCTTTTTAATATTCCGTCAGAAGAAGCAAATTACAATATAATTTCAAAATTTTTAATTAAGCTATAGCTTAAAATTTTATGTGACAACCAATCTTTTGACTACACCATTCTAAATTGGTGGGTACCGTCAAATTTAATGTATTAATTATACAATAGTCCAAAGATGTTCATGTTAGTATACGTATGATGTATCACGGTGAAATGAAAAGAATTTCAAATTATGTTTTACCACAAAAAAATAGGGAAAAATTTCTTATAAACAATGAACGGAAACTCTTCGTTTTCAAATTATACGCGCGCGAAAAAATTTCCTTTGATTTCTGCTCCAAGAATAAAGTAAAGCCAAACTGAAATTCTTGTAAACGAAAATTAAATTAAATTATATTTCATGCGTTTATAAAGTGACAGAATTTTTACTGTAATACCCCAAAAAAAATTATGTATTTTAAATTTAGTAAATATTAAAAACTGATATTCAAATTCAGTTAAAAAAATTTAAAAATGATTCATTTAATATTTATAATTTTAATATATCACAACGTATCGTCTTATTGTTCAACAAATAGAATAATTTGTTCTAGTCTTGTGTGTACTAAGTTTGTGTGTGTATTTTTTAATGGCTGCATGAATCATAAATAAGGTAGTTAATTCTGTGTTTTAACAAGAGATAAATATTAAAAAATCATGACTTCCAAAAAAAAAAAACATTGCTGTTTAATATTAAAAATAGAATAGGATAATTACTAATGTACGATAATGAAAAAGTGCGAGGGTGACAATCCGTTTATCCGTTGAGCTGCCACGGTGCAACAAACATACAAACTGACATACATGCACCCTAAATACATAACACTCTTTTTTAGACAGTCGTATAAACATTCTCTATTTTCTCCTCCGGAAGAAATAAGAAATATAAATATTACACAAAATAAATACGCTTTTCTTTTTACTTCAGACGATGAATGAGGATGATATGTATGAATGTAAATGAAATGTAGTCTTATACAGTCTCAAGTTTACCATTCCTGAGTTGTGCGGTTAATTGAAAATCTGATCACCAAAGTACACCGGTATCCACGATCTAGTATTCAAATCCATATAAAAATAACTGCCTTTACTAGGATTTTAACCTTAGAATTCTTAACATCGATGTAACACTCTAAGACAACTTCACACGTATGGGATACGAGGTTTCCGAATCGTTTACAATGAAGCGTTGAGATGCGAATTATTCAGTAACGACTCGTTCACCTGATAGGTATTTCAATTTTTTTTAAATTATATGTATAGGCTATGATACTCTCGGTAACTTAAGGATTTCAACGCGGGAATCCTTATGTTAAGAATCCCTACTAAAAAAAAAAAAAAAAAAATTTCTTATAAACAATGAACGGAAACTCTTCGTTTTCAAATTATACGCGCGCGAAAAAATTTCCTTTGATTTCTGCTCCAAGAATAAAGTAAAGCCAAACTGAAATTCTTGTAAACGAAAATTAAATTAAATTATATTTCATGCGTTTATAAAGTGACAGAATTTAAAAAAAAAAAAAAATAAAAAAAAAAAAAAAAAATTTTTTATAAACAATGAACGAAAACTCTTCGTTTTCAAATTATACGCGCGCGTATAATTTTTTTTTTTTTTTTTTTTTTTTCCTTATGTTAAGAATTCCTGCGTACAAAAATATACTCCAAACATAGCATTTTATCAATATCTTCCTCAAATTCTGATTCATATAAATGCAGAATAGGTTTTATATATACATATATATATTTTTACCAATTTAAGGCATGTATGGACCGCGTGTACAAGTTTACATATAGTTTTTTCATTTTTTTATTTAAAAGATTTTCATTTTTTTGTGAATGGAGCTATTTTCTCTCCTCAAGCCATGTTTTTGTTGACTTGATTTGTTAGTTTTTGAAACTGATTGAAATTCTTGTTTTTGTCTCAAAATATATTGTTAATAGGTGATGTTTATTTCTTTAATATGTTTACGGATATTTTCGATCCATCTGTTGTTCTTTTTTAAGTTTTGTTGTACGTGAGATACGCTTTGCGAGTCTTATGTCATTCATGCGAGAAATGTGGTCATTACTTAAGTTTCGAACTATATATATATATATATTTTTTTTAATTTTATTAACAAGAAATGGTATTTTTGTTGCCTCATCCGATGAATTAAAAAAAATTCATTTTATTTAGCGCTGCTTTTGATTTTTTTTTTAACTACAATTTTGTCAGAAAAATTTAATGAAAACAGATTCTTTTGTTTTTGGGAACCTTGGAGAAGCCGGGTTTACGGTAAAAGAAATTATATCTAAGAGTCTTCATAAAAGAATGGTGGAGTTTTAAACGTGGATTAAATGAAAAATGAAAAAAAAATTGTACCGTTGTTGTTTATTTATCGAATTTGTCACTTCAAACAATTTTTTTACGTAACCAATAAATTTTAATATGTGCACCATTAGCCGCTCGGCAATTGTCCAGTCAATACTCATTTTCTGGTCATACCCGAATTAAATGTTATAGTAACAACAGTTTTAATAATTCTTTACTTTAAGTGTCGTAGGTCGCGTATGTTTCAATATTTTGTGTAAAACTTAGCGAGTTGTTTTCAAGATATCTAACTCGAGTCTTCGACGAGAGATGGATTTGGAGGACTTCTGATTGCAGATTAACTAATACGTTCAACAGTTTCGTTTGATACTCGTGCTCTGCCAGTTGATTTTTCGTTGAGAACAGATCCGGTTTTTCGAAATGTTTGAACCAACATCGTATATTATTTTCATTTGATGGCTCTTTTCCACATTCACATCGAACTAATTTTACAGTCTTTAATTCAGCCTGCCACAAAACACTTTTTGCTTTTTCTTGTACAGAGTAACGAACTAAACACAACTCCGCAACAATACAAAAACTGGTGTGGTGGTTTGAACTGCTGTTACACAAATTTTTGGGTTGGATGCTATCAGGGTTACCAACATAACTTCTCAAAATTTTCCTACTATCTTGATCTACTTTTATATTTTTTCCTGTTTAGCCTTCGGGAATCAGTCAGGTATTTCTTCAGAGAATGAATGAGGATGATATTATGAGTGTAAATGAATTGTAATCTTGTAAAGTTTCAGTTTGACCATTCCTGAGATGTGTGGTTAATTGAAACCCAACCACCAGAGAACACCGGTATCCACGATCTAGTATTCAAATTCGTATAAAAGTAACTAACTGCCTTTACTAGGACTTGAAAGCTGGAACTTTCGACTTCCAAATCAGCTGATTTGGGAAGATGCGTTCACCACTAGACCAACCCGGTGGGTTTACTGCCTGATCTTTTTTTTATTCTTCTTCTCCCCCGGGCCGGATTCTGCAGTTAAGTATTAGACAGCCCAGGGGAGTGTCCTTTACTCTAACGGGCTTCCACGTCTCGGCCAGCCAGTCGGATCTCACTTTGCGCCCGCCTCAAACCCCCAGAGTAGTATTCACCAGGCCCGGCTATGCCGTCCCTGGGTCCCCACTTAATCTGAATTACAGTAATCTTACCATTCTTTTATGATTTGCCGAGCGCCTAATCGTGCACATATTGAAATTTATTACTTATGTAAAAAAAGCTCCTTGAGATGGCAAATTCGATAAATAAATAAATCAACTGTGAGTATTTTTGTTTTCATTTAATTCATGTATAAAACCCCACCGTTCATATTAATACATGTTTTATATGTACAAAATTATTAATTTTGTATAATTGTTAAGACATATTAAACCCAGATCTGTTTTTTTTTTTGTAACCATTACTTAGTAGACATTATATATTTGTTATGTAAAATGACTCTTTTTACAAATTTGTAAAATAATACTTTTAATAGAAAGTACGGAAATTCTAAATGTTGGTTATTATTTTTTTATGATAGCTAAATTTACACGTTAGCAATATTTTATGTTATTTTTTTTCCGTAGTTTTATTTAAACTAGGATGTAATGTAATTGATATTTTTGTGGTTTTTGTGGATATGTTCTCCATTTAATTTTGTTCCACTTTCTAGATGACTTTGTGTTATGTTATATTTTTAACACTCGCATATATTTAAGATCAGTTACATGTTTTATTATAAGAAATTTATTTATAATATTTTTATATATTTTTTCCAGACTATTTGTTACACATTTAATAATAACAATAATAACGTTACGCTGGTCAAGATGAACGGAAAGTCAATATTTTTTCTTTGATATAAATTCGTTTATTTGGAAGTCTTTATGTGTCAAGATTTATCTCATAATGCATCAAGATTTTCTTGTTAGGATTTTTAACGGAAATAAAATTTTCAGATTTCAACGAAAATATCTACTTTGACAATCCCTGAATCCATTTTGACTAGTTTCAACGTGACGTTTGTCCGTACGAATGTATCTCGTGTAACTCAAAAACGATTATCCGTAGGATGTTGAAATTTTGGATTTATAATTATTGTAACATCTAGTTGTGCACCTCCTCTTTGGATTGCAATCGATAGAACAAAAAGTGTTCAAAAAAGTCCAAAATTCAAAAAAATTAATTTTTGACTTCTTAACTGCTTTAATAAGCCCTCATTGAGAGCTTTTCAACGATATATAATTAGTGGTACTTATTTTCATTTGTTTCAGAATTATAGCCAAATTAGATTTTAATTAATGAAATATTTGGTTCTTACAAGGGAAAGGCACATCGGTTAGAATCAGACTTCATCTCCTTTTTTTAAATTTAAATATATTGATTTATTAATTAACCTTTCCTTGTAAAAAAATTGTTACGATGAATAATATTCAATAACAAACAAAAAAAATATATGAAAAAATATCAGAAGTTTTTAATGAAATAAAATTTTATATACTTTTCATTTAAAACAAATGTGTAAATTTAATTTAATTAGCGTGCAAGGAAGTCATGTGTTATCCACATCAGGTTTTTTTTTTATCTTTTAGGAAGGCGATTCAATTCTACATAGCAAGCGCTACCTGTACGCTATATGTATAACTAAAGTTTTGTTCGTAAATTGCTATGAGTTACTTCCGTCGTGTTTTCATAAAAAAATTTATATAATTTCCATGCAAAACACCATTATTTCAGTTAATTGTCTTGTTAGCCCACTATTCCAGTACATTTTATGTTTGTACGGTATTAAGCATGAACGTAAAAATCTCATTTTACAAAATTACAGAAAATTGGTTAAGCCGTTCTTGAATTAAATGCTCAAATTAACGTCAATAGACAACATAACCACAATTTGAGGTTATGTTAACTTTATGTTTGTGTATTTTTCATACGAGTTTATGCAATGAGTCACAGTGGTGAGTGGGTTTATAAACTTGATGCTTGTGTGTAGGGTCTACTCGTTATTTTTTTATTTATTTCATTAAATTACAGTTATAATTATTGAATTTTAATATAAACAAAAAATATATTTTATATAAAAAAGAGTATATCTCTTTTAGTTTTCTCATTTAATTTATGTTTTATACATTTCTTTCGCAAAAACTTATACAAAATAAAATAACGAAAATGTTTTATTATTTTTTGTTTTATATATATTTTATTTTGTTTGCTTTTTATATATATTTTCTTATGTCTATTTCTATCCCGGAATATCTGTAGTTGATAATTTGATTTAACAATCAAAATGGACATCTAATAGATTTAGATTTTAAGTAAAAACCTTTATAAATGATATTTTGAGCCCAAACTCAATTCTAAGCAATGATGACAACAAAAATTTTTTTTTGTAACTTCCAAACGCCCGTATTCATAATTTTATTTATTATTAAAAAATTGTTCATCAAATGTTATAATGGAAAACCTTACGACGGGGCTACCGAGGAACTGCTACTATAAAAAACTAATCGAAAGCGGTCCATTTGGAAAAAGTAAAACTTAAAACATTAAAAAAAAAAAAAGATTTGAATTGAAAACTTTCTCTTTTATTGAAGTTTGTTAAAAAATTTAGTCAGCTTATGTAAGTTTAAAAAGTCTAATAAAACTTTTCATGAAATAGGATTTCTTTTTTTTTAGAGAAATAAAGTTCATATAATATTTACTGAGAATTTAAATATAATGTAACACTTCTTTTTTATATGTAGTTATACGGTCCAGTTCTAAATGATCACGCCACCCTAGTTCCTTAACATCAAGTCGTACGACAGAAGAAACACCGCTACATAAAACCAGACTTTCAAGAGCATTCGTCAGTAGACCACAACCTAACGTATGCCCACGTATGTTCGCTCGGCCTGTCCTGTTACCATCCGGTTACACAGATCCAAGATTTAATCTGTAGCTCAGTTAATTCAGTTATTCTCGGTTGATAAAGGTTACAGAAAAAAAAAACACGTTTGATTAAAAGAAGATAATTTCGAAAAAAAATTACTACTATATTAGCCATTTTGAAAACGACGGTGATTAAATTATATTTGCTTATAACAACAAAAAAATAATTTAACGAGTTTAAAAATAGATTTATTATAAATATTTTACAATAAAATTTGTTTATTATTTTAAAAGTGGGGTAATTTTTCAGATTCGAATTACTGGTTGCACTTAGATGTGCTGAAATAAAAATTTGAGTACGTACAATTTTGCCGCTATAATTTCTGATTAGAAATATTTTAGGAAGATACCTCAATGTTGTTTTCATTAGTAATTAAACAAATTAAAAAACAGTCGTACATTCCAGTTGAATACCCAGTGTTTCTCCAGATGCCATTCTTATTTATTATCCGGGAGCCTTTCCTTTTAAGGAAAGCCTTTCTTTAACCTTTTCCCAAAGTTTAAAAAAAATTCTTCTAAAAATTTTACACAATTCAAAGGGCAGTGTTCCTTCAGATACCAGATTTTATATATGTTCGGGCTACAGGTATCCAAAAATAACTGCTTTCATTAAGGGGACTATTTAATATAATTTAATAATTTTTTTTCTAATAAACATAGCAACTTATTAAGTCTTAATGTAGGTAAATCAAGTTCAATGCGTACATCTTTTGTAATTAAGCAGACAGCTAGACGATAATCTAACTCTTGCAGGTGTTTAAGAGAATCTGCGGCGTTATCAGACTATCAGCTTTATCAATTCTCTGTCTTAAATCGTCCAAATCACGGACTTCACTTTGGTACTCACAACTATTAATAAATCTCCAAGAAAAAAGTTCAAATGAGTGATATCTAGAGATCTAGGTGACCATGCAGTTGGACCTCCTAGTTCAAGCCAAAATCCGGGGAAAGTGTTATTAAAAAAAATGGTAACATCTCGATGAAAGTTTTATGGAACATTATCTTCTTGAAAACTGAAACGTTCAGGAATCTGAGAAGTTCTCAAGCATATTGAGGTACGTGTATTCTGACACAGTGGGCTCCATAAAAAAAATCCTTTTCGGCACGCCGGAAGGCGATGGTAGATTTCACCGGTGCTAAGAAGGGAATAAAAAAGATTTCCACCTTAAAGTTAAGAAAAACTTAAAATTTATTCAATACGACAGTGGTTGCATGTGAAAAAAAAGTTTCACGTGTTTAGCATACAAGTATCTTCTTACAATTAAAGCAACAACCCTTGCCGTAAAGGTTGTTGAAACAATCAAAAATTTGATTGAGATACGATCTTCCGAATCTTTAATAAAGCGGACAGTTACGCAATTGCATTGCGGTGGACACCACATTGTATCACATTTTTTTTGTGGTGTCCGTATCAGCATTTTACATTAGTTTATATATTAATCTCGTTTCACGTCGCTGAATTGTGGTGTAAATGAGAACGTGTCAAATCCGTAACCATGGAGACATCGGTTCGAATCCGACTTCATATACATATACTCCATTTTTACCAATTAGACTCAAGTATTGAACAGTTGAGTCATTAAAAGTTTAAAAACCTTGTGGAGTATCTAAAGTAAAGATCTGTAAAAGGACTATACCGAAGAAAGTTACACATCTTTGGCCGGTTTTTTTCGAAATCACCTCACAGAAATGTGTTTTATGCGTGTCCTACATGTATTAGTTTTATAATGCGTTCGTAGTTATTAAAACAGAAAATTTCAACGCATTAATATTAAAAAAAATCTGATGTGGACGCCACATGACTTCTTGATACATTTATTAAATTATACATTTTTAAAAGTACATAAAATTTTATTTCACTAATAACTTCTGATTTTTTTTCGTAGTTTTTTTATTGTTATTATTGAATTATTATTTTTACAACCAGAGGTTAATAATTATTAATAAATCAATATATTTAAATTAAAAAAAAAACATGTTTAAAAAAGGGAAATGAAAAAAGGAAGAAAATGTAAAAAAATAAATAAATAAACAGGAAGAGAATGATGCAAAAAAACAAAGAATAAAAACATTAAAAGGTGATAAATATTTAAGGAAGAAAATGTTAAAACCAAAGAAAGAATAAAAAAATTAACAGAAGATGATAAATATAAAGAGGAAGAATACGTTAAGACCAAGGAAAGAATAAAAAAAGTGGATGATGAGTATAAAGGGAGAGAAAATTTGAAAACTAGAGAACGTGTAAACAAATGAAAATAAGAAGATTTATATCAAACAAAGGAGCGATTAAATGATTGGCAACAAAAAAAAATAAACGAAACGATGATCAACTCCGACTTAGGGAGAATATTGTCCTACAACATCACAGGAGTAATGAACAAAAAAAAGAATTTTTTGCAATTTATTAAAGATCGGTCATGTATGCCGCAGTATATGTTCTTGTAAGGGTATGTTGTGAGGATTTTTTTTTAGTCACTCTGTAGTTAACATTAATGTAGATAAAATTAAACAGAATAATTAAATAAAATTGAACAGAAATTAAACTAAAAAATCCAAAAATAATACGATTCTAAATTATAATTTTCAATTAATATTAAATAATCAGATGTTTCACCAAAACTATTACATATACACTATGTAATAATGCCTATTAAATTAATACACGATTTTTAAAAGTACACAAAATTTTATTTCATTCAATAACTGCCGATTGTTTTTTCATACTTTTTAAAATTTTTTTATTGTGATTATTGAATAACTATTTATTGTAAACATGTTTTTACAATCACGAGTTAATAATTATTAATAAATCAGTATATTTAAATTCAAAAATAAATTTAAAAAAAAAGAAAATAAGTCTGATTAGAACGATGTGCCTTAATATGATGTGTAAAATCCAAATATTTCATTAACTAAAATTTAATTTGGTTATAACTGGAACCAATGAAAATAAGTACCACTTAATATATATCGTTGAAAAGCTCTAAATGAGAGCTTATTACTGCAGTTAAGAAAAAGTCCAAATACAAATTATTTGGATTTTGGGCTTTTTTAGACACTTTTGGTTCAGTTGATTGCAATCAAAAAGAGAGGTGCACAACTAGATGTTACAAAAGTTGTAAATCCAAATTTTCAACATCCTACGGATAGTCGTTTTTGAGTTATGCGAGATACATTCGTAAAGACGTCACGCTGAAACTAGTCAAAATGCATTCAGGGATGGTCAAAAATTGATATTTCCGTTGAAATTTGAAAAACCAAAATTTTTCGAGATCATAATACTTCCTTTACTTCGTACAAGGAAGTAAAATACATACACACATTTAATGAACGTAATAATTCAAAGTAAAACCTGCTGAAGATGAAAAAATTAAATTTTCAGTACACTTTTTCAGTGGTGGTTTGAAAGAACATTTTTCATGAAATTTAGAAGTTGTCAATAATGTTCAAGTTTTATACAGTTTCATATGATCTTTTTCAATGTCTTTCCTTTTTTTGGGGGCGGAATTACAGCAGAATAATTAACTTATAATTAAATCCAACTGATATAATTTATACGCAGTTGTAAAATAATTGACATGTGCGCGCGCGTGTATATATATATATATATATATATAAATTATAAATAAATAAAAAGTGTTTTATATTAAATAATATAATGGGCATTAACCGAGAAAATAGGGATAATTTTTCAATCCCTGAGAAAAGGTAAAAAAATATAATTATTCAAAATAAATATGTTTAGGGATACACATATATAAATATATATAGCAACCTACTTTTTAGTAGATTAATAGGACGCATGATTCGTCTGACATTTCGGACATTAGTACTAGAGGCTAGTTTCACCTAAGTCGTTTATGTGTGCGATATTTATCGTATTGATAAATAACTGTATTGATTACAAATTTTTGAAACAGTTGCATATTTATAAATAACGGTTGTAGTTTTGTAGGCTAGTATATATTATTCTATAATATTGCTTGAGGATCTCGAAGAGAATATTGAGGGCAAAACAACTTAGCTTAAAAATTGATTAGTCACCATATACCTATGATGTAATTGGATATCATTGTTTTTTTCTCTGTTCTTTTAATATTTTGTTTATTCATTTTGCATTAATGATATTTTAAAACATTTTTATTTGTAGTTCATTTAAATTTTGTGAAATTATTATTTGGGAAATATATTAGTTTTGCATTTATTTTTATACACTTTAAAAGTATATAAATTAGACATTTTTTTTGTCAAAGCCGTTTTTAAAAAATTAAAATAAACTATATAAATATCTAATAAATAACCAATAAATAAAAAAAATAAATAAATGTAATAATTATTAAATTTTAAAATTAAAAGTAATGAAAATATTTAGGGGAGTGGGGATGGGTCATATCAAAATGCCGACACTGTAGCATTGTATTGTCATCGAAGTTACATACGTGAATCAAATTTCATTGATTTTCATACGATAGTTCATGAGAAATAAAAGTTTTCAGCAACATGCATGAATTTAGCGTAGAGGTAGCGCGTGGGTAGATGGGGGTGGGTCATATTCAAATTCTAACATCGTAGTATTGTATTGTCATCGAAGTTACATACGTGTACCAAATTTCATTGATTTTCATGAGATAGATCAAAATATATAGCATTTGCAAGATTTGATTATAACTAAAGCAAGTTAAATAAAAGCTTATAAATAAGACGGTAAAATTTTTCCAAATTTTTAAGGAAGTACTGTAATCACGAAAAATTACGATTTTCAGATTTTAACGGAAATATCCATTTCGACCATCCCTGAATTCATTTTGACTAGTTTGGCGTGACGTCTTTACGTGCTCGCATAACGCAAAAGCGATTAGCTGTAGAATGTAAAAATGTTGGATTTAGGACTGTTGCAAAGTCTAATTATGCACCTCCCCATTTGATTGCAATCTACTGAACCAAAAGTGTCCAAAAAAGCCCAAAATCCAGGAGAATTTTGATTTTGGACTTTTTCTTAACTGCAGTAATAAGCCCTCATTGAGAGCTTTTCAATGCTATATTATAAGTGGTACATATTTTCATTGTTTTAAGAGTTATAACCGAATAAAACTTTAATTAAATATTTGGTCTTAGGGGAAGGCACATCGGTTCAAATCAGACTTCATCTTCTTTTTTTAACTTTTTTTTTTTTGATTTAAATATATTGATTTATTAATAATTAATTATTAATCTCTCATTGTAAAAAAAAAAAAATACTATGAATAACTCGATACTACAAAAAAAAAGAAGAAAAACATCAGAAGTTTTTAATGAAATAAAATTTTATGTACTCTTTGGAAAAAAAAAATGTAAATGGAATTTAATAGGCGTACAAGGAAAGTCATGTCATGTATTGTCTAGATTAACATCTTTGTGTTATTTTTTTGTGTTTTCTATGATATTCCTACGTAAGTTTGAAGATTATGCGTGAGATATGGAAATTGAATTTTTTTTAGTGTATGAAGTATGCCTGTAATAATTTTTCCTGTAATTAATTTCATTGACTAATTGTGAAAATAATTGATAAAATATGTATATAATTATTTTTAAAAAAATAATAATTCTTTAAAAAAATTAAATAGTAATTGCTTAATAAAAGAAAAAAAAACATCTTTCAGTTCTGCGCATTAAACCGACTTTTCGATAAAATTTCGGCAAAAAATTTGATGAAGATTTGACGTTTTGGGTAAAGACTGGTGGACAGCTATATAAATAAAATATAAAACTACATGTAGTAGTAGTAGTAGTAGTAGTAGTAGTAGTAGTAGTAGTGAAACTACATGTAGTAGCATACTATTTGTTTTAATACTATAACATTTTTATACTCATTACAATAGCAGCTCGCGTAAACGCACTATGGAACTGCAGCACTCCCTATTTCCACTTGATATTATCGATAACATATGAGTTCTATTTTCTTTAATTTTTTTCTTTTTACTTGTAAAATATATAATTCTTAAGCTTAATGCCAGTAGTCATCCTCCAGTTTATGAAAAAGATACAAAAATCTTTGTATGCAACTGTGCGCTTCACAGTTTCAGTAGCGTGGTGTTTGGTTGTTGTGCGCATGCGCTAATAGGAAGCTGCACGCAAGTCTGCGAGGGAGAGAAGGCACTATCGCTCTCGCAGTGCCGACTCTGACGTGCTGGTAGAAGGTAGATGTTTTACTCCGGGTATGTATGAAACGTTCCCTGTTCGTTCCCTTTTCTAGTTTAGTCGGTGGAAGGAATATAAAAGCGGTGTAGTTGTTTTTTCAGTAGTGATCAGAAGATGGCGGAAAGCAAGGGCTCTTTGATTACCAAATCTGTTCAAAAACACTCTGGAAGGGTGAAAGAGAAGGTAATTAGTAAAACCTAATGACATATTTGTTTCTGTGTACATAAATATTTAAATTAAGCACCATTGGACTGTAGTGTTTTTAAGCGGACATTTTATTAAGTTATCTAATAATATTAAAAAATATTATCTGTATTGACATTTTATTATTTATTCGGTTAAACTTAATACGGGTTTTAAGGATATTGTGCTCATGATCTTTCCCTATTAATTATTTATGAATGAGTCGGTGAAAGATAGATGAAAATTGGTAGGAATACAGCTAGATCGGTTTTTTTATGACTGATGTTTTGTTAAAGCTGGCTAGCGATCCTAACGTTTTTTCACATGGAAGGGGAAACATATGCGCAGTTGAATACGTTGTAATCAGTGTGCAGGTTGCCTCAAATCATCATTGTAGCGTTCTGTTGCTGTGACAATGATTGTTAACCCCCGTGTTTAGATTTTAGAAGAGAGACTTGTTATTTCTTTCTTCACAATTGTGAAGAATTGTGTAACATATCATGTTATAAAATTGTTAACGACGCTACACATTTAGTAGGTTTCGTGCTGTTATGGAAGTAATCCAATCTTACTTGTAACAGGTTTACATAGGCCCATTAAATCTGTAATAATCGATGAGAGAATATTATGTAAAAGTGTCAATATTTTAATGATAAATTGAGCCTGAATTTATATTTTTGTTATTATTACGTTTTAAAAACCCACGTTATAACACTTTTAGTCGCTTTTAAACCATCTTCTCTGACTGGTGTTGCTGTTTTCCTCTGTAGCGTCAGCTGATATTTATAGCGATCTATTTGTGTATGTATCATGGAAGAACGAATATGGGAGGAGCATAATATTATAATTCTTTCCGTTTATTTAATATCCAAGTTTATTGGAAATCTCATGTAAGGGGACTAAGTTCATCGAGATATAGAAGAAACACCAGAAAGTTGAGCCGATTGAGGTAGTGATTGACTCCTGAGGCTGTGCGTTGTCTGGGCTGTCTTTTGGTTGAATCTAATTTTTTGGATAATGTCTTCTCCTTTGTGTTTGTATAGGGCAAGTCTGGATACCATGCTACATTGCAGATAGCCTTGGATTAGGTCTGTCCTGTTGCTTAGTTGCTTATCAATCGATAGGCTTCGAGTTGTTGATGAATTAGCTGGAGTAGAATGACCATAACAGATTGGCCATGTTAGAAGCCACATTGAGATTCGAACCGAATCAACCTCGAAATCCCCAACTCCGCCAATTTTAAATTAAAACAAATATATAACCGCCACTAAAAATTAAATACCCGCCAGATAATTAAAAATATCCAGCAGCAAGGGATTGAAGTCCAGGCTCTGCGACTAATAGGGAGATAAAATATCCTGCGATGACCTTGCGTGCCGAATCAAACTCCTGGGAAACATCCAGTTTTCTCGGAGTCGATCTCCACCTGAGTCGGGGAGAGTTGATTCGTACTTTTCACGGGAGGTCATGCCGAATGGTTGCCTGCAAAAATTTACTGGATTTTGATAGGCAATGGAAATGACGGTGATCAAATGTCACTAAATCTTGTTACACGAACTGTGGTAACATTATGTGGGTAGCAGCAAGACATCCTAATATTATACGTCAGATTTTGTACTAACGAATAGCGCGCAATGATCCGACTTGAAAGTAAATTGACAATTACCCTGTTGTTGGGGTAAATCGGGCAGTACGGATCATGATAAAGCCAGACGGCCTGGTTCTTTTGTCTGTCGTAGTGATATTTTTGGCAGATCCTGCGAGGTTGTCCATTTAGAATTAAAGTTATGTGTTTGTATATATATATATATTTATATATATAAATAATAATGAATGAGTGTGTTAAGATGTAATTTTTTGTGATTTATAGAATATCAAGATAGATGGTGGTGATCTACATATATAAGATGATTGGTAAGTATATGTTAATTATGTCTCTGAAATTGCGTTTTTCATTCAATATACAATACTACAAGTAAGGATGTGTTCACTTTATTCAGTCGCATTTCGCAGATCGTTTTATATTTTTTAGTGATTTTATTTTGTGATATTTTATTTTCTTTGTTTTATAAAGATTATACTATAGATAGTTTCGAGTCGTTAATATACGTCAATGTAATTTTTTTATTTGTTTTTGTCATCTTTATTTTTATGTTTATTTACTTTGTATTTTATTGACTTATACGAGTTATTTTTATACTTATTTTATATGCTACATAATTTTAGTTTTCTTATTTATAAAATATAATACTATTTACATTTCTTGAATGGTCTCTAAATAATTTTTTCAAGAATCTGTATTTATCACATTTACCTTTACAACTACGTATGTAGGCTAAAACCAGATGTTTAAAATAAATAAATAACTCGAGATATCATATATGGAAATAGGCCAATCGTATTTATAAATTTATTACGGATATTTCAATACATTATCATAAATATAATCAACAATCTTAACTCGGTTCAAATATCATATCGTATTATACAATAAACTATTATAAATGTTATGTCGGTATGGAATGTATGTCAGAATTGTAGTACTCTACGAATGTAGCCAACGTACGGACAATATATACATCATACAGTATAAGTTTTATTTACATTATGATCTGAATCCAGTATAATTAATTTTTCATTTAGTTTAAATTTTATATTCTGTATTCTACTTGTACATTATATATAAACAACACGCGTCCAGCAGCTGAGTTCACGAGTATATATATACCTTATTCAAATGTGCGCCTTCACACAAACACACATACACAAACACATACACACACACATATTCAAAGTAAAAGTAAGCGAACTCTATCTTCATGTAACTCATTTATAATTTATATGCAGTCAGTTCACTGGAAATATATATTTTAAATTATCCAATAAAAATTAAAGTGATACTTTATGATTGACAGGAAACCATTTTCAATTTACTTATGCTTGAAAGTTACAAGTTTATATAAATCTAATAGCCAATAGAAATGCGAAAATTTGTGGCTGTTCTATCTGTTTGCAACACCGTCACGCGAAAACCAACCGACCGATTGCTTTCAAATTTTAAGGATACAGTCTTGTTATCCCAGGGAAGATTTTAAGCAGTTTTAGGCTGTAGATCGCGGTCCTAGCCCCTTTAGGGATGAAGTTGTGAGTTTTTCCTTTTGGATGACGACCTAATACCGTTTTTTATTTCGTTTTTCGACGTAAAAATAATGGAGTATACGTTTCATACACATATCCGATTTTCAGCTCTCTATTTTGATACCCTTCCGAGATATAAGGTATTCTAAGGTAACGGGAACGGGAACCAAAAGGAATATGTTCGTCTACTGCAGGAGCTTATCTGAGATTCTTTGTCAAGAATGAAGGATATATTGGAGGAAAGAGAACTTTTCAGGTTTGAATTAATATTTATCAGTATTCTCACAACCATGAGGATAACGATCATAGCGGTTGTCCAGGGAGGCGGAGCTCTTGGGGGTAGACCGGAAGGGGTCACTTCGCTCGCCTTGACTGGGATAATATTTTTATAAAAAACGTACAAAATAAATTATAAATATTTTTTCATAATTTTAGTTTATGGAAGTTTTCATAGAGTGATAAAAAACTCAGCAATATTTAACTCAGCAGTATATTATCTAACAATATGTTATTATATACAATAAAAATAAATAGTTGTGTTAAATGGATATTGAAATAAATTGGAAACTAAGATTACAAGCAAAAATTGTGAATGCAGTTTAAAAAAATCGTTTTGAACGTTTTGTAATTTTTGATACTTATATATATTTTTCAAGTTGTTTTGTAATTAAAAATGTTATGCAGGTTTTTTATTTTATTTTACTTTTACATAGTTTTTAAAGGATAACAAAAAAAATTATATTTAAAAATTATATTATCTAATTTAATAATTATAATTATTAAATTATGCGTAATATTAAAAAATGTAATAATTTTGCGTGTAAAACATAAGACTACTTACGTCACACGAATGCATTTCGAATTTTATTAATGAATTCAATATCTATTGTATGTAATAAGTATTCATTATTTAAATTAACATAACAATTTTCGTAATGTAATTTTAGTAATTCTATCTCAGATAATAAACAAGATGGTGTAGCCTCCAAGGAAGGCAATTCACTCAACCGACCTTCGCGGAGCGTGTGATCCGTTCCATGATTATACGTGCTTGGTGAAACGGTTGGTGAAAGCAGTGTGGCAAAGTTAATGGGGTTGGCCTTAGTTGATATTAATATGTGATACATTAAAAATATTACATTAAAGTATTATATATATATATGGAAATCGTTAAATGTGCGAGATCATCGCCGTGAGTAAACTGTTCTTTCCCGTTTTTGCTTGAGGCATATCAGGTTAATGTACAGATTTCTCAGCCGTTTATTTTCTTTGGTTTTTTAACTAAACAAAATCGGTCAATCTATATATAAATATATAGTTTTTTTTTTATTTTAAGGAAAGAAGTAAATAGCTGATTTTATATTTAAAAAAAAAATTTCAATTTTGTAATTTAATATGAAAGTACTTTTTATACCTTCCTTTGAATTATTTTTGGCGGAAGACTATTTCTTATTATATGATATTATAGTCTAATAAATATTTCGAGGAATTAGCATCATCATCATAAGTCTAAATAATATTTTTGTTTTTTAAATTAACAATTCATTAATTTTTTTGTTAATAGATTATTATCGATTTTAAAATAAGATAGCCAGGTAAATGAAATTGCAGTATTATAAACAGTTATTTCGGAGTATTATAAGTATAATTAAATAAGATTATTTGATAAATTTTTTCATTTATCATTATTAAATGTGTAATTTAATTAAACAATTTATCATAATTAAAATGAATTACTTTACTAATCAAGGTTTTATTGTTTGTTGATTTTAATAAAATATTTTCCCAACCGTTTGTGTTTTTATCGTTACTTTAATTTAATGTTAAATTTTATTTTATTAATGTGTTCTTTTTTATTAATATTTTTTTATTTTTGCAATTTTTTTTTAATTGTTTTTACAAACCTTGTAATGTTCATTTATTTAAAAAAATATATATTTCCCCTGTATATAATTAAAATTAGAGAACTTTACGCTGTTTGTTCCAGAACTGTTGTATTTTTATTGTTAAAATTAAATACAAAACGGGTTTATTTTGTTGTTAATTTTGTCTAATATCCTGTTCAAATAGTCTGTTTTATTTATGTGCGGAGTTTACACGCGCGCGCGCACTTTTTCCAGTATAATATTTTTTAGTCTCTGAAACAAGAATTTAATCACAGATGTTTATTTTTAATTTATATTAATTTTATTAATAATGGCCCGTTGGTATTGATATATAATTTACTTATATAATAGTTTCCACTTACTAAATATCTTTAATAGTATGTTTGAGCGCTTTCGGGTTAGTAATCTATCATCAGGAACATTGATGTGTTATAATTATAATTTTTTACTTCAGGTATAATTAATTATAATAACTTGAATTTAAAAAAAATATATAAATATAACAATTGATCGTCAAAAGGTAAAATAATGTAAACGATATCCGTCATGTCAGTTATGAGGATAACAAAATTGACTTTCAACAGATTACGATTGGGACCTTCGTACTGACATGACTGATAACGTTTACATTATTTTACCTTTTGACGATCACTTGTTATATTTATAATTTTCTAAAAATTCAAGTTAGTATAATTAATGATATGTGAAGTAAATAATTATAATTATAACACATCAATATTCCTGAGGATGGATTACTAATCCGAAAGCGCTCGAACATACTATTAAAGATTGTTGGTACGTGGAAACTATTATGTAAATAAATTGTTTATTTTTCTGTTGAACATTTTTATTAAATATACCATTACTAAAAAAAAATGTTTTTAAATCATTTTTTTTTTTGTTCATAAAGACCACCTTTGGATCACGTTTACATAATTTAGCTTTTTCTTTCCTAAAACTTTTTTTCATTTTCTTCGTTCCATTTGAGATTTCTTTTAGTTTTTATTTTTTTCTTGAAACTTCGATTTGTCGACCAATTTTCTAAATGTATCTCTTTCATATATAAAACCTTTGTTTATATTTAGTGTAAAAACCGTGATTTATTATCGTGGTTTCTGAAAATTTGATTTAGTTATCGAGTGAGTGACGATAATAAAAAAAAAGATGGCCGCCGTGTCGGTTTAGGCCTACCTTTTGCAATAACTCTGTTGTTTGTTGTCGGATTTTTACGGCTAAGATGTCGTTTTGTTCTCAAAAAATACTTCTTAATTTTTAAAATACAATACAATTCGATAAATCTAAAAATTCCTAAGATATTTAAGATTGAAAAATTGAAACGACCTCCATTTTGAAATTTGTTAACAAAGAGTATCTTTTTTTCCTATTAAAAAACGTTACTTTAAAATAAAATAGAAAATTTTATTGCGTTATCTCCAACCGTTCTTGAAGAATAACTTTTTTCTTAAAAAACACAAAAAGACGGACAGACAGAAAAATATGCGTTTTTGGACCTATGTTTACTGGACATTTGTTCTTCAGTGTGTTAAGTAAAATCACTTCCTAGAGTTTGACATCAACTTTAAAGGACACTCTGTATGTGTGTTATGTATGTCTGTATTTTAAATCAATTTTTTTTTTAATTTATTAATTTTTTAACACGTATCAAACGGGAGTAATTAGTTAAATACACACAGTTTCAATTGAATATGAATTTTGTTACAAGTAATGCAATATGAATTTTTCTTTCTAATTTCGCCGGCTTATAAGATATTTATTAATCCATTAAAGTACTTTTATTTAATTAATAACTTTTTAATTAAAATACATACCATAACATAAATATTTATCAGTTATTCATCACAAATTTTTAAACAAGTTAACAAATTGTAGCTACATAATGGATTATGTAGCTAGTTGGTGGCTTCTTTCGTTCAAGTATAGTACTATATACTTGAACGACTATACTTGAACGAAAGAACTGCCATTTCACGAGCGCTTTTTTACTTCCTTGTACGAAGTAAAAGAAGTATTGCGATTGCGAAAAATTTTGTTTTTCAGATTTCAACGGAAATATCGATCTTGACCATCCCTGAATCAATTTTGATTAGTTTCAGCGTGACGTCTGTATGTGTGTATGTATCTCGCATAACTTAAAAACGATTAACTGTAGGATGTTGAAATTTAGGATTTAGGACTGTTGTCTAAAATCTAGTTACGAACCTCCCCTTATGATTGTAATCGATTGAACCAAAAGTGTCCAAAAAAGCCCAACATCCAAAAAAAATTGAATTTTGGACTTAAGAACCATAAGCCCTTAATAAGCCCTCATTGAGAGCTTTTCAACGATATAACTGGTACTTATTTTCATTGGTTCCAGAGTTACAGCCAAATAAAATTTTAATTAATGAAATATTTGGATCTTACAAGATCTTACAAGATTTTATATCGGTTCGAATCCGACTTCATCTCCTTTTTTAACTTTTTTTTAAAAATTAAATCTATTGATTTATTAATAATTATTAACTTCTGATTGAAAATATGTTTTTTCAATAAATAATAATTCAATAGTAATAATAAAAAATAAATAAAATATAAAAAAATATCAAAAGTTATTAATAAAATAAAATTTTATGTACTTTTCATTTAAAAAATATGTGTATATGTAATTTAATAGGCGTACGAGGATGTCATGTGGTGTCCACATCAGATTTTTAATTCGTAAAATAGTTTTAAATCTGTACTCATCACGCATCTCTATCATCTCAAATTGTTATAGTTGAATTCGGGTTACAATATCAGATCCCGAAATGAGTATCTTTTGTAAATCACATTTAAACAATTTTTTAATCAAAGTGATACTAGGCAGAATGTTAACTGGGAATTATATGAGTAATATATTAGAATCCCAAATTCTTAACCTCATAGGTTATCATTTTATAAACATCTAAATTCTACTTAACCGAAAATTTCCTTGAAAAATGTGGTTTTTTTCTATTTTCATGCCAATAAAAAGAAAATAGAAAATGACACAAGAGTTTTTTAAAAATCTTTTTTAATAGTGGCATCAACAATTAAAGTCGGCGACTTAGTGTAATGTAACTGTACCGATAAACGTGTAGTCTTGCACAAACTCAGGCCGACATTCATTCCTAAGAAGTATGGTTAATTGAAACCCATCCACTAAAGAAATCCGGTATCCCCGATCTAGTATACAAATTCGAATAAAAAGCAACTACCTTTACTAGGATTTGAACCTGAAAACTTCGATTTCGAAATCAGCTGATTTACGACGACGAGTTTATCACTCGACCAAGCCGATGGTCTTAGTCTTCATTGTAGAACTTTTGATTTTGTTGCCTACATTGATTTTTTACATAATTCATATTCTCATCAACGAAAGTACCACAAGTTAACTTTGGGGAATATTGGAAAGATAAAAAATTATATAAAAAAAATTTCTATCCTTTTAAGTAACAGTAAAAATGACTTTGCACCCGAACGAAACCGGATACAACATATCGGTATGAAATAAAAATTTATTTACGTTACTTACTTCATACATGTTACAATTAATTAATCAATTTTTTTTTTTGTTGAAATAATGACATCGACTGCTTTTGTCACTGTGCCCTATGAAAATGGAAATTTGTAGCGTATGAAAAATCCATTCCTCTTATTTATTGAAATAATCATGGTAGTCTGGGGGAAAAAATTATGAACGAAATCATAATATAACGTATACATGGAACAGAAAAGACTGTCATTTTTTATGAGATTTTCCCTTACAGTAAAACGTAAACAGAACTAATGCTACTGTCTCATCTGGTTAAACTGTTAGCTTTGTTGTGTAATAAACATAAATTTTCAAATAATTCTACATTATGATTACATTAACATTTCCGTAAATTGCAGATATTTTCCCCTATGCTAAGCAATAAATTTCATATTCTATCTTCTTCAATCCGAACTTATTATAAATGATATCCAAAAAGATTTTTCACCTAGTGAAAAAAAATTATAATATATAGAAATACCATTAAAATACAGAATAATATAAAATTTAACAAGTTCATTTACATGATATAAGTTTATAATTTACAATATTACATAACAAAGTAATTACATCGTTTAAAATTCAAGATCAATCATAACGGTACTACAAACGATTTGTAAAAAGTGTCTCGAGTGATTTAATTAAAATTCCATTACAATAATCAGTCATATATTCAATATTGAAATAAAGATCATTTTTCTGTAAATTCATGGCTTGAATAAATAATAACAAAACATGAAGTTTTTGCAATTAATAAACATACAGAAATATAACTGACAATATCATAAATATTGGGAAGTTTTTACGAGAAATTTATTTATTATTTTTTATTTGTTTATCGCCTTTGAAGTAAAATAATATAAATGTAAAATAAATTACAGATTAGAAAAAATTATTACATAAATAAAAAATATAAAAATATAGTTTTATACCCTTCCATACGAAACTAATTACAAGTATTAATCAGACTTCCATCAAATGAACGCTTTTCCTAATATTATGTAAACAAACAAGGAAGAAGATTTGTATAACTAAAATGCACAAAATCACACAGCGGTAAATTAAACGAAGAAAAGATGTTTTGAGAGAAAGATGTTTTGAGATAATTTTATTTTCTTATAAAGAGAAAAATACTTTTCACCACATCAAAGAATCAGTGTTTATAAATACATCTTTCTAAAAAATATCTATTTACTGTTTATAGTTTAACAGTTTTTAAAGATTATCAAACATTTAAATCCCGCTTTTTAACAATTTAATGTAGTTTAACCATATTTTTTGCCGGTAGTTTTTTTTTGCCGGCTCCGAGGTGCGAAAAGTAGCGTCTCAGCCTTTCATCCGGAGGTACCGGGTTCGAATCCCGGTCAGGCATGGCATTTTCACACACGCTACAAATCATTCATCTCATCCTCTGAAGCAATGCCTAACGGCGGACCCGGAGGTTAAACAAAAAAAAAAAAGCATATAATAATTAATATTTTTAAAATGTTTTTAATGAAAAATATAAATATTTGTAATTTACGCCATATTTATATTTTTTATTCAAGTATATTGAAAATTTAGATGAAATTAATATGGGAATAATATGCACCCTCTTGAAACTCTTTTATTATAATTTTTTTGCTTCAGCGAAACTGAAAAACTCCTATCTTTCGACAGAAATTAGTTAACTTGAAAATTTGTAATTATTTTAAAAAAACAACTGTTTAATGTTTTTTTACAAGTGGCATCACCTTTTATAATTCTACTACATTAAATTAATTTTTCGTTGGGTATTGACTCATTATGATTTTTCTACAAAATACCGGGAATCAACCGATTTTTATTAAATTCAAAATTTTAATACATTAATATTACAATACGAGTAATATAATTAATGGCGGTATTTTTGAAATAACAATAAATATCATGTAATAAAACATTAAAATATAAATGATGAAATAATATTGAAAGACATCGCATCGAAAAAAGATTGTTATAGTCTATTTGTATAAAGAAGGTACTACAGACTTCAGATTCATAAAAACTAGTTTAAGTCTTAAAAGAACCAACTTTTTCCAATTAACTCTGACATACAATTAATACTACAACTGCAAGCAAAATATTGTATTGATGAAATAATATAATATGTCTGGTTGTGACAGTAACAAATTACCGATTAACCTCTTGTTACAAATCTGATGTTTCATGTAAAACAGAACAATAAATCAGATCGATTTAAGTAATATGTTATTCTATTTAAATCGTTCAGTCGATATCTTCGTTATAATTCGTAAGCAAATGTTTTCAGAATGAGATTTACTCTGTTGTATGAAAATACAAATTTTCAAAAACTACTGAGTTTACTTTTCGGGTGTTAGGATAACCATCTACCAACGTAAAAACATTTTTACTGTAACTATGTTATTTAATTATCAAGCTCAAGTCTGTTATTATTATAAACGATATGTACGAGTACATACAAGGGAGCACTCCTTCCCGAAGTAATAATGTTCTATTCTCTCTTGCTCTCTCTCTCTCTCTCTGTTTCTCTTTCTCAGTTGGCCCTCTTGTACAGAATCCTCCTATATGAAATGATTTCTATTTCTTGAAAATTAAACCTTGTAAGTACACTATGTGGCGAACTTGTGTTCATCATAAATATAAATGACCAACCGGTCATTCCCGTGTTCATTATCATCGTGATTATAGAGTATTAATGATAATAAAATAGTTAAACCCGTTCAGTTTAATAAAAACTATCAGTGTAAAGTGAATTTCTTTAGAGAAAAAGTTTGATCAACACAGGATTCGAAACTATGAGTGATCTAAAGTATGTGGGTTTTAGAATTATCGGCCACCATTTTAAAAATAGTAGTTGTAGCTGGCTACAGGTAAAAAAGTGTTTTACACAGTTCTTAGCGTTATCCGACAAACACTACAATGAGGTGACCGTATTTCGTTTCTCAGTTTTATTTTCTGTTTTTTGATCAAGTAATCGGAGGCAAGGGCAGTCATTTGCTTCGCACGTACACTAACAGTGACAGTGACCGTGTTGGATGAGCCGCCGCGCCGTACACCGTCGAACCTTTAAAGCTAATTTCTTCGATAATCAAAAATGATATCGTAAAAGATAAAGAATTTTTTGTATAGAAAAAAAATTTAAATACTGCAAGCGGTCTCAGAATTCAATTTGACCAACGGTTTGCCCATAGCAAAGTTGATTATCGGCAAGGTACGTAATCCGCCGGCCTCTGTAGAGCGAGTGGTAGCGTCTAGGCCTTTCATCCGGAGGTTCCGGGTTCAAATCCCGGTCAGGCATGGAATTTTCACACGCTACAAAAATTGCCACTCATCTTATCCTCTGAAACAATACCTAACGGTGGTCCCGGAGGTAAAAATGTACATAATCCGGTTGTTATTGTAAGCCATTAAAACGGTCACCATCTTCATACAGTGAAATATTTTGTAAGGCGTTCTTTTCAGGCATAAAATAAAATAAAGGGTTCTTTCCAGCGTAAAAACTATGTTGATACAAAATTTCAGTTCAATTATTTGAGTAGTTTTTGCGTGAAACTATAATAGACTCACAGACACCATTAGATTTACATATATAATCTCTTAAGGAAATCTTTAATCGTAAAACAATAAAACATCTTCATCGTATCCCTTAATTGTATTATAATTTTATGAAAATTTCGTTTGGATTTATTATTTATAATTGTTTATTATTTGCTACTAATACTCTGCTATGATACGGTTTGTTTCTTGGTACAGTAAACGAGATGAAATTAGGTAAATTGTGAATTATGATTTGAGATTTATTTTCAAAAATAAAAACATGATTTAATTAATGTGTCGTATATTAAAAAAAAAGATATAGTTAAATTATACGACTTACCAAATTACGGAATTAATTTTTTATGAAATTTTCTGTTAATATTTGAAACTCAGTTTGTCCTATTTTATTATTTATATAGCGTACAGAATATTTATAAAAGGTCCTATTAACCCTTGGAAAATTATTCTATGAAATAAACTCAAAACAAAACCCGGTAAATGTAGATCTAAAACTGCTTCGTTCTCCGTTTCTGTCTGATTGTGCATCTCTTGTATTAAAAAAAAGTCATCTAGTTAAGATATTAAATCCAGATTTTTTAATTTCATTTTGTACGTGATCATTAAACAGTTTAACAAAAATAAAAGGGATGGGAGGCTCCGGTGCCCCATCTTCGATGATCGGGTGACTCTCTTGCAGTGCCGTTTGGGGGAAAGTAAAACCGTAGTCCCGGCGGGGGATCCCTTTGAGGTTCCTTGTTATAGGCGAGGCGTTAAGACCGGAGTTCCGGTGAGGGGAATCCTTTGGGATCCCCTTATTTGTGGCATGGCAAGCAAGGAAGACCGAGTCCCGGCTGCCTGGGCGGGGACTTGTGCTCTTCCGAAGTAGTTTGAAGCGATGGCACCCGTTGGAGCTGAGCTTATGCTTAGTCACGAATCTGGCTCCAAGGGGCGGGGAAATCGACGGAGAAAAAAAAATTAGAAAAATAAAAAGGTTTTCAATTTCGAATTGGTGGCCATTTAAAATATTTAATATTAAATTTCTACCTGTACAGATAAAAATTAAAATAATTAATTAAAAAGATTAAAAAATGAAAGATTTTAAATACTTCTAATCATGTAACTGCCTCATTTTTATATATTAAATAAGTTTTATTATAAATAAAAAGCAATAGAGTATCAATGGAGTTTTATAAAAAATTGTTACCTCGTTATTCTTTGGCATATCATTAATAAATTAGGTATAATTTTTTAAACTTTAAAAATCCAATTTTGTTTTTTATTTTGTTTAGAATAACTAGGCATTATGAAATTCGATATTAAAGATTTTTTTAAGACAATTAAGTTTTATCTTTTCAACCTATGAACTTAGTAATGTGTTGAAAGTGTGTAATACTCGTATTTTTGGTGTGAGGTTATAACCGAAATATAATTTTTACTGTAGTTTACTATCTGAATTACGCTTATTTACCTTTCTAAAGTTTGCCCTTAAACTCTTTTAAATCCTAAAACTAAGTGTTACTCTTAAAAATTTGAAACAAAAACAGGTTGCGATTTGAAATAAAAGTGATTAGATATAAAAAAATCTGCCAACACAATTGTAGGACTTCCTAGTCAAGCAGTTATTTTCTGATTCACGGCTTACCCACACAATTTAAAAAAAAATCATTTTATTTAAATATAATATATTTTGTTTATTTAATTCAATGAATGTTAACTAAAGCGCGCGTGCATACCGTATTTCATTCGCGCTGGTTAGATGGTACTAGCGGCCACTTTAAATACTTTTTTACACTTTAAATATTATTCTTTATTTAATTCTACTGCTCGCCTGTGACGTCACAATATACCAAGTCTACTACAACAGCTGTACGTCAGTGCTACACTAGCGCTCCTTGTCATGAGACGGGGTACTATTGACGCAGTATACCAACTTAATCACTAGTTTATTTAGAGAATTTTTTGGGGTGGCGTGGGAATTATTATTATTTTTTAATTGTTAATAAATGTGCTGAAGAAAAATAAAACCTTAGACGAAATCTCGCGATACTGAGGGTGACCTTGCTGTACAGTCTCACCCCCTTGAATTTTTAAGTCGAAAATTTAATGTTATCAATGCTCCATATATAGAAGTAATCTGACCAAGTTTGGTCAAAATCGGTTCAGTAGTTCTGGAGATATAAGGTGATTTAGACACCGAAACCGAACACAAGTACTTGCGAACGTTACATCCGAAAAACTTCCATCCGGTTTTTTGGGTTTCTCAGGTGTCAATACGTAAAGAACCGGTGAAAACCGCACATGCCCAAATTGGACCGATTACAATATCTTCCTTTTTAAAGCTATAGCTTTGCTATAGCGCCAGAAGGGAACGTAAAAAGCTATATATGTAAGTACTATATGACTTTTCAGCTACTAATAATAAAAATTAAAAACGTAAGAGCCAAAATATAAAAAAAAGAATATATACGTTTTTGAGGGTTGAATAAATTTTAAGAAATATATTTCTAAAAATATTCATACATAGGTTAAACTTAACAAACTTGTTTAAGTAAATTTTTCTGTAAATCTAACACCTTTTTCAATAAAGGCTATAAGAGAAAGAAAATTAAAAAAAATTCTGTATTTTAGATCCGGGATTTATAATTTAAAAAAAAAATGTTAGGTATTTCTTGATCGTTCAATAAATGAACTATAAACATTCAAAAGTTTTTTTAAAAATACTAAAACCGAAGGGAAGTAGAACAAAAGAACAAAAATCACATATTTTAATTTTAAGATTTGATTTTTTTTAAAATTATTTATATATATATACATGGTAAGTAACATATTTGCTTTAATAAGGTTTTTTCTAAAATGCGTTGGAAGAAAATCAAAATTATTTTTTCACGATATCCCCATACCCCCTCAATTAATTTTGAAAAGAAATTAATATCATCAATGCCCCTATATAGAAATATTTGAACCAAATTTGAAGAAAATCGCTACGGTCAATCCCGCGATATAATGTCAAAAGCAGTGCGACATATATATGTTTTTTTTTGGTCTAAATGAACTAATTGACTCTAAAACGTAAAGATTTGGAAAAAAAATGATACCCCATTTTTGATATGATCATCATAATTTCCACTTTAGTATATCTCGACGTTATTCTACCTATATTAACCGGGAAAGTAATATTCTAATCTTTTATACCGTAAGTGTTAATTTAAAAAAAATCATCTACAAATGTTAGCTATGTAATGAAATAATTAAATAGTTTTGTTTTTTATCTGGATGACAGTAATTATTAGCAGATCGGATAAAAGCAGTTGCTTATGAATTAGTAGAACACCGTGTTAAATTTACATTGTAAATTGCGATTTATTTCCTAATATTCATACACACGCCACGTCTTATAGAAGTATCATCCAGAATAAAAAAAAATTACTGACCTCTATAAATAAGTTTCCTCAGATTGATCCTTTTTTAATCATTTGTTCCTGTCTAAAGATAATTTACTATTAGGTTATGTTATGTCGGAGTAAGATGGTATATATAGATAGTACACGTACCTAACAGTATCAACTTAAATATCCACCCACCACCCCTGCTGATAGCACAGTTAAATATAGCAGTCAGTAGCTGTTATTCTGTTATAGGCTAACGGAAATACAAATCTGTCAGTGACTGTCAAAAGTATATTTTATTTACTCTCCTGACTCACTAGTTCTTTCGCTTGCTGTTATTATTTCTACTACTACTTTTATTTTTATTATTACTTTTATCTATTATATTGTTTAAACTTGGCTCCTACTGCCAGAAATCTTGACCCGCTTGTGGAGTATCTACCATCTTTCTCGCACCGTTCGCTCTGTACAATCCCCCCACTCTAAACAAACTACATCTCCTTATCGGCCAGCGTCTTTGTTCGTTGTCTTTTGGTACCGTTGTATTTTTTTTCTCGTGATAGTTAATCGGTGTAATTGTATTATTTATATGCGAAATTTTGCTAACTGTAACAAAGAAACATTGAAATAAAGTATTTAAAAGATTTTCAAATTTGTATTATCTTTTAGTTATGTACGAATATAAACACAATTTTTATAATTATTTGTATTTCTTACTTTATATAATCGTATTAATTAATCCTTAATCACACAGGGCCGTATTTTAGTTACTTTAATATTCAGAAGAATTTTTTTTAGTTTATAATTTTTAATCTAAACTAGTGGACCCTTGCTGCTCCACAGCCTTATTATTACAAAATAATGTTATATATTTAAAAACATTGAATAAAAATCTATTAAATTTACAATACGTCTTACCCCAGCCCATTTGTTTTTCTATTTATTTCCTACCACAAGTAAAATGCGTGTTCAAAACCTATTTCCAGTCGGTCCTGATATTCTATTGGACGGATCGGGCTGATTTTTTTTTTATTCTGCTCGGAGTGCTGTGCAGATATGTCATCAAGCACCAACAGACATTTAAATTGATTTTCCTGTAAGTAATAAACTCGAAAATTTTCTAGGTTAGGGAATAAATAAGGTTTTTTAGGATTTCTCAGAGGAGACACAAATTTGGGGTTCGATGACCTTTGATGATATAGCTATTGGTAATTCCTAGCAGAATAAAAAAAAGTCAGTCCGATCTGTTCAGTAGAACTCCCAGAAGAACTGGAAGTAGATTTTCAGCCCAATTTTTTTAATATATAAGAAGATAACGTCTGATAACTCGGCTGGCCTCCGTGGTGTGAATGCTAGCGCCTCGTCCTTTCATCCGGAGTTTCCGGGTTCGAATCCCGATCAGACATGGCATTTTCACATGATACAAAAATTGTAATTTATTTCATCCTCTGAAGTAATATCTAACAGTGGTCCTGGACGTAAAAAAAAAGAAATTCCATTTTTTTTTTAACCAGTTATATTTGTTTAATATTTTTACAAATTTATTTTATAAATAATTAATATATTTATTACTTTTTATATATTAATCTATAATTTACTAAAAATAAGCTTTTACCAATATTGCTGATAAAAAATCGGTTAAAAAAATCCTTTTATTATTATTATTTGTTTAATATATATCAGCAGAGTTACTCAAAGTATCGGTTCTTCTGCCATTAATTAGTGTTTTAACCTTTTGCTGAATTATACATCTTTTCCCAATAAATTTTGTTTCAATTTATAATTTCAACTGAGTTTTCAGTTAATAACATGAAGCGCTTCACGTAATTTGAATTTAAAAAAACTCCATGACTATTGATTCCCCAGGTTGAAAAGTTACTGCAAGGTATCACATCTAAATATATGAATCGCTAGTTACATTTCCGTCGATGAAATAAGGTCCCAATAATTTTTTTTGATCCAATATTAACCATGAAATCCATGTATATTAAGAATTTTTTTCATAATTATGTGAAAATTTTTAACAGAAGAAATATAATACATAATAAACCATGATTTTAACGGCCATTTTATTTCAAAATATATTTCACGAGATCGTGTAAATGAGCTAGAAACTAGAGATTCGCTTCAGAAAGTATACTAAATTTTTAAAAAATTTCTATCTTTCTTTCAAATTCATCTTCATGAAATAATATTGATCAAAAACATTTAAACTTTAATTTATTAAAAGAAATGTATAGAGTTGTTCGGGAAATCTTTCTGTTTGATGTTTGAGGACACGTTACTAATTTTACCGCAAAAAGTTCTTTGTTTTCCAACGTACAATTAGTTCTAATTTTACCGGATAGTGAATCATCTTTAATGTCTCCATTGTTTTCAAAATGTATGCCCAATGTTGATGGGTCGGTAATGGAGAGGTTAGGGAATTTCTCAAGGAATTCTCACGGACGGCAGAATAATCATTATTTTTCTATCGTTTAAAGCTTTTTACCTGTGTTTTATTTTTGAACAAGTTTTATGCATTAAAGCATAAAACTTGTTCTTGTTTTATGTGTTATTAAACTCCATTATTCGTAATACGGACACAACAAAATAATTATTAAAATACATAAACCTGACTAATAATTGTACACATCTATCTAGAATAATTATGCAAATTAAATAAAAACTTTTTAAACAAATTTCTCTTCCTTTTTTACAGTTTTTTCTGAATACAATAAGTTAGTCAAAGATGTGAAATTTAATATTACTTCTATCTACATTTTACGTTATAGTCGGGTGCCTGTTGGTATTAACAAAGGGGAGCCCCTTTTACGAAGTAAAGGAAGTATTGTGCTCACGAAAAATTTCAGTTTTAAGATTTCAACGGAAGTATCTATTTTGACCATCCCTGAATCCACTTTGACTAGTGTCGCAGTGAAGTAAGTACGTATGTACCTCGCATAACTCAAAAACGATTAGCCGTAGGATGTTGAAATTTTGGATTTAGGACTGTTGTAACATCTGTTGAATACAATCGACTGGACTAAAACTGTCCAAAAAAAAACCCCAATAGCTAACAAATTAGGATTTTGGACTTTATCTTAACTGCAGTAATAAGCCCTCATTGAGAGCTTTTCAAACAATATAACATAAGTGGTAATTATTTTCATTGGTTCCAGAGTTAAAACCAAATAAAATTTTAATTAATGAAATATTTGGATCTTAGGGAAAGATACATCGGTTTGAATCAGCCTTCATCTCCTTTTATTTTTTTCTTTAATTTAAATATATTGATTTATTGATAATAATTATTAACCTCTCATTGTAAAAAGAAATTTACGATGAATTGATTGTAATTGGTCGAGTCTGTGAAGCTACAGAAAGGAACAAACAAACGTATATAACAGTAAAATACATTACCACTCCTCCTATGGGCGTAGTCGGGTAAAAATGAATTAAATAAATCTGTTGTGGACACCACATGACTTCCTTGTACGCCTATTAAATAACATATTTTTTAAAATAAAAAATAACTTCCGATTTTTTCCCCAATTTTTTTTATTGTAATTTTAAATTATCATTTATTGTAAAACCTTTTTTAACAATCAGAGGTTAATAATTATTAATAAATAAATATATTTAAATTAAAAAAAATGTATATAAAGTCGGATTCGAATCGATGTGCTTTCTCCTTGTAAGATCCAAATATTTCAATATTAAAATCTTATTTTGCAATAACTCTGGAACCAATGAAAATAAGTACCACATAAGATATATCGCTAAAAAGGCTATTATCTATGAAGGCTACTGCAGCTACTGCTGATAGAGATGCGTGATGAGTACAGATTTAAAACTATTTTACGAATTAAAAATCTGATGTGGACACCACATGACATCCTTGTACGCCTATTAAATTACATATACACATATTTTTTAAATGAAAAGTACATAAAATTTCATTTTATTAATAACTTTTGATATTTTTTTATATTTTTTATTATTACTATTGAATTATTATTTATTGAAAAAACATATTTTCAATCGGAAGTTAATAATTATTAATAAATCAATATATTTAATTTTAAAAAAAGTTAAAAAAGGAGATGAAGTCGGATTCGAACCGATATACCGTCCCCTTGTAAGATCCAAATATTTCATTAATTAAAATTTTATTTGGATGTAACTCTGGAACCAATGAAAATAAGTACCAGTTATATCGTTGAAAAGCTCTCAATGAGGGCTTATTAAGGGCTTATGGTTCTTAAGTCCAAAATCCAAATTTTTTAGATGTTGGTTTTTTTTGGACACTTTTGGTCTAATTGATTGCAATCAAAAGGCGAGGTGCACAACTAGATGTTACAGCAGTCATAAATCAAAAATTTCAACATTCTACGGCTAATCGTTTTTGAGTAATGGGAGATATATACGTACGTACAGACGTCACGCCGAACTAATCAAAATGGATTCAGGGGTGGTCAAAATAGATATTTCCGTTGAAATCTGAAAACTGAAATTTTCGCGATCACATTACTTCATTTACTTCGTACAAGGAAGTAAAAATGCTCCTAGAATTGAACAGTAATTATATCATCTAATTACTACCAACTGTAAAGCGAAAATTTCCTCCCTGTTATAGAATTTAAATCTGAATGCTCAGGATCGTAAGAATTTAAGATGGATTTTTTTTTTTAACATATCGTGTATTTAGTGACAATTTTATCAAGCTTTTAACTGTGATTTCCCTTGATTCATCCTGAAAAATAATAAGGGGGTCTTTTTTATTTGTGGAATTGCTTACTGTTTTATTCATTACCTTTTCGATATAAAGTAGAATCAATTCGATATAAAGTAACGATCTGAATAATGTTATTTATTATTTTGTATTTATAAATTTAAGCATGGATAAATTTGTTATAATAATTTTTAACTGATTTCAGAAGATAGACATTCTAAATTTGATATCTGTATATTCAATAATATGCATGTTAATATCTTAATTTCTTTTACATATGTAAACGTTTAGCGATATTTTGTTTGTGTAGGAGTTTGTTCTGTAGTCTCATAAATAGCGTAAATTTATTTAATCTATCTTAGATCTTTTTGTAACGTTCCGTTAAGACGTACAACAACCAACGTGAACAAACCTTTCTGAAGCCTAAATAGCCATGAAAAATGCGACCAATAACAACTCTTGAAAGATTAGGAAAAAGAAGAGCCAGGTCGGAAATCGTTGAGCGACGATCTTTTCTGATTTCATCATCGACGCTTTTCAACAAATCCTCGGTGATTATCAAGGGCCTCCCCAAACGTTCTTCATCATGCAGATTAATTTTGTTATTTTTAATCCTTTCACACCATTTTCGGACGTTTCTTTCATTCATTACATTATCACCGTAAACAATATCCAACTGCCTTTGAATTTCAGCCAACTTAACGTTTTGATGGTCTAAAAAACGTATGACTCCACGTATTTCACAGTCGGCGGCAACATCGATTTTCCTATTCATTTTATAATGTATAACTCACACATAACCAAAGATACTCAATGCGAAAACTTACTGACAACAATGCAGTATGCAAATTACTAGCGTGGCCGTGAACGACACAGGTTCGCCAACCTTAAAGAGAGAAATTTCCCAGCGGTCTCTACTTTAGATATCCCTCGTATATATATATATATATATATATATATATATAATATTTTACTAGAGCATTTTTTCTCCTTGAAATTTCTGTCAAGATATAAAAATGAATTTTTATATATATATACAGAGTGATTCACGAAGAGTAACAATTTTTAGAGTGTAAAAAAAACATTTTAGGATATATTCTAATGGTGAAAATAAAGAAAAAATTTCATATGAAAATAGATTCAGAAACACTACGTCAGCAGGTATCAGTTGGCGAAAGATTTCGCCCTCTGCACCATCGGTAAAATTAAACAAACTGTAATTCTTCCAAACTATGGGATAAATTTAGTGGTTTAATATGAAATCTGATCTAAAATATTTAAAAAAGTAAATCACATAAATTTATTTTTAGTAGTTTTCGAGAAATCTAGAGTAAAAGACAAAAATTGGGGTCGAAAAACACATTATTTTATGTTTGACATAAAATAATGTTGTTAAAAACGGGTAATAAATACAAAAACGTTAAAAAACATGTAGAGAATTTGATTATGAGTATAACTGTATGAATAAAGTCCAGAGAAATTAAATACAAAAGTAAGAATTTCGAAGTTTATTGAAAATAATATGTATTTATATATTTAAACGGATAGACAGAAAATAAAAAGTTTTCGGGAATTTTTTTTATTTAGTAAATTTTAGTGACCCTAATGACTTCTCAAATTGAAGTAATTTATACGTGTTTCACACTCTGTCTATATATTTTAGCAGTGCCAAATTATCATTTTTACACGTCATAAAAGTAGGTTAATATCTGCCTATCCGCCCATCCATATATATATATATATATATATATATGTATGTGTGTGTGTGTGTGTGTGCACTATAGAAAAATATAAAACATACTTTTGTTAGTGCAAAATGTTTAAAAAAATGTGTAATATAGCTATATTATTATTGTATATAATGGGCGGAGCAAAAAGATAAGACTTTTGTTCGTGTGTTTGCAAGTACATATTTATATATATGATTTTAATGGTGGGTCAGAAATGATTGTCTTTTTGTTTGACGGTTGCTTGCATTGTATACGGAAGAAATAAAACTTCTAAGGTAGTAGCCCTCTATATAATGAACCACAAAATAATTATAATCATTTCTTTGTTTAGTCGTTTTTTCCTTTTATTATTTAAGTAAATACTCATTTATTTCGACAATATAATAAAGTAAAAAAAAAAAAAAACAAAAATACAAGTATACTCATTTAGATTCAATAATAAATGAAATGATTTTATTACTGTTAACCTTTTTTGTGCTTACTAATATAATAAAAAAAAACACAAAAAAACAGACGTCATTCGGTTAAAAAAGATAATAAATAAATAAAAAAAAGAAAACAAATAGGGTCAATGGAATTAGCGATAGTGGCTCAGTAGGTTACTTCTTCCTGAATCACCCATCAGCCGAGCCAAGAAAGAGAGAGAAAGAATGAGACGCTGTAATATATTTGTCTCACTTCTTTTTATTTTTTTAAACTCCCTCACGCTTCCTTTCATTAATCTTGATTCATCGAAGAAGCGTTGAGGAAGGAACATCCCATCCGGATCTGAGCTGAATAAAAGTTTAGCCTTAAGCTAGATTGTACTCGTAGTATTCAGACGGTTGCCGGTTGTTGGCGCCTGCCCTACACTTTAGTTAAATCTATACATATATATATATATATATATATATATATATATATATATGCTAGTATATTCTAATAATACTACCAAAAAAAACTACATTATATTTTATCTTAAACATAAATTATTATCTTAAGATTTAATCAAAATGTTTCAATTTCTTTTTAGATACTTTAAATTTCTTTTCCTATAAGATAAATAGGTTAATTTTGTTATTTTTTCATATCCTGGCTCTGATAAACAAGATAATATCTTAAAATGTTAATATCATGTTATCGATGTAAATATAATGTCGGTATCACGTCACCAACATTAGTTTTATCTGTTTATTAGTCAGAATATATTATAATGTTTTTTAATATTACATTTCCGTTTCATAAAAAAAAAAAAAACTAAATTTAAATGTAGTTATTATTTTTATTTATGTATATATTTTCGGGTATCACTAAAAAAAGAAAAGATTAAACAATTTTTTAATTAAGAATAAAGTAATTTCTTAAATTATTTTATTGTTGAGGAATAATTCCAAAAGTAAACAAGTTTATTTACTTTAAAAAAAATGATTTACTCTGAAATGATTTAAAGGAGTTTAAAATAGTTAAATTTTTATTTAATATAAAGTATTTTTTTGATATTTCAAATCAAGATTTTTTACTTTCTTTAAAAATTGTTTTAACGATTCGCCAGTTCATGTAATTATGTTAAGAATTGATGGAAACAAAGGCTGGTCGTTTACCGTTATCCTACCCTAGTATATCAAACGTTACCCCACGATTTATATTACATTTACTGCTTTACGTATAAAAGACTGAATTAACTAACTTTATAATTCAAAGTTCATGTTCATTTCTTCCTGTTTAGGTTTAAGATAATGTTACCTTTAAGATAGTGATGTGTTTCAAACAATTTTGTAAAATTTTTTTTAACATAAAAAAAAAATTTTTTTTTAAATGTAAATTGATAAACTAAAAATTCTTAAAATATTTTCGCGAAATTCTAGTGAAATTTTCTGCCAGAAATCCGCCCAAAATAAATGTAGGAAGAATAACGAAGGACAATCGAAAGGCTTTACTTAATTATAAAATGGGTTATTCTCCATTAAGGTCACTAAAACTGTTTAATGCAACACAGCCCTTTTAATAATGCTTATTTACAATCAAATACAACTTTTATTTTGTAACGAAAATTTATGTAAATATTAAAACATGATAAATAGTTATCCAAGAAAATTTTGTTCATTTCTATCTTTTTTACAACTTTTAGAACTTCATAGAAAGCACATTTAAAATGAAATAGAAGAAATATTTCTTCGAATGATATTCAAAGAAAGTAGTATGTATCCTTAGCGGATAAAATCACTAATTTTTATCTAAAAGTTATTTTTCAAGCCTTCTTCGTCTTTGTCAAGGCATTCATTTTTCCATTGATTTAAATTATTTCACTATGATACAAATATTAATGAAGAAACTTATATTTAGAGAGTTAGCCTGTATCACAATGAATCAATTTATGAAAAAATTTGAGTTTTATACTAATATTAAACTTTTCTACGTTATTCTTAAAAGTTTCAAATTGTTTAAAGAGAAAAGTTCGTTATATAAAAAAAGAAGTTATTTAAAGGAACTCTATAAAAAAAAATAATACCCCGTTCTTTATTTGTGTTTTTTTTTGAAAGAGCAAATTTATGGTTCCATAATTTCTTTAATAAATTAGTTTTTAATTATATCTAAGAAAATATTCTACATGTACTCGCTAAGATCTCTTAAAATTTATTTCGATTGTTGTCTTATATATGAGGACTAAAAATAATGTATTTATTTTAATACTATTACGTTACGCACATAACTTTAACAACAGGTTACACAGTTATAAAGGAAAGGATATCCATTAACACTATTGAAAATCTGGAATTGCACAAAAAAGACACAATTTTCGTTAATTTGGTAATAATATTTAATATATATATATTTTTAATTTGGTTTAATACTATTAATAATAGTTAGCGCATATAAAGAAACTTCAATGTTCCAACTTGTAGCATCATAACGAACCACGCTTCTAACTTGCCCCGCTGAAATTTTTCGATCTTAAATTGAGCAAGAACAAATCTACCAATCTTCATAAGATTTTTATATGCACAAGTTCAGATACACTACTACAGCAAACCTAAATTTTAATGAGATTGATCTTATAGTTTTGGAGATTTTTGAGCCACACAATTTGAGCCTTAAATTGAGCGTGTTTCAAGAACGATTCAACTAATCTTCATAGAATTTTTACATACATAATTTCAGATATACTACTACTATTACACCACTACTACAGTATATCTAAACTTCAATGAAATTGATTTAGTAGTTTTGAAAATTTTCAAACCACAATACTTTACAAGTATTCCTAAATATATCAGGAAATCCTAATTTAAGTGAATGATATTTTCGGACTCTTCATACATCAAAAAGTTAAAGAAAATTCATTTTCTTAGATAAATGTTAAAAATATACGGGTTATTATTATAGTAAAAAAATTGCAGTTTATTATTTTACAAAATTATTATTCAAAAGTACATTTAAAAAAGGTTTTGTAAAAATATAATTTGAAACAGAAATTAAATAACTGAATAAAACTGCATGAATGCAAATTAAAATGAATTTACCACGATGATTATAAATAAATTGATAGATAATCGATTACTGTAGAATTTATTACCTATAATCTGAAAAAGTATTTTTTTAATTATTTATAAATAAGTGGACTTCAATTATTTTATTACTGCTGATGAGTGGTAGTTCGGATGGGTAGCAGATAATTCTTGAAGTCAATAAAGTCGTTATCTTCGTGTTGCAATATTTCGATCACCAAGTCGGCACCCTCAGTTTAATCGGTAGGCTTCAAAGCCTGTTAGCTGTAAATAGTATGCACGGATATGTAATCGTTTTCTTAAAACATTTCACACTGTCATTACTGGCATCGCTAGTTCACGGCTGTTCTTCTAACAGATTTTTACCGATTTTTTGTAGAAAAGTATGGTATAATTTTCGATGGATATATTTCATATATATCCATCCATAAGGCCTGTGTATAACATTTTATGGCTCAAATAGCTCCAAAATTATTTGATCAATTTCATTTGTAATTTACATATGTTGTAGTAGTGTATCTAAAGTTGAGTGTGTAAAAATCTGATGAAGATTGGTCGAGTCATTCTTGAGTTATGCTCAATTTAAGGTCGAAAAAATTTGAGCGGGGCAAATTAAAAACGTGGTTCGTTATAATGTTACAAGTTAGAACATCGATTCTCAAACTTTTTTGTCCATCGCCCACAATGAAAATCAAAAATTTTCTAGCTTTAATGACAAATTGTGACGTCTTTGATGAAGCGTTGCAGTTATTGGCTTTTGTTCATTTTGTGCTGAGGTATTGAAATCTTTAATGATTGAGACTGTAACATGATCTTGGGTTAATGTTTGAGCAGGTGAAACATATTGTATTCTCAATCTTTAAAGATTTCAATACTTCAGCACAAAATGAACAAAAGCCAAAAACTGCAACGCTTCATCAAAGACCTCACAATTTGTCATTAAAGCTAGATCAAAATCCTTTAATTTCCATATTTATTTGTATCAATAGGTTGCTTAGATCGGGAAATATAGAGCATTAAAGACAAAAGTGGCCTTTTCTCTTTAAAGTGAGTATTTCGGTTCAGAAAAGTCGTAGAGAGACATACTACTAAAAAAGAGATTAAAGCTAAAATTTTAAGCTTTTAACCTCTTTAATGCAGTTTTCTGAAAAAAAAATTCGTTTCTCCTTTGCGCTCGACCAAACACAAAGAAAAACTTTCAAATTTTTAAAACTTTCTTTTCATTGATTTTTTTTAATTTATGATTTTTTGAAGTCTGAAGTATTCTGTCAAAAAGTAGAGTATTCAAACTTTAATTTTTTTTACTGGTCTCTCTCTCTCTAAGCCTCTTGGTTGCAAAGTTAAAGTAGTTTGAATACAATCAATTTTTATTGATAAAATATAGGTGTCCCTTTAATTTTTTGCTCTACTGGTAGATATTTAATTTTAGTTTGAAATATCACGAAAATATAATTTTTGAATTTTTTTTAATCAGCCCTCTCCTTTTAGACCGCCTGAAAATCCCCAACTTTCTGTAGGTCTTCTACAAGACCTCCAGCCCCCTTCTGAGGGGCGTTATCGCCAACTTTGAGAACGAATGAGTTAGAACGTGGAAACATAATAAAATAACGAAAAGTCGGTCTTCTTGCAAGAATTTTTTTATTCAGTTGTGATTATTGTAATCCTATTCATATTTTAAATAAAAATAAAGCTAATTTTTTTTTTTAATGAAATAGAATGGAAAAACTAAAAAAAGTTGGGAAAAAAATAAAATTAATTTTTCTATCCAATTTATCTTTAAATTTTGACATATTGAAATTTTGCATTAAATTAGATACAAAAAAAAAAAAATGTTATTTATTTTATTACCGAATAGATAAATTGAAATTTGAAGAAAAAATGTTGTTTTTCATTTTTTAATTAGTTTAAAATTTTTTTTTTAAAAGTTTATTTTATCTCATTTGACGATTATGAACCACTTTTAAGAAGTGCATACATTATAGGTAACAGCAGCCATTCCTAAAAGTTAATTAAACTTATTTAATATATATATATATATATGTGTGTGTGTGTGTGTGTGTGTGTGTGTGTGTGTGTGTGTGTGATAAAAATTACATAATTTATATAAAAAGAGAGATAGGTAGGTTAGAAAAAAAACTCAGATGATCTTTTTGTACAGTTCTTTTTTTTTACAGATGGACTGGAGTGACCCAATTTTAATCTACGCTCCACTTAACATGCATTCTTCTTGTTATTCTTTTTTTATTTAAACACCCCCACTATGATTTAGTTTTTTAAAAATAATGTCGTGACAGGTATTAATGTTTAAAAATAAAAATAAAATAAACAGTTTATCTTCTTTCCTTGACACCAGTTTATTCCAAACTTAGCGTAGTACATAGGAAGAGGTTATGCTCAATAAATAATAGTATCTGATTGGTCCTAATTTATTTCTTTATATTTATTAATGATGGTTTTCTGTGTTTTATATGTTGTACTATAAAATAATTTATATAAAAAGAGATGAAAGAATAAATACAGTTAGGTTATTTAATAGATTGTACCATAGTTTTTATTTTTTATATATTTTTTTATTTATTTAATACATGTTAGTGATTTGCATGTTTCATCATTTGATTTGATTGGTAAATGTTTTACAGTCATGCAAATGATTGTATTCGCATAAATATTATTACTTTTATACGTAGATATATATATATATATAATTTACCCAAATTGATTCACGAAGAATGTAACAAACTTTCAGGACATGTTCTACTAGTGAAAATAAAAAGAAAGTTCATACAAACATAGGTTCGGAAACACTTCATTAGCGACTGTCGACTGGCGAAAGATTTCGCTCTTATTTTTACGCTTTCGGTAAAATTAAGTCAGACTGTCGTTCTTGGGTTCCAAATTAAGGGATAAATTTTGATATGTTTTGCTTATAATAAACTTTGAAATTATTACGTTTATGTTTAGTTTTGGTGAACTTTATTCATATTTTACTCACAATTAAATTTTTTTAAAGTTTTGTTTAAAACTTCCACGTTTTAATTATCCATTTAGATAATTTATTTTACGCAAACCGTAAAATAATGTGTTTTTCGAGCCCTCCCCAACCTTTTATGTTTTACCCCAAATTTAAACTCTCTTTCCTGGATATTTCTACATCTTTAATTATAACCTGGTATATAAAAACCTTCTTTCTTTTTTCTGTTTAGCCTCCGGTAATTACCGTTCGGATAATACTTCAGAGGATGAATGAGGATATGTATGAGTGTAAATGAAGTGTAGTATTGTACAGTTTCAGTTCGACCATTCCTGAGATGTGTGGCTAATTGAAACCCAACACCACCAAAGAACACCGGTATCCACGATCTAGTATTCAAATCCGTGTAAAAATAACTGACTTTACTAGGACTTGAACGCTGGAACTCTCGACTTCCAAATCAGCTGATATGGGAAGATGCGTTCACCGCATATAGACCAACCCGGTGGGTTTGGTATATAAATAACAAAGTTTGTCTGTATCACGCGAGAACCAACCGACTGATTGCTTTCAAATTTTCAGGGTAAATTACTCAGGGAAGATTTTAAGCCGTAGATCCTTAGCTCCCTTGGGGATGAATTTGTTAATTAAAGATATTTATTAAGAAACGGATTCATTTTTTTATTATATATATTTGTCACAATGGCAACAGAAATATAATGAAGTAAAATGACTAATCTTTTTTTCTTTAATGAATATTTGAAAAATATTTAATATTCTCACGACCATGAGGATAATGAACGCGTTGATCGGCTAGAAAAGAATACACCTATCTTATTGTAAAAACAATTATTTTAATCTTCCTTCGTAAAAAAATATTTTAATAGTCTGTACTGGCATTATGAATCTACAAACAGCGTATTAGTAATATTGAAATAAAAAAATACTGGTAGTATAGGTACCCGTTCAGGACAATGAATGCGAGTAGTTTAAACGTGGATTAAGATCTACAGTTTTGATTTTTACAATTTTTTATTATTACATTATACTCGAGGAAATGAATGATAATAGGATGAACTAGTTAATAAGAAATTTATTAAGTTGCGTAATGTGAATTATAATGTACCTATTTACAATACAATATTATTCTTATCGCCATTTCATACGGTCATCTGTAGTTACATTACTTTGATACTGCCGCACTAAATTTACTTGTATATGCGTATTTGTAATGCGTAATTTCTCAAAAGAAAGGGAAACAATAATTAGTTGGTTTGTGCAATCAAACCCAGTGTTTCTTATGGTTGATGTATGCAAAGAACTTGAAGTATAAAATACACACTCAGGGATTTTTTTCTTTGAGAGAAATTATGTTAATTATATGACCATCCTTATGGTAAATGGAGTAAAAAGATAAATTACTCTTATCGCTTACAGGACTGAATAACATCTACGTTTCAATGGGTTTCTTATGTTGATATACAACACTAGTACATGTAATTCAGTTAGGAAGAAACAAAAGACACTACGACACTCCTCATTGTCTTTAATAAGCCTGGAATGAGATCTTGTTATTCTTGAAAGCGGGTATGTCATTCTCGGAACTGACTTTTGATTCTTATGAAGCTGTTTTCAGCATTTGTAATTATGGAAATTGATATACAACATACACCACGTGTGTTTATTTTTCAGTCAATCAATTGGTTTAGATACGATGAAAGAACTTAGAAACTGACGATAAAAATTGCATTATACATGTTCTGGAAAATCATTTAGAATTAAAAAATAATAGAACAAAATTGAATAAAAAACAATAAATAAATTCAATTTTTAAAATTTTTTCTCAAATTATTCTTTCTATTTTGACACAAAAATTTGGCGTTTACTAAAAATATTTCTTTTTTTTACTTAACGATTTTTTTAAGTAGGAATATGATCAGTCGAGCACAAAAGTGCATCGATGCCCAAGTTAGTATTTTGAACATTTTTTGTAACAATATGGTCACTCAATTTAAGGTTGAAAACAGAAAACGTAACCTTAATTTGAGGAAGCTATGTTGAATTTGTGTATTTTTCATACGCGCTTATGCAGTGAGTAACAGTGGTGACTGAGTTTAAACTTGATGCTTGGATGCAGGTTTAATAATTTTTAATCATCTCATCATATAACGGTTATAATAATCTAATTTTTTAATAAACAGAAAATATATTTTAATATTAAATAAAAAAAAAAATTGTACCTCTTTTTAGTTTTTTTCATTTAATTTATATTTTATATATTTATTACACAGAGAATTATACAAAATAAAATAACGAAAAGTCGGCCTTCTTGCGCAGAACTGCACAAGAATTAAAAAAATAATAATATCATAAAAAAGGCTATATAAAATTTAAATGAATAAAAAGATTAAAAGTTGAAAAATATTTAATAATAATTCAATTAACTTCATAGTTTTCTTTATATAAGATATAATGTAAGCGAAACAAAAACCTGTTCAGCAGTATTTTAGTTTTGGTTTTGTTGTATTAGAAATAAAATTAATTTGAACAACCAGAAAAAAGTTAAAGTATTTTTGTTTTTATGTGGCTGCTGTTGATATTTTAGATTCATTAAATATATATATACACCATGAAAATAAATGTTCTACTTGTACTTTAATAATAAAATAAAAAATATATGTTAATAATTTAAGTTAGGTCACATTTATGTTATCACATGGGCGTATACATAAATTTCTTAAATACATTTTTAATTTTGAATGTGTGTATGTGTTTTATATATATACTATCTTAAACAAAAGCGTTAAGAAATATTACATCGTAAATAAATAAATTAAAAACAAAAAATCATTAAAAAAATCGTAAAATTTGAAAGAAGTGCATTAAAAAAATGATTTTTAAACGGACGAATTTTACGATCATGGAACGGGACCTTTATAAGTAGTCTGTAACAGACAATGAAAAATGATCTTTCACCGCAACCCAGTTATGTTACTGCGTGGAGTATTCGTGAGAAAAAAATAATAAATGGTTGGTTAGTTATAAAGAGTATAAGACAGTTTTTTTAATCATTTTTTACTTGACATCTAGCTGAATACTTGTGCTTCGTTTGATAGTCGAGTAAATAAAATAACGATAAAGATTGTATCGTTTATCCTTGATGGTAGTTACTCATAATTTTGTATTAAAGAAAATATTGTAGCCAAATTTTTAGGTAGATTTCATAAGAAAGCTACCTATTTAATGGGTACCATGATTTGACTTCCGGAAAATTTCGACATATCTTCGCGTTTCACATCTCCCCAGACCCAAAACCACCGTCAATTGAAAAGTTTATATATACATTTATGTATGTATGCATATATATATATATATTTCACTTTCTTTTGGACACGATAATTGCCGTAATTTTGCGCCAATCACTTTCAAATTGTGTCTTAAAAATAACTCGTCCAAAAATCTCGGTCATGTTTGTTAATAGGAAAAATCGGACCATGGGGTGGAAATAGGGGTTTTCTTTCAAAAAAAAATATCGCTATAACTTTCTTGTTAAGTAAAATATCGAATTACTTCCTACTATTCTTTGAATAAGGACCTAAAACTTATATAAGTAAAGTTTTTTGATATCACCAACCATTAAAACGAGAATAATATTGTGCAATAAGGACTTTACTTTAATCTTAAATTGAAAATGTTGTGGTAGGCTTGGTAATATTTAATGCAACGGAAACATCAGCAATTATAAAAGGCATAAGAGATCGGTAGGTTCTTAGATGTAGATTTTTCGCGATCACAATACTTCCTTTAATTTGTTCAAGGAAGTAAAACATTAGGTTTGTATTATAATTCTTAAGGAGGAAAAATAGATTTTAACTTTAAAATTCAGTATTTTTCCCTTCAGAGAAAGTATACTTAGCCTAAGTATATACAGGAAATAAAATATTGTACATCAAATAAAGAGCTAATCGATCACAAGCAGATTAGTTACAAATTATATTCGAATGTACTTGTAAGTAGTATTTTGAACTACATTATATTCATTTATGGTCAAGTAGATTACTGCAATTTAAAATTTTATTTTTGTAATTTAATTTAATAACATAATTACATGATTTTATTCAGACATTTTTCCTAAATTGGAACAGGAAACTGTTCAAGTATTAATATTTGTTCATACGGTTAGTAAAATGTTGTATAACATTTATAACGGGTTAAAGCAACAGTAATTAATACCGTGTAAAATTTAAATCCATCCGCATATATCAAATCCTTTTGTCCTAATTAAATGCGGTATAAAACTGAAACGGCACACATATAATAAAACCGTAGAAACGAAGATCCGACTACGTTTAAGTAAATTAATATTTTAAGTCTATTCTTGACCCGAATGAGCTGAATTTATTTCAGAATGCTCCTCAGTTGTTATACAAATTTAAAGCGGTATTTATTAGTAATTACGTGCTTGCCTTTTAAATAGTCAACATGGCGTTTCATGAATATTGTGAAATATCTTCTTTTTCTTTTTTTTTTATCCCTTCTTCCCCTTGGGACCGGACGTAGGCCGGAGAAGCACGACCCAATCCTAAGTGTGCCTTTGCCTAACTTCCCGAGTGATCAAGCTGGATACTGTTTCCAGCATGGTGTACCATCCGGTCGGCCGGGACTGGGTCTTTTCTAATGCCTTGCCTCTAAGCGGAAGTCCCCCTACAGGGACCTCCACCCGGGACTCTGGTCTTCCTTTATGCCTTCCCTCTAAGTGGAGGGCCCCCTAAAGGCTCTTCATTCGGGACTCTGGTCTTTTCATTTTAAACCCCTAACAAATCCCCTGGAAATATCTACTACAGCTGAACGAAACTGTTTGTTTAGATCAATGTCATAATGTATTTATGGATGTGAAAATTTATATGCAGAAAAATTCGTGACAAAAGTTGTACAGAATATTACAACTTAAGGGGGGTTTACTTAAAGATTTTACTGTTAGAGACGTAGAGTAACATCTAAAGTAATAAATTATGCAAAAAGTTAACCTACTTTAAAAAGAAATTCTCCGGTCCTCACTACCTACCAATCAGTTCAAACCCCCAACTAGCCACCATCTCTCACGAACAAAAAAGCAGACAAATAATCTCGCAAAGCTGATCTAGCGCTAATATTTATTTAATTTCATTGTCAGTACTATATTATAATGTAAAATTTTACTTAAAAAAACCAGTAATCGCACATCAGAGCGTACCGATTCGTTTTTACTTCCTTGTTTAAAGTAAAGGAAGTATTGTGACCGCGAAAAAATTCGGTTTTCAGATTTCAACGGAAATATCCATTTTGACCATCCCTGAATCCATTTTGACTAATTCGGCGTGATGTCTGTACGTATATATGTATGTATGTACGTATCTCGCACAACTCAAAAACTAGCTGTAGTATGTTGCAATTTTTGATTTAGAACTATTGTAACGTCTAGTTGTGCATCTTCCCTTTTTGATTGAAATCGTCTTGACCAAAAGTGTTCAAAAAAGCCGAAAATCAAAAAACAAAAATTGGATTTTTTACTTTTTCTTAACTGCAGTAATAAGCCATCATTGAGAGCCTTTCAACGATATATCGTAAGTAGTACTTATTTCCATTGTTTCTGGAGTTGTAGCCAAATAAAGGTATAGTTAATGATATATTTGGATTTTACAGGAGGAAGACACATTGGTTCAAATCTCACTTTACCTTTTTTTTAAGTTTTTTTTTTTTTAATTTAAATATATTGATTTATCAATAATTATTAAACTCGATTGTAAAAAAAAGTACAATAAATAATAATTCAGCAATAACAATAAAAAAAATGTATGATAATGAAATAAGATTTTATGTACTTTTCATTAAAAAAAAAAGTTTACGTGTAATTTAATAGGCGTAGAAGGAAGTCATGTAGTGTTCACGTAAGATTTTTTTTATGTATTTATTACCGGTAAATGAAGATAATTTTGTAATAAAATTTACAATTTCTACAATAGCAAGAAGAATATTAATGTTAGTATAAATTTATTTTAGTTTAATTTAATGGCAAATAATAAAACTAAAAAAAATACATTAAGGATATGCTAGAATATCAAATTACTTAGTAGACCTATTTTTATCCGTTAATGACAAATTTATTTATTTATCGATTTATAAAACATGTCTGCATGAATATTATTACATATGTTTTTGGTTGTATGTCGGGATATATTTAGAATAATGTATATGAGAGAAATACGTAGTGATATAACATTATAAAACTATACAGTATATAATTATATTGTATATTATACAATATACAGAGTGTCCCACGAAGAAATATACGCTTTTGATTTAGTATCATTCGTCCATTCCCTCAGCGATTCTATTGAAACTTTAAAGACCTTTTAACTAAGGTTCTAAAAATGTTCTATGAAAATGTCAACCTTCTAGAATTTATAGAAACAAAATGGCGGCTTTCAAACAAAAACATCAATTTCAGATGTACCAAATTTTTTATTTATTACAAAATAGCTGGCAAAAATGATTAAAAACAGATGATGTATTGTTAAACTGCTGTTCAAACTGAACAAAATAAAACAATATAATATTTTATTATAATTATAAATATTTTTTACAAAAAAGTAAGCTATAAACTGCTTGATCTGATAAAAAAAAATAGTAGTTAAAAGTTTCTGCTCTATTAGTTTTATCATAAAAGGCTATTTAAATATTTTATAATAAGAACTAGCACGGCTTCACTCGCGCTATATGAGTATATAACTTAAAAAACTGGAAACAGTTTTTTAACTCCGAGTTTCGCTATTCACAACTTACCAGATAAAAAATAATAATTTGAATGAATAAAAAAAAATGCATAAAATTTGGTAAATTGAGAGAACTATAAACATTGTGGGTAAATAATATTTCTTGGGTAAAGTAGTATATTTATATTTATGTTTATATTTATATTCACTTGTAGAAAATGTCCTGAAATTCTTTAAGCTTCTTCATAAATATCCTGTGTAGATATTTTGATACCTAAATATTTAAAAAGAAAGTATTTTACAGACGTTTCAAAGAAAAGTATATTAATTTCAGCCTCATGGTAGGAGGGGGGAATGAAAATTAATTTTCTTTACGTTTTGAGGTATGAGGAGTATGAAAGAATCATTTACTTTAACTGGGATTTCCCAGTATAAGTTTTATACTTATAGGCCTAAGTATAAAATTCTGTGGCTCACTCTCCAAAATTACTAGATCAGATTCATTAAAATTTAAATGCCGTAGCAGTGTATCTGAGACACTGTATGGAATCGAGGTCTGTTCAGAAAATATGTGAACATTTTTAATTACGCGTCAACGAAGATATTTAATGACGTGTGGTTGGCAGCATTGTGTTCCGCATAACCTCCTCTGTAACTACATGTTCTTGGATTGTCATTATCTCGTTTAGTTTTTGTTATTGTTGTTTGAGTGCAATTTGTTTAAGTCTTAGTACCGATTTTTGTAATGTGCGATTTTTGATGACTGACTGAACATTTCTCTCAGTGCCGTAAGAGTAAACCCAGCTTTCATCTCTCGTTATGATCCTCTGCATGAATGTTTCATCCTCATCGGCTTGTTCAAGAAATTGCCGACAAACGTCCACTCGGTATTCTTTCTGCTGTTCGGTCATCAAACGAAGAATAAACTTGCTGCAACTCGATGCAAATTCAATTTTTCAGTCAAAATGTCATGGCATTTTGACTGAAAAATCATCATTGTCAGAATGCAAGTTCTCTGACAATCAATCAGCGATTAGCACGCTCCAGATAGTTGATTTTTTAAACGCGGAAGTTGAAGACGAAGGCCTTCCTGGTCGAAGGTCATCTTCAATTGACTGAGGACCACTTTTAAATCGTGAAAACCATTTGTAACATTGCGTACAGTCCAGAACATTATCTCCGTAAGTTTATTTAAAAAGTTGAAACATTTCTGTGAAGGTTTTCCCACTTTTACGCAAAATTTTAGGTTTTTTGTTGCTCCCGAAAATCTATTTTAAGTGAATGGTTTTTTCGTTCTCATACCTAAAAACGTAAAGAAATTTCATATTCCCGTCCCAATCTCACCGTGTGACCCAAAGTAATATCGCACTTTTTTCGAAAGTCTGTCAAGAAAAACAACAAATTATTTAATCTTTTAATGTTTTTTTCATGTTGTTAAAAAAAAATATTTTCATTTATAACTTGTTCAAGCCGATCTTCTTGATGGAGTGGCAACGGTGCTATCTTAAATCCGGAGCTTCTGGATTCGATTTCCGGTCAGGCAAGGCATTTTTTTATGCCAAAAATTTATTCATTATCATCAATCAGCGCAGATGTCACAGAGTGCTAATCAGAATAAAAGGGAATGTAGCGAAGTCAATTGCTGTTGAGCTTTCTGTCCTTCAAGTCAGTTGTGTATGTTTTACACATCTAATCAATGTTATTGAGGGAACAGATTGTAGCTATTTAACTGTGAAAAAAAAAGACTTATTGATGTAAAATTAAGAATGAAAGTCCCAAACTGGATTATGAGATACGCCAGTTTTGATTTTATTATAATTAATTATTATTATTATACTCGTCTATTAGAATTTCATTATGTTCTCTATTTGATATAATGGAGATCAGTAATTTTATTTTTAGCCTTCATTCTTTATTATACTGAATTAATTTTTGTATTTTTATTATTATTAACACCGAATGATTTATGTAATGAAATATATGGGAGTGATTATAAAATGTATTGTTCAGTTCTTGGCCATTTACAACAATTGAAATTATTTTTGACTAACTTGTAAATTGAATAACAAATATTTTTCTCTTCATAAAGCCAAATAAGAGCAATAAAAAAGAAGAGACTATTATGATACTAGAAAAGTTTAATTAATTACTTACTTGTACGAAGTAAAGGAAGTATTGTAATCGCGAAAAATTTCGGTTTTCAAATTTCAACGGAAATATCCATTTTAACAATCCCTGAATCCATTTTGACTAGTTCCGGCGTGACGTCTGTACTTACGTATGTATCTCGCATAACTCAAAAACGATTAGCCGTAGAATTTTAAAATTTTGGATTTAGTACTGTTGTAACATCTAGTTGTGCAGCTCTCCTTTTGACTGCAATCGACTGGACCAAAAGTGTCCAAAAAAGCCCGAAATCCAAAACAATTTGGATTTTGGACTTTTTCTTAATTGCAGTAATAAGCCCTTATTGAGAGCTTTTCAACAATATACCATAAATGTACTTATTTTCATTAGTTCCAGAGTTAGAGCCAAATCAAATTTTAATAATGAAATATTTGGATCTTACAAGAGGAAGGTACATCGACTCGAATCCGACTTCATTTCCTTTCTTTTTTTTTTAATTTTTAAAAAATTTAAATATATTGATTTGTTAATAATAATTATTAACCTCCAATTGAAAAAAAAATATGAAAAAAATCAGAAGTTATTAGTGAAATAAAATTTTATGTACTTTTCATTTAATTCAAAAATTTTTACAGAGGAATAATAATTATTAATAAATAAATATATTTAAATTAAAAAAAAAAAAAAAAAAACAGAAAAATAAAATATGTGAACTGACGTGTACGTGGTCACGGATACGAACGTTCTCCACTAAACCACATAACTACTTGAGAGACGTGAAACTAAATTAATATATAAAGTAATATAAAATGCTGATACGGACACCACAAAAAAATGTGATGATGTGGTATCCACCACAATGAAATTGTGTAACTGTTCACTTTATTAAAGAATTAGAGGATCGTATCCCACTTTCAAATGAAATAAATTTAAATGAAGTGCAGCAAAAAATATGTGTTTGTAATTTAATAGGCGTACAAGGAAGTCATGTGGTGTCTATATCATATTTTTTTAAATATTTAAATAAAAAATCAATTTCTAGATTAGGTGATCGGTTCAACTCAATGTAGAAAAATATAAATAAAGAATTATACATTTAAAAATAATCGAGAATTTCCACTGAAGTTTCTAATCAAATATCTACTTGCGTAAAATTGCTAATATTCTTATTAATTTTTGTTTGTATTATTTCAGTTTTAAAAGGAAATTATAGAAAATACTAATTATTTGATATGAACAATGTTAAGCCTTTCATCCAAAAGGGCTTAATTACCTACCGGTCATTTTCGATACGCAACTAAATTTTCATTCTATATTTCCACGCACTTGGTCATGCTTACGAAGAGAACTAATCATAAAAAATATCATTTTATTTTTAATTTTAAAAAAAATGTTTAAATTAACAACGGAAATAAAAAAATTGAAAAATATAGCAAGTAAGATAAGTATGAATAATTTTATATATTATGTAACTGTACGTAGAATGATCAACATTAGAATATAAAAGGAAAAAATAATCGTGCAGGATGTAAATAAATGTGAAGTTTTTTTTTCTATAATAACTCAAGAATAAAATAAATGACTTGAAGATGAAATGTAGACAGAAACCAGTCTAAAGATTAAGATGTTAGTGATTATATGAAAATAAAATAACAAAAAGTAAGTTCTGAGTATATAAATCTTACTATTTAAGCAACGTAATGCATTTATTTAAACGTTACAGTTATTTTAAATATAGCTTAATTAAAATTTAAAAAAAATAAGTAAACTATAACGTGTTAATTTAAAAAAAAATGTACACAACGAATCTTGGATTTATAATTAGTTCTCTCTAGAACTTATTTTCAAAGCAAAAGCAGTGTTAATATAATATATACGTACGCATGTATTACTTGATATGTCGAACTATTGACCCTGTTGAACTACATTTGGTTTAATGTGATAAAATGACGTCACTAGTACAGTAACTTCATATTAAATTTATGCAACCAATTGTTGTGTCTACGTTATTATTATTACTACTACTACTAACATAGTAATTATTATTTTCTTTCAATGGAAATAGACTTTTTTTTACAAACATCGCAATATTTTCATCTCTTTTTATCATGATATAACCCTTGAAAATTACAGTGTTGCTATCGTGATTAAGTAAATAGTTTGCTTTGCCCTTTAATACTCAATATAAATAGGGTATACAAATAAAAGTAATGCGACCGGTCACACCTACTCTTTAACAGTTCTTATGTAGATTATATTGTAAAATTTATTACCTCACTGTTTAGTTGTGAACACACCTATTTCGTGGCGCATAATCCATTGTTCCACTCGATATACGGTAAAATAGTATGGTATATTATGTTAAAATTTCGTTAATAACTGACCGTGTTGTTAATTTTTAGTGTTTAAAGTTGAATAGATATTTTGTTACCTTTTTTTTTATGTATGTGAATTTTTTCGGGATATACCGTTAGTAAAATGTTTTGTCATTCATAAATTTCGAACCTGTTTGTATATATATTGAATGACTCAAAAAGGACTTCGTAACTTTAAAAGCATATAAAAATATATTTAGATAACTCACAGATTAGGTCGAGGTTTCATTTCATAGAAAAACACATCAATTTTGTCTCCCAACATTCACTTTGGTTCGATATGGCTTCCATTTCTAACGCGACGTACATCCCATCTGAAGTCAACTTCATTCCAGACTAATCAGCAAGTCGGGCGTTACCTTTGCAACTTCGGCGTTAATTCAAAGTCTTAGCTTAACACGATCGGCAGCTAAAGTGGTACATAAACCAGATCTTTAATGAAACTTCACAAGAAAAAATCTAGAGGGATCAAATTTGGGGAGTGAGGTAGTCATGCAAGTGGACTTTCATGACAGATCCACGAATTGTGTATCAATAAAAGTTCGGACTTCTATTGGTAGTGAGATATTGCTTCGTCTTGCTGTTAGTAATGGCACCCATCTTGGTCGTCATCGTGTAACTGAAAAAATATAAAATTTTTAAGAATGTCCAATTCAACGATACCATTTACGGTTGCCTCCTGGAAGAAAAACGGGCCGTTCTATTTGGAAGAATAACATCGTTTCAACGAAGGATTGGTGCCAAGATTAAACTGTTTGCCTACTAGGGGGCTCACAACCGAACTCTCTACGAAAATTGAACTGCAGTTTCTTACTGCAATTCGTGAAACCAAAACACACAGCGAGCACGTTTCACACCAGTAAATGTATCCATTTTTTACAAAACTGGTGACAGCGCTGGTGGCTGAATTCGGTACTAATAAACTACGTGAGTCAAAATATGATGTGTGTTTTGCTATGAAATGAGACTTCAACCGAGTCTGTAAATTATCTCATTAAATATTATTATTTGTTTTTAAAATTGTGAAGTCCTTTTTGAATCACCCGATATATATATATATATATATATATATATATATATATATATATATATATAATGTTTTGTTTCTATTTTAATAAACTATTTAAATTAAATACTTGTTTTGAAGGCGATTTTACATTTAATAAACAAAAATATATAGAACTTTTTCTTACAAAATCATTATTGGGGAAAAAATTAATTTCGTTTAGACTATTTTGGGAATCAGTTTATAAATATTTTTTTCTTTTTAATTTTCGCTTTGTGAACAGTAATGACTTGATAGAATGATATTAATAAAGAAATAAATATTTCATTTAGATTAACATATAGTAATAAATAATAGATAAATTGAGAAAAGAAAGCATAAGTATAAAAAGTATTGCACGGTTAACAAAAATAACTATTCTAAAATTTGGATCAAGAAAAACTGTGGGAAAATCTTGATCGTAACAGATTCACAAAATACCAAATTAATGAATATCGTGACAAAGAGATATGGTTATAGCTCATTTTCACGCGAACGTGCGCGCGCAGAGAGCGAGAGAGAGAGAGAATGATTGAGAGAAAGCGAAAGAGAGAGAAGGAGAGATTTAGTAGACAAAACTATCAGACAAGATTGGGAAACGCAAACATGCCTTCTATGGAAAACGAGAGTGGATGAAAACAGACTAACTATGGAAATACTTGAGCAAGGAAACAACAGAAAGACAATTTCAAAGAGATTCAAACAGGTTAAAAAAGATCTAAAAGAAATAAAGATAGAAACATTGGCAGAAGTGACAGCAGTTCATGAATATTAGTTTCTTCTCTTTCCGAGCGCGCTGTTTGTGTGTCGTTTCAAAATGGCTGACAAAGGAGAAGTAACAATTGAACAGCGTGTAAAGACTGTTTTATAAAGAAAGGAAAAATGCGGTGCTTATATAAAGATGGTTTCGTGTACATCTTTAAACTCGGTGGTTGCCCTTATTTAAAACAATACGTAGACTTTACGAAAAATTGAATAGTGATGCTTCAGTATTTCGCAGTAAGCGCGAACAGCCTGCCGATGTTCGTTTTCTACAGAATGTCGAAGCTGTCAGAGCAGCGGTGCTCAGGAGCCCGGGAAAATCAACAAGAAAAGCAGCAACACAACTTGGGATTTCTAGGCGATCTGTGCAGCGAATTTTAAAAATCAATTTGCATTTGTATCCGTACAAAATAACGATGTTCTCTAAATTAACTGTTGTGAGCAAACATCAAAGAATGGCATTCGCTGAACAGGCTTTGAACCGAGTCGTATTGTTGAACAATGTTTGATTTTCAGATATACATATTTTCACCTAGACGGGGTTTTTAATAAACAAAATGTGCATTTTTGGACTTCTGAAAATCCACACGTATTTCATGAAAAGTTGCATCACGCTCCAAAAATTACGATACGGGCTGCTATATCAAGTCACGGGGTAATAGGGTTGTTATTTTTTGAACAGATAGTGAACAGTAAACGTTATCTAATCATATTGGCTTTAGCGGTTAGAGGCATAGGCAAGATGAAAATAAGGAAAAGATCCGAAACCCCGGTGAGCCGACTTGCCATGCTGGACGTACTGACGGTAGGCGGTGAGGCTCATTAAAGTCGCAAGGATACTTCCCTGGGGCCTTGATTGGTGAGCCGCGGCCTAGGGGAGTAGGAGAACAAAAAAAAAAAAATTCATACTGCTTAATAATTTTGTTCCTCAGATTTTTACAAAATGGTTTCAATTAGAAAACGAGTGGTTCATGCAGGATGGAGCCAGACCTCAAACAGCTAACGTTGTTTTAGATTTTCTGCATGAAACTTTTAACGAAAATGTCTTTTCAAAGTGATTTCCTATTCGTTTTACGTGCAGAGAGAACAGGTCCTCAAACAGTCCTTATTTGAATCCGGGTGATTATTTTCCTTGGGGTTTTCTAAAGGAAAAGATTTTTCCTAAACATCCTGGTACAGTGATGGAATTTCGAGTGCCGAACATCAGGCGTGTAACGAAATAATCGAGGATATGTGTCGTCGAGTTATTAACAACATAGGAGTTCTTGTTGAAGAAGTTGCTAGACGTGACGGTGGTCATATAAAACATGTGATAAGCAGAACATAATCTCCAGGTACACAGTAAACACGTTGTATTTTATTTTTCTGAATTGCGATTTAAAAAATATTTTTTAACAAATCCGAATGTTGGATCATTTCGTGCGCCACTCTGTGTGTATATATATATATATATATATATATATATAATATAAATGCGAAAGTTGTGGCGGGTTCTGTCTGACCATTTGCAGCAGTAACACACGAAAACTAACGAACCAATTTCTTTAAAATTTTTAGGATAAATTCGTGTTATCCCAGGGAAGGGTTTAATGCATAAATCGATGCCCTAGCTGCCTCGGGGGTGAAGTTGTGAATTTTTACTCGTCAAAAGTCTGTGTACTTTATTCTGGCTTTTGTAATTTCTTTTCTTTTCCAGGTATTTGAAAAGTCTGTATACTTTGTTATTAATCAGTATTATTATCACAACCATGAAGATAACGAAGACAACCGAGGCCTTCCTAGCTACACCGGAAGGCTTCGTTTCGCTCATCCTGACCGGCTAGTATAGATCGAACGATTCAAAAAGGACTTAAAAATTTTAAAAGCATATAAAAATTTCTTTAGATTACTTACAGATTCGGTTGAGATCTCATTTCATAGCATAACACATCACGTTTTGACTCACTTAGTCAGTAGTACCGAATTTAGCCACCAGCGCTGTCACCAGTTAGTTGTTAATAATGTATACATTTACTGGAACGTGCTCACTGTGTGTTTTGGTTTCACGGTTTTCAGTCAACAATGACAGTTCAACGTAATTTTCGTAGAGAGTACGGTAGTGAGCCTTCTATTAGGCATATAGTTTACTCTTGGCACCAAACCTTCGTTGAGACATACTGTTCTGTTAAACATATAAAATCATCAGAACATCCACGCATTCCTGAAGCTGCTGTCGAACAACTCAGAGAAAAGCTTTGGACATAGTCCAAAGAAATCAACTCGACGTGCGTCACGTGAGACTAGAATTCCACAAACGATTTTTTGGCGAATATTACGTAATCGATTGCACTTAAGTCATACCAAGTAACCGTGTTTTAAGACATTACAGATGATGACAAAGTTACTTAGCTGCAGTTTTGAGTAAAAATGATGGATAGAATTGCAGACAACGATACAGTTTTAGGTAATGTAATTTTTAATGAGTTAACGTTTTACATCATCGGCATGGTGAATACTATAACTGCCGAATTTGGGGTAGCAAAAACCTTCATGAAACTTTGAAGCACATTCGTGATAGCTCATAGATCAATGTTTCTTGTGCGCCAAGCAAAGAAAGTCTGTACGGCCCGTTATTCTTCCAGGAGACAACCGTAAATGGTATCGCTAATCTGGACATGCTTCAGAATTTTCTAATTCCTCAGTTAGACGATGATGTTCAAGATGGACGTCATTACTATCAGCAAGTTGGGGCACAATCTCACAGTACCACCTGCAAATCCGAAATAATTTTGATACTCGATTCCGAGGTCGGTGGATCAGTCGTGAAGGTCCAACTGCATGACTTCTTCGCTTCTCAGATTTGACTCCTCCAGACCTTTTCTTGTGAGGTTTCACCCGATTAAAAATCGGGTTTATGATCCATCTTTGCCTGCTGATCTTGTTGAGCTAAGACTTTGAATTAGCGCCGCAATGCAGAGTTAAAGCCCGAGTTGCTGGCTGCAGTCTGGATTGAAATCGACTTCAGGTGGGGTATATGTCGTATTACAAATGGAAGCCATATAGAACCAAAGTGAATATTGGGTGACAAACTTGATGTATTTTTTATGAAACAGAATCTGTAAATTATTTCAATAAATTTCATATTCTTTTAAATTCATGAAGTCTTTTTTGAATCAATATATATCTGAATATCCATACATTTGTGTATATAACATATAAAATAAAATGTGGAATATACTCGTATTATACCACTTTTACAAACGCTTAATGTATATGTATAGAGAACGTTTGTAATTGAATAACTCAAAAATTATTTAATAAGAATTATTAGAATATTATTTTATTTAAATTTTTATTTTTATTATTATTATATTTATCCAAAATAAATTGTTTTATAAAATAAAATTGCTTTATTTAATTTTAAATAAATAATCATAAAAGCTTTTAAACCTTAGGTGATTTATTATAAAGGCGAAAGAAGAGCAATAACGGTTCTTTTTCGAAAGCCGATATACTACAATACATTGTAACTCAAAAGTAATTTTTATGTTCTTTTTAATTGTTAAAATTAAATGTCTGTCAACATGATTCAAATTTACCGCCTCCATACAACGATTTGAAAATTTATTTTTGATTATATGAATTATATCTTTTTTAAGAAGTCTTAAAATATAAAGTTCTATTCCAGAGAGGTATATAAATAGATATGAGTATTTAATAATAATGAAAAACTTAGTTTATTATTATTAAAACTCTTCAAAGCGAAACACGTTTCATTTGATCTTGTTAAAATATTATCGTATCTCAATAACTACTTATTTAACAACTCATCAAAAGATTTCACTCTGTTCTTATAGTGTTCTTTCACACTTATTCTACTTATAAATTATAACTCATATTTTAAAATAAACATTAACATGAATATACTTGAACTATTAATATTTCCATTCAGCGAATACCGTCATTAAAAGATCGGTTATATTTTATTTTTCCCCGATTACAAAAATACGTAATAGAAAAATACGTCCGTAGAACAGTGGTAATGCAGTTTTACAGATCCTTCTCCTTCTGTAGCTTTACAGAACCAACCAATTACAACCAATTTTTGGTTAGTAACAGGTCTACGGTCTGAAATAACATAGTATATCATAAATTGTCTTATATCGAAGGGGGTGGGGGGGGGGGGGTGGATTGTCTTATCACATTCGCTACATTGGAGAATAAAATTAAAAAATTACGCTATTTTCAGATTTTAATGTGATATTCCATAAATCGCTAGAATTGGAACACTTTTTACCTCTTGTGAATCTTTTCGAAAAGTTCATAGTTTTCGAGATATACGCGAATAAAATGCTCAGCAAAAGAAACCAAGAATAAATGAAGCTTAGTACATATATGCGTTATATGCATGTGTACGTTATCATTGAAATATCTTTAAAATAGCACAACGTTTCCAAAAAAAAAAAAAAAACCAGTATCGTATCTAGATGACTAGTATGTTGCACGGTAAAGTTATGGAAACAACAGTAATGCGCTAAATAGAATAATTATTTAAAAACAAAATACCCGGCTACTAATTGTGCACTTCTACATAGAATAATTATGAAAATTGTACAAAAAAATATTTAAAGAAGTTTTTCTTTATTTTCTTACAGGAATTTTTTCAGGATACAATAAGTTAGTAAGCGATATGAAATTTAATGTTACAGTAGTGTTTTGCTTATCCGACATTTACGGGCCGGCAGAAGATCGGATAAGCGAAAATTTCGGATAATAGTGAGATGTTAAGAAAATGCTTATTAAACTCCAAACTGTTATAATTTAACACATTATCTTTGCAGCATCATTAATGTCAATTCCTGCAGCTTCTTCGCGTTGCTTAATGTATTTAATTGCAGTTTCTAGGGCCTTAATTCCGTTATTTGAAATTCTGTGAGGCTCAACAGTTGATGTTTGATCATGATCTTCAATTTGGTTGTCATTCAGATTGACAAGAGCGACAATTTTTTATTAGTTTTTTTCATACTGATCATCATCCTTCATCCATCTTTCGATTTCTTGCAAAGATGCATCCTCAATCTTATTTTAGAAAAATTTATTAATTTAGTTTTAAGTGGACCTTTAAGCATAACACCTTTAAATTCTTCTTTATTTCTCTTTTTTCCATGTACTCGTACAGTAACTGTAGAATATTTTGCAAAGTTATTTATAATAAAGCCATAAACATCAAAATTAGTAAATTATGCTAAATTCTCCCAGTTAATTTGCACTCTTTAAACCAAGCTTTTAATACTTTCTTCGTATTTTATTTTATCGCTGTAGCTTTTTTAGCATCTTCGTTATTTATCAAATGTTCTGATTCGAACTCCTTCTTTATTGTTAGAATATTATTTTCTTCTAATAAATCTTCTCTCTTGTTTTGACAATAAATTCTAGTATATTTTATTTGTTTAACTTCATGTTTATCGTAAAATATTATACGTAATATTTATTCTTTCAGTAATAAAACAAGGCATCCAGTATTTTATGTCAATTAATCCTTTTTCTTCAGCATTTATTTCTTCTTTAGGCATTGTAGAAAATAATGTTGTATATTTTGTAAATAAGTTTTTCCATATTTTATGTTGTAAATAAGTTTATTAGATTTTTCTTCGATGATTTACACATAATTTATAGGCAAAGTGTTAAAACTAAATGCATTAATTACAAAATTTATTAACTTTTTTCTATCTTTATTTTTCGTTGGTAAACTAATACGGTATCGTATTAAATTTTCTGTTTTTTTATTTACCCATAAAAATACAATAAATTGTTATAAACTCTTTAACAGTTGGGTTTTTAGTAAATTAAAAGTTTTACCCATTACGCAGAAAATTAAATAGAATAAAATGGTGCATTTTAAAAATATTTAGAAAATTTAATTGCATTAACAGAATTTTTTATCGGATCTTTACAGAATTTACCTTCGAAATTAAAATAATTATAAATTGTTGCTTCTAATCTTGTTATTCCTTTTTTTTGCCTTCAGTCATTTGACTGGTTTGATGCAGCTCTCCAAGATTCCCTATCTAGAGCTAGTCGTTTCATTTCGGTATACCCCCTACATCGTACATCCCTAAAAATTTCTTTTACATATTCCAAACGTTGCCTGCCTACACAATTTTTTCCTTCTACCTGTCCTTCCAATATTAAAGCGACTATTCCAGGAAGCCTATGTAGCCTATAAGTCTGTCTCTTCTTTTAGCTATATTTTTCCAAATGCTTCTTTCTTCATCCATTTGCCGCAACACCTCTTCATTTGTCTCTTTATCCACCCATCTGATTTTTAACAATCTCCTATAGCACCGCATTTCAAAAGCTTCTAATCTTTTCTTCTCAGATACTCCGATCGTCCAAGTTTCACTTCTATATAAAGTGTCACTCCAAACATATACTTTCAAAAATCTTTTCCTGACATTTAAATTAATCTTTGATGTAAACAAATTATATTTCTGACTGAAGGCTCGTTTCGTCTGTGCTATTCGGCATTTTATATCGCTCCTGCTTCGTCCATCTTTAGTAATTATACTTCCCAAATAACAAAATTCTTCTACCTCCATAATCTTTTCTCCCCCTATTTTCACATTCAGTGGTCCATCTTTGTTATTTCTACTACATTTCATTACTTTCGTTTTGTTATTCCGTGGATCGTTAAAAGTGTTCCTTAATGTTTCTTCTGGGCAATTTATAAAACTTATTATATGGTGCTCAATACCATATTTATATGGTTGTACCTTATAACCGTAACCATTATATGGTTTTATTTATACCTGACGAAATAATTTGGTACACAAATTTATTATAAATCTTTGCTCTTACATCAACGCTTAACCATGTTAAGCAATTTATCCCAATAGTATTAGTGTTTTTTACAATAATATTTTTAGCTTTATTTTCTTTATCTTGTGTCAAATTAAAATTATCGATTCAATATTTTATAATTTTTTTCTTTACAGAAAATTCCTGTAAAATCTTGCGTTTTATGAAAGTCCATTAAAAAGAAATTATTTTTTTTAATATCTTCTAAAATCGCTGGTAAACCTTTTACTTTATCAACTAATTTTGCATCTGCTAATTTTATTTTACAAGAAGAAATAACAAATTCGTTATTATATAATTTTAAAATTTTATCTAAAAAAATCTCTTCAGGAATTGTTTGGTCCTTCGTTATATTTAATTATAGTCGGAAGTTTTGCCTGTACACCATTGTTCGCCAATTTATACTTAGAAAATTTGGTTCGTAAATATATGTTATTCGAACCACAAAGGAATCTTTTAACTAAGCTCTATCTTCTACTTTTTCTGTAATTTCTACTCCTTTATTAATACAATTTAAAATTAATACAATTTCAATTACCTTTATTAATAAAAAATTATCGCAAAATGGTTCTGTTAAAAATTTAAATAAATGTTTTCTATTTTCTTCGTATTCTTCTGTATAATTTATGTCGTCATATTTGTAATAAAATTGCCAATATTTTCTATACAAAATCTAAAAGAGAATATGCGGTAAATTTTTTAATGTTCTTTCCGAATAAATCTTTAATTGTTGTAATATCTGCCTCTAATTCTAATTCGTCTTCTTCTTTTTCTGCCTGCTGCTCTATATTTCGTCTTCTTTTTTCCTGTTCTTTTTTAATTTTAGTAGGGCTTCCTGAATTTCTTTTCCTTTCTTCCCTCATTTTCTTTTTCCAATAATTCTTTTCTTATAACCTCTCTTATTTCTTGTGCTGGAATAATTATTTCCCTAAATTTTCTTTCGCTGGTTTTAATTTTTATTTGAGTCATCTTATATTTGTTATATTTTTTTTAACAACCATCGCATATTTATTTTTAGCTTCATCATTTTTACTATATTTCTTTTTTCCTTATTTATATTTAGGAGCATTCCTTTATTTATTTATTTTTTAATCTTTAATTTTTTTTTTTTATTAAAAGGGTAGATGAAATTTTCTATTAAAATCGTGCTGAAATTTAAGTCGAAATTAGGAATCTTTTCTGTTGATTATCTGTTAAAAATAGTTATCCGTTAAAAAAAGTCATCGAACGTTGCGAAATATGGTAAAAGGCTACCTATTTGATAGCAAAGGTGATTAAGTAAAGTGATTTTAATAGTGGTTGTACTATTAAAGTTTTCTTCTATATAATAAAATACAGGATATGATTAGATTGAATCGTGTTAAAAAAAATTTGTTTTGTATAGTAAAAAAATAAAACAAAAGTTTGAAATTAAAAAAAATATTATGAATATTGTAGTAAGAAAATCAGCTGCAAACATTTTCCTCATCACATCAAGACCAAAAAGCACCTGGGAGTTGAGTCATCTTTTAGAAAAACCACCATTTAAGATTTTTAGAGCGCTTGTAAAGTAATACAACTTAAAAAGATTTCCGAAATGGAATAGATTCGAATTGATAAGTAATATCGACAGAGTAGTGACAGATACATTCGATGTTGATGATCTTAAGAGATATAAAATTCGTCAACTGAAAAAACTCGCACACGAGTACAAACTCAATCTCCGGATAACTCACGGAAACTACAAAACATCGAAGCTCTTATAAAACCACAACGTGTAATTTTCAAGAAGAATGTGGATCAAGATTTTATTTCGATGAAACTCTTAAAAAACCTTGTAATTTTCAAGAAGAATGAGGCTCAAGATTTTATTTCGATGATGACGTTGTTCGGGATAAAGAAGAAAGAAAACAGGCATTTGACGTTTCAGAAGTTAAGTCGAGGTTTATAAAGAAATTCGGAATTATAGAGATCGATTATTCAATCATGTTGAATAAGCATATAGAAGTTGAAAATACGATCAACGCTATGATAAAACAGGCAAAACAAAAAGGCAAACATCAAAAGGAGGATAAAATTATGATAACTACTGATCATCCCAGTTTTCATCATCCAATTACAAAGGAGATGGATTCAGATGTAAAGGCATCGAATTATTACATGTTGAGAAAATTTAATTATCGAATTAACAAATGAAGATAATTCAGGTTGAAGATTAAACTTGAAACTTCACCTTGGCAGGCTGACTGCAAAATAAAAGAAGAATATATATATTTGATATGAAAGAGAAATTGGGGAAAGAAATAGATATTGAAAAAATTGAGCCAGATCCTGATAAGAAAGTTGTGTCAAAAATTTGCGTGATTAGTTTACGGGTGATTTTGGGCAAAAATTATATTTGAATCAAAGTAAATATGTATGTGATGTACTAGAATTTTATAATATACTTTTAGACGATAGATTGGACAAAACAAACTTGACTTTATTAAATGATAAAGTAGTACAAATAACATAAAATTTGAAAGACCATTTAAAGAAGATCCTAAAATTATTAATGTGTTTGCAGCTAGCTGCTTTCATAACAGCTAATGCGAGAATGAAATTTGTATGATATGCTGAATAGACTTTGTGAGAATATCGTGTACTATGACACAGATTCAGTTATGTATAGTGATGATGGTGAAAATACAATAGAGATCGGTTGTATGCTTGGTGAGTGGACAGATGAATTAGGAGGTGATGATTATATAACTGAATTCCTTCCAATAGGCCCTAAAAGTTATACAACCGTAAAAGATAAATGTGTTACTAAGATAAAAGGTTTTACTGTGAACTATACAAATTAAAAAATATTGGATATAAATATTATACCCAAAATGACTGAAAGAGAAACTGATTCTGTAGCTATCGCTTATAATCAAATAACGAGAGAAATAAAGACTAAAAATCTAGTAAATAAAAAGATCACAAAGAAACTTCAGTTTAATTATTACAAAAAGATGATTCTAGTAGAGAAAGATGGAATACATTACCTTGGGGGAGCTAAAATTGGATTTTAATGAGCTAGGGTGTATTACAATTGTTAAGGGGGTCTAGGGCCCCCCAAGAATTCTAAGATGTGTACACTAAAGTCAGAAATTGAAGTAGCGGTTGTTAATCATGAGAATTCAGAGTGGCAATTGTAAATTATGTGAATTCAAAGTGATAAATTGTTTTAAGAGAAATTAAAGTCAAAATTATTTAAAGAGAATACTAAATGAGAATTATTTAAAAAGAATTCTGTCAGAATATAAAAGACATTCCAAATCATCACCCTTACTACTGACACACAGAAACATACGCACGGACAGTAACAGACGATAAACCGTTCCGCATACAATGATAAAATGCAAATCCCCTGCATGATAGAACGAGTCATGATGTAGACGGGCGCGCCAGGCGGTAGAATCGGGAGTAACAAAAAATATACTACGCTCACAAATTGCAGTTCTTTTTGCAAATTGATGCTTTTTTTTCTAGCGATGGTATGTCTGTATGACTGAATGTCGGATAAGCGAGACTGTACTGTACTTCTATATTTAGAAGTAATACTAAATATCACATTACTGACGACTAACTTACTTTTTTATTTTTCCTGTTTAGCCTCCGGTAATTACCTTACAGATAATACTTCAGAGGATGAATGAGGATGATATGTATGAGTGTAAATGAAATTTAGCCTTAAACAATCTCAGTTCGACCATTCGATGTGTGGTTAATTGGAACCCAACCACCAAAGAACAACGGTATCCATGATCTAGTATTCAAATCCGTGTAAAATTAACTGACTTTACTAGGACTTGAACGCTGAAACTCTCGACTTCCAAATCAGCTGATTTAGGAAGACGCGTTCACCTCTAGACCAACCCGGTGGGTTAACTAGATAAACCCGGTGGGTTTATTATTTACCTCTAACTTCTATTTAACGCTACATACGTCAAGTTATTATAATTTATCTATCTCGTGTTTTGGCGGTTTTATCGCATATTTAATTTTTTTTTTTAATTATTAAAAAGTTAGTTTTTCCGCAGTTTTGGGGTCTTCCACTTGATTTATAAAATTGATATATTTTATTAACCCTTACATTAGTGAGTTCGAAGCTACTTAATAGCTTACTCAGTTATCGTATAATGATAATTACAAAGTTTTAATTTTGGAGAGCCATCTTGAGATGAACTCTACGGCCGATCGCAGCCATTCGTATATTTCTGTAATTCTCTAACGATACTTAATTCTAATCCGAGACAAAAATTGCTTACACACATACGAAGATAATATATTGAATTCAATAATGAACTGCTCATTAGTTGAAAATTATTATTCCCTGATATTACAAATATAATAATTGGTAAAAATTACATTTTCGAAAAGCTATCGTCCGCAAAAAGTTGATCCGCAACACAAAAAAATCCAAATATAACAAATCAAAAAAATAACACATTTTTCAAAAAATAAATAAATGTAATGGTACGTATTTGTCCTTGGTTATTTGGATTTTTATTTTTATGTTAAATCTTTGGGATTAAGGTGTCTTTTTTTTTGTAATAGCTGAAAAATATCTATGAATAAAAATCCAAAAGTCCAAAATCCAAAAAAAAAATTGGACTTTTGGATTTTTATCTACTGCAGTAATAAGCCCTCATCAAGAACCTTTCAACTATGTATCATAAGTGATATTTATTTTCATTGGTTCCAAAGTTATAGCCAAATGAAATTTTAATTAAAAGATATTTGGATCTTGCATGGGAAGGCTCATCGGTTCGAATCGGAGTTCATCTCCTTTTTTTTAAACGTTTATTTTGAATTTAAATATTTATTAATAATTATTAACCCCTTTGATTTATTAATAATCATTAATGTTAACATTAAAGTTAACTACAAAGTGACTGAAAAATAGACCCCAGCAAGAACATTTGTTCATGAATTGAGAAAAATTCTTAACTTTTAGTTCATTACTCCTTTGATAATGTCGGACAATATACTCCCTAAGTTGGTGTTGATCATCATTTTTATTTGCTTATTTTTGCCAATCATTTAATTGCTTTTTGGTTTGATATAGTTCTTCTGATCTTAATTTGTGTACACGTTCTCTAGTTTTCAAATTTTCTCTCCCTTTATATTCAGCATCCTCTCTTAATCTTTTAATTCTTTCCTTGGTGTTAACGTTTTTTTCCTGTTTATATTTATCATCTTCTCTCTATTTTTCCCTTGTTCTTAACATTTTCTTCCTCTTCATATTCATCTTCTTGTCGTTTTTTGAGATGTATTTCTTCATGTTATCTCTCTTTTTCCTGTATGATTGTTTCTTTTTCATTTTTGATTATTCAAAAATAATCCAACCGTAAAAACAGAATACTTTACACAGTAAGGTCGAAATTAGCATTTGTAACCAGTACACAGGCGTTCACTAAACGGAATAGTTTAATTATTATTAACTTTTATTTATACGACACACCAGAAAGCTGAAACTTTTGTTAATCAGCAACTTACGAAGATATGAATAATACTGATCTAGTAATATGAGTAATAAAGGAACTTTTACTCTACCCTAATATTAAATAAGATTGTTGAATTAATAATTGTATAAATATTTGATGATAATTAAAACTAATATTTCAGCAATTGTGTAACTGTCCACTTTGTTAAAGAATTGGAGGATCGTTTCTCACTTTCAAATGAATTAAGTTTTAATGAAGTGCAGAAAAAATGTGTATATGTAATTTAATAGGCGTACAAGGAAATCATGTGGTGTCCACATCAGATTTTCTTTTAGAATTATAATATTAGATGTAAATTTACCAAATGAAAAAAATAATTTAAAAAAATTTCATATCGGTTGTAATTATGAGTATTTTAATAAAGAAGAGGAAAGGATATAAGCAAGGAAATTTCAAATCTCAACCTGGAATCAAACTTGAAACTAGTAATAATACTACTTGAGGCCAAGTGTTTTGTATTAATACTTGTATGGTATTTTTTGCCTCTACTTACATAATCGGATATTCGTGGCTCTTGCAGATCTTTGTTAATATTCTTCTTTTTTTATATATTTTATGAAATGTAAATATATTTCAAATATCTCAAGAATTTATACATTTTTTTCCTTTTTCCATTTTATTTCCATTTATTTATTTAACCTAAATCCACAGACTTACAAAAAAAAAGAAAAGGTTTTATCATGTGCTTCTCATCAGAAAAAAATTCTAAACTGTAGAAAATCAAGTTTTGCAATTTCGTTAGTAAATAAACAAAAAATATTGTTTACTATTTATAAATCTAAGAAATTTATTAATTTAAAAAAATGTATTATATTATTTTTGTTTGTAAAACCATAACTGTGTAACTGTGACTTTTTAACTATCTATTTTTGGAGACTAACAAAGTTTGTTGACTTGTGGTTTTAAAAATTTTCAGGCAACTGAATAAGGCTGTGCAATCTAAATATTTTTCATCTTGCGTTATCTATATTAAACATTTTTTGTTATAATTGATGATTGGATCTAATTCAGGAGTTAATTAGTAAATATTAACAGTATTCATCCATTTCTTTCCTTCATTTTATTTTTATAGGAAGAACGCGTTTTTAGAATTTTACGCTATCTTCAGTTCCTCTTTTTTTTTAATCAAACTTATTAAACAATAAAAAAAACTTAATATTTATTAATTTACAGTTTACTTTTATAATTATTAATATTTTGGCACATCACTTCCTAATAATAAGTGTTTTCAATAATTTTAAATATTGATTAAAAGAAAAAAGAATTAATATATCCATAAAGAAAAGTTGAAGATTGAGTAAACCTTGAAAACAAGTTTTTCCTTAAAAACGTACAGTTTAAGCTACTTAATTAATAAATTATTTATCAAGGTGGCTTCTAAATAATTTAAATATTTTATAATTATAAATTAATACAAATTTTTCTTAAAACTAAAAATTAGAAAAGATTTTTCCTGTTATATTTTGGAGAGGGGGAAATAACTGTATTACAAATTCAAAAGTTATTTGTTAACCGGTGTTAGTTAAATAAATGACGAATGGGTCGATGAAAATTTATTACAATTATAAATTTTTCAAATAAATCAAAAAATGGATGCGGTTGTAATAATAAATTATTATAAAAATTACGTTATATTTTATTCAGTTTGATATAGTTTTAACAAATAAACGTAACAAAATATATATTCAAAAGAAATATTACGTATTAAAAAAAAAATATATATTGAAAATATTCCCATTTTATATTTCACTATGATGAAAATAAAATAAAAAAAGCTCGAAAAAATTAACTTTATAATTTAATTTTAAATAATCTATTTATTTCTCTTGTTAAATCGTTAAAAAAAAATTTCTGAGTTATATAATATAAATAAAAGGCTCATACAAATAATAACCTGAGTAGGCAAATTGTGGTTAATAAAGATTTAACCACTGTTTATATTGTAATACATCAGCAATACCGGATGAATTTTTATTTTTAATGATATAAAATTACAAAAAAAATTAAATATTCACATATTTAAAAATAAAAAAAATTTAAAAATTAAAATAATAATTTACCAATAAATGTAAGTTACATAATATTTAAGCGTCATATTATAGGTTATGTTTATCAATCAGTATTACTTACCATAGGTAATCGAGTGGTAGTCTTCCAGTAGATATAGTTCGGTGGATAGAGTTAAAACCTATTGTAGTATATTTAATCAGCGACAATAATAATAACAACAGTGGGGAGGTTATTGTACTGCACAAACATAGTGGACTTACAAGGGTCGCACGACGCGCGGGCGTCCGACCCACGACTGCGCCGGGCCGGGATAGGACAAGGACGGCGATTTCTTGAGTGGGAGGCGGGCAACAACACAACGGCGAAGAAAGACAATGTTACACGATACGTATTCTGTCGGTATGATTGTATACACTGCCGCTGAGGAGGGTGTTAAAAGAGGTAAATGTAGAGAAGTAAAAGAGTGACGAACTGACTAGTAGAGTGGAATGGAAGTAGAGGCGTGCGGCCTTCAAACAGACAACTAAACCACTAGTATTCCATGACCTTGCTATTCCTACACCACTGACTGATACACTCTCTGCGACTCACAATCAGTGTGCGTGCGTGTTCATCTTTCTCTCTTTAATCGACTCACTCTTTCTCTTAATGTGTATATATATTTAAGCATATGTGCGTCCATTTAAATTCTTTTTAAATGTCCTGTGTAACGAAGTAGCTATAATGCAAATATTCAGTAGTAATTTGTAACTGTCCTTTGCCATTTAGTATTTAATATGTCCGAGTATTCCAGATTGATTCTGCATCTTTTAAACATATTTCTACTTTTTTTCACGTATACAGCGCAGTCTCTCTCCTTCTCAAATTCCACCGTATACTACATTGAAGATCCACTAACCTGGCGCCGTCTGGAAAGGACGCGTTTTCATTTTACTAAGTTTATCTTACAAACATATCATGACTTACGTACTACGATAGGATAATCATCAACCTATCAAGAACTTTATAAACACCAGTAAATGTTTTTAGGATAAATGTGGTTAACTAAATCATGAAAATAGTTTCATTTGATTTCCCCATTTCTAATTAAGAATTTCTTAAAAAAGAAACTTTGTGATCCACTGAGAGTCCAGTTCATATCAAGGGTACAAAGTTTTAATGTTCTTAGAAAGGATCTAACAAAAGTCTATCCATCCCTCGAAACCTAATACCTGAAACATAATAAAAGTAGATGAATAGTAAAAGAAGGAGCTATCAAACGATAGATAGGTAAACAACCTCGCTCAAATGTTCTCAATAAATAGCGGGTGCCGGCCTCCGTAGCGTCTCGGTCTTTTATCTGGAAATTCCAGTTCGAATCCCGGTCAGGGATGGCATTTTTCAAGCACTACTAAAATTGTCATTCATCTCATCCTCTGAAAAAAAATAGCGAGCGTTAATATATTATGGGTCATCCCATCACAAACCGTAATAAATCTTGGAATTTTTACTTAAGATGGGAAAACTACAAAAACAATACTGACCAAAGATTTTTTTTTACCAACGATTGAGTAGATTTAGTACACAATGCAACAAATTTTAGAAAATAAAGAAAAATCAAAGAATAGGCTTCTTTAAAGAACTCACTTGTTAATCCGTGAAATTTTTTGCCGTCAGATAACACAAATTCAACTAAAATACCCTTCGGCCGGACTTTCGCTTTAAAGGATTTACGAAATAAATAAATAAATTTCTTCCTTGCAGATCTAGCCCATCATTTGTGTACCGATTTATATTACTTGTATAAGGCTATTGGTTCCTAAACTGTACGACACGAAACTTGGAGGTCACCAAGACTTGTCAGAGGCCCCTGAAGTCAACTACCCACCCTGAAGTTGACCCAAAGCTTCTGAAGTTAACCACCATATTGTTTTATTATAGTTGCAGTGACAGCTTTTTCGTTTTGTGCTACCTGAATTTTGTGAGTATTCTGAGATCACGGTTTTTTCTTCTTTAATTTTATATTTTTATCCTTCATGATATGATGACAGTTATTTAAAAGTATGTTCTACGGTTCTATTATTTGGACACGGCTCAGACGCTCTTATTTTCGGGACCACATTTCCTAGACAACAGTATTAGTCTAGAGCTTACAAAGAGAATAAGATCAGGTCCTTGCGTAAACTGGAAAATCCTAATGGGCAATTGGGAAAAATGTCGTAGTCTATTTAGCAAAAGAAAGGATTTCTGAGGGGATATTCAGTCCCGTTTGAATTTTTTCCTTACTTTTATTTTTGTTATTTTTCTATTTTCATTTATGTTTTGTTTTGGTGTTGTTGCGGTGTTGGTGTTTTTTTTTTGCGTTGTGTGCTGAACTCACTTATATTTATTCGGGTAGGTTTACTATTCTATCTATTCGGGTAGGTTATATTTATTCAGTTCCTTCGTTGTCGTTATAGTTTAGTCCATTAAATCTTGTTTAAGACTTATTTGATGTGTTTTGTTCGAATTCTCTGTAGTTAGTAGTACACCGATGGGAATTTCGCTTGTGGCATTCGTATCGGTGGCATCCTGGCTGAGGCGGACTGAAATATTTCATATACTAAGGTTTTGATGACAACCTTCGGTAAAGTCCATAAGGGCCAGGCACGGAAGGGGTGGTGGAGAGTGTCTTCCCTTATGGGGTCAGGATGTTCTTAAACATTCCAGCTATTCTGTACCTTCGATTTTCCAAAAAAATTTCAGTCAATGTGTTTAAAGACCTTGATTATTTTAATTTATTTATCTATTTATTTATTTTCATTTGGGAGTAACAAACAATTAAGATCCATTGTCGTGGCTTCGTCCTCGGTATATACGTATAGATTTTAAAAAATTGGAAATAAAATTTAAACATCTTCAACATCCTCCTAATTTCATTAAAAATTTGATATTTGGAATACATCCTTTATCTAAACATTTTATTTTATTCGGTAAGTTGGGATTAGCAAAATAACATTAATGCTTTCAAAGTTATCGCTGTTCACAACTTAACGGATAAAATAAAAAGGTTTAGGTAAGGGATGTGTTCCCAAAATAAAATTTTTAATTAAAAATCAGAAGGATATTGAAGTTGTTCAAAAACTACTTTGTCCCCAGCCAACAAAATCCAGGATTTCATTATTTCATTTTTTTGGCATAAAATATTACATATTTTAATCATGTTACCTATTTGATTATCTTTCAAATTCAGATAGTCAATTTCAGGGTGATGATAAATAAAAAGCTGGTTTGAAACTTATCATATTTATCGAAGGTTTAACCCGATTTTGATGCGAGCGTATACGTTGTTCTTCAATTCTTTGAGAAGGCTCTGGCGTAGATTCACGTTCTACGATCATAAATTCTAGTAGCCCTAGAAGTTCTTGTTCCTATCTTGAGCTAGCTGACATAGGCATTATTAAAATATTAATACCAGATTGAAAGTCGAATCTATACAAATTATGTCTATGGCTTACCCTAACGAAACTTTTTAGTTCAATATATAAAAATTTACCAAAAGTTTACAAACCAAAACTCTGATGCAGTGACGGGTAGACAAAACCTCTCAAAGTGCTACTTTGAGTTCTCGTAGGTCGCCGCTAGATTAGAAAATGACATTAATTTAGCAAATCAAGTTCTAAATGATTTATTTTTAAGTTTTTTTTTTCAATTATGATTTATATTATAGTAAGATTGGTGAGGTTTGAACTGTGATTAAAATTCCGATTGGGAGGTTATCGGGAACAAATGAAAAAGACGTCTTTTTATATAGTAGTGAGATTTTACTTATCCGCTTAAATTTTTGAATTGTAATACCATCATCTCTACAGGGTATATAAATTTTAATCCACTTTTTTCAAATGATTTATGCTTTATTGAAAAGGTTTTCTGGATTTTGAAATATCCAAATACAGGGTTATAATAAAAGAATGGTGCGGTTTCAGTAATTCATAGGAAGATTGTAGGTAAATTTCTAGGTGTTATATTGGTATCCCTGAATGCCGCCAACCCAAAAGTTTGTTTATCAGCAGTTGTAATCACAACGTCAGTTCTTGTATTGTTGTTTCGGTAAGTTTAGTGAGTTACTATGTTCTCGGATAAAGACAAAGCAAAGTGTGTTTTATTTATGGCTGAATTAAAATCCGTAATTTTAGTTCAACGTGCGTTTCGACGTGAATTCGGAAGAGATCCACCACACAAAAATAACATAACACGTTCTTTCAAAGAATTCGAAGAAACTGGATCGGTTAAGAAACAGAAATCAACCGGCAGACAAGTGTACCAGACGAAACGGTTGAACTAATTAGACGATCGGCAATTAGAAGTCCTGGGAAGTCTATCCCCCCTTGAAACGTCGAATTAGGTATTCCAAAATCAAAAGTTCACAAAGTTTTACAAAAAAAACTGAAATTACACGCTTATAAAATCCAGATACTGCAGGAATTGAAACCCGATGATGGTGTAAAACGTTACAATTTCGCTGTTGAAATGTCGGACAGAATAAGTGAATACGAATCATTTTTAGTTGATATAATTTTTACAGACGAAGCTACATTCCATGTGAATAGATGTGTTAACAGACACAATTCAGGAATATGGGGCTTTGAAAACCCACACGCAATTATTGAGAAACAACGCGATTCGCCTAAAGTTAATGTTCGGTGTGGTGCGATGAAAAATCGTGTAATAGGGCCTTTCTTCTTTGCTGAAAAAACAATTAATGGAGTTGCATATCATGACATGTTAACCGATTATTGCTTTTCTCAGCCGGATGAACTCGAAAACATTCATCTACTTCATTTCCAACAAGATGGTGCTCCCCCGCACTTCAATGCATCGGTCACGGACGCTTTGAACGAAAAATTTGATCGATGGATAGGCCGGCAAGGACCCATACTTTGACCTCCAAGGAGTCCAGACCTGACACCTTGCGATTTTTTCTTGGAGGGTACCTCAAAAGCGTTGTTTATACACAAAACATTCGCGACCTAAACCGCTTAAAAAACAGGATTAATGAAGCAATGACAACCATTAACGAAGAAATGTTAACTAATGTTTGGAGAGAAGTTGAGTATCGTTTAGACATTTGTCGAGCGACTAAGGGCGCACATATTGAAATTTATTAATTGTGTAAAAAAATGTTTGAGACGACAAATTTGAAAAATAAAAAAACATAAACTGTAAGTAATTCTGTTTTAATTTAAACCATGTTCAAAACCGCTCCATTCTTTTATGATAACTCTGTAATATTAAATCGCAATAAATATTATTTCTTAGTATATCTAAAGTAATTTAGATCTAGAAATTACTGCTATTAGAAATTTCTTATATCCTTCTTCGTATTCTTCTTTTTCTTTAAATGTAATCTTTTATTCACTATTACTGTTATAATTTTTGTAGAAGTTCATTTTATTTACATCTTTATTACCAGCGGGAATTTCTATTTATTATCTTTTATTTTATTTTTTAAATTTTACTTGAATTTATTTCAATTAAATCTGTGGTTACTTCCAGTGGGATAAACTATTTAGCCTGTATAAAACTTAACTTGAAATTAGTTACGGTTGTACTTTCACTGAAATTTCTTTCTAAGGGAAATTGGAATTTCCCTATTTGTGTGTCCACTTTCTCTTTTGGTTTGTCCTCTATTATTATAATTTTTTCTTGTTTAAGTAGCTTCTTGTCTAATGGTATCTTCTTCATTGTATATTTTATCTTCTTTAGCTTTAGATGAAAAAAAAATTATTTAGAAAATAACATTACTATGGCTATAAAAAAAAAATATATAGTGTACATCATACTCAACACTGGTCACGTTTATTATATACTTTTTTAATTTACTGTTATTATTTATTATTGGACTATTATGTTATTTTTCATAGGATAAATCCTTCTTTTGTACTAGGGTTGTCTCTTTAATTCCCTTCTGTATAAATATAATAAAAATTGATTTTCAAAAAATATGTTGGCGATTTAATTTCAGGTGTTTGATTTTGTGGGTATAGTGTATATTTATTGTAGTTGTACGACGGTCACTTAGTAATGTAAATAAAAACGATTATATTTTAGACAGTTTATTCAATAAATTAAATAATTTACCTACTTACTTTTCAATATAACGATTCTTCGATATGAAGTCTGAGCTAATGCTAATGATTTCATTTCTTCGTTGCAGTAAAACTTTATTCCACATAATGATTCCTTGATGAATCCCAACCAAAAGTCTGATGGAGTGAGGGGTAGACTAAGTTGTACGTAACAAAACCTTTCAGTCTACCAGTTTGATGGCTTGAAATGTTGATTGTGTATTGTACAATAATAATTAGATTTACGGTTACAGGACGGTGATCGAACGAGCACTCTGAGGATGCTTTCCGTTTTCATTATTGTCGGCCTCAACTTATTTTCAACGTGTGTTTTAATATTGGATGTTAACAATACTTGTCCTTCCAAAAAATTGCAGAAAATTGAGCTTTTCGGTTCCTAAAAGATCATTAGTATCACTTTACCGACTGATAGTTAAGACTTAAGTGGTTTCTTGTTCGAAAAATAAAATTGATTTACTTTGTATGTCTAGATCACACGACGTCCTTTCAGAGATCAGCAAGATTGCTTTCCTTGTTATTAGCTAAAAAGAGGTCATCTAGTGCAGGATTGTCCGTTATCCATATATTACGTCAGGTGCTGAGGTTCTGAATTTTTTAGCAAGTAGGGAGTAGCCTTCCCTTTGGGGGAGAATTCGTCATTTTCGAGGATTAGTTTTGCATTTTGATGACATATTGAGCAGCTTATTAAGTGTACTTAAGACAGAATATACAAGTAAATGCCTTAACAACAATTTCTTTTTTAGTGGGATAAATGAAAAGGAAACTCGGCAATTCACTTATGAAGCCTTCTATGTTCTGGATTAACTTTACTAGTGTTCTTTTATCCATGATGCTGTATCAGGAATTTGAGTCTGGTTTTCCGGTTGGATGGATACAACTTTTGTTTTTTTCTTTTTCATTCCGCATCAACTTCTCTTCTGATATGTGGTGGTGCTATGTTAACATAAGGATACGAATATTGCTCTGGCGTGGCTTTAAATATTCAGACGTAGACGAACCGCTTGATTCAATGGAAGGTCCAGTTGCCCGTGCGGGCAGATGAATGCCGTACTTAAGTAGAATATTCGCCTATACCGAAAACTCTAGAGTCAAGGGTGATTCTCTAATTATTTTTTTGCATACCGGTGTTCTTTGGTGGTTGGGTTTTAATTAACCACACATCTCAGAAATGGTCGAACTAGACTGTACAAGACTACACTTCATTTACACTGATACATATCATCCTCATTCATCCTCTTAAGTATTACCTGAAAGGTAATTACCGAAGGCTAAACAGGAAAAAGAAAGAGAAAGAAAGTAGAGTTAACTAACTTACCCTCAAGTTAAGTAGTAAATTAAAGATATTCATTAAGGAAAAAACAGATTTATCCTTTTACTTCATTATTATATTTCTCCCTCCATGGCAAAGAAATAAGTTATGAATTTTTTGTCGTCAAAGGTGTGTGGACTTTAGTTTCCGAAACTACTATTATTCTGTCTTTTGTAGTTTAGTTTCTTTTTCAGGTTTCTATAAAGCTTGAATACTTTGTTATTTATCAATATTATTTTTTGCAATCATGAGGAAACGAACAATGCGGGTTCCAGAGGGCAGAACCGTCTGGTAGATGGGAATGGCGATTTTAGCGAACTCTGCAGGTGCCAAAGCGCCGTTCCCCTGCAACACGGGAATGGCGAGGGAAGCGAGCTCTGAGGCCATGGGGTAAGCCCAGTGGCCCTGAGCAGCCAATGAATTGGCTCCGGGGTTCGTCTGGGCCCTGAAGGTTCAGGTTCTGGCTAGACGGACCGGCTAGTTTTAAAATAATTGTAAATCAGTTGTTTGAAATTTATGATAACTTATGTATGAATTTAAAAATATTCTTCTTGTATAGATTTTAAAAAACTACATTTATTTTCTTTTTATCTGTTGGTCAATCCTGATATTACAAAATATTTTGTGGTATCTGCGTCGAATTCTGAATATCTTTACTTTTTTTAATTTTATTTTCTAACGTGGACACTGCAATCTTTTTAATACTGAACAATAAACAACTCCCTCCACGGACCAATGAAATAGGGATGATGTGTATGACGTAGATGAAGTGTGTCTTGTACGGACGTAGGCCGCCTATTCCTGAGACGTATGGTTAATTAAATTGTTAAACAACTGATTTGTGACGACCAGTTAACCACTACACCAGCCCTACTTTATCTGTTAAAAATCTTATTTGGGCACCACATAACTTCCTTGGACGCCTATTAAATTACACATACACATATTTTTTAAATATCAAATATTTATACAAATTAAATAAATTAACAATTAATATAATCCACCTTACCAGCACGTTGATACATTCTCTAGATCTTTCGGCTAACTTGGAAGCCATTGTAAGCAGTTAAAATTAATGCATTAAAGTCAAAGTTTAAAAATCATAGTTAAAATTTAAAAACAGTCATGACTGTCCCGGTCCTACTAGTATACTGAAAGAATATAATACTGTTTTTAAATTTTAACTATGATTTTTAAACTTTGACTTTAATGCATTAATTTTAACTCTTGTTGATGGATTCCAAATAACCAGAAATATCTACAGAACGTATCAACATGCTGGTAAGGTGGATTATGTTAATTGTTAATTTATTTATTTATTAGCGGTACCATGTTTGAGAAATTAATTTATACAAGTTACCACAATTTTAACTGAAATATTATAATAGAATAAAAGTCCCTTTATTACTCTTTAAAGAAATGCCTTATATATCTAATACTATGTTTTTTTTTTGAAATTATTATGGTTTCAAAAAAAAATAAAACAAAAACGAATAATCAGATGTTTCACCAAATCTGAATGTGGACACCATATGACTTCCTTGTACGCGTATTAAATTACATATAAACATTTTGTAAAATGAAAAGTACATAAAATTTTATTTCATTAATAACTTCTGATATTTTTTCATATATTAATTTTTACTGTTATTATTAAATAATTATTTATTTTAAAAATTTGTTTACGATCACGAGTTAAAAATGATTAATAAATCGATATATTTAAATTTAAAAAAATGAAGAAAAGGAGATGATGTCTGATTGAACCGATGTGCCCTTCCCTTGATCCAAATATTTTTCATTATTAAAATTTCGTTTGGCTATAACTCTGGAACCAATGAAAATAAGTACCACTTATGATATATCGTTGAAAAGCTACCGATGAGGGATTATTACGGCAGTTAAGAAAAAGTAAAAAATCCACATTTTTTGTTGGATTTTGGGTTTTTTTTTAACTTTTGGTTCAGTCGATTGGAATTAAAAGGGGAGGTGCACAACTAGGTATTACAATAGTCCTAAATCCAAAATTTCAACATATTACGGCTAATCGTTTTTAAGTTATGCGAGGTACGTACATACATACCGTACGTACAGATAACACTCCGAAACTAGTCAAAATGGATTCAGGGATGGTCAAAATTGATATGTCTGTTGAAATCTGAAAACCGAAATTTTTCGCGATCACAATATTTTCTTTACTTCGTACAAGGAAATACAAATTAAAATAATAGCAAAACCTTTGAGATTAATTTTTACAAGTGTAAACAAATAAAAAATACAACAATTTTACGGTAATAATTATATTTAATTTTTATAAAACGTTTTGATAGTTTAGAAATAAAAGTTAAATATACAACTAATTATGAGGTAATTAAAGTTATGTTCTACTGGTCCGTTAATAAACTCGCTTCGTAGAATGTAAATATTATATTTTATTACATTACAGTATAAAATTGTTCTATTACGGTTATTAATTTAATAGTTATGTATAGATTCGCTTTCAGCTTTATAAGGCATGAATTTTCATCTAATATACTCGTATTTAAAGGTTATGCACTTAATACCACGTCTACAATGGCAAACACACTTATAACTTACTCATTCTAGTAATAGCCCAACATATAAATCGTCCAAAACGTTGGTGTTTGTATGTGTGTGTCACACACACATTTTGTATATATATATATATAGATATATATATATATGAGATGTGTATACACTTTAAAAAGAAATAGAAACTTTAATAATACGTTAATGGAATAATTTATTGATGTTTAGCCCATAAGTATGTCAAGATGGAATTATACTGTGAACTCTTGATTTTTAATATGTTATGCTTTGGTCATTGTAATTTAACTTGATGACTATCTTTGCGTCCATATTAAAAAAAAAATTTGGCCTGAAAACAACACCGGATCAGTTACTCGTGTATTCTTCTCATGTTTTCTATATCTACTGGTTATTCTTATATCTATAATATTATATCATGAATTTAAGTTTTATTGTTAGATTAGCTGAAGTATATGTACGTTGTGCTTTGGTAATTTAATACTAAATTACCTCAATTATCTAAGGTTTTTTTATTCTAAACCTTTTACGTTCAAGATAATCCAAATTTTTGATCAGCAAATTAATATTCAGTTTTTTCTTCACGTGATGCATTCCATCTCGGTTGGAGTATAGACTATTAAGTATGAAAACCGCAATTTTAACCTAAAAATAATTTAAGGAAAAAACTTTGGTTTCTTTTTTATAAAATTTGTTATTATACAGTGTCCTTTAAAGGTAAGGTCAAACTCTAGGAAGTGATTCTCCTTAACATACTGAAGAAAAAATGTCCAATGAACATAGATCACTTAAACCAATATGGCAGCCATATTATTTTTTTTTATTATCGTGGTTTCTGAAAAAATTTGATTTAGTTATCAAGTGAGTAAAATAAAAAACAAGATGGCTGCCATATTGGTTTAGGCCTACTTTTAGCAAAACTCTGTTGTTTGTCGACGGATTTTTTCGACTAAGGTGTTGTTTTGTTCACAAAAAAATTCTTCATAATTTTTATAATACAACACTTTGATAAATCTAATAATTCCTAAGATGTTTAAGATTGAGAAATTGAAACGACCGCCATTTTGAAATTTGTCAACGAAGAGCATCTTTATTTTTTCCTATTAAAAAAATATTACATTAAAATAAACTACAATTTTTTTTTTGCGTTATCTCCACCGTTCTTGAAAAATTATTATTATTTTTTTTTTAAAACACAAAGTGGTGGACAAACAGAAAAATATGCGTTTTTGGACCTATGTTCACTAGACAATTTTTTCTTCAGTATGTTAAGTAGAATCACTTCCTAGAGTTTCCTCACCTTTAAAGAACACTCTGCATAGTGATTTTTTTAAATTTCTGTTCAACATTTTAGAAATATCTCAGGTATGTGAATTATTTATATTCAGCCAATAATAAATATTTATGGTTTGCTAAACAATTTAATTATTTTTTTGTTTAGTTTGTAAACTAAAAAAAATTAATTCTTACCTGATTATCTTAAATCAAATTATATTTTATTCGGATATTCGGTTTTAAGAAACTAGAATAAATTTTCTAGAAAATTTTAACCATTAAATTTATTTTTATTTTCTTATAAATATTTCGGTAGTCTCCAGATATCCCAAGCAGCGTACTGGATTCGAAGTCCGTAGGCAGCCGCGTTCCTTGCCCGTGACGTGTAGTCTTGTGCAGACTCAGGTCGACCGTACCTGAGACGAGTAGTTGAAACTCAACCACCAAAGAATTCCGGTATCCGCAAACTACTTTTCAAATCCGAATAATAGCAACTATTTTTATTAGGATTCAAACCGAGAACTTCAAAATCAACTGATTTATAACGACGAGTTTTAACACTAGACCAACTCGGAGGGTTACTATTAAATTAGAATATAAATATGATTTCATTTTTGAAAAAAAAATCTACTGCCCATTTGTTACAAGAGTTTTCAAATTTTTATAGTTTGAAAATTTTAACCGTTTAGAATATTGAATCGTTTTCATTTATCATTTTGATACAGGCAGGAGTGGAGTTGTAGATTTTCTATTACTGAAACATTTATTTTGTATTACAGTAGACCGCAAGAATATTTGGATCCATGACCACAGATGGATGACTACATAATATTATTTGAAAAATGCACATTCATTTTGATTTTTACATTGATAAGAAGAAAACTTATCTCTTCATGTCAAATGTTTAACTTTTTTTTATGAATTAGATTTTTAGTGACTTATTTTGTCACCGTTTGGTTACGGATGTCCGAAAGTAAAGACCATTTTCCTGCGGTTAGGTTTTTTTTTTATAATTTAGATCATATTTTTACTTCCTTGTACGAAGTAAAGGAAGTATTGTGATCGCGAAAAATTTCGGTTATCAGATTTCAACGGAAATATTAATTTTGACCATCCCTGAATCCATTTTGACTAGTTTTGGCGTGACGTCTGTACGTACCTACGTATGTACGTATCTCGCATAATTCAAAAACGATTAGCCGTAGGATGTTGGAATTTTAAATTTAGAACTTTTGTAACATCTAGTTATGCACCTCCTCTTTTGATTTCAATAGACTGGACCAAAAGTGTCCAAAAAGCCCGAAATTAAAAAAAAAATAGTATTTAGACTTTTTATTAACTGCAGTAATAAGCTCTCATTAAGAGCTTTTTAATGATATATCATAAGAGGTACTTATTTTCATTAGTTCCAGAGTTATAGCCCAATGAAATTTTAATTAATGAAATATTTGGATCTTACAAGAAAGAAGGCACATCGGTTCGAATCAGACTTCATCTCCTTTTTTTAACTCCTTTTTATTAATTTAAATATTTTGATTTATTAATAATTATTAAACCGTGATTATAAAAAAAAATATATATGAAAAAAATCAGAAGTTATTAGTGAAATAAAGTCTATGTACTTAAAGATGTGTATATGCAATTTAATAGGCATTGTTACATACGTGTATATGTAAAATAGATCTGCTGAAGCATCTGATTAATTAATATTAATTGAAAATTATAATTTAGAATAGTATTGTTATTTTTGGATTTACTAATTTAATTTTTGTTTAATTTTATTCAATTATTCTGGAATGTCTGTTTAATTTTATCTACATTAAAGTTAACTACAGAGTGACTGAAAAATAGACCCTCACAAGAACAACATACTTGTATATACTGAGGCATATATGCCCGATGTATAATAAGTTGCAAAAAATTCTTATCTTTTAGTTCATTACTCCTCTGATATTTTCGGACAATATTCTCCCTAAGTCGGAGTTGATCATTTGGTTTATTTGTTTTTTTTTTGCCAGTCATTTAATCGCTGTTTGATTTGATATAATTCTTCTGATCTTAATTAGTGTACACGTTCTCTAAGTTTTCAAATTTTCTCTCCCTTTATATTCATCATTTTCTCTTAATCTTTTTATTCTTTCTTTGGTTTTAACACTTTCTTCTTCTTTATATTTATCTTTTTCTCTTAATGTTTTTGTTCTTTCCTTATTTGCAACAATTTCTTCCTGTTTTTTTTTTGTTTGTAACATTTTCTTCCTTTTTATTCTTTCTTTGGTTTTAACATCTTCCTCTTTATATTTATCATCTTCTCTTAATTTTTCTATTCTTCCCTTTTTCTTAACATTTTTTTTTCTTCATATTCATCTTCTTGTCGTTTTTTGAGATATATTTCTTCATGTTATCTTTCTTTTTCCTGTGTGATTATTTCTTTTTCATTTTTCTTTATTCAAAAATAATCAAAAAATAAAAACTGAATATTTCACACAGTAAGATCAAAAATAACTATTTTAACCAGTATACAGGAGTTCACTAAACGCAATAGTTTAATTATTATTAAGTTTTGTTTATACGGCACACCAGAAATATAACATTTTTGTTAATCAGCAACTCACAAAGATACGAATAATACTGATCTAGAAATACGAGTAATTAAGGATCCTAATATTTCATGTAAGATTGTTGAATAAGTAATTTTATAAATATTTGATGTCAACGTAAAAGAGGGCGGTCCAGAAAGTAACTTACATTTGTGCCAATGGCGGAGATGGGTGGGGATAGAGTCGCCATCTTGGCGTCAAAACATTTCTACCCTCAGTACGCATCAAGCTGTCGTAGCGTGTGGACTGTAATTTTTCTACGTTGTGAATTATTGAAATGTGCACTTCAACAGAAAATGCCGCGTGTTGTGAGGTGCGTTCAGTGATTAGGTTTTTACTGGCAAAAAACCTCAAACCAATTGAAATTCATCGGCAACTTTGTGAGATGTACGGAGATGGAATAATAAATAACAGTGGAGTGAGGCAGTGGTGCATTCAGTTTAAAAATGGCCGCACCAATGTTCATGATGAGGACGCAGTGGTCAGTCTAGCCTTATGACTGATGAACTGCCGATGAAATTAACGATAAAATTTGTGAAAATCGCCGCATTACGATTACGGAACTCGTTTCATTTCCCTCAAATTTCACGAAGTTTACTGCATGAAATAGTATTGGGAAAGCTTGGTTATCACATGTTTTGAAGGTGCAAAAAATCTAAGGCGGCAGATTTCTACATACAAGGAATTGAAAAGCTTGTGCATCATTATGAAAAGAGTCTCAATTTAAATGGCCACTATGTAGAAAAGTAGTTTAAGATTGTCCCTTTCAAATGATTGTCCCTTTCTTTTTTTTTTGTTTCTTTTTTTTATTTCTAAACGTATGTTACTTTCTGGACAGCTCTCGTATTTCAGCATTTGTGTAACTGTTCACTTTATTAAAGAATTGGAGGATCGCAGCTCCCTTCCAAATTTAACAAGTTTAAATGAAGTGCAGAAAAATATGTGTGTATGTAATTTAATAGGCGTACAAGGAAGTCATGTGATGTCAACATCAAATTTTTTATGTTAAAATAAAACATAAGCCTGACAAGTTAAAACAAATTTTATGTGAAAGAACAATATTCTCCCAAAAAGCAGTACCGGGACGGTGTTTTGGCTACAGCATTCCTCAGGATATAGAAAAATTAGCTAGTGACTGATCGTTATTGAACTTACCATTAAATAATGTTTCCTTAGGTTTTTTTAAGCAAATTTATTAAATTTAAAATTTTATTTACTTAATTAAATTTTTTAAAGTTATCGTTATAGGCTACTTGTTTTAAAATTAAGGAAAAATACGTTCCTTTAACTTTTTTTAAAATTCTATTCTTTGTCTTTTACGGCCATTTAAAAGATTTTTGCGGATAGCACTTCTCATAATCTGAAACATTTATATCCACTGTTTTAGCTGCATGTTTTCTATTTAAATTCGGTTAAAAAACATAAATAAATAAATAAATAGAGATCATTTTATAAAAATTGGGTCTAAAATCAGCTTTTTGAGTAATGATTTATTCCCATCTCCGATTACTAAATTCAGTAGATTTTTGAAGATGATAACTTTCAAAGCAATGTTTAGAGTTTAGTAATTCATTAGAATTTCTGTCTATTAACAAATATCCATTTGTATAAGTTCTTAATAACTGTGTCATAAATCCTTTTTAATAACACGAATTTTTATTTAAATTTATACCTAATTAATTTTAATTTACTTTTTACTTTTATTTATTATTTTATTGTTAAAAGAACAATAACTTTTTTTTTATTTTTTACTTTTTTAAATAAAATATAAGTACTGATAAACTAGTTATTTACTGAACAGAGTTTTTTCTACGACCCTCTTTATTTGAAAATGTCGAGGTTTCGCACTTTTCTTTATTTATTTCGAATTTTGGAGATTAGAATGATCGGTTTAATTCGCTACGTACTTTAATTATTAGTCTTATTATATAACCGCTGGATATAAAGTAGAAATCCAGAGAAATCTATATACCAGATAACATAATGGATGCATTGATTCTATTTGTTTCAGCATCTTCACCAAAATGGCGTATTTATATCTAATCTAAAATGATAGAATCAAATATTGGGAAAAAAAGATTAAAAAAAATGGAAAAATAAATGGATGATGATAATGAATTGTTTAAAAAAAGGAAAAATCGCAGCTGAGTGTACTCTGAGAACAGTTTCAACTCCTGATAACAGACAATTAGTTCAGCAAATAAATAAACTTTGGAAATCTCAGAATTCTTATCAATAATAGGAATATTACATCATAATTCAGTAATTTTAATTTGTTCATTTTAAGTATATGAATGTAAGAAAATTCTGTTTCTTTTAGAAAGATTTATTTTTTTTGAAGGAGATTAAATTAAAAAAAAAATTAAAAAAATTAGAGAAATGTATCTTTATAAGCAGAAGTTAGTTTGGATAGTCTATCGGATAATGGAGATAGCTTTATAATGGAAATTATTTTTTGGAAATGATGCTACAAAACGACTGTTAGAGATAAAATGAGAATGAGATTATAAATAACGAACTACATTTAAACATTTATTTTAGATTATATTGAAAGGAAACAGCTTTGATGATATGGTCAAATTGGATGGACTTCAATATATTTCCAAAACACGTATAAGAGTGGATTCCGGGTAAAAGAAGGAAAAGAAGTAGATTTTGACTTAACTGGAACGATGGTGTAATTTCAGTCATTAGAATACTAGGCGTAGATGAAACATAGTCAATGGTGGAATATACTCGTAGAATTCGGGGAATTGCCAATAGAACCTCATTTTTTTTTAGGATCTCATATTTTTATTAATTTATTTTTTTTTGTAATTCTTCAAAAAGATGAAAACATACTGATTTCTTATAAATGTTTTCCTGATAACTTGTAAATAAATAAACTATTATAAAAAATTGATAAAAATGATTTTTTTTTAACCTCCGAGACCAACGTTAAGTATTGCTTCAGAGGAGGATGAGATGAATGATTTGTGTGTGAAAATGCGTGACCGGGATTCGAACCTGGGATTTCCGGATGAAAGACCGAGACGCTACCACTCGCGCCACGTCGGCCGGCTGAAAATTATCTAGATAATACTAAAATACTGTATCGAACCAGAATTTTTTGGTTGGGCACAGTTTTGATTATTGTAATTCTGATTTACATTTTTTTAATTGTTAACATGGTAGGTTATGTAATTATGCTGCGAATTTCTTATTCTAGGTTTTTTCTTTTATACGAAAATTGATTGTGGTGTTCTTCAAGGTGAAATTTTAGCTTAGTTTTGGAAAAAATTCAAATTTTATTTTTACAATTTTGTTGTTAATAATTTCATAAATAATATTGTCATAAAAAAAATTGTATGGACTGTAATAATGTAGGCATAATATAGTAAGTTCTTTTAATTACTAAACTATAAAAAAGTTGGTCAGTACGTTGTTAAAAAGATTGTTACTAAGTTTTAAAGAAAGAGACTAAATGCTTATTCCAATTATTTAAAAGTCATAACTATTATTATAATTGTGGGTAAAAAACTACGGTTTAACATTTAAAAAAAAAATATATATATATATATATATTAAAGCAAAACATAAATATATATATTTATGTTTGTGTTATTGAAAAATTAATAAATGGATTGGCAAGAAATTTTTAATCCTAAATCTACCAATTTTTATGTATTTGTAAAACTAACGTTTGTTCATAAAACATATCATCTTTTATACAAAGTTTTCTTGGTTTTCCTATGCATAGTCGGGAAGGATTTTCTTGAGATTTTATATGCAGATTCCCTTCTTGACGTCAACTATATTAGAGAAATAGTTGATACAAATAGTATATAATGTAAATAAATTGTCACCATCAGTTTACTTACATTGCCTGATGCTACTTAAATTCAGTGTTAACATAAGAACAACCGGTGTGTTAAAAAGGCTGGGGCCACAGAGTTTTATACATACATATATAATACAAACACACACACAACTTACATGCAGTAAAAGTCCCGTTTATGCGAACCGTGGACCAATCCTACATTAGGTTATACAGAAGGTCGTATGATATTATGCAACAGTTGTGGTTTTAAAGCCTGCATTATAAGTTATCTCTTCTGTAGCAAAAATCACTCACTGCTTGCTGGTATAACTTTTTATTCTTTTTATTTTATTTATATTTGCAAATTATACACGTTGCAAAAGTGTTTTATTTAAATAACAAAGGTTTTTTTGAAAGTAAAGAAATTATTGAAAAAACAGAGATGCCAGATAAAAAAAAAGTGTGCTAGCCTGATAAAAATTTATGTATCTTTTCGTAAATAGGTAACCAGAACGAATCGCATTAAAATAAACTTTGGTTTATATGAAAAAAAAAAACGTATTATGTATAATAATTTTTTTTTAGAATATTAGGTACTTACGTATTAACGCCACTGCAGCTACAGCTTTATTTAAAAACATAGTCAATCGGATTTCGGTGGAAAATGAACAGTCTATTAATTTTAATAAATGGTTTTTATATTTATTTATTTTATAAATATAATTTAACCAAACTTAACCTACGCTCGCTTCGCTCGCTAACGTTGACTAATGTATCACCGTAATTTTTTGAGTATTTATTTAATAAATTCAGTAATTATTTATTATTTAAATAATCAAAACACTCCTGTTAATTAGTCAAGGTTAGCGAGCGAAGCAAGCGTAGGTTAAGTTTGGTTAAATTATATTTATAAAATAAATAAATATAAATAACCATTTATTAAAATTAATAAAGAGACTGTTTTGAATCTATGTTAAACTCTATATCGGCCCATTTTCCACCGAAATCCGATTGACTACTTTGTTTTTAAATAAAGTTGTAGCTGCAGTAGCGTTAATACGTAAGTACCGAATATTATAATCATTTGATATTAATTATTTTACATATTAAAAAAATACAGAGAAATCATGTTTAATATACATTTGCCTATAAATAAATATATGATGGCAGTTTCAAAAGTAAACTACATTAGTGCTGCCATGTAGACAAAATTTTTTAATAATGTGCACGTTTATTGCAAGGTTAAAACTTTTATAATACAGATGGCAATGGTTATTCATCAATACTGTTTTCTTAGAATATAGGTTAATTTATTTTCAAAATATTACGATCGAAACGAATATAAAAAAGTATGAGTAGTTTTCGATTTTTGAATACAAAACAAATATAGTGAGAGCATATATCACATTAAAAATTCTGATTGTAAGTTAATGGATAGAAAAGAAGCTTATTAATTTCCTTATATAATGCGTATATCATTGTTAACCATATACAATTCTTTGTACAAGGTGACGCACGATAAATTAAAACATTTGTAAAGTCGATTATAAATAATTGTTTTTTACCTGGTTTTCATATTGTGCAAGCGTAATACCTATTTCTTGGAAATACCGGTAGATGTCGCCTAATCTTTGTATTCGCTTCTAATTCCGCAACACATCAATTATTGTTGAGCTATGGCCGATCACGGACGTATCTCTAATTCACAACGCATTAAATGTATTTTATGCTGAATAAAAAAACGTTATAGTGACACAACGATAATTTCGAGCTCATTTGAACACTCGATGGACTCTAGCAAGAAACACTATTTTCCGTTTGTACCGTAAACTTAAGGAAGAAGGCTGCGTAAAAGAAGATAAATGACCAAAAGCAGCTTCCGTTCGTTCTCCGGAAAATATCGAAGCACTTCGATTTGTCATACAGTGTAGTCCGGGAAAGCCTACACGGTGAGCTTTACGAGAAATGGGAATATCTTGTCTTACAGTATAAATAATATTACTCAGTGATCTCAAGCTATTTATATACAAATTGACTATCCTGCATAAGTTGAGTTGACTAAGGGAACTAGGACTAAATTTCATTGTTGCGATCTACATGTTTGGTGGTATGTTATGTTTATTTTGCCTCGAATTACGAGACATTCACGAAATTGGCTCATAATATGTAGAACTAGGCGCGGGGTTCGCGCTTCCGCGAGCCCGGTTAGCTAGTTTAGGGGGATACGATGCGGGACGTTCAAGATGTCGGGACGAGGCCTACAGTGAAGGCAAAGCTAAGTTAATAAATCACCGATGAAAATATCTACCGAGGCATTTACATCGGTGGCATCCCGGTAAGGTCAGGCTTATTACTATGAGACGTAAAAAGTCAGAGGCCGATAGACGACTCCCGTTAAAGCCCAACAGGACTAGGAACGGGGGAGGTGACCGGAACGTCACTAGGCGGTTGTCTTCCCTAAGGAGATGGGATGTCTTGTATAAGATCCCGTTAAATCTGTGAACGGGGGGGGGGGGTTCGACCGGAAATTTCACAAGGCGGTATCTTCCCCTACGGGGTTGGGATGTCCTGCATAAGTTAACATAACCTAACAAACAAATAAGATTGGAATTTACACAATGATCAGAAGGGAAAGATGTTTATTCAACACTTGGTTTTTAGACCAAACCTACTTTGTTAACCGATTGTTAACAAACAAAATGTCCACTTTTGGGCGATAGCAGCATCACAAATCGTGATATGGGCCTAAAGTAAACGTTTGGGCAGCTTTATCACAGATTTATAGGATTAATGTTTTTCGACGATACAGTTAATTCTTAACATTATTTGAATACGTTAAGGAATAATTTTCTACCCAATCTGCTCGCGACTGAGTTGCCTATATAGATAGTCAATGGTTTATGGAAGACGGTGCAACCTCTCCCACCACTAATGTTGTGTTGGGTTTTTTAAATTCAGTTTTTGGTAATCGCGTAATTTCAAATCCGTATTCGGGCCACCACAATGGAGGTTTCTTTTGGTCACTTTTTAGCTCGCATTTAAATTCTTGTAACTTGTTTTTAAAGAGATATTTAAAAGAGAAAATTTTCTTGTTAAGAGCTAAAAATCTTATGGAAATGCCTACATGGATAGTCACTTGTGTGAAGAAATTCAATAAGACTTGAGTCGCAGAATCATCAGAAACGGGTACATTTGCCTTGAAGAGATTGTTAGGTTGTTAGGAATTGGAGGGCGATTAATCAAATTCACCCCTTTTATAAAAACATTTAATAAAATTATCAGCGTTTTTTAAATTGAAAGGATCAATCAGCGTATACAGAATATGTTACCTGCATGGATGAACAATAACGACATAAATATGTGATCAGATGGTTTGCTTTTTCTTCATTTTTTTTATAAAAATATCTTTATACATTTTTTACCATCAATGCGTGCTGAATGCGGTGAATTTGATTAATCACCTTCAATTTTGAAGAATAACATGTATATTTAACGAGGTTAGTGAGCGTATGTTATGTTTGCTTAAATTTAAACTTCTTTTTGTACGAGGGTTTCTCATTATCTATTTACCTTAGAGATTGGTATTGGGTGATTTTTTTTTTAAATTTCATGTTATCGTCTCAGCCCCACCAGAGCTTATGCATGTTTGTCGACATATACCGGCGAAGGTCCGACTAAGCAAATATTTCGGTCTTTCACTGACGAATTTGGTATGTGTTTGCATTAACCGGAGAATATTGACATTCTCTAATCTCCAGTCAAAAAGAGACTGGAATCATCATCCCCATCCGGAACATAAAAGAAAACTTCCAACGTTAGTCTTATCAAATTTTACTTCCATCTGTCAAAAGTATTCTTGGGGAAATAATTTTTTTATTTCCAAATTTTTTTTTGTACATTCCGAACTAGTAAATATAAAAAAAACTCTACCTTTCATTAAAAGGAAACAACAATTTGTAAATATTTCAAGTAAAGACACTGTAAACGTAGTTAAAATATTAATTCGTATAAATTGGTGTATATTTGGTTAAATACAATTTTGAAAGTTTCGTTAAAGCAAATATTGTCACAAATATTTTAGTTGGCAGTGACTGCGAGCATTTTTTAGTGACTGAAAAATATCTATTCCTTGTTAAATAAAACGACAAGCTGTTGATGAAAATTTACGAAAATTATTAGTTTCGTTAAGACTAACGATTACAACAGGTCAAGATTACAACAAAAAGAGACGATGCATTAAAAACATTGTTCATTATTACCTTCTAGTACCCCACGCATAATTTTACTCTTCAGTCGCTTTGTAACATTTGCCCAAGTTCAACGTCTGTACCATGAAATTTCATGATGTACGCTACTCGCCCTCACCATGATAACAAACCAAATTTAAGTAATGGCTCCTGTGTCACTTTTAATAGAGAACTCAGATATAATGTGAAATTCATTTATTTTTAATTAACACACAAAAGTTCAATTTTATTACATGTAGATATTGGTTTGCTACAACGAATTACGTTACTCGTTTATGTATGGAAATTATAAAAAGATAAAATTTTGTCTTTAAATCTTTGTTACCTGGAACACATTTTACCCGATTATGGTGATGAAATCTCAAAATAATTCTGTTTATTATTAATTTTTTTAAATTAAATTTCAAGACCCTTATAGCAGCTATCTGTTACAAAGTCATTTAGTCCGCACAGTTTAAGTATTTTTATACGAAAAATGATGTAATGAAAATCATGCTTTTGTACTGAGCTTTATTATTCAACTAATAATCAAGTTATAAGAATAAATTTATGCTTAAAATTCTATAAACATAAATGGTAAATTAATTGCTCGGTTGGATTTTTACGCGAAATCTATGCAAACAAGCAAACACAGAACATTCTGATTCATACATAAGGATATCCATTTAATAGATATTTTTGCTGTAATTAGGTAAATAGGTTCAGCAGGTACTTTTACATTTTTTAATGATTCTTAACTTTTTTTTGTTGATTCACCGACTAGTTTTTCAGGGTGTCTCGTGAAGAACGGAGAAACATTCAGGGCATGTTCTTATAGTGAAAGTAATGAAAAAAGATCATATAAACATAAATCTGAAAACGTTTTTGGAGTTATGGCTAGCGAAAGATTTCGTCCGGATTTCAGTTCTAATAAAATGAAGCCCTACTGTAATTTTTGGGACCCAAATTCAGAAGTAAAGTTGGTAGTTTCTCATGTAATTTGAGCTGGAAAATAGGTTAAAACTGGTCCCAGAACTGTAACTTCAGTAGTTTTTAAGATATCCGACGTAAAACACAAAATTTGGTGAAGAAACAGTTGTTAGATTTGTAGTACAATGGCTTTGTTAAATGATTAATAAATGCGGAAGATCTAGTAAAAAAAATTGTAGAAAATTTAATTCTGAGAAAATTAATGTAAAACAGACAGTAAAAATTAAATTATAACTTTTAAAAATCGGTTTGTTATTGAAGTAAAACAGACAAAAAAATCGTATTATTCTGTAAAATTTTTGCTAGCCGTAACTCAAAAACAAAGCGTTTCCAGACCTATTTTTATATGATCTTTTTTCATATTATTTTCACCAGTAGAAAATGTGCTGAAATTTCTCCGTTACTTCGTGGGACAATACATATATAATAAATAACTTGTTTTAATTTTGACTCGAAGAATACGAGAATCTTGTAGAGAATTGACAGGAGAACTTCAAATTAAAAAAAAAAAAAAACATCCATCACAGAGAGAAGCCTTAGCCTTAATTTACGCATCGTAGTAGCCTATTTATTTATTCCCTACATTAATTTTATTATTTTTATTTAGATACAGGCTTTTCACCTTTTGGGTTTCTTTTGAATGAAATTTTTTCACACAGAATAACAACTTCAGTTACAGTAATTCGAAATTCCCTCTTTCACAATGTACACAGCACTCTGCCTGACGTAAAATATTTCCGATGGTTTTTCATATCCTCTCAGGATCGTTTCGTATAAATTCAATAGCATTTCGTATTTTAATGAGTAACTCTTCTTTAGTATTAAATACTTTTTGTTTGTATGCTATCATTTTCAAACGGTCTCAAATTAAGTAATCTAGGGACGTTAAGTCAGACGTTCCTGGTGGCCAATCGATTGGTCCACCACATCCAGTTCAGTTTAAGAAATTAGCATTCAAGTGATTTTTAGCTGCTAAAGAAAAATGTGGCGTTACTACACCATCGCGCTGGAAAATCATTTGCAATCTAGTTTGCAGGCGGAAAGGATAAAGATTTTCTTTCAAGGATGCACCACACTTTATTTTCTGATAAATAAGTGCGGCATGAAATTCACCTTGTACTAGTGCCTAGGCTAAGCTGAATCGGCTGAATCACACGATGTTCATGATTAACACAGCGATTTATTAGGCGTTCAATAGAAAACGAACACGTTGGAAATGATTCTTTCGTTCGTGAATGCTGATACACCGAAGCATCTTTAAAAAGAATATTTATTAAATACCAAAAGAATGATATGATTTTCTGACAATTCTTCTCATGCTTTGCTACAGTAAAAAACCAATTTTTGAGAAGTTTTTATTGGCTGTATTTACATTAGTTTTCTCAGAATTAGACTCTCTACAAGTTTTGTAACTAAATCTTCCACATTTATTAGTCATTTGACAAAGCTATTGTACTACAAATCTAAAAAAATATATATTTATCGGGTCCATATTTTGTGCTTTACGTCGAATATCTTAAACACTACTGAAGTTACAGTTCTGGGACCTATTTTATCCTAATCCCAGCTCAAGTTACATAAGAAACTACCAACTTTACTCCTTAATTTGAGCCCCAAAAATTATAGTAGGGCTTTCTTTTATTAAAAGAGCTGACATCCGGTTGAAAACTTTTGCTAGCCGTAACTCGAAAACAAAGAGTTTCCAGACCTATGTTTATATGAACTTTTTTCATTATTTTCATCTGTAGAACATGTTATGAAAGTTTCTTCGTGGGAAACTCTGTATATTAACCTTCAAATTTACAACTTAAAAGCTAAATTTCTTAAAATCTGTTAAATTTGTCTTTTTTTTTTGTCTATAGTCATTTGACTGGTTTGATGCAGTTCTCCAAGATTCCCTATCTAGTGCTAGTCGTTTCATTTCAGTATACCCTCTACATCCTACATCCCTAACAATTTGTTTTACATATTCCAAACGTTGCCTGCCTACACAATTTTTCCCTTCTACCTCTGTCCTTCCAATATTAAAGCGACTATTCCAGGATGCCTTAGTATGTGGCCTATCAGTCCGTCTCTTCTTTTAATTTTAACTATATTTTTCCAAATGCTTCTTTCTTCATCTCTTTGCCGCAACACCTCTTCATTTGTCACTTTATCCACCCATCTGATTTTTAACAATCTCCTATAGCACCACATTTCAAAAGCTTCTAATCTTTTCTTCTCAGATACTCCGATCGTCCAAGTTTCACTTCCATATAAAGCGACACTCTAAACATACACTTTCAAAAATCTTTTCCTGACATTTAAATTAATTTTTGATGTAAATAAATTATATTTCTTACTGAAGGCTCGTTTAGCTTGTGCTATTCGGCATTTTATATCGCTCCTGCTTCGTCCATCTTTAGTAATTCTACTTCCCAAATAACAAAATTCTTCTACCTCCATAATCTTTTCTCCTCCTATTTTCACATTCAGTGGTCCATCTTTGTTATTTCTACTACATTTCATTACTTTTGTTTTCTTCTTGTTTATTTTCATGCGATAGTTCATGCGTAGGACTTCATCTATGCCGTTCATTGTTTCTTCTAAATCCGTTTTACTCTCGGCTAGAATTACTATATCATCAGCAAATCGTAGCATCTTTATCTTTTCACCTTGTACTGTTACTCCGAATCTAAATTGTTCTTTAACATCATTAACTGCTAGCTCCATGTAAAGATTAAAAAGTAACGGAGATAGGGAACATCCTTGTCGGACTCCCTTTCTTATTACGGCTTCTTTCTTATGTTCTTCAATTGTTACTGTTGCTGTTTGGTTCCTGTACATGTTAGCAATTGTTCTCCTATCTCTGTATTTGAACCCTAATTTTTTTTAAAATGCTGAACATTTTATTCCAGTCTACGTTATCGAATGCCTTTTCTAGGTCTATAAACGCCAAGTATGTTGGTTTCTTTTTCTTTAATCTTCCTTCTACTATTAATCTGAGGCCTAAAATTGCTTCCCTTGTCCCTATACTTTTCCTGAAACCAAATTGGTCTTCTCCTAACACTTCTTCCACTCTCCTCTCAATTCTTCTGTATAGAATTCTAGTTAAGATTTTTGATGCATGACTAGTTAAACTAATTGTTCTGTATTCTTCACATTTATCTGCCGCTGTTTTTTTTGGTATCATGACTATAACACTTTTTTTGAAGTCTGACAAAAATTCCCCTTTTTCATAAATATTACACACCAGTTTGTATAATCTATCAATCGCTTCCTCACCTGCACTGCGCAGTAATTCTACAGGTATTCCGTCTATTCCAGGAGCCTTTCTGCCATTTAAATCTTTTAATGCTCCCTTAAATTCAGATCTCAGTATTGTTTCTCCCATTTCATCCTCCTCAACTTCCTCTTCTTCCTCTATAACACCATTTTCTAATTCATTTCTTCCGTATAACTCTTCAATATATTCCACCCATCTATCGACTTTACCTTTCGTATTATATATTGGTGTACCATCTTTGTTTAACACATTATTAGATTTTAATTTATGTACCCCAAAATTTTCCTTAACTTTCCTGTATGCTCCGTTTATTTTACCAATGTTCATTTCTCTTTCCACTTCTGAACACTTTTCTTTAATCCACTCTTCTTTCGCCAGTTTGCACTTCCTGTTTATAGCATTTCTTAATTGCCGATAGTTCCTTTTACTTTCTTCATCACTAGCATTCTTATATTTTCTACGTTCATCCATCAGCTGCAATATATCGTCTGAAACCCAAGGTTTTCTACCAGTTCTCTTTATTCCGCCTAAGTTTGCTTCTGCTGATTTAAGAATTTCCTTTTTAACATTCTCCCATTCTTCTTCTACATTTTCTACCTTATCTTTTTTACTCAGACCTCTTGCGATGTCCTCCTCAAAAATCTTCTTTACCTCCTCTTCCTCAAGCTTCTCTAAATTCCACCGATTCATCTGACACCTTTTCTTCAGGTTTTTAAACCCCAATCTACATTTCATTATCACGAAATTATGGTCGCTATCAATGTCTGTTCCAGGGTAAGTTTTGCAGTCAACGAGTTGATTTCTAAATCTTTGCTTAACCATAATATAATCTATCTGATACCTTGCAGTATCGCCTGGCTTTTTCCAAGTGTATATTCTTCTATTATGATTTTTAAATTGAGTGTTGGCAATTACTAAATTATACTTCGTGCAAAACTCTATAAGTCGGTCCTTCTTTCATTCCTTTTGCCCACCCCGTATTCACCCACTATATCTCCTTCCTTGCCTTTTCCAATGCTTGCATTCCAATCTCCAACTATTAATAAATTTTCATCTCCTTTTACGTGTTTAATTGCTTCATCAATCTCTTCGTATACATACTCTACCTCATCATCATCACAGGCGCTTGTAGGCATATAGACGGTAACAATCGTTGTCGGTTTAGGTTTTGATTTTATCCTTATTACAATGATTCTATCGCTATGCGTCTTGAAATACTCCACTCTCCTCCCTATCATCTTGTTGATCACGAAACCTACTCCTGCCTGCCCATTATTTGACGCTGAGTTAATTACTCTAAAATCACCTGACCAAAAGTCGCCTTCCTCTTCCCACCGAACCTCACTAATTCCTACTATATCCACATTTATTCTATCCATTTCCCTTTTTAAATTTTCTAGCCTACCAACCTTTTTTAAGCTTCTAACATTCCACGCTCCGACTCGTAGAATGTTATTTTTTTAATTTTCTGGTGACCCCTTCCTTAGTAGTCCCCACCCAGAGATCCGAACGGGGGACTACTTTACCTCCGGAATATTTTACCAAGGAAGGCGCCTCCATCATTGCTATATGAAAATGCAGAGTCACATTTTCTTGGATAAAAGCAGCTGTAATTTTCCATTGCTTTCAGCTGCGCAGTACTCAGAGGACTGAGTGATGTTGATATGGCCGTTTAAGTCATTCTGCCTCACGCCCCTAACAACTACTGAAAGAGCTGCTGCCCTCTTTCAGGAATCATTCCTTAGTCTGGCTCTCAACAGATACCTCTCCGATATGGTTGCACCTTCGGTCCAGCTACTCTGTATCCCTGAGCACTCAAGCCCCCTCACAAACGGCAAGGTCTCATGATTCATAGAGGAGGACCTTTGTCTAAAATATTGGTTTTTTAGCCCTTTAAATATGTGGTCACTATTGTCCAAAAGATTTAGGTCAGTGATTTGGATTGTCGTTATCTCGTTCATATTTTTTTTATTTTTTACAAAATACTTTAATTTCCTGTTTCACTGTATTAGGCCGAATATGTTGTGTACAAATGAATTTTTAATATACAAGAGTCCTTTGAATTTTGATTAAATATTTTGTTTGTATTATCTCAATACATAAGAGTAACCTTTACTAGATGTAAATCGCAGTTGAACTCTGTATATCTCCAAGAGTTTAAACATTGATTTGGATACAGCTACCTTACATTCACTTTTTTTTTTTAACTTCCGGGACCACCGTTACGTATTGCTTCAGAGGATGAGTGAATGAAAATTTTTTTGGTAGGTAATATGCCATGCCTGACCGGGATTCGAACCCGGGACCTCCGGATGAAAGGCCGAGACGCTACCACGGAGGCCGGCATCCTTCATTCATTTGAGAATTGAGAACTTTTGTCTAATAATCAGTACATACTTTCAACTTAAAATCATTCTGCTTCATTTTTCAATTCTATATGCTTCTTTAACGCGAGATGTCGATCCAGCTACATTTCCCAAGTATTTCATATCTTTTGATTACCGCAATTCTATTTTATTCAGTATAACGTGAAGACAAATTCATTTACGAAAAGTGGCTTTAAAATACAATAATTCTTATTTGTTAATTGTAACCTTTTGTTTGATTGGTTCTTCAACCATTAACTTTGTAAGGTGTTAGGTGGAGATTAAATTTTTGACTAATAATAATTAATTTATTAGAAAAAACCAGCTAAAGACCAAAATATTGCTTAAGAAAAATATAAATAACAATTAGAAGGATAAGTTACAGCTATATTTCACAACAATTTTAACATTCGCTTACTTAAAATATCGAAAAATAAATAATTCAGTGCAATTTTTATAAAATGTTATATTGAGATTTATATAATTTTATAAAATTGTAAAAGATTGAAATAACAGTAACAATAATAATAAAAATAATAATTTTATATCCGATTAAATTATGGGATATAAATTATCATTGGAATAATAATTTATGATATTTTTTTTTCTTTTTATTCGTAGAGATCTTTCTGTTGTAAGAAAACTGGAGATTTAATTGAATTCCAATTTTTGAAGAATAGTTTGTAAAAATAAACCTCGGTTAACTCCAACTTTCGGATGATCAGGGTTTGGATAATTGGAAATTGATAATAGGTATTCATCTCTCCTTTTTCTGTGTATGTGAATTCTTTAAATCTACTACAATGAACATAACTTTACTACAAGAAATGAGTCGGACTGGATAATTTGGTCGTGTTTAACGGCAATTCGTGTTATTTAAATGAAAGTGAAAGAAAAAAAAATTAATTATATGTAATAAAATTTTAGTATATATACATTTTAATTTAAAATTCCTTTTTAATAACAATGATAACCGGTAGTGGTACATTATTAGATCAAGGTGAATGTTTGAAGAACATATTAATAATAATATATTATTAATTATGTTTTAATAATATTTAAAATAAAAATTGAATAGAAATATAATTAGTACAAGAATTATTACATAAGATTAATTAATAACGGGTGTTTTTTGAAGCGCGGAAGATAAGTCTTTGGCTTTGTTTGAAAATCCAAAAATATTATCCTAACTGTATCAATCATTTTTAATTCTACTAATTTTCTATATTCTTTTCTCCGTTTAATTTTAGATTATTAAAGCATACATTTGGAAATCTATGATGTAATTCTGATGTATTTACATTACATTAAAGGATGCATATTTTATTAATAGGTTTCCATAATTAAAGAACTATCTGACATTCTTGATACTTCGAGATTATTTTACGATTCATTTTCATGTACCGACTGAAAAGTCGAAATTTAATTATGTATGGGAAATTTTAGTATGTGGGAAATATTAAGTAACAATATAAAGTCAATATTATAAACATATTCAGGGTCTTCATAAAAGATGGGGTATTGAACAGGGATTATATGAAAACAAAAATACTTACAGTTGATGTTTATTTACCGAATTTATCATCTGTAACAGTTTTAACTTAACTAATAAATTTCATTATGTGTACCATTTTTTTTTTTTTTTTTTGTTTAACCTCCAGGTCCGCAGTTAAGTAATTATCGCAGAGGATGAGCTGAATACTTTGTAGCGTGTGTGAAAAATGTCATGCTTGACCGTGATTCGAACCCAGGACCTCCGGGTGAAAGGCCGAGACGCTACCACTCGCGCCACGGAGACCGACATTATGTGTACCATTAGTCACTTGGCAATTGTCCAATCGATATTCAGTCTGTCCAAACCCGAAACGACATCTTTTGTTATGATTACAATTCCTTCATTAATCCTTTCCTTTAAGTGACGTAGGTCGCGTATTTTTTGAGAATAAACAGTGCTTTTATATACCTCCACAAAAAAAAAATATTAAGTATCAGATTTGGACTCCTTGGAGGCCAGGGTATAGGTCCTTGCTGGCCTATCCAACGATATACAAATTTTCCAATCAAAGCCTGGCTGACGAATGCATTAAAGTACGAGGATGATTTATCTTGTTGGAAATGAATTCGTTGTATGTTTTCGAGATAATTCAGTTGAGGAAAAAAGTAATTGTTTAACATATCGAGATAAAAATTTCCATTAACACTATTCAGCGAAGAAAACAGCCCGATTACATGATTTTTCATTACACCACGTCAAACATTAACGTTAGGCTTGTCGCAGCGTTTCTCAAAAATTACATGAAGGTTTTCAGATCTCCATATTCGGGAATTGTGTCTGTTAACACACCCTTTAATATGAAATGTAGGTTCATCCATAAAGATTATATCGTCTAAAAATGATTCGTTTTAATTAATTTTGCGGATAATTTCAACAGCGAATTGAAACGTTTTTCTCCATCATCAGGTTTCAGTATATGGATTTTATATGCGTGTAATTTCAATCTTTTGTGTAAAACTTTGTGGATTATTGTTTTCCGAACATTTAACTTGAGGCTCCGATGAGAGACGGGTATGTTAGTACTTCTCATTATAGATTGTCTAATTCATTCAAAATTTCGTCTAATACTCATGGTCTGCCATTTGATTTTTCCTTGAGAAAAGACCCAGTTTCTTCAAACTGTTTGAACCAACGTCGTGTATTATTTTCATTTGGTGGCTCTTTTCCATATTTGTGTCGAAATGCACGTTGAACTAAAATTAGGACTTTAATTCAACCTGCCACAGAACACACTTTGCTTTTTCATGAACAGTGAACATAGTAACAAACTAAACACATCTGAACAATAATACAAAAATTTGTGTGGTGGTTTGAACTTCTGTTACATATACTTTTGGGTTGAAGACTGTCCGGACTACCAACATAACTTCTCAAAATTTTCCTACTGTCTTGATCTTTTTTTTTTCTTTAACCTCCGGGACTACCTTTAGGTATTACTTCAGAGGATGAGAAGAATGGACATTTTTATATCGAGTGAAAATTCCATGCCTGACTGGGATTCGAATCCGGGACTTCCGGATGAAAGGCCGAGACACTACCACTCGCGCCACGGAAGCCGGCTTATTGCCTTAATCTGAATTACACTAACCCCACAATACTTTTATGAAGACCCTGTATTTATAAACCCAAGAAAGGAAATTTCCCCCGCAGGTGGCCAACTCCAATTGTACCCCAACCACCACTATCATAGCTAGCATACGAGTATTAATCTTAACAGTGATAATCTTTCTAGAATATCGTTTTTCTTGAGATTTTAAGCCATGATTATAAATAAAATCTTCCTTCCGTAACCAAATCTGCTCCTAAAGTTATTTCCGGAAGACAGGAAAAACAGAAATAGATCCAGTACGGCTTAAAAGGAAATTTTAATCTATACTTAACTGTAATGAAATATTAAATCTGTTACGTCCTGATAATTATATTATGTTCTTCAACGCTACTGTTTAACCGAATATTCAGCGTAACTGCAGACCTGAAGAATTCTGCAAAAATTAGTTAAACCATAGGAAAACAATTAATGAGCGTCGCTTCAAAATTTTGTTTATAAAATAACGTCAAAGATTATTTACTTATTTTTAAACATTGTCTCTAGCCCCATGCGTTCTTCCGTAGAAATAATCAAACACAGTCTTCTTCAAAGATCCTCATCTATGGGCAAATCAAAGTACCATAGGAGTAAATTAAAGTAGTATAGGTATTATCTTCACGATACCTATAAGCTAAATGAAATTTTGTCACCTATCCTTAATCGATGACTAAATTTTCTTGGACTGTCAACATCAATGTCAACGAATGGTTGTTGTCCACACATCTTTTATTTAATATTTGTGAAATAGATAGTACCAAACGATGCGTAAATCTACTAACAAGAAAAGTGATGCCACTGAAAAAAGGAGTAATCCCAGGTTTATTTTAATAATATCTATCCTCCTAACCTCCATAGGAAAAGACACTCACCTTGTGAGGATCCCGGTCGCCAAAGCATCTCCTCTGTTCCTAGCCCTGATGGGCTTTACTGGAAGTCGTCTTTTAGATCCTCTAAACTTGATAATACAATACAGTCACCAGTTTGGCCTCTGTCAGGATGCCACCGATGCAAATCCCTCGGCAGACATTTCCAACAATGTATTTACACAACCTAGTATCGCCTTCGTATGGTTTCTTCCAACCACGACCACCTTTCATAACTTACACCCTCAACTATCAAATTAACCGATTCCCGGAAGGATGATCCCCCGCGCCTTCCTCTAACATCGAATGTTTCACACAAAAAATCTTCTTATATCTAACTTCAATTAAACTATGTACACAGAGGATTACTTGATTGAATCTTTAAACACCAAAAATAATATCTTCATACCAACGAAATAAGTGTTGATTGCAACAACGATAATGTTTTCCAACAATTCAAGTTACTCAAGTCCTCTTGATTTAGTTAAAAATCAAAAAACAGATTCACAAATTTAATAAGCCTCTAATGGAAATCATACCTATCTCTCTCTGCTCTGGTCTGCTTTTGGGAGCGAGTTCAGTGCCTACATCCTCCCACATCGCAGCTCCATAGCAGAGTTCTCCGTACATCCATTCTCATCCTAATAATGTCTCCATAATTTGCTGTTCTATATCCCTAGCAAATAATTACAGTCTATCTAACCGCTACTTTTTCATAATAAATAAACTAGCATGAAAGGGCCTTCATTTCAAATGGAGCAATATTCTAATAAAACTCACAACATATCATACAACTGAAACTGATTTTAGTTTTAATATAACTGTTGATATTCAAAGACATTGTGATAAAAAGTAAAATTTCATTGTAACCAGCGAATTTTCAAAAGCCACGTTATAGTACAGCAGAATAAAGAAATTAATAAACTTTAATATCTTTTAATAGAATAGGGTGCTGTTTAATTTAAAGATTGGAAAATTGTAACTACAAGCGGTATAGACTTATTATCTCTAATATGCGATAAACACTTAAAATTTTATTTTTAATTATTCATTGCTGCTATTGAACATATATTTTTGATTATGTTGATCCAGATTAAATTCAAATCGATTAAAATATTTTAAGATAACAAATTTTATTGATAAAAAAAGTGTTTGTGTTTAATTTTGGATTTTATCAATAACATTGTTGAAGAAAATTGAGATCTATGAAATGCAGAACTATTGACAATTGTTTAAAATTAATTGGAGAAAAATTTCTGGAGATGAAGTTTTACTCAAAAGTTTGGATATTAGAACAGGATTCGTTAAGACCATTGAGAGAAAAAGGCTCGAATACTTGTACATGAAGTAAATCATCTAGAGAAGTATCGAATTCTATATCTCGTCTTCAAAAAGAAAAATTATGGGAAACCATAATGGTCCAGGTCTATTAAAACTTCTATAGTCAAAGATTTTAAGGAGTCCTTTTCCTTAAGTCAATCTAGTTGTGAAAAACAACCTGAGTTATATTGATGATGTTTACCCATACAAAATTCGGCAAAGATTTCAATAAGATTTACCATGGTGAGACATCGAGCTGACCTTCATGGACTTGGACTTCGCTCTTGGACATACGGTTTTATACTTTCAGGATGATTCAGGAAAATAAGATTGTTTGAATCTTGCACTGAACCATCTTCATGCTTTTTTAATCCACAATAACAAAGAATTTCTTGAAATCAGTTCTAGCGTATTAAAATATCTTCAAAATTCATGCTAATTGTGACGGTGTTAGTTTTAAAAAGTGAATTTACGATAAAAACACTTTCTGATATAACCAACGTTCCATGAAGTAATAATTCAATTCCAAACAATAGAACTCTTCATAAATCACTATAACATTAGCTGTAATTAAAAAACTATCAACTTTTTATGTTCATGTTTTTTACAAAATAATACACACATTTTTATTCGAACATAACAGTTTTTTAATTTTAATAGATCCTAACAGAAAAACATATTACTTAAAAATGCCAATTAAGTTGTTAGATTAAAAAGGCTTAAGTTTAGTGAGAAGAATGAAAAAAACCCTAGTTAAAGGTAGTTAAAATAGGCTTTATTTTTACAATTTTTATCCGTTTAACAGGTTGACTTTAAAAGTAAAAAAATGGAAATTTTTATTTAGTTTTCCATAAGTTTTTTAAGACGAAGTTCAGAATTGAAATAAAATTTTGTTGGTTAATAAAAAAAGATTGTAAAATGAAACAAGACCATCATTGATTTTACATTTTACCATTATTATAAAAGAAGTTTATTCGTTTCAAATTTATAAACTTAAAAAGATAAAATGCGATTATGGAAAACCGAGTGATTGTTTTTTTTTCTCATTTTAACTATTGGAAACCGATAAATTAAGGGTTGTATTTTCTTTTTTTTTTGTCTTCAGTCATTTGACTGGTTTGATGCAGCTCTCCAAGATTCCCTATCTAGTGCTAGTCGTTTCATTTCAGTATACCCTCTACATCCTACATCCCCAACAATTTGTTTTACATACTCCAAACGTGGCCTGCCTACACAATTTTTGCCTTCTACCTGTCCTTCCAATATTAAAGCGACTATTCCAGGATGCCTTAGTATGTGGCCTATAAGTCTGTCTCTTCTTTTAACTATATTTTTCCAAATACTTCTTTCTTCATCTCTTTGCCGCAACACCTCTTCATTTGTCACTTTATCCACCCATCTGATTTTTAACACTCTCCTATAGCACCACATTTCAAAAGCTTCTAATCTTTTCTTCTCAGATACTCCGATTGTCCATGTTTCACTTCCATATAAAGCGTCACTCCAAACATATACTTTCAAAAATCTTTTCCTGACATTTAAATTAATTTTTGATGTAAATAAAATATATTTCTTACTGAAGGCTCGTTTAGCTTGTGCTATTCGGCATTTTATATCGCTCCTGCTTCGTCCATCTTTAGTAATTTTACTTCCCAAATAACAAAATTCTTCTACCTCCATAATCTTTTTTCCTCCTATTTTCACATTCAGCGGTCCATCTTTGTTATTTCTACTACATTTCATTACTTTTGTTTTGTTCTTGTTTATTTTCATGTGATAGTTCTTGCGTAGGACTTCATCTATGCCGTTCATTGTTTCTTCTAAATCCTTTTTACTCTCGGCTAGAATCACTATATCATCAGCAAATCGTAGCATCTTTATCTTTTCACCTTGTACTGTTACTCCGAATCTAAATTGTTCTTTAACATCATTAACTGCTAGTTCCATGTAAAGATTAAAAAGTAACGGCGATAGGGAACATCCTTGTCGGACTCCCTTTCTTATTAGGGCTTCTTTCTTATGTTCTTCAATTGTTATTGTTGCTGTTTGGTTCCTGTACATGTTAGCAATTGTTCTTCTATCTCTGTATTTGAACCCTAATTTTTTTAAAATGCTGAACATTTTATTCCAGTCTACGTTATCGAAAGCCTTTTCTAGGTCTATAAACGCCAAGTATGTTGGTTTGTTTTTCTTTAATCTTCCTTCTACTATTAATCTGAGGCCTAAAATTGCTTCCCTTGTCCCTATACTTTTCCTGAAACCAAATTGGTCTTCTCCTAACACTTCTTCCACTCTCCTCTCAATTCTTCTGTATAAAATTCTAGTTTTTTTGATGCATGACTAGTTAAACTAATTGTTCTGTATTCTTCACATTTTTCTGCCCCTGCTTTCTTTGGTATCACAACTATAACACTTTTTTTGAAGTCTAATGGAAATTCCCCATTTTCATAAATATTACACACCAGTTTGTATAATCTATCAATCGCTTCCTCACCTGCACTGCGCAGTAATTCTACAGGTATTACGTCTATTCCAGGAGCCTGTATTTTCTTATAATATAAAATTTTTATTACTGTCTAGCATCATGATTATATGTTGCTTACACTTTATCAGTTTTCTTTACTTTTTATAATCACTTTTTGTTGCAAACAATTAGAATACTGATCGTTTAATTAGTTCTCAATCCCATAAATAAATTTATCTTGATTTTTTGAAATTAATTATTTGTATTTCTGTATTTCCTTTCAATAAGATCTTTCTTTTTATTCTTTAGTAAAAATATTAATTAAAAAATTTGCTGCAGCATTAATATTTCGTTAAATTTACGTCAATGATTTGTTTTGTTTTTATTTATTAATGATCAGTAATCTTTAATAGATTGTATATATGATATAGGAATGGTCTTTTATTTCATTAGAATAGGAGCTTGTAACATGTACTTTGATATTGGTGAGTTTTAAGCTGGTTGCTTATGTTACAAACAGCTGGAGAGGTATAATGGTGGGAGGGGATTGGTTGTTGTGTGTAAGTGGAGCACTGTGCTAGTAGGACAGTCGCTTCCCCAGAGGTTAAAACCGGTCATAGCATCTGGGTCGTCCGATCTAAACTCCCTTCCTATACCACCAATGCTCTCTCTACCAACCCTATCACCCCTTCCAGTATAACTTCCAAGCAAAAGGGAAATTTATATTACTTCTTGCTTGCACCCTTTACTCCTCTCTACGTTACACTGTTATTACTCATTATTATTTTTATTATTACTTATATATTCTTTATTATATCCTGAAACTGAATAAATATAAATTTCATTATCAAACATTAAAAAATTTTCTAGGTAATTACTAGAAAATTTAACGACTGTAATTTATTTTATTTCCAAAATTGTGTGCGTAGTTTTTAAATTAATTTATAGTTTGTAAGTCGCATATAAAAGTAAATTACTAATGTATAAATAAAACATTAAAATTATTCTTTTTGAAAAAATGTTTTAAATTAAGCACCGCGTCTGCAATTTTTAAGTAATTATTTATAATTATTACCTTAATATCAAAAATTGTAGGACGAAGACACATTCCTTCATAATTATTCAAACGTAATCCCTCGCAATTCGAGAAAAAATATCAAAACCATGAACTTACGAAAAGATAGGTTTTTTAATGCGTAAAACAAACCTAACTTTAGTTCTTTGTTATATAAAAGTAGATTTCGTAATTTTAGTTGTTTTCAAGTGTTCTATAATATTAAACTGATTATTTGGAAAACAGCTGCTAGAAAGGACGGGCGCGCTTCGCTCGCCCTGAACGGCTAGTAAAAATTATAAAAGAGAAAAAGATAAATTTTTCACTTTTTGAAAATAACTTGTAATTTTTTGTTAATCTCCATGTATGATATTATTAGAATTTAAAAATATACTTTTGTAGTTTGTTCCAAGGGCGGGTCTAACTTCAGAATTTTATTTAAAACTATCTCGCTAAAATAAAAATTATTTTAACGACTTTATAATAAATTTTATGTTATTCTAATGTATAATTTCTAAATTAACTCATTTCATTTCTTTAGATCTTTATACGTTTGTCTGTTAGTAATTGTACAAGTTACTCAGTAGTAGATTAGGTTTTTTTTTTGAAATTGTTCCCAATCAATCTTGTAGACTTGAATGACAATTACCGTTACTTTGAATCGATTTTAGTTCAGTTAATCTTTACCGTAAACAGGTCTAATTTGTTTCTAATGGACGGTCTTATTTCATTAAATAATCATCTGCGTTGTTTTTAAGTCAGTTATATGATATAATTTTCCTTAAATTGATTTCATTTTTGGTTATTCTATTGTATTACAAAAAAAATCCGAAATTTGGACTCAGATCGTATATTTTAAAAAATAGGTATAATTCATTAATCCAATGATTGTAACATAAACTGCATATACAAATCACAAAAAGGAATATTTTGTAGGAGTTTTAATTTATTATTTTTCGTATCTTTGTTATAGAAAGAGAGATAACACGAATGAACAAAACTAAGGATAAAAAAAATCACAAATAACAAGGAATTATCAATCATATTTTGCTCATAAAAGTCCTTTACTTTAGATCTTCTTTATTTAATCTTTTCTACAAAAAACACTCGAAATTTTTTAATGATTTCACCACATAAGCTTGAAGCTTGTCCGTGGGATATGGAAATGGAATTTTGCAGCGTATCAAAAATACCTGATTCAAATCCGGGACCTCCAGATGAAAGGCCGAGCGAGATATTACCATCCTGTCACGAAGATCTGGTTGCTATATAATCATATAGACACAAAATAATGCGGCGAAAAATTAACATTTCGAAAGGAAATTTATAAAAAGAGCCTGTTTACGTTAAATTAATTCAACAAAATAAAATTTATTTTTTATCACATATTTTTCTTTATCTTTATAAAATAACAAAGTAAAAATGAATCAAAAACATCATGAATTTGTTTTAGAAAACTTTAAATATCTTCCAAAACTATTTATGTAATGCTATTTGCCTTTACATACTTACTGAAAGAAAAAAAATGAACAACTTCATCTCTGTAAAGAATAAAAATTGATACTTAAAACTGGCGATATGCTGGCGATATTTATACTTAAAATATGGCGATTTGCTTTTATCCATTAAACTTGGCTGAGTAATTGTTTTAATTAGTAAAATCAGCATACTATAATCATTTCGAAAGATAAACCAGTTTTCTTTTTGGAAGCGTCTTAGTGAACACTAATTGTCATTACTAAATATTTATTATGAATACGAATATTTCTCTCGAAATTTAAACAAGTTTATAAGATTCAAAAACGAGCTGTCACATCATTCTTAATGTTCTTTAATATCTTGAGCAAAACCCATATTTTGTACTGTATACTTGAGTTGGTAAAAATAGTTTATAAATAATCCTCTGCCAGTATTCTGGGTAAATATATTATCTCTCCGGGAATTACGGGGCGAATAGTTATACATCAACACGATGGAAAGGCCATTATGTGAGCTTTTTACTTTTCGTGAAACATCTCGGGGCAAATCGTTTGCTTTTCCACCATCCATCCATTTCTATTATCGTTTAACTCGTTCTTTTTTGGCGTGTTCAATAAATTTTGGTTTGACGCTCAAGGAATAGGTCTGTATTAATCGGAAGTATGAATTTAGGTATCTTGATAGACGTATTGCTTTTTCTTGGGGGGGGGGGGGGAATGAGCTGCTCTGCCTATGAAACTATCAGGTACTAAACACTTTCTTGTTTGGGGATTGTATAAAAAGAATCTTAAGTTGGATTTTCTAATCCTTCATAAAACAAACTCTTTCGCTTCAAACACAAAATTAACCAGTCTTAAGGGAATCATTATAAAAATTGTCCTGGAATCCCGTATTTATTAATTTCATCCTTTTAAAGAAAAAAAAATCTGATGCGGACACCATATAACTTCCTTGTAAATTATAAATTAAAAAAAAATGAAAAGTATATAAAATTTTATTTCATTAATAATTTATTTAATTCTAATTTATCGTCAAAAAGTTATTACAAGGGTCTATTTATTAGTCTTTCTGTAGTTAATTTTAATGTAGATAAAATTTAACAGAAAACAATCTAAAAAATCCAAAAAATAAAATTAATTTTCAATTAATATTAAATAATCAGATGTTTCACCAACTCTATTACATATACACATATGTAGTAATGCCTATTAAATTATATATACACATTTTTAAAAGTACATAAAATTTTATTTCACTAATACCTTCTGATTTTTTTTCATATTGTTTTTTTATAAAAAAATATGAATTTATTATTAATTATTCAATAAATAATTATTGAATAATTATTTATTTTAAAATTTTTTTTTTTTTATATCACGGGTTAATAATTATTAATAAATCAATATATTTAAATTAAAGTAAAAAAATTTACAAAAAATTAATTAAGAAAAAAAGTTAAAAAATAAAAAAGGAGATGAAGTCTGATTCAAACCGATGTGCCTTCCTCTTATAGATCCGAATATTTCATTCATTAAATTTCATTTGTCATAACTCTGGAACCAATGAGAATAAGTGCAACTTATGATATATCGTTGAAAAGCTCTCAATGAGGGCTTTTAACTGCAGTTAAGAAAAAGTTCAAAATTTTATTTATTTTTTTGGATTTTGGGCTTTTTTTGGATACTTTTGGTTCAGTCGATTGCAATCAAAAGGAGAGGTACACAACTAGATGCTACAATAGTCCTAAATCTAAAATTTCAACATTCTACGGCTAATCGTTTTTAAGTTGTGCGAGATACATACGCACATATGTACGTACAGACGTCACGCTGAAACTATTCAAAATGGATTCATGGATGATCAAAATGGATATTTCCGTTGAAATATGAAAACTGAAATTTTTCGCGATCACAATATTTCCTTTACTTCGTACAAGGAAGTAAAAAATCGGTGACAGTAATTAATTTCATAACTTTATAATTACTATTATTATTTATCAAATTTTATATCGCATATGTTTTGATTTGAATAAATAAATGCAAACTGAAATACTTTTACATACTGGATTAATTAATCACAATGATTTGCTTCACTTTAGTATAACATAATAACATATAATTATTATAACATACGAGGTTATTAAGTTAGTAAAATCTTGAACTTCTAACCGGAAAATCCATTACAGATCACATCCGTTTTTAATTAAAATAAATTAATTAAGATTGAAATATTTCTGTAAACTTCTTCTATTAATGTTTCATCAATTTTATATAGCCTACTTATAAATCAAAACCTGTAGAAAAGTAATTTATTATTATTATTAAAATGTGACCGTAGCGGTGGAACGGTAGCATCTCTTCATTTCATTCGGAAAGTTTTAGGATCATATCCCGATTAAACTTGACATTTTTTCACACGGTTTATAATTAATTAATTTCTAAGCATCAAAAAAAAAGTATGATAACTGTAATTGGGTATAACTCTGTAGTTACAGGAGAGAGAACAAAAGAATGATTAATATTAAAAAATTTTATTAGTTATTTAATCAAAAGTAATACCATTTTCGAAATCTGTATAAATAAAAGGCGATATTTGTTTTGTGTGTGTCCTAATAACTCAAAAAAAACTACTTAACTGATTTCATAGAAAATTTCACAATTTATTATTATTTGTTTCTGGAGTGTTTACATGATATTAGTTCCATAATATTTAATAATATAATAATTTAATAACATAGCGATATTGACATAGACAACGATCGATATAGACAGTGACAATCAGTATAGACGATATTTCTTGATATATACAACTACATTAAATTTACTAAAAGAAGTTTTAGGCTAGTTGTTTATATGTTTTTTTCTTTTTTTTATGATTTGCATAGTAGTGAGATTGGTGAAGTAAATTGTGATAAACATTCTGGCAATAGCGAAGCATTGCCGAGTCCTCTAATGAATAATTAAAATAAAATAAAAATTAAATATTTAATCACTTTAAAAAAAGTAAGTCCTTTACTTTCCTACATTGTCATTTTTTTTTTATTCTTCTTCCCCGGGCCGGATCCTGCAGTTAAGTATTACAAATCCAGGGGAGTGGACTTTAACCCACCGGTTTGGTCTAGTGGTTAACGCGTCTTCCCAAATCAGCTGATTTGGAAGTCGAAAGTTACAGCGTTCAAGTCCTAGTAAAGCGCCAGTTATTTTTACACGGATTTGAATAGTAGATCGTGGATACTGGTGTTCTTTGGTGGTTGGGTTTCAATTAACCACACATCTCAGGAATGGTCGAACTGAGAACGTACAAGACTACACTTCATTTACACACATACATATCATCCTTATTCATCCTCTGAAGAATTATCTAAACGGTAGTTACCGGAGGCAAAACAGGAAAAAGAAAGAAAGAAGGGAGTGGACTTTACTCTAACGGGCCTCCACGTCTGATCGCCGGTCGGATCTCACTTTGCGCCCGCCTGAAACCCCCAGAGTAGGATCCACCAGGCCCGGCTATGCCGTCCCTGGGTCGGCATAGGTCAGAAGATAAAACACGTAGGCTCAATTTTTGTTTACAGTTACAGGAAATGATGTTGTTAGATGAAGGTTTTCTAAACAAGATCATTTTAAGCGATGAAGCTACTTTCCATATTAGCGCCAAAGTAAACCATCATAACGTGCGAGTTTGGGGAACTGAAAACCCACACGCTTATGTGGAACACAATCGGGGATCTCCGAAGTAAACGTTTTTTGTACGATCTCTCGTGAAGCAGTGTATGGAGCGTTCTTTTTTATGGAAACGACAGTAACCGGCATGATATACCTGGATATGTTACAATTATGGCGTATGCCTCAGCTACTCAACGACTTCATTTTCCAGCAAGATGGTTGTCCTGCCCGTTTTCATAACGAGGTTCGACAGTACCTTAACACAACATTACCTCGGCGCTGGATAGAACGTGCGTCTGAAGAAGACCAATACATTATGCTGTGGCCACCAAGATCACCAGACCTCACGCCATGTGATTTCTTTCTCTGGGGTTACGTGAAAGATACGGTGTTTTCCCCACCAGTGCCGCACGATATCGCTGAGCTAAAGGCTCGCATAATCAATGCAATCAACTCTATCGAAAATGACATATTAGAACGAGTTTGGCACACATCAACACTTTCGTGTTGATGTGTGCCGTGTCACCGGAGGAGCACATATTGAACATTTATAGATTTTAACAAAAACTATTTGACTCCCTGCATCACCTCGTACAACTTTCATTTAGATAAGTGAAATACTTTTTTTTTGTACTGAATTTTTGTAACTCCTAAGAACATTATGAAACGCTCTGTATATTTTTTATAGTTTATTTCATTTCACATATTTTTTTAAAAATAAGTTAGACTTACTAAAACCCCAAAAATATAAGAAAAACAGCTATTTAAAGAATAAAAATAAAGAATAACAATAAAAATGATGTAAAGATTAACAGCGAACATGAATTAAGTTTGTCTAAAATGCAGTAATATACGTTATTGTTTTACTCTACATTATTTTACTTTTGAATTTTTTTAACGAAAATTCTTTAAACATCAATTTGCATTACTCTGCAACATTGAAAATAAATCATTACGTTAAAAGTAGTTTAATTAAATTCGACTATATATTCAGTATGATTTTTTTGTTTAAATGGAATCCGTTTTTTAAATGGAATTTTCCATTTAAATTACGTATAAAAACGTATAACTGTATCACCAGAGAAACTTCCAGAGATTCAATTATACGAGTCGAATTGAAATACTCTTTTTTTTAGATGTGTTTAAAAACAACTTAATTATTTAAATTATGTGTAATTAATATTCTCATTTTTTAGACTGTTTAAATTTATTAAATCAAGCATTTTAAGAATATTATTTATTTTTTAGGTGAAGCTTTTTAAATTATTTGGCAATCTAGAACTCTGATGTTAAATTTACTCATCTGATATAAAGACCAGTTAAAATTAAGGTTAGTATTAAAACATCATTTTTATATGAAAAAAAATTATATTATTATTAGTATTATAATAAACTGTTAAAAGTTTTCGTAGGATTTTAACTGTCTATTGTTCTATAGTAGTTGATTGTTCTAGTTTAAATTTTATGTAACCTGATTATTTTTTTCATTTAGTTGCGAAATATCCTAAACTTCTTTTCTTAGAATATTAAAAAAAAATTTCACACCATACATCCGCATAGTGCAAATATATATGTTTAATGTCCTATCGTGCAAAAAATCACGTAGGCAAACATGATATAGCCTATCCTATAAAAAACATTTAATGCAGGTACTAAAAAAAAAGAAAAAAAAAGTTGTATATCCGGGAGAGTTTGTGTTTATATTAAAAAAATAAAAATAAAAGATATGTAAGATATGTCAGTTGTACCAACCAAAGTATTTTATACTTATGTATACACATATAGGCTATACAAACACTTGCACACACATATACAACAACAGCTGGTTCGTGGAATGTAACCTGCATCCACGAATGTTAAATCTGAATAATAATCACTAAATAAGATATAAAGTTACTTTAGATTTGATGGCTGGAGGGTTTAAAAATAACTTAAGAAGACATCTTTGTTCTCTCCTTTTTTTTCTTCATTCCATCCTTTATTCTTGTTTTTGTTGCAGTTATTATTAACTAACTGATTATGAGCTTTGCCCTTTCTAACTTTGTTCACCGGTCAGAGATCAGTGATATACTGGTTATTTTCTAAGCCCCTAGCGTGATATTACGTTGAACCTTTTGAAAAGAGATTAAATAAAACGTTTTTCTGAAAAAAATAAAAAATCGTCAAAGTTTATTATGTTTATTTTTTTAATCTAAAAATTTATATTTTTTTATTTTATTAAAGCTGCATTGCTATATTATTCATTTATTATTCTGATTATTATGAAAAATGCCATGCCTGACCGGGATTCGAACCCAGGTCAGGCGTGGCCTTTTTCATACGCTACAAATTTCCATTTAGGCTAAATGGTCATAGTAGTCGATGTCCGTATATTAAGTAAATAAAAAATACAATAAAAATATCCCTTTATTTTTTAGTTCTTTAATAAAATTATTCATTTCAACCAAAATAATAAAAAATGGTTGTTGAAAAAAAAATTACTACCATTCAAATCTAGATGGAAATTTTCGATTGTTATAAACTTATCATCAGTATATAACAATAACTGAATTTAAATAAAAGATAAGAAAGAAATAATAAATTAATTAATTGAAAATATTTACAAGATACACTATAAAAAAAATATGTATTTCTATCGGTACTAAAGCAGGTGTTGCCCAATCTCAGTTTATGCTTTTTTAGCTAGCCTTCCGCTTTCGAATGGGATTTGCTAAAACGATACTTCTTACTTTGGTAGAGTTGTACTTTTATTTTTTATTTCATACAACGGTAAACATATTGATTTTGTACTACTTTTTAAGAAGTTTTTTAATTACTAGAATACAGCTTCTTTATTACATTTTTTAATATATACATACTAGCAGACCCGGCAAATCTTCGCTATTACTACTAGATTTGAGTATATATATAGATTAAATGAACACAATTGAAGGTTTGATAAAACATTGACCAAAATGAACATTAAGGAATTTCACAAAATTTAATCTTTCCCTTTTGCTCTTTTCCCTTGTCCCGTTTTCCTTTCCCCATTTCCTCTTTTCCGCCCCTTTTTCTATTCCTTCCTCGTTTCTCTTTCTCTTATTTTCCTTTCCCCATTCCTCTTTTCTTTTTTCTAATTTTCATTTCCATTCCCTTTTTCTCTTTTTCCCCTTCTTCTTTTTTATATTTTCCCCTTCCTCCCTTTTTACCTTCTCTTTACCTTTTTCAATTTTTCACTATTTCCCTTTCCCCGATTTTTCCCTTTCTCCCTTTTCCCCGCTCGTAAATCGGTCTAGTGGTGTTTTTAGTCTATAGCGGACACACACATCGGAAACATTGAAATGGAATCGTAAAATATTTAGTACAGCGTGTGTTGCTTTTACATCCAACAGATAGCGCTGTTTTTAAAAAAAAAACATGTTTTTACCTGTCACAGGTGTGACACATCTTAGGTATATAAATAGTAGTATATAAAAACACGCTTGTATTTGAATGCAACGTTGTGCCAAAATTTCGAAGCAATCGGTGGAGAACTTTCGGAGATCGAAGATTTTGAACAAACGAACATTTACATTTTTATTTATGTAGAATTGTATTATTTACTATTCCCACTTTTTCTGTTGATGATGATTATTTAAATGTCGAGATTAAAGTCGTTTTAATTTAAAATAATTTTTTTTGCAACTAATCCCCCTTTGAACGCTTTCTTGTTTTACAATTTATTTTAATCGAAAACAAAAATAACCAAATAAATTTTTCTGATTGATTCCAAAGTTCTTAATTCAAACCGTAAAGCATTTGTCTTTTTTTTAAATTATGTTTAAGCCTTTATTTTTTCCGAATGAACTAATTTCGTGCAGGAAATTAGTTGAATAATTCCCGAAATTCCTTTAATAATTGCCTAGTAACTTCCTTCCTGATACTTAAACGAAAAATTCGTTTGGTGTAGTGTGTGTGTGTGTGTATATATATATATATATATATATTTGTATATACATACAGAGTATCCTACGAAGAAAGGGATAAACTTTCAGGACATATTTTACTAGTGAAAATAATGAAAAAGTTCATATAAACGTAGGTGTGGAAACGCTTTGTTTTGAGTTACGGCTAGCTAGCGAAAATGGTACAGAATAATAAGATTTTTTGTCTAATTTTCGTTTGTTTTATTTCAATAACAAACCGATTTTTAAAAGTTATTATTTAATTTTTACTGAATGTTTTACCTTAGTTTTCTTAGAATTAAATTCTCTACAATTTTTTTTTTTACTAAATCTTCAGCATTTATTAGTTATTTAACAAAGCTATTGTATTACAAACTTTTTATTTTATTTTCTTTTTCCTGTTTAGCCTCCGATAATTACCGTTCAGATAATACTTCAGAGGATGAATGAAAATGATATGTATGAGTGTAAATGAAGTTTATTTTTGTACAGTCTCAGTTCGACCATTCCTGAGATGTGTGATTAATTGAAACCCAACCACCAAAGAACACCGGTATTCACGATCTAGTATTCATATTGTACCACAAACCTAAAAAAACTTGTGTTTTTACACTGTATTTTGTGTTTTACTTCGGATATCTTAAAAACTACTGGGAGTTACAGTTCTTAGATCTGTTTAACCTATTTCCCAGCTTAAATTACATAAGAAATCACCAACTCTACTTCTTAATTTGAATCCCAAAAATTACAGTGGGGCTGCTTTTTATTAGAAGAGCTGAAATCCGGACGAATATTTAAATATATATATATATATATATACTAGCTCTACCCGCCACGCTTCGCTGTGGCACATTGTGGTTGCATGGATGAGAAATGAGAAACAAAACAAAGCATACGTTTCATAGAAGTTTAATTTTGCAATACTTGTGGATGTACAATATTTTTTGTTTTTCCACTGTCTGCGTAGATATAAAGGCTATCTGGTTTGCCGACTCGGGAACACGCAACATACAGTTGCCCATGTGAGAAGCAATCCGCATCTAAATCTAAACCACACAATTCTAAAGATTGACCTTGAGCTTTATCGATTGTGATTGCAAATGCCAATCGAATTGGGAATTGCAATTTTTTAAATTAAAATGGTGTATCGGTCGGGATCATGGGTATTCGAGGAATGAGGACATCTTCACCTTTGAAAGGCCCCGTTAAAATCGTTGCTTCCACTACGTTATTCATCAATTTCTTAACTGCGAGTTGCGTGCCGTTGCAGAGTTTTGGCTGATTAATATTCCGCAACAGGATAATTGTCATTTTTTGATCGAACCGTTGCTAGAATCAATCTAATGAGGAATGTTTTCCCAGTTCCTCCTGGCGCATCCAAGAAGAAGGTCCCCCCAACTACGTCATTTATCATTTGCATTATGCGATCATAAATGCCTTTCTGTTCACGCGTTAATTTGGGAATGTTTGATTGGACATATGACTGAAGATCACCAATGTTGTAACTCTGTTCACGGCGTAAATTCACATCAAATGAAGCAATCGCAGCTCGGGTGGGTGCTGGCATTCCCAATTGATTAAGAACTTTATTTGCAATAGCTAAGTACTTGTCTTCAATATTTATCAATGTTTCGTTGTATATGCCTTCTGTAAATTCCATGGTCATATTGGTATTTTCTTGGCGTACTCTATATAAAATATCCTCAGCCATATGCGATCGATATCTTTCCCATAACTCTGTGGGAGATGAAGGGAAGCAAGCGGTCAATGTAATTGCGAACAATGCGCGAATTTGGTTTGGATGTGCAGTGTTGCACGCGTCATTAATACATATATCCCACTGTTGGTCGTTTTCTAATAAATTCAGAGCTTGGTGAAAGGCGCAGCTCAATCACGACACGATCACACAAAAGTACCTCGATTAAAGTGAATATTTAATTCAGATTGTATAATAATCTGAATCAGATGCAAGAGGATACGTTTTTTTTTTTTGTTAATAAACAATGTAATTGGGAACAGGTATTGTTTCACATGTGACTGCGGTTGTCGTTAGCTGGTATGGCGAGTGTTCCCCTCGCTTCCGGCAGATGGTACGGTTACTGGTACACAGCTGACCGTTAAAAAAACTGTTTTCTCGCGGTCGCGGGTATGTGACTAATGCAAAAAATAGATAAAAACAATCTTTGATGAGGGTTATATATCGTGCTAAAATTTGAGCTCAATCGGTGCAGAAAATTTTGAGTTTTTGAAGCGTACACAAACGAACTTAACATTTTTAAAGATTTGTGGGCTGCGAAAAAAGCCCTTAAGTCATGCGAAAAAACACATCATTTTAAATGCTTACAAAAGCAGAGTAATGCTTACAAATTACAGAATAATCAAACTGCGTTGATTTCAGATGTTAATAAACTGCTAACGTAAGTAGAAATTGTGCTGCTTCAGTGTACAACGTGATTCTCGAGTATGAATCTACTAATGAATTACGGTCTCCAAAGAAAATAAAACCCCACAGGTCAATTGAGAAAAAGGTGAGATTTTGATAAAAACGCGATTCGTAAAAACATTACACGAATTTGAATTATTTAGAAATAGTTTAGCGGTGTATTATGTCCTTTGGAAGAGAATTCGGTTATTGTCTTCGACAACGCTTCTTATCATTAAACGAAAAGAATTCCAGCCGTGTTATAGAAAAACAATGATATCAAAATGTGGCTTAGTTCAAAAGGAATAATTTTTGAAGAGGTTTAAGTTAAAGTTCAATCATTGCAAAGGGTTTCGCGTATTAAACGTAATTATAGTCCGTATAAAATTGGTTTGACACACAACGCCATACTGGTAAGTCGTGTTTTTATTCGGCTCCTAACGAATATGTTTGCCGGCCTCCGTGGCCCGAGTGGTAACGTCTTGGACTTTAATCCGGTGGTTCCGAGTTGGAATCCTGGTCAGGCATGGCATTTTTATACGCTATAAATCATTCATATCATCATTTGAAGCAATGCATAATGGTGGTTTCGAAGGTTAGAAAAAACAAAAAAAAAAACGAATACTTAGTTGTGTGGTTTCAGTGTTACTATTTGTAAATTTTGTTCTTTGCTTTTACATAGCAAAGAACGCTAAATGACCAAAAAACGATTTTTTGGTCATATATATGTAAAAAAATAACCTAACAAAGGATTTTTTGGTCATTATGTAGGGATATTATTTTCTATGTATGTGGTCATTATGTAGGGATGTATTTGGTTATTTCGACTTTTTTTGTTTGCATAGTCTTAAGTCTATTTGGGCTATAAGAAAGTTGGGTGTTTTAATTTATTTACTGTCATCCTTCTTGGTGGTTTTTCTCTTTGTTTTGGGTTTTTTTAAAAATAAAATACAGATGTATACCTGTTAAATATAATTCAAAGAAATTTGTTACTTAATCAGGTGTGATTTTGTTTACATTGGCAACGGGAATACGGGCTCTTTGTGATTGGTCGTTGTGTTTAACAGCGGCCATTTTGCATTGATCTGATTGGTTTTCCTTTGTTTCCATTTCCATCTGATTTATTAGACTCTTATTTATTAAAAAACTGTACAAATTAAAAATAGATAGATAGATTTATTAAAAATAGATGAAAACAATCTTTGATGCGGGTTATATATCGTGCTAAAATTTGAGCTCAATCGGTGCAGAACATTTTGAAGCCGTACACAAACGAACTTAACATTTTTATATATATAGATAAAACTTGTTTTAATTTTGAATCGAAGAATACGAAAACCTTTTAGAGAATTGATAGGAAAACTTCAAATTAAAACAAAAAAAAAACATATTTCCTCATCACCTTAGCCTTAATTTACGCATGATAGTAGCCTCTTTATTGCTTCCTACATCAATTTTATTATTTTTATTTAGACAAAGGCTTTTCACCTTTTGCGTTTCTTTTGAATGAATGAAATTTTTTCACACAGGCGGTACTTTTTCGTCAAATTCATCTACGTTTTAAAAAATAAATAAATTATAAAATCAACTTTTAAAAATTCGTGAAAAAAATAATTCTTTTCAATTTTTAAAATATTTTTCGTCTTTATTGAATCAGCGCCAAAAATTGTTGATAGATTTTAATTTGACATCAACTTCAAACAAACAAGATTTAAAAAAATTATAAAGTATTAATTTTTAAACAGTTTTTTTTTTTAAGTCGGTTTTATAATTTATTTTTAGTGATTATTTTTTTGTAATATAGTATTTTTTTATTTTTTTAAATAAGCTAAGCGTCTTAGGTAAGTTTAAACATATAAGTAACACTTACAAATACATTCACGCACGCGCTTAAATACATACAGAGTGACCGTCCTATAAAGGCCGACTTCATCGTTCATTTAACCGATACAAAGCAGGAATTAACCGGATGGTTTTGTGAAGTTGCTAAGGATGGAAAACAAACAACATATTTATTCAACTACGTTCTTCATTAGTTTCCTTTAAACATCATACTTTTATTATTATTATTATTATTGTCAATTTTGTGTCGCATTGAATATTCGTTAGAATTATTCTGTTTTGTCTTGAAAAGTTAAAGTTAACGTAGAAGAAGGAATAAAAAGAAAAAACTGCTTTCTAAACATGTTTCTTCGTTTCTTGTTTTGAATCAATTAGAAAGTAAACTAACATAACAGCAACAATCACCCACAATAACGACCTCGACAATGACCACCGCCGATGTATATACTCGTATATATACCAATCTATACTAAACAAGAATTAAACAACTATATTTAATATTTTAATTTTTTAATGAAACAAAAAAAATGTGTATGTATATATATATATACATATACAATTTAAACAAATTATTTTAATTATTTTTTTATACAAACTACACTATATAGTACGCGTCAGGAAAGAAAATGCTTACATTGGATGAGTTGAATTTTACAAATCAGTTCGTGGGAAAATAAATTCTCTTTACCACATTAAAAATTATTTATTTTTTTTTACTTTATTTCTGTAAGTTGCAATTTATTTGAAATAAGCGTAAGGAAATTATAGAGAATTATATAAAAAAACAAAAACTTTTTTAAAAATATATTTTTACTTTACTGGGCATCATAGCTTTTGGAGCTGTGTTGCAAAGCATGATAATCAGTCAGAAATTAAGGTAGGGTATTTTTTTTTTGCATTTCTCACGTTTCATCACCCGGAAAATCCCAATAAACCAAAAAGGAGGTAATGATGGTACGTATGTTTAAAGCTTAATACATTTTAATTGGATGAACCGATTTTGATGAAATTTTTGTACAGACTCGTGTATATGGTTAATTTGTTGGTAAAATTTTGTGGTCGATATCTCTAGGAGATGGGGGATTTTTCGGGGTCGATTTTCTTAAAATTTTGTAAACATATTCATATCCACTTTATATTAAGCTCATCGTTACATGTGTGGATGCTTATCTTAGCATTATTTTTTTAATTTGCTCCAAATTTCCCCTTTTCCCCAAAAAACCGAAAAAAGCTATCTTTTTATTTATCATATATTTTTTAACCAATTTTTTTAAATGCCTTTCTAGGCATAGTAGTAGAGTAAGAACACAAAAAATTACTTTCGGGAAAATATTGTGGGTGGATTAGCCGATCAAAGTTTATAAATATCGATTTTTTGAATCTTTTAAAAATGTTTTTGATCTTTTTAAACTTTTAATATTATTAAAAGTTTAAACAATAAACTTTTAATGAAAACATTACAGTAAAATTTGTTCACAATTAATTAATCTGATTATAATACAGTTATGAGATCCCAAGGTAATCTTACACCATTACCGGGTGGTATTGGGCAAAAAACTCCGATCTAGACAATAGAACGAAATTATTGGTTTTCGAAAAGCTTCTGAATTGGATATATGCCTTAGGTTGCTCGATAGTAAACGATAACGTATTCTCTGTAAACGGTTATGTATTTCATCGGTTTTTTCGTTACGAAATTTTTCACGTTGAACTCTCTTACAACAACCAATCGATGTGAATGTTCTTCAGGCGTTTCATTACAAATACGTTTATGAATCAACAAAAAAAAATAAATGGTGGATCTTTGTTCTTGAGTCTCATCTGAACAGTACTTGCAGATCAAATTATTTCAACGTTCTTTATAAGATTGCGTTTTCTTTGACAACTTGCATTCCCTCATTTTAAACGTAATGTACTATATCAGACTCTTGACTTCAAATCATAACATTCTTTCGCTCGGATCTTTAAGTGATTTTTAATAAGCTTATTTTCTAACAAGAGAACGTTCTTTTCTCTTCCAAGCAGTTTGTTTTATAAATCTGCCTATTTCAACTTCAATGAAGTTACAAAACAAAAAAGAATGAAGTAAGAAATTCCAAAAAAAATTTCCCACCCACAAAAAAAAAAAGAAATCTTACGTAACTTATTTCATGTGTATAATTTATTTTTCTCAAGTGGTAACTTATTTTTCCACTGTATAAGAATAAATAGCAAATTTCAGGAAAGTATTACAATTTTGTTGTCAGCTTTTTTAAATTTAACCGACTCCAGAAAGAAAAAAAGAAAAATGTACTGTAAAGGAAAAGTAATCTTTCCACCACGCCTTCAATATAATCTTTGAAACTTATTTTCTGAATTTGAAGTGAATCACGAGTGCACGGATACCGGATTAAGAAATTTATTTGATTTAAGACTTAATGCTAATTCTAAAATTCGCCGCCAACTTTACAAAATAAATTTCCAAGATTCTATTAAGCGCGTAGAGGAAAAATTATTTCTTCATATTCAGGGTTTTTTCTTTTTGCGATTTCTTATTTCATTCTTTTTTGTTTTGTAATTTCTTTGACGTTGAGGCAGATCTATAAAACAGACTGCTTGCCTGTCTGATTCAAAACGTATTTATGTTGATTCATAAACGTATTTGTAACGAAACGCCTGAACGTTCACATCGATTGATTGTTTAAGAGAATTCAACGTGATAAATTGCAAAACGAAAGAGCCGATGAAATACATACCTGTTTACAGAGGATGCGTCAAGTATCGAGCAAACTAAGGCAAATATCCAATTCAGAAGCTTTTCGAAAACCAATAATTTTATTCTATTGCCTAGATCAGAGTTTTTCGCCCAATACCACCTGGTGTAATGGTGTAAGATCATCTTGGGATCATGTTGTTTTGTTTAAAAAGTAGTTCATCCAAATTAGTACACTTTATGAAAGTAACACTGGAAAAAAAATATATATCCATATACATTTCCAGCAATGATATACAACTATTGCAGATATTTATCGCATCTGGACCTACATTTTCCTTTATCAAAAATCCTTTTTTTTAATTGCTTAATCCACTCCTCCTTACCACCTACTTCTTCATTTTCCCCGTTTCCTTTTGCAATGCATGATCCAACCCCAAATCTCTTGTGACAGTCAACTGCTATACACTCTGCGCTTGTTCCCATACCATTCAAGTCATTTCATTTCACTGATGTGCTCTAATGATGAATCTATTCCCAATTCTTCCTTAATCCTTTTGTTGCTTACACTATCCATCATAGTCCTCTGATATCTTCTCCAAAATATCATATTCATAACTAGGATTCTTCTTTCCAGATTTTTTGAATGTCCAAACCTCTGAAACATCCGTAACTCCACTCTATAAATGAAGCAAAGACCTATTTCTTTTTGTTTTTCTTGATAAGCTGAAGTTTCAGGGAACAGGCTGCAGTTGCTGAATAATAGATTTTCTCTTATTGATTTTATTCAAAATATCAATCTCATTTCTTCTGACTTATGACGGCATAACACCAGATACTTAAATTCATATACACATTGAATCGATTCCTTTCCTACTTGCAGGTTTATTCTCCATCCACCAAATACATTTGTTCTTATCAATAATTATTAGCAAGCTTCACTTTTCACATTCCTCTTTTAGCTTCTTAAATATAAATATTAAGTCATCCTCTTCTGCTAAACTTACTTGATCAACGAATAAGAAACTATGCAACTCTCCATCCATTCAAGTCAATACAATGTGTGTAAGCCAATGAGGATTGAAATCGTTTTTCATTTCATTCTTCATTGAGTTGAATGTAGGGTTGCAGATGATTAGTAACCAATGCCCACAAAAATTGAGATTATATTCAGCAAGATAAGTGATTCCTTCACTCTATTAACCATAAAGTTTGACTATATAATAAACTCAATATTTTTAATGAGAGTAAACTATCTGTCTGATGTTTTGTTTTAGTTTGAATTTTTTACTTGTAAATGCATGACAGTCATAAGAAAAAATAAGACTTCTATGTAAAGCAACAAATTAAATTACCGCTAATGAAAAAATGCATTATATATGTTGTCTCAGTCAACTAAAGGTACAAAAGATAAACTTAAAAAAAAAATTCTCTATAAATATACTTTCAAAGTATCATCCATACGCTGAATAAAATAAAATTAGTCAAGGTTATACTTTTCTGAGTGTTTTTGTATATTTCAAAATGAGATTATATTCACTTTTTAATAAAATCAAGTGATTTTCAGATAAAACTACTATTAGTTAATTTAGCAGGTTTTGTTTATTTTATAATACTATAAAAGTTTTATAAATATAAAATAAAATTCTATAGAAAATAAATAAATAAATTAATATCTTAATATATACAATAATAAATAAACAAAAATCCTCAACCCAAACAAACAACTAAGGAACAAAAATTAACCTGGTATACCTAGAGTAAAAAAGTCTCTCCATAAATGAAAAAATAAGACGCTACAAAACAGTTATAAAACTGGAAGCCACATACAGCTGAAACACTCTTCTACCTGAATGAACAATCAGAGACTGAAAGACTCCATAAAATCTAAAGAAGAATTGGAAGAACCAGTATCAACTAGAAAGACAAGTAGTGGTGGATCGTTCCCATCAAAGTCATGTACAAAGTGTTAGAACTCATCACTGATACTCTGTACAAGAGGAAACTAGGATTCTTTGGAAACATCATGAGGATGCAAGATTAAATACTTTTGAAACAGCTGATACAGTACAATATTGACTTGAAAAATAACAAGACAGGATGCAGATGGATCAGAGAAACAAGAGAGAAACTGAAGGAAATTGGCCTTACACCAGAAACAAGATAAAATTAAACAAAAAAGATCAAGGGCAAAAACTTACTTCACATACACAAGAAAGAGACTTGCAACACAAACATCTTCAAAACAAGAAAGGGCATGGAGATTGGAACATATGAAAAAGTACTGGAAGGACTGCAAGGCCCAAACAGTCCCTTTGAAGAGACTTGGACAAAGGACTGAATAAAGTGATCCTATGTGGTCGTAAAAGATGAAAACAAATAAATAGGTATTTAAATCTGGCACTTTTTTCTTTTTGTCTTAACAACATATTTTTAGTACAATTTTCCTATCATCAGGTGTTAATACATAAGTATGTTATTCTAGGTTGCTATGATGAGGGCAGAACATTAAAATATAAAAATTTATATAAAATATACGTTATAGACAAAGTGCTTGATTGTCTAACTTATATAATTTAATCAGTTTTAGGTTTGTAGACATACTGTTTATTAATTGTTTTTATATTAATATCAGCAGTTACCATTCTTAATAAATGTGTGTTTTTTTATGAACTAGGTTAATATTGGTATACTTAATATACTAACAACCACTGAACAGTGAGTCCTATGTCTGCCATTGGCTACTTGTACAATCAAGTTATTGTGTAATACGTGTAAATTTGTATAAACTGTCTTTATCACCACAATTTTTAGTAATATATCTAGAATACTATATAAACAGAAAGAAAGAATTTATGAGATGGATTTAAATCACAATATTTATAAAAAAATTGTAATTTATTTAAGCAAATTGAAAACAATGAAACAAACAGTATATGTCGTTTCAGCAGGACAGTGCTACGGCTCACACAACCAACAATACTATTATATTTTTGGATCAGTATTTTCATGGACAAGAGATTTCAAAGGGATAGTGGCCCCCTTTGGTCTCCTGATTTATCCCCTCCTGATTTTTTATTGTGAGATACATTAAGGATGTTGCTTACAAAACACATCCTCACACCATTCCTGAATTACAGAGAGAAGTTGAACAATGTAGCACTGCAATTTCTCAACAAACATTACAACATATGTTTAAGAGCATGCAATATCATATCCAATTATGTGAATCACATAATAAGAGACCTATTTCAACAGATATTGTAATTTTTTCATTTTCCCATAAGATTGTGTCACTTTTTGAACACTCTTTAGATGAACTCTTTTGGGATTATCGAATTATATATGGATGGATATTACATATTGATGAATGCACACACATTATTTAATGCACATATTTTTTAAATTCACAATAAATGTATTTTCAGTTGAAAATATAAAATAGTACTCAAACTATTTTTTTCATAGTATGTTAATTAGATGAAGGAACTTGGATATCATGATATCAGAAAAAGTTAAATTAACTAAAAGCAACTAAATCTAAGATGAACTGAATTAATTCAAAAGCTTATTAAAATATGAGTATAGTATGGGGAACACAACATATGATTTTTACTCCAAAGCAGGATGGTTACATATATATTTTATAAAACCATTCTGATAGCTCTCTAATGAAAGATGATTATTTTGGAACTTTATATCATTTTCATCTTTTATAAATTTGTTGGAGGAAATGAATTCAAAAAAAATTCTAACTAAGAGAAGAATTATAAGCAATAATTATTATTTTAAAACAATCAATTAAAAGTTATAAACTTAGAAAAAATATTGTCATCCTATGTGAATCAACATCTGTCATTGAGGTTATATCTTTGTTTCAATATCTAGTAACATAACAAGAAATGCTGCACTACAACTGTTTGACACATTGAGTGTAACAGGAATTTCTATTATCATTCTGAATATATTAAAATCTCACATTGCAAATGAAGGTCAAGATTTCGAAAAAAAAAGGGATAATAATAAGGTTACTGAAAACATTCAAACTTCCATATCATTCACAGATTTCACAGTCAAATGAAAATGTAAATAATATGATCCTTAAAAGGTTTAGTAGAGATAAAAAAGGTTGCTTGGCTTTGTTGAAAAAAAGGATTTACTTCCTGACCAGTATTGAAGAGAAACATTGGTAGACTTTTGGTTTAATATAGGTCATAATTGTTCAGCAGATCATCTGCATAAGGTTATAACATTTATATTCCCAAATTCCTCTTCTACCATGAAAGTTTTGATAGCATTCTTAAAAAAAATATTTAAAAACTGAAAAATTAATAAAAAATTTATGAACAAATTTGTAAGAACTATACATTTGTTTAAAAACCAAAAATCGAATGACCTATTTATAAGTAGATTTGCGCATTGAATAAATAAATCAATAAATAACTGACAGCAAGTGGTTAGTAACATGTTTTTTCATTCATGTTTATATATTCCTGCATCTGAAAACAAATATAAAAACAGAATATGAAACGATGACTAGAAGAAAGATAAAAAGAAATGGATGAAGAGTGGGAAAAGAAATTGTAATGCTATTTATTTTTGGAGGGGATAGAAAGGGATTTTTTATCCCTACTAGTTTTTTTTTTTGTTACATTTGAACCTATGAAGGCCGTAAGCTGAGCGAGTTCAAGAAACAAAGGATTCAGTCACTAGAGCAGTGTACTTGCTTATGTGATGTTAGTTGTGTACAGTACGTATCTCACAAGAGAGATAATGATGTAGAGTAAGAGAAATAGAAAGAATGAGAAAGGATGAGACAGGACTACGGGATACAATGTTACTGATGTTACGCGACCATTTTAAAAGTTGTACATAGCCTAGCTGTAGATACAGACTGCAGACTAGCTTTACAGAATAGGAGACTATAAGAAAACTAAACTACCTTGCTCTCTTACTCTCTTTTATTTATCTGTCTTTTTCTAATCATCCTTCTCTTACATTTCTTACTTCCAAATAAATGACTAAGGAACCTGGACCAAGATCTCTCATCATTCTCTCTTACTTAAAACATCTCCTTCTTCATCTGTACCTTTACCACAATGACCCAGTTCAGTCCTTCACAATTACAAACAGCTCATTTGATTCATTGACTCATAGAATTGTCTTCATTTTTATCTTTTTGTTTTGTTTTTATATAAAAAACCAAATTTTATACCAGTATTTTTATTTATTTTCTTTTATGTATGCACATGGTATGTGTGTTTATTTATCTTTTATTTTGTCAGCTTTTACCACTGTAATTATGTTTATTGTTACTAGTTTTTTCTTGTTGTAATACTGTTCCTATTCATTTCCTTTATTGTTAATACAATAATCTAGACTTCTTTTAGTTATTTAATCTTATTTGACTACTTTTTAGTCCGTAATAATCATATAATCAGTTTTATTGTTTATTTATAGTCCTTACTTTTTAAAATTCTTTTATTTGATTTTTTTTCTTTAAATGTAAGTAAAAAGTTGAATCTAAAGTAGCTAGTTAATTAATTACTGTATAACCTGATCTTGTTTATTATTTTTTTACATGCTCAATTACTTTAGTTCAGTTTATAATTATTTATATATATATATATATATATATATATATATATGTGTGTGTGTGTGTGTGTGTGTGAGTAAATTAAATTATAGTTAATTTTTTAAATAAATTGTTTTAATATGTACAGTTACACCTTGATCATTTTGTACATATACATTACCAGAAAACAATAAGTAGTTTTGATAATTCTAATTTTGTCTATAGTGTCTCTTTGACTCAATAATTCCAACAGTTGTTACATGGTATAAAGTTTGTAAGTTTTAAGTCAAGATATTCTTTTTCCATGTTGTTAAAATACATTACCTTGGATAATGTCTTTTAGGCATTACATAAAAAAAATAAAAGAAGTAAATAAGAAAAGGTTGTTTTGACACAGATTCATCACTTGTAAATTATTATAATTTTTTTAATACATATTTCATTTTTAGTTCCATATTTATTCTTAATTAAATTCAAAATTTATGTAAAATTTTTTTTTGAAAATTAATCAAGTTGAATCTTTAAAGAAATATCATAATTTCCAACTCATCCAATTTTCTGTGTATTAACTTTTTTCTTTGAAAGACTTATATTTTTTGAATACAAAAAATATAAACTGAAACCATCATTTTAAACTATTATGGATTTTGTATTCCTTAATTTTTTAACTGTATATATGTATGAATTGAAATAAATTTAAAATGTAACAAAAATATTTACTCTTATCAGAACATTTCAGCTGCATGTGTATACATAGATTAGCACAATATTATTTCATAGAAATCTAGATAAAACAATTAACAGCATGTTATTTTTGTCTATATACATTAAATGTACAGTTCTGATATTAATGAACTAACATATTTGTTATAATTTGATCATCAAAATAGTTTTAAAAATAGAACAATTTTTTTTAAATTATGCAAAAATTGTTACTTTTCAAACAACAAACTGAACTAGATATACATAACATTTTTAAAACTCACTTTGTAATTTTCTAAAACATTTTTGTGACCGCCTTTAGCGATAGATGTAGCTACTCTCATAACAGCAGATAAGATACTATTTCTAGCAGTTTTTTTTTCGAGTTAGATGGTTATATATTTAGAATTTGGTCTAAAATGGGTTGAATCTAGATTAATTGTTTCTGTTTATTTAGTACATCACTTTTGTATGCAAGTTTTGAATGCGTTAAGATGTAATCCTTTTTTGTGTATTGTAGAATATAAATGTTGTTCATTTTTAATTTGTGTCTGAAATGATTAAGAAACTTTGCTTTTATAGTTTTATAGAAACCTCAATAAAATTATGAGTACTTGAAGAATGACAACTGAAAGCATTAATGTAAATTTTGAAAATGTTTTAATTAATAAATTTAGTTTGGTTTGTCATTTAAAAATTTGGTAGTTGTACATCATTTTTATTATCAGTTTAATTTATTTTGGGAGAAGTTATGTAAGTAAGATAGGGAAATTTAACTTTTTGAAAGATTAAATAGGAAACAAACAAAGCTTTTTGAGTTGTATTTAAAGTTATCCACATAGCCTCACAATTATTTCTGTTTTTTACACGCTTTAATTTCATTTATATTGCTTTTAAGTAATTTTATAAAGAAAACTCAGTTTCTTTTCCATTAATTTTTTGGGACAATTTTTTATATTTGGTTATAAATTATGTGTATTCCAAATTTATATAAAGTAGTTTATAATAAAAATAATGTATTCATTTGGTATAGCTTTACTAAAGTTGTAAATAATTATTTGACTTATACTAGACCAGACAGAAAATGGAATTCTTTACTAATGATGGCTTGCAGATTATTATATATATACAATGTATACTGTAATTTTGTACTGAAAGAAGGATTGCAATTTACATAACTGCAAATCTTAAAGATTAAATTTTTAGTAATTGATGTATAATTTTATGTATGTGCAATCTTATGACTGTTATACTAATTTCTTGAGATTGCTTAACCTATATTACAAATTATTGTTCATGTTACTTTGGATGTGCAAAATAACTTTGCCTTCTTTATTTTGAGACTATCCGGGTCAGACAGTATTAATTACAGTAATGCTTATTATATTATTGTCATTTATTTAAAAATAATACTATACGTAGTTAACGAATAACATTTATTTATTAACCAAATACTATTAATTGGGTTTAATTTTGGACAACTGAAGGTAATTTTACTGTCTACCATGTTCATTAGCCATTAATATATTCTATCAACGTGTAAGGAAATTTCCATCAACTTTATTTTAATATAATGTTGAAGAGTTTATTTAAATGCGGCTTTAGTTTTTGGTTTTTATCCATATTCATTATGCACATAATTTTTTTTTAAATGATACTTCGTGCTTCAGAAGTTGAGGAACCATCAGATTATTTGAGATGATTTTATAATTGCTACCAAACCTGGGATTCTCTAGAGTGGTATAAGTCCAACAACCTTTTTATGTATTTTTAAATTTGAAGATTAGTGATTACATAGTTCAGTTTATATGTTTTAAATTATTTCTGAATTTATAAAAAAAAATTGATTCAAATAACGTGATTATCTGATTTTTTCTTATTTATGTCATTCTTAGATCAGTTGTTTAAAAATATGAAATGAGTTTTCAAGATAAAAAAGCCTTACATGCTTCCACTATTAGTTTTAGTAAATGACAAACTTAATGAGAAAAGCTATTAAAGAGTTACTTGCTTAACTTTCCTGATTTTGCCAGGACAAGCACTACTTTGCCCTTAACAGGAATCAAAAATCATCCTGCTTAGGAGGAAAATTAACTGGAACTTTAAGGTATGAAACTATATAAGTAAATAATTATTTTATTCTTTGAATAAGATTTTGAGATACAGAATTCATTATAATTGTGTCCCTCCACTCTCTTGACCAATTGTAATCAAACTTAAACAGCATTAATGACCCATATTCAGAAATCATCATATAAAATTTAATAAAAATCAGTTAATCGAATAGGAAGATGTCTAGCAAAATGATAAATGTTGAAAATAGAAAAAAATTAGGCACATTTTCCTCATCGCTGAATTAAACTTCCCAAATACGTAACTTAAGTGATATATTAATGTAACAAAATAATCAAATTAATATAAAAATGTGACTATGACTTCAGAAATGACAAAAAAAGTTTTTTTCTTCTTACTCCTTTATGGGAGGAGGAGGGTTGAATAAGACCAAACACAATGAGAAGTATCTTAGCTAACTTAGGGGAATTAGATTGAAAGAAAACATTTATCTACCCTTTGAGTAAAATTGTGAGATTTAGAATTCATAAGGTCTATATTTCCCTGTCCCCTTGACCAACGGTGACCAAAATTAAATAGCATCAATGCCCCAATACATAGAAAATATTGTACATTTCTTCTAAATCGGTACATACAATCTGAAAATATCAAGCAAAATACAGACCAACTTAAATATGTACACAGTTCCTTCTATAATTTTTCATTGTTAAAATTTGTTTTATGATTGAAGATATCATGAAACATCAATGTCTATAAAGTTCTAACATGCAAATTTTTATCTGATTATCCTACTTTTCCTAATACATTGAGTAGTATATTGTATATTTTCCAGTTATAGAGTTATGCAGTAAAATTATATAGCTTGGAAGGTTTTAAAATAAATTGTTCAAAAGATAAAAATCTTTTGAAAGCTGATTTCCCCTTCAGATAACACCAACATTCTAAAAATATCAATCAATTTCATGAAAAATAATATTAAGAGAGTTGTAATTAATATGGATATTTTTTAGATTTATTGACAAATGAAGTTCTATACTTGAGAAACAAAATTAATAACTAGTACTTGTATTCGAGGATTTTTAAATAATATTTGCTAAGAGGAAATAAAGATTAAAACTTAAGTTGAACTCTTTTCAAATGTTTCCAGTCACTAGGGCTGTTTATTACTAAATCTTTTTGCCATATATAAAATATTTGTCAGTATTTTTATCTTCAGTTTTACTTTTATTCTCATTTGATTATAAATTCACAAATGAACAAGTAAATTTTAATATAAAGAAAATTTTAAGTTACCTAGATTTTGTATTAGCTGAAGCTTTACAGTTATGTTATGGAAAATAAAATTTGTTTAACAATATGATAAAATGTAAAAACACTAAAAACTTATTAATAATTCTAAAGAGCTTATTTTAAAACTATTTGAATAAGTTTTATAATAAAGGAACATTTGAAACTATTTATCAGCATTAGAACCCTTTTCAGTTAATTTTTCAAAAGGTTTTTAATTTGTTTGATAGGTCCTTTAAAGAACAATGTTACATTAATTTTTTAAGTAATTTATAATTTTTATTAATTTGAAATAAATATATTACCCTGAATCTAAAATAGATGGAGAATGATGAATAATGATACTTTTTTGTAGCATATCTATGCACATTGGAAGGACAGGTAGAAGGAAAAAATTGTGTAGGCAGGCCACGTTTGGAATATGTAAAACAAATTGTTAGGGATGTAGGATGTAGAGGGTATACTGAAATGAAACGACTGGCACTAGATAGGGAATCTTGGAGAGCTGCATCAAACCAGTCAAATGACTGAAGACAAAAAAAAAAATCTATGCACATTTAATACAAATAGAAGAGAACAATAAAATAATTAGAAAAGATATGTATTAATTTTTTACTTTCCTGGTTTATTTATTAAATTATTTAGGTAAATAAATTTATGTGTATTAATTAAAACTGGATTTTTGTTTCTCTATGTTCTAAGACATGAGTAAATTCTTTATTACTACAAGTGATTTTAGAACAATATATTCATCTAAAATTACTTAAAGCTGCTTTTAAATGAGAAATATTTTTGCTTTATCACTACAAAACTATTAAGAATTAACTATTATTATGTTAGACATTTTAGATAGGTAGATCTTAGATTAGAAATAAGTTTAATTTTTGTACCATTCCGTACTCAGTAGTAAGAATGGATGATTTTATTAAAAAAATAGTTAATGGGTGTTAAATTTCAAAGGGGATTGGAATTAATAAAATTTTTTTTGTGAAAGTTTTTTATCTCACAAAAAAATACTTACAATTATGTGTTAAAAAGAAAAATTGTACAGAATTGACAATCCTAAAAGTTTTTAATTTTATTAATTTTTTCTGTTTCAATCCTAAAATTTGTTTTATTATTTTAGCTTACATTCGTAGTATTCATGAGACCAGTCCTCATTATGCTAAAGAGTTAACATCTGTTTTCTGTTAATTCTGTCAATTATTATAAATCATGTTTACAAATAAAATACATTATAAATTTATTAAATTGATTTAAAAATCTAAAAATAATAAAGGAAACTGAATTAAGTTGAAAATAAATTTTAAACATAACTTATAATCTTTGAATTACTCGTAAATCTTATTACAATTTAAATTTAAAAAAAGTGAATGCATTATTTGATATTAAAAACCTTTCTTTTTCCTGTTTAGCCTCCGGTAACTACCTTTCAGATAACACTTCAGAGGATGAATGAGGATGATATGTACGAGTGTAGATGAAGTATATAGTCTTATATAGTATATAAGTATATAGTCTATAGTATATAGTCTTGTACAGTCTCAGTTCGACCATTCCTGAGATGTGTAATTAATTGATATTAAAAACCTAGCAATACTAAACTTTCCAGGTATTTACTTAAAAAAAGTCAAAATACAAGTATTAGTATTCCAACCCATGCTTTTAGATATAGCACCTTAACAAATTTCCAATCTTCAGTTTTATCAAGTAATCAATAAAAATCATTTCGTTTTCCTTTACTACACAGAATACATCAAATTTTAATACTTCACAGTAAAAAGTGTAAAGGTAAAGAAACCAATTATGTGCCATACAACCTCTTACATGTAATTTGTCAATTGTTAGCCACTTTTTCATAAGGAAGGTTGATAGATTGAAGTATAATATTTCAAATCAAATTATCATTAATATTTCTTTGGCTTGTTTTATCCTGGCAACTATTTTTTGTTCTAATTAACAACAAGCCTTGGCCTGGGACATCTAGAGCATGGTTTAGATTACTGGAGGTATATTAAGCCTAGTGGCTTTACATAGCAGTCACTGCAATCAATAGTTAAGACATTTGTATTACCACTGGGCAGAAAATGGAATCAAGTCTGCCAAGCTCTAGACAAATGCACATGCTACAGAAGCAGTCTAAAACAAAGTAATTAGTCCATTAACTGTTGGCTATTTAACCTTGCAGCAAAAACTATTGTCCCAATTCTCATAGAATTTAAAAAGCAATCTGAAACCTAATAGAGTGATTGTGAACAAGAAAAACTGGAGAGAACAATCGATTGTCAAAATTGCATGCCCTCAAGATAGTTTCCATTTTGCCTAGTATTAACCCAGGGTGTAATTGCAGTGTGTATATGTGGGTCAAATTCGTGACCAATGAATGCAATTGCTGGCAGCACCCAACTAAATAAAGCTGTATCAGATAACCAGATTTCCTAATTATCATATGATTTACTTACTTACCCTTCACTTTTTGAGCTATTACTATTTGCAAACCAGTTTTTGTTACTATTTTTTTAATATAATTGCATAAGAGAACTTTGATTTAAAAAGGAGAATGATTTTAAAAAAAAAGCTTTTTGATGGTCCAGGCAGTAGGAAGAAATTAATAAATATTCTGCTCAATAAAAGTAGATTGCTCTGGATAATAAGTTAATGTAAAATTTAAAAGTACATAAATATCTTTTTTTAGTTTTTTTTTTTTTAAGTTAAATGGATTCTAAAATACCTCTTACTTTGTAGTGGATGCTAAGATAGTAAGAATTTTTTTTTGCAGTAGTAACAATATAAAACATGATATTTTTTAGGACTGTTAAGTTACTATCTTGGCCTAGACCTGATGTTCTTTTTTCCTGTGTTTTCTTTTTTAACTATTTAAAAGTTAAATTCAGTATGCTTCCTTTTCACTAGTCACTAGTATTATTTAGTTGTCAGCTTTCACCAGTGTTATTTTATTCTTGTAATGCTCTGTTGTACTTGAATTGTGTGGGAGGTGCTCATTTACTAATAGTAAAGTGTAGTCAAGAGATCGTGGTTGGCCTAGTAACCTTATTGTCAATCATATGTCAATGTCAGCTAATTCTCTAGTGGTCAATAATAATAGTATACCACATTATTCTACACTAAACTGCATGACTTCTGCAGAACTCTTGCTCATCACTCAAAATATAATTACCACTTGACTTTTACACTTCAGTTCAATTCAATATAACTATTAAAACACTTTGAATTTCTTTTTTTTTTTTAAATCTTTTTGTGACCGAGTTGTGTTTCTTGTTAATATACACTTTCACCGACTAAATAATAATAATAATCATAACAGATTCCTATTTTTTAAGCTTTCCAATGTAACACCATTTATTATTTTTTTATTTTTCTGGGAGAGTTAAATAATTACCTTAAAAATTTATTCTAATTCAAAATTTTTACTATTATACTTAAAACACATGTTTAAAATGATTAATTCACCCAAATAAGGTAGTGCAGGGATATGATGTTGAAATTTTATAGTGTAAGAAAAATATCAAATCTGACCAAGATTTATAATCAGAACTTTCTGGTTGGGCAATTATTTTGTTGCATTCTGCATAAATATTGTCAACTGGGTATTTTTTGTTTTGATTTCACATTTGCATTGTTTTACTGTAAAAATGAAGAGAATTTATATAAAGAACAGAAACGTAGAATGAGACAAAATAATAAAGGTTGTTGTTGAAAATTGCATTTGGTTGTTTAAGTATAAAATGAAAAGATCTTAAAATGAATAGGATAGGAAAATAATTTTTTTGAGAATTTTATTTGCCAAGAAAAAACTGGGTACGTTGGTCATAAACTAAGACATCCAGGTTTAGTTAATTTGTTAACTGAGGGAGAGAGTAAAAATTATGCAGGAATTTATATAACTGAGGATGTAGGTTGCAATATTGTGTCATGTTAAATGATCAGAATAGAACATTAAAAATTGGAATATAGCATCCAACCAGTCAAATGACTACAAAAAAATTAACTAACTTCCAACAGTTTTAAGACCAATTAAAGTTTATCCATAATTAAAAAAAAAAATTATGTAAAAGTAAAAACCAAGAAATCTAGACTTTAATACTTTTAAATTTTAGTTTATATGAACAAACAGCCTAGGTGTATCAATTTTTTTATGACAAAACTTGATACAATTTTTAATTTCTTTAAGGGAAAAGTAATGGAATACATTATGAAGATAACATCTTCTAGGTGTTGAATTCCTAACATAATAATTAAAAGCCAGTTTACTAACCTGCTGTAAAATGTATAATTCATTAAATAAAAATGACTTATTTATTTATGCATAAAGATTCCACTGCTTTAGACCTACACTCTGATTGTAGGTCAGTCCTATTCTGATTGCAGGCCTTGTTTTTAAACGTGACAAGCACTCAATGCAGATTTGCTTGCTAAAATAATGTATAAAGTAGTTTCCGATTTACTGAAATAATCATACTCTTAAAAAACTATTGTAACCACACCCAATGTTAAATATAGATAAAATGTTATGTTGCACTTCTCAGGTACATTGATTAAATCATGTGGATGTAACTCTTATTAATGATAACAATAGTTTTTCTGTTGTGCATAAAGCAAATTTTCTAAGCATTTTTATTAGAGAACAGGTTTTTGTAAGATGATCAAACTGATCTTTTTTGTAACAAAATCAGACAATACTGTTTGTTATGAACACCCTTAATAGAATGCTAAACTTGTCTTCATTATTAAATAATTATTATGCCTATAGTAATTATACATATTCTTGTCTTAAGTATAGTGTCATCTCTTGAGGCTCCCTCAAAAAATCAGAACAAATTTTTTAGATATAAAAATTGCTGTCAAATCATTATCTGTTAACTGTATTAGTATTAACATAGACCAATATAAATATAAATATTAATCATGTAATTATATTAATCTAAGTATTAAACATAGACCAGTATTTAAGAAATTAAAGTTGTTAACTTATCTCTAAGTTTATGAATATGCAATCTTTGTTAAAAATAATAGTTATTCTTAAAAAATAACATTCAAATCAGACAATGGAACAGTTTTCATACAACTCAACACAAAACTTTGGCTTACAAAAAATTACTCTCCTACCATTTTTAATAGATTACCGAACCATTTGAAAAATTTTTCTTCCTATTTATTTAAAATACAATTAAAGATTGACTTATTTGGAAACAATATTACTTTATCAATGAATGTTTTGATAATAATAATACAAAAAGGCTGATTTTTCTGTGATCTCTTCAATGTGTATACAAACATGTGCTCAAAATTATTTTCAATAGTACCATCTGGATTGTAAATTATTTTGGTGTAGTTTTTTTTATGTTTTATACATTTACCTTATCATTATTTCATGTCTTATATTCGAAATAGTTAGTATAAACTTTAATCAATCAGTTTTTTACCTTATAATTTATTTTTATATTTATCTTACAAAGACATGATCTGTACAATGTATTTTACGTACTGATCAGAATAAAAGATTTATTTATTTACTGTTATTTATAAAAATATCATACCTACAGAAATGTAGGGAATATTTGGTAATATTAATCCTACAAGGAACACTTAACTCTGTTTACCAGCATGAATAGCTGTATACCAAATATCATTACTCTTAGAGAATGCAGCACTTATTAGGCTGCTTATACCTCAGATAGATTTAAAGGCATAGGAAAGATTTTAGACATTGTAAGATAATAATAATATAAGAGTATGAAGCAAAAATTCAAGTAAAGGAGATTTATTTAAAATGAAACCTTTATTTTCATTGTAAGATCCATTAATAATAAGTTTCATTATAAGATTTGTTTAAAAGACCATTAAAGAAACAAGTAAAAGATGCGTGTTTTGTAACTGTATTAAAGCATTAAATTGTTTTCCCTGGTTAATCCAGTTTTTTATTAATCCTGTCTCTCAACAAGTCTGATTAATCTGGATTCTAGTGTACTTAACTTTATTTGAAGATGTTTCACTTTCATTTATTAACTTGTAATAGGCTTTATATGCTAATGTCCAATATTATTTTTTGTATAATGAAAGCACAATGGGAAACCACTTCTCCTATTTCCTTGTGTTTGGCATTTGATGGTTGTTATTCCTGAAAATAACTATGCCAGTTTAAGGGAATTTTTGGTTGCCGACAATATTTGTGCTTAAGGTACCTTAAGTATTTCCTTCTTCTTTATGAAAGTTAATCACACTGGAAACAATAGTTCTTTTATTGTCAATTATGAATATACAAAATATGTGTAAGTACATGCATTCACAGCATTTATATTTTGTAGTAGATCTATGATTTTACATTAAATTTTAATAGATTTATCTAAAAAAAAAAATAATTGCTGAAGATTGTTCCAGAAAATAATTTTTAACTAAATTTTACATCGTTACATAGCTGTCAATCATTATCTGAATATTATTTTACATCATTTTCTTACTTTAAGCAAATAAAAGTTTTTATCTGCAGAACTCTCTCTTGTTCTATTCATCTTGATCATCCTTTCATGATATTGCTGACATTATGACATGCTTATTAGTTAGTGTTGACTTTATTATACAGTACATAACAGAGATGTTCAATAGAATAATGCATTTCTATTATTGAAAAAATACTTGCATTATTTTTAATAGCTTAAGTTCATCTTCTTTTTTTGGACAAACTAATTTTTATCTCTAATATTATTTGTCACACTTTCTTTACACTGTCAAAAAATATATTTGTTTTTTATTGTAGAGTTACGTAGTTCATTCTTTAAAAATTAATTTACGGTTGAACAATATAACCTTACAATATCATTTATATAGGGGTTTTAAGAAATTGACTGTCATCATATCTAAAGATTTTTGGTAATTTTATTGAAAATAAAATATAGAACTAAGAGCATAGGCTCTTAATTTCAAAAAATGAATAAGGTTCAGTTGAAGCAATCAATTTTTTCAATTAGTTTTGATAGATCACCCAAAATAACATCATTTAATTACTATTTTGATGGATAACTTAAGAAATGTAATTTTAATCTCATTATTTTCTAACAAATATTTTTATTCTTATTTTTTTTTAATGCATAATATTTTGATTTAACTAATTGCATTGGTTTATGGGATGTTTCTGTCTTAATCAAGATTAAATAACTGGAATAATTTTATTTAGTTCTCTGAGACTTTTACTACTCTTATGTAAGTAAAAATAAATGCCTGTATTTTATTATGGCAGCAATGAATTATAATTTAACCACCTTTCTCAATAAAACTAGCATACTCTTAGAATCTGGATGGTTGTGATGATTAAAAAAATGTTGTATGTAAAGAAAGCTACATAACTCAACATTGTTAGTTAAAATACAAACAAAAATTGTAAAATCAATGCAACTTCTTTATGGTAGGTTTTCTTCCACATTTTAATATTATCTTTCTAAACAACTTAAAAAAAAGAGATTATCAATTCGCCCTATATATATTTTTGTTATATATATATTTATGTTCTACTTATGATCAAATACACCAATTTTGATGATTTTTTAGCTGAAAATTATATGGTCTTAGGTATAATTAAACAATTTTTTAAACTTATCTGTCAACATTATTATGCAGGAATATTGAATATAATGAATAATGATGATACAGTAATACAGCTTAAAGTAATTCTATTATTTCAGATATTTTCAGAATTTGAAACTTCAAAAAGGTTAGCTGGATAAACTAAACTAAAAAATATTACATATTCCTACATTCCAGGTAGCTATACAGCTGCCATATTACTTTCAATCAATACAGATTACCTATTGACTGATTATTTCTTTATATTCTTTTTCTTATTCTTATAAAGATCCTGGTGGTTTCTTGTAAATGACCTTTTAATAAGGCTATCATTTTTTTGTAGGGCTATCCACAAAAATATTAAGAAGCCAACTTTAAAAATGTTCAAAATAGCACAAAAAGAAATTATTACAAATTAAAATTCAGTTATTTTTTAAAATCTGAGTTTTTGGAATTGCCATCAAATTAAGCAATTGTTTTTTTTTTTATTTGACATCTACATGGAAGAAAGTTAACTGAATTGAGTAGTATTAATTTTTGTTTTATGCTGAATTTTTTGAATCCTGTTGTACAATTTTTTAAAAGTTAATTATTACAGAAACAACAATACATAGTTATTAAAAGTTTTTAAAAAATTAGCAAAATCAAAAATACAAAAAAAATGTTTTCTATTCCAATATGTTATCTGCTGAATTCTGGGTTTCATGCATTGGTTCACAAAAAAAAAACTGATGCAGTCACAAAATAATTGTAACTAAGGTAAAAATGTTTTGTATGACTAATCGGAAGCAATTCTACTTTGTATTGATCTTCAGCATCCTTTACCTTCCCCGTTTCATATATGCTATTTGGTAAAGTTCCATCTGAGTTACCATGCTGACAGTGCAACCACTTTCTTAACAGAATGGTCAGAGAGATGGCAACCCTGTTTTCAGTTTGAGGGTTGCATCAAAAGCCTAACAGGTGGCAAAGGTGCCTTAAAGGTAAAGCTAGAGGTTGCTAATCCACCTAAAATCTAACAAGTTAATGCAGTTCCACATTTGAGACAATTTCTTAAATCAGTTAAACTTTAAAATAAATCTGTATATCTCAAATTAAGCGCAAGGATAATAGCGAAATTGTGAAATCCTGTTTTGTATTTTATAAACAATTTATTCAATTATAAAAGATACTAATGTTTTAATCAATTAAATGCGATTATTTGTATTGTTTGTATTTTAAGTAATAACAAACTTATATTACACCCAGTTTGCTTACTTTATAATTTCATTTTTTTAATCCCTTTGTTTACTTCTTAGTAGCATTACAGTATAAATTTAAAATTACAATTACTTTATCAGATACATTCTATTACTTATAAGTTATATTTTATAAGATGCAATTAATTGATAAAAGACTGGAAACCACTTTCTTCAATAGATTTTAAAGAAAAATTTACTAGAACTAATTTTTACACAATACAATCTTTAGCAGGGTTCCCATTGCTATCTTGATAAATTAATCTTTACAGTTTAATTGCGTAAATATTAATAGTTCTGTTTCTTTTTAAATTTTATCAGTTGGGATATGAAATGAGCGTGAAAATTCCAATTATCTTCAGGGGGATTGTTTTGTTTATTACAGAGAAAAAGTTATGAAAAAGTAGGATTACTTATGGTTTAAATGAAAAGAGAAAACTTTTTTTTAATACATTAATATTCTGAGTACAGTATGTAATATTATTTAATTGTAAGGAGTTTTTTATTTTTAAACAAGAATGTCATTAAAGCTTTTTTTAATGGTTTAATTTTCTTTAGAAATGAATACTGCATACTCTGCCATAGGGCATAGAATCATTAATTGTGTACACAGTCCCAATGTTAAAATAAATTTCACATTAGAAAAAAATATATTTTTACATAATATCATACTAATTTATAAGATGCATTACTAAATAAAATTTGCAAAATTTTCCAAGCAGTATATAAGCAAAGGAGTACATCAGAATTATAGTGAGCCATTACCTTAGGCCAGGCATATATTGACATACTAATTTGTGTATAGTAGTTAAAAGAACTAAGTTTATGAGCAGAGATTAGTTTACATTTCTCATATCCTTATGCAAACTTATGTTACCTATCATCATTTTTAATTTTAATTTTTTAAACAAAAGCAGGTCATTATTGCCCTCACAATAAAAATAAATAAATTATGTTGTCAAAGATATTTCTTTGGTGCATTTAATTTAGTAATTGTTACTTAGGTAGTGATAGCCTGCATACTTTGATGATAGTGTTAACAATATATATTGTATTTTAGGACTATTTTTTCTAATGCTTCCATGTTTGTTTTAGTATGTCCTTCAACTAGAATTTCCAATTTTGTAAAGAAAATTATATGTTATAATTTAAAGTTCCTTACTGTATTCCAGTCAAGGCTTTATATTTTTCATTTGTTAAAACATTTTTCCTTATCATACTGCCAAGCATGTCTCCACCTAATGACGTAAATTAATTTTTAAAATATTCAAACAAGGAACATAGTTAAAAAATATGGGAACTAGAAAAAACTGAATTTGCAATAACAAAATGTATTCTACTGCTTGCAGTACCAGTCAATGATAGATGTTGAAAACAATGTGAAAACTGAGACTAACTTGGATGGTCATGTTAACAAAATTTTATGCAAAAAAATTATAATGGATGATCAAGTTATACAAGCTGGGAAAGAAGTTTAGATAATGCTGATTAACTTTTCTGTAAAATTGTATCCATAAAAAAGTTATTTGTTGAAATTTGTTTTATAAAGTGATAAAAGAAAAATAAATAACAAAGAGTATTAGATATATATTTTATTTAAAATTTACAAAACATGTATCATAAATAATTATAAACTAAGTGTAAAATAAAGTTATCTTTTAATACCTTTAAAACCAGTAGCTAGAATAAAAATTTCAGCAGAATCTGAACGAGATGCTTGTGGTTTTACATATCTTGTATCATTATAAAATCTACTAATATCATCAAATATTTTTTTTGATTGAGAACCCTCCCAAATTTTCACAAGTAAAATTCCATTAACTGCTGATACAGTCAAACCAAATCTGGAAAAAAAATATTGTAAAATAACAAGACATTACTTTATTCTCTATCCTTATATGTAACCAAACATAACCCTCTACAATTATCATCCAAAAAAGCCATTATATAGACTTCCAATATGCTCATTTGCTCAGTAAATTGTTTATCCTAATAGATTTTGCATGTAATGTGGTAATGAAATGCCAGTTCAAACAAGGACAAAATATTCTGATTGATGAAATGGCTGAAATAGACTTAACTGCTTGCATTATTTAAATCAGAAGTATAAAACCTGAAGTTTTACTTATTTTTTATACCATTAATTCCCTTCATCAAAATTAGTTGGAGGGGGTATTTAATAATCCCACCATCATCAATGTTCTTTTGTTTTTATTATTCAGTTTAATTATCGTTTTAAATGTAATTTTAATTTTTTAATATGAGGGCATATCAAACATAGACAAAATTTTATTATTTTTTTAAAATTTTTATTTGGTGTAATCAAATAGCCATGCATACATCATTTTTCAATGTAATCTCCTGCTTTGGAAATGCATTTTTCCCAGAGGATTAGGAGGTTTTTGATCCAGTCATCGTAAAATGAAGAGGGAGTATTGTGCCAATTGTGCACAATAGCCTCCACCGCCACATCATCTTGGAATCATTATCCTCCTAGTGCTTCTTTAAGCGACTGAAAGAGATGAAAATTGCAGGGCAGTAGATCAGGGCTATAAAGAGGGAGGTCAAATGGTGTCCACATCATTTCCTCAATTTTCTGCAACTTAAGAGCTGCAGTATGTGGCCGAGCATTGTCATAGAGGAGAATAACGTCTCAAGATGGTTGGTCACGTCTTTTGGAACGGTAAGCAATGTTTACCTCATTTTAAACTCACAGTAATAAGTAACATTTATTGTCGACACTCATGCAAGAAATCAGCAGGCAAAATGCCTTGCCAGTTGGTAAAAACAGCTGCAAGCACCTTTCCAGCTGACAGCCAAGTCTTGGCTTTTACAGGGGCTGCCTCCCCCTTCGTCCGCCAATCCATGCTGGCTTGTTTAGATTCGAGTGTGTATGTTGGACTCAAGTTTTGTCACAGGTGACAATTCGATTAAAAAATATATTCCCTTCTTCTGCAAACCATGCTAAAAGCTCCTGATACACCTGTAAACATCTCAACTTGTGTTTTGCTGTCAAAAGCGAAGAACCACCTGGCATACACTTTATTCCAGGTCTTTTGTCATGATTGTTTGACAGCTTCTATAACTTATTCCAACCTGCGATACAATTTTAGATAGTGTTAGATGTTTATCATCTTCAATAAGGTCACGAATCATGCAAATTTTTTCCTCCATAATGCTGGTCTGAGGACGGTGATCATCTTCCTCATTTTCAACCCGTTGACTTCCTTCCTTGAACTCATTATGCCAGGCAAACACATGAATCCTTGATAGTGTTTGATCCACGAACTGTGCAGTCAATCTACACAGAATTTCTACTGGTTTTACGCTTTCATGAGCGAGAAATTTAATGATAATGTGTTGCGCAGTAAAAGGATACTCCTGTTGTTCTGACATCATGAGCGCTACTGCCAAACTGGTCTGAACTGGATACCACCTGGTCTCTCCACTCCTAACATCCCTACCCAAGTACTCTAGAAACTTACGTCCTCAGAATGCAAAATCTTGTTTATATTTGATCCACCCCCTTATATGTATTAGACATAATTAACTTTCTAGATTTGAATTATCAGTGATAATTGTTATATCTTCATTTTCAGTGGGATCAATAAGTGGGTTTTTTATCTGCTTAAACAACTTTTATGAACTCTTTCTTGATAATTTTTATATTTACCACAAAATGTTTTAGTAATGTTTATTGTTTTTAGTAATCTTTAATAATAAAAACAAGTAATAAAATCTTTAGGCTTTTTATTCGTTTAAAAAAAATTGTTTTACAGCCGAAGTAATTGACTACAAATTGTTTGGTTTATAATAAGAACTGGATTAAATTTATACCAGTTCCTACTTTTATTTTCTACTTTGTATATCTTTTATTTCACTTTTGTGATATAGATAACTCTTAAACCATTTAAAATATCAGCAATGCTACCTTAGGTTAGGATTATAGATAATGTTTTACCTATTTGTATGAAGTATCAACTGTTCTGATCATAGGGACCATTAAAATGTTAACAATGCAAATTTTGGTAATCACAAATTAATTGCATTAGCTGGGTTTGAAATTAAAAAAAAACAGGTACAGGTTTTTATCCAATGTTTGTAATAACCCAAGATTTGATTTAAGTATATTTTTATTACTATGCCCTTGTTAAACTATTCAAATTTCCTGCTTTTTGTATGACTCTGATAAGACTAAACTTTGGAAAAAGAAGGTTTGTATTTTGGAGAGTCTGTTTTAGCCATGCACAGCTGTATGTTGGCATGTCTAATGCTGATTCAACCCAAAATGAAAAATAAGTATCCACTTTGTGTAGGATTAAAAACTTGCAATAATGTACACGTGGAAGCTCTGTAGAGAGTAATAATAATAATAATAATTTAATAGGTACAATTTAATTTATGGTTAGTTTTAAATTATTTTTTATTATAATTATATATACGTAAATACTAAAATAATTATGAACCTGTAAATGCAAAATTTATTTATTAAATTAGTAAAACCATTAACAGAATCAGAAGATAAACAAAATTATCAAAACTTTCTTTGATTACAAAAAAGGAGAAAAAGGTTAAGAATATCTTTTTCTTTAAAAAAAAGGCAGGCTAACACAGAATAAAACATATTCCTCCAATATTCTATATTTTATCTGATTATAGAAAACAAGAATAACATCTTTGATCTTTGGAGTATTTTTGTAGATATTTTACTTCTTACTGTCTTCATGGCCAAACATACTACTGGCATCAAATATATTATTACCAAGATTTTGATAAGCTTGGCAAGATGACGTATAAAACTTATAATTCAGATGATGTAGAAGGTAGTAGAAAACTACTTCATTCCTCATTATCATGTATTATGAACAGGTTGGGATGTTATTCTTAAGCTGCAGGTGTAGCATTTTCAGAAGTGATTTATTTCATGTCAGGTTGTATATGACCACAGAAAAAAAAAAAAATTTAGTTACTTATATTATTAGTAAATTACCTCACAACATCATAACCTAATTTAATTATATTTGTATGATCCATCTCTTTGATACCAGTTGCATTTGGTGCCATATCGCTTAATACTACATCAACATGTTGTTCATCTTCTGACTTTATTTTTTCTTGTAGTATTTTAATGATTTTTTCTTTTGTAGACTGCTCTGTAAAATCACAATTATTTAAAAATATTGCACCATCAACTGGATAAACTGGTTTTAAATCTATGCCAATTACTATACCAGATTTCTTTTTGATATCTGTAAAATATTAAATACAATACAAAATTAGTTAAATTGAAATAAAATATTTAAAATTTCAATATAAAATGATTTCCAATTATCAGTGGAAAAACTGTTAAACTGAAAAATTACAATTTGACATTTCTAAAACTAAAAAAGTGAATAATAGGAATGATGCACTTAAAAAAATATGATAAATTTTAAAATGATGTAATATACATAGTTTAATATAATCCCAGAAACTACACAGTGCTTATACAATGCTTCAGGAACATCTCTAAATCTTACTTCATCGATCTCCATGGTGAAGTGGTAGTTCTTAACCTTTCAGACATGGCATGTTTTATATGTTACAAATTTCTATTTCCATATTCCCATGTACAAGCTTCTTTATAAGCTTCTGGTAAATTAATTCATCAGAAAAAATAATAAAAGACTAAATAAGGTTTGAATGCATTATTCTTCACCCTTAAAAATGAATTATAATGCAAAGGTATAAGACATTAAAGAATATTAAAAAAAGCCAGCAAAGTGTTGCAAACTTTCCTGACTTTACCCATGGCAGATTTAATTTCAAATATATGTAAAATCTTTAAATATTGATGAATTTGTGAAAAGTAACATAATTTTATTAAAAAACGTTTGGATCCCACTTAACCAAATTATGTTTTTATCATAAAAATTATACTGTAGAGTATAATTGTTAAAAAAAAAAATTGGATCCATCTGATCTCCTTGCTAGACATCTATCTCATAACATTTTTAATAACAGCCACAACTTGAAAGATGAAATAAAATATCAGAAATTACAAAATAAATTCAAGAAAATCTTTTAAATTAATATTAAACATTCCCCAATCCCTAAATTTGATTCATACTTAGTTTTTTTTAAATAACTTAATATGTATTTTCATTGTATAAAGCTGAATCTTTTACAACCACTACATAAAGATTCAAAATAATAAAAGTTACCACTTTATTTTTTAATTTTGTAAAAGATTTAATCCCATCAATGCTGCATATATAACAAAATTGTTCATGCCAGTTTCAAAGAATTTATGTTGAGTCAGTTTAGAGGTACTAATCAAAATACAGGCTAACACATGTACATTCGTACATCTAGAAATTTCTTTTGCTTTTTTTTTGGACTAAGGATGTACTGAAATGAAATGTTGATACCTGCAAGAGTTATTTGCAAAAGAGATAATTTTTCTTTTTTTCAGAGACGGTTCTTCAGATTCTTTTGCAGAACCATAATTTCTTTCTGAAATTCTTTCTATTGGCAATGATAGCATAGTTTCCCTTTTCATCAGGCAGTTTTTTATTCTCCCTTTATAGCACTGAATTGGCACCATCTGATTTTCATCTATTCATACAATTGACAAATTGGCTGTGTACTTAGTACTTCAAAAGCAGTGATGTACTCTTGGATGGTTCACTGAATAGATGGTTACTTTGGCCACACTGCTGTTTGAAGAAGGAAAAGATAAACTGGTGGGGACTGTCTGTAACTTTTGTAGAGTAAATTTAAAAAGAATTATTATGAGTATTTTTATTGCACAACTGGAGTTAATTTTTATAAAAAGGCCAAGTAGTAAAAAGATGGTAAAATTTATAAAAATTCAAATTAATTAAAGAGATTTGTAATTGATAATAAATTTTATTTGTACTAAATTACTTACCTCATAAAACTAGTTCAATCATTATAATTTTTCATTAAAGAATTAATAACAATAATGTAATTAAGTATATTTATATTTTAATATTAATAGGTGATACTTTTTTATTCTTTCTCAACTTTTTATGCTAAGGATTTATTTAATAAACATATTTGACTGACAGTTTTATTCAGAGTGTAAATTAAGGAAAACCTTCGATTTTCTCACCAGCACAGTCTTTTCAAATACTAAAGAGTAAAAATGAGGTTTACTGTTCACAGAACTCCTCAAACTCTGTGTTTAGAAGAGGTCTGATACTCCCAGAAATCAGATGGGGAGAGTCCCGATCTAAGTAGTTAATTTGTATTCTAGTAAAAAACCAATAAAAAAGTGCTCCATATTTAACATAATGTATCTATATATCTCATAAAGTACAATTTATATGTATGAGAATTATACAACAGTATTTGAGTACCTCATATATCATGCAATAAATATAAAATCACTGAAAATGCAAACATGTGCAGTTTTGAGAGGCAATAATCCATTTGTTAAAAAGTAAGTAACAACTTACTTATTTTTAATTATTGTTACTTATTACAACTGGATGGTTTATTTACTGAAACATAAATAATCTTATTAAAAAACACACATATCAGATGAATAACAATAAATAATCTTTTTCTCATTTCAATAAAATACCTTTCTTGTCAGCATTTGTCCTAGAAACAGCAATCTGAGACCAACTGCCAGGCGATGCACCACAGTCTAATATAATATCTCCTGGTTTCAATATTTTGTACTTATCATCAATTTCTAATAGCTTAAATGCACTACGACACCTAGCAAAATAGAAAAACACAGATTTACCAGTTTATCAAATGCTCGTCACAGATATTCCTCTATAGCAAAATTTAAAATTGAATAAATTAATTAAGATGTTTAAAACTATACATAGGTGAGTCAATGTTAATGTCAGTTTCATTAAAAGTAAAAAAAAATAATATAAATAATCATCAGATAACTATAAAAATAAAACAGTTATAATACAAACAGTACTAGTAAATACATTAAACTGCCTAATACAATTGATGACTGGCCAATATTTTGACCTTAAGTTTCTGTAATACCTAGCACATTTCAGGGAGTAGCATTCTGGAGATTGAAAGGTATGAAGTAAGGATATAATACTAAAATACCAGTGGACAGAGCAATATCCATAAATTTTCCATTCAATAAATACATATGGGTTTCAACAAATTTAACAGTGCTGTTTGACGTTTATTGCATGCTGTTGATAAATTATAACTTAGTGGGTAATGAGCGTGGGAGTTGATGTTAAAAAATATTAAAAATAGATTAAATTATTTATTAAAACTCCTATTTATAATTTGTTTAAAGAATATTTAATTTTCAGTCGGGTGATTAGTCACAAACTAAAATGTAAATGAACTTGCAAAATAGTGATGGAAGTTATAAACAGAACATAACTTCTAGGTCTTTGTCCGTTCGCGTAGTTTCCGCAGTAAAACAATAGTTATTCTCATGACATTTCAAACTTGTTTTTAAATTCAAATAACAAATTAATGTGTACCTGTAATTCGCTAATTTTGCTTTTTCAATATAAGGATCTGAAAACTGTCTTTTTAACCATTCTTGTGAACTTGTTTTTCTACCTTTCAGAGTGCGCAGAACTTCTTTGTAAAGAGAACAGGTAGATCTAAAATGTCTAACTGAAACGTAGCATGTTAAGAAACTCATAATTATATTCAGTTTTTAAGTAGCATAACCTCACTTTCTTTGTATAACCTCAAACTTAATTCCTCGTCCACTGCTTCCTAAATAATAACTACTATCATTTTCTATATTGTAATGGTGATATCACTGAATATCTACAAAATAAACAGTAATATTAGGGTTGAATAGGCAGAAATTGTCATTTTTATCATTATTTGTATTTTTTAATATTACTGTTTATTCTGGGATTTATGTGGAGCATTTGGTTTTATGTCTTGAAGTTTTTGAAACTTCCAGCAATCAGCTGCTTGTTGCATCCTCATACAATGCGGGCTCTCTATTCAGACATTTTGTGCCATGAGTTGTTATTTCGTTCTTTGTTTATACTTGCGCACAATCTCCTATTTTTTTTTTAATTTGATTCTTTTATGTTATTTAATTAATAAATTATACTTATGATACCGTTTGAAGCAAATAAAAATTTGCAATTAAATACTTGTAATTCTATCAATTGTTATAACTATTTAATTGCAGATTTTGTAATTTTACATTATTAGATGATTTGAGTAGTAGATAATAGTTTTATTAAATGGAGATTATTTGTTGATTCTCACCTATACTTGTATCCTTGCCTTTATTAAGTTCTAGTTCCTCATATTTTAAAGATTAGGGTTCTGTTTACTACATAGAAACACACTTTACGTAGGTAATAATGTTGTGAGATGCATTCACTTCTTAACTGTATTTATCATTGCCCTTGTTTTGAAAAAACTGTCAAGCTTAAGTATGATTCAGACCACCACCAATTGGGTCTTCTTGGCATAAATCAAAGAATATTAGTAAAGTTTTAATATTAATTAAAGTGTAAATATATTTCTTTAACATAAATTAAATTTTTTGGAGGCTAATGCAAAAGACCAAAGTAATAATATTGCTCACTTAATGTTTGATATTGCAAAATTACTTCTTTTTAAAAACTATTTTTGATTTAAAAACTTACTTGTTTAAACTGATTCATTTTCAAGTAGAAAATATTTTCATAGTGGCATATGTTAATTGAATATTGTTAGTGGCATATTGTTTATTGAATTTTTTACCTTTATTTTCTTTTTTAGTGTTCTGCATTTGATTCTTTGGAAGTATTCATTGTTTATAGCAATTTTTTTGTTTAGTGTTTGGAGTATATAAACAGCCCATGAATTTCAGATATTGTCTGGTGGTGCTTGGTTATGTCCAATAAATGTTATAAATGGTTTGTCAAATTCTGCTTGCTTGAGTTGCTTATATGGTACTGCAACTCAAATTTAAAGTAGCACTCAGAATTGTTGATACTCTAGGTAATGATGTAACAAAAGTTTTTAATTGATATTTTAGTGGTAACTGAATTTTAGTATATTTTTTTTATCTTCAATTTAGAGGGAAGTATTTTTTACCTGTACTCAAACCACATTACTGACAATTTGAATAAATATTTATTTGCAAAAATTATGATTGCTTATAGTATTTTAATGGAACAGAACTACTGTAGGCATTTCACTTTGCATGTGGAGAGAATATGTACAGGCCGATTTAATAGTTAGTAGACCTTTCCCACTATTGATGAGGTGATTGTCATGTTAATAATAACTGTAATGTTTTAAACTGAAAAACCTGCAGTTAATATTTTATCTTGTTAATAATATTTATGTTAATTTATAATAGGTCTGTTTATTTTATGCTATGGGAAAATATTGTAGGATTGCACCTTATACTGTTAGTATTTAGTCCAATGCAATTCTGAAATATTTCTGATTTAACTTTAATAAAAATATTTTTAAAAAATAACTGACCACCAAACAAATAATCTACTCCACTTACAGCTTCAGCATTAGTATTCAGATTGCTGTCATAGATACTGCTGTCCTCCATATTGTTTTTGTTATTTTTGTCTAAACAAATTATAAAAGATTACATTGTGTTTTCTAAAATATCTATTTCGACTTTATATTTATCTTCACATTGTAAGTAATTATGAATAGAACTAACTAAATTTACCCATACAAAGATTAACAACATCTTCATGTATG